>NC_090403.1:54781719-56002479 GCF_036365525.1 Heterodontus francisci
GTGAAGAGACTGGAGAAGCTGGGATTGTTTTCCTTACAGTAGAGAAGGTTAAAGGGAGATTTAATAGAGATGGTCAAAATTATGTTTGGGGGGGGGGGGGGAGCGGGTGGAGGTAACTGGATGACACAAATTTAAGGTAATTGGCAAAGGAACCAGAGTGCAGATGAGAAGGAATATTTTTACTTAGTGCGTTGTTGTGACCTGGATCACGCTGCCTGTAAGGGCAGTGGAAGCAGATTCAATAGTAACTTTTAAAAGTGAATTGGATAAATATTCAAGGGAGAAAAATTTGCAGAGATAGAGCGGGGGAGTGGGACTAATTGGCTAGCTCTTACAAAGAGCTAGCACAGGTGCAATGGGTCAAATGGCCTCCTGTGCTGTAGGAATCTATGAACGACGAGAAGTGTGAAATGGATTTCCAGCTGGTGCAGTGGTCTGTTTGAAAAGGTGCTTGGTAAATGCTTGAAAATTGGATCTAAGGATCTACAAACAGACCTGGATGATCAAATGTCCTAATGGATACACTGGCTTTTCTGCTGCAGAACTGAGACCTGGTTGGACGGGCACCATATTTGTTGTAGGTGGAAAGCAGTAGACCAGGGTTCAGACTCAACCCACAGGGTCATGGCCCATAACAACGTCAAAATTCAAATCTGCACACAAAGTGGAGGGGAACACTCAACCCTCCAAAACCCTGTTGAGGCTGGAGGCCAGAATTTCAAAACTAAGACTGATGAATTTTTTGGGTAAGGGTATTGAGGGTTATGGAGCCCGCGGCATGTCAATGAAGTTAAGGGACAAGATCAGTCTTGGATCATCTAATTGAATTCCAGAACAAGCTCAAGGGGATGAATGGTCAATTTTGTTCTTAATGTAGCACCAAACTGCACATTCACTCAAGGTGGCTGTTGTTGGAAATTGTAATGTCACAATGGCGTGGGAGGGGCTGAGACGAGGGGATCTTCAGTCCGTATCTAACCGTGCTGTGCCTGAGCTGAAAGTGCTTGATGTCGACGTCGTCTCCTGAGTGTTCCTTTCCCCAACACTTAACATCACTCACCTTGAGCAAAGATTACCAAAATCATTTTCTTTTCTTTAAAAAAAAAACATGGAGCTTAGGGGCTGCAAGTTGTCAGATTGTGATGAGCTTCACGGGCCTCCATACGTGAAATTTAATACTCTAAATTTTCAAACTACTGTGATTGTGATGCCTGTATCCTGAGAAGAGTAGGGGGTTTGGTGGGAGGCCTTTCCACAGCCCCATAGCATGAGGCGCTGGCACAGTACAACTGCAGCAGAACATTTTCTCACAGAAGCTCAGAATATTTTAGAGAGATCCATGGTTTGAGAGTTACAGCTTGGGTGGGGGGCGGTAGCCAGGGGGAGAAGAGATAAAAGACTGTATCGCATTGACTCTTTTATGACATCCCAGGGCTAGTGAACAACAGGATAATTTCTGTATCCCAGGTCTTTATCTCTTTATTTTCCCTGAATGTAAAATACTTGTGTTCTGTGAATGCTGCCCTGATGAACAGCTCTGGGAAAGGCATTTACAACCATCAGTAGCAAACAAAGACTAAAACGAGCATCGAGCCAACAGGCTAAATGCAGGAAATGTTTATAGAGGCCGTTTACTGTGAGTTGAATGGAAAGGCATCAGTTTTATTACTTTGTGCCCTCCTGTGGTATTTTTTCATTTGTCTTAAAAACCTTTTTACATTGAAGTTGTTAGTAAAATGGCTGAACAGTTTAGAACAGTTGATTGGTTACCCGTATTTGCAGCAGAACAATGGGGTGGGGGAAAATATCCCTTTCACGAGCAAGATAATGGACGAGAGATTCTGCACTAACTTTCTCTGAAGTGTAGGCTCTTACTGTGTTTTTAACTGTATTGGCTTTCGCCAGAAATGTCCATCATTGTGAGGGCGGTCGGTGAAATTGTTGCCACCAAGCAGTGACAGATAAAATTAGTGATTTCCCCCACTCGCGGGTCCCTTGAGGAGAGATGATGCGCAAAAGTGGAAATCAGAGGATTGATTCAGCCTCCCAATTCGCCTCTTTCACACCACCTATCAGTTGGCACTGGTTTTGCCTTGTGGCCTGACCTTCTGGATTGGGTGACAATGCCAGCATTCAGAGCGACTAAAGAGGGAAGTGAGGGTGTTGGAAACTAGAATGTAAAATTCACCAATTTGTTTGCACACTAGCCAAGCAATGTCCAAATAACATTCAGCCACACTCATTACAAGGCTCCCATTGTAAGACTGTCTGTTTTACAAGGCTGCAGAACCTAAGTTCCCAGTTACAGTTTTGGCCTATACTAATGTTATAAGGCACTTGACGTGATGGAGAAAGTAACTCCAAGTTTGCTTTCAGATGCAGCAACACGAGAGGGCACAGGGTCACCGTGATGAAAGGAGAGTTTAGGGCTGGCGCCAGGAAACATTTCTTTACACAGAGACTGAGCAAATGCTGAATCAGGTTTGCCAGGGAAAGGAGGATGAGGCCAGAGCTTTGGGATTGTTTTTTTTTAAAAAGCTGCTAATGGGGAGATGGGAGGTTAATATTCTGGGACGATGAGATTAAGTAGGCCGCATGGGCATTCTCATCCAAATCTACTTTCTGGGATGATTGCTGCACATTCAACTTGTTGTAACATGTAAGATGGTTGACTTTCTGGGTTGCACTGAGAGTGAAGTTTGTAGAAGTTTGCAGCTCAGGAGAGGCCCTTTGGCCCATAGTTTCTGTGCCAGCCCTTTGCTCAGAATAATCCAATGCTAATCTTTAAGTGTCAGCTTAGTGGTTCAGTTGATAACATTCTCACATCTAAGTCCAAAGCTTTTGGGTTCAAGTCCCACTCCTGCACTTGAGTGCAAAAATCAAGGCCAATGGTCCAGTGTGGGAGTGTTGCACTGTTGGCGGTGCCATCTTTCAGATGAACATTAAACCGAGCCCTGTGATAGACGTAAAAGATCCCATTGCAATGCTTCAAAGAAGAGCAGGGGAGTTCTTCTCGGTGTCCTGACCAATATTAATCCCTCAACCAACATCACTAAAACATACATTATCTGGTCATTTATTTCATTGCTGTTTGTGGGAGCTTGTGTGTAAATTGGCCGACACGTTTCCTAAATTTACAGCAGTGACTACATTTCAAAAGTGCTTTGTTGGCTGTAAAGTGCTTTTGGGACATCCTGGGTCGTGAAGGGCACTATAGAAATGCAAGTCTGTTTTCTCTGTATTCTCCTTTTCTCATGCCCACGAGTGTACATACTGCACACTTTTCCATGCACACTCAGACTTGCAACAACATTATGGAAACAGGACCTTTTCAAGCCTCAGTGGGGAATAGTTACATTGCTTCTGCCCGGCCCCGCAACGTTTCTGTACAGCAGAGAATGTCAGTGTGCTGCTCAAGCTGTTCCCTCTCTGTAGTGGATGGGCACTAGTGAGCAGTGTCACATGTCAACTCTAGTTGTCATACACAGTGCAAAATGGTGTTCGACCAGCCTCTGATTCTTGATTTCTGAATATGCTCATGACCTGAATGCTTTTCTTGCCCGTGAACCCAAATTGTCTTATCTTGTGTTTTCTTTCAAATGCCTGAGTTGACAATGCTGCAAATGCAGAGCATGGGAGCCTGGTCAGTTGCTGCTGCACTGGGTGACTCATGGCTGATTCACCCATCCTCATTCTAAACAAATAGCATGTGTTCACAACGGGAAACTCTCGGGCTATGTAGCTTTAATGTGGGTGCAGATGTGAAGCTCGTTCAATGACATGCTGAATGCACAAGTAATTTTTAAAAATAAATGTATTTTATAGGGTTGCCAACTCTCCAGGATTGTTCTCTAGGAATTAAAAGGTTAATCTTCGACCACTGCTGAGAGTTTTTCTCCAAGGTTTGCTATCAGCATTAAAAATGTTTTTCATTGAACACTCACTTTTATTAGTTACATTAAAAAAAATTATAAATAGCTGTTTGACTGACAGACAAGAACCATCCAATTGGGTGTTGTCGAGTTGTTTCACTTACCAATTGGCCTGGGAAGGCAGGGTGTCACGAGGGTGGAGGTGTCAGGCAACCAATGACAGGTGTGTAGGGGCAGGGCGGTTGGAGGTCGGGGGGGGGTCACACGATGATACTTCAAGGTATATGTCCAACCAGAGTTGACAAGCATATGCATTTAAAATCTTGCATTGTTCCTAATTTGCTGAGCAATTAAGATTAAAGCAGTCTAAGCTCTCCCAAAAAGAACTAAGTAGGTCCAATATTTGGTTACTTGTCTGTTCAGTGTCGCTTGTCCAGTATTGAAGCATTGCAGTCACCTTCAGTCTCCCAGCAACAACTACCTGCATTAATGTAATGAAGTAACGTCTTATTGCTCTATATGGAGGAGAGCTGAGCACTGAGAAGGTATCTGGAGAGAAGAAGAAAGCCAAGTTGAAGAGCTATGTCTTCAAGAAGCTTTTCACTGTACTATGGGGGCTTGTGAGGCCAGTGGTTTAGGAAGAGAGTTACGGAGGGCAGGGGCATAATGGCTGACGGTTTGGGTTATAGTACTGGAGTGAATGGGGTGGCAAAGAAGCAGGCGAGGTGTAGATGTTTCAAGCTCATAGGTATGACCGGAAGTTTTTTCAAAGTAAGTTGGGAGAAGGCCGTGAAGTCTTTGGAAGCAAAGGTGTGAGAGAGCACATTGAAGTTGATTGGCTAAGACTGATTGGGGGAACTCTTCCTGGAACCCCAGCTCAGACCATCAAACTGCACAGACTGAGGTTGAACCATTAATTATAGACAGAATAAAAAGTTGATTGGTGTATGGCACAAGGTTGCATAGAATTGTGAAGTTCTGAGACCTTGAACTGTGAAAGAAAAGTGACCTCTGAAGCATCAGGGATCTGAACCATCAAATTCTGATATTGCTTAGAGCCTTCGATCAGGTCAGAGTCTGTTCCCAGGCCAACAATTCCAATGGTTTTAATTCAATGAAGAATCCTTTATGTTCTTTACCTTCTCTCCTCTATGCCTCTCTAGCTCCCTCTCCTCTTTTAAAAAGATGCATCTTCAACTCTTTGACCAGTCTTTGATTCACACCCCTTCTAATAGCTTCTCTTTTGGCTTGGTATCCATTTTTTTCACATGCCATTGTGTAGCAACTTGGGGATAGTTTCCTATGTTAAAGATCCAAAGTAATGCAAGTTCATCTTCAATATCATCTTCATCTTCAATAACAGCATTGTCAACCTCGGCATCATCCAACATCATCTATCCTCTTCGTCATTGTCGTGATCATCATATATGAAGACTCACTCTTGTGAGCATGTGCAGGAGACTAGGCCTTCATTTTTCCAAATTAGCCTCCATTATGCCTAAATGAAATTAAAGGTAAAAGAAAGGTCAGAACAGAGAATGGGACAGGGGAGTCACTTTGTAATGGGTGTCTCCCAACTGGTTCATAATGTAAGAACAGAATCTTTGAGGCAATGCACGTGACAATCATATCTGGGTGCAGTGGTCATACTTACCATGGGCAGGTCAGAGCTGACGACTCTCCTGTTTGTAGGTGTATGCTCACGCTCACGCACATTTTGTATGTAGTTTATAAAAATTAAAATGCCTCTAATTCACCCCAGAAGACACTTTTAAACAGAAAAGTCCCATGCGATAGTTTTACTGAGCCCAGACTGCTGGAAAACACAAAACAGATGTGTTTCACATTGTTCAAATTATACACTGTTGAAATACTTGTGTATTAAATCACAATTATGTCATCCATTTGGACAGGGGTTAAACACAGATTAAACTTGCATTGTGTGGAATATAAACTGTGCTGCCTATTTAAAAAAATAAAATAAATAAATAACTAGTAGTTTGAACTCGAAAATCAATCACATGGGAAAAGATCACCAGCCTTTTCCATTGCAGCAGTCGCATTTTCCTCCAAAGTTAAAGGGGTGCCTTTTGGGACAAGAAAATATATATTTTTTTCTCCCTTCCTGTCCTGAAGGGACAAACTGGTGCTGGGATATGGATCCCTGCTGATTTGCTGTACCTCATTCATGCTGCTGTTCTTTGCATGCGAGTCTGCACAGTGGCAGGCTATTCACTGAGTGCGGAGAGATCCTCACATCTGGGCTCCATCCTGTTCTCTTCTGATATGACCCATCAGATACGAATTATGCATCGAGGGCGTGTTATGGTGGGGGAGTCCAGCCAGTTTAATTAACTGGTCAATTAAGAGGAATGATGTTGAGGTAAATAGATTTGGAACTATTCCTCCTTGTGTGACTTTTCTGTAAAATTCCCATGAATGCAAGACACTTTAGCACAGGACCACTCGAGTGTAATCTTCTGTTCACACTAAGATGATGTTTCTCTGGTGATTCCGTGTCTACTCGTCATTGGAAAACTGCAGATTGTGTGACAATATTTAAAAAATGGTGGGAGCTTGGGAGAGGGTAAGTAGAAAGAAGCAGCTTGCTTCTAGTGGTCGAGGGATCTAGAAACGAGGGGCCGTAAATACAAGTTTGCATGCAAGCGATTTAGAACAGAGAGCAGGAGAAATCTCTTCAGAGCAGCGTGTGGCTGAGCGATTCACTTCCAAGTTAGTAGTTGATGTAGAAACTGTGTCAACATTCAGCATTAAACTGGATGGGAGGATGAAGGAAAAAGTCGGATGATGGGATCTGGGGACAGGGCGGGTAACTGTGATTCAGACTATCCAATTAGAGATGGGCAATAAATGCTGGCCTAGCCAGCGATGCCCACATTCCATGAATGAATTTTTTAAAAAAAAGATGGTAAACCCAGTCATGGAGAGGTTGGGCTAAACGTCCAGTTTCCATGTTGTAATTGTAGATATTGGTTTTTGATGTGTTTCTGAATTAACTTCTTCAAAAAGGGACTGGATAAATATTTGGTTGAGGGTGAGACTGGGGGTTAGGAGAGCAGGTGCAGTCAGAGATAAAACCTGATGGCTGCCAAGCTCCTGGAAGTAGATATTATCCGTGAGGAGCAACAGGACAGAGGGTTGTGAATTTTTGGAATTCTCTCCCCGAGAGCATTGTGGATACTCTTATCATTGAGTGTATTCAAGGCTGAAAGAGAGATTGTGGGGAGTGGGCAGGAAAGTGGAGTTGAAGCCAAAGTTCAGCCATGATGGTATTGAATTGGCTCGAGGTGCTGTATAGTCTACTCCTGCTCCTATTTCTTCTGTTCTTGAGGACAATGTCATGTAATGGAAATGTTGGGGCTCGGTTTAACATGCTGCAGGTTTTGCTTGACTACCTTCGGGGATCTGGGGAGTATTATTACCTTGCTATTTTCCCAGGAGATTACATGGGGTTGGGTGGGGGGGGGGGGTTGGGTAAATGATAGATAGGGAGGAGAAAAGCAAAACTCTCATTTATATAGTGCCTTTCACAACCTGGGGGCATCCCAAAACACTTCACAGCCAATGAAATACTTTTGAAGTGTGGTCACTGTTTATAATGGCAGCCAATTCTTACATAGCAGGATTCCATGAACAGTAAAATGATATTGACCAGATAACCTGTTTTAGTGATGTTGGTTGAGGAATAAATATTGGCCAGGACACTGGGGAAAGCTTTCCTGCTTCAAATTAATGCCGAGGGATTGTTTAGGTGCTCCTGAGAGGGCAAACGGGCATTGGTTTAACTTCTCATCTGTAAGGTGAAGATTGTAGACTGGCCATGGAAGGTAATCAAATGGTCATGAAGAGTTCCTGAGCAGAGAGTTTCTCACACACTGTGGAAGAAGTGGCCTTGATATATTGAATGAACCATTTCTTCCTTCATGCTTTCTACTGCATTTATTGAAGTAAACTCTTTCTGAAGCGACAACAATCGTCAAGTAATTTATTAATACTGTAAGCGGTAATGTTTTATTACTAAAATCAAAGACTTTTTGGAATTAGACCATTGTCACACTGCTGCAGGTGCCACCATCACCATCTAATATAAGTGGCTACTTTTCACATGAGTGTAAACAACAATAACTTGCATTTATATAGTGCCTTTAACATAGCAAAACATCCCAAGGCACTTCAGGGGTGTGTTATTAAATACAATTTGACACTGAGTCACATAAGGAGATATTAGGACAGGTGACCAAAAGCTTGGTGAAAGAAGTAGGTTTTAAGGAATGTCTTAAAGGAGCAGAAGGGGTTAGAGAGGTTTAGGGAGGTTTGGATGGGAGACTGGCCGTGAGAGCATTGGAATATTTGTGTCAGGAGGACATGGATGAGGCCAACAGATGGGCTTAAACAGTTACCGAGGCTCATCAGGGAAAGACTTTCAGATATTGAGAGGTGGGTGGCAGGGGGAGAATAAAGATGCACACTTTTCAAGCACTGTATCTGCGGTGCTATATTATACTCCCAGCACGATCTGAGGAAATCCTTGCAGTTCAGAACTAATGTTGGGTGGAGAAGCATGACAGCATTGCTGGACAATTCTGTGGTAGCGAGGGGAAAAAATATCAATTTAGAAGTCACTGAATCATGCTGAGTGATATGAAAAACAATTCTGGCCTGACCTTTTCTGTAGCGTGCATGCTGGTCAAGGAGCACCATTTCAATTTGGTTTGATATATGGAGGAATTGTTTCTTTCCAAACCCTTCCTGCTGAATAGATTCCAGCTTCCTCCACACGAGACACTACTTCAACATTGAAAACTGTTGCAGGTGGTCACCTTGGGACTGACCATAGGTGGAATCCTCATGCAGATGTAAGTTAGCATCACACCCTTGCGTGTGCTCCCCATTCCCCCTCTAGCATTGATAGCTTATTTAATTTAAAGACTGCTTCAACCAGCTTTGCTTTGATGTACTTTAACTGGGCTTGATGAATTATCTGGTCAATAAATCGGGAAAGGGGAGGGGCGCGAGGGGTGGAGCAGGAGAGTTTCCGCTTCAGAATACCAGAGGAACAGGAGGAGGCCATTCAGCCCCTCAGGCCTGTTTGCCTTTAATGAGATCATGGCTGATCTGTGATCGGACTCCATATCTACAGGTGTGGCTTCGTGCTACTCAGTTAGTGAAATCGGCACCTATCTGTCCACAAGATGCCCAGATCCAACCAGCATGGCCATTGGAAAACTATAGTTGGGTTGAGTTCCCATTGGCTGGGGAAAGTTGGTGATGCGTCAGTGGTTGGTGTTGCCGGATCTTCAGAGCTGTCTGAGTGCGGAGAAGAACAGCGGAAACGAGGCAGCTGGCCAGTCTGACTTTTGTTTTTTCTCTCTTCCAACCTCCACCTGGATGGGCCACATCCAACATAGTAGATGCCAACTTGACCAGGCCTAGGAGGCAATCCTCCGACCTGCCTGTTTTCCACCCCCCCCCTCACAAATACTGGGCAGCCAAAGATCAGGAGCGTGCGGAGTCTGAAGTGGAGCCAAGAGTTGGGGAGCAGCCCCCTTCAAAGTGATACAAGGGGCTGCGACTTCTTGCACGCTTAAGAAAAATGCGACGCTGGAATCATTCAGGCTGCAGAGTGTAGCTGTGCTAAATCTATGCAGAGATTTAAGGATTGCTGCCACTGTTTTACTGCATCCCGTGGGAGCCTTTTCTACTTCCTACAGATGATGTCCATAAATTCCTTCACAGCAGTAGATCAAAGAGAGGAAAAGGTGGCCTTTTTCTTCCCTCACAGAGTTAGGGGATCTCACATTTTTAGGATAATACTGTCTCCTCACCTCATCAGGTTCGTAGCTGCGACTGTCTGTGCAATCTATTCCTGAGTGCAGACCATTTTGGAAAAGCGTTACTGATGATTGTAATATTCTGCACAATTATTGTTTCCACTCTAATGCAATTTTTCACCGGCTTACAAGATTTTACGCCAGTTTTTGTAACCAACCTTTATGGATCTATGGTCAGAATGGCTTTAGAATTTCAGGCTAATAAAATTGTATGTTAAATTACTGCTTTTTTTTGGAAATGGTGAATTAAGATTAGACCAATGAGCAAATTGTGCACTGCAGTGGGAGAGAGTTAAGCCACCGCACACATGTTGAAATGGGAGAGGGATTGAACACACTGAATTCAGAGAGGGAGGTGATTGTGCACAGTGCATTGAAAGGCATACACTGGTGAATGAAGAGAGAGTGAGAGAGAGACACAGTAAATTGAGGGAGGAAGGTGTGTATACCATAAATTGAGAGACCAGAACATTCAGTGGATTGAGAGAGAGAAGCATAAAGTGAATTAAGAGAGAGGCATGCAAACTGAGCTGAAAGTCATGCACATTGTAAATTGTGAAAGAAGTGTGTAAATTCATGAGCGCATGATGAGGAAAAAAAGACATGCGGGGATGAATTGAATGAAAGACAGTGATTTGGGAGAAACATTAAAGTAAAGGAGAGTAATAGGAAAACTCCAAAATACTAAGGATAGGAATATGCAGGTAATATGAGAATAGAGTGACAACTTTCTAACTGTGTGAATGAAAATCCTTACTTTCTGTGTGATGACAGTATCTGGATCAATGAATTTGAAAGCTGGATTTGTCGTTTTCTGGACCAGTAATCCAGAAAAATTAGATTTGACCCTGAGTCAAGTTGCAGTGCAACATCGATTTTATGTTATCATGTTTAACCAATTTATTGGAGTTCTTTGAGGGAGTTACATGTGCTGTGGATGAAGGGGAACCGGTGGATGTATTGTACTTAGATTTCCAGAAGGCATTTGATAAGGTGCCACATCAAAGGTTATTGCAAAAGATAAAAGCTCATGGTGTAAGGGGTAATATATTGGCATGGATCTTCTTCTTTGGCCTCCTTATCTCGAGAGACAATGGATAAGCGCCTGGAGGTGGTCAGTGGTTTGTGAAGCAGCGCCTGGAGTGGCTATAAAGGCCAATTCTAGAATGACAGGGCATGGATAGAAGATTGGCTAGCTAACAGGAAACAGAGTAGGCAAAAATGGGTCACTTTCTGGTTGGCAAGATGTAACGAGTGGTGTGCCACAGGGATCTGTGCTCGGGCCTCAACTTTTTACAATTTATATAAATGACTTAGATGAAGGGACAGAAGGTATAGTTGCTAAATTTTCTGATGATGGGTTGGAAAGTAAGTTGTGAAGAGGACAGAAGGAGGTTACCGAGGGATATAAATAGGTGAAGTGAGTGGGCAAAGACCTGGCAAATGGAGAATAATGTGGGAAAGTGTGAAATTGTCCACTTTGGCAAGAAGAATAAAAAAGAAGCATATTATCTAAATGGTGAGAGATTGCAGAGCTCTGAGATGCAGAGGGATCTGGGTGTCCTAGTGCATGAATCGCAAAAGGTTAGTGTGCAGGTACAGCACTTGTTGAATGGCAGAGCAGGCTCGAGGGGCCGAGTGTCCTACTCCTGCTACTAGTTTGTATGTTCATATGTATGTTCGATTTAAATAGAACTACACAGGCACTTGTGGCTGTTCTCCATTTCTAGCTGAGATTTCCCAATCAATTTCTCTGTCTGCTAGCACAACAGGCTTGAGGGCCGAGTGGCCTACTCCTGTGTTCCTGTATACTTGTGGGATCCATGTGCGATTGAGAGTGACGCAGACTGTTTTTGTTTGGCAGCTGTGCAGTTACATCCCCCTACCCTGGGTTAAAAGACCCATCTCTGTGCGAGCAGAAAGGTGATAATTTCAAACTTATAATCTTTATGTCCTTGCCCAATGCCTGCAGTCTGAGTCTATTTAAATCTAATGATGACCATTCCCGTCTTGAGGATTTGGTGCTATGAGCCACTCCCAGTTTGAGGTTGAGGATTAATGAGCAGCCTTACTTAAAATGAAGTTGAGTTAGATGACTTACACAGAGAAAGGATTCTATTTCCAGCCATGACTTTGAAATAATTCCCCAGCCAGGATTACTAATTGAAACCTATTATTTAAAAATTAAATTCCCAATTTTTCACATCCTTTGTAAAGGTGCCCAGTTACAACATCACTGGGCTCAGTTTTCTTTTCTACTGAGTCATAAAATAGAACTATAGAATCTTACAGCAATGAAGGAGGCCAATCAGTCCATTGCGCCTGTGCCAACCATTTGAAAGTGCTATCTAATTAATCCCATCTCCCCTGCTCTTTCCCCGTAGATCTGTAAATTTTTCCTTTTAAAGTATTTATCCAATTTCCTTTTTGAATGTCACTATTGAATCTGTTTCCACCGCCCTTTCAGACAATGCATTCCAGATCGCAACAACTCACTAAGTTTAAACAAAATCTCTGCAAACCTTCTGGTTCTTTTGCCAATTATCTTACTGGGACTTGGTATGAATGAGGTTTCAAAGTAAGAGGCCGGCCAGAGAGCATTGGAATAGTCAGGTCTGGAGGTAACAAAGGTATGGACGAGGGTTTCAACAGGAGATGAGTTGAGGTAGGGTGTTGTTTCTGAAGGGTAAATGTTCCATCTTTATGTGGGTGATGACTTGGTGGAGCTGATCACTTGTGCATTGTAGAACTCGCCCAGCTTTCATTCCAGAGAATGACCCAATGTGCTGGGTTACTGCCCATGCATTGAAGGTTAAGATTTGCACTATGAGAGTGGCCAAGGTGCAGAAAACAGTCATTGCATTCAGGGAGCGTCCAAGAAAATTGGAGAATAAAATGGGGGGAAAAAGACGACATTTTTGAATTGAATTTATGCTGCTAGAGGCTAGAACATAATGTGCAGAGAGATTAGAAAGCAGCATTATTCCTGGATTGTTGTACTGGAAAAACTCGATTTCAGGAAAAGCTCCAGGGAAGCTGACAACAAAAAAAATCATATTTTCCAGCCATACCCTGCTATCAAGTGGTTGCTAAGGTTGGAAATTAATTTTGAACTTGGCTAAGATTGGATATATTAAAATTGAATCCACTAACATATTGTCTCACATGCTGGGACTATTGTGACCAGTAGAGCTTTCTGCTTTCATTTCCAAAGGGTTCTGCTGCTGATGGGACTGAGCTACTAGATGCCAAGACCAGTGCTCCCCTGATGACAGCACTGAGCTCAGCTTTGAGCAAAAGGATAACATTATTACAGCAATATATTTCCTTCCCACAGGGTAGAGCTTCAACTCTTTGCATCTCATAATGCAACAGCACATGGTAAGCAGGTGTAATAAGCTCCTGTCTCTGCTCATCTGCTGCTGAAATCCTCGTGTTACCTTGAGACCCGACTATTCAAATCCTCTCCTGGCCTGCTTCCTATCTTCCACCTTCCATAAACTTAAGCTCATCCAAAACTCTGCTGCCCGTATCCTATCTCGCAGCAAGTCCCGTTCACCCATCACCCACTGTGCTTGCTCACTTACATTGGCTCCTGGTCTGGCAATGCCTCGATCTTAAAATTCTCACCCTGTTTTTCCCCCAGATCTCCTCTATGGCCCAGCCCTGTCTCTGTGACCTGCACAACTCCCTGAGATATCTGTGCTACTCCAACTCCTGGCCTCATGCATGTCACTGATTTTCATTGCTCCACCATTGGCGGCCTAAACTTCTCAGCTTCTCTGTCTCGCTGTCTCTCTCGCTGTCTCTCTCGCTGTCTCTCTCGCTGTCTCTCTCGCTGTCTCTCTCGCTGTCTCTCTCGCTGTCTCTCTCGCTGTCTCTCTCGCTGTCTCTCTCGCTGTCTCTCTCGCTGTCTCTCTCGCTGTCTCTCTCGCTGTCTCTCTCGCTGTCTCTCTCGCTGTCTCTCTCGCTGTCTCTCTCGCTGTCTCTCTCGCTGTCTCTCTCGCTGTCTCTCTCGCTGTCTCTCTCGCTGTCTCTCTCGCTGTCTCTCTCGCTGTCTCTCTCGCTGTCTCTCTCGCTGTCTCTCTCGCTGTCTCCCTCGCTGTCTCCCTCGCTGTCTCCCTCGCTGTCTCCCTCGCTGTCTCCCTCGCTGTCTCCCTCGCTGTCTCCCTCGCTGTCTCCCTCGCTGTCTCCCTCGCTGTCTCCCTCGCTGTCTCCCTCGCTGTCTCCCTCGCTGTCTCCCTCGCTGTCTCCCTCGCTGTCTCCCTCGCTGTCTCCCTCGCTGTCTCCCTCGCTGTCTCTCTCGCTGTCTCTCCCGCTGTGTTTCCCACAATGACTACACTTCAAAAGTACTTCATTGGCTGTAAGGTGCTTTGGGATGTCTTGTGATAATGAAAGGCGCTATATAAATGCATTTATTATGGGAACCTGCAGATTGTTGGTAGGGTACATGATCATGTGGGTATCCCAGTTAACACCATTCCTGTTTTCATCTGATGAGAATACACACATGCTGGCCAGGAGATGCCAGAATCACTGAATAGCAATTGGGAGGGAAAGAAATTTGGGACTGATCATATGACCCTATTGAAGGTCTCCTCTAATGGTTCAGATGGTTGAGGCAGTGACCCATACAAGGGAAGTACCATGTTCCATGCCTGGTCTGTGCTGGCCTTTCTGGTCTCAGCAGTTGGAGTACCACAATTAAGCTCAGCACTGTTGGACTAGTGAGAGGGAGAATCAAGGAGAATTCCCAAACTTCAGCTCAATCCAGACCCTCCTGCTAAAACCATGTGCCTGGATGTTGGGCAAGGGCAGGATGGAGCTCGCTGAAATACCCTGTGAACAACCACTGTCCAAAGCAGTTTTTTAAAAAATTCATTTTTTGGCTATGCCAGCATTTATTGCCCATCCCTAATTGCCCTTGAGAAGGTGGTGGTGAGCTGCCTTCTTGAACCGCTGCAATCCATTTGGGGTAGGTAGACCCACTGTGCTGTTAGGAAGGGAGTTCCAGGATTTTGACCCAGCGACAGTGAAGGAACGGCAATATAGTTCCAAGTCAGGATGGTGTGTGACTTGGAGGGGAACTTGCAAATGGTGGTGTTCCCATGTATTCGCTGCTCTTGTCCTAGTTGGTAGAGGTCGCGGGTTTGGAAGGTGCTGTCGAAGGAGACTTGGTGCATTGCTGCTGTGCATCTTGTAGATGGTACACACTGCTGCTACTGTGTGTCGGTAGTGGAGAGTTTACTTGATTGGCAACCTATCCACCACCTCAAGCTTCTACCACTGGCACACCATGGCTCCACAGGATGCAATGCAGTAATTCGCCAAGACTTTTTCAACAGCACTTCCCAAACCCACGACTTCCACCACCCTGCAGGACAAGTGTCACAGATGGATGGGAACACCATCGCCTCCAAAATTCCCTCCCTCTCACATTTCCGACTTGAACGTATATCGGTCGTTCCGGCACTGTCTCTGGATCAGAATCCTGGAACTCCCTCCCTAACAGCACCTTCACCACACGGACTACAACAGTTCAAGAGAAGGCAGCTTGCTACCACCTTCTCATGGGTCAACTAGGGGATGGACAATGTTAAAGAATGAAGTCCGAGAGGACGGCTGTGGAACTGAACCCTAGTAAGAGTCAGTGGTTTTAGAAGAGGGGGAAAAGCTGGAGAGTGAAAAAACAAGGTAACTTCTGGACAGCATTAATCAAAAAAATATATTGGCCCTCTGTGGTATTAATGAATCATCCCTGTGTGGCACTCTGTAGATGAGATGTATATGAGGCAGATGGGAGTCAGTACAATGTCATAAATTGGTAATTCTATATCAATGCAGAGTGGAGAGATCTCCTAGAAAGCCTGGAGGGTCAATGTATGACCTTATGCTGATCAGGGAGGGGTTAGAGATCCATCAGTAAATTCTGCCCTTAGCTGATTGGAAACCAGTGATGGTTCAGGTTACAGATCATTCTGAAAACACTTACCTCAGTCTGTCTTATGTTGCTGCCTCTCTGTCATTTTTGAAAAATCACGTACTTTTTTTTTGCCAATATACTCTTCTGTCCCAGTGGTCTGACTCCTGTTGGGGTCCAGGTTCCACGGGTGCAGTCACACCTGTCTTACCTTGCCTGAATGGCTTTTCTTTGTGTGTGAGCCAGGTAGAGAGATGGCATAAAATATTCCGTTCACCCATCACCCCTGTGTTCGCTAACTTATGTTGACTCCCGATCTGGCAACATTTCGACTTAAAATGTTTCAGCTTTGTGTTCAGTTCCCTTGATGACCTCGCCCCTTCATATCTCTGTCACCTCCTCCAGCCCTACAACCCTCCGAGATCTCTGCACTCCTCCAATTTTGTCCTTTTGCACATCCCCAGTTTTCATCACTCCACCATTTTTTTGGCCGTGCCTTCAGCTGCCTGACTTCTAAGTTCCGGAATCTCCTCCCTAAACCCCTCCATCTGTCTACCTCTCTCTCTATCTGTCCTCCTTTAAAACATTCTTCAAAACCTAACTCTGACCACACTTTTGGTTACGAAGCAACTTGGGATGTTTTATTATGTTAAAGATGCTACCTAAATGCAAGTTGCAGTTGTTAAATTTGTAACTTGGGACTGCAGCATGGAGAGCATTGGAGGAGTTGGGTCTGATGGAGATCAGCACCAATGAGCAACATTCACAAAGAACAATTTCCAGCAGAGGTCTGCGGTCATGAGCAGGTGTCCTGGATGATTTTATTTTGCCAATAACTAACCTACAGGAATTGAAGGCAAGTCATAGAATCTTACAGCACAGAAGGAGGCCACTTGGCCCATCCTGCCTGTGCTGGCTCCTTGAAGGAGCTAACCAATTAGTCCCACTGCCTCTTCTCTTTCCCCATAGCTACGTAAATGTTCAAATATTTTCCAATTCCTCTTTTGAAAGTTACTATTGAATCTGCTTCCACTGCCCTTTCAGGCAGTGCATTCTAGATGACAACAACTCAGAGTAAAAATAATTCTCCTCATTTCGCCTCTGGTTCTTTTGCCAATCACCTTAAATCTGTGTCCCCTGGTTACTGACCCTCCTGCCAGTGGAAACAGTTTCTCTTTATTTACCCTATCAAAACCCCCCGTGATTGTGAACATCTCGATTAAATCTCCTCTTAACTTTCTCTGCTCCATTTTTTCTGTCCTCGCTGAGCTGACCGCATGTACCAATCTGAGGCTCTTTTTAATTGAGGGGTTCTTATGTTTTAACAGCTGCTTCACAGGCGAGTAAATTGCTTTGAGGGAAGTTTTACAAGAGCAGAATTTGAAAACATTGGAATTCAGAAAAAAGTATATACATCTTGCCGAGAGCTGGTGCTGATTATTAGACAAAGCACGCGGTCACAGTTCAGCGACTCTGAGCCTCTGTCTCACATTTTAAGTTCAGTCGTTGACAACAGCACTTAAAAATGGAATTTTCTAGATTAATCTCGTGTTCCAGAGCCTGTGAAAGAAGACGTGCAGTTTGCACAAAAGATATTTTGGTATCCTGCCCCACAGATTCAGTTACAGCGTTAATGCATCGTTTGGGCTGGAGGTTTTGAGGAATACTAGATTCAGTCTTATTGTTCCGAAATGTATTCTTTCTCCCTGCAGCTTGCTCTCTGCTCAAAGGCGCTGACACTTGGACTTTGCTCCCAGTCCCAGCCGAAGTTTCAAATCTCCTCCACTCGTTACAAGGGCCCAAAGTGAAATGTATTTGGGGCAGTTCATGGTGGGCATAGCACAAAATTACTGCATTGGAACAGGAGGAGGCCATTCAGCCCCTCGAGCCTGTCCCACCATTCCGTTTGATCATGGCTGAGCTGTATCTTAACTCCGTCCAAGTGCCTTGGTTCCATATTCCTTGATGCACATAACCAACAAACAACAACAACTTGTTCTTATATAGTACCTTTAACATAATAATACTTCCCACAGCACTTCAGAGGAGTGTTATAAAGCCAGATCAGATACCAAGTGATAGCAGGAGATATTAGGGCAGGTGATGAAAAACTAGGTGAAAGTGGTCAGTTTGAAGCAGCATCTTAAAGGAGGAGAGAGGGGCGGAGAGGCTTAGGGAGAAAATTCCAGAGCTTGGAGCCCAAGTAGCTGAAGGCACGGCCGCCAAAGATGGAGCAATTAAAATCGGGATTGCTCGAGGCTGGGATTAAAGGAGCAATGATATTTCAGAGGGTTTTGGGGCTGGAGGATTACAGGGCTCAAGAGGAGCGAGGCCATGGAGAGATTTGAAAACAATTATGAGAATTTTAAAATCGAGGAGCACCAAAATCTATCGATTCTAATCTCTTGTGCATCCCCAATTTTATTCCCTCCACCACTGGCAGCCGTGTCTTCAGCTGCCAAGGCCCTAAGCTCTGGAATTCCCTCCCTAAACCTCTTCACCTCTCTAACTTTCTCCTCCTTTACGATGCTCCTTAAAACCAGCCTCATTGACTAAGCATACGGTCACTTATCCTAATATCTCCCTATGTGGCTCAGTATCATATTTTGTTTGATAACACAACTGTCAAATGCCTTAGGATTTTTCACTATTAAAAGCGCTTTATAAATGCAAGGTATTTTTGACTCACATTGACCTTTGAACTAAGTAGCCCCCACCCTGCCTGCCTGCAGCAGGAGTCTCGGCCAATTGAGAGCCAGTGAAGGTGAAATTGGGTCAGGTGGGAATGAAGTATCCTCAGGTCAGTGCATCTACTTAGACTGATCTTAACAACCTCCATCTCCTCTACACACCATTAGTACCGTTAAGGTGGTTGTGTCTGTTACTGGTATTGAATGGTGGAGCTAAGGTGGATTGAATGACTTCCCTCATCGGCAGTCAATCAATTTTATTCATTTGTCCAGCGCTTAGATGGGAATTGGCCGCGTACCCATGAAGGGAGCATCCTGACTGTATGAAATGCAAATACTTTAAAATGACATTATCATCCAATCTCAGAGCTCCCCCAATGTGTCATTATTTTGGCCAATCAGGCCAGGAACAATGTTGATTTGATTCTGAGTCTCTGCTGCTTTAGCTGCTTCAAACTGGGATGGTGGTGAGAGTGTTTGAGTTAACATCTGTGCCGCTAAGCCCCTTGAGCAGAAAAGATCAGCCAGAATTCCAATACTTGCTAAAATGGTAAGCGTTTTGGGTTAACGTGGGTGACAGGACAGGCTGGGGTCGGGCTGTGATGTCTTTCTTGGTGCAATAGCCTGATACTATTCACTGCCTTGGCTCACATATGTTAGAGTCATAGAGAGATACAGCACTGAAACAGGTCCTTCGGCCCACCAAGTCTGTGCCAACCATCAACCGCCCATTTATACTAATCCTACATTAATTCCATATTCCCTATCACATCCCCACCTTCCCTCAATTTTCCTACCACCTACCTACACTAGGGGCAATTTACCTATCAACCTGCAAGTCTTTGGCTGTGGGAGGAAGCCGGAGCACCCGGTGGAAACCCACGCAGACACAGGGAGAACTTGCAAACTCCGCACAGGCAGTACCCAGAACTGAACCCGGGTCGCTGGAGCTGTGAGGCTGCGGTGCTGACCACTGCGCCACTGTGTTGCAATCAAAGACATGTAATAATCAGCACTTTCTGACTCAACAAAAAAATTGTGGAGACAAGTCGAATAATAATGCCATTCAGTCTCTGCCTGCTCTCTTAAACATTCTCATTTCACAACATGGCTGTTAGATATGATGAGGCATTTATGTTTTATATATGTCAGGAACGTCCCAATGCCTTTCATCTACAACAAATTACTGTCAGTGTTGTAATGTAGACAAACGTGGCAGCCATTTTACGCACTGCATGCTCCCACAAAATGGAGCAAGACGAATGAGAAGGTAGGATAATTTTGGTGGCGTTAGCTGAGGGAAGAATGTTTGCCAAGATACCGAGAGAACCTTCTTGCGCGCCTTGGAATAGGGATGGTACATAGAATGTGACATTCCTGAAGTACTGCCCTAAATCTACATTATCTGAGCAGAGGCTCGGAGAAAGGGTTAATATTTGATTAGTTAGTGTCTATTCACTGTGGCACACATTAGCAATGATTTTTTTTTTCTCTCCTTTTTTATGTTGCAGGCTGAGTTTCTTTGCATTAATCAAATGATCTTTTGCTTTATGGATGGGGATCAGGATGAGACTCATTTGCTATTCGTAACATCTGTCACTTGAAACTCAAAAGATATAATCATCTGTGAATGCCCTGGTCCATTGTTGTAATGTGAAAGAAAAACTGGGGGTTTTATGATGATGGTTTGCTCGGCATTATTTTATAGAGTGCGCAATGCAGGTTAACGGCATAATTCTTCATGCTTAAGAGAATTAAACCCATTAAATATAGAACGCTCTGCTTTCATTCCTTTTACTTGTATATTCTCTTTTTGGGAAGGAGAGTTGGTTCACCAATCAATGTCAATTGATCTGTTTGTTACCCATACACACTAGTGTACAGATCTGATTTTCATAATGAACACAGTCATTGACCTCTGCAATTTCCAGAGCATTCTGCTTCACCTTGCTGAAAGTTCATCCAGGGGTCAGCCCTGGTCCTTGCTTCCTGTTTGGTGTCAGGGTGATGGGCTGTGGGGTGGGGGGTGGCACGGCAGTGGAGGTGGGTGGGTTAGGGTGGAGAGCAGCTGTTTTTAACATGAGAGACCGCTGTAGTCTGGTGTTAAGTAATTCAGTCACCACCGGCCTGCTTTCTGCTCATGTCATCCAGTCTTTAACACATTTTTCATGATTTGGAAAGAATAAAAATTACTTTATTCCAAGACATCTTTTTGAAATATAATTCCTTGCAGTTTATTATCGTGCCTGAATCCTTTGCACAGTTGCACTGATGGTGAATAGATTAACTATTTGGTAGTAAGAGTTTCCAAACCATTTTGCAATGCAGTCGGTTTTGTTGGTTCGTTGATTGGGTGGGGAGGGGTTGAGGAGGGGGATGCTGGGGGAAGGGAGATGAAGCGGTCTCCAATGGAGACGGGAACAATCTCTGAAGTGGGTTGGATCTAGGAGGTCACGTTCAGTGCACGGAAACCCATAGGCAGGAAGAAAAATGGTGCTGATCGGGAAGGAGGTGGTAGGTGAATGTGGTGTGAAACAACAGCACGGGCACTGAAAAGTGGGAGTGTCCTGGACCTCTCCTGACGAAGAGCCCTGGAGACAGAGTCTGAAGTCTGCTTTCAAGGCAACCAAGTAGAATTTGGCAGTGATTTAAAAACCCACTTTAAATTCCTTTGATAAATTTTTGTTTTAAGAAACACACTCACAATCCAGGAGGAATTTTCCAATCTGTGAACTTCTGCTGCAGTACTTTACACAAGTGTGCTGCGGAGCTGTGTGTGCTATATTTTAGACGAGTTTTAAGTCATCATATGGGGAAGGGTTAATGCCTCACAGAAGTAAGAGCACATCGAGCATCCATAACTGAACTTTATCAATCAGGCAAATGGCCTGCAAACACACATTTGTATGTTTGCAGCTTGTTATAAATTCATTTTTTGTTGAAGGTTTCGTTTGTGTGCTAATTTGAAAGCTGTGTAGTAAAATGCACATGAACCATTAACATAAACCATAAATGACACAGGAAACAGCCACTGGGTAAAATATCGAGAGTAACAGATGGGCCGGAGCATGTTATAAGAGGAGTGTACTCTAGGGGGTTTGGATGGTGCTCAAAACTGAGTGCGAAGCCTCAGCAGTTGATAAAGTTGTCAGAACCTCTTGAGAGCTTTTATGGCCTTGAACACATGGCAGCCACTTTTCTCTTGTAATAAATCTAGAGTTTTTGGAATTGAATGTTTTTTCTCCACTCTCCATCCCACTGCCTTCCTGTGTCAACAGTTCGATGGCCACTTTGTTAACCCATGTGCCTTAGCAAATATTGTTGTCTTGCTGTCCCTCAGGTGAGATGTTATACTGTTCCTGTCTGCTTGTTCCAATGATTTCAGGTCCGGATGGCTTGCATCCCAGGTTGCTAAAGGAAGTGGGAATGGAGGTAGTGGAAGAGCTTACCATAATATTCCAATCTTTCCTGGATACGGGGGAGGTGCCAGAGGATTGGAGAGTGGCACATGTGACACTATTATTCATGAAAGTGTGTAAGGACAGTCCTAGCAACTACAGGCCAGTTGGTTTAACATCAGTGATGGGTAAGGTTTTAGAAATAATAATTAGGGGAAAAAAATCAACAGGCACTTAGAGAGGCTCGAGATAATTAAGGAGAAACAGCACGGATTTGTAAAAGGTGGATCATGCTTGACTAATTAAATTTTTTGATGAAGTAACAGAAGGTTGATGAAGGGAATGGGGTGGATGTTGTTTATATGGATTTTAAGAAAGTGTTTGATAAGGTACCACATAAAAGACTGATTAACAAAATTGAGGCACGTGGAATAGGAGGGTCAGTATCCAATTAGATAATAAACTTGCTTAAGGACAGAAAACAGCAAGTCATAAACGGTTGTCTTTCAGACTGGAGGACAGTAGACAGTGGTGTTTCCCAAGGGTCAGTTTTGGGACCACTGCGTTTTTTGCTATATATAAATGACTTGGATCTTGAAATACAGAGTAGAATCTCAAAATTTGCTGATGACAGCAAAGTTGGAGGTGTTGCAAATAGTGAGGGTGATATGAACTGCCTGCAAGAGGGCTTAGATAGGCCAGCAGAATGGGCAGAGAGGTGACAGATGGAATTTCATACTGACAAGTGTGAGGTGATGTATTTTGGCAGAAGGGATAGGCATAGACAATATAGACTTACTGGCACAGTTTTAATGAGTGTGCAGGAACAGAGGGTCATGGGAGTGCATGTGCATAGATCTTTGAAGGTGGCAGGACATCCTGAGAGAGTGTAAGTAAACCATATGGGATCTTGGGCTTCATAAATAGAGGCATTGAGTACAAAAGCAGGGAAGCTATGCTGAATCTTTATAAAGCTCTGGTTAGGCCCCAACTGGAGTATTGAGTTCAGTTCTGGTCGTCACACTTTAGGAAGGATGTGAGGATCCTTGAGAGGGTGCAGAGGAGATTTACCAGAATGGCTCCAGGGATGAGGGATTTTAGTTACAAGGTTAGGTTGGGAAAAACTGGGTTTGTTCTCCTTAGAAACAAAGGAGATTGAGGGGAGATTTAATAGCAGTGTACAAGATTATGACAGGCTTAGATAAGTTCGACATGGAAAAGCTGTTCCCATTAGCTAATAGTACAAGGACTAGGTGACACAGATTGAAAGTTTTTGGGCAAGAGATGCAGGGGGAATGTGATGAAGAACTTTTTTACGAAGCAGGTGATAATGACCTGGAACTTGCTGCCCACAGGGTGGTAGAAATGGAGACGATCAATGACTTCAAAAGGAAGTTGGATGGCCACTTGTAGGGCTAAAGGGATGGAGCAGGGGAGTGGGACTGACTGAAGAGCTCCGTGGAGAGCCGGCAGGGACTTGATGGGCTGAAAGGCCTCCTCTGTGCCGTAAATTATTCTGTGACTCTATGCTTAATGACTCTATGAAATCCCATGACACTATCTGAAGAAAAGCAAGGAATTCTCCCAGTGTCTTGGCCAACACTCTTCCCTCAACAGCAAACAACAAATTGGATGGTTCATCTCATAACTGAGCAGTATCTGATGCACTTGCCTACATAACAGCAGTGCTTACACTTTGAATTCATTCATTGTATGAGAGACACTTGGAGATGTTTTAAGAGGTGGTATAAGGTTATTCAGCCATCCACAAGAGCATTGCATCACAACATTGTGCATCAATCTACAAGTCCCACACCCAATATCACTGGTGAAATTTCAGACACTTCTCTTAGTTAAGAAGTTCATCCTTCCAGACAGTGTCATCACCTACAAGTCCACTCCTTGTCCACACAGTTCAAACACGATTCACCATCACTCGAGTAAATGAAAGGATGAGGGTAATTCAAATGCAGTGCTTGGATGATGCCAACTTGGTGTTTTGAAATAAAACAGAAGGAAGCTTAGAGAGTGCGGCAGAGATTTACGGGAATGGTACCAGGGATGAGGGACTTCAGTATGTGGAGAGATTGGAGAAGTTGGGAGTGTTGTACTGAACAGGGAAGGTTAAGAAGAAGTTTGATAGAAGAGTTCAAAATCATGAAGGATTTTGATGAAGAACATTACGATAAACTGTTTCCAGTGGTAGAAGGGTCAGTAACTAGAGGACACAGATTTAAGGTAATTGACTAAAGAACCAGAGGTGACGTGAGGAAACTTGTTTTACATCACGAATTGTTGTGATCTCGAATGTGCTCCCTGAAAGGGCAGTGGAAGCAGATTCCATCGTAACTTTCAAAAGGGAATTGAATAAATACTTGAAAGGGGAAAATGTAGGGGAATGGGATTAATTGGATAGCTCTACCGAGGAGCTGACACAGATGTGATGGTCCTATAGGAAACTAAAGAGACCCTGCCCTGGAAATCCTGGAGCTATTCTCACCAAATATTGGCCAGATTTTCTGAAAAGCATAAGGGGACAGTGTAAATAAATATGGCAGCAACTGTTGGTTGAGTCTAGCTGGTACTTTCCTTCTGTGAGGAGTTTTGTTAGAAGATTATAATTTACACTTCTATTTTCTCGTCCCTCACCACCTGCCCTTGAATCCCTGGTTTTTGTGAGAGTTTGGTTCTTGTGGGCACCAACTCCCTCTGACAGATTACTGAAGTAGCTGAGTAAATGCCATTGGCTTTCAGCAGAGAGAAGTGTGAGGTGGTGCATTTTGTAAGAGGAATATGGAGGCAGCTTGAAAAATAAGTCTGAATGATGTGGAGCCATTTAGCCTCTGTTTATATATATATATATATATATATATATCCAATTTTTCCCTTAAAGGATGCCATGATCTCTGCCTCAGGCACCCATTGTGGCAAAGCATTCCACGTTACAGCAAAACTCCATGGAAAGAAATTTCCACTCACCCTCTCCTCACTCTATTATTAACATTTCAAATAGTGATCCCTCGCTACTGACTCCCCAACCACAAAGAACACCCTTTCCCTAATTACCCTTCATAATTTTAAACACTTTTGGATGAGATATTAAACTGAGGCCCCGTCTGCCGTCCCAGGTGGATACAAAAAAATCCCAAGCGTTATTCGGGTGGCGCAGTGGTTAGCACCGCAGCCTCACAGCTCCAGCGATCCGGGTTCAATTCTGGGTACTGCCTGTGTGGAGTTTGCAAGTTCTCCCTGTGTCTGCATGGGTTTCCTCCGGCTGCTCCGGTTTCCTCCCACATCCCACTTGCAGGTTGATAGGTTAATTGGCCATTATAAATTGCCCCTAGTATAGGTAGGTGGTAGGGAAATATAGGGACAGGTGGGGATGTGGTAGGAACATGGAATTAGTGTAGGATTAGTATAAATGGGTGGTTGATGGTCGGCACAGACTCGGTGGGCCGAAGGGCCTGTATCAGTGCTGTATCTCTAAACTAAACTAAAGAGCAGAGGAATTTCCCGTGATATCCTGGCTAATATTTATCCCTCAATCAACATCACAACAGTTTATCTGGTCATCACATTGCTGGTTGTGGGATCTTGCTATGTGCAAATTGGCTTCCTGCAAAGTTTTTTTTTTATCCATTAAATCTGTTCTTCTGCTCCTGTAGAAGTACTTCATGTGTTTCAAATCTCACCTCCTAACCATTGTTTCCACTCGCTGCCATCACCCTGGTGAATCTATGCCCCCTTTTTCTTCCTGGTCTGCACTTGCTCCAAGCTGATTGAGCAGGTGGGTGTCAATCTCTTAGGTCTCAAGTCTTCCAAGATTCTTACTGGCCATGAGGGAGTGTTGACTCCCACCTCCCCACTGTAACAACTCCCAGAAAACTCAGGAGAACAGTGATCTGCTGGGAAGTGCTTTGTGTTGACTTATTTTGGACACGTGGTGGAGGATAGTCATCCAGAGATGGGAGATGCAAGTGGGCTTATTTGAGGAGGGGAAGGGTGGGCTCTAGCCTTGGGAGGGAAGCTCTGGCACATGGAGTGGGGCTGAACACGAGGAGGTGAACTGCAAGGAATGATGTGTGTCTTGCAATGGGGATCTGCTGTCTGGCTAGCACTCTGTGTACTTCTCCCCACACAGGATTAATTAACCACCTCGCTTGTCAGTGACATCAGCTGAGAACCTGTTAGAGTGGGCTCTAATTGTGGAAGCTGCGGAGTTAACCCTTTGTGAGCCACAGTAGCATTTCTTCTAAAAACTGTCAAAACCGATTCAAGGTGCTGTTTTACAGCTTTGCACATTTCTCCGGTTTGAATTTTATTTAGGCTAAGACTGCTTTGAAGAGGGTCAACAGGTGACTTTCTCACAGGGACTTTGCCAGTTACACTGTTAGATACTGGCCACACAGATGGTCTCTAACCATCTCTTAACTCCAGTATGTTTATGTGCCATCACCCCTATCTCCTAGCCAGGCACCACTCCCATGGCCTCTGATGAGCATTTCCACAGTATCAGGGATCAAGACCTCAGTGCTTTGGGGGGATTGTGAGTGAAATCTCTTTTCTCGCCACCTCTCAGTGTGTTCAAATCCTATTCCGGAGACTTGAGCACAGAATCCAGGTTGACACTCCCAGTACCAGTACTGAATGTGCCCCACACTGTCGTAGCTGCCGCCTTTAGGGTGAAATATTAAACTGAGACCCCGTCTTCCCTCTCAGATGGGCGTAAAAGATTCCACAGCCACTATTTAGAAGAAGAGCAGGGGTGTTCTCTGCATTATCCTGGGACAATATCTATCCCTCAACCAACATCACAAACGGATTATCTGGCCATTATCACATTGCTGTTTGTGGGAGCTTGCTGTGCACATATTAGCTGCTGCATTTCCCACTCTACAACAGTGACTACACTTCAAAATTACTTCCTTGACTGTAAAGCTCTTTGTGTGTCCAGAGGTTGTGAAAGGCGCTATATAAATGCAAGTCTTTCTTTCTTTGACATGTTGCAATATTTTGATATTCCAATACAGTGCAACATGCTGTTATAATGCAATCTGTTTTGTGGTAAAGAACTGAGTTCGTCTTTCCCTTGAGCTGATATTCTGATCGATATTCCTAATTGTGACACATGGATCATGACAGGAGAGGGCACTAAACCTACCTGCATTAATCAGCCCAACTGAAGCAGCACGTGCAGGAACCAGTGAAGGTGCTTCACTCCCTCCTGCGGTTGGGAGTGCATCTGAAAAATAATGTAATTTAAAAAAAAAAAACTGCTGAATTACTTGGTGCACACACTATATATAAAGCACACAACAGGGACCATCAGGTCATGGGAAATAAACCACTCGTGTTTTAATTGCCATTATCCACTGCTGCTTGCAGTGACCTTGAATTCATGGCTGCAGACATGGTGTGGATGATCTATAAGCTGCTGTTCCCTGATGTTGTCTGTATTCTTTCTCTAATTTATCCGTGTCTCCTACCTCCCCTGTCGCGCCCCCATTTAGTTTATAGCTCTTTCATTCACAGCCATGATGGGGCAGATTGGCAGTGAGTGCAGCCCTTGTTTTATTTGTTCTCCAGATGGGGAAGGAGCAATGCTACCCCTCTTCGCTTGCCCTGACAAGCTGGTGGCATTGACCATTTTAGAGCATGTTATGTTCTTTTTGTATCTTTATGCTCTTTCCTTGGAGGACAGTGTAAACTAATGGAAGGATTCGCAGGCTGATTAACTTTGTGACCAGCCATGATGTCAGCTGTCCTACCATGGCTGTAACCATTGTCATCCGAGAAGATAAGGAAGAGGTTAGTCCTTTATGGCAGAAGGTTTATTTGGGCTCCTACAGCCCATACAATAGAGGGGAGGGGGCCACCCAACCCACTGGACATGAGTATCCTGCTGGATGTCAATCCGCAATTTGCTGGGACTGTCTGGAGTAGGGTCTGAATCCTGCACCTTGTGACTCGATGCTCCCACTGACCAAAGACTCATTTCTAAATACATAGTGGGGATCAGAATCACATGTTAGCCAGAATGGCCAAGGGTCGCACATTCCCTTCCCCAAAGGACATGAGTGAACCACAGGTCACCAGATTAGCTGAGTTTACTTTCAAGACTTGCCTCGGCGTGATTTAAACTCTGAAATGCTCACCCATCACTACAGCCCCTACACAACTGTCTCCATCCTGGGATGGAAACTGTTTGCTGTTGGTCCTGCCCTGTATGCCAGTGCAATGGGACTCTTTTGCCCATGAGATCACCAGCAGGCTGCTGGCCAGCAAATAAAGCTGATGATTTTTCCCTGTATAGCTTTTTTTTTGTTAAATGGACTTTAAGAGGCCAGTTATGCTCAGCAGCTTGAGCCAACACAAAGTGGTTTTGGCTTCTGCTCAAACTGTGTAGAACTCCAGAATGTAGCTTGCCTGGTTGAGAGATCACCGCAAGAAACAGGACTGCAGCTAGTGAGAAGCAAACAACTAGAAAACGCTTCCAGATGTTTCATTAAAAAAGTTGCCAAAAAAAATGTCCTGTTTCTTCTTTCCTAATGTTGAATTTAACGAGCTTTTGGATCCCAAGTTGTCGTGCAAAACTGGGTGTAAAATTCTGTCATTCCTCTTCAGCAATACCCTGAGACAGTGTTCGACTCTGAACTGTGATAGTGTTCAAAGTCCAGTCGTTTACACATCTCTTTCCTCCATATTCCTCAAGCGTAGGAATTCCCTCCCCTCATATAATCCTTACCGCAGTGGCTCACACTGAGCAGAAACAGATCTGTACCTTAATGGGCAAGTTTTCTTTTTAAGACATGAATGAATCAATTAAAAGACTTATTTATCTCATAAATTCTCCCACATCTTAGCTAAGCTTGACTGCAAAGTTTAACAACTTCCAAGAGGCCTGCTCTTTAATATCAAAACAGCTATATAATAAATGATCAGTTTATTCTTTGACAAAACAAAAGCCGCACATTAATTTTGACATTTTGTGGCAAATCCACAGAATTGTTGCTTGTTATTTTCTGCTGATGAAGATAGCATGTGATTTGATTGGACACTTACGGTATAAACTAACTCACAGATTTTCATCTTATTTACTGGACAACGTGTCATCGACTAAATGTTTCACACAACTAACAATTTAAATTATGTAAAACAGGCCACAGGGACCACAAGATAACAAAGTAATGTAGCTGAAAGTTAGCAAACAAAGCCCCGAGGAGTGACTATTTCTTCAGCTCTGACTTCATGTTTACTGCTGCTTTTGAAAAAAATTACTCCAATCTCTCTGCATTCATTGTGACAGGGTTTGACAGAGTAAATGCTGAGAAAATGTTTCCCATGACTGGAGAATCTAGAACACAGGCTCACAGTCTCAGAATAAGGGGTTGGCCATTTAGGACTGAGATGAGGAGAAATTTCTTCACTCAAAGGGTTGGGAATTGTTGGAATTCTCTCCCCCGAGAGGGTTGTGGATGTTCAGTTATTGAGGATATTCAAAACTGAGATGGATAGATCTTTGGACACTAAAGGAATTAAGGGATATGGGGAGAGGGCAGGAAAGTAGATAGAAGATCATCTATGATCTTATTGAATGGTGGAGCAGGCTCGAGGGGCTGAATGGCCTACTCCAGCTTCTATTACATTCTATGAGGAAATTCTGCAAATTTGCATGGCCTTGTTTACAAAATTTCAACAAGTTGCATTTATATACTATCTTTAATATAGTAAAACATCCCAAGGCACTTCATAGCAGCACAAACAAAATTTAATACCAAGCCACATAAGGAGCTATTAAGACAGGTGGCCAAAGGCTTGCTCGAATAGAGAGACTTCAAGGAGCACCTTAGAAGAGGAGAGAGAGGTAGAGGAGCAGAGAGGCAAACTGCTAATGGAAGGTGGAGCAAGTGGTGGATGTGCAAGAGGAAAGAATTGGGACGAGTGCGGAGATCTTGGAGGGTTGTGCGGCTGGAGCAGGTTATAGAGATAGGAAGGGGTAAGGCCATGGAAGGATTTGAAAACAGGGATAAGATTTTAAAATTGAAGCATTCGTGGACCAGGAGCCGATGTAAGTCAGCGAGCACAAGGGGTGATGGGTGAAGGGGTTTGGGATATGAGTGGACCCAGGATTTCCTGAAGGTTTCTCCATGAAGTGTTACCGACCTGCACCTACAATAGCCATGGGACCTGTGTTTGTTTTATTAAGGAGGACACCAGGGGTTCAGGTCCCACTGACTCTGCTTGTTGGTGTTGACCTCCATCAATATAGTTTCAGTGAGGATTACATAACATGTCAAGACATTTTAATAAATGTTTTGCTGCTGTAAGTTGGCTCCAGGAATTATACTTCTGGTTTTTTGCCTTCCTTCTCTGTGTCCCTTAATTTTCTACTTTCTCCCAAAGTTGCTAGCTCTTGTCAAGGTATTGGTCCACAGACATCTGACACTCTCTGAAATCTTATACCCTGTGACTGTCCTTCATATGTCAGCAGCCAGTGAAAAATGTGCACTGTTTGTATTCCCGCTTGCGCTCTCTATCATTCTCACACTCTCACGCATACTTGCTCTCTCGCTCATGCTCTTGCTCCCTCTCTGTTTTTCACACTCTGTCTTGTGTTCTCTCAGTCTGTCCCTGTTTATCCCTCTCACTCTCTGGGCTGAATTTTCCTGGCCCATTGGAGACATGCTGGGCGGGGGAGGGCTGGCAATATGGCAGGGGAAGGTGTCAGGAGGAGAGCCAGACATCTTCCTGCCACCATGGCATATTGCCAGCAGTGGGAACCTTGGCAGCATGGCTGCCTGGTTAAATGGCCAATTAAGGGCCACTTCCCGCCCCTGCTGGCATTTTGCCAACATCAGGAGGGCCCTTTGCTGCATGGGGAGACAGTCAGATAAACCCTGACGGCCTCTCAGTGGGTTTTTGGTGTCCCTCTTTATGAGTACTTCACGGCCCACGGAGGCGACCCCCGGCGGCAATGGCCGCTCCCATGGCAACTGCGCCACCAGTGCAGCACAACCCACTCAACCGCCAGAGCCTGCTTGCCTGGTCTTGGCTTCCTCCAACCAAACTAACCTCTCTTCAAGGGCACCCCGCCACTGAGGTGCCCTCTCCTTGGTGATGCAACCTCCGCAATAGCCAGCGCACCCACTGTCTCGGAATGGTAGGACACAGGCTCCGCCCTGCAGTTTCCACACACCATTGAATTTATAACCCGGGGTAAGGCGTCTCCCAGGAGGGAAAGGGGGGGAAGGGAAGGGAAAATTGGAGGCTAATTAGCTAACTCAGTCTAAGCTGTACTCCAGCAACTTCGTTTGCAATCAGTTTGAAGCCCTGCCAATAATCACGTTACCATTATGCCTGGCCACTGTTGCTCGATATCTGATCCCACCCCCTCTCATGAAGCATCTTGAGAACTTTGTGTTGTATTGAATTGTCAAAATATAAAGGGCGACTTGTTCTTCCTCGAAAACTTGAGACCATACTGGGCAGGAGGAATTGGGAGGGGAAGTAGCAGAAATGAATGTACAGATTGGGCGGGCTGAGCTGAATCATTTTTTATAGTCTGGGGTGAATTTCCAATCAAAACCAGTGGAAATGCAAATGTGCACATGTCATGCCAGTGGCTCATCTAATTTCAACTTACACTCAGCCCCAATGTGTGATCAAAATACATCCCTCAACCCCTCACTCCCCATTATCTTCAACTAGTTCCGAGGGAGGGACCATGTTGCTATTTGGGAGAATCTCCTGTCATTTGTGAAGAAAGATAAAAGCTCTGGATTGTTTGGCGAAAGTGGAGTTCGTTCTCTGAGACTGTTAAATGGGAGTTAAAATAATGCAGGAACATTCTTTTGCACATTCACACACGGCCATATTTATGATTGACTTCAGCATCAACTTACAATAACCATAATTTAATACAAAATGTCTTTAGCTGTAAAAATATTAACTCCTCAAGGGTCATTTTCATAAATCATTGCATCATTCCCAGCGCTATGTTTAGTAGTGGCCTGTTGAATTGTTAATTTATAGCAGGTACTGAAGGAAGCCACTGTATGAAAATAATGAGAAGGGTGAAGAAGGGGATGAATTTATAGCCTTTCTGACAAATTGGACTAATATATTTACAGTATTGGCATAGCAACAGAAGAAAGTACCTTTGCAAGGAGCCATGGCCTGTTGCGATTGCTCTAAATCAGAACTATCGGAAATGGGAAAGATTGTCTTCAAATTTCTTGGGGTGAAGTGGGGGTCGGTTGGTTATTGCTAATGGTTCTTCATCCCTGAAGATATTGGGGTGAGGGGCGGGCTCTTTCAAGGAATGATTGATTGTGATTTTTTTTTTTGGATTTTGGGGGATGGGCCAAGAGACACGCATAAAAAATGGATACTTTTTGATTTTCTATTTGAAAGCAAGTTCTCCAATAATTAAATGCACCTCTTAAACCAACAGCTGTGTGTGCAGACTCGAACTACTCTCTAAGCAGAACCACGTGCATTGAGTTTTCTGAGACCAAGTACTCCGTTTCCCCCAAAGCAAGCTTGGGAGGATGGGCAGAGCAGGAAGGGAAGGCTGTATCCTGAAGCAGTACTGTTTGACTGTGATACCCCCTTCCAATATCCAGAAATTCTTGCTCGTTTTTTTTTGAACAGCTCCTTCAGTTGACAAGGAGGAGATTTGCAGGGCTCTGGGAAAGACCAGGGTAGGGAGTGAGAGGAAGATTATTTTTTGGATGGTTCTTTCCAAGAGCTGGCACATGCACGGTGGGCTGAATGGCCTCCTTTTGTGGTGTATCATTTTAGATGTAATGTATCCAAGTTTGCTGCTGATACAAAACTAGGGGGGAAACTAAGCAGTGAGGAGGACATAAAGAGGCTGCAAAGGGTCATAGGTCGGTTCAGTGACTGAGCAAGAAGCTGATAGGTGGGTTATAATGTGGCGAAGTGTGAAATTATCCACTTTGATAGGAAGAATGGGAAAGCAGAATATTTTCTAAAAGGTGAGAGACTAGCAAATGTTGGTATACAGAGGAATTCAGAGGCCCCAGTACATGAATTACAGAAAGTTAGCATGCAAGTACAGCAAGCAATTAGGAAGGCAAATAGTATGTTTGCTTTTCTTGCAAGGCGATTAGGAACATAGGGACAGGAGTAGGCCATTCAGCCCATCGAGCCTGCTCTGCCATTCAATACAATCATGGTTGATCATCCACTTCAATGCCTTTTTCCCACATATCCCTTTTTCCTCATATCCCTTTATGTCATTTGCATTTAGAAATCTGTCAATCTCTGCTGTAAACATACTCAATGACTGAGCTTCCACAGTTCTCTGGAGTAGAGAATTCCAAAGATTCACAACCCTCTGAGTAAAGAAATTTCTCCTCATCTCGGTCCCAAGTGGCTTCCCCCTTAATTTGAAATTGTGTCCCCTGGCTCTAGACTCCCCAGCCAGGGGAAACATCTTGCCTGCATCGACCCTGTCTATCCCTTTAAGTATTTTTTAGGTTTCAATGAGATCATCTCTCATTCTTCGAAACTCTAGACAATACAGGCCCAGTTTCCCCAATCTCTCTTCATAGGACAGTCCCACCATCCCGGGAACAAGTCTGGTGAACCTTCGCTGCACTCCCTCTATGGCAATAATATCCTTCCAAAGGCAAGGGGACCAAAACTGCGCACACTACTCCAGGTGCGGTCTAACCAAGGTTCTATACAATTGAAGCAAGACTACACTATTTCTGTATTAAATCCTGTTGCGATAAAGGCTAACATACCATTAGCCTTCCTAATTGCTTGCTGTACTTGCAGGTTAGCTTTCAGTGACATATTGCCGAGGGCACCCAGGTCTCTTTGTACATCTACACTTTCTAATCCTCGTATCATTTTAGAAATGCTCTGCACATCTGTTTCTCCTACCAAAGTGAATAACCTCACATTTTTCCACATCATATTCCATCTGCCATGTTCTTGCCCACTCACTATGTCTGTCCCAATCCTGTTGAAGCCGCTTTGTATCTTCCTCACAACACACAATGTCACCTAGTTTTGTGTCATTTTGGAAATATTACATTTGGTGCCCGCATCCAAATCATTGATATATACATTGTGAGCAACTAGAGCCCAAGTTCTGCTCCTTGCGGTACCCCACTAGTCACAGCCTGCCAATGCAAGAATGACCCGTTTTTTCCTACTCTCTGTTTTATGCCTGTTAACCAATCCTTAATCCATGCCAGTATATTACCTCCTATCCCATGTGCTTTAATTTTGCTAACCAACCTCCTGTGGGGGACTTTATCAAAAGCCTTCTGAAAATCCAAGTATACCACCTCCACTGACTCCCCTTTATCAATTCTGTTTGTAACATCCTCAAACAACTGCAACAGGTTCATCAAACATGATTTCCCATTCATAAATCCATGTTGATTATACCCAATCAGATCATTATTATTCAAGTGTCCATTTATCATTTAGAATAGATTCTAACATTTTCCCTATAACTGATATAAGGCTAACAGGTCTGTAGTTCCGTGTTTTCTCTTTCCCTCCCTTCTTAAAAAGTGGGATGACATTTGCTACCTTCCAATCTGCAGGAATCTTTCCCCAGGTTGGAATACAAGAGTAAGGAAGTCTTGATGCAATTATATTGGGCTTTGGTGAGCCCACACCTGGAGTATTATGTACAGTTTTGGTCTCCTTACCCAACAAAGGTTCACGAGACTCATTTCTGGGATGAGGGGATTGTCCTATGAGGAGAGACTGAGTGCACTAGGCCGATATTCCCTGGAGTTTAGACGAATGAGAGGTGATTGCATTGAAATATATAAAATTCTTAAGGGGCTTGACAGGATAGATGCTGCAAGGCTGCAGCTGGCTGGGGTGCCTAAAACTAGGGGTCATTGAATAAAGATAAGGTCATTTAGGACTGAGATGAGGAGAAATTTCTCCACATAGAAGGTTGTGAATCTTTGGAATTCTCTACCCGAGAGTGCTCTGGATGCTCCATTATTTAACATATTTAGAGCTGAGATTGTTAGACTTTTCGGCACTAAAGAAATTGAGGGATATGGAGATTGAGCAGGAAAATGGAGTTGATGTAAAAGTTTAGCTATGATCATATTGAATGGTGGAGCAGGTTCTAGGGGTCATATAGCTGACTCCTGCTCCTTTTTTTTTATCTTCTAATGACTTCAAAGCAGTTCCAGCAGCCTGGTGAGCACTCATAACTTGCATGTGATTGAGGAAGTGCTCCCACTGCGTGTCGATTCAATCTCCTGTCTGAGTGGAGGGTCTTGTCGATCTCACCCGGGGAAGGGCTGGGTTGGTACGAGGAGCAGAAGTGCTCGACTTTAGCCTCAGCTTGACCAGGTAAAAGAACTGGAGCGAAACCGCCTGGAATCCTTTACTCCTTGGAGTAGAGTTTCCGCTTTGGGATGCTCCCGAAATGCGCCTAAAATTGCACTAGTTAGGTTACACTTCAACGTTCCATTAAAATTCATTTCCATAATCCCAAATGTAAAATCTTGCATGAACCAACGCAATAGAACAGAATTGTTAACTTAAATTTTCTTTCCATTAAGAACTATGCCCTAATATATTTAAGAAGAGTAACCTGGTGAACTTTTACTAATGCAGTTGAAAATGTGTTTATCGTCACAAAATGAGCCTTATTAATCAGTCTTTAGTCCATCATCTGTGAGGCACCTGATCTAAAATCACTGAAAATGACTTTTGTCAAACAACTATGCTGAATGATTTGATAGTTTCTTTGCTGTGCGCTAGTCAGTGTCTCAGTAGTTTAAATACTTTTGGACATAAAATGACTTTTTAAATGTGCTCACTAGTACCTCTGCAATAAAAAAAATGATCGCAATTTGAAGAGCTTTCCTGAATCAGCGCAATGGCACCTTGGCGACCTGGAGGCTTGGCCAGCTTTGTGGGCGGGGCCTTAAACCAGCATAAAACATCGCGGAAAATGTGGTCGTAACTGGTATTGGCCATGACTCATTTGTGTCTAAAATTCTCCGATGTGTTTCACTCCAATTATGCCTGGATTACGTGACATTCCTGGCATAAGGAAGCAGAAACCCACCCCTCTGGCCATTGGAACAGCAAGTGTTTCAAAGTCATCTTGCAACTTGTGAACGTTTAGCCAGGCTGGGTTTGTGGTATCACTGACTGGGACGCTGCCTTCATTTTATTGTGGAAAGGGACTACCGGTTCAAGCTGACCTGGAACCTCCATCAAACGTCAGGAAGCAGGAGAGTAACAGTTCCACATTTGCTGCTCCTCCAAGAGTGAACGTTGCACGTTCCCAGCCCACAGTCCTGTCCTTCTAATGGGCTCCAGAAGCTGGAAGTGGGCAATTTGCGATGTATGCTGCAGTGTAATGACACAGGAGTTTTTACTTGTTAACCAGCTCCATTCACGGTAGTACAAAATTATTTGAATACATATTATTTATATATGTGATAATGGTAAAAGACTTTCATTTCTACAGCAATTTTCACAACTTCAGGACGTCCTAGCGTTACAGAAAATGAAGTACTTTTTGAAGTGTAGTCACCGTTGTAATATAAGAAAAGCAGTAGCCAATTTACGCACAGCAAGCTCCTGCAAACAGCAATGTGATAATAACCAGATAATCTTTTTTTAGTGATGTTGGTTGTGGAATAAATATTGGTTAGGACACCGGAGAGAATTCACCTCCTCGTCTGCAAAATAGTATACATGGGATCTTTTAGGTCCAACTGAGAGGACAGACGAGGCCTCGGTTGAACCTCTCATCTGATATATGACAGTGCAGCACTCCCTCAGTACTGTACTGGGAGTGTCAGTCTGGATTATGTGATCAAGTCTCTGGAGTGCAGCTTAAACCCACAACCTTCTGATTGAGAGGCAAGAGTGACACCCACTGAGCCATGGCTGACACTAGATATGATCTTATGGAGCCTTGTTGATGGATGCATTTGAGCAATCTAACTTCTGAGCTTTTACTGTACTTTCATATTCAGTGAGAGCTGTCAGTGAATGCCCTGGTTATCTAAAGCATGGGGCATGCAACCTTGTTAAAAGCTCCCTCCTATTCCAAAGGCACTGACTTTAGGATACAGTCCATAGCTGCCCATCCAGCAAAGGTAGTGAATGTTGACGGTACGTTCAACTTTGGAGGCATCACAGTTTAGTCCTACCATGTCGTCACCTGACATTCAAACTCATGCTCTTTACATAAAAGTGATTTAACATTTCAGAGACCCAGGCCTCTCGGCTCTCTTAATCATCTTGCTAGCCTGAGGTACTGAGGCCAATTCTAGCATTCCCACACCACCTACCCCTGAACAACCCTGTCCAACACTAACGCCCCCCCACAACTAACAAAGCCCCCGCACAGTCTTCATAATTTTTTAGATTTTTTAGAGATACAGCACTGAAACAGGCCCTTCGGCCCACCAAGTCTGTGCCGACCATTAACCACCCATTTATACTAATCCTACACTACTCCCATATTCCTACCACATCCCCACCTGTCCCTATATTACCCTACCACCTACCTATACTAGGGGCAATTTATAATGGCCAATTTACCTATCAACCTGCAAGTCTTTGGCATGTGGGAGGAAACCGGAGCACCCGGAGGAAACCCACGCAGACACAGGGAGAACTTGCAAACTCCACACAGGCAGTACCCAGAACTGAACCCGGGTCGCTGGAGCTGTGAGGCTGCGGTGCTAACCACTGCGCCACTGTGCCGCCCACTTGCACAAGCCCCCATAACCCTGTCCCCCAGCCCCCACAGCCTCTCACACACAGCCTCAGCCTCAAGAAACCCCCTCCTCCCACACCCTCCATAACCCCATCCCCCCACCATAACCCTCTATCCACATCCCCCTCCAACACTAAGCTGAGAACTGACTGGCGCTGGAAGCTACCACAGAGCTCTCGCTGTGACCATCCCAGCACACGGGTATTTAAATACTGCAGATGTTACACTTGACATAAACCGCGTTTCAGTGATACTGAATCCAGGGGTGAAGAGAAGATATTTTTCCACTTCAAACTACCTGCTCTTTGTTTTTATTTTATTAAAGATGTCTGTGCTTGATCTCTTCCTTGCTGCAGTATTAGACCAGGGGATTAATAACTGGCATTACCCGAGTCCCTGACTGATATTACATACAGTTCTGTAGCACACATTGCATCCCAGGAGACTGAGGCAGGCATGTTGCTGTTTGTCAAAGCATATTGGCATTATTGAGCTGGGGCCCGTTCCTGGAATTATTAATCCCATTTTACTGATGACATGACGTGAATGGATGTCGGAACAAGCTATTGAAAACCCTGCAAGTGGAGTTCATCTGCAGGTTATCATCATCAGGAAGCGAATGACGGACAGAGCAGTACGCGCCCTGGCAATAGCTAGGTACTTAGTAATTAAAAATAGATGAGAAACCTGGGGTGTGTGTGAATGTGACTAGTGAGGAAGGGTTTGTATGTGTGGGGGGTGAGTGTGTTTTTGTTTGCTCACATTTGGCTTCAATCCCGGGATTATTTTATTTTTATTCCTTTTAACAGAAATATTCCACTTAAAAAAAAAAGAAATCACCCCTCCCAAAAAACGGTGTTTGTTAATAGGGTCACCCATTAAGATGATAGTGATGGATTGGACTGGTCAGTCTGTGGCGGCTGTGGCTCGTGTTTATGTACACATTGAACCATCAGATGGTAAGCGTACAGTCCTGTTAAGAGTCTTCCATGGTGACATTGGCCATATATCATTCCAGCTGTGGCCTTTGATTACTGCGAAGGGTCCTGGGACATGATTAATAGCCAGAATCGATGCCTCTTCCCAGCGCATGACTTTCTGTCACAACCTGCTCACCTATTCCCATCTGGTCAGGAGGTTTCAGTAAATGAAGGATGTGATCTATCATCCTCCTATCGGAGAGCTTCCATTCTATAGAAAACGAGTAAAAGTTGACTTGCAGGAATGATTCCTCCATCACTTTAATAGAGAGACTTAAATGCCAGTAGGTAGGAAACTTGCAGCCAAAGAAGATATTCAGACAGAAGATAGATCCGATACAATCGTTAACCGGATCACACTTTTTTTATTAGAATTTAATTCACGAGGGGAGCAACTGTGTGTTTGAAATTTAGAACCTCCCAGCGAAATCTTAGTTGAAGCAAATCAGAACAACTGAAACAGCCACAGATATTTTGTACTTGAGGGCTAACAGGCGGTTGACACTGGAAATGTTTTATTAAAACTGGGAGAAACTCGCTTTGATTTCTCCTGTTCTGGCTGCTGTGGGTTATCTCTGGTTAACCTCCAATACTTGTAATGTGTTTTTTTTGAGGAGCTGGGAAAATACTATGCAAAATATTTTCACTTTGCTCTTATTTCTTTTGGTTTCTTGATTTTTAAACAAATGATTTCCCGAGCATGTGATGAAAGAACTTGCATTTCTGTAGCACCTTTTACAACCTCAGAACATCCAAAAACACTTGACAACCAATGAAGTATTTGTTGGTGTCGTCACTTTGTAATGTTGTTGCTTAAGAACTAATGATTGACCAAGACTTGAATGGTGGGTCTGTTATGGTTCCAGGGATCTGCCAATGCCCCAACCTTCATCGTATTGTATTTGAACCCTCAAACACATCATTTTGGCAGTTGAGGCTAATTGGATTATCCCAATTATTACATTGATGGAGATCAGATAACTCAATGCAGGCTGGGCATTGAACCTTGTGGCTCAGCTATATTGTATTGCTCTCCATTTCCATTTCCCCATTCTCTTCCACTCCAGTTAATGAGAGCTTTCCTCTGCAACATGTCTTCTCAGACTGGAGAACAAGCCTGGAAGAGAATGTCTTGGGGTGAGAGTAGGAGCAGAAGAATATTTTTTCTTAATTCATTCATGGGAGATGGGTGTCACTGGCAAGGCCAGCATTTATTACCCATCCCTAATTGTCCTTAATTGAATGGTTTGCTGGGCCATTTCAGAGGGCAGTTAAGAGTCAACCACATTGCTGTGGGTCTGGAGTCACATGTAGGCCAGACCAGGTAAAGATGGCAGATTTCCTTCCCTGAAAGATATTAGTGAACCAGATGGGTTTCATGGTCACTATTGCTGATGCTAACTTTTTATTCCAAGTTTGTTAATTGAGTTTAACTTCCTCAGCTGCTGTGATGGGATTTGAACTTGAGTCTCTGGAGCATTAGTCCAGGCCTCTGGATTACTAGACCAGTAACATGACCATGATGCTACCATTCCCTAGTTTTGAGTTTGGATTTGCATCCAGCTGATCCTGGCACAAGGCATCAGCATGTCATCTGCCAGGGTTTTATTTCAAAAATGTCTACGATGAGGAAAATCAGACCTTCAATACACATTTCTACTTTGCAAACCAGAATATTTCTGATCATGTCTTGTTCAGTTTAATACCCTTGTAAAGAGTAGACTCAATACCAGTACTGAGGGAGTGCTGCACTGTCAGAGGTGCTGGCATAAAAGATCCCATAGTCACTATTTGAAGAAGAGCAGTGGAGTTCTCCCCGACATCCTGGCCAATACTCTTAATTGACATCACTAAAAACAGGTTATCCGATCATTATCACTTTGCCATTAGTGGGATCTTGCTGTGCTCAGATTGACTGCTGTATTTCCTTCATTACAACTGTGGCTACTCTTCAAAAGTGCTTCATTGGCTCTAAAGCTCTTTGGGATGTCTTGAGGTTGTGAAAGGTGCTATAGAAATGTAATTTATGTCCTTCTATGCTTCTGTTCTTCATTTCCTTTCTTCCTTCATTAGGAATGAAGTTCTTAATTTTGTGACAAAGTTGCTTGAGTAATTGTCTAAAATGTAGAAAGGTATAAAATTGTTGTGATGCAACGCTTCTCTTTAAGGCTCAAGCTGTCTTTCCACCACTGTACCCCGTTCAGGCTTGGGCATTGGTTTGCTGTCAAAGCTTCCTGACACATTGAACTCCTGATCTTACAGTAGGGTCTGGTGGGAATATAGAGAGGGGACTCGGTGATTCTCCATGAGGAGTAGTGAATATCAGAAAATGAATCTTCCTGCAATGCCTTTGTGCATCTCCCAATGCGAAGACATAAATTGGCACCAATTGACCCTGGAGAATGGGGCATCAATCAGGGATCCCAAATAATTTTTGCAGTGGTTCCGAATTTTACAATGCTCTTTTGTTGAATATTGCACTGATGTTGACAAACAGCGAGAAAGTCAAACACTTTCCAATTTTTATCACATGCCAGGTTCTAGCACATGTATGTGAGGAACAAAGGATCAGATACAGAGTAAAACTCCCTCTGCACTGTCCCCATCAAACACTCCCGGGACAGGTACAGCACAGGGTTAGATGCAGAGTAAAGCTCCAAAAAATAAAAAAATGAAAACAATAAAAAAAAAGGGGGTTAGATACAGGGTAAAGCTCCCTCTACACTGTCCCATCAAACACTCCCAGGGCAGGTACAGCATGGGGTTAGATACAGAGTAAAGCTCCTTCTACACTGTCCCATTAAACATGCCAAGCTCGGATACACCACGGGTTAGATTCAGAGTAAAATTCCCTCGACGTTGTCTCATTAAACACCCCCAGAGCAGGTACAGGACAGTTTAGTCAGAGTTATGCACCATTAGCGCTATCCCATCAAACTCGACCAGAATGGTACAGCATGGGGTAAAGAGAGAGTAAAGGTCCCCCTACATTGTTGAAACAATGTACATTAATCCCCAAGCTAGAGGAATTCCCATAATTCTCTGATGGTATTTCCAATTCTCATGGCAATTCTCATTACAGTTTGTCACTAGAAGTTGCTAATGATACATCATTTAAGAATGTGCATTGCTGCTATATATATCGGAGAACCTCAGGCATGCTGTATTCGTTTAAAATGAAAGGGAGGGAATTTTGTGTGATGTGTGCCTGCAATTTCTAATTGTACGCTCGTGGTGTGCAAGGTTCTGCTCTGAGGGCCTGCTTCAAATTAATCAGCTCTTTGGGTTCCAGTTAGATTGCAGTTTGGGTTCCTGGCAGAGAGAGTGACTCTGCTAACTTCAGTCTGAGCTGGATTAAAGTGTAGGTTCCTGAGGGGAAAGGGAAACTGAAAATTCTATTCCACCAGCAAGTTTCATTCCTCTACCCCTAAAGAAATCAAGCTTTAAAGAATCCAGTTTTGCAGAAGGTTATCTGATCTGAGTGATTTGGAAAGCATTCAGATTTTCTGTGTGTGAAAGGTCGGAATGGAACTGTAATGCAGTAGCTGACTTGTTTATAGATGTGGGGGGTGGGGGGGGAGGAAATTACTTTGGGATTCCCAGCAATAAGAAAGAAGACTTGTGTAACGATAGCATTTTCACACCGTCAGGATACCCCAAAGTGCTTGACAGCCAATGAAGTACTTTTGAAGTGTAGTCATTGTAGGAAACATGGGAACCAATTTGCACACAGCAAGATCTTACAAACAGCAATGTGATAAATGACCAGATGATCAGTTCAGTGATGTTGATTGTGGGATAAATATTGACGAAGACACTGGAGAATTCCCTTGCTTTTCTTCGAATAGTGCTATGGGATCTTTTACCACCACCTGACAGGGCAGATAGGCCTGGATTTAATATCTCATTCGAAAGTCGGCACCTCCAATAATGCAGCACTCCCTCAGTACTGCAGTGGGAGTGTCAGCCTGGATTCTTGTGCTCAAGTCTCTTGAGTGTGACTTGAACCCACAACCTTCTGACTCAGAGGCAAAAGTGCCATCCACTGAACTATTAACGATATGAAATTAAAACAGCAGTGAACTTGATGCTATGATTGTTGAATCTTTTCTGTATGACTCGAGCTAAATTTTCACACACAAAAGTGTAAAATAAATCTTTTTAGCTTTGATCTTGCGTTTGAAGTGTGTGCATGTGCAGAGGGGCCCTCTTTTCTTAGTAGCCCTCCCTTGAATTAATAGTTTGTGATATTTATATCCCCTCGGCCTGTCGCTGTGTGATGTACAGGCCTCATCTTTCATCTTTCAATGTGGAAACTATTCTCAGAAATCAAACATATTTTTGCAACCCTCTCTTGCTCATTTGAAAACATCTCTTCAGTGCCCTCGTGGGGAAAAGGCTGGAAGCCAGGTGAACCAGCAATGACTGCTGAGTGAGCAGATCTTGGCTGGGGGAGGTGGAGCAACAGCTATTTGTCGGTCAGATCCAAAACTAGAAAAGGGGAATTTGTCGGATTAATTCCTTCTGGGAAAGTGTGTGGAGATTGTCTCGCTTCTCAACCAGTCTCGGCTGTGATGAAAGAAAGGAAAACTTGAATTTATATGGTGCCTGTCATGATCTCAGAACATCCCAGAACGTGTAACAGCCAGTGAAATACTTTTGGGAGTGTAGACATTGTTGTAATGTCACTCTGTAGGGACTCACCCCTCCCTGTCTCTGTAACTCCGTTCAGCCCTACAACCTTCCAAGATCTCTGCTTCTGGCCTCTTGAGCATCCCTGATTTCCATTACTGCACTATTGGCAGCTGTACCTGCATCTGCCAAGGTCCTGATCTCTGGAATTTCCTCCCTAAATCTCTCTGCCTCTCTATCTCACTTTCCTCCTTTAAGATGCTGCTTAAAACCTACCTCTTTGACCAAGCTTTTGGTCACCTGTTCTGATATCTCCTTCTGTGGCTGGGTGTCAAATTTTATTTGATACCACTCCTGTGAAGTGCCTTGGGATGTTTTACAATGTTAAAGGCGCTATATAAATGCAAGTTGTTGATCCAGCTTTATAAATGTTTGACTTCTTTACAGCAGTTTTTAGAACCATTAAAATTATTGATTGTGTTCATTTTTTTTCTGTGCAGTGGAAATTGCAGTAAGGTTTTGGGGCTGCGCCGCCCAAAGATTTTAGAATTCAAATCAAATCATTTGGACTCTTTCTTTGCTGGACCTTGAGCACCTCCGCTGTCTAATCCAAGCAACTGCACCTCTAGGTGTTAACACTCAGAAATCCCAATCTGAGATTCAGCCCTGTCAGTATTAAGGGCAAATTTTCCTCAGTTACACTGAGTAGTCATTTGGGTCGCGTCCACAGAGGAACTCGGTTGGGGGGACGTCTGATGTTCCATGCATTACCATGAAGCCCCCTCAATACCTATCTGCCAATGAAGCATTATTCTACATTGTAACAGTGACTACGTTTCAAAAGGAATTGCAAAATACTGCGGATGCTGGAAATCTGAAATAAAAACAAGAAATGTTGGAACCACTCAGCAGGTCTGGCAGCAGCTGTGGAAAGAGAAGCAGAGTTAACGTTTCGGGTCAGTGATGAAGGGTCACTGACCCGAAACGTTAACTCTGCTTCTCTTTCCACAGATGCTGCCAGACCTGCTGAGTGGTTCCAGCATTTCTTGTTTTTATTTCAAAAGTAATTCACTGGCTGGAAATTGCTTTGGGACATCCTGAGGGTGTGAATGATGCTGCACAAATGCAAGTTGTATGGAATTAGATAGAATCTATTACACAGAAATAGGCCATTTGGCCCATTTAACAGTGCTATGCCTGTTTATGCTCCACGTGAGCCTCCTGCCACCCCACTTCCTCTCAACCCATCAACATATCCTTCTGTTCCTCTCTCCCTCATGTGTTTGTCCATCTTCCCTTTAAAAGTTATATTTTTCTTTCCAACTGAAAACTTTGAATATAATTTATAACAAGAAAGGTCTTCACTTTAGCTAACTAATGCTATAAGTATAACATGGCTATGGCATATGCTAATGAGATTGAATTTGCATATGTTAATTGTATGCTCAAATTTGCATATCCAGATGAGCTTGATTAGAAGTCAAACATCTTTAAAAAGCCATCACGCAGGCCAAGTATCATGCTGTGTTTTATTTCGCTTCGGGTAGTTATACAGGATTACACACACGGCGCAGTAATTAATACGCAGCAACTCTTAAAGATGGATTAGTTTGTAGCAGGTTTCTGTAAGGAGTAAGGCTTGTTGCTGGAGTTTGGAGATCTGGGAGGGGAAGTGAGGATTCTGTTCTCTACGGGCTGTTCCCAGGGACGCACACAGAGATAAACATCAACTGCTGCTGGAGGACCATCAATTCGGTGAAAGATGCTCTTTGGTCTGCCCGAAACCTGCTGGTCTCCCAGCACAAAGAGTTGTCCACGACCGAGTGTTGGAGACTGGCACATTCCAAGATCCAGGACTACGTGCTGAGGGACGCACTAAAGCTTGGGGCAGCCGCCGCAAAGGCTCAATGGGGAAAGACCACAGTGTAAGGTCCCCCCACCAAGCTGAACTGAGGGGCTGGGCCCATGGGAAACCCCCCGGGCTGGATACACCAAATATGGTTTTGCTCTGTAATGCAAACTTGCATTGCATGTAAAATGGAATGGAAGGGTTGTGCTGGGTTTTTTTGCACTTTCTGGAATGTCAACTTGGAACTGTTTTGTAATGTATTTTTTTTTTACAGATTTTTATGAATAAAGTATATTTTTGGGTAAAAAAGAAAGTGAGGAGCTGTGGAGTGGCAGTACAAGTGGTCACATTGGAGGATGGTGCTGTTCCTCGCTCAGTAAGCTCACAATATTCAGTATACTGTAAGGGACAAGCACTGAGCAAAATGGCAGACATTCCCTCCCATCTCCTCCCTCTCCACTGATCACAGGGAGATCTGGAGGGAATGGAAAGTCAGGAATTGTTGCCACTTGTTTCCTAGTATCTGAATCAAGAATGATGCCAGTTATATGATTAAAAAAAACAAGGCTGTTCACGTTTTGTGATATAATATGACTCTCACAGGAGTCAAGTAGTACCAGTGGCAAGGTGTGCTGGAAATGTATTTCTCAGGATTGCTTCTGACTTTCATGCACCCTGTTAAAGCACTTTTTGTAAAAAAGAAAATCCTGTATATAATATATCTGTATGAGTAAAACAAATGGAAGTGTGTTTCAGGGTACTGAGGGGTCGTGCAGACATTGACGTACTGTTTGAGCTTCTCCCTTATGGTTTATCATCTGATCTGAACCTCTAGACATGACTACCTTGTAACGCACTCCTACCTAGCACTCCTCTATTGCAGCCTGCTCTCAGCTATCTATTATCCCCTGTTTAATGTGGGTGTGAAATGGCAGCCGCAGCAAATTGTTTGGTAGCAAATCGTCGATAAATTACTATCGAGAGGTAGTACAGGCACACTGTAGTTACAAACCAAAGAGGCTGTTATTTTTCCTGCACTGTCAAGGGGACATGATGGTACTACTAACCCTGTTTAGAGCCTGTGCTATTAGCTTGACAGCAGAGACATTGCTCAGATCAGCTTAATGTGTCTAGGGCAGCCCCTGATAAATTGCAGGTTAGCTCAGGATGGCATTGTATGGATAACAGCAATCAGGCCTGTCTGCAGTTCACCAACACACAATCAAAACATTGCAGAAACCTCAGCACTGTTTGTTATTTAAAAGTATTAGAAAGAGACAGTGTCACAACTGTTGCTATTACAAAGGTTTTGTGCGAGTAAATGACTCTTGTATACATTAGCCCAATCCGCTCTGATTTTGAGACAGCCCATATTGATCGTTCCAACGTGAGAAAAATCTTTTCCTCCATCCTTTCTTGTCTTCACTTTATTTCTTGCTCTCTACAGGAATCTCCCAATTTCCATGGCTTCGCAATTGGCGGCCGTGCCTCAGTTTTGGAATTCCCTCCCTAACCTCTCTGCCTCTCTCTCCTCCTTTCAGGCACTCCTTACATCCTATCTTTCTGATCAAGCTTTTGGTCACCTGTCCTTATGTAACTCACTGTCAAATTGTGTCTAATTTACGCTCCAGTCAAGCGCCTCGGCCTGTTTTACTCCAGCTGAAGGCATGGCTGCCAGTGGTGGAGTGATGAAAATAGGGGAGGTGCAAGAGGGCAGAATTGGAGGAGTGCAGTGCAGAGATCTGGGAGGGTTGTAGGGCTGGAGGAGGTTACACAGATTGTGTGGGTGGGTTGGGGGGGTGGGGGTGGGGGGGCGGTGCGTAAGGCTGTAGCGGGATTTGAATACCAGGATGAGAATTTTAAAAACGATACATTGCCAGACTGGACAGTAAACCCAAAACACTACTTCAGATTAGACTATGGCAGGAGGATTCGTGTTCAAACCGTCAAATTTATGATTGATGGCCACAAGCAGTTCTTCACCTAAAAGGGCAACATGTGGACTGCTGTGTGGAGCAGTGAAAGCAAAAACATTTAAGAAACAGGTGGAGGTTGTGATGTTTTTGAGTGGCTGTGTTATGGTGGCTTGAATGGCCTTTCCCATCTGTCTTATGGACAGGAGCAGTGAGATAGAGATGTGCTTGGCATTGGGGTTGACTAGGTTTGGCTCGGATCTGGAACTTGATTGTTTGTTGCACATCAAAAACAGTAGATTTGCATATTCCTGGCAAAGATGCATTTTTTCCAGTCAGTCTTTACCTCGTCATGGGCAGCTCACGAAATACTGAACTACCAGCATATCTGCTCTTTAATATTGAACTGACAGGGTCCAATGAACTTGCTCTATAATGTATGTGTGCAGGTGTGAAGTTCTTTTAATTTGGGCTTGTCACAGAAAATAAGTAATGGATGATGAGTAGTATTTGACCTGGGAACAAAGGACAGTTTTGTTCACGCATTGCTGTTTCTGGAATCTTTGGGATAGATTTTGCTCTGGGGCTCGATAACCACACGTCCTAACTTCAGGAGCATCCTTTTGGCTGCGATGTGGGTATGTCCTGGGAGAGTGGGTGGGGGATTGCAGTGGGTTAAGGAATAGCAGTGTGGGGGACAGTCACGACTCCAGTGGATTTGGGAGGCACTTCTGCTCCTTATGTTTTGACGGAAACCGTATCTCTCAAAGAAGTTTTGTTTTTTAACCCTTCTCTTTTTGGTGCCCTATGAAGATTCCTGAGCTGCACCCCTAATTTTCATTTCTAAGGGGACTGATGCCTGAAGAAGACCTGCACGAGTTTAGCAGTGGTTGTAAGGATTGAGCAATGTGTTATCACATTGCTAAATCAGGACACTTTACGCTCAAAAATTGGGTGCAATGCATGTCAATTTCTGATCCCCTTGTGTTGTACGAAATGGCGACCACGTTTGTTAATCTGACAGATCAACATAATTCACTTTGGGACATTTGAGAGTTGCAGTAAAAAGTGACATAAATGCAAATCTGTCTTGCTGCCTCAATCCAGCCTGCATGAAAGATGCTTGTGGGGGCTGATGTGAAACTGAAGCAAAATTCCAGGGCTGAGGGCATAGTGTTTTATATCTTGACATCAAACCACTTTTATTGGAAGTTAATGTGCAGAAGTAGCAAATCCTAAACTTGCTGCTTCAGTGCGATTGGTTAAATAACATTCATTGCCCTCCTGAACCAGTTCTGTGACTGATGGTTGGAGCTGGACACATAATGCTTGGCGTGCAACCCTGACTGAACCCAAGCTGACATTGAGAGGCGAGCGGCAACATAAATTTGGCCATAAAACTGCGAGACTCCAGTCACCGTGTTGAAGCTTTTCTGACTGTTATTTAGTGGGTTGTAAAAAGTGAGTTTCACCTCCACCTGAGACAAACTCAGTGCATGGCCTGGAGTTCAACCTCCCTGCTCTATCCAAGGATATCATTAGGCAGTCTGACCGTTGAGTGTTTAATGACTGTTCATAAACGATAATAAATCGGGAAAATACTGGATGTAAAGAAAATGGTTTCCGCTGTGCAGTTAGTGCCTGTTGCAATTTTTTCTTTTCATTTCCACAGATTTTTTTTGTCCCAATAATCAGTGATTGTCGGAGCTCAATTTCATCCCAGTTGGCATCTTAAAGGTTCTGCCACCTCCCAGTGTTTAGGGAATGTTGAATTGTCAACAGGGCTGCAACTTAGCTCATTAGCAGAAATTCTCAAAAAGATTAGAAAGAACTTGCATTTATATAGTGCCTGACAGAACCTCAGGATGTCTCGAAGTGCTTTACAGTTAATGAAGTACTTTTTGAAGCGTAGTTACTGTTGTAACGCAGGAAATGCGGCAGCCAATTTTCTCATAGCAGCAACAACAACAACTTGCATTCATGTAGCATCATTAGTGTAGTCAAACATCCCAGGGTGCTCCACAGGAACATTAATAAATAACAATTAACACTGAGCTGCATACGGAGATATTAGGACAGGTGAAAAAGGTCGATTTGAACGAATGTCTTAAAGGAGGAGAGAGAGGTAGAGATGTTTGGGGAGGGAATTCCAGAGCTTAGGGCCCAGAAGCTGAAGGCATGGCCACCAATGGTGGAGCAACAGAAATCAGTAATACACAAGGGACCAGAATTGGTAGAGGGCAGAGGTCTCACTGGGTCGTAGGACTGGAGGAGATTACAGAGAGAGGGAGGGGTGAGGCCATGCAGCAAGGTCCCTCAAACAGTAATGTGATAAATGCTGCATCATCCAAAAGGCACCCCCCGCACCCCCCCCCCCCCCCACCCGCCCGACACTGCAGCACTCCCTCAGTACTGCACCTGCACTGCCTGCCTAGATTTTGTGCTCAACTCTCTGGAGTGGGCTTGAATGCACGACCTCTAACTCGGAGGCAAGATTTTGCTGACACCTTATCAATTCATTAATGAACTAAATTACTGATAAATAATGTTTCCCACACTAAGCCTTCCATAGCAGTGATCTTCCTGCAACACCTTATTTCCCCCACCACCCCCCGATTCCTCTTTTGGACCTCAGTTATGAGGCCCTTGGGCTAAAGCTTCTCATCAACAGAACAGTTTGTTTCCTTCATGCGCTCACAGCCAAACATCTGAGAGTCCAAGCTACAGCTATTAAGCACTTAGTGCAATCTTTTTTCAAAATATAACCTGCTTCCCCAGTATTCGTTCTAGAATTAAGATTTGAAAGGTTCTCTGTAAATTTATCCAAGATGCAGGACGAGGATTGGGAGCAGCCGAGTGCCTGAAGTGCTTGAGTACTTGACACTCAATGACAAGGTCATGAGCTTGAGTCTTGTAGCTGCCCCCTCACTGTGACTGGCTTTCTTCACATCTGGTTAAGGTCTGTCCATTCTCTGTGTGATTCCAAGACTGCAGAACAAAGGGAAGTGTGCCATTCGTTGGAGTACAGGGAAAAGACCTGACTGGTCTCCCATTAAATTAGACCTCTCACCCCACCCAGGTCTATCTCCACAGTGGTCGCAATGGCATCCAGAAACCTACCCTAACTGACCACTGATTGATAGCTGCTGCTGATTGTCCCAGACTGTTCTCCCACTCTTTGTCACTCCAGCCCAGCTGAGAATGGGTGCAGAGGATATTTCAATCCATCCATTTCTTGGAATCATAGAATCCCATAGCACAGCAGGACACTATTCAGTCCATTGCATTGGTTCTTTGAATTAGCCTACTCCCCCTGCTGCTTCATATCCCTGCATTTTCTTTTTCCTTTTCAAGTCCAATTCCAGATACAATTCCTGGCCTCTTGCACATCCCCGATATTCATCACTCCAACATTGGCAGCCATGCTTCCAGCTGACTGGGCCCTAAGCTCTGGAATTCCCTCCCTAAACCTCTCCACCTTTCTCTCTCCTCCTTTAAGACACTCCTTAAAATCCACCTCTTTGCCCAAGCTTTTGGTCACTTGTCCTAATATCTCTTTGTGGATCAGTGTCTGATAACACTCCTGTGAAGTGCTTTACTACATTAAATGCAATTTGTTATAGTATGTATCGAATTGCTATTTGAAAATTACAACTGAATCTGTTTCCGCTTCCCTTTAGGCAGTGCATCCTCGATCATTAACTCGCTGCGTAAAAAATGTTCTCCTTATCGCCCCCTCTCTTTGTTCTTTGGCTAATTACTGCCACCATATTGTGCTCTCCAGCAGATAAGTGGAGATGATTTGTATCACTTAGTCTATTTTTACTCTCATGGCCTTAATCATGCTTCCCACCCAAAACCTATTTGAGAAAGAAAAAGATATGAGGACAAAGTGGGAAGAGAGAAATTAATTAGTAAAGAAGGGAGGTGATGGGATTGTAAATGAAATTTATGGACCATTATCATAATTTTCTGGTGATTCAGAGTTTCGCTATCTAACTTCAATATTGTTATTTCATTATTATTATTTTCAGTTGAACTCTCCTGTGTAATTTAATTGGCAAATGGTCATTTAGTCCTATTTAAAGAGTCATTTCCATGTTTATTAGCAAGTAAATCAAATTTTTAAAAATGTAATCACTGAAGGATTTAGTTGCACTGTGACAGGTGTAAATCTTTTAATCCACATTTGAGGTGTGCTGTGTTTATATCGTGGAAAAAATTCTGAAATGTCCGTTTAGTTTTGAACTTCCTGTTCTGAAAGGATTTTAAAAGACTGACATTTCTATAGCACCTTTCACAACCTCAGGACATTCCAAAGCATTTTACAGGCAATGAAATACTTTTTGAAGTGCAGTCACTGTTGTAATGTAGGAAACATGGCAGCCAATTTGAGCACAGCAAGCTCCCACAAACAAATGAGATAACGACCAGATAATCTGTTTTTAGTGATGGTCGAGTGATAAATGCTAGCCAGGACAACAGGGAAGACTCCTCTGCTCTTCAAATAGTGCCATGGGATCTTTTACATCCACCTGAGAGGGCAGACAGAACCGGTATTTAATGTGTCTTCTGAAAGACAGCACCTCTGACAGTGCAGCACTCCCTCAGTATCAGCCTGGATTACGTATTCGGGTCTCTGGAGTGGGTCTTCAACCCACAACCTTCTGACTTGGAGGTGAGAGTGATACCCATTGAGCCATACTGACACCTTAAAGTAGCATTTATTTAATGCTTGTTTGCGCCTTGCTTTGAAGTGCAGTCTTGTTGTATAGGCAAACACAAGATCAAGGTCCCGCAAAGACTAAAGAGATGAGTGAGGTTTTAATATTGGGTGAGAATGAAAGAACAATCCAGAGGACTCCCTGTTCTTCCCCAGGTTTGGCCATGGGGTCTCTAACTCAGAGACGGGGGCCTTAATTTAATGTTTCATCCAAAGGACAACATCTCACACATGTGACACCTCCATATACCTGCTCAGGTTGTGAGGCTTGAACCCAGGGTTGAAAAGGTGGGTAGGCAGCACCATATATCCATCTTACTGGCATTCTAGGAGGAAGTTTCAATAGTTCTCTCCCACCACATGTTCAGCTCCACTCCTTCCTCCCAATTGCACTCACACCTGTAAGAACAGATCCAAGTTTAGGAATTTGCTACACGTGATGGGGGAGAGGAGCAACGCCACAGCCTCACCACTTGATACACTGGCTCACCAACGTATTCCATTCCCTTCCCTTCCCTTGACCTACTTTGTCCTAAGAAATGCACTTTTTTAAATTAAAAGTTATTGTGGGTGTGTTTGTGTGTTGTGCCTGTGCGTCTATCTGTATGTGTGTGTAAGTGTGAATGTGTTTGCGGCTGTATGCATTTGTGTCTGTGTGCGCATGTGTGAATGCATGTGCATTTGCGTGTGTGTGCGTGAATGCATGTGCATTTGCATGTGTGCGTGAATGCATGTGCATTTGCGTGTGTGCGTGAATGCATGTGCATTTGCGTGTGTGCGTGAATGCATGTGCATTTGCCCTTTGTGTGCGTGAATGCATGTGCATTTGCGTGTGTGCGTGAATGCATGTGCATTTGCGTGTGTGCGTGAATGCATGTGCATTTGCGTGTGTGTGCGTGAATGCATGTGCATTTGCGTGTGTGCGTGAATGCATGTGCATTTGCGTGTGTGCGTGAATGCATGTGCATTTGCGTGTGTGCGTGAATGCATGTGCATTTGCGTGTGTGCGTGAATGCATGTGCATTTGCGTGTGTGCGTGAATGCATGTGCATTTGCGTGTGTGCGTGAATGCATGTGCATTTGCGTGTGTGCGTGAATGCATGTGCATTTGCGTGTGTGCGTGAATGCATGTGCATTTGCGTGTGCGTGAATGCATGTGCATTTGCGTGTGCGTGAATGCATGTGCATTTGCGTGTGTGCGTGTGCATGAAGGCATGTGCATTTGCGTGTGTGTGTGCGTGAAGGCATGTGCATTTGCATGTGTGTGTGCGTGAATGCATGTGCATTTGCGTTTGTGTGTGTGCGTGAATGCATGTGCATTTGCGTGTGTGTGCGTGAATGCATGTGCATTTGCGTGTGTGTGCGTGAATGCATGTGCACTTGCGTTTGTGTGTGCGTGAATGCGTGTGCATTTGCGTGTGTGTGCGTGAATGCGTGTGCATTTGCGTGTGTGTGCGTGAATGCGTGTGCATTTGCGTGTGTGTGCGTGAATGCGTGTGCATTTGCGTGTGTGTGCGTGAATGCGTGTGCATTTGCGTGTGTGTGTGTGTGTGTGTGTGTGTGTGTGTGTGTGTGTGTGTGTGTAGGGAGGGGAGAGAGTTAGGTTTGGGGGCTTTGGGGTACAGTAAGGAGTGGAGATAATGAACTGTTTCTGTAACACATTTGTTTATCTTTATTAAAAAAATACTTTCTCCAATAATTGATTTTCTTGCAGCCCAGAGGCAGATTCTAGCAAGCCGTTAATGGCAGCGACTGCTGTGCCATCCATTGCCTTGGCTGTAGCTGAGGTGAGGATTGGAAAGCAGCCTGTGCAGCTAATGAGAACTCAGTGACAATCCGAACAACTGATGGAGAGGTGCCCAAACTAGACCCGAGAGCCCAGACACGGCCCCAAACTCTGGCTGTCTAAGCTGCACAGATGTTGTACATATTCTCCGCAGCCTGCTCCTGAACTAGAGCACTTCATTCAAACACATAACTCAGCTTGCAGGATACTTCTCTGGCCCTTGAATTTTGGCGTTTTGTTTTATAACCCTGCAACAAAATGGCAGAAATAAACTAAAGGTTCCGGCACTCGTAACATTGAAAGGGAGCCCAAAGATCTTCTACCAGCATGTACATAGTAAGCAGGTAGTAAGAGGCAGGGTGGGCCTTATTGGGGACAAAAAGGGTGATATATGCTTCGAGGTGCAGGACAAGGCTAGAATACTTAATGAGTAACTTCATACTGGTGTTTACTAAGGAAGAGGATTCTGACAAAATACCAGTATAAGCGGCGATGGTAGAGGTAATGGAGGGGGTGAAATTGATTGGAAGAATGTGCTGAAAAGGCTGACTATGCTTAGAGTGGATAAATTGCCTAGTCCGGATGGCTTGCATCCCAGGTTGTTAAAGGAAGTGGGGATGGAGATAGCGGAAGGGCTTTAATCTTCCAGTCTTCCCTGGATACGTGGGAAGTGTCAAAGGATTGGAGAGTGGCAAATATGACAGCCTTATTCGAGGAAGGGTATAAGGACATTCCTAGTAACTCCAGGCCAGCTAGTTTAATGTCAGTGATGGGTAAGGTTTTATTTTTTATTTATTTTATTTAGTGATACAGCACTGAAACAGGCCCTTCGGCCCACCAAGTTTGTGCCGACCAACAACCACCCATTTATACCAACCCCACAGTAATCCCATATGCCCTACCACCTACCTACACTAGGGGCAATTTATAATGGCCAATTTACCTATCACCTGCAAGTCTTTGGCGGTGGGAGGAAACCGGAGCACCCGGAGGAAACCAACGCAGACACAGGGAGAACTTGCAAACTCCACACAGACAGTACCCAGAATTGAACCCGGGTCGCTGGAGCTGTGAGGCTGCGGTGCTAACCACTGCGCCACTGTGCCGCCCTTTTAGAAACAACAATCAGGGAAAAAGATCAGGAGAGGTTTGAGTTAATTAAGGAGAAACAGTATGGATTTGTAAAAGGCTGATCATGCCTGCCTAATCTAATTGAATTTTTTGATGAAGTAACAGGGAAGGTTGATGAAGAAAATGCAATGGATGTTGTCTATATGGATTTTAAGAAAGCGTTTGACAAAGTACCACATAAAAGGCTGGGTAACAAAATTGAGGCTTATGGAATAGGAGAGTCAGTGTCAGCTTGGATAAAGAATTGGATTAAGGACAGAAAACAGCGAGTCGTGGTAAATGTTTGTTTTTCAGACTGGAGGATGGTAGACAGTGGTGTTCCCCAAGGTTCAGTGCTAGGACCACTGCTTTTTTTGCTATATATAAATGACCTGGATATTGGAATACAGAGTGTTTCAAATTTGCCGATGATACCAAACTTGGAGGTGTGGCAAACAGTGAGAATGATATGAACTGCCTGCAACAAGACATAGATAGGCTAGCAAAATGGGCAGATGAGTGGCTAATGGAATTTAGTACAGAGAAGTGTGAGATGATGCATTTTGGCAGAAGGAATAGGGTGAGGCAATATAGAGTTAATGGCTCAGATCTAAAGAGTGTGCAGGAACAGAGGGACCTGGGGGTGCATGTGCATCAATCTTTGAAGAGGCAGGTCATATTGAGAGAGTAGTGAGCAAAGCATATGGGATCTTGGGCTTCGTAAATAGAGGTATTGAGTACAAAAGCAGAGAAGTTACGCTGAACCTTTATAAAACTCTGTTTTGGCCACAGCTAGAGTATTGCGTACAGTTCTGGTCACCACAGTTTAGGAAGGATGTGAGGGTCCTTGAGAGGGTGCAGAGGAGATTTACCAGAATGGTTCCAGGGGTGAGGGATTTTAGCTACAAGATTAGGTTGTAAAAGCAGGGATTGTTCTCCTTGGAGCAAATGAGATTGAGGGAGATTTAATAGAAGTGTACAAGATTATAACAGATTTAGGTAAGGTAGACAAAGAAACGCTGTTCCCATTAACTGTACAAGTAATAGGGGACACAGATTGAATGCTTTTGGGTAAGAGATACAGGGAGAATGTGACATGAACTCAATGGGCCAGATGGCCTCCTTCTGTGCCATAATGACTCTGTGACACTCCTTAACTACAACCTCCGTGTTACAAGATATAGAAGTGAAAATGAGGAGTTTTGATACAGTAAATAAGGAGAAACACAGATGTAAGATAATTGGCAAAGGAACCAGAGGGGAAATGAGAGATTATTTTACACGGCGAGTTGTTGTGATCTGGAATAAAGGCCTGCTACCCGACCCGAACTCGATGGGACTGACGATATGTCGGGTTCGGGTCAGGTCGCTCTTCCAAGTCTAGGTTGGGGTCGGACACACACAGCAAGAAGTGTTAAAAGTAAAACGCCTACCTGAGCTGGGAGTCTGGGACGTCAAGGAGGGAAACTCTGAGTCTGCGCAGTGAGCGAGTGAGCGTCTCTATGATGTCATGCTGCAGCTTCCTGCAGATTCGGAGTCGCAAGCTAGGTAAAGGGTACATTCCCATGGTCGGGTCGGGCTCGGGCTGGGTCCAATATGGTTCTGTTGGGTTCGGGTCAGTTTTTTTCCCCCCTGACCTGAGCAGGCCTTTAATCTGGAATGTGCTGCCTGAAAGGGCAGTGGAAGCAGATTCAGTAATAACTTTCAAAAGGGGAATTGGATAAATACTTGGAGAAGAAATGATTGCATGGCAATGGGGAAAGAGTAGGAGGAGGGGCCTAATGGGATAACTCATTCAAAGAGCCAGCATAGGCGCAATAGGCCGAATGGCCACCTCCTGTTGTGTATGTTACTGCGATTCCAGTTTTTTGGTGTTGTTTAAAGTTGAGACATTTTCTAACTGTCTCATCCAAAACTGGGTGAGTGGTGATTCCAACAGTGATTTGGATCCCCAGCCCTTAACACACAGAAGAATGTGATTTATGATTAGGCAAGGATGTCGCGAGTGGGAGATGGTGCAGATTGAGGGGAAGTAATTGAACCCATGGTTGAACAGAAAGCTTTGAAGAGATTTTTGAAGGAAGAGAGAGAAGGGAAGACTAACTTTGGGAGAGAGTTCTGGGTCCAGGAATATAATAGTGGAAAGACCAGCCTCTGAAGGTGAAGCTGTGGGGGATGAACATGAGCGGTAGTGTCATTTCAAATCATCATTATTGTTTCTACTTGACACAGTATTCCTGTGTCTGCCTGGCTGAATGTGTAACACTCTCATCTCTGAGTCAGGAGGTTATGGGCGCAAGTCCCACCCCAGAGCCTTCAGCTCAAAATCCAGGCTGACACTCGCAGTGCAGTACTAAGGGAGTGCAGCTCTGTCAGAGATGACATATTCCTGATGGGACATTAAACTGAGGCCTTGGGTGAACATGGTACTATTTTGAAGAGGAGCTCAGCCTGTGTTCTAGCCCTCAACCTACATCACGAAGAAAATAAAAAGAGAAAATGCTGGAAATACTCAGCAGGGCAGGCAGCATCTGTAGAGAGAGGTGGTGTTGTACCACTAAAAAATAGTTTGATTGACCATGTATCAAACTGCTGTTTGTGGGAGCTTGCTGTGCACAAATTGGCTACCACATTTCCTACAACAGAGCCTGCACTTCAAAAGTACTTCATTGGCTGTAAAGCATTTTGTGATGTTCGAAGGTTGTGAAAGTCACTGTAGGAATGTGAGTGCTGTTTTTCTTTAGTTACTGTGTAGTGGTTGTGTCTCCCCTTTTCCCAATAGTGAACAACAAGTGGGGAGAAAGTTGATCTGTTCAGGAGGGGATCGATGTCATTTACCAGTGACATTGGGAGTTTGCATGCTGGTCTCCTATTAAAAATATGGAGCATTGAGACAAAATTAAAATGCCTTTCAGCCCAGCATTTATTTATTTATTTAGAGATACAGCACTGAAACAGGCCCTTCGGCCCACCGGGTCTATGCCGACCATCAACCACCCATTTATACTAATCCTACATTAATCCCATATTCCTACCCCATCCCCACCTTCCCTCAATTCCCCCACCACCTACCTATACTAGGGGCAATTTACAATGGCCAATTTACCTATCAACCTACAAGTCTTTGGCTGTGGGAAGAAACGGGAAACCCGGCGGAAATCCACGCGGTCACGGGGAGAACTTGCAATTTCTGCACAGGCAGTACCCAGTATTGAACCCGGGTCGCTGGAGCTGTAAGGCTGCGGTGCTAACCACTGTGCCACAGTTTCAATTCAACCCTAAATCAAAATGATTTGGGTCATCTTAGGGTAAGGTAACAAGAAAACGGATAGAAGGACTGCATTCATTCAGCACCTTATCATATCTCCAGGATACCTCCAAAAGAATCTTATGTACAATGATTATTGTATTGAATTGCAGTCACGGTGAGTTAGGGCAAACGAGGCAGTGAAATTTGTATAAAAACAGTATTTTACAAATGGTGGTTAGCTAGCACATTTGAAAGACAAAAGACAGCACAAACTGAATAAAATTTATAATGAACTGACCAGAATGATAACAGGGCTAAAAGGGTTAAATTATGAGGACAGGTTGCATAGACTAGGCTTACATTCCCTTAACTATAGAAGATTAAGGGGTATTCTAATCGAGGTGTTTAAGGTAATTAAAAGATTTGATAGGGTCGAGAGAAACTATTTCCTATGGTTGGGGGAATGAAGAACGAGGGGGAATTACCTTAAAATGAGAGCCAGGTTAGTTAGAGATGATGACAGGAAGCACTTCTCCAGGTAGTGAAAATCTGGAACTTTCCCAAAAAAGCTGTTGAGGCTGAGGGTCAATTGAAAATTTCAAAACTGAGATTGATAGAATTTGGCTGAGTCAGGGTGTTAAGGGTTATGCAACGGAAGCAGGTAGGTGGGGGTTAAGGTGCAGATCAGCCGTGATCTAATTGAACGGTGGGACAGGCTGGAGGGACTGAATGGCCTCCTCCTTTTCCAATGTTCCTACACATGGAAGAACTGTAATCTTTATGGTAGGCAGCTCTCAGGAAACTTGTTTTTGGAATTATCTTCATTTAAAATTCCTCATGGAGAGAGGGATTAACTCACCTTGTCTTCTGATTTATCTAGCCTTTTGGTAATCCATTAATCTGTTTGTATCCTGCTGTTTCTAGTGGAAGATCTGTTTAATGTGTTTGCTCTGGCAATATTTGTGTGTGTGTTGGGGGGTGGGGAAAACAAAGGCATGTTTTGCATTTAAATAGAACAAAACTGCTCCCACAGCTCAACTAAACCTGGGCTTACACTGCTACCTAGTGGTGGAGAGAGGGAGGTGCTGCTCCCAGGGGCTGTTTCAATGTTGTAAATTGAGTTAATTTAACTCTTGCCTCCACTGTCATGCTCCTTCAGTCCGTTCACTAACAGCCTTCAGACAGACACAAGCGGTTGATGTGAGGGCTTATCTCGGGGGTTGGCTGGACTTTAAAAGCCCCTCGGTTCTGTTCGCAGAAGAGCAGCACATTTCTCCTGGTGGTCAGTGGAACATTACACCCTCAACCAATGCCACCAAAGCAGACGGAACGGCCCTGCATCCAGTTGCTGTTTGAAAGGGCCTTAACCGTGCCTGCAGATTGCCTGTTGGATTTGTCCATTTAACAGCAGTCACAGCACTTCAAAAACAGTTAGAGGTGTCGACTGTGGCTGAGTGGGTAGTACTCTCACTTCTGTGTCAGAATATCTTGACCTCAAGCCCCGCTCTGAGAGACTTGAGTGCATAATCCAGGCTGACAGAGGGAGTGCTGCACTGTCGGAGGTGCAGTTTTTCAGACTTTAAACCAAGACCCTATTTGCCCTCTCAGGTAGACTTAAAAGATCCCGTGACCACTATATTGAAGTGCAACGGAGTTCCCCCCGGTGTCCTTGGCAAATATTTACCCCTCAACTATTACTATTCCATAATATAAAGATAATCATTATTAAATCCAATAGGGAATTCAGGAAAAACCTCTTTAACCAGAGAGTGGTGAGAACGTGGAACTCACTACCACAGGGAGTGGTTGAGGCGAATAGTAGAGATGCATTTAAGAGGAAACTAGATAAACACAAGAGGGAGAAAGGAATAGAAGGACATACTGAGAGGCTGAGATGAAATAGGATGGGAGGGGGCTCATGTGGATCATAAGCACCAGCATGGATCAGTTGGGCCGAATGGCCTGTTTCATGCTGTAAATTCTGTATAATTTTATGGTCCTGTGCATCTCCTCTGTGACTAACTTCAAACAATCACAATGTCCAATATATTGTTTAGAGCAGTTGGTTTAATTTTGCTTAATGACCAGTTTGAGTTCCTGATCGATGTATACGACTGTCTGAATTACAGGGAGTATCAGCAATCCCTTTGACTCAGCACCTGGGACAACCTCAGAGTGACAGCAGACTGCTGTAAATCACTCGCTTACAATTCCTGTTTCTTTCTAAGAAGTTGTAGTTCAGCCGCGCAGAGCTGCATTCTGGCGAATTAACACTTGTCTTTCAAAGGGCAGTCAAAAACTAGCTGGAGGATGGGCCCATCAAACAGGCTTTGAAAGCTGATGTGTCAAATAACCCATTGAAGGTGAAAGTGACTCATTCTGATTGGGAAGGAAAGAGGGAAAGACTTGCATTTATATAGCACCTTTCACAACCTCAGGATATCCCAAAGTGCTTTACAGCCAATGAAGTACTTTTGAAGTGTAATCACCGTTGTAATGTAGGAAACGCAGCAGCCAATTTATACACAGCATGATCCCACAAGCAGCACACTGTTAGTGATCAGATCACCTGTTCTTACTGGTATTGGTTAAGGGACAGATATCAGCCAGGACACCAGGGAGCACTCCCCTGTACTTCTTTGAAATAGTGCCATGGAATCTTTTTCGCCCACAGAAGTGGGTCGTCGGGGCCTTGGTTTAACATCTCATCCAAAAAGTAGCACATCAGATAGTGCTGCACTTCTCCGGTACTGCACTGGGAGCAATTTGCAGTCTAATCTTTTTTGAATCGCGCAGGCACTTTAAATTTTCTTCTTTGGCCGTGCAATAACTTAAAGGGACCGACCTGTGCATGGTGTATGTGGGAACTTTTGGGTTGCCATTTAGAGGGAACATTGGCTGTGAGCACCAGCCTGAATTATGTGCTTAAGTCTTGAGTGGGGCTTGAACGCACAACCTTCTGACTGCGAGGTGAGAGTGCCATCCACTGAAGCACAGCTAAAGTTAAAGATAATATGCCTTTTATATCTCGTGCTTTTGCAAAAATTGATTGAGAAATGCTCTCACTAGCTCAATCCATTTTATTGACAACAGGAAGCTTGGAGAGTGAAGATTTGGAAAATTTCTTGAGCAATTCTTCCATTTGAACAGTGATACATCAGCTTCCATTAATACATCTATCTGTTCAAACATTCATAGATTAAAAGTCATAAGAATATAAGGAATAGGAGCAGGAGTAGGTCATTCTGCCCCTCGAGCCTGCTCCGCCATTCAATAAGATCATGGTTAATCTTTGACCTCAACTCCACTTTCCCGCCTGCTCCCCACATCCCTTGATTCTCTTAGTATCTAAAGATCTATCGATCTCTGTCTTGTCTATACTCAATGACTGAGCATCCACAGCCCTCTGGGGTAGAGAATTCCAACAATTCACAACTCTCTGAGTGAAGAAATGTCTCTTCATCTCCACCTGGAATAGCCTTACCCGCTTTATCCTGAGACTGTGACCCCGAGTTCTAGATTCCCCAGCCAAGGGAAACATCCTGTGAGCAACTACCCTGTCAAGCCTGCTAAGAATTTAATGTTTCAATGAGATCACCTTTTATTGAAGTAAACTCCAGAGAATATAGGCCCATTCTACTCAATCTCTCCTCATACGACAACCCACTCAACTCAGGAATGAACCCAGTGAATCCTTGTTGCACTCCTTTTTAAGATAAATATATGCTTCCAAAAAAAACTAGAACCAAATTATAGTGAACACCAAGTTTCAAATGTATCTGCAGCACAAAAAAAAAACTCCCGGGGACCTTGAGAAGTTGGAGACCTATTGTAGATGAGGAATGCTCAAACCTATTTTCCTTATCTCTGCTCTCATTTCCAGTATGAAATGTTCTGAACTTCAACTCGCATCCTGTACCTCAGTGAGCAATGTCATGGGGGGTGGGGGAGGGGTGAACTGTGGCAGCATATTAGAAAATAACTTGAGATGCATAGAGTTTACAGAAACAGGCCATTCGGCCCAAATATGCTGGTATTTAAGCTCCACACAAGAGCCTCCTCCCACCCTCTTCATCTCACCCTATCAGGCTATCCTTCAATTCCTTTCTCCCTCTTTGTTTATCGAGCTTCCCCTTAAATATATCTATACTCTTCACCTCAACCACATTCTCACCACTCTCTGGTTAAATAAGTTTCTACTTAATTCCCCATTGGATTTATCTTGTATTTATAGCCCCTAGTTCTGGTCTCTCCGCAAGTGGAAATGTCTCAGATTTACCCCATCAAACTGTTGTAAAATTTTAAAGACCAGGTCACCTGTCTGCCTTCTCCTTTCGACAGAAAAGACCTCAGGCTGTCTACTCCTTCATACTTACAATAGGGCAGGTCTGTGATCCTGTTCTGCCGGCTGGGCATGCTACCCTGAGATCCAGTCTGCCATGTGGTCATCCAAACTCCAACCTGCACTCACTTTCATCTCTGACTTTGATCTAGACTTGACTATTCCAGTGCTCTTCTGACTGGACTCGTACTTTTCACCCTCCGTAAACTTCAACTCATTCAGAACTCTGCTACCTACATCCTAAGGCACACCAAGTCCCATTCACCCGTCACCCTCTGTGCTCGCTGATCTACATTGTCTCCCAGTCCAGAAATGCCTCAATTTAAAAATTCTCATCCTTGTTTTCAAATCCCTTCGTGGCCTCACACTACCACGCCCTGCACTGCCGCCCCCCCCCCCCCCCACCCCCCCAGCCATCTCTGTGACCTCCTCCAACCTTACCACCCTCCAAGATCTCTGCACTCCCCCAGTTCTGATGTCTTGCATATTCCCATTTTGATCGCTCCACCATTGGCAGCCATGCCTTCAGCTGGCTGGACCCTGGAATTCCATCCCTAAATCCCTCCCGACCCTCTACCTCTCCTTCCTTCTTTAAGGTGCTCCTTAAAACCTACCTCTTTGATCGAGGTTTTGGTCACCTGTCCTAATGTCTCCTCCAAGAGCTTAGTGTTAAATGCTGTCTGATAATGCTTCTGTGAAGTACCTTGGGATATTTTACTATGTTAAAAGCGCTATATAAATGAAAGTTGTTGTTGTTGACCTTAGCTCACTGACCTGTCCTGTCCTCTGTCTCTGACCTGCTTTAGGCCCTGCTTAGCTGCTGAGTGTACAGGATCCAGTGCTGTGGAGGAGAGGAGATGGGGCTGGTGACTTGCAACAGAGACTAATGTACACAGTTTGGTGTGATTTTAGTAATTACAGCATTTGTTGCCTGCACATCATAATATTTGGATAAGCAGTTGGAGAGATGGTCAGAAAGGTTTACAAAAATTGGCTTTTTAATCCTAGGCATCAAAAGCACAAACAATTGTTAAGAAGCTCTCCACTTCAAAACCTATTCTAGCCAATTGGAGCTTACTTGGTGTCTGCTTTTGAATTAACTGTGGACAGACAGAAAGCAATTTTAGATGTTCTTCTCTTTTCAAATTAAAAAAAACAAAATTAAAAATGAAGTTGCTACTGATTGGGAGGGGAGGGCAATAAGTTCTATCTTAAAGGCAGCTGAAGCCTTTGTGTGTTCCTGGTGATAAAACCCTTGTATATTATGTTGTTTCTGTGGACAGAGTGACACATTAGATAAAGCAGTCAGTGCCCGTGATGTACGAGACTTTTATCAGACATTTGGCAAAAAGTGTTGGCAAACCTTTATCCTTGCTCAAAGATAACTTTCATCCGGAAAATTAACACACTTGACAACTTCACAATGGTTACAAACGCAGTGTGAAGGTCAAAGGGGAGTGGGCGTGATGTCACTTCCTTACCAAGTGCAGCTCATACCTTGTGTTATGTCAAGAGATCTGTCCTGCTGCCTACAGGAAGCACAGGGAGAGTATTTACAGCTTGTCCTCTCAATGACACAAACATTTCTCGCTTAACCCCTCTCAGCAACTAGCATTTATATCGGTTTATAGAATGATACAGCAGAGTAACAGGCCATTTGGCCCATCATGCCTGTGCCAGCTCTTCGTAGAACTATCCAGTTAATCATATATAGCACCTTTAACATAGTAAAATGTCCCAAGGAGCTTCACAGGAAAGTAATCAGACAAAACTTTGATACTGAACCAGGCAAAAGAGACTTGAGGACAGGCAATCAAAAGCTTAGCCAAAGAGGTAGGTTTTAAAGAAGGAGAGAGAGGCAGACAGATGCAGGGAGGGAATTCGGAGCTTAGGGCCCAGGCAGCTGAAGTCATGGCTGCCAATGGTGGAGTGATGGATGTGCAGGGGTCTCCAGTATTAGAAAGACTTGCTCAGTGTATCTCCAATCTGAGACGCTGCTTGGTCAATTGCAAATATCGGGGATGAACAATTGTTCTTGGGCAATAGTTTAAACAAGGGTGACAGCAAATTGTACGGTCTGCCATTGGCCGTTGTTAAATAATGTTGAGGACCAATTTATGTCCATCAAACGGGTTTCAGAAGCTGTTATGCCAATTAGCCATTTGCAGGTGGAAGAGACTGGTGGCTCACCCTGGTTGGGAAAGAAAGAAAGAACTTGCATTTATATAGCGCCTTTCACAATCTCAGGATTTTACAAACCAATTACCCCAAGTACTTTGAAAGTATAGTCAATGTTGTAGGAAATGCAGCAACTAATTTATGCACAGCAAGCTCCCACAAACAGCAATGTGATAATGATCACATAATGTACTTTAGTGATGTTGGTTAAGGGATAAATATTGAACAGGACACTAGGAAGAACTCCCCTGCTCTTTTTTGAAGTAGTGCCATAGGATCTACTACATCTGCCCGAGAAAGCAGATTTAGTCTCAGTTTAACGTCTCAATTGAAAGTCGGCACCTCCGACAGTGCAGAACTCCCTCAGCGCTACATTGAAATACCAGCCAAGATTTTGTGCTCAAGTCTGTGGGGTGGTACACGTGTAATTAGCTTGGGTAGAATCAGTGCAGTTTCTAAGGGCCATGACACCTCCTTTACCACTAAACTGTGACTTGGGGAGGGGACTGGATGTATGTCCTCAGCATTATTCTTAACACTTACCTGTGTGCTCAATTTTGATAAAGTTGTAAACTAAATAACTGTTAAAATAACACATACAGGAATTTGACATGAACAAACTAACTGGTCAACTAAAAGCACAGACAGGAATAGCTGGGTGCAAAATAAAAATGTTCCTCAGGAGCAATAGGGGTCACTTTTCTGCAGTTGTCACATTGTGGGGGCAGTGTCGAGGGAGCTTTACTCTGTATCTAACCCCCATACTGTACCTGTCCTGGGAGTGTTTGATGAGGACAGTGTAGAGGGAGCTTTACTCTGTATCTAACCCCCATACTGTACCTGTCCTGGGAGTGTTTGATGAGGACAGTGTAGAGGGAGCTTTACTCTGTACCTAACCCCCATACTGTACCTGGCCTGGGAGTGTTTGATGGGGACAGTGTAGAGGGAGCTTTACTCTGTATCTAACCCATGCTGTACCTGTCCTGGGAGTGTTTGATGGGGACAGTGTAGAGGGAGCTTTACTCTGTATCTAACCCCCATACTGTACCTGTCCTGGGAGTGTTTGATGGGGACAGTGTAGAGGGAGCTTTACTCTGTATCTAACCCCCATACTGTACCTGGTCTGGGAGTGTTTGATGGGGTCAGTGTAGAGGGAGCTTTACTCTGTATCTAACCCCCATACTGTACCTGGTCTGGGAGTGTTTGATGGGGTCAGTGTAGAGGGAGCTTTACTCTGTATCTAACCCCCATACTGTACCTGTCCTGGGAGTGTTTGATGGGGTCAGTGTAGAGGGAGCTTTACTCTGTATCTAACCCATGCTGTACCTACCTGGGAACATCAGCTTAGATAATGGGCTCTAGTCTCTGGAGTGGAGCTTGTAACTGCGAGCTTCTGACTCTGGCGAGCGTGTTACATCTGAGCCAATGCTGATGTATTGCAGGCCTGTCGGCATCTGGAAAGCCAGCTTCTGCTTTCAGGCACGTAACCCATCATCAAAGCTGAAGATAAAAAGATTCATTAACCTGTCTCCTCTTGTCTTCAGACTCTGACAGATATCTATGTGTTTTCAGCAATTTTTGCTTTAATTTGTTTTTTCTTAGCTTTCTCATTCCATTCTTTCAGTCTTGTATTTTATATGCAAGCATAATAATTATTTAATGTGGAAAGTGGTACAAGTGAAGAGCAGGACATTCCATGGCTCCCCCAGCTGCTTGCAGACCTGGATAGGGTTAGATGGATTGGTTGTGGTAGATCTCCATTTGATAGGCATGTACCCCATTCAACATTACGGAGTGCCTTCAGAATTGAGCGCAAAACTGCAGAAATAGCCGTGTTGGCTTGTTGCCTTGGAAACCAGCATCTGCTCGTTCCACCACAGTGATTCTTTGTAGCTGAAATTTATTCCAGCAAAAATGTTTTTAATCTGGAAATTCGCCATGTGTTGCCACTGGTAAGAATTATTACTGAACAGAAAAAGATGTACACCTAAAACTTGTATCCTAACTCGTAGTCGTAGTAAAATGTCCCAATGCACTTCACAAGAGGGTTATCAAAACAAAATTTGACACTGAGCCACATAAGGAGATATTAGGACAGGCAAAGAGTTAGGTTTTAAGGAGAGTTTTAAAGGAGGAGAGAGAAGTGGAGTGGTTTAGGGAGGGAATTACAGAGCTTCGGGCCCAGGCAGCTGCAAGCACGGCCGCCAATGGTGGAGAAATTAAAATTGGGGTCGTTTCAGAGACCAAAATTGAAAGAATGTGGTGTGTCGTCAGAATGAAGGAGGTTCCAGAGTTGGGAAAGGGGTGAGACCAAGAAGGGATTTGAAAACAAAGATGATAATTTTAAATTGGAGGCTAGATTATTGCTAGACCAAGAGCCAATGTAGGTCAGTGAGCACAGGCTCATTGTTTGGGGATATTGTTTGTCAAACAGTTCGGCAGTGCTCCTTTGAAACATTCATATTTTAGGTGACATTTTGTGCTTTTGAAAGGATTTGTCAACACTGGGGGCGCTGGTATCTCCCTCAGCAGTATGCCTCAATCCCAGTCTCCTACCGCCCCAGTGTGACATTTACATTTCCGATACCGTAGTCAGCCAGACTGCTTTTGTCCTGATTCTTTCCCGTGGTGGTCTTCAAACATTTCTGTGTTGGCGAGTTGGAGCCTTGCCAATATTGGCCGCCTGCTGGGGCGACATGTAGTGATGACAAACTTTTGGGGAGCTGCTTATCTTAAACTGCAAAAGGCCGTGTCAGCTTCTCGAAGGCAAACGTTGTCATTGCTGACGTTGAACAGAAATAATGGGCTGAATTTTCAGACCCCGCAGAGGGTGGGAGCGGAGGTGGACGGGGTCCGAAAATACCGGCATGCCGTTTTCCTAACCCCATTCCTGGCAAGGCCATTTTTGCTGAGGTGGGTTCAGAGCTGGCAGGGCTACCCAGCCCCATGAGGCGGGTAGTCAATTAGGGCTTATTAAGAGCGTGTTAACCACTGTTAAAAGAGGCCAACTGGCATTTTCCAGTCAGCCTCCAGTTTCCTGGCCTGAAGGGGGGGAAGGTGCAGTTTAACTACCTGGAGGCGGGCACTCAGCAACAGGCCGGGGGGCCCATGCTTCAAGCAGGCCTACAGGCCCTCTGTATGTGCCTGGGTGTGGTGCAGCCAATGGCCGCCTTGTAGAGACACTGCCAAACCATGCCCCCTCTCCACCCGCACAGTGTGGCCTGGCTCCAGTATCTTTTCTTAAACTTGTAAAAAATGTTGGTGAGAAGGTGCCTCATGTTGAAGCACCCTCTCAGTTACTTACCCTCTACTGCAGCATACTACTGCTCTCAAGTTGGAAGGCCTCTGATTGGCCCTAAAGCTTCAAGAGCCTGCCTGCCACCCTTAATTTTACAGGGAACCTGTCTCCATGCCAATTCAGAGGGGGTGGGCACCTCCGTGAAGATCCCAAAGAGCGACTCTATTCCCACTGGGACCGGTTTGGAACCCAGAAGCAGTCCCGACTCCTGTTTCCTGCCCCTGAAGGGAAAATGCAGCCCATTGGAAAGTTAAAAATACAGAAATATCTCCAACAGTGAAGTCACATGTCGGCCAGACCAGGTAAGGACGTCAGATTTCCTTCCCTAAAGGACATTAGTGAACCAGAGGGGTTTTTACGACAATCGATAGTTTACTGGCACCATTTCCGAGACTAACTTTCATTTCCAGATTTTAAAAATTAGTTAATTGAACTTAAATTCCCACCAGCTACTGATGTGGGGCGGGGAGGGTGGAACTCTGCGATCCAACATGAGTTGCCATTAATGGCGTCACCAATGCCACCCCCGCCACGTGATTGGACGGACCGCCTCCGTCATTGTGCTAAATGGCCGCCCACTGCGTAATAGAGGTGGCGCGACCACTAACCTCACAGGTGGGACCGCTGCCATTTTGTGAACCCAATGCTGCTCTGGGCAATGGGAAAATAAAATTCAGCCCCAAGTGTCCTCTCAGTTGAATCATGCCATTGAAGCAGGCAAATGATGGAGGAGCATTGCTAAGGGATGGCGAAGGGAGCATGGGAGGGTTACACATGGTGGTCGCTTAATGTCTCATCTGTGGCAATGCAGCACTGCCTCGGTACTGCAGTGGAGTCATATCCTGTAAGTTAGTGCACCCTCCTGCACAGCACAACTGAGTTAGTCACCTTGCTGTTTGGGATAATGGTGAGTGCAGAGCCGAGTGCTGGCACACTCTGCCCCTGTGTGTTGCTGTGCCAAAGACTATTACATTCAACCACCTTTTTCTGCTACATTTAATGAGAGTTGGCACGTGGTCGGCAATCTGCTATCAAGCTGTAGCAGATGGCATCGTGTTTCTGGCCTGTTTTTTACATTCAGTGTTTTATTGTTGAGCATTTTGCTGCCAGTTTAGGAGGATTTTCTTTTAATGATGAAATAATGTTACATTTTAGGAAAGTGAAAAACTCTCCATTTCAGTGAGCATGTCTGTGGGTTAACCCTTACCCTGCCAAATCAAACAGCAAGAGCCTGAAATTCCAAGAGCCCCGCTCCCCTGACAGTCTAAGACCAGCTGCTCCCAGGAATGCCAAATACCCCATCCCAAATTATGGGAACAGAGTCATCAGCAATGTTGAGGATATAGCTTCTGTACGCATGTGTAGTGTCGTGCAGGGCCCCACCTGCCAAGAATGAGGCATATTAATTTTGCCACATGAGCATTGATTTTAAACTGTTATTGGAATAATGAAAGAACTTGGTTTTTAAAAAAAAAACAGACCCTTGACTGGAAAAACATTTGCATATTTATTGACCGTGCTTAAAAAGGGGCAAAAGACCATGCCGTGACACATTCAATCCACAATGGACTTTTGATTACCAGACTTTGAAAGTGGAGGAGCTAGCATTCCAGGTTGACTGCTCAGATGCTCCCAATACACAGAAGAGACCTGGTCAAACCAGTCAGTCACGTGACCACCTGCTGGCCAACTAGGGGAGTTTTAAATTGGCCTTAGAGAATTTGAACTCAGAAAGCTGTTTGCTCCCAGCTGGCTTGCTGCAGCCTCTCCCGTCTGCTTCCATCTCTTACGGAACTGAAAGCCACTAAAGACATATGAACTGCAAGAGAGAAAAGTCTCCTACAGTGAACAAGGTTTAAGAAGAATATTGGGCCCCAATAAAAAGCAGATCTACCTACAATCAAGGACGACAGCGAGCTCAAAGCACAGTAACTAAAACCTCTCTTCAGAGATTGCCTCAGACCTCCACTATTTTTCTTCTGTTTTCTGTCTCTATTTGCACGTGCGTATCGTGTATGCAAGCTAGCGTGGGGCGTGTCGTGTATCCGTAGGCGTTAACCGAATTAGAGTTTAAGTTTTAATAAATTTCACTTTTCTTCTTTAAACCTAAGAAAGCCTGTTTGTGCTGGTTTCTTTGCCTTATAATTGGAAAGCTGTGAACAAGGATTCACCAAGGGGGAGCTAAAAACACGTGTTTAAAAACATAAACCCTGTTACAGTAAGACCAGGTGAAGGCTGAAAGGGAACCTTAGACCTCTTTCTCACCTGGTCGTAACAGTAGGCAAGTCTTGAAGTGACAGATTCCCAGAATGTCGGAGTCACTCCAGTGCAGCACGGGAGGATCAGGAATGGGACTTATGGAAATAGGGTGACAAAAATCTTCAGCTCCCAAAGGAGGTTTCAGGCTGCCCAGCAAGGTAATCAAAACTCGCTGGTACTCGCTGCCTTTTCTCTGAGTTATTTTGTTACCCAAACATATTCTATTGACGTGGGGAGGGGCTCTTAATTCCTCCCACCCCTCCCTCCCCAGCACCAGCTTCTTCTCAATGAGGCAGAATCTGCCTCATTTTTTGGTTGTGCCTTCATCATTAACACCAGAATTGCACCAAGGCCCAGGATGAAATCTTCGGCCTAACTGTCTACAGTTGAGCAGTGAGTAGCCCTTAGCCTGCTGACTAAACAAGAATTGCACAGAGTTACACAGTAAATAATCTTTACCCTGCTGAATAAACAGGAATTGCACAGAGTTACACAGTAAATAATCTTTACCCTGCCGAATAAACAGGAATTGCACAGAGTTACACAGTAAATAATCTTTACCCTGCTGACTAAACAGGAATTGCACAGAGTTACACAGTAAATAATCTTTACCCTGCTGACTAAACAGGAATTGCACAGAGTTACACAGTAAATAATCTTTACCCTGCTGAATAAACAGGAATTGCAGAGTTACACAGTAAATAATCTTTACCCTGCTGAATAAACAGGAATTGCACAGAGTTACACAGTAAATAATCTTTACCCTGCTGAATAAACAGGAATTGCACAGAGTTACACAGTAAATAATCTTTACCCTGCTGAATAAACAGGAATTGCACAGAGTTACACAGTAAATAATCTTTACCCTGCTGAATAAACAGGAGCTCTGGCCATTTACACAGTGAAAATCCTTACCCTGCTGAAAAGGGTGGATTCTATGTTGGAGTGTAGACCTTGTGTTGACTAGCTTGAATACATACAGGATGGTGGGTTTCAGTGCCAGGGTGGATTTCCACAGCTGGGTGGGTTCAGTAAGATCTCAGTCGGCATCTGGATGGGGTCTGCATTCAGCAGTGATGTCTCCTGGTGTTGGAGTGGGAGGGGGAAACGGATTATCATCCAGTAGAAGCAGATTTCACCAGTAAATGAAGGCATTTGATGGAGTGAATTGGAATATTGGCCGGGGAATCTCCTCAGGGCTTTTCCCACTCCACACCGGCGGAACATCGGTGGAATCTCCCTTTGTAACAGCTGAGCGGGAGCAACACTGAGGAACTTCCAGTGATAATGTTCCTTTAATAATTGAATCAAATGGGATAGGCGTTCCTGTACTAATGCACAGGCCCTGATATGTGCAATGCTCTCTCTAGTGATTTGTACACCTATCTGACCACTGACTGATGTGTCTACAGGTAAATTCTCCACTGGAGAAAACAACTATTGTCAGACGCTTCCAAGAGTTCACTTGTGGGTCTTGTTACGATCTTTAGGTTAACAGATGGGTGGGATCAGCTTGTTTCCACCCCTTGCTAATGGAGCAAGAATTACTTTCGTAATCTGTCATCTTGAAGCCAGCACCAGTTCTTGATTCTTAAACAAATGCCATTAAATGACTCCCTGTGTGAGGGTTAACCTTCCTTTATCTTTTCATGGCTGAGTTTTGTTAGGAATTTCTGGATCAGATCAGCCTGCTCCATGAATGACACCAACACATTTACAAACTCATTTTTTTAAAGATGTTTCTCTTGGCTCAGCAGTGATCACACTCAGGTCTGAGTCAGAAGCTCATGGGTTCAGCTTCCACTCCAGAGACTCCAGAATCCAGGCTGCACACCGAATACCAGTACTGGGGGAGCACTGCCCTGACAGAGGGGCAGTACTGGGGGAGTGCTGCACTGTCGGAGGGGCAGTGCTGAGGGAGTGCTGCACTATTGGAGGTGCTAGATTTCAGATGAAAGATTAAATTGAGGCTCTGTCTGCCCTCTTGGGTGGATATAAAAATATCTCATGCCAGTATTTCAAAGAAGAGCAGGGAAGTGCTCCTAGGTGTCCTGCCCAATATTTATCCTGCAACAAGCATCACGAAAAACAGATTAGAGAAAACATGCATTTATATAGCACCTTTCACAACCTCAGAATGTCCCAGAGCACTTTACAGCCAATGAAATACTTTTGAAGTGTAGTCATTGTTGCAATGTTGGAATTATCTGGTCATTGTTGTTTGTGGGATCTTGCTGTGTGCAAATTGGCTGCTGCGTTTCCGATATTACAGCAGTGACTATACTTCAAAGTACTTTGTTAGTGGTAAAGCGCTTTGGTACGTCTCGACTGCCCAGTGCAGCAGTGTTCAGATCCCCTGCCCCCCACACTGCTCCCGTTTAATACTTGAGTGGTGTTGAAAATCTAAAGCACCACTTAGTGATTGGCAGGTCAGTAATCGGGTTATCTTGCAGGGAAATCAGAAGAATTATTTTCACAGAGACTTTTGTAGAATGGAACGCACTGCCGTCAGAGACTACCATCATCATGAGAGAATTGTATAAACATTTAAAATGGAAGAAAATAGAAGTTTGGTGAAAGCAAGGAAATTTGGCAGGTCCAGGACGGGCTTCGTGAGCTGAAAGGTGGCCTCGTGTGCTGTGATTCTTAAAAAGTTTGCATTTATTTGCTTTGATAACCTTGTTGATGTCTTGCTTTTAAACCCCTTGACTGGTTTGCTGAAGGTTTCTTGATTTTAAAGCTGGAAGTTGGAATAAATGCTTGACCTACTAACCCAGCACACTGAAGTTGCCTAGTCCTGGAAAAATTTCAATGGACATATATTCCATCTTATTTAATCATTTAGTTACGTGACTGCTGTTGATATGTGACGATGGAAATGTTTTTATGGGTCGGTTTACTACCAGAATACTGTCAAAGGCATCTCATTCATTTACCTACTGGATGATTTCATTTTCTGTTGAGGTTGCATTTCAGGCATGTCGTTACTTATTTAAGAATAAAACACAGCATTGTTATAGATGCTGGCCACTGGCAGGGCAGTGAAAGTTCGAGCATTGTAACCATGCTGCCGTGTCCTGGCTGCTGTTTTATTGGGTGTGAGAATTCAAGGTCTGATATGGTTCTTTATCCTGCTATTAGCCGCACGACACATGCAGCTCCACCACTGCCTGTTTGTCAGGCTTCCCTTTCAGATCATACAATCATGCAACATAGAAGGAGGCCATTCAGCCCATTGAGTCTGTGCCAGCTCTTTGGAAGAGCTGTCCAATCAGTCCCACTCCCCCTGCTCTTTGCCCATTGCCCTGCACATTTCTCCTTTTCAACTATTTATCCAGTTCCCTTTTGAAAGTTATTATCGAATCGGCTTCCACTGCCCTTTCAGGCAGCGCATTCCAGATCACAACTGACTGTGGAAATAAATTTGTCCTTCTCTCCCCTCTGTTTATGGCCAATTATCTAAAAGCTGTGTTCTCTGGTTACTGACCCTCCTGCCACTGGAAACAGTTTAGAACAAGAAATAGTGAAAGGAAAAGGAAGACTTGCATTTAAACAGCTTCATTGTGTCTTTCAGAAAGTGAGTCAACTGCAGTCAGTTCATTTGAAATGCGTTGCCTCTTGTTATGTAGGTAAATATGACAGCGGTATGAGCACAGCAAGATGCAACAAATGGCAATGAGAAAAAGGCCTGTTGAACTGTGTTTTTGGTGATGTTGGAAGAGGGGAAAGTTTGGTCAGCACACTGAGACAACTTGCCTCTCTTGGAAAAGTGTCCCAGTGTGTATAAATCTGAGCTATTGGAACCATAGGGTCTCACCTACAGTGAGTTATAGTTATATAAAACTCTGGTTAGACCAGAATTTAGAACAGGTCCTCAGTTCTGGACACCATACCTCAGGAAGGATATATTTTTATTTTATTTATTTAGAGATACAGCACTGAAACAGGACCTTTGGCCCACCGAGTCTGTGCCGACCATCAATTGGGAGGGGGTACAGTGCAGATTCACCAGCATGTTACTGGGGCTAAAAGAGTTAAATTACAAAGACAGGTGGCATAGTCTGTGCTTCTATTCCCTTGAGTATAGAAGATTAAGGGGTGCTCTGATTGAGTTTTTTTTAAGATCATTTAAAGAGTTGATGGGGATGGATAGAGAGAAACTATTTCCTCTGGTGGGGGAATCTAGGACAAGTGGGTATAACCTTAAAATTAGAGCCAGTCTGTTCAGGGGTGATGCCACATCTTCACATAAAGAGTAGTGGAAATCTGAAAACTGTCTGTCTCAGAAATGTTGCTGCGGCTGGCACTCAATTGAAAATTGGAAAACTGAGATTGGTAGATTTCCATTCCGAAGAAGGGTCACTGACCCGAAACGTTAACTCTGCTTCTCTCTCCACAGATGCTGCCAGACCTGCTGAGTGGTTCCAGCATTTCTTGTTTTTATTATTGGTAGATTTCTGTTGGGCACAGATGTTAAGGGTGCAAGAACTGACTCCGGTTCCTATGTTACAGAGGATGACACCAGTCACATACTGCGCTCCCTCAGAACTGGATTGTACACTTGAGTCTCAGAGAAGGACATGCACAGGTAGCCTCCAGGTCAGAGGTGATAATGCAGCTCACTGGGTAGCACTAAGAGAGAAGTGATTGTTTTGGGTTTTGCAAAATGCATTGTTGGTGGGAAACGGTGCAATGCTGCTGAGGGTAGAACATTAAATGGGCAACATCAGTTAGAATGGCCAGCACGCAGAATGAAGATAACATTTAGGTATAGTCAACTTTGCTGCTCATTGGTCGATGTTAGCATACATTGGTGGCAGTGCAGAGGGAGCTTTACTCTGTATCTACCCCGTGCTGTACCTGTCCTGGGAGTGTTTGATGGGGCAGTATAGAGGGAGCTTTCTTCTTTGGCCTCCTTGTCTCGGGCGACAATGGGTAAGCGCCTGGACGTGGTCAGTGGTTTGTGAAGCAGTGCCTGGAGTGGCTATAAAGGCCAATTCTAGAGTGACAGACTCTTCCACAGGTGCTGCAGATAAAATTGGTTGTTGGGGCTGTTCCAAGGTTGGCTCTCTCCTGGCGCTTCTGTCTTTTTTCCTGCCAACTGCTAAGTCTTTTCAACTTGCCACGCTTTAGCCCCGCCTTTATGGTTGCCCGCCAGCTCTGGCGAACGCTGGCAACTGACTCCCACGGCTTGTGATCAATGTCACAGGACTTCATGTCGCGTTTGCAGACATCTTTAAAGCGGAGACATGAACGGCCAGTGGGTCTGATACCAGTGGCGAGCTCGTTGTACAATGTGGCCTTGGGGATCCTGCCATCTTCCATGCGGCTCACATGGCCAAGCCATCTCAAGCGCCGCTGACTCAGTATTGTGTATAAGCTGGGGATGTTGGCCACCTCGAGGACTTCTGTGTTGGAGATACGGTCCTGCCACCTGATGCCAAGGATTCTCCGGAGGCAGCGAAGATGGAATGAATTGAGACGTCGCTCTTGGCTGACATACGTTGTCCAGGCCTCGCTGCTGTAGAGCAAGGTACTGAGGACACAGGCTTGATACACTTGGACTTTTGTGTTCTGTGTCAGTGCGCCATTTTCCCGCACTCTGTTGGCCAATCTGGACATTGCAGAGGAAGCCTTTCCCATGCGCTTGTTGAATTCTGCATCGAGAGACAGGTTACTGGTGATAGTTATGCCTAGGTAGGTGAACTCTTGAACCACTTCCAGAGTGTGGTTGCCGATATTGATAGATGGGGCATTTCTGATGTCCTGTCCCATGATGTTCGTTTTCTTAAGGCTGATGGTTAGGCCAAATTCATTACAGGCAGTTGCAAACCTGTCGATGAGTCTCTGCAGACACTCTTCAGTGTGGGATGATAATGCAGCATCGTCAGCAAAGAGAGGTTCCCTGATGAGGACTTTCCGTACTTTGGTCTTCGCTTTTAGACGGGCAAGGTTGAACAACCTGCCACCCGATCTTGTGTGGAGGAAAATTCCTTCTTCTGAAGACTTGAAAGCATATCTTGAAAGAGGGAGCTTTACTCTGTATCTAACCCTGTGCTGTACCTGTCCCAGGAGTGTTTGATGGGACATTGTAGAAGGAGCTTTACTCTGTATCTAACCCTGTGCTGTACCTGCCCTGGGAGTGTTTGATGGGACATTGTAGAAGGAGCTTTACTCTGTATCTAACCCTGTGCTGTACCTGCCCTGGGAGTGTTTGATGGGACATTGTAGAAGGAGCTTTACTCTGTATCTAACCCTGTGCTGTACCTGCCCTGGGAGTGTTTGATGGGACATTGTAGAAGGAGCTTTACTCTGTATCTAACCCTGTGCTGTACCTGCCCTGGGAGTGTTTGATGGGACATTGTAGAAGGAGCTTTACTCTGTATCTAACCCTGTGCTGTACCTGTCCCGGGAGTGTTTGATGGGACATTGTAGAAGGAGCTTTACTCTGTATCTAACCCTGTGCTGTACCTGCCCTGGGAGTGTTTGATGGGACATTGTAGAAGGAGCTTTACTCTGTATCTAACCCTGTGCTGTACCTGCCCTGGGAGTGTTTGATGGGACATTGTAGAAGGAGCTTTACTCTGTATCTAACCCTGTGCTGTACCTGCCCTGGGAGTGTTTGATGGGACATTGTAGAAGGAGCTTTACTCTGTATCTAACCCTGTGCTGTACCTGCCCTGGGAGTGTTTGATGGGACATTGTAGAAGGAGCTTTACTCTGTATCTAACCCTGTGCTGTACCTGTCCCGGGAGTGTTTGATGGGACATTGTAGAAGGAGCTTTACTCTGTATCTAACCCTGTGCTGTACCTGCCCTGGGAGTGTTTGATGGGACATTGTAGAAGGAGCTTTACTCTGTATCTAACCCTGTGCTGTACCTGCCCTGGGAGTGTTTGATGGGACATTGTAGAAGGAGCTTTACTCTGTATCTAACCCTGTGCTGTACCTGCCCTGGGAGTGTTTGATGCTGGCACTGAGTTCAAAAAGTGGAAGCAATTTCCGTTTGTAGTACTGCACCTCTGGCAATGTAATACTGCTTCAATCCTGCATTTTAAACAAATGCACCACTCTGAGTCCTGTACTGTAGTATTCTTTCTTTTTCTTTTGGGCCTCCTTATCTCGAGAGACAATGGATACGCACCTGGAGGTGGTCAGTGGTTTGTGAAGCAGCGCCTGGAGTGGCTATAAAGGCCAATTCTGGAGTGACAGGCTCTTCCACAGGTGCTGCAGAGAAATTTGTTTGTTGGGGCTGTTGCACAGTTGGCTCTCCCCTTGCGCCTCTGTCTTTTTTCCTGCCAACTACTAAGTCTCTTCGACTCGCCACAATTTAGCCCTGTCTTTATGGCTGCCCGCCAGCTCTGGCGAATGCTGGCAACTGACTCCCACGACTTGTGATCAATGTCACACGATTTCATGTCGCGTTTGCAGACGTCTTTATAACGGAGACATGGACGGCCGGTGGGTCTGATACCAGTGGCGAGCTCGCTGTACAATGTGTCTTTGGGGATCCTGCCATCTTCCATGCGGCTCACATGGCCAAGCCATCTCAAGCGCCGCTGACTCAGTAGTGTGTATAAGCTGGGGGTGTTGGCCGCTTCAAGGACTTCTGTGTTGGAGATATAGTCCTGCCACCTGATGCTAAGTATTCTCCGAAGGCAGCGAAGATGGAATGAATTGAGACGTCGCTCTTGGCTGGCATACGTTGTCCAGGCCTCGCTGCCGTAGAGCAAGGTACTGAGGACACAGGCCTGATACACTCGGACTTTTGTGTTCCGTGTCAGTGCGCCCTTTTCCCACACTCTCTTGGCCAGTCTGGACATAGCAGTGGAAGCCTTACCCATGCGCTTGTTGATTTCTGCATCTAGAGACAGGTTACTGGTGATAGTTGAGCCTAGGTAGGTGAACTCTTGAACCACTTCCAGAGCGTGGTCGCCAATATTGATGGATGGAGCATTTCTGACATCCTGCCCCATGATGTTCGTTTTCTTGAGGCTGATGGTTAGGCCAAATTCATTGCAGGCAGACGCAAACCTGTCGATGAGACTCTGCAGGCATTCTTCAGTGTGAGATGTTAAAGCAGCATCGTCAGCAAAGAGGAGTTCTCTGATGAGGACTTTCCGTACTTTGGACTTCGCTCTTAGACGGGCAAGGTTGAACAACCTGCCCCCTGATCTTGTGTGGAGGAAAATTCCTTCTTCAGAGGATTTGAACGCATGTGAAAGCAGCAGGGAGAAGAAAATCCCAAAAAGTGTGGGTGCGAGAACACAGCCCTGTTTCACACCACTCAGGATAGGAAAGGGCTCTGATGAGGAGCCACCATGTTGAATTGTGCCTTTCATATTGTCATGGAATGAGGTGATGATACTTAGTAGCTTTGGTGGACATCCGATCTTTTCTAGTAGTCTGAAGAGACCACGTCTGCTGACGAGGTCAAAGGCTTTGGTGAGATCAATGAAAGCAATGTAGAGGGGCATCTGTTGTTCACGGCATTTCTCCTGTATCTGACGAAGGGAGAACAGCATGTCAATAGTCGATCTCTCTGCACGAAAGCCACACTGTGCCTCAGGGTAGACGCGCTCGGCCAGCTTCTGGAGCCTGTTCAGAGCGACTCGAGCAAAGACTTTCCCCACTATGCTGAGCAGGGAGATTCCACGGTAGTTGTTGCAGTCACCGCGGTCACCTTTGTTTTTATAGAGGGTGATGATGTTGGCATCGCGCATGTCCTGGGGTACTGCTCCCTCGTCCCAGCACAGGCATAGCAGTTCATGTAGTGCTGAGAGTATAGCAGGCTTGGCACTCTTGATTATTTCAGGGGTAATGCTGTCCTTCCCAGGGGCTTTTCCGCTGGCTAGGGAATCAATGGCATCACTGAGTTCCGATTTGGTTGGCTGTATGTCCAGCTCATCCATGACTGGTAGAGGCTGGGCTGCATTGAGGGCAGTCTCAGTGACAGCATTCTCCCTGGAGTACAGTTCTAGGTAGTATAGGCCTACATTAAGCACCAAGGCCCTGGAGTGGAATCCAAACCCACAGCCTCCTGTCTGAAAGGTGAAAGTACTGACCAAACTGATCATCCAAACAAATTGCAAAAGAAACATTTTGAGCAATTTAATATCCATCTTTAAACCAAATTAATCTCTGGGTTTTGAGGAGATGCCCCTTGTGATTCCTGAGCAGCAGATTTATAAAGAAGAGAAGCTTAAACGCATTTTATTAAGAGAAGCAATTAATTCCAGTCATGTGTTATTGGTAACTGAGATATCTCCTGCTTCTGCTGGGTGCAGTGAACAGGAGTTTTCAAAATCATCTTGGGCTGAAGTTGGATTTCTCTCTCAAAATAATAATTCACAGATAAAGTAGCTTCTAATTTTTTAAACTTTGCTGTGAGATTATCAGTTTACTGCATGCTGCCTGTTATTTTCTCCGCAGAACTGCATGAGTGTTTTTTAGAATGAATGTGTTCAGTGTGGTGACAGTGAATTGTTGGGGTCAATAAAACCATTAGGAACACAGGAGCAGGAGGAGGCCATTCGGTCCCTCAAGCCTGTTCCACAAAGCTGGTCTGTGACCGAACTGTATACACGCCCATATCCCTGGACACCATTAGTTAAGAAAAAGCTACCAATCTCAGATTTAAAATTAACAGTCGATCTCGCATCAATTGAGCCAAATGCAAGTAGGAAGTCCTGGGTCCCATCACTGGTCTTTAAAATTCTCATCCTTGTTTTCAAATCCCTCCATGACTTCGCCCCTCCCTATCTCTGTAATTGCCTCCTGCCCAACTCTCCGAGATCTCTGTGCTCCTCCAATTCTGGCCTCTTGCGCACCCCTGATTTTTATTGCTCCATCATTAGTGCAGGGCCTTCAGTTGCCTGGGCCCTGAGCTCTGGAATTTCCTCCATAAATCTCTCCACCTCTCTTTCCTTTGAGTCACTAATCATCTCTTTGACCAAACTTTTGGTCACCTGTGTAATATCTCTTTATGTGGCTCAGTATTGATATTTACCTGATAACGCTGCTGTCAAGTGAATTGGAATGTTTAATTACATTAAATTAAATGCTATATAAATGCAAGTTGTTTGTGTGTCGGCTTCTGGTGAGGAGAATGTGGTGCTTGGTTGTGATGCCCCTAGAGACAAATAACCCCTCCCTTTCTTCATCTGGTGTGTAAATCCTGGTTACGTAGGTGAGGTGCCTGGTACCAGGGCAGCTTTGTCTAAGCAAAAAGTCAGCACATCTGAGAAAAGAGAAATTGGTGATAAATTTTAAAACTAAAAAAGACAGAACTTGCATTTATGCAAATGCAGACTCGATGGGCCGAATGGCCTCCTTCTGTGCTGTACATCAACTTTCACGATGTCAGGATGTCCAAAACTGTTTTACAGCCACGGAAGTCCTTTTTGACGTATGGCCACTGTTGTAAGAAATGCAGGAGGCAATTTGCACACAGCAAGATACACAAATAACCAGAGAAATGACCAGATTCAGTTGACCACTTCTGTGTCGTAATTTCTATTTGTATTATTTGCCTCTATAAAAATAAGTTCTTCAACTAAAAGCTAGGTTGCCAGAATGTGCTTCCTTCTCGAGGAGTGAGTGAGTGAGTGAGTGAATTATGAGGACTGGTCCCAATATATTTTTCTTAACGGTTCATCTGTGTGTTAACCAACACTGGCATCTGTGTCAAAGTGCAGCAATATATAAGACTAAATGAGTGGTCTATTGGCGTACTTATATTGTAGGATATGTTATTAATGTCTTAATCATATCTTTGATATGAGTTATTGGACTATACATCACACTGTCAATTTTTAAAGTTTATCATATTCCGTTTTACTTTCGACTGCAGTGGGATGTGTGGAGGGGAATTTTAAAGGAATCAAATTGAGCCTCGTGTGTTGTAGCTCTGGGAGCAATGGGTTACTCTTTCAAGCATTTGACCAATTGAGATTGGCCATCTAAGAGTTTTAAGTTGTGATGACAACCTTTGAAGGCTCTGCAATCTCTGTGCTCCTCTAATTAAGGCCTCTGGAGCACCCCTGATTTTAATCGCTCCACCATTATCAGCTGTGCCTTCAGCTGCCTGGGCCCCAAGCTCTGGAATTCCCTCCCTAAACCTATCCACCGCTTGACCTTTCTCCTTTTTTAAGACCTCCTTAAAACCTACCTCTTTGATCAATCTTTTGGTCACCTGTCCTAATAAACAAGTAGGGAACATTGACAGTGACTTCTTAAGCCTTGGTGCCGATTCTCAGAAATGTGCAGCCACTCAAAGGCCTGCAATGTGACACTTGAGTTGGACTTCAAATCCCAGATTAGTTACAGTTGTAAGCTCTTAGATTTTGCTGTGCTCTAGTACCACACAGGCCAGAAATATACCTGCTTCACCCACAGGTCAGTGCTGAGTTATATAGTTGGTGCAGGATAGTCGTGACCTCGTATTCCTGAGCTGGAAGAATGGGGAGAGGGGAATCGGATCCTGCAACTTGCGTGTCAGCTCTTGCTGTCTCAGATGGTTGTGGGTGCAAGTCCCACTTCAGAGACTTGAGTTCAAAATCTAGGCTGACACTCCAGTGCAGCACTGAAGGAGCCCTGCAATGTCAGAGGGGCAGTGCGGAAGGAGGAGTGCCCCTCTGACAGTGCAGCATTCCCTCAGCACTGTCCCTCCGATATTGCAGGACTCCCTCAGTACTGCCCCTCTGACATTGCAGCGCTCCCTCAGTACTGCCCCTCCGACTATACAGTGCTTCCTCAGCACTGCCCCTCCGACATTGTAGCACTCCCTCAGTACTGCCCCTCCTACAGTACAGCACTGCCTCTGCAACAATGCAGTGCTCCCAATCCGACAGTGTAGCACTCCCTCAGTACTGCCCCTCCAACAGTGCAGTACTCCCTCAGCACTGTCGCTCCGACAGTGCAGCACTCCCTCAGTACTGCCCCTTCGACAGTGCAGCACTCCCTCAGCAGTGCCTTTCTGACAATGCAGCACTCCCTCACTACTGCCCCCCCAACAGTGCAGCACTCCCTCAGTTCTGCTCCTCCCACAATGCAATGCTTCCTCAATACTGCTCCCACAATGCAGCACTCCCTCAGTACTGCCACTCCAACAGTGCAGCACTCCCTCAGTACTGCCCCTCCGACAATACAGTGCTTCCTCAGCACTGCCCCTCCAACAGTGCAGCACTCCCTCAGTACAGCCCCTCCTACAGTACAGCACTGCCGCTCCCACTCCGACAGTGCAGCACTCCCTCAGTACTGCCCCTCCGACAGTGCAGCACTCCCTCAGTACTGCCCCTCCGACGGTGCAGCACTCCCTCAGTACTGCCCCTCCGACGGTGCAGCACTCCCTCAGTACTGCCCCTCCGACGGTGCAGCACTCCCTCAGTACTGCCCCTCCGACGGTGCAGCACTCCCTCAGTACTGCCCCTCCGACGGTGCAGCACTCCCTCAGTACTGCCCCTCCGACGGTGCAGCACTCCCTCAGTACTGCCCCTCTGACAGTGCAGCACTCCCTCAGTACTGCCCCTCTGACAATGCAGTACTCCCTCAGCACTGCCCCTCCGACAATGCAGCACTCCCTCAGCACTGCCTCTCCGATAATGCAGTACTCCCTCAGTACTGCCCCTCCGACAGTGCAGCACTCCCTCAGTACTGCCCCTCTGACAGTGCAGCACTCCCTCAGTACTGCCCCTCTGACAGTGCAGCACTCCCTCAGTACTGCCCCTCCGACGGTGCAGCACTCCCTCAGTACTGCCCCTCCGACGGTGCAGCACTCCCTCAGTACTGCCCCTCTGACAGTGCAGCACTCCCTCAGTACTGCCCCTCTGACAATGCAGTACTCCCTCAGCACTGCCCCTCCGACAATGCAGCACTCCCTCAGCACTGCCTCTCCGATAATGCAGTACTCCCTCAGTACTGCCCCTCCGACAGTGCAGCACTCCCTCAGTACTGCCCCTCTGACGGTGCAGCACTCCCTCAGTACTGCCCCTCTGACAGTGCAGCACTCCCTCAGTACTGCCCCTCCGACGGTGCAGCACTCCCTCAGTACTGCCCCTCCGACGGTGCAGCACTCCCTCAGTACTGCCCCTCCGACGGTGCAGCACTCCCTCAGTACTGTCCCTCCGGTGCAGCACTCCCTCAGCACTGCCCCTCCGACAATGCAGTACTCCCTCAGCACTGCCCCTCAGGCACTGCAGCACTCCCTCAGCACTGCCTCTCCGATAATGCAGTACTCACTCAGTACTGCCCCTCCGACATTGCAGCGCTCCCTCAGCACTGCCCCTCCAACAGTGCAGCACTCCCTCAGTACTGCCCCTCTGCCAGTGCAGCACTCCCTCAGTTCTGCCCCTCCGACAATGCAGCACTCCCTCAGCACTGCCCCTCTAACAGTGCAGCACTCCCTCAGTACTGCCCCTCTGCCAGTGCAGCACTCCCTCAGTTCTGCCCCTCCGACAATGCAGCACTCCCTCAGTACTGCCCCTCTGCCAGTGCAGCACTCCCTCAGTTCTGCCCCTCCGACAATGCAGCACTCCCTCAGTACAGCCCCTCCTATAGTACAGCACTGCCTCTGCAACAATGCAGTGCTCCCACTCCAACATGTGCAGTACTCCCTCAGTTCTGCCCCTCCGACAGTGCAGCACTCCCTCAGTTCTACTCCTTCCTCAATGCAATGCTTCCTCAGTAGTGCTACTCCCACAATGCAGCACTCCCTCAGTACAGCCCCTCCTACAGTACAGCACTGCCTCTCCAACAATGCAGTAATGCAGTGCTGCCTCTCTGACAATGCAGCACTCCCTCAGTACTGTTCTTCCCACAATGCAGCACTCCCTCAGTACAGCCCTTTCTACAGTATAGCACTCCCTCTCTGACAGTGCTGCACTCCCTCAGTACTGACTCTCTGACAATGCAGCACTCCCTCAGTACTGTTCTTCCCACAATGCAGCACTCCCTCAGTACAGCCCTTTCTACAGTATAGCACTCCCTCTCTGACAGTGCAGCACTCCCTCAGTACTGCTCTTCCCACAATGCAGCACTCCCTCAGTAGTGACCCTCCGACAATGCAGCACTCCCTCAGTACTGCTCTTCCCACAATGCAGCACTCCCTCAGTACTGTCCCTCCGACAATGCAGCACTCCCTCAGCACTGCCCCTCCGACAGTGCAGATCTCCCTCAGTACTGTCCCTCCGACAATGCAGCACTCCCTCAGTACTGCCCCTCTGACATTGCAGCATTCCCTCAATACTGTTCTTCCCACAATGCAGCACTACTTCAGTATTGCTCCTTCGACAGTGCCGTGCTCCCTCGGCGCTAACGGTACCGCGCTCCCTCGGTAGTGTACTGATGTGTTAGCTTAGCTTCTACACTCAGTTGAACCCATGAGCTTCTGACTCCGAGCTGAGAGTACTAACCACTGAACCAAGGCTGATACCTAAGTTAAAAGCAAAATCCTCAGTACCTTGCTCTACGGCAGCGAGGCCTGGACAACGTATGCCAGCCAAGAGCGACGTCTCAATTCATTCCATCTTCGCTGCCTTCGGAGAATACTTGGCATCAGGTGGCAGGACTATATCTCCAACACAGAAGTCCTTGAAGCGGCCAACATCCCCAGCTTATACACACTACTGAGTCAGCGGCGCTTGAGATGGCTTGGCCATGTGAGCCGCATGGAAGATGGCAGGATCCCCAAAGACACATTGTACAGCGAGCTCGCCACTGGTATCAGACCCACCGGCCGTCCATGTCTCCGTTATAAAGACGTCTGCAAACGCGACATGAAATCGTGTGACATTGATCACAAGTCGTGGGAGTCAGTTGCCAGCATTCGCCAGAGCTGGCGGGCAGCCATAAAGACAGGGCTAAATTGTGGCGAGTCGAAGAGACTTAGTAGTTGGCAGGAAAAAAGACAGAGGCGCAAGGGGAGAGCCAACTGTGCAACAGCCCCAACAAACAAATTTCTCTGCAGCACCTGTGGAAGAGCCTGTCACTCCAGAATTGGCCTTTATAGCCACTCCAGGCGCTGCTTCACAAACCACTGACCACCTCCAGGCGCGTATCCATTGTCTCTCGAGATAAGGAGGCCCAAAAGAAAGAACTGCGGATGCTGGAAATCTGAAATAAAAACAAAAAGTGCTGGAAATACTCAGCAGGTCTGGCAGCATCTGTGGAGAGAGAAGCAGAGTTAATGTTTCAGGTCTCTGACCCTTCTTCAGAACTGGCAAATATAAGAAATGTAAAAGATTTTAAGCAAGTAAAGTGGGGGTGGGGCAAGAGATAACAAAAGAGAAGGTGTTGATAGGACAAGGTAGAAACTTCATCAAACACCAGGAGGGAAATAGAAAGCAATGAAGGTGAACAAAGTAAAAGAGACTTTTTTATATTTCTAACCTTTGCCAGTTCTGATGAAGGGTCACTGACCTGAAACATTAACTCTGCTTCTCTCTCCACAGATGCTGCCAGACCTGCTGAGTTTTTCCTGATACCCAAGTTGTTGTGTTTTTTTAATCACATTTACAACTCAAACTACACTTCCTATCTGGTTCAGACATCTCAAACACTGAGTGTTCAATGCCCATGAATGTGAATAAAGGAAACAAGTTCTGTTCACCAGCACAGACATTAACAACAACAACAAATAAATATATATTGCATCTATAAAGTAATAAAACATCCTAAAGTGCTTCACAGGAGCATTATATCACCGACCACATAAGGAGATATGAGGTCAGATGATCAAAAGCTTGGTCAAAGAGGTAAGTTTTAAGGAGGGTCTTAAAGGAGGAAAGCAAGGTAGAGAGGTGGAAAGTCCATAGGAAGGGAATCCCAGAGCTAGGGGCCTGGGCATCTGAACCACCAGTGATGGAGAGATTAAAATCAGGGATACACAAGAGGCCAGAATTAGAGGAGCGCAGATATCTCAGAGGGTTGTGGGGCTGGAGGAGATTAGAGATAGGGAGGGGCGAGGCAATGAAGGGATTTGAAAACAAGGATGAGAATTTTTAAATCAAGAGCCAGTGTAGGTCAGCGAGCATAGTGGGTGATCGGGGAACAGGATTTGGTGCGAGTTAAGATACGGGCAGCAGAGTTTTAGATGACCTCAAGTTTACGGCAAGTAGAATGTGGGAGACCAGCCAGGAGTGCATTGGAATAGTCAAGTCTAGAGGTAATGAAGACATGAATGAGGTGTTTCAGCAGCAGATGTGCTCAGACAGGGGAGAAGTTGGATGATGTTATGGAGGTGGAAATGGGTGGTCTTCGTGATGGCACAAATGAGGTTGGAAGTTCAACTCGGGGTTAAATGTGACACCATGGTTGCGAACACACTAGCTTAATCTCAGACTGTTGCCAGTGAGAGGGGTGGAGTCAGTAGCAAGGGAACAGAGTTTTGAGATGATGAGACCAAAAACAATGGCTTCAGTCTTCCCAATATTTAATTGGAAGAAATTTCTGTTCATTCAGTACTGGATGTCAGATAAGCAGTCTGATAATTTAGCAACAGTGGAGGAGTCGAGAGAGGTGATGGTGAGGTAGAGCTGGGTGTTGTCAGCGTACATGGGAAAACTAACACCGTGCTTTCGGATGATGTAACCGAGGGGCAGCATGTAAATGAGAAATAGGAAGGGGTCAAGGATAGATCCTTGGGGGACACCAAAGGTAACAGCACAGGAGCAGGAAGAGAAGCCATTGCAAGTGATTCTCTGGCTACAATTAGTTAATAAGAAAGGAATCAGGTGAGAGCAGTCCCACCCAGCTGAACGACAGCAGAGAGGTGTTGGAGGAGGATGGTGTGGTCAACCATGTCAAAGGCTGCAGACAGGTCAAGAAGGATGAGGAGGGAAAGTTTACCTTTCTCACAGTCACATAGGGTGTCATTTGTGACTTTGATAAAGGTTGAGTGGTCAGCAGTTTAGTGGGACTAGGATTGAGGGAACAGGTGGTGGGTCTCATGGACAAGATGAGCTCAGAGAGGGCGTGAGGGGAGATAGGAGAAGAATTTGAGAAAGATGCAAGTTCAGGGCTAAGGCTGGGGGAGCATTATAGGATGTTTGGCCAGGTGGGCTTGTGGAAGAGAGGAACGCAGCAGAGGTAGCTGATCAGATGGCCTTGATGTTGGTGACAAAGAAGTCTATGAGCTTCTTGCACTTATTGTTGGAGGGGAGAGGGGTTTAAGAAGATGGTATGCAGTAGAGAAAAGAAGCCGGGGGTTATCTTTGAATTCCAAGATGATATTGGAAAGTGAGTAGTTTTAGGAGGTGAGAATGGGACCCGATAGTGTTTTACGTGGTCCAGCCAGATCTGGAGGTAGTTGGCTAAACCAGTTGTCTGTCATATCCTTTCAAGTCTGCGTCCCTTGGACTTGAGGGAATAGAGATCAGGGCTGTACCGGGGGAATGGCCAGGTTGAGAGAGACTGATCTTTTTATTGGGGACTAGGGCATTAAGGGTGGGGGTGAGGGTGCAGTTGAGCAAATCAGTAGCTGCAGAAATGTTGTGGCGAACGGAGGGCCAAAGGCTAGATAGTTGAGATATTGAAAGTGCATGTGAGTTGGCATCTTTCCATCTATGAAAGATGATGGACACACAACAAACAATCTATTTAGGTGGGGGTGTCTTCTCTTGGTGCACCTTTGTTGATGGGCTGTGAAGCTCAATCCTTGAGAGACAGGTTCTGTCACAGGTGCTGCACGTGAAGCTGCCAAGTGACGCTGTGAGTTGTTGTTTTTGGTGTTGGCGCCTGTTGCCAAGCTGCTGTAGCAACTGGTCATCATGCTCGTGCACACCAGTCCACAGGATGTGTCGCCATTTTCCTCTTTTGCCAGCTAGTGACTCCCAGGTGCGATAGTTGATATTTAGGGCCTTCATGTCACGCTTGCAAGCATCTTTGAAGTGGAGCTTTGGGCACCCACTGGTCATCTGGCCTCGGCTGCCTCACCATACCAAAGATCCTTGGGTATGCCACCGTCTTCTATCCTGTGGACATGTCCGATCCACCGAAGCTGCCTCTTGTTTGATTAGTGCCAAAACACTTGGGATATGGTTTTCTTCTCAAATCTGGCTTCAAATTCCTGGCTTCACTGGACATCAAGATCATTTTTCTGTGCTGGACTACATTGGGGAAAAAAAGTAAGACTCTGCTACAAGTGCAGCTGTTAGAGAATTGGGGCTAGTTTTCCCAGAGGTGGATCCCAAAGGAGGTAGGGTTGGGGCATGGAAGGGGGGATGTGGGTGGAGAGCGATATGAGCAAGTGATCAGAGGTGGCTGTAACAGTAATTGATATGATGGGACTAGCAAGACCTCATGAAATGGAAAGATCAAGGGGATGGCTGTGAATATGGGTTGGGGGGTTTACACGGAGGGGGAGGCTGAGGGAGGCTGAGGGCAGTGAATTCAGAGGAGAGAGAGCATGATGAATTGAGATGGGGGTTGAAATCACAAAGGATGAGAAGTCGTTCAGTGCAAAGGCCGAGGGAGGAAAGCAGTGAAGATAGCTCGATGATAACATTTTTATCTTACTTTTATTGTACATTGTTCACCATGAGTATAAAAATCTAAGCTTCATCCCCTCTTGCCAAAAAAAACCAACAGAATCTCCGCAATTCAATTCACATATTGATGGAGGAAAACATTTGATCTTTTGAGAGTGTGAAGTCTCATAGGGGAGACAATTTTGTTTGCATTTCAAATGTCACTGCATAGAATGTTTAACAGAAGGAAAATATAAAAAGTAAAATCGCAGCGTCCTGCCCTCAGACTGCTGAACAAACAAGTGAGATTCTTGCCCTCGGTGAGTGCACAGACTGTGACCACTGGGAAACGAGGATCCACAGCAACTACATTCATTTCTCCTGAGATGGAGCCATCGCACATTATTAACCATCCTGTTCTCTCTCTTAGCAAAGAATGACTCAGTTGGTTAAATGGACCGTGACTCCATATTCGTTGGGATTTTTCTTTGCTGCTGGTTAGTTTGCAAATGATTTGAAGAGAAATGAATATATACCTCTTTTAAAATGGGGAATGGAGATGAGGAATATAAAATATTTTCAATTGCTCCCTAGGGAGACGCATGGAAGAATTTCCATTGGTTAGGTGAAAGTACACTGTGCCCCTTGTGGAGTTGGGAATCAAAAGGCCTAAATAGGCAGTACCTCTAAAGAGGGTGTCTTGTTGTAACATGGGAAGCTTCTGCAATTGGAAACCCCACTTTGAAAGCAATTTCAGGGCAAATGTATTCATATTTCCCAAGGACCAGTTTGTCCTGTTCGAAGTTCTAGGCTCTAGTTAGCGATCGGGCCCTAGCTACTTTTTGAAGTCACAAAGATGGCCTGTCTAGACTTGCACATGGAGTTGCCAATCCTCCAGGATTGGTCTGGAGTCTCCAGCAATGGTCGATTAATCTCCAAGGTATTGCTGCAAGATACTCTGGACAAAGTTCAGAGGGGCTTGAAAAAGAATTGAGTATTTTTAAAAAAATTTTGTTTAAAAACCCCTGTTTCTTACAACCAGTTTGGAGCTGGGAAAGAACAGGTTGTTGGGTGATTCTTGCCCATCAGTCAGTCAGTAAATGAAGAGTCTGTTTGCACACGGGAAGGCAGAGATTCGTGAGGATGGACATGTCAGGCAGCTAATGGTGGGTGGGTAGGGGGTGGGGCGGTTTGAGGGAGGAGGTCATGTGATGAAACCTCCAGGAATACGACTACCTGGGGTTGGCAACCCTCAACATGATGTCCTGTTTCTGTGGTCAGAAGTTGAACAGGAAAGTATAGCAAATGATGTGAAAGGAGCAGAGTGAGAAGCTCCTGGTTTGCTAATGTGCAGCAACTTGGTGTCACGATTTCTGTGACCCAGTGAAAATTGCTCCCCTTTTTGCCCAGTGGTTGGGCAACAACTTTTCATCCACCAATAAACTTTCATCATAAAAACCGCATTCTTATTTTCAACTTTTCCCACATTTACAGGGCTGCAGATCAGCCAAACATCCCCATAATTAGGAGGTTCCCACCCCAGTCTTCTGATTTATGGCAGTTTTATTTATTGTCTCCTGGAATTGATCTTTTATTTTGAGCAATTTCTTTTTAGTATCAAGCTCGGTGGTTTAATGTCTTGGCAAGTTTTTAAAAATGTTCTAACTGTTGTCACGTCGGAACATGTGATTTGAGCTCCGTGATCCTCTTGGCTCTGAGATTCTGGGAATTATTATGTAGGCTGGATTTTAACAGTCAGAATGATGGATTTTGGTCGAATTCCCGACCTGAATATTGTGTTTGACGGGGAGGGAACACGTTGAAACAATGCATTATCATCACAGGGAACTCACAACCTGCAACACAACAATGACTACACTTCAGGAAGTACTTCATTAGCTGTAATCAACAACAGCAGCAACTTGCATTTATATAGTGCCTATAAGGTAGTAAAATGCCCCAAGGCATTTCACAATAGAGAATAAACAAGACAACATTTGACACTGAGCCACATAAGGAAATATTTGAACAGGTGACCAGAAGCTTGGTCGAAGAGAGTAGGTTTGGGACGTCTTGAGATTGTGAAAGGTACTATATAAATGCAAGTCTTTATTTGCAACGTTGTTACAAATTGGAGACAGAGGAAGACTCTTCCCCCTACCCACCTGCACCCCCCCCCCAACCAGTGAGAATTTCCTGTAGTTTTGAGAAAAGGTTTTTTCTGTAATTCTCATTTCTTTCAATAATATTTTCAATATAAATATAATTTTGCATACTTAATGTTTTTCTCAGTTTAAAACCAGAAACCCTAAGAATCACCTTCAAATACAGCTGATACTGGTTGGGTGAAAGTGTCCTCTGTGTGTTGCCAGTAAATGAGTTTGGTGGAAAAAAGCCCCAGAAAATGCTGGAAATACACAGCAGGTTAGGCAGCCTCTGTGGAGAAAGAAACTGAGTTAACATTTCAGGTTGTGACATGACTTGAAACGTTTCTGTCCACAGATGTTGCCTGACCTGCTGTGTATTTCCAGCATTTTATTTATTTTTATTTTATTTTTTATTTAGAGATACAGCACTGAAACAGGCCCTTCGGTCCACCGAGTCTGTGCCGACCAACAGCCACCCATTTATACTAACCCTACAGTAATCCCATATTCCCTACCACTCTACATACACTAGGGGCAATTTACAATGGCCAATTTACCTATCACCTGCAAGTGGGAGCACCCGGCGAAAACCCACGCGGTCACAGGGAGAACTTGCAAACTCCGCACAGGCATTACCCAGAATTGAACCTGGGTCCCTGGAGCTGTGAGGCTGCGGTGCTAACCACTGCGCCATTGTGCCGCCCTGTGTTTTTTTCAGATTTCCAGCACCTGCAGTATTTTCCTTTTGAATGAGTCAGGCATTTTCAGTCTAGTTCTTGGAGTGACTGCCCTCGAGCTTTAAACTGCCCCTAGTCTGGTTTTACTTGCCCATCTCACTCAAACAGACCACAGAGCAGCTGAGACACACATCCTGTTGGTGCAGTGTCTTTTCAGGTTGGAGTTCTGGTACATTAATAGAGCAGAATAGATGGAAGCTTTGCTCTGCATCCATGCTGTGCTTTAGCTGACCTGGGAGTATGTGCTGCTGGTACCAAACTGCACTTACATCTTCATCTTGATGAGCACAAGAATTCCCCAATTAATTAAAATCTAATTAGTATATGCAATAATTTGTAGAATAGGGCAAAGTGTGGTTGAATTATTATCAAATTCTTCCACTCTCTCTCTCTCCAGGATTCTTCTGCATTTGTGTTGTTTGACGTGTATTACTTAGTTGATGGACATACTGATGGATCATGACTTTGCATTCCTGAAATCCGTAAAGAATCAGCCGGAGAATGCACAGCATGAGGGCGCGCGGATGACCAGACATCAGAATGATCCCATGTTCGATCCCTGGGGTTTGTACTGAGTTAGTTGATCTTGGGCAAGGTGGATGTCGAGATGCTGCTATTGGTTTCAGTGCCATCGTGGGGCACGGCTTGAGGAGGGCAAAAACCAACCAGGGTTCCTGCTCCTGAACACCATCCAGCAACCCTGAACAAGTGGACCTGAGTGGGAGGAATCGGGACAGGTGATGCTCAATATGGTCTTGTGAAGTGAAGACTTGCATTGAGTGCCTTTCACAATCTCAGCATGTCCTAAAGTGCTTTACAGCCAAATAAATACTTTTTGAAGTGTAATCATTGTTGTAGCAAACATAGTAGTCAATTTGCACAAGACAAACTCCCACAAACAGCATGGTTTGGTTGAGGGATAAATATTAGCCAGGAGAGTGGGTAGAGTGCCCTTGCTTTTCTTCAGAGTGTGATGTGATCTTTTACATCCACTTGAGAGGGCAGACAGGGCCTCAGTTTGACAGCACCTCCGACAGTGCAGCAGTGCCTCGGCACTGCACTGAGAGTCAGGATTTTGTGCTCAAGTCTGTGGAGTGGGACTCAAAACCACAACCTTCTGACTCTGAGAGTTGCACACTGGGCCATGGCTGACAATAGAGAGACTCACTGATGAAGAATGGCTACAGGAGTGAGTCAGGGCAGGTGTAGGTACCCATGGAGTTTTTAGTTCCAGTTTGAGTCAGCGGGCTCTAGGTGAGGAGGAGAGAAGACGGTGAGGGAATTAAATATGTTTGAACCTGGCAAGAAATTGTTGGTGGGAGTGCAGCTGCCCAGCTTTAATGTTAATCAAAGCAGCTCTGTGTGGATATTATATGAGTCTGTGTGATTGCTGCTGTGTAGTTGCTCTTCTCAATGTGGATTAGACAGCCAGCTGTTTGGTGAGAGAGAAAGACGTTTTAAAACAAAAATAATAATAAAAGCAGTAATATTAATGAAATAACTAACTGGGTGTGCATGTGGGGTTAAATGCAACGTTTTGCTTGCACCATTAACCTGCACATAACAAAGGGACCAATCAGATAAATTAAATGCGGAGAGAGAGGGGGGAAAAATGCTGTTTGTGTCTGCAGGGTTTGCAGGACCTTAATTGATCTTTTAATGGAGCAGATGAAGCTTTCAATTCCGTGGCTTATTTCATTGAATTACCAGCCTGCGCTCAATGATTTATGCAGTAGATGTGTATCAGGATCCCGGGGAATCACAGCCTTGGTTCTGTAACTCAGCGAGTGTGTGCACAATGAAATTAAACTGCTGAAGCAACACGCAGTGAAAAATGTAGGTCCCCGGGTAATTCAATTTTTTTAAACCATGCATATTGATATGAGCCACAGTGGGAAGGCGAGGGGAATCTTTCCTCCCAGGCTCTGGGCACGATATTGTGTGTGTGTGTGTGTTGTATTGAAAGCAAAATCTGAAATAAAAGAAATATTTTTATTGCATGCATCCAGAGAGAGTGAGAGAGCGAGGGATGAGATATTGCTGCTCTGGGTAATTGCACTCCCTCTCCCCAGTTGCTCAGATGTGCGAGCGTGTTCGGGAAGAGCTTTCATCCCAACACGACTTGCTTCTTTTATTTGACTCTGCGCATCGCCTGATGAATAAATAGAAGTTTAATGAGCCTCACCAAAAAACCTGCTCTTGCATAAGAAAGCTGCAGTATAATTCTAATGTGAATTTCAGCATGTGTTAACTCGACGTGCAAATGTGTGCTCGCTGGGCTGTGCGTTTATTTATCTTATTTGCAAACAACCAAGTCCAACACACGTGAGAATAGATAAATAAATACTGAAGAGAATTGTTGTCTCCTGTAAGCCCCCTTTTGTCTCCTCCTCTCCACAATGCACCAACTCCTTGCCCTGATGCAGTTTTGTTGGTGCCTGTGTCCCCGGTGCCCTGCTCAAAGTGGCCATTTATCACAGACCAGCTTTGATAATGAGTGCCAGAGGGCTATTTGACTGTGAGATGCTTCGTAGAAAGCAAAAACAATATTGGCTTCATTCTGCAGATATGCGGATGCATATTCCAGAAAGATAACAATCAAGCACATTGTTTTTTTTTCTCTACCAATACCTCCCTCTACCAGACCAGACACACTGAGGCCACTTTTAGTAGAACTACTGTCATCCTGGTTGAGATCAGACATCTTGGCACAGATCAGGGATTGAACCTTTTTTTCATTCGTTCATCGGACATGGGCATCGCTGGCTCGGCCAGCATTTATTGCCCATTCCTTATTGCCCTTGAGAAGGTGGCGGTGAGCTGCCTTCTTGAACCGCTGCAGTCCATGTGGTGTAGGAAGGTAGTTCCAGGATTTTGACCCAGTGACAGTGAAGGAACTATATCACCGTTCCAAGTCAGGATGGTGTGTGACTTGGAGGGGAACTTGCAGGTGGTGGTGTTCCTATGCATTTGCTGCCCTTGTGCTTCTAGGCGGTAGAGGTCGCGGGTTTGGAAGGTGCTGTTGAAGGAGCCTCGGTGAGTTACTGCAGTGCATCTTGTAGATGGTACACACTGCTGCCACTGTGCGTCGGTAGTGGAGGGAGTGAATGTTTAAGATGGTGATCAAGTGGCTGCTTTGTCCTGGATGGTGTCGAACTTCTTGAGTGTGGTTGAAGCTGCACCCATCCAGGCAAGTGGAGAGTATTCCATCACACTCCTTGTGCCTTATAAATGATGGACAGACTTTGGGGAGTCAGGAGGTGAGTTACTTACTGCAGAATTCCCAGCCTCTGATCTGCTCTTGTAGCTACAGTATTTATATAACTTGTCCAGTTATGTTCCTGGTTAATGGTAACCCCCAGGTGGTTGTTAGTGGGGGATTCAGTGATAGTAATGCCATTGAACATCAAGGGGAGATGGTTGGATTCTCTCTTGTTCGAGATGGTCATTGCTTTGTTTGGCGTGAATGTAACTTGCCACTCATCAGCCCAAGCCTGGATGTTGTCCAGGTGTTGTTGCAAATGGACACGGGCTGCTTTGGTATCTGAGGAGTCACGAATGGTACTGCACACTATGCAAGCATCAGCAAACATCCCCACTTCTGACCTTATGATGGAGGGGAGGTTATTGATGAAGCAGCTGAAGATGGTTGGGCCTAGGACACTACCCTGAGGAACTCCTGTAGTGATGTCCTGGGACTGAGATGATTGGCCTCCAAAAACCACAACCATCTTCCTTTGTGCTAGGAATGACTCCAACCAGCAGAGGGTTTTCCCCTGATTCCCATTGACTTCTATTTTGCTAGGGCTCCTTGATGCCTTACTCAGTCAAATGCTGCCTTAATGTCATGGGCAGTCACTCTCACCTCACCTCTGGAGTTCAGCTCTTTTGTCCATTTTGGACCAAGGCTGTAATGAGGTCAGGAGTCGAGTGGCCCTGGCGGAATCTAAACTGAGCATCACTGAGCAGGTTATTGCTGAGTAAGTGCCTCTTGATAACACTGTCAACAACACCTTCCATCATTTTACCTATGATTGAGAGTAGACTGATGAGGCGGTAATTGGCCATATTGGATTTGTCCTGCTTTTTGTGGACAGGACATACCTGGACAATTTTCCACCATATTGGGTAGATGCCGGTGTTGTGGCTGTACTGGAACAGCTTGGCTGGGGCGTGGCTAGTTTTGGAGCACAGGTCTTTAGTACTGCAGCCAAGATGTTGTTGGGGCCCATATCCTTTGCAGTGTCCTAGAGTCTGTCTGCTTTGTGTGACTCTTCCCGAACTCCGCAGCATCTGGAAATATGGAGAATTATTTTAAGGATCATTTTTGGTCCATCCGCACCCACTCCCTCCACCACTGCGTAAAGAGTGTGAAGATAGAGAAACACTGTGCGGGATCCTGCCTGATTTTTCAAGGCTGGAAGAAGCTCCTTATCCCATTTGCGCAGGTGGACATTTACAAGGATCTCATCGCACCTCAATTGCTTAGATCTTGCAGAATGAAAACTAAACAGTTACTGGGGCTGTATAAATAGCAGACACCCAGGGAGTCTCTGAGCACATTATGGGAGATTAAAAGGTCATTGCTCTCTGCATATGTCAGTGTTCAATACCAGTTAGAAGTCATTAAGTTTTCAGCGCTGGCTTTTGTTTTTCTTAATGTATATTTATTGTTCTCTTTATCCCATCTCCCATGTGCTGATCATCACAGATTCAGCAGGAGACCTGTTTGTGGGCCTCCATGATGCTATCTGAGATGAGCAAAAACAAAAGATGATTTTTCCCCGTTTTCCTGAATTCCTCAGTCTGCTCCCCCTGCCCCATTTTCACCCCTTATTAATCCTTTCTTGAAGACTGACTGCTGCAGGGGTAAAGTTATCCGGGCATCTCCCTTAATTTTATTTATTTTGTTTTTATTTTAGAGATGCAGCACTGAAACAGGCCATTTGGCCCACCGAATCTGTGCCGACCATCAACCACCCATTTATACTAATCCTACACTAATCCCATATTCCTACCACATCCCCACAATTCCCCTACCTATACTAGGGGCAATTTATAATGGCCAATTTACCTATCAACCTGCAAGTCTTTGGCTGTGAGAGGAAACCGGAGCACCCGGCGGAAACCCTCGCAGTCATAGGGAGAACTTGCAAACTCTGCACAGGCAGTACCCAGAATTGAACCCGGGTTGCTGGAGCTGTGAGGCTGCGGTGCTAACCACTGTGCCACTGTGCTGCTAATTGGAGATTCAAATGTTGGCTTGAATAGACTGTCAGCATTGGATCCATCACAGCCAAGCATGGTCATGTCCTCATCCCCATCTACCTTCCCCTTCCCCGTTCCTCTTACCCTCCCCTTCCACCTCCGCCATTTCCTTTCCCCTTCCCCTCCCCTTCTGCTTCCCCTTTCTCCTCCCTATCCCATTTACCTCTTTTCTACCCCCTCCCGCTCCCCATTCTCTCTTGCCCCTACCCCCTCCACATCACACTCTCCCATCCCCCTCCACCTCCTGCCATTCTCACAGCCTCATTAAAATATTTAAATGACTGACCCGCCTCCTGGTCACCAGCCCACACAACCACTGCCCCCCCCCCCCCCCCCCACCCCCACCCCACCTCGACACTATCCCTGCAGACCACTCCCAACACATCCCGCCTCCATTAAAACTGGAAGTTGGCAGGTTGGGATGTGTTTGAAATTTTAAAATCTCGACATCCCATAAATACCTACTCACCCGTTTTTGGGGGTTAACTTTTCCGTCATGGTTCCTAAGCAAGAGCTTAATGATAAAAAAAAAAAATTTCCTCTGCTGAGACGTTAATCTAATTTTGTTAGACAGGAGCAAACTATTGATTTTCCTGCCTCTGCTTTGTTTTGTATTAGTGCAATGTGAAGAAATCGCAAGCATCGCAGCTCAGGATTTGCCCAGCATAATGAAACAGGGTTATTTGGAGAAGAAACGCAGAGGTACAGTATAAAAAGAAACAGTTCTGTCTTTCTCGTTAATATTTGCTCATCGTGACCTTTTTTGGAATTTCGGAATGCATCTTTTTTTTTCCTTCTGGGGAACATACTGAATAGTCAAATGAAGGAGGAGTTGGTTTACTGCCCTTACCCCCAGGATCTGTTTATATCCAGCTGAGAGTGATGGGGTGGAAGTTTTCATTCTCAGGATGCCTGCAAAATGTCTGTAGAGGAATGAGGTTAGACAGTCTGAGCTCTGTTCTCACAGTGAACAGATTCCCAAAGCTGAGCTTGTAGCGATCTGTTGTTCTCTGTGGAGTGCTTAAACGTAGGAAAGAATGAGGAAATATTACCCAATCCATTGCGCCCGCTCCTTGCCACATCAGAATATTAGTTAAAACGAGGTCAAGGAAAGGCTATTCAGCCAACCTGGAATGTAGCCACCCCTTAAACACCTCGAATGTCTTTCATTCCACTACCTTATCTGGAAGATTATTCTACCTGCCTTGTCATCCTTTGAGTGAAAGAATTCTTCCTGAAATCTGTGTTTACATTAACAACTTGCATTTATATAGCACCTTGAACACGAATATCATCCCAAGGTACGTCACAGAAGTGTAACCAGGTAACGATGAATGTCAAGCTGAAGAAGGCAATATTTGGAAAGGCTAAAATCTTCGTCAGAGCTGGGTTTTTTAAGGCAGGTTTTAAAGGAGGTGAGCGAGCGGAAGAGATTTAAAGAGAGAATTCCAGGGCTTGGGGCCTAAACGGATAATCGCATAACCAACACTGGTGGGACTAAAAGTGGGAGATGCACAAGAGGCTTAAGTCTGAGGAATACAGAGATTTTGGAGGGTTTGGGGCTGGAGGAGGTTCTGAAGGTTGGGATGGGAGAAGTCAGGAAGGGATTTAAACAGGGGGATGAGAATTTTAAATTTGAGGCATTGAGCAGGAGCCAATGCAGGTCAGCGAACAATGGGGTGATAGGCAAGTTGGATTTAAATGTACTTTTTACTAATTTAAATTTATATTGTCTTGTCCCTCTGGCCTGACTTATGTGGAAATAATATTCTGAATTCACCTTATCTGAACACTATTTATTATTTTGTATACCTTGGTAAGATTCTTTTTAACTTTCTTCTCTCAGCTACAGAGTTTAATCTTCTCTAATCTTTCCTCATAACTCATCCTCTGTACACTTGCAATCATTCTTGTTCTTTGCCTCTTGATTATCATCAGTGCGTGCACATCCCATTTAGGAGCATTGTGACCAGAGTTATGTGCAGTATTCCATGTACAATCTAGATTGTCACCAACCTTCCCCAATTCATTTAATCCTTAAATGAAGCTAACATCTACCAAGAGAAGACATCTGGAAAAATTAATTCCATCATTCCCCCCCCCCCCCACCCCCCAAAATAAATGTGCACAGTTCTGGTCTCCATGTTATGTAAAGGATATTGAGACACTAGAGAAGGTGCAAAAAAAAAAGGTTTACAAGGTTGGTTGCAGACTGAGAGGTTATAACCATCAAGAAAGACTGAACAGGTTGGGGCTGTTTTCTCTAGAAGAGAGGCTGAGGGCTGACCTGATTGAGGTCTTTAATATTATGAAGGGGGTTTCGATAGGGTAGACGTAGAGAAGATGTTTCCACTTGTGATGGAGACCAGAACTAGGGGTCATAAATATAAGATAGTCACTAATAAATCCATTGGGGAATTCAGGAGAAACTTCTTTATCCAGAGAGTGGTGAGAATGTGGAACTCGCTACAACAGGGAGTAGTTGAGGCAAATAGTATAGATACATTTAAGGAGAAGTTAGATAAAATGTGAGTGAGAAAGGACTGGAAGGAAATGCTGATAGGGTGAGATGAAGGGGGTTATGAGAAGGCCCGTATGGAGCATAAGCTGATTGGGCCGATTCACCTGTTTCTGTGCTGTAAATTCTAAAGGCACTGACTCTTGAGGTAGAGGTTAAGGCATCTTAAAGAGGGAGAGTACAGGAGGCTTTACTCTGCATCTTAGTTGGGTCTGTTCTGACCTGGAAATGGCCGATGAGATCATGGAATTCCAGGAGTTTGAAGTGCTGAGGGAGTCCATTCGGCTCATCGTGTCTATGCGAACTCTTACTGCACCAATAGGGGCCACTTGCTTTCCAATTGGGTGTTGGATGGTGGGGCACCACAAGGATGGACATGTCAGGTGACCAATGGCGGGATTGTGGGGTGGAGTGGGGTGGTTGGAATCATGTGAAGGCACTGATGGGAATATATCCAAACAGAGTTGGCAAACCCTAATTCCAGGCTGTAACAGTGACGGGTGAATTAGACGAAGCTGCAAACATTCCATCTGGTAAATACAAATCTCCTGAAAGATGTTGTGTAGACAGATTGCAGGCACCTTGGATTCGGATTGTACGATCCAACAAGCCACGTTAATAGTTTCTTTTATTTGACTGGAAGATTGGGAGATAATAGAAATCAGTAATATAAATTTTCTACAGTATTAGGTTGAGAACAACATACTTAGTTAATTAGTGCTATCTGCCATTTTCTGCAAGGTTTTATCTCTTGCAATCAAGTAGCTAGGATTTCACAAAATTTCACTGTCAGTTTGAAAGACACTCTCATCTGCCAGTATTTCCACAGAGGCCTCTTTTTCCCTAAGTGTCTTATATTGTTTCTTTGTGATCTACACAGTCCATTACACAGGAAGACATTGCTGATTGAACATCGTGTTTATTACACAGGGGAGCACTGCCAGTCTCTGCCTTGTACAGGAGGGCACCATCCTTTCTTAAAGTTAATTAAGATCAAAATTTTCAGAAATAGGAAAAGGCCAGTAGACCTGAACCAACCTGTCTCTCTTTTTTCCCAGAGTCCAACCCCAGCTACCTGCTTCCTCGCTACCTCCCTCAATCCCTTCACTCGGCCCATTCAGTCCCTTGAGCCGCCATTCAACTAGATTACGGCTGATCCATATCTTCACTTCATCGACCTGCCTTGGTTCCGTAACCTTTAATACCCTTACCCAGCAAAAATCTATGAATATCCGTTTTGAAATTTTTAGTTGACCCTGAGTCTCAACAGTTTTTTTGGACGAGAGAGTTCCGGATTTCCACTCCCCTTTGTGTGATGAAGTGCTTCCTGACAACACCCCTGAATGGCCTGGCTCGAATTTGAAGGTTATGCTCCCCCCACCCACTGCTCCGAACTTCCCCCAGTAAAGGAAATAGTTTCTCTCTCTCTACCCTATCAAATCCTTTAACCATCTTAAACACCTCAATTAGGTTACCCCTTAATCTTCCATACTTATTATATTCGATATCTAATAGTCTCTTGAACTGATTTAGACTGGTTCATTCAGCGCTCAAACCCAATAACCTATTTCACACCTTGAGTGACCTTTCAATGGAAATTTACATTTGGTTTCCCTCCTTGGAATCAATGGAAGTTGTGTCTTGAATCTCTAGCGTTTTCACTCTTGCCCATTGTGGACAATCTGCTAGAATCACTTTTGCCCAGGAAGGCAAAATCCTTTTGGTAAATATCAGGGCCTCAAACATCTGGTGGCAGGAAACCGTTCTCTCTCTGGGAAGAGGGGGATGGAATTAGAGTTGTGGGAATGTAGGAATTGCTGGACAAAATTAGACGAAGATCGATCCATCCATCCTGGTAGTCACATGATGCAATGATGATGCACTTGTTGGCTAATCATAGCAATCAGTCTCTATCTGGGCAGGACCCAGTTATGCTGACGTGCTGCCCCTTTTTGCCACCCAAAAGAAATTCCAGCTGAGGTGAGAGTGGGCACATCATCAATCCACCCCCAAAGGGGTAGGTGAACTGTGATGTCACGCTAATGTGCAAAAAAATACTTTCATTTATATAGCACCTTTCATGGCCATAGGATGTCCCAAAGCACCTCATTGCCAATAAAGTTGAAGTGTAGTCACTTGTAGGAAACACAGCAGAAAGTTTAAGTTAAGTTCTTGGAGCAGGAGGAGGCCATTCAGCCCTTTGAGCCTGCTGCACCATTCAAAAAGATCATGACTGATCATCTATCTCAACTCCACTTTCCCGCACTGTCCCCATGATTTCCTTAGTGCCCAAAATTGTGTCGATCTCCGTCTTGAATATACCCAACGACTGAACATTCCAGAGATTCACAACCCTCTGAGTGAAGAAATTTCTCCTCATCTCAGTCCTAAATGTCTGATCCCTTATTCTGAGACTGACACACAGTTCTAGACTCTCCAGCCAGGGGAAGCATCTCGTGCACAGCAAGCTGCCACAAACAGCTTGTAATAATGATCAGATAATATGTATTTAAATGATGTCGGTTGAGGGATAAATGTTGCCCAGGCCAGGGGGGGAGAACTCCCTGTTCCTCTTCGAAATAGTGCTATGGGATCTTTTCCCTCTACTTGAGAGGGCTTATGGGCACACACCATAAAATATATTTAATGAATATTCTAATTCTCACTTCCAATTTATTTCTCGGGAAGTCATCGATTCCAGCGTTCCAGCAGATCTCTCTTTTCCCGTCCAAGTCCATATTCTTCTTGTGTGAACTTCGACTGCAAGTGTTGGCAGATTATTCATCTTTCCATTTGCTGAGACTCTCATCCATGCCTTCATTACCTCCAGATTGTTTATTCCAATGCTCTCCTGACCGGCCTCCCATCCTCCACCCTCCATAAACTTGAGCTCATCCAAACCTCTGCTCCCCGTGCCTAACTTGGACCAAAACCCATTCACCCATCACCCCTGTGCTTGCTGTCCTACGTTGGCTCCCAATCCAGCAACACATCAATTTCTTTTAAAAACCCACCCTTGTGTTCAATCTCTCCATTGCCTCACCCCTCCCTATCTCTGCAACCTCCTCCAGCCCTACAACTGTCTGTGATCTCTGCACTCCTCTAATTCTGGCCTGTTGCACATCCCCAAATTTAATTGCTGCACCATTGGTGGCTGTGTCTTCAGCTTTTCAGGCCTCTGGAATTCCCTCCATTAGTATCTCTGACTCTCTACCTCTCTCTCCTCTTTTAAGACACTCCTGCCTAATATCTACTTATGTGGCTCAGGGTCAATATTTGTTTAATATCCTTCCTGTGAAGAACCTTGGGATGTTTTACTATGTTAAAGGTTCTATATAAATGCAAGTTGTTGTTGTGGGAGGCTATCGTAATCAGTCCTGATCCTGTCCTCACCAAATATTTGTGCACTTCCCTGCAGGCTCGGTGGGGGGGGGGGGGGGGAGGGGTGGCGGTGAGTGTGTGGTGGGGGCAAGGGGATGGGAACGGGGTGGGGTGTTGGGAGTGGGGACGGGGGGTTGTTGGGAGTGGGGACGGGGGGGGTGTTGGGAGTGGGGACGGGGGGGGTGTTGGGAGTGGGGACGGGGGGGGTGTTGGGAGTGGGGACGGGGGGGGTGTTGGGAGTGGGGACGGGGGGGTTTGGGAGTGGGGAAGAGGGGGTTTGGGAGTGGGGAAGAGGGGGTTTGGGAGTGGGGAAGAGGGGGTTTGGGAGTGGGGAAGAGGGGGGTTGGGAGTGGGGAAGAGGGGGGTTGGGAGTGGGGAAGAGGGGGTTTGGGAGTGGGGAAGAGGGGGGTTGGGAGTGGGGAAGAGGGGGGTTGGGAGTGGGGAAGAGGGGGGTTGGGGAGTGGGGAAGAGGGGGGTTGGGGAGTGGGGAAGAGGGGGGTTGGGGAGTGGGGAAGAGGGGGGTTGGGGAGTGGGGAAGAGGGGGGTTGGGGAGTGGGGAAGAGGGGGGTTGGGGAGTGGGGAAGAGGGGGGTTGGGGAGTGGGGAAGAGGGGGGTTGGGGAGTGGGGAAGAGGGGGGTTGGGGAGTGGGGAAGAGGGGGGTTGGGGAGTGGGGAAGAGGGGGGGTTGGGAGTGGGGAAGAGGGGGGGTTGGGAGTGGGGAAGAGGGGGGGTTGGGTGTGGGGATGGGGAGGAAAATGCCAATACATTATAGCATCTCTTAATTTGATGTTTTCAGAGGGTAAATTTTGACGACTTTTCCATTTCTCTTCCTTTAGATCATAGTTTCTTCGGTTCCGAGTGGCAGAGGCGTTTCTGTGTGTTGAGCACGAATGTGTTCTATTACTATGGCAATGAGAAAGGTATCAGTGCAAGCCTTCATGTCCTCACAATCTCCCACACTGGGCTCCTGCTTAAATGTCAATCTCTTAAACCCCCTTGCCAGGGATATACATCACTATATTCACAAAATGTGCTTGTCTCTGGCAAGGCTGGTATTCATTGCTCAACCCCTAATAGTCCTGAGGTTTGGTGCAACTGAATGGTTTGCTCAGCCATTTCAGAGGACAATAAAGGATTAACCACTTTGAGGTAGAGGATGTTTATTGGCCAGTTCTTTGGAATTTTTGGACTCCTGAGTTTTAGCTGTGGAACTCTGAATATAGCTGCAGCTCCATCATTTGTCACATTCCTAGTCCAATTTGTTTCTCTGCTTTCTTCCAGATAAGCAGCAGAGAGGCGCATTTTACCTTTATGACACTTATCTAGTTCCAAATCTCCGGAAAGATTCAAAGAAGAATGCTTGCTTTGAGATCATCAGTTCCGACAAGCAAGTATATCAGGTATGAATTCCCCCTTTTCATGGAATTCTTAGAGCTGGGAATATCTGGAGGTGAAAGTGTTTGATTTAGCAGCAACCTGGAATTTTCAAAATACTTGGATGAGAAAAGACCTGCATTTATATAGCTCCTTTCACAATGCCACGACAACCCAAAATGCTTGTCGTAGCCAACAAAGTAATGTCGGAAATGTGGCAGCCAATTTGCACACAGCAAGCTCCCACAAATAACAATTATATAATGACCAGATCATCGAGAAAAACACCAGTGCACTTCTTTGAAATAGTGCCATGGAATCTTTCACATCCATCTGAGAGGACAGACAGGGCCTCTGTTTAACATCTCATCCGAAAGACAGAACCGCCAGCAGTGCAGCATTCGTTCCAGTACTGCACGAGGAGTGTCAGCCTGGAATATGTGATCAAGTCTCTGGACAAGGGCTTGAACCTATGACCTGTCTCAGCGACCAGCATTTTTCCCATATCTCATTGCTGGCAATGAATCCCACTTAAAGGGTTCAGATGGTCACCATTATGCTCATCAACCCCCAGCACCTTTAAGCGTGGAGCTAAATAAATGGTGTTATTGGTGTGGAATTAAGTGTAATAAAAAAAAAGTAGAGGCACGGACCCAATCTTCATAGAATCATATGTCACCGCTCTACCTCTTTTCCCTCCTTTAAGACGGTCCTTGAAACTTAAGCCAAAAGACTTGCAGGTTGATAGGTAAATTGGCCATTATAAATTGTCACTAGTATAGGTAGGTGGTAGGGAAATATAGGGACAGGTGGGGATGTTTGGTAGGAATATGGGATTAGTGTAGGATTAGTATAAATGGGTGGTTGATGTTCGGCACAGACTCGGAGGGCCGAAGGGCCTGTTTCAGTGCTCTAATCTAATCTTAACTCTTTGACAGAGCTTCAGGTCACCTGTCCTAATATCTCCTCCTGTGGTGATGTGGTTCGATGTCACATTTTGTGTGATTTCCCTCCTATGAAATGCCTTGGGAGGTTTTTACTCTGTTAAAGGTGTTCTATAGATGCAGGTTGTTGTTTGGTTGTACTGGAGCATTTAACAGAGGGGAACCACATGAAGCAGAGGGTGTAGCTCAGTGGTAGAGCATTTGACTGCAGATCAAGAGGTCCAAGTTCAAATTTGGCTGCCCTCTTTGAAATTATTGAGGGGGATGATAGTAATGATGGTGGGCTAGTAATCCAGAGGCCTGGACTAATGCTGCGGTGACATGAGTTCAAATTCCACCAAGGCAGCAGGCGGAATTTTAAAATTCAATTCAATTAATAAATCTGGAATAAAATGCTACTCTCATTAATAATGGTCCTGAATCTACCGGATTGCCATAAAACCCATCCAGTTCACTAATGTCCTTCAGGACCTACATGTGACTCCAGACCCACAGCAATGTGGTTAACTCTTAACTGCCCTCTGAAATGGCCGAGCAAGCCACTCAGATCTAGGTGTCTCACCACCGCCTGCTCAAGGGCAATTCGGTGGAGGCAACAACTGCTGGCCTTGCCAGCGACGCCCACATCTTAAGAACGAATTTTGAAAAATGCCCTCTTGATTTCCAGTGTTTGTAGTAGGAACGATAACAAAGTATCATCGGGAGTGACTGACACCAGTGCTCTGCTCCCTTAGGCAAGGAAATACTCGATTCCATCTCCACCCTCTCCCTCTTACACCTCCTCCCTCTCTCTCCCTGACATTGTTCACCACAGTCTTCTACTCCTCTGGGACTTGCTCCCCGTTAAACGCCATATCAATTTTAAATCAACAAGTTGAAATTTGTGTCTGATGAGCTGGCTCTGTGGCTGACGTGTATACATTCACCAGAGTGATCCTTGATGCAGTGAATTAGATTCTCAGTGCATTCCCTGCCACAATATCAGATTTCTCTGGCGCCACCTCAAGCATCTACAAATTGGTATAATTAGGTTTTTAGTGTGTGTGATGATTATTAGCCACAATGAAGGAGAGATGCCTGTGATGGAGTGCTGCTGAAGATGTATAATATTTCAGAAGTTGGGCTAACTTTCTGATTGAAACATTTAACTTTTTTAAAATCCGATCTATCTTTAATGAAGCATTTGTACACAATGCTGAGTATTTAGAACATCATTGTGAATGTGAGTGAAACAATGGGGTGAAAGATTGAAGATGCAATTATCATGCGATTAAGTCCATCGTCCTTGTCTCCCACCCCCATGATTTTTCTGTTTTCAAGAATGATACCATAAATTGGAGTCAAGTATGAGGCTACATTGCACAAAGTTAGCTTCTAGTCCCTTTAGTTTAGACGGTTGATGGGAGATGTAATCAAGGTCATAGAGAGATACAGCACTGAAACAGGCCCTTCGGCCCACCGCGTCCACACTGACCATCAACCACCCATTTATACTAATCCTACATTAATCCCATATTCCCTACCACATCCCCACCTTCCCTCAATTCTCCTACCACCTACCTATACTAGGGGCAATTTACAATGGCCAATTTACCTATCAACCTGCAAGTCTTTGGCTGTGGGAGGAAACTGGAGCACCTGGCGGAAACCTACGCAGTCACAGGGAGAACTTGCAAACTCCACACAGGTAGTACCCAGAACTGAACCCGGGTTGCTGGAGCTGTGAGGCTGCAGTGCTAACCACTGCGCCACGGTGCCCCATTAAGGTGATAAAGGGATTTGAGGGTTTTACGCCCCCCCCCCACCCCACCCGGGAGTTGACTGGGAGGCAGGTGGGGGCATTAAATCATGTGGGAGGCGGGACATGTCGTTCCTGTTGCCTACCCTCCCCCGCTGTCATTTTACCAGCAGTGGGGGAGGTAGTAAATGGCCCAGCAGCCCCAGGCCAATTAATTGCGAGTTAAGGACCTCCTCCCACTTTTGCTGGTATATTTGCTGGTATACACCTGGGCAGATCACCTAGTTAAACTTGGCAGACTCCTTGTGGGTTGTGGGGGAGGCCCTCCTGATCGGGCACCCTGTACCCCATGGAGACCCCCCAGCGGCACTAGCCACCCCCACTGGAAACCTCCCCTTGCCCTCTCGATCGGCCCCTACCCCACTTCCTAAGGCACATCTGATTGTCCCCGGCAAGGCCCGAAACCCCACTCACCTTTTTCGGGGTCGGCATCCATGCTGCTCCTACTTGCTGGGTGCAGTCCCATCAGTGGCCACTGCATCCGCTGGCGCTGATGGGACTGAAGAGCTGCCTGCTCTCTGATTGGCCGGCAGCTCTTGGAAACAGGACTTCCTGCGAAAGAGGGGCAGAAGTCTGGACCAAGACCAATTAAGGGCCTGAACCACGTAAAATTACCGTGTGTCTTCCAGGCCTGACAGAGGCGAGCTCGCTTCCAATTTTTCAGCCAGTGGGCAGTGCCTCCGTCGCAATGTAAAGTTCCAGCACGAGAAACTATTTCCTCTGGTGGACAAATCCAGAACAAGGGGGCATAATAATTAGAGCTAGGCCATTCAAGGGTGATGTCAGGAAGTATTTCTTCTTTGCTGAGGATCTCCGTGAGATCAGCCATGGAGTATTGTTTACTGTTTGGGTCTCCTTACCGAAGGAAGGACATACTTAACTTCGAGGGAGTGCAGCAAAGGCTCACTAGATTCCTTTGTTGAGGGAATTGTCCTATGACGAGAGATTGAGTAGAATGGGCCTGTATTCTCTGGAGTTTAGAAGAATGAGAGGTGATCTCATTCAAATGTGTAAAAAGTTTTAGAGGGCTTGACAAGGTAGATGCTGAGAGGACGAGTCTAGAACACGGGGTGACAGTCCCAGAAAAAGGGGTTGACCATTTAGGAGTGAGTTGAGAAGACATTTCCTCATTCAGAGGGTTATGAATCTTTTGAACTTGTGACCCCAGGGAACTGTGGATGCTCAGCTGATGAGTATATTCAGGACTGAGATCGATAGATTTTTGGGCGCTAAGGGAATCAATAGATAGGGTGGGAAAGTGGAGTTGATATAGAAAATCAGCCATGATCTTATTGAATGGCAGATCAGGGTCAAGGGGCCGAATGGCCAATTGCTGCTCCTATTTCTTGTTATGTTTTTTGCACAAAGAGTAGTGGAAATCTGGAACTCACCTCCCTCCAGAAGGTTGTGGTGCTTAAGGTCAGTTGGAGTGTTCTAGACTGAGATTGATGAGCTTTATGTTAGGTAAGGCCATTTAAGGGCTACAGGACCATGATGGGTAGATGGAATTAAGATACAGATCAGGCATGATCTAATTGAATGACAGAGCAGGTGGGATGGTGCAGGGCGGTGTGATGTGGGTGGGGGTTTTGGGAATGTGGAGTGGTGCTAATCTGCCCTCTCGAGTCTACATAAAAGATCCCAAGGAACTATTTTGAAGAATAGCAGAGGAGTTCTCCCCAGTGTCCTGGGTAATATGTATCCTTCAACCAACATTAAAAACCGAGATTATCTAGTCATTATCACATTGATGGTTGTGGGACCTTGCTATGTATAAATTGCCACGTTTTATTCTTATTTATTTTAAATTTTTTATTATTTATTTATTTAGAGATACAGCACTGAAACAGGCCCTTCAGCCCACCGAGTCTGTGCCGACCAACAACCACCCATTTATACTAATCCTACATTAATCCCATATTCCAACCACATCCCCACCTTCCCTATGTTCCCCTACCACCTACCTACACTAGGGGCAATTTATAATGGCCAATTTACCTACCAACCTGCAAGTCTTTGGCTGTGGGAAGAAACCGGAGCACCCGGCGAAAACCCACGCAGTCACAGGGAGAACTTGCAAACTCCGCACAGGCAGTACCCAGAATCGAACCCGGGTCCCTGGAGCTGTGAGGCTGCGGTGCTAACCACTGTGCCACCCTAAAAGATGGCACTTCTGACAGTGCAGCACTCCCTCAGAACCACACTGGAATATCACCCTTGATTTTATTTTCTAGCGTCTCCAGTAGGATTTGATAGGACCTTCTGAGTCAGAGATATCAGTGCTACTCACAGAGCCACAACTGACACATAACGTTTCCTACATTACAACAGTGTCTACACTTCAGAAGTACTTCATTGGCTGTAAAATGCTTTGGGACATCCTGAGGTTGTGAAAGGTGCTATAGAAATGCAAGCCACTCTTTTTATTTCTTTTGATTGACATTGTAATATGTTGTGTATTTGTTGATGTATCTGTCCATATTTCAGTTTCTTGCAATTTTAGTAGTAGAAGTTTACTGTACTATATAACTGAGATAAAATACAGGAGAGGTGATGCAGATTGTTCCCATCTGATAAACGATTCCTTCTCTTTCCAGTTTTCTGCATCGAACCATCGGGAAGCCAAGGAGTGGGTGGATCACATCGCCTTTGTGCTCAAAGGTAAATATGCATTTATCAGTTGTGGAATTCTGAAGGGAGGCAGAGGTTGTCAGCTCCATACCATACTCCCCAAGGTAAAAGATGTCTGTACACTCTCGTATCCTGTGGCTAAACATTGCCATGCCAACTCCTGTACACGTGTGTGTGTTTCTTCATTATTCTTTCATGGGATTTGGGTATCACTGGCTAGACCAGTATTTGTTGCCCATCCCTAATTGCCCTTGAACTGTGTCGCTTGCGAGGCCATTTCAGAGGGCAGTTAAGAGTCAACCACATTGCTGTGTGTCAGGAGTCACATGTAGGTCAGATCAGATAAGGACAGCAGATTTCCTTCCCTAAAGGACATTAATGAACCAGATGGGTTTGTACCACAATCAGTAGTTTCAGGGCACCATTACTGAGACTAGCTTTCAATTCCATATTTTTTTAATTTATTAATTGAATTAAGTGAATTAGTAAAGTACTTCATTGGCTGTAAAGTGCTTTGAGTCCTGCGATCGTGAAAGGTGCTATATAAATGTAAGTCTTTGTTTATTGCTGGGAATGCTGTCCCATGTGTACAGAAGTTGTAGTGTGGGTATTAGCTTTCACCTGCTATAGCAGGAATGTGTAACTTCGATGTTACAATTTTCCCCAAGTCTGTCTTTGCTCCCAACAGCACTACGTGTCCAATTAATGGGACAAGTGGCCCTTTGACCCTGAGTGCAGCTTTGCTCACTGAGCATTAACAAACCACAACTGAACATTCTTGGAAAATAATTACTAATCAATCCCCCGTTGCACAGCACATGGGGAGTTGATAGCAAGTAGTAAATCATCAGGTGAAGCGAGGCAGGAGAGAATTGGATCAGACTGTGCAGATGGAACATTACATAGAATTCACCGCACAGAAACAAGCCATTCGGCCCAACCAGTCTACACCAGTGTTCATGCTCCTCCCATCCTACTTCCTCTCATCCTATCAGCATATCCTGCTACTTTCTCTCTTTTGTACTTAGCTTATTTCACCTTAAATGCATCTATACTATGCACCTCAGCCTCTCCATGTGGTAGCGAGTTCCACATTCTAACCACTCTCTCATCATTAATTTTAAATTTGTCATTCTAAATTTCTGTGTCCACATCTATAATGGAAATTACCTATGTCAACTCATCATGCTGTGATACAGTCTCCTGCCAAGGGTGGCGCTTCAGCACCTCTACTGGTGGGAAGACATAAGTAGAGTGTGACATGTTTACTCAGATAGTTTCCGTTATAAACATGGACAGATTAATTTTTAGAATGGGAAAACGCTGCTAGGAAATACCTTAAGTTAAACAGACCTCACCCATCTAAGAGGAGAAGCTATTTAGCCAGCAATTGAGAGAAACATCCACTAGCAACTGCCCATAGTCTCTGGACCTCAGGATGTGCCTATCTGGATGCCATTACCAAAGGGAGTCAGTTCCAGAGCAGCAGCATAGAGAACCAGCTTGTTTTTATAAACAGTAATACATCCATCTGTCTGCAATGCTTAAATAGGTTTTAAATCACTCATACCTGCATTCTTTGGTTGCTTAAAAATTGTAATTTGACTTTTTTTAAAAATCACATTTACTTTTCAATTAAATTTTAAATGAGCACAGTCCATCTTTGCTTCAAAACCCCAGTGAGCTGAATATTAGTCAGTGCTGAAAAATTCACTTTCTAATTAAACATCTCGTTCCACTGATTAAAGTAATAAAAGTTTGAAGTTTGGCGCTAATTAAAAACAATTTCTAGTGGAAGTACCTCACCCCATCACGCCTGTAGTTCATTTTCTCTTCCCAATGTTTTCCTTTGAAGCCACTTTATCTTGGAGATGTTCATTCTATAGCTGTTATGTCACATCCAGTAAAGCAGACAGGATTCTTGGCTTTATAAATAGAAGCAGAGAGTACAAAAGCAAGGAAGTTATGGTGAACCTTTATAAAACCCTGGTTAGGCCCCAGCTGGAGAACTGTGTCCAGTTCTGGGAGTACACATTGGGAGGGATGTCAAGGGCCTGGAGAGGGTGTAGAGGAAATGGTACCAGGGATGAGGAACTTCAGTTATCAGGAGAGCCTAGAGAAGCTGGAATTCAACTCCTTAGAGCAGAGAGGGTTAAGGGGGAATTTAATAGAATTGATCAAAATTACAAATAGTTTTGATAATGTAAGTAAAGATAAACTGTTTCCACCAGAGGACACAGATTTTAGATAATTGGCAAGAAACACTAGGGGTGGGCGAGGGAGAAAATGAGGAGAGTGTTTTTTACGCAGTGAGTTGTTGTGATCTGGAATATGCTGCCTGAAAGGGCGGTGGAAGCAGATTCAATAGTAACGTTCAAAAGAGAATTGAGTGAATACTTGGGAAAGAATTTGCAGGGTTATGGGGAAAAAGTAAGCGGGGGTGGGAGAGTGGGACTAATTAGATAGCTCTTTCACAGAACCGCCATAGATGGGCCGAATGGTGGTCTTCTGTGCTGGAAGATTCTATGATTTTTCAGTGAACTGGGATAAATACTGCCAACAGACTTCTGTACAAAAGCTGGGACAGCCAAGGGATAACAAATGGCTGGGTTTAGAACTGGAGTTTAGGGTGTGTTTATTCTCCAAAGTTGGTGAAATGCCTTCCTTTTTTAAGTAATCTGCAAAATAATATCAACAACAACAACTTGCATTTATATAATGCCTTTAACAAAACATCCCGAGACTCCTCAGCAGAGCATTATCAAATAAAATTTGACACTGAGTCACATAAGGAGATGTTAGGGCAGGTGACTAGAAACTTGGTTGAAGAGGTAGGTTTTAAGGAAAGTTTTAAAGGAGGAGAAAGAGGTGGAGAGGTTTAGGGAGGGAATTGCAGAGTTTGGGGCCCAGGCAACTGAAGGCACAGCTGCCAGTGATGGTGGATGCAAAAGAGGCCAGAATTCGAGGAGTGCAGTGATCTTGGAGGGTTTTATGGGGCCGGAAGATAGTAATGCACACTGGAATACTGGCTGCACTGAGTAGCAGTGAATCAGGAACCAAGCACAGACTTTAATTAAAATTATTCCAGCCTAGAATGTGTCCTTGCACTGGCCCATCCCAATCTACATGTGCCTCAGGAAACCGTTTTGATCATGTTTCTCTAATCTGATCAGGGCCTTGACTGTTTATTGACGTTTCTGATTTAACAACCAGCATGATTATTATTGCTGTGATTTAAAACTGCGCCCGGACATTAAGTTGTCTGTGCAATAATTACCAGGTGTAATAACCACCAATGAGAGGGAGGGGAATGAAGAGTAAAACTGCAAACACTCGCTCCCCTTGTCCAGAGATACATTGATCAGACAGCATTTTCTGATATTGATTTGTTGAATTAAATAAAACGGAATTCATGTAAAGTCAAGGAAATGAACCCAGAGCTGACTCAAAAGTAGCGGGCACAAGTTGATACAAATTAAATTAATGGGTTGTTTCATGTCAATGTTGTTGAGAAACATTGATTTTTTGCTTGTTTTTTATTGCTTTAAAATCATTTGGAGTGTTATTAGCCTGAGCTTGACTGTAAATATTCTTCAGACTTACCACAGGCTCTTCTCGCTGCTTTTTGTAGATAGAAATTAGAAAGTGTGACTGAGCAAAGTTCCGATCTCTCGGCTTGCGACAGGCTGCCTGGGAAATGTTCCAGTTCAGTTAGCGAGAGGATGTATAAAGCAGATCCGCTGGTTCTCCTGTTTCCTTAATTATCGGGAGCATCGCGCTGTATCCCTGACAGAGAAGTTCTGGTGCACAAAACCACATCCATGTCTTTGTTACCTCCAGACTTCACTATTTCAAGGTGCTCCTGGCCAGGCTAGCCTCCCACCTTCCACCCTTTGTAAACTGGAGCTCATCCAAACTCCACTGTCCGTACCCTAACTCGCCTCACATCCCATTCACCCGTCACCCCTGGTCTTGTCAACCTACATTAAACCCCAGTCTGGCTAAGCCTCATTTTTAAAACTCACTTGTTTGTTTTCAAATCTTTCCAACGCTCACTCCTCCCTATCTCTGTAACCTCCTCCAGACCGATAACTCTGCAAGATCTCTGTGCTCCTCCAATTCTGGCCTTTTGCACACCCCGATTTTAATTGCGCCACCATTGATGGAAGTATCTTTAGCTGCCTGGTGCCCTAAGCTCTAGAATTCCCTCCCTAAACCTCTCCATCTCCTCCCTAAAGGCGCTCCTTAAATCTGGAGAGAATTCCAGCTTTCTACTGCTGTTTGTGTGGAAAAGTTCTTCCTGATTTTTCTCCTGAATGGCCTAGCTCTAATTTTAAGATCGTGTCTCTTCATTCTTGGTTCCCCCACCAGAGGAAATACTTTCTCCATATCTACTCCATCAAATCCTTTGAACATTTTAAACATCTCTGCAGCACGGGCATATTTTTTTCAATTTGCAATATAATGGTTTCTTTTCACAGACATGAATTCCAACTTCATACCAGTGGAGGAAGAGGAGGAGGAGGAGGAGGAAGAAGAGATGAGGAAAGTGCGAGCACAGCAAGAGGAGATGTACGATGATGTCGACACAGGACCTGTAGATCCAGGAATATCTCTAAGTCACCCAACAGCCAATATGGGCCAGGAGCAAGATGACGAGATTTATGAAGAGCTGCCAGGTATGTTGTGTCTTTCAATTGAGATGCACAAACCTTCAGATACCTGGAAATCATCTCTGTCTGATTCTCCACAGGAGGGAAGTCAAAGTTTTTTAAAAATTCATTCATGGGATGTGGGTGTCGCTGGCCAGGCCAGCATTTATTGCCCATCCCTGATTGCCCTTGAGAAGGTGATGGTGAACTGCCTTCTTGGACCGCTGCAGTCCTTGGGGTGTCGGTACACCAACAGTGCTGTTAGGAAGGGAGTTCCAGGATTTTGACCCAACGACAGTGAAGGACTGACAGTATAGTTCCAAGTCAGGATGGTGCGTGACTTGGAGGGAAACTTGCAGGTGGTGGTGTTCCCATGCATCTGCTGCCCTTGTCCTTCTAGGTGGTAGAGGTCACAGGTTTGGAAGGAGGTGCCTTGGTGAGTTGCTGTAGTGCATTTTGTAGATGGTACACACTGCTGCCACTGTGCGTCGGTGGTGAAGGGAGTGAATGTTGAAGGTGGTGGATGGGGTGCCAATCAAGTGGACTGCTTTGTCCTGGATGGTGTCGAGCTTCTTGAGTGTTGTTGGAGCTGCACCCATCCAGGCAAGTGGAGAGTATTCAGTCCCACTCTTGACTTGTACCTTGTAGTTGGTGGACAGGCACTGGGGAGTCAGGAGGGAGTTACTCGCCGCAGAATTCCCAGCCTTCCAAGCTGGGGAATGGAAAACATTTCGCACCCAGTGTCCACATCTAAAACTTCCACATCCAATAGGAACCAGATGATACTGCCCCATTTCACATCAGACTCTTGCAGCTGGTGAAGAAATTACACTTTTATCCCATCAATCCAGATTTAATTTGAAGGGAAATGCCAAAAAGATAAAGGGTGGTGTCTCGTCCAATCTCTCTTACAGTTCGCTTATGGTCACTTAGATCTCCTCACATAAACATCTCAGGCTCTGCAGATAGATCTTTGATCAGCAGTTTAAGTAGGCTGATGCCTGCCCTAAGAAAGGCTGGCAGTCATTTGGTGTGAATGTGTTCAATATCTACTAATTAGAAGTGAAAGTAGAAATTGCTGGAAATACTCAGGTCAGGCAGCATCTGTGGAGTGAGAACCAAAGTTAACGTTTCAGGTCAATGACCTTTCATCAGAGCTAGTTAGAAAACCCACCTCTGTTTCTTCCATTTGCTAATTTTGGTGTGAAATTAGACATACGTAAAAAGCACAAGAAGCTTGGTTTGTCTTTTTCAACAAGTTGTCTTTGCAATAACCTTGTAGTTCTTGACCTGTGTGCAGGATAGATGAGATAATGGAGTGAATTCAAGAGCAACAACATCTACTTCATTGTATCCACTTCAAACAAATGACAGTTTTTCTTTAAACACTACCTCCCCACTAACCCCCAAACATCCTATTTGAGATGGGACAGTCTGATTTTCACATTCCATTTAATTCTGAAATGTAAATATGGTGACATGAAACTGGTCTTTGCCAGAGCACATATCAGGCTTGTAGCAAATCAGCAGCCCAATGTGCACCCTCCCCCTACCCCTCAACCTGCTGATTTTCTTTTCCATTCACTGGCAAAGAGCAGTTTCATAGAATGACTCTCCTGCTCTTTCCCCATAGCCCTGCAAAATTTTCCCTTTCAAGTATTTATCCAATTCTCTTTTGAAAGTTATTATTGAATCTACTTCTACTGCCCTTTCAGGCAGCGCATTCCAGATCACAACAACTCACTGTGTGTAAAAAAAAAAAAAATTGTTTCCTTATATCGCCTCTGGTTCTTTTCCCAAACATATTAAATCAGTATCCTCTGGTTCCTGACCCTCCAGACACTGGAAACAGCTTCTCCCTATCTGCTCTGTCAAAACCCTTCATAATTTTGAACACCTCTATCAAATCTTCAGTTCCACACCCAAAGTTCTTAATTTTAAAATCAGAAGTTTATTCCACCCTCTCTTCCCACTTGGTGCTGTTGTTCTTCATGCTGTGCAGGCATTGCTGAGGTTTCAAAGGTTTTCAATGAATTTTCACAACTGGTAAAGCAAACTATTGGAATCCAAGCACCGAATCCACCCGCAACCAACAAGTTTCTCTGCTTTTAATCAACACTGAACAGCAAACAGCAGCAAGCAGCCAACACAAGAAAGCCAGTCAGGCAAAGTCAACAGAGTTGAAGGTTTTATAGAATCTTCCTTCCCAAGTGCAGACCTGAATTCCACTATTCTGACACATTGCAGACACGGGGGAATGTATTTAGCCTCTGTCCCAGTCCATTCCTGTTTTAAGAGGTCAGACAGAATTTTTCAACAACAACAACTTGATTTATGTCGCACCTTTAACATGGTAAAACATCCCAATGTGCTTCACAGGAGCGTTATTGATCAAAATTTGACACTAAACCATAGAAGGAGATATTAAGTCAGGTGCCCAAAAACCTGGTCAAAGGGGTAGGTTATAAGGAGTGTCATAAAGGAAAATAGAGAAGTAAATGTAGATATAAATGTTACCCAAAAGGTACTGGACTTGACCGAATAATTGACCAAAGAAGAATGAGGCTGGTCTTCCCTTGAATATAGAAAATTAAGGGCTGATCTTATTGAAATGTTCAACATGATTAAAAATTTGACAGGGTAGTTAGAGAGAAACTATTTCCTCTGGTGGGGTGTGCAAGAGTTCATAACGTTAAAATTAGAGCCAGACTATTCAGGGGTGATGTCAGGAAGCACCTTTTCAGGCACGAGGCAGTGGAAATCTGGAACTCTTTCCCCCCCCCCCCCTCCCCCCCCCCCCAAAAAAGCTGTTGGGGTTGGGAACCAATGACAAATTTCAAATCTAAGATTGATAGAATTTCTGTTAGGCAAGGGCCTTCTCCTGTTCCTATATACCTAGGTCATTGAAATGGGCAGGAGAATTGTTTGAGAGACTCATTGATGTGCTTCAGGGATAGAAGTGATTCAGAGATAATGGGGAAAGACCAGGAAGTGAGATTCGTCTCAATGACAAAGCGTTAGATTGCTAAGCTCCTGCAGGATTACCTGTTGCTGGAAATTTCCACATTCATGATAGAAAACCAAAATTGGGAGCTACGAGGGGAGTTTCAAAAGACTGAATGGACTGGGACCCTTTTCTCTTGAATGGGGAAAGCCGAGGGGTGTACTAATAGACGTCCTTAAAATTATGAAAGGGTTTGGTAGGGTAGGCGTAGAGAAAATGCTCGCATTTATGGAGATCAAAACTAGGTGACATAAATATAAGATAGTCACTAATAAATCCGACAGGGAATTTAGGAGAAACTTCTTTACCCAGAGAGTGGTGAGAATGTAGAACTCACTACCACAGGGGAGTGGTTGAGGCAAAAAGATGCATTTAAGGGGAAGTTAGATAAACACTTAAGTGAGAAAGGAAGAGAAGGATACACTGATAGGGTGTGACAAAGAGGGGTGGGAGGAGGCACAGACAAGTTAGACCGATTGGTTATTTTCTGTGTTATACATTCTGTCTAATAACGAGTGTAACTTTCAGCTTCCCTGCCGCCTGAGCTGTGGCCTAGTCAGGAAGCTTGGACACGTGTTGTAGATATTTCATGTTGTTGAACTCAGTGGACTGAAAACTATGCAGGTTCCACATCAAGCAGGCTTGGCCAGCTTAGCACCCTGTGGGTGAATTTGGAATGACCCAGTCCTATGTACCTAGAGTTGTTGGCAACATAAGCCCATAAGGCTCAACCCATCACTGCGCTGCCGGGCTAAACCTCTTACAGTTGTCCAATGCTATTACCTAAAGAAAGCAATAGGAAGATAAAATGAATAGGATTGGAGTGATCATTACAGCGCATGTGACTTCCAAAAATATCATCCATTACATGGAAGGTACAACATAAAAACAGGTCATCTGGTTCATGCCAATGTTTGTGCTACACTCAAGCCTCCTCCCACAACTCAAACCTTTTCTCGACCAACTACCTATCCAGTTCCCTTTTCAGTTTTGCAATGCTGTCCGCCTCCAAGTATTCCCTGGCAATCTGCTTCATATATTCTCAATTCTGTGTCTATCTAAACTGTTCACTTTCTCTCTGACCTTGAGTTAACACTACTTATTATAGAGCCACTTGAATCCTCATCTTCCTCCCAGTGGCTCCGTTCGAATCAATCGACAGTGACTGGCACACAAAAAAAAGAGCCTCAACGTTGGGTGAAGCCTTCTGAGGTTAAATAGTCTGACTGCTGTTATGATCCCATGAGGGACTGTCATGCAGACGCCCACCTGTCAAGAATGAGGCATATTAATTTCACCATATGAACATTGATTTTTAAACTGTTGCTGGAGTGAAAAAATGACCTGTTTGAAGATCACCAGACACTTGGCTGGAAGAACATTTGCATACTAAGACACAATGCTTGGAGAGACAAAAGACTTACTCCCTGGTCCAATGAACCCAAATGGATTTTGATCACCAGATATTGAAAGTGTAAGGAAGCGCATTCCAAGGCCTGCTAAGGTAATACGATCCACAAACCTCGCAGGAGAGACTGTTCCAGATAAGGAGCTAGTCACATGACTAACTGGCTGGTCCAGGTTTTTGAACTAGCCACAGGACAGTTTGAATTCAGAAGGCAGTTTTGCAACTGAAGCTGGAGCAAGGACACACCTCTCCCGGCTGTCTCTCTCGCTTTCTCCCAAGCCACTGGACCCACGGAAGACACGTACACCTCAAGAGAGAAAAGACTCCGACATTGAAACAAGTTGAAGCATGAACAGGGCCCCAACGAACAGCAGGGCTGTCCGGCAACCAAAGATTCCAAATTGAGCTCAAAAGACAGTAAATAACTACCAGATATTGCCTCAAACTTTTCCCTTTTATTCCTTCTACTTTTTCTGTCTCTATCCGCGTGTGTGTTTATCGTGTATGCATGCTAGCGTGGTCGCATCGCGTATTCCAAGCCATTACCCGAATTAGAGTTTAAGATTAATACACTTCCATCTTTCTTGTTTAAATCTAAGAAAACATGTCTGAATTGATTTCTTTGTCTTACAATTGGAAAGTGGTGAACAAGGATTCACTGAGGGGGAGCTAAAAACACGGTGTTTTAAAATTAAACCATGTTACAGTTAAACCAGGCAAAGGCTAAGAGGGAACCCCTGGATCCCTTCTCACCTGGTCGTAACAGAAATCGTTAACGTTTAGAAAGAGAAAGTCGAATTTCCAGTTATTACTGAATTACGCCACAAGACTTCACGTTTTAAGGAAAAAACTTTACTGTACAAGAGTTAAACAAAACAAAATACTGCTAATTTAATATTACAACTTAGAAACACTTATATTTTAAACTTAAAATCATGAAGACATATGATTTAAACTCTAAATCTCAACAGAGCACTCTTATTTGACTGTTACTTCCATCCCAACAGTCCCTTATACTTTACAGGATCTTGGTGATTTGTTCACTTCTCCTGGGACCAATCCAAAGTGTACCACAGCTCTTAGGAATTCACTGCCAGTTCTTTAATTTTTCAACTGTCTTCTGTGCTATGGGATCACCTTCTGAATAGAGTTTCCCAGCTTAAGCACGGGCCTGTCTCAAAGCAGAAACACCCCTGGTTCCCGATGGTCCCTTGGCTCCCGAGTCCAGCCAACCTCCAAAAGCCAACTGTTGGTCTGAAGCCACCAGGCTGTCCAAAAGCCAACTGACTGACTTTGTCAGCAAGCACAAAGATCAAAAAGTCAACAGACAGCCTCGCGTCATCTAGCTCCATAGCAATGTGGTACACGTGAGATGTCCCAGATAGTAATTCAAACCAATGATGTCCAGCTTCAAACCTTCTCCCTGATCCAGGAAATCACATGAACAATTTAAACCCCTAACTGAGGTAGCTGCAGACACACCATCTCCATCAACAAGTTAAGATGGGTTCCCATTGTGTTGGGTCTTTACACTTCCCACTATGACCTTACTAAGTAAACATGGGCCGCCCTTTGATTTGTAACAGCCTTAGGCTTGTTTGCCAGCTTCTCAAATCAGGTGTTTTCATTTGTCTTACATTAAAAAAAATTCAATTCCCAAGTTAAAAGTTACCTCTAGAAAATTAATACAAACCATGAACTAGGTGATCGTAACACTGCCTACAATAGCATGTGAAGAATTGCCATTTGAACTTGGGTGACTTGGAAGCTGCAGTCCAGCGTGTGTCAGCACACTGAGGGGAGGAGGGCAAGAGATACAGGTGACCAATTAAAAAGGGGAGAGCTAACACCAAAACATCTCCATTACTTGGAATACAGTTCCTCAAACCTCTGTCAGTGAAAGAGTTAAGGAATTAAAGAAGTTACGGTTATTCATTTTGTGAAGAATATTACTGGGGATATATAAGGGACATTTTGCATCCCAAATGAGGTCAATTAGCATGATTTGCATATGCAGATGAGCTTCAATTCGCACTCAAGTTGTGTGTTGCTTGTGTTTTATGGGCTCCCACTTTGATCGTTTTAGATTTATCTAATTTTTTTGTTTTGTTTGTTATGATTAATATTTTATGGCGTTCTCTGCTTTATTACGAAATCCCAGCTGTGTAATAATTGTGGGACAGGTTTAATGCAAAGAATGTGTATTGGGAAAATGCACACCACAGAGACAAGGCACCACATCACTCCCACAGAATTTCAAGTCTTCTGCAAAGTTTCACAAGCGAGGTCTGATTGCAAATAGTTTAAGACTGGTGCTTGCTATATTGTACTCGAATACTGTAATGTTACAAGTAGGTGTTTGCTCAGACTCTCCTTTCAAGTTTCAGCAGTGGTGTTGGATTTGAAAGTCAGCCAGAGAAACCGATGCTTTCTTTCCAGAACTTTGCATTTCCCCGTCCTAACTCGCACCAAGTCCTGTTCACCTATCACCTCCTCTGCTCACTGGCCCACAATAGTGCAGCAACTCCTCGATTTTAAAAACTGGCATATTTGTGTTTAATTACCTCCATGGCCTCTGCCCTCCCTATCTCTGTAGCCTCATCCAGCCCTTCAACCCTCGGAGATCTCTGCACTCCTCCAGTTCTAGTTTCTTGTGCATCCCCATCATTGCATTGCTCCACCATTGGCGGCCATGCCTATGGCTGCTTAGACTCTTAGCTTTGGAATTCTCTCCCTTTCCATTTCCCTCTCTCTCCTCCTCTAAGAGAGTACATAAAACCTACCTCTTTTGAGCAAGCTTCTGGTTGCCTGTCCTGATGTCTCCTTGTGTGGTTCAGTGGAGAACAAAAATGTGATTTAAAAAAAAACTTTTAGATGTAGGTCAGGCATCGGGGCCAATGAGCAATGAAGCATTCCCATTCTTCCTTCTAATGGTGGGCGGCAGGGTGGTGCTAAATACCTCCTTTGACTGGAGAATGGAAACACGGATGCATTTTAAAATTAGGGGGGGTAATGGAGCTTTGTTAGCTACTCACAATTTTCGGCATGAGCACAGGTGACCCACAACCCTTCAGTGTATATTTGGGAGTCTGCTGAAGTTTTTAAATTTGTTCCACTCATCTGTTCCCCTTTGAATGTCAGAGATATCAGCTGGCATAAAGCTCGGGTTAGACTGCAATTGGAGTACTAGGTTCAGATCTGGGCACTGTGCCTCAGGAAGGATATATTAGCCTTGGAGGGGGTGCAGCACCGATTCACCAGAATGATACCAGGGCTAAAAGGGTTAAATGGTGAGGACAGGTGGCATAGATTAGGCTTGTATTCCACTGAGGAAAGAAGTTGAAGGGTAATCTCATCGAGGCTTTTATGATAATTAAAAGGTTTGATGAGGGTAGACAGAGAGAAACTATTTCCCCTGGTTGGGGGTGTGTGGGGAGTCCAAAACAAGGGGGTATAACATTAAAATTAGAGGCAGGCCATTCAGGGATGATGGCAGAAAGAACTTTGTCACACAAAGGGTAGTGGAAATCTGGAACCCGCCCCCCACAAAAAAGCTGTTGGGGCTGGGAGTCAATTGAAAATTTCAAAACTGAGATTGATAGAATTTTGTTGGCCAAGGAATTAAGGGTTATGGAACCAAGGCAGATAGATGGAGTTAAGATAAGCAGGGGGGTGGGGGTCGGGCAGCTGAACAGGCTTCCTCCTGTTCCTATATTCCAATAAAGAATCCTGGAGTGAAATTCCATCCAGTGGATGTTGGTGCTATAGTGAAGAGGCAACAAGCAAGCCTGGTCTCCGTTCGACTGTGAATGGTACAGGTCATAGGACGGCACAGTGGTGCAGTGGTTAGCACCGCAGCCTCACAGCTCCAGCGACCCGGGTTCAATTCTGGGTACTGCCTGTGTGGAGTTTGCAAGTTCTCCCTGTGTCTGCGTGGGTTTCCTCCGGGTGCTCCGGTTTCCTCCCACATGCCAAAGACTTGCTGGTTGATAGGTTAATTGGCCATTATAAATTGCCCCTAGTATAGGTAGGTGGTAGGAAAATATAGGGACAGGTGGGGATGTGGTAGGAATATGGAATTAGTGTAGGATTAGTATAAATGGGTGGTTGATGGTCGGCACAGACTCGGTGGGCCGAAGGGCCTGTTTCAGTGCTGTATCTCTAAAAAAAAAAGGTCATTGCTCCCTGGCCTAAACCAGTCAGTGTCCATTTTTTCCGACCATCCTGATCAGCGACAGGTTTGCCATTTGGAAGGGCTGCATTTTTTCTCTCTCTGAATAATTCTGCTAAAATTGTCTAATTGAATTGGCCTGGAGTTGCTAGTTTTTTTGCTTTATTGCCTACTGAAAAGAGACTACACAGCGTTGGGGACTGACACAGGGTTTTTTTAATGCAATCCGAGAGGCATTATGTTCAAAAATAAATATAGATTTATGCCGACAAAAGGATTAAAATAAAGGTTTTCAGCCTTTGCTCAGATCTTATGCACGGCGTTCAGCATTATTAAGCCCTCTGGCTAAATCCTCAAATGCTGTATGACAGGCTGGATGCAGTCAGCTGGTAAATCGGATTTTGCTATTGCCTGCTAATTCACTTCCATCAAGTACTGGATTTGAAGACTTTTTTTTTTATTCTCCAAATAGCACAGCCTTCATACAGAAGGTTGCGTATGAAGATTGCACAGTTTCAAGCTGTTCAGATATTGGTTGAAAGTGCAAAGGAATTACATTTATTTAGCACCTCACTGTGGCTCTCAAACATCTCAAACTGCTTCGCTTGCCATGAATTACTCTGAAATGCCCTGAATTGTTATGTAGCAGCCATTTTGCGCAGGGTGAGGTGTCATGAATAGATGAATTGCTAGTTCATGTGTTTTAAATCGTACCGGTTGAGGTAAAAACACTGGGAAAGGTGTCTTGGCATCATAGCATTTTAGAATCTTTAAAAAAAATTGCAGTTGTTTACCTAAGGAGGGAGTGCAGAGAAGGTTCACTAGGTTGATCCCTGGGATGAGAGGGTTGCCCTATGCGAAGAAATTGCATAGAATGGGCTTGAGTTTAGAAGAATGAGAGGTAATGTCATTGAAACCTATAAAATCCCTTGACAGGGTAGATGCTGGGAGGACATTTTCACTGACTGGAGAGTCTAGAATGTAGGATCACAGTCTCAGAATAACAGATCAACAATTTAGGACTGAGATGAGGAGAAATTTATTAACTCAGACGATTGTGATTCTTTGGAATTCTCTACCTCAAAGGGTTGCAGATACTCAGTCGATGAATATATTCAAAGCTGAGATCACTAAAGGAATTAAGGGACCTGTGGATCGCAGGCATCGGTGCTAGGACCCCAGCTAAACACAATATATAATCATGATTTAGATGAGGCAACTAAATGTAATATTTCCAAATTTGCAGATGACACAAAACTGGGTGGGAGGGTGAGTTGTGAGGAGGATGCAGAGAGGCTTCAGGGTGATTTGGACAAGTTGAGTGAGTGGGCAAATGCATGGCAGATGCAGTATAATGTGGATAAATGTGAGGTTATCCACTTTGGTAGCAAAAACAGGAAGGCAGATTATTATCTGGCTATAAACAGAGAGGGGAATATGCAGCGAGACCTGGGTGTTCTCATACACCAGTCGCTGAAGGTAAGCATGCAGGTGCAACAGGTGGTAAAAAAGTTAAATGGTATGTTGGCCTTCATAGTGAGAGGATTCGAGTACAGGAGCAGGGATGTCTTGCTGCAATTATACAGTGCCTTGGTGAGGCCACACCTGGAATATTGTGTGCAATTTTGGTCTCCTTATCTGAGGAAGGATGTTCTTGCTATAGAGGGAGTGCAGCGAAGGTTTACCAGACTGATTCCTGGGATGGCGGGACTGACGTATGAGGAGAGATTGAGTCGGTTAGGATTATATTTGCTGGAGTTCAGAAGAGTGAGGGGGGATCTCATAGAAACCTATAAAATTCTAACAGGACTTGACAGGGTAGATGCAGGTGGGATGTTCCCGATTGTGGGGGAGTCCAGAACCAGGGGTCATAGTCTGAGGATATGGGATGAGGAGAAATTTCTTCACCCTGAGAGTGGTGAGCCTGTGGAATTCGCTACCACTTAAAGCAGTTGAGGCCAAAACATTGTATGTTTTCAAGAAGGAGTTAGATATAGCTCTTGGGGCAAAAAGGATCAAAGGATATGGGGCGAAAACGGGAACAGGTTACTGAGTTGGATGTTCAGCCATGATCATAATGAATGGCGGAGCAGGCTTGAAGGGCTGAATGGCCTACTCCTATTTTCTATGTTTCTGTATGGCGGAAAAGTGGTGTTCACACAGAAGTTCAGCCATGATCTTATTGAATGCGGAGCAGGCCGTATGGCCAACTGTTGCTCCTATTTCTCTTTTTACAATGGTGGAGGGGCCATCGCAGGACGACATCAGACCTCGGGAGTGTTGTGGAACTACTTGCTGAGCCCCACACACACCACCAAATCAGAGCTAAACAGGCCCAACTCAGCAAAGCCCAATTTCCCAGAGGGATCTTATAACAACAACTTGCATTTATATAGCACCTTTAACACAGTAAAATATCCCAAGGCATTTCACAGAAGTGTTACCAAGCAACATTTGACACCAAGTCACACGAGATATTAAAACAGCTGACCAAAAGCTTGTCAAGTATTTTGGTTTTAAGGAACATCCTGAACTTAGAGTTAACAGACTTTAAGATCAAAACCTCAACATAACCGTGGAAAATGAAAAACTTGCTTCATCATCCCAAAAAACAGAGGGGCATCTTAAAGGAGGAGAGAGAGATGGAGAGGTTTAGGGAGGGAATTCCAGAGCTTAGGGCCCAGGCAGCTGAAGACACGGCCACCAATGGTGGAGCGATTAAAATCGGGGATGTCCAAGAGGCCGGAATTGGAGGAGCACGGATATCTCCGAGGGTTCTGGGCTGGAGGAGATTACAGAGATAGGGAGGGGGCGAAGGCATGGAAGATTTGAACGTGAGGATGTGACTTTTAAAATGAGCATTAGGCTACTCATTATGGTGCACAAGGGGCCTTAAGTTTGTTTTAGATGGCCACCCCGAATGCCTCAAAAATGGCCCGACCCAATATTGGGGCCATTCTCTTGGTGCACGGCTCGGTGGTTCCCGATAACGTCCACCCTCCTTGCACCTGAGCCACACCCAGAAAACAGATGTAACGAGGTCCACTTTGTGCTTCACCATACTTCAACAAAGTTGACATGAGCGAAGTAAAGCACAAGCCAGCTTTGGGATAACACCACCCTTATTTACATTCCATACATCTCACTGCTTGCCGCACACTCGCTCCCTATGCAAACATGTAATCAAATTTGAAGCAATTTTATTTTCCTCTCTTAAAAATTTTTATTTTTTTAAAGCACAAGTCTTCCTTTTATTAATGACTTTTGGTGGAGAGTGTTTTGCATTATTCCATGGTGGAACAATAAAATGTCACAGGTAATAAAGTTTCCAATTTTCCCATCAGAAGTACATAAAATCTTAAAATTAAAAAAGTGAATACAAATTGACATTTATGCCTCAATGCGCAAAGCAACATCAGGTGTCTTTATAGAGTGGAAAACTTAATGGATTGCTAAATCAGAAATGTTTGTTGTAATTTGCATTCCTTTGGGTACCATAACAACATTGAAAGTAGTATATTTGCATATTCAGTCCTTTTTAGCCGTGGCTGTTCATTGCCTGTAATTAGCTGGCATTCACTTGCAATTTTTTTCTGATCTGACTGCTAATAAATTTTTACACACAGCCAGTCAGCCGATGCAAATTTGGAAAAGTGCCTTTTAGCAAGGGATGCACTGCTGTTAAGATGCCCCAGGGTCTGAATCTGGGTTGCGTTAGATTCATCCATAGGCTCTCCTTTCAGATCAATTTCCAAGCTTGGCCAACATGAAAACTGGGCGACTTTAGATAAATATACTGGGGTTGAGTTTCCGCTTTGGATATATTTGGCAAACCGGTTGCGAGGTGTGCTGGTTTTTCCAAAGTGAAGTTACAGTTCGAGTTTCTGCTCTGACTCATTTGCATAATCAGATGTAAAATTGTCCACGATCCAGCCCAATTGGGCAGTGTTTTAAAATGTAATTGTTTTCTTCTTGCATTAAAAAAACATTCCTTGACGTATTTAAGAGTGGTAACTTGGTGCGGTTTTATTAATGCAGCTGAAAATACGTTTATCACCAAATAAACAGTTTCAATCAGTGTTCAGTTCACCACCTGCGAATAATCTGATTGTAAATCACGGAAAATGACTTTAAAAGCTGTATAAACCATTTGCTAGTTTCACTGGGGTACACTAGTCAGTTTCTTCGTAAATCAAATATTGCTTGATATGTAAGAGCTTCTAAAAAGTGCCTGCACTTAAAACCCAGGTTAATTTGAAGAGCCTCCTCAAATGGGCGTGATAAGTAGAAACTGGCCGTGACAATTAATTCAATTTGGGGTTGTAGCCAGTTTGGTGGGTGGGGTCAGTTTCCAGTGCGTTTTTTTAAACCAACACAAAAGATCAACGAAACCCAATTTGTACCAAACGTAACAGGTGCTTGAAATTTCGTGATCTTTTGCGCTAGTTATCAGCCAAATTTCTCCAGAAGTAGCAGCGCAACCTGACAGAAATTCTGGAAATACTCAGCAGGTCTGGCAGCGTCTGTGGAGAGGGAAACAGAGTTAACGTTTCATATGATCTGATGAAAGGTCACAGACCTGAAACGTTAACTCTGTTTTCCTCTCCACTGATGCTGCCAGACCTGATGGGTATTTCCAGCACTTTCTGTTTTTATTTCTGATTTCCAGCATCTGCAGTATTTTACTTTTATTTCACAGAAATTCTACCTCAATGTTTTAATTCCCCAGATATATATAGTGGCCACAGTATTGAAGGACTATGTTTTTAAAATCTAGGGAATGATTGGCTTTATAAAGTGTGGCATAAAGTGCAAAAGCAAGGGAGTTGTGTTAAACCTTTATAAAACACTGGTTAGGCCCCAGCTGGAGTATTGTGTCCAACTCTGGGCACCACACTTTAGGAAGGATGTCACGGTCTTGGAGGGGATGCAGAGGAGATTGACTAGAATGGTTCCAGGGATGAGGGATTTTAGTTATATGGAGAGACTGTAGAGGGTGGGGTTGAGAGGAGATTTAATGGAGGTGTTCAAAAATTATGAAGGTTTTTGAAGGAGGGACTAAGGAGAAACTGTTTCCATTGACCAGAGGGTTGGTAACCAGATTTATGATAATTGCCAAAGGAACCAGAGGGTTTGAGGGTTAAAAATGTTATGCAACGAATTGTGATCTGGAATGCACTGCCTGAAAGCACAGTGGAAGCAGTTTCAGTCGTAACTTTCAAAAGAGAATTGGATAAATATTTGAAATGGAGAAAGCTGTGGGGCAAGGGCAGGGGCAGGGGACGAATTGGATAGCACTTTCAAAGAGCCAGCAGAGGCACAGAGGGCCAAATGGCCTCCTCCTGTGCTGCATCATTCTATGATTAACCTGTCTTCACTACACGTAATAGTGTCTGCAGTCTGGGTTGGTAATAGTCCTTTTAGTTCCAGGGGTTTGGTTTCAAATGCAATGGAATCTGATTGGACAGAATTCCTCCCTGCCTTCCTCACTTACATCTCCTCCTGTCCATGAGTATAATAAAACGGGAACGAAGTTCTATAAAATGCACATTCTGTCTTTCACCATCAGTCCCTCTCCCTTCAGCCACGACACTCTTCACTCCAGCTCCCTCCAAACATTTGGCTTCCCCCTCCCCCAGGCCTTCATAGTCTTCTCTTGAAACTTACCTGCAGCCAACCTACCCCAAAATCTCAATTTCCCTCGCTCGCTCGCTCTCCTTCCTTCCACCAAGTCTGTGCCAATGTTTTTCTCCACAATCGGCCTTGACCAATCTCAATCACCTGTGCACTTCTCAGAGCCATTAATATCTCTGTTTTAAAACAATTACCTAACTGTCATTTAAAAGCTGCTGAAATGAGAATTCAGCATCCTCACAATCCTCTACATCAAGATTTTTATTATAATCTGTTCACCCCTGAGCTCTCTGACCAATCCCTTTCAGTGAGAAGCACTATCGAAATGTAGGCGCATAAATCAGGATGTTAGTTGGGGTGAATTACTGGGTGGGTGGTTTGCGAGGGGAGGGTGGGAGGTGCATGGGGCGGGTGGGTTCGTGGGAAGGGGACGAGCAGGGGGGATGCCTAGGGGAGTGGGGCGGGGGTTGGCATGGGGACAGTGGGGAGGGGCGTGGAATTGTTTGGGGGGGTGGTTTTCTTGGGGTGGGCGAGGGGTTTGTGTGGGAAGAGCGGGGTGTTGCTGGGGGGAGGGGCGGGTGTTGCCAGGTGGGGGGTTGCTATGGGGGGGTTTGCGTGGGGACAGTGGGGGATGTGTGGAGCGGGGCGAGGGATTGTCTGGTGGTTGGGAGGATGCCTGGTGGGGGGGTTCGCATGGGGAAGGGTTGGGGGGGGTTGGGGGGTTGAGTGGGAACGGCGGGGGGTTGGTTTGGGATGGGCGGGGGTTGGTGTGAGGTGGGCGGGGCGATGGTGTGGGGAGGGGTGGGGGTGCGGGTGTTGCCTTGGGGAGGGCGGGGGTTGCCTGGGGGGGTCGGGGGCTGTGTGGAGAGGGCAGGGGTTGTGTGGGGAGGATGGGGTGCAAGGTGGAGTAAATCACAGTTTGGATGTGTAACACTTCAAATTACAGTGGAAAGTCTCCAATGATGGAGACAGAAGCTGGGACGCTGGAAAACTTTTTACAGGTGCAATAAGATTTAGGTGGCAGTTTGAAGATTATTTGGTTCATGAGCGCAATTCCACTCCTGGGAGACATAAAAAACGCACAATTTGTTTTTATTTTCAAATGCAATCACTTTCCTGTCTTGCTCCACTAGCCTTTAGCACTGGCGCTTTGTTCCAAACTGTATTAAAATGGAACTGTTCTTTTTGAAAATTTCTTCTTCTTGATTGTACCTACACCTGAAGGGTAACCCTGCCTGTTATCAACCCGTCTCCAGTTATCCAGGCTGACAGTGAAAAGCATCCTCTGCAGAGATTTTCACAGTGTCTTGACTCTCAATCTTAGATTAGATTAGAGATACAGCACTGAAACAGGCCCTTCAGCCCACCGAGTCTGTGCCGACCAACAACCACCCATTTATACTAATCCTACACTAATTCCATATTCCTACCACATCCCCACCTGTCCCTATATTGCCCTACCACTTACCTATACTCGGGGCAATTTATAACGGCCAATTTACCTATCAACCTGCAAGTTTTTGGCTGTGGGAGGAAGCTGGAGCACCCGGCGAAAACCCACGCAGACACAGGGAGAACTTGCAAACTCCACACAGGCAGTACCCAGAATTGAACCCGGGTTGCTGGAGCTGTGAGGCTGCGGTGCTAACCACTGTGCCGCCCAAAATCTTGTTCAAAGATTCCACAAAATTCCAGGGAGATGCCATAAATGTGACTGGTTTGGTTGGTGTGTGTTATGTCCTTTCATCTCTAGGACCCTAGTTCAAACCCAACCCAGAACCCATGAGGTGAAAGACTGTCCTTCTCCTTTGGCTTTGTTTGGCACGCCCGGGGGTGATGCTAAGAATTCAGAAAATCTGACCCTAAGTAATATCAACTCTGTTTAGAGAATTTGGGTTACATAAAGCAGTGAAGACATTAAAGTCACAAAGAACAGAGGAGGGACAGGTGAAGGGGAGAACTGGAAAGAAAGGGAATGGATGGCAGAGAGGAGGAGAAAACAGAAGGAACAGGATTTGGGTAAAAAGCCTGCACTTGTTAATTAGCTGGTGATATTGTACAGTTAATGCACTTCTATCAAACTCTGCCTTGCTATTTTGATCAAGGAGTTTGTCATAGAGTCATAGAGAGATACAGCACCAAAACAGGCCCTTCGGCCCACCAGGTCTGCGCCGACCATCAACCACCCATTTATGCTAATCCTGAATTAATCCCATTTTTCCCCTCTCCCATCCCCACCTTCCCTCAATTCTCCTACCACCTTCCCTCAATTCTCCTACCACCTACCTACACTAGAGGCAATTTATTTACAATGGCCAATTTACCTGTCAACCCGTAAGTCTTTGGCATGTGGGTGTGCGTATTTGAAATGGGTAGGACCTCTGCCTTATCTGGCGACATCAGAGAGATAATGGGCTGAATTTTACCAGCTCTCCGACATCGGGGGTCATGGTTGGGGGCCCGGAAAATTCTTCCAGGAGAGGCCCGCCTCGACCCCCGACACTGAGAAGGCCCCGCCGCATTTTACCGGCAGCGGTGGTGAGGCCTTCATTAAAACATTTAAATTAAATCAAATGCATGTTAATTAATATACCTGGACCGGGCGACCATCCCACACCAATATTCCAGCTGGTGGCCAGAGGTGGAGAACCGAGGTGAGACACTAGTGGGGAGGGGGAAGGAGTGAACTTTCAGGGCAGGAGTGGGGGTGAGCAGGGAGAACACTTTGTATTGGCTGAGGGGATGGTGGGAAGGGGTTGAAGGGCAAAAGTAACAAGGTTGGTGGGGGGGTGGTGGGGAGTTCAGGTTGGGAATAAAGTTAATTTTGGTTCTATAGGCCTAAAAACATTGAGGTGGGCTGGGGTGAGAAAGGGCCCCCAGCTTTTATTTAGTTTTTTGAACACAATGTAAAATAATGTTACTTTAAACATTCAAATTTCTTCAAAGGATGGGTGCGATGTAAGGCGAGGGGGTGGGTGTGAGAAGTGTCTGGCCATGATATTCCAGCCATTATGAGTGTGGGGCAGGCTTGATAGACCAACTGGTCTTTTCATGCCTGTCAGTTTTGTCTGTTCGTATTACTGCATTACTCCATGTTTGAGAAGTGATTGGAATGTGGAATAACCGTAAAACACAACACTGGACCTCCATGCAGCATTCCTTTGGTACCCGTCTCCTCCCAGCTACAATTGCACACCAACCCCAGCTCCCCTCTTAATGTGTGCAAGAGTCCTGTTGTCTCCCTGAAGGTTTTTAGGTCATTTCTGGTTTAGTTTACATAAGATAAAAAAATAGGAGCAGGAGTAGGCCATAGCGAATCTAACTCCTTTATTCAAAAAGGGACAGAAAGCAGGAAACTACAGGCCAGTTAGCTTAACATCTGTCTTAGGGAAAATGTAAGAAGCTATTATTAAAGACGTTATAGCAGGGCATTTAAAAAAATTCAAGGTAATCAGGCAGAGTCAACATGGTTTTGTGAAAGGGAAATCATGCTTAACCAATTTATTGGGAGTTCTTTGAGGGAGTTACATGTGTTTTGGATAAAGGGGAACTGGTGGATGTATTGTACTTAGATTTCCAGAAGGCATTTGATAAGGTGCCACATCAAAGGTTATTGCAAAAAAAAAAGCTCATGGTGTAGGGGGTAACATATTGGAATGGATAGAAGATTGGTTAGTTAACAGGAAACAGAGTAGGCATAAATGGGTGGCAAGATGTAACGAGTACTGTGCCACAGGGATCTGTGCTGGGGCCTCAACTTTTTACAATTTATATAAATAGAGCCATAGAGTTATACAGTACAGAAACAGGCCCTTTGGCCCATTGTGTCCATGCCAACCATCAAGCGCCTAACCATTCTAATCCCATTTTACAGCACTTGGCCCGTAGCCTTGTCTGTTATGGCGTTTCAAGTGCTCATCTAAATACTTCTTAAATGTTGTGAGGGTTCCTGCCTCCACCACCCCTTCAGGCAGTGCGTTCCAGATTGCAACCACCCTCTTGGTGAAAGTTTTTTTTCCTCAAATCCCCTTGAAACCTCCTGCCCCTTATATCTATGCCCCCTGGTTATTGACCCCTCCGCTAAGGTAAAAAGTTTCTTCCTATCTACCTATCTATGTCCCTCATAATTTTGTACATCTCAATCATGTCCTGCCTCAGCCTTCTCTGCTCTAAGGAAAACAACCCTAGCCTTTTCAATCTCTCTTCATAGCTGAAATGCTCCAGCCCAGGCAACATCGTGGTGAATCTCCTCTGCACCCTCTCCAGGGCAATCACATCCTTCCTATAGTGTGGTGCCCAGACCTGTACACAGCTGTGGCCTAACTAGTGTTCTATACAGCTCCATCATAACCTACCTGATCTTCTATGCCTTGGCTGATAAAGGCAAGTATCCCATATGCCTTCCTAACCACCTTATCTACCTGTGCTGCTGCCTTCAGTGATCTATGGACAAGTACACCAAGGTCCCTCTGACCCTTTATACTTCCTAGGGTCCTACCATCCATTGTATATTCCGTTGCTTTGTTAGTCCTCCCAAAATGACTTAGATGGAGGGACCAAAGGTATGGTTGCTAAATTTGCTGATGACACAAAGATAGGTAGGAAAGTACAGTGTGAAGAGGACATAAGGAGGCTACAAAGGGATCCAGATAGGTTAAGTAAGTGGGCAAAGATCTGGCAAATGGAGTATAATGGAGTGGGAAAGTGTGAAATTGTCCATTTTGGCAGGAAGAATAAAAAAGAAGCATATTATCTAAATGGTGAGAGATTACAGAGCTCTGAGATGCAGAGGGATCTGGGTGTCCTAGTGCATGAATTGCAAAGGTTAGTATGCAGGTACAGCACGTAATTACGAAAGCTAATAGAATGTTATCGTTTATCGCGAGGGCAATTGAATACAGAAGTAGGGAGGTTATGCTTCAGCTACACAGGGCATTAGCAAGACCACATCTGGAGTACTGTGTACAGTACTGGTCTCCTTATTTAAGGAAAGATGTAAATGTGTTGGAGGCAGTACAGAGAATGTTTACTAGACTAATACCTGGAATGGGTGGGTTGTCTTATGAGGAAAGATTGGACAGGTTAGGCTTGAATCTGCTGGAATTTAGAAGAGTAAGAGGCGACTTGATTGAAACATATAAGATCCTGAGGGGTCTTGACAGGGTGGATGTGGAAAGGATGTTTCCCCTTGTGAGAGAATCTAGAACTAGGGGGTCACTATTTAAAAATAAGGGGTCGCGCATTTAAGACACAGATGAGGAGAAATTTTTTCTCTCGGGGTCATGAGTCTTTGGAATTCTCTTCCTCAAAAGGCGGTAGAAGCAGAATTTGAATATTTTTAAGGCAGAGGTAGATAGATTCTTGATAAGCAAGGGGGTGAAAGGTTATTGGGGACAGGCGGGAATGTGGAGTAATCAGTTCAACCATGAACTTATTGAATGGCGGATCAAGCTCAAAGGGTCCTGCTCCTAATTCGTATGTTCGTCCTCAACTTCTACTTCAACTCCACTTTCCCTCTGAATCCCCATATCCCTTGATTCCCTTTAGTGCCCAAAAATCTATCAGTCGTAATCTTGAATATTCTCAATGTCTGAGCATCCACAGCACTCTGGGATAGAGAATTCCAAAGATTGACAGCCCTCTGACTGAAGAAATATCTCCTCATCTCAGTCCTAAGTGATCGACCCTTATTGATTGTTCAATTTGTGATAGGATGATATCTCCGTGTTGCCTCCCCATACCCCATCTGCTGAAACTGTCAGTCTCAGCATCAGAATGAACACTGACCGTTCAATTCTGCAGGTTTACCGCAACTGATTTAAGGAAGAGGGAGTGTCAAAGCAGCGTCAGCCAATAGCCCTTAGACTCTGACTGCAGGAGCTGTGGTTTTATAGAGTGGATCTTCGGGAGTTTGTCAGCAGCCAGCTTCTTATGCAATTCATTTTAATATAATCTAATAGGTGTCATGCTGATTGATGATCTGCTGATGTGTTTGTCCTGAAACAGTAGCATTAGCAAAAATCTCCTTCCACTCTCACAGATTTGTATTGAACTTTGGAATGTGGTTACCCATATATGTGGATCATTTTAAAATTCTCCTCCTTGCTTTCAAATCCCTCCCTATCTGTGTATTCTCATCCAGTTTCACAACCCTCCAAGATCTCTGCACTCCTCCAATTCTGGCCTCTTGCAAATTTGTGATCTTAATCGCTGCAATATCGGTGGCCTTGCCTTCAGCTGCCTGGGCCCTAGACTCTGGAATTCCCTCCCTCAATCTCTCCACCTCTCGCTCCTCCTTTAAGACCTTCCTTAAAACGTACCTCTTTGACCAAGAGTTTGGTCACCTAATATCTCCTTATGTGGCTTAGTGTCAAACTTTGTTTTATAACACTCCCGTGAAGCACCTTGGGACATGTTATGAAGCTATATAAATGCAAGTTGGTGTTGTCATGTAGGTCAGGAAGGTCCTGGGTTTGTTGTGAGTTAACCAATAGCAACCAGGGAGCACTGGGATGGAGGGACAGGTGCTAAGGGGTTCCCTGAGTTGATTTGTGTTGTTCTCTTGCAGCACTGGCAGAACCAGATTTATTGACCATCCCTAATTGCCCTTGAGAAGGTGGTGGTGAGCTGCCTTCTTAAACCACTGCAGTTTGTGTGGTGTAGGTATACCCACAGTGCTGTTAGGAAGGGAGTTCCAGGATATTGACCCAGCGACAGTGAAGGAACGACAATATAGTTCCAAGTTAGGATGATGTGTAGCTTGGAGGGGATCTTGCAGGTAGTGGTGTTCCCATGCGTCTGCTGCCCTTGTCCTTCTAGGTGGTAGAGGTCACAGGTTTGGGATGTGCTGCCGAAGAAGCCTTAGTGACTTACTGCAGTGCATCCTATGAATAGTACACATTACTGGACACTGTACATGTAAGTACAGGATCAGCTGCAGCAATGATGACTTTTGCAGTAGAATAGCCCAGGAACATTCATCTGGGCTTGCTGATGAAGAATATCCTGACTTCACCAGTGTACGGGAGGGTGAGAGGTGAGGTGACTGGGGGTCTGTACTCCAGGAGGAGTTAGTGCTTTCCAGAAAGAATGGGAGAACATGGTTGGCACGAAACAGAACAGGAACAGATAGGGGCCAAGTGTGGAGGGAATTTCCCCTATTAGCATGTGGATATCTGAGGGAAGAGTAACAAGGAACAGAGAAAAGAACAACTTGCCTTCCTATAGCGCCTTTCACCATCTCAGAACGTCCCAAAACACCTCACAGCCAATTAAGTACTTTTAGAAGTTTAGTCACTGTTGTAATATAGGAAAACCAGCAGGCACTTTGCGCACAGCAAGCTCCCACAGACAGCAATGTAATAATGAACAAAATCATCTGTTTTAGTGATTTTTTTTGGTTGCAGAATACAATTACATAGAATGTACAGCACGGAAACAGGCCATTCGGCCCAACCAGTCCATGCCAGTGTGTATGCTGCGCTGGAATCTCCTCCCATCCTTCCTCATCTAATGCTATCAACATCACCCTCAATCCCTTCTCCCTCATATGCATATCTAGCTTTGCCTCAACTGCTCTCTATCATTGCAAGTTCCATATTCTAACCATTCTCTGGGTAAGGAAGTTTCTCCTGAATTCCCTATTGGATTTATTAGTGACTGTCTGTCATATATTGTTGGCCTCTAGTTTTTCTCTTTCCCACAAGAATTATTATGGGCCACGGCACTCGGGAGAACTCCCTGACTGCTCTTCAATATAGTGCTGTGGAACCTTTTACATCCACCTGAGAGGGTAGTCGGAGACTCGGTTTAATGTCTCATCCAAAAGATGGACCCTTCTCCACTCCTACAGTGGGGGTACTGACCAAGGTTATCTGCTGACCATGAGTTGAGAGTGATGCCCACTGAGTCATGGTTGATGCCTACAATGGACAGCTGCAGAAAAATATTAAACAGAATCTGCAAGGCACAGCTTTCACTGCATGCAGCAGCTCTGCAATTTATACCAGGGTGTTTTAGTGTCTACAGCTGCACTGAAGACTGCATACCTCTTTAACAGCTGTCACAGAGTCACTCGTTCCCTAGCCCCACACTCCAAGCAACCACCCACTTCCTTCCACTATCTGAAACCAAGCTTTCATCGCACTAGATCACTGATCTGGTCTGAGACTCATTCCCATTTCTTCCTGTGGAAATTATCAGTTTCACTGGATTCAATATTTTTGAAAGAACAAAAATGATTATTTATGCAAGGGAAAGTATAAACCAAGAAATTTCTATGGTGGGACAGGATCAGACTTTATAATATATACCACCACTCGAATTACTGCCCCTTCCCATAGACCACTGCACACAACAGGCTCCCAGAGGCAGCTTTAATTTGGAGCAGATTTCTTTTGAAAATATTCATGTTTCCTGCCTGGTGCAACCTCCAGTCTGGATAGCTCGCTAGTGAAGTTCACTGCCATTGAGCTTTCCTGTAGAATGAACTCTGCACTCTGAGGTAATCTATAGCTCACAGGCTCAGGTGCATTTATACATTGGCCAGAAACTGAACTGGAGTAGCCATATAAATACTGTGGCTACAAGGGCAAGTCAGAGACAGGGAATTCTGCTGCGAGTAACTCACCTCCTGACTCCGCAAAGCCTGTCCACCATCTACAAGGCACAAGTCAGGAGTGTGATGGAATACTCTCCACTTGCCTGGATGGGTGCAGCTCGACACCATCCATGACAAAGCAGCCCACTTGATCGTCACCCCACCCACCACCTTCAACATTCATTCCCTCTGCCATTGATGTACATGGCAGCAGTGTATACCATCGACAAGATGCATTGCAGCAACTCACCAAGGTTCCTTCAACAGCACCTTCCAAACCTGCGACCTCTACCACCTAGAAGGACAAAGGCAGCAAACACATGGGAACACCACCACCTGCAAGTTCCCCTCCAACCCACACACCATCCTGACTTGGGACTATATCACTGTTCCTTCATTGTCACTGGGTCAAAATCCTGGAACTCACTTCCCTAACAGCACATGGGTTCAGCAGGCTATTAGGAAAGCAAATGGCATGTTGGCCTTTATTGCAAGGTGATTAGAGTACAGGAATAAAGAAGTCTTACTACAATTGTACAGGGCTTTGGTGAGACTGCACCTGGAATACTGCGTACAGTTTTGGTCTCCACATTTAAGAAAGGATATACTTGCACTGGAGGCGGCGCAGTGAAGATTTACTAAATTGGTCCCTGGGATGAGGGGGTTGTCCTATGATGAGAGGCTGAGTAAATTGGGCCTATATTCTCTGGAGTTTAGAAGAATGAGAGGCGATCTCATTGAGACGTATGAGATTCTGAAAGGGCTGGATAGGGTAGAAGCTGAGAGATTGTTCCCACTGGTCAGGGAATCTAGAACGCAGGGACACAGTCTCAGGATAAGGGGTCAATCATTCAGGACTGAGATGAGGAGAAATTACTTCACTCAAAGGATTGTGAATCTTTGGAATTCTCTACCCCAGAGGATTGTGGATGCTCCATCATTGAATACATTTACGGCTGGGATAGACAGATATTTGGTCTCACAGAGAATCGAGGGATATGGGGAGTGGGCAGAAAAGTGGAATTGAAGCTCAAGATCAGCCATGATCACATTGAATGGCGGAGCAGGCTCGATGGGCCACATGATCTACTCCTGCTCCGATTTCTTGTCCCTACATTACACGGACTGCAGCAGTTCAAGAAGGTGGCTCACAATCACCATGGGCTACAAATACTGGCCTTACCAGCGATGCTCACATCCCATGAACAAATTAAAAAAAAAAAGTAGGACTGGGCACCCTGTCTTCATCTTCTTTGTGTTAAAGTTAATACTCACTGCACTAATACTCGAATAAGGCATTAAACCAAGGCCCCTCTCAGCTTTTCACATTGGCAATAAGATCCAATATTTGAAGAGCAGAGAGTTCTCCCAATATCCTGGCGTTGATATTCCTCCCTCAAGCAACACCAACAAAAAAATTAGTTTGCCTGGTCATTAGTTTGATTGGGCGGCTAGTTTTTTCAGCCGGCGCAGTCATGATGGGCTGAATGGCCTCCTTTGCTGTAACTTTTCTATGATTCTGTTGGCGGGATCTTGCTGTGCACAACTGTTTGTTCGGTTTGACTACGTAACAGTGATTACACTTTGAAACTAATACATTGGGATGCTGTGGGGATACAGTTTGAATACTCCCTCAATCTATTCCTCAATACTATGCAATTCCTCAGTTACCTAGCAACTACAACTTGTACCTTTAACATAGAAAAACATCCCAAGGCACTTCACAGGAGTAGAATCAGAAAGAAATTGGCACCAAAACTAAGGAATAATGGAGGAGGTGGATTCCAGGAATCAATTAAGAAACAATTGAATGCTGCAATGGGGGGTGGATTTAGGATCTGTCTTGTTGAATGAATTGTGATGGGCTGAACAGCCTACCTTGTCTGTAATGATCTTGTAAGCACCATTTTTTCAACGTTGTTGTTAGATATGATAATCGGTGACTGCGTTATGGTCCCATGCCTGAATACTAAATTGAGCAAAGGTAATAGGTTTGGGAACACTTTTATTCATGAGACCATCTTGAGTTGTATCCAAAATATTTTTCGATTCATCTCTAATTGTCCTTGAGGAGGTGGTGGTGAGTCACCTTGTATAACTGCTGAGCTATTTCAGAGGACAGGTGAGAACCAACCACATTGCTGTGGGTCTCGAATCACATATCGGCCTGATTGGGTACGAATGGCAGATTTCCATCCTTAAAGGATGTTCGTGAACCTGGTGAGTTTTTATGACCATCCAGTCATTTCCTGGTCACCATACTAACTTTTTAATCCCAGATTTATTTAATTAATTGAAATTCCCCAGCTGTTGTGGTGGGATTTGAACTCGTGTCTCCAAATCATCACTCCAGGCCTTTAGTTTACTAGATCAGCAACATAACCACCATATTATCATACCCCAAATGAGGCAGCATGTGTATGTCACAGTAACTGGCAAGGAAGGAAAGGGTTAAGAAAATGTATTCATCTACAGCTGGCTCACAATTTCCACACAGGCCTCTGCAACCCTTCCCACTTGCCATCAGCGCCTCTCTTAAAACAGCAGGCAAAGGAATGTTGTACAACCCTGTTGTGTTTATCCACGACTAGCACCCACTGTCAATCCAGTCCTGTGGAACCAGCTAAGTTCACAGGGCTGGTTCTCCTTTAACTGAGCTTCAGGAATTGCGCTCTGAGAGATGGATGAAAAAATGATTTGGCAACGCACTGCAATTTCTGTTGTTGCAATTGCATCTCCGATTGTGCCTCCATCCTTGCCGATTGCAACAGCTGTAGTGCCTGTCAATTCAGAGCTTTCTGCAGCCAGGGTACAGCTGAGTTGAGCTGCAGGCAGAGCTCTCCAATAGGAAGCTGAGGTTCTGTGACATCTGGGCAGAGGAAACCAGGCGTCAGCTTTCATTGAGTCAGTGTGAAAGGTCACTGAGGTTAAAGAAGATCTGCTGGGGCCAATTAGGATATGTGGTGGGTGGGGCAATTTATTTTATTTAAGTTTATGGAATACAGCTCAAAAATTCAGACGTTGGGATCAGCTCCCTCAATTTGCAACTCGGGAATCTGTCTCCAGTGAAAGTAATTTGCAGTGGCCAGACATCTAGATACTTTCACTCATGTCCATGTTCCAAACACATAACCAGCAACCCCCTCACTGTCCCCACCAGGCACTTTGTGCTGGACAGTATAGGCACTGCATTTCCCCGTTTACTGGTACCATTCCCCAGGTCCCCCCATTGCTGGTGCCCTCTTCCTAATTACATTTATCCTTTGAATCCAAAGAAAGAAAATTGTACCTTTCTGAACAGACAGTGACTCTGTCCAGTTACACAGTGAGCGAGCCTTACCCTGCTAAACATACAGTTCAATGCCAGTAGCACAACTTGGGCAGTGACAGCATTGTATTTTATCTAATGTAAACAATTAATATTACAACTTGCCTCACATGGATTACTGAGTGTGCAACACACACAAAGTAGGCTTATTCGTGCATCAGTAACCCTCACATACATAAGTGCGCACACATACACGTAGGCACTACACCGAATAATGCATATGCATACACCTCCGCACATACATTCATATAAACACGTGCACACTCATAAATACACGTGCGTTCACGTGCACATTTGTACATACCGACACACACTTACATGTCCCCAGAATCAGAGTGATAGATATGTTCTTTAAAGGAACTTTGTTTGTCTAACTGTTGATCTAGTTCAGAAAGAGGGAAGAAAAAACACTGACTAAGCTTTGAGGGCTGTAACAGTTGGAGGTTTTTGTGCTGTCCCAGAAGAGCTGCACATTTGGGAAATGTGCTTCCTCACCAGCACAGCAGGACCAAGCACCAAGCACGTTGATCCTGACAGGTCACATTCATCATCAGAAGAAGGTAGTTATGTTCTGCTGGTGAATTATATCCACTTAATTAAGATATTATTGTTCTGGATGAAGTGCTTAGTCTTTGAGTGGCAGAGGTTAGTGTGACTCTGCTGTACAGGCACTGTCTGCAAATGGCTGGCCCTGCTAGGTAATCCAAGACAGCATGAAGTGGATGCAAAAATAAGCTTGCAGACTAGTTTGTCTTAATGTCTATAAATCTAGGTCAGTATTATAGACTATTACTGCTCTCCCCAGAGAGATTTCCAGTAAAAGAGAAAATGAAGCCCCTTTGGGACCTGTGATATATACGGCTGAGAAACTGCTGAACAGGAATGGGAGGCTGGAGACATCCTGGTTATATCCTTTTGTGATAATAATACGCCTAATATCGTGACCTGCTTTCTTTCAAAGAGACATTCAATTAAAGCACAAAGCGAGGGCCTCACAGAATATCTATCCCTAAATTTCTTGTTAAAGCACTTGTGTCCTGGATTTGAATTTGGAAAACACTTCAAGAAGGGAATTGGTGATTTTGAAATTTCACTGAGCAAGCATTACTGCCACTTAACACGCGTTCATGTGAAATTCCTTTTGTCTACAACTTTGATAGAGATATTGACCCTGTTAAATGGCAGGTGAGGAAATTCAATAGAAATGCATAATCGTTACAGTAATGTGCAATTATATAGAACCTTTAACATAATAAAAATCCCAAGGCGCCCTACAGGGGTAATTATCAAAAAAACATTCGACACCAAGCCACAGAAGGAGATATTAGGACAAGTGAATCAAGGTTTGGTCAGAGATAGGTTTTGAGGAGTGTCTTAAAGGATGAGCGAGAGAGATGTGGAATGGTTTAGGTAGGGAGTTCCAGAGCTCGGGGTGTATACGGTTGAAGGCACAGCTGCCAGTGGTGGGGTGAGAAGCCCACTAAATTCTGACTGAGAGGAGAGTGCCACTAGCCCAGCCAACTGATAACTTATATAATACTGATAATGTTCACTCTGATTATCTGTATGTGTCTGGAAGAGCGATAGCAATTCTTTATCCTTTTGAATGTTTTTGAAATGAAGGGTGTGTTGTGAGACAGACTGTCCAAGTACTGTCTGAGCTGCCTACTCAGGTGAGGCAGTTCCGTTCCGTTGCAATTCCTATATTCTAATTGTGTTTTGGGCTTAGATGCTTAACAGAGGTGCATATGAAATTCCTATTTTGACAGCGGCATTACCCCATCTTTGTTAAATAAAGGAGAAATGTATTTACTGTAATCACATAAGAGAATTGAATATATATTTGCAAAGGAAAAATCTGGAGGGCTATGGGGAAAGAGCAGAGGCAGTGGAACTAATTGGGTAACTCTTTCAAAAAGCCAGCACAGATCCAATGGGCTGAATGGTCTCCTTCTGTGATATATGCTTGTAGGAACTGTTGACTGTTCTTCTGTCAGCTTTGTTCAAAAGGCAGATATCCATTCACCAAAATCAGGAAGCAGGAGACAGTCTCTGATGCACAACTGTTTTATTCTCAGTCTACATTTCAGAACAAATACCAGTTCCCAGTCTTCTCTTTTGGACTGACTCCCTGTCCAGAGGTAACTCCCTCAGTAACCCCAGTAACTGAGTGGGGGAAAACACCAGCCCTTAAATGCAAACTGCAATGAGCATCACCTGCTCTCTAGTAACACTGAATTAAGTCCTGGTTAATTAAAGGGACCAGCATTTTCAATACAGTCAGGCTTCACTGAGAGTGAGGAGCTCCTTAAACCTGAGATCATCCAAAACTTTGCTGCCTGTATCCTAACTTGCACAAGTTCCATTCATCCATCATCCCTGTGCTCACTGAGCTACACTGACTGGCTCCCGGTCTGGCAGCACCTCAATATTAAAATTCTTATCCTTGTTTTCGAATCCCTCCATAGACTCACCCCTTCCCTATCTCTGTAATCTTCTCCAACCCTACAAGATCTCTGTGCTCCTCCAATTCTGGCCTCTTGCACACCCCCTGTTTCTGTCACTCCACCATTGGCAGCCATGCCTTCAGCTGCTTAGTCCCTTAGCTCTTTAATTTCCTCCATAATCCTCTCCACCTCTCTCCCCTCCTTTAAGATGCCAATTTGTGCACAGCAAACTCCCATAAATAGCAATGTGATAAATGAACAGATAATCTGTTTTTCTTTTCGTGATGTTGATTGAGAGATGAATATTGACCAGGCCATCAGCTAAAAACTCACCTGCTCTTCTTCCAAATAGTGCCATGTGATCTTTTCCGTCTACCTCAGAGGATAATCATGGCCTCGGTTTATCATCTCATCTGAAAGACAGCGTTTCCAGCAGTGGACCTTAGCCAGCGTAGTGCTCACTCAGTATTGCACTGGGAGGGTCAGCCTGAATTATGCGCTCAATTCTCTGGAGTAGCAGTTGAACCTCCAACCTGCTGAATCAGAGGCGAGAGCCCCAGCTGACAGCATGGCAGGTCTTACCCTGTTAGGGTTGGTGTTTCTCTCTCTGTTCAACCTGCTGGCGGCCGTGGCCACTTGCTCCTGATTGAACAACCACCTCATTTACCTTTCTGCCACCGAGTTCATGGCTGCCCCGGCAACAACGCAGGGAGATAAATGGAGCACAAGACTGATTGTCTTTCACTACAAGGAGTTCATTGAAGCAGATGGGCTACAATATTAATGTAAAGCAGGACAATCCCTTGATTTTTGTCAACCATAGTCTTGAGTTTCAGTAAGACGCGTCTTTTGAAATATTTTCCAGTTGTTGTGAGTTATCAGATTGGCTTTTCCCGTGGAACGTAAACTGCACCATTCACATTGAAAATGGCGTTATTCTCCTTGAAACTTCCATCCACACCTGCCAACACCCCCTCCCCGCTCACCATGCTCTCTGACCTGCATTAACCCCTGGTCCGGCAATGCCTCAATTTTGAAATTCTGGACCTTGTTTTCAAATCCCGTTTCCCCCCCATGACTTCACCCCTCCCATCTCTGTCCTTAAAACCTACCTCTTTCACTGAGTTTTTGGTCACCTGTCCTAATATCTCTTGTGGATAGTCAGAAGCTTTTTCCCAGGGTGGAAGAGTCAGTTACTAGGGGACATAGGTTTAAGGTGAGAGGGGCAAAGTTTAGAGGGAATGTGCGAGGCAAGTTCTTTACACAGAGGGTAGTGAGTGCCTGGAACTTGTTGCTTCACTTGTGGTGGAAGCAGATACCATAGGGACGTTTAAGAGGCATCTTGACAAATGCATGAATAGGATGGGAATAGAGGGATACGGACCCCGGAAGTGCAGAAGGTTTTAGTTTAGGCAGGCATCAAGATCGGCGCAGGCTTGGAGGGCCGAATGGCCTGTTCCTGTGCTGTACTGTTCTTTATTCTTTTGTTCTTATGCCAAATTTTATCTCCTTTCACACCTGTGAAGCACTTTGGGATGTTTAACTGAGGAAAAGGTGCTATATAAATGCAAGTTGTTTATGTAATGTGCCCCAGCTATTTATATTACTGAATAATCCATGGGCTTGGAATAATAACCCAGAGAACATGAGCTCAAATCTCACCATGGCAGTTTGAGAATTTAAATTCCGTGTTAAAAACAAAATCTGGAAGTGAAAAACTAGATTAGTAAAAGTGATCCTGAAACTATCATAAGAGTGATTTACAGCACGGAAGGAGGCCATTCGGCCCATCGAGTCCATGTTGGGATGTCAGATTGTCATAAAAATCCTGCTGGTTTAGGGAACGAAATCTGCAATCTTGACCCATTCTGGGCCTATATGTGACTCCAGTCTCACATCAACGTGGTTGATTCTTAACTGCCCTCTTGAAGTGACCTAGCAGGCCATCCACCACCACGTTTTCAGGGAAACTAGGGATGAGCAATAAATGCCGACCCTGCCAGCGAAGCCCATATCCCAAGAATATTTTATTAAATTTCTTGAATTGTCGTTCTTCCTGATCTTTCACGTGTAATTCCATATGACAGAAGATGTCATTATATGAAGTACCAGTTAGTTCTGCTTCTGTAAAGGTTTGGGAATGTGTGTAATTGTGCCAAAGATCCTTGAGAGAAGAATCTGACACATTTATTTCACTTGTAGCAGTGCATGGCAGAAATTAATGGGCACAGTCCCTGGTCAAGGTTCCCCAGTGCTGATGCAATCTTGCGAAATGATCCTGGTTATCTATGCCTTTCCCTGCTAATTCTTGTTGATCTACAGTGCTGGACCCTCAGCTGGACTCAGTGAGTAGCACTGTTGCCTCTGAATCAAAAGCTTATGGGTTCATGTTCCGCTACATGGACTTGAGCACAAAATCTAGGCTGACACTCCCAGTGTCAGTACCGAGGGAGTGCAATGCTGTCAGAGGTAACATCTTTCATTGAGATGTTAAACTGAGCCACCATCTGCTTTCCTGGGTGAATGTAAAAGATCTCGCGGCACTATTTGGGAAAAACAGTGGTGTCCAGGTTAATATTTATCCCAAAATAGACATCTAAAACAGATTAACTGATCATTTATTTAATTGCTGCTTGTGGGACCTTGCTGTGCGCAAATTGGTTTCCCTATATGACAACGGTGATTGCACTTCAAAAAGCACTTCATTAGCTGTAAAGCACTTTGGGACATCCTGTGGTTGTGAAAGGTGCTATATAAATGCAAGTCTTTCTTCTCTTTTCCTTCACTGCTTTTCACATTAGGAGGTAAGTGGGAATAGGAAGGGGTTCGATTTCTGTTGAAAGCTCCGAGGGTTTGTGTTTAATGCTGATGTGAGGATTCTATCCATCCAAAATAGATTAATGAACATCTGTGAGAAATGAGGAGAAGACAGCCTGCTCTTTTGTTCGTGAACTTCATTAGTGATATTGTGCAATAGGCTGAAGCTGCGCTTAACTCAAAAGATGATTATTTAGTGAAGGGGAAGGTGTCAAATTATTGTCACAACAGTGACTGGAGCGATGAATACAGAGGAGGTTTTCTGGCCTAAAGCATGTCTGCAGCGGTTATTGGTGAGAAGGTTGGAAGGGCAGTCAGGGAGGGCAGAGAAGGCACACAAGGCTTGTCGAGCAGTATCCCAGGGGGTGTGGATGCCTGCATCACGATCAGACACCTGGGTAGGGTGGACTGGAGGAGTGGGGCACGAGGACCCTTGAGTTGACTGGGCAGGGTGTGTGTTTGAGGTGTGTCACCTGCTTCATGAAGATCTGCCGTTAGCTTGTTGACAGCAAGATTGTACAAACAACAAGTGAATGCCACAGATAATCCATCTTGGTTAAGGGATAAATATTAGTTAGGACATCGAGAAGAACCCCCCTGCTCTTTTAAGAATCAGAGAACGGTTACGGCACAGAAGAAGGCCATTCAGCCTGTTTTATCCATGGCAACTCTCTGCAAGAGCAGTTTAGCTAGTCTCACACCCCTGACCTTTCTCCATAGTCCTGCAGTTTCTTTCCCTTCAGATCCTTATTCAATTTATCTTTGAAAGCCTTGATTCAACCTGCCTTCACCACACTCTCAGGCAGCACATCCCAGATCCTAACCACTCGCTGCGTAAAAAAGCTTTCCTCATTTCACCTTTGGTTCTTTTGCCATTCACCTTAAATTGGTGTCCACTGGTTCTCTATCCTTCTGTCAATGGGAACAGTTTCTTTTTATCTGTTCTACACAGACCCCCTCATGATTTTGAACACATCTATCAAATCGCCTCTCAGCCTTCTCCACAAGGAGAATAACCCCAGCTTCTTCAATCTAGCCACATAACTGAAGTCCCATTTTTCCTTTATAAAAAATGAAGTATCCATGATGCTTTTATGTCGAAGTTGCAGGTGGGCGAGGTCTCTGTTTAACACCTGAACCAAAAGCTGGCCCTCTCGCCTTGCAGCGCTTCAGTGAAAAGTCCGCTGAGATCATGTAGTCAAGTCCTGGGCTGTAGTGACAAGCCACCTCCATCCACCTCAGAGATGAACTCAACTTTGGACCAAAAAAAGTCTTCACTTGAAATCAGTGGCCAACATTTTGCAAAGAAGCTGAAGTATCTTTTGAAGACATCGTCTGGTAGTACTTATAACAACAACTTACATTTATGTAGCACCTTTAACTTAGAAAAACGTGCTCAGATGCTTCACAGGATTGTTATCAAACAAAACAATTGACACCAAGCCAAAGAAGGAGCCATTAACAGGTGGTCAGATGGTACCACCAGTTGAGTGTTTGCACATGAATTGCACCAATCAGAATGTTTGTAGTCCCTGTACTGCATATAATTGCATAGCATTTAAACACAGAAATGGCCTATTCAGTCCAGCTTCTCCATGCCAGTACTAATACTCCACACGAGCCTCTACCCACTCTGATCATAGACTCATAGAACTTACAGCACAAAAAGAGGCCATTTGGCAAATTGTGCCTGTGCCAGTGCTAGCTCTTCAATAGGAGAGGTCTACTTTTCTTTGGAATTTTCTTCCCCAGAGGGCTGTGGAAGCTCAATCATTGAGTATGTTTAAAGCAGAGATTGACAGATTTCTAAATACAAATGACATAAGGGGATATGGGGATAGTGTGGGAAAAAGGCATTGAAGTGGATGATCAGCCATGATCATATTGAATGGCAGGACAGGCTCGATGGGCTGAATGGCTTACTCCCGTTCCTATGTACTCTAATCCCGTGTCCCTATTCTTCCCTTCTATCCTTTTATTTTCTTCCCCCTCTGCTGAAGGCAGCAGTTGGCGAGGATTCATTTCCATGGAATCATCTTCTCTCTGGTACCTTGTCTAGTTGGTTGTCCTTCATGTAGAAGTTGAATGTCAGCAGGCTATTTGGCAATGAAGAGCACCACCACAAAGTGCAGTCCTGTCCAGGGGTCACTAGATCACAATCCGGAACAAGGAGCCTGGATGATTGTGTTTTTATCCCTTCCTTCCTAACCCAGGGATGCAGGAAGAAAGAGTTGCTTTTATAGAGCACCTTTTGCAACCTCAGGTCATCACAAAGTGCTTTACAGTCAATGACGTAGGTTTTGAAATGCCATCACTGTTATAAAGTAGGAAATGTGGCCACCAATTAAGTGTCAGCTGTGGCTCAGTTGGTAACACGCTCGCCTTTGAGCCACAAGGTTGTGGGTTCAAGTCCTACTCCAGGGCTTGAGCACAGAAATCAAGGCTGACACTCCAGTGCAGTACCGAGGGAGTGCTGCACTGTTGGAGGTGCTGTCTCTTGGATGAGATGTTAAACTGAGGTAAAAGGTCCCATTGCACTACTTTGAAGAAGAGCAGGGGCGGTCTCCTGGCCAATATTTATCCCTCAATCATCATCACAAAAAACAGATTGTCTGGTCATTGTCACATTGCTGATTGTGGGAGCTTGCTGTGTGCAAATTGTCTGCTTTTTCCTATATTACAGCAGTGACTACACTTCAAAAGTACTTCATTGGCTGCTCCAAATCTCTGCCCTGTTGCGTATCCTCAATTTTCATTGCTCCATGATCAGCTGCCTGGGCCCTAAGCTCTGGAATCCCTTCCTAAACCTCTCTGTCTCTCCACCTCTCTCCTCCTTTCACATGCTCCTTAAAACCTACCTGTTTGATCAAGCATTTGGTTACCTGTCCTAATATCTCTTTTTATGTGATAAAAGCAAAATACTGCAGATGCTGGAAATAGAAATAAAAACAAAAAGTGCTGGAAATACTCAGCAGGTCTGGCAGCATCTGTGGAGGGAGAAGCAGAGTTAACGTTTCAGGTCAGTGACCTTTCACCTCTTTATGTGGCTTGATATGCGGTGGTCGTGAAAGATGCTATATAAATGCAAGTTTTTTTTTCAATTTGCATATAGCAAGTCCCCCCTAACAGCAATGTAATAATGATCAGATCATCTGGTTATCATTGATGTTAAATGAGGGATATTCTCCAGGACACTGGGGAGAACTCCCTTCTCTTTGCAATAGTGCCATGATATCTTTTACATCCACTAGAGAGGACAGACAGGGGTCGTGGTTAAATGTCTGATCCGAAAGACAACACTTCCGACAGTGCAGCCCTCCCTCAGACCAACAGTCGCACTCCCAGTGCCCCTGACAGCCCAGGAATCAAACCCGGGGTGATCCAGACCAAGTCATAAAAATGTGTTAGCAAACTGTCAAAAGCTCGGATCCAAAGCAAATGTCAGTAACCAAAATCTGAAATAAAAAGTGATAATCCCATCCACATCCTCCAGAGTCAATTGACGCTAAAATACCTGGAATATTAAAAGGATGTTGCGAAACTCCCAGCTCTGTGAGAATAAGGAATGGTTTGTGTAAATACAAATGAAGAGCCCAAACTCCATTCAATCCACGCTCTGTTACATCCACATCCTATTAAATGATCATTTGAGATGCAGATTCCGGTTTAAACAACAAAAATAATTGTGTGCGGGCTGGCACCTCCTGTCTAAAATGTACCATAAGATTTATGGTTGGTTTGATGACATTGAGCTGTTCAAAAATAATAATCGTATCGGAGAAGCAGTGTTTTGGAGAACTATTAACAGCCCTGAGAATCATTCTCATGGGGAAAAAGATTCTTGCGTGCTCCAGGCCAGATGAAAATTCAGGGCAGGTGATAAGTCCAGATCTGCACATGCCCCAGGATACACTTGATTGGTAAATAACATTCCCGGAACTGTCCAGCATTTGGGAATGTTAAAGAGGTCTGTGAGTGTTTATTTCTAAAGATTGGATATCTGATTATGAAAACTTATTTATAAACAGGAACCATAAGAATAAACAACTTAATTAAACAGCGTAGCTTGGTGTGCCAATAGTCTGGTCTTAGTGCCTCGGTGCCAGGATCTAAGCATTATGAGTGCCTATGTTACAATGAAATTATCTTGCATTGGATCTTTTTACAAAGACATTTCAATATGGCACACATCAATGCAAAGCTGGATATTTTGGATCTCACCACAATGGATGCACTGGGTGTTTCACCTGGGGCGCAATCCATGCTCTTAGATGTCAGGAGCTATTGATGTCTCTGAGAATAGTCTTGTGTGGTGTGTGTTTTCTTGTCTGTTGCTCTTGAATTGGACTGGACATAGTAACACACTGCTCCAATTCTCTGACGACTTGCATATCCTTGATTTTCATTGCTCCACGATTGGTGGCCATGCCTTTGGCTGCCTGGGCCCTAAGCTCTGGATTTCCTTCCCTAAACCTCTCCATCTCTCCACCCCACTCTCCTCCTTTAAAATGCTGCTTAAAACCTACCTCTTTGACCAAGCATTTAGTTACCTCTCCTAATATCTCTTTATGTGGCTAGGTGTCAGATTATGTCTGATAACACTCCTGTGAAGCTTACGATGTTAAAGATGCTATATAAATGTAAGTTGTTATTGTTGCATGTGCTATTGCTGACTCAATGGACTCACCCATAGACTTGACCATTCGGGGGAGGTGGGGTGGAACTGAGGAGATGCCGTTCCATTACCGATCACTAAATATTTTGGTTTAGATTATGTCCCCCTGCTCCCCACACAATCTCTTCAATCATCATTGTGCCTATGTCCTCACCTCGCCTTTGCTTTAATAATTTGAGGCTCTATTGGAAATACAAACTGCAATGCGAAATCTTCACCTTCCCGAAGAACTCCATGTTCCTCACTTAACTTTCACCAAAAAAAAGAAAGCTCGCCTTGTTGGCAAACGTAAGGAACTCAAGGACAACTTGGAATATCACTTACAATGAAAATGAGAAGTTTTTGCTGAATCATCGCTGGCAGACACGTAGTTTGCTGGAAAGCCAGCACTTAGCGAATGCTGTGTGGTGAGATTAACTTTCACTTATTGAGAGGCAGACCCAGGAGGGTGCATGAGTTATAGGAGAGGTAATGCGATGGAATTGTGTATCATTCCCAACCCGAGACCAGCAGGTGCCTTTGTTGAAACCAGTGTCTTATTTTTCATATTTATCTTCGTTGATCTGACCTGTAAAAGTCACTGCCCTGTCCACTACCTGCTGAGCTGGCCAGTTGCATGCTTTTTTTCCCCTTGTGATATATATAGAGGTTGCTCACTGGCCTTTGTTCAATGATTAGAAATGTCACTACTGAGTCCTGACGACCTGATGCTGCAATTTGTCACAAAATAAAAATTCTTCGAAACAGAGAAAGGCTATTAGATCCAACAGCCTGTCCTTTTTTGATAGATCTCAACCCCAACTCACCGAAGCCTATTAATGTGGTGCGACTTTGGCATATGACTGGTTTTAATGCATTTGTATAAAGTTGCTTTATTCACTACTTCAATGGAGATTGTGAACACCGTTATACTAAATACTGCTGTTAAAATAGTGCACAGAGGAATTTCATTAGAATCTGTTAACTATTTGCACACTGATATCGCAGAATGTATTTTCTGGGGTCCTACCACTCATTCCCTCCTCTCCACAGATACGTTTTGTGGCCTCAGTAAGGGATTTAGATCGAGCCCTTTAATGTTTTTCCCTGTTCACTGTCCGCTTGGCTTAATTAATAGAAGTCTTGACTCTTGCTTAAATGTTTGTGGCTTCAAGCCTCATGACAGATACCAGTGCATAATCTAAGCCGATTTCAGTGTGCTACAGAGAAGGTGCTGCATTGTTGGAGGTGCCATCTGTTCAATGGTACAGTACACTGAAGTCCCACCTGTCTGCTTAACTGAAAGTAAAAGTTGCTTCACCAGCTATAAGACTCAAGTCAGGAATATGATTGAATACTCACCTGCAAGGCTGCAACTGCAGCAATGCACGAGAAGTTCAACACCATCCAAGACTAAGCTGTTTGTTTGCTGACCTACGTTGACTATCAGGCAAAGCCTCAATTTTAAAATTGTCAGCCTGATTTTAAAATCCCTTTATGACCTCACCCCTTTCCTATCTCTGTAACCTTACCACCCACTGAGATATCTGCACTCCTCCAATTCCAGCCTCTTGCGTATCCCCGATTTTAATTGCCCCACCATTTGGCAGCTGTGCCTTCAGCTGCCAAGGCCCTAAACTCTGGCAATCCTTCCCTAAACCTCTGTCACTCTCTCCTCTTTTAAGATACTTAATAAAACCAACCTCTTTGACCAAGTGTTTGGTGACCTGTCCTGATATCTCCTTATGTGACTCGGTGTCAGATTTTGCTTGATAACACTCACAGGAACATAGGAGCAGGAGTAGTCCATTCAGGCCGTCAAGTCTGCTCTGCCATTCAATTAGATCATGGCTGATCATCTACCTCGACGCCACTTTCCCACCTATCCCCATATCTCTTGATGTCATTCGTATCCAGTTATCAATCAATTTCTGTCTTGACCATGCTTCATAATTGAGCTTCCACAGCCCTCTGGGGTAGAGAATTCCACAGATTCACCACCCTCTGAGTGAATAAATTCCTCCTCATCTCAGTCTTAAATGGCCTAACCCTTATTCTGCGACTATGTCCCCTGGTTCTAGACTCACCAGCCAGGGGAAACATCCTATCTACATCCACCCTGTCACGCCCTGTAAGAATGAGATCACCTCTCATTCTTCAAAACTCCAGAGAATACAGGCCTAGTTTCCTTAATCTCTCCTCGTAAAACAATCCTGCTATACCAGGGATTAGAATGATGAACCTCCGTTGCACTCTCTTTATGGCAAGTATATCCTCCCTTAGATAAGGAGACCAAAACTATACAACATACTCTGGGTGCGGCCTCACCAATGCATTATATAATTGCAGCAAGACATCTTTACTCCTGTACTCCTATCTGCTTGTGATGAAGGCCAACATACCATTTGTCTTCCTTATTGATTGTTGCACCTGCATGCCAGCTTTTAGTGACTCATGAACAAGGACACCCAGGTCCCTTTGGACATCAACACTTCCCAACCTCTCATCATTAAAGAAATATTCTGTCTTTGTTTTTTCTACTAAAGTGGATCACTTAACAATAATTCACGTTATATTCCATCTGCCATGTTCTTGCCCATTCACTTAGCCTGTCAAGTCCCCTTGAAGTCTCTTTGCATCCTCCTCACAACTTACATTCCCACCTAGTTTTGTGTCATCAGCAAATTTGGAACATCTTATGTCCGTCTCCTATACTGAAAGTACAATATATATGAAAGTTGTTTTTGTTGCTGCTCCTGCTGTTGGACATGTCTAGAAACAGCGAGAATCTGCAGCATCCTGGGCTGATCCCAATTCAATGGTCAGGGAATTTATGTTGATAGTTGGGGAGAAGAAACTGTTGATGAATAGAATGCAAACCTTTCTCACATTGCTGAAGAAGGTTTGCAGCCCAATGCACACTCTTTCTGTTCCATTGAAGCACAGAGATGACAGCTCACCAATCAATGACCAAACTTCAATCCTGCAAAAATGACATGAACATTTTGACAATCTGCTAAATGATCCATCCAACATCAGCATTGAAATTGTGGCGAAACTGATAAAGCATCCTATCCATCCGGTTATGGATGGTAGAGGAAACTAACAAGGCTGTCAGGATGAGGGAGAATGGGAAAGCTCCGGGTCCTGATGGAATACCAACAAGAGCATTACAGGTGCTGGCACTCTGTTCAAACTGTGTGGCTTAATTCACCTGTCAGTTAATCTGAAGAGTTTGGATCCTTCAGCATCTTTAACAGTGCAGTGTTGTTATCCTACACTATGGAAATGGAACCTATATGATCAGTGAATCGGTTGGGAATCTCCCTCTTATCCATTGCCCAGTAAGTTGCTCCACGATCATCGATTTTAGACAGTCTACTTCCAGAAACACAGAAAAACTATCAATATGCTCTTTGCCACATGACAAACACAAGAAAAATGTAGCGATCAGATTTTATTGGCCTGTCCAAAGCCTATGACGAGCAGCAGCCCTGGCTTATGGAAGTTGCTTTTCAAGTTTAGGTGGGCAATAAAGTATGTTCATGTGGGTTCGAGCAGCTGCCTGATAGAATGCTGGGGGAAGTGAACATTGTTGGTACCCTTTCCAAACCATTTTGGACAAAAGCTCTAGAGGTTTTCAAGAAGAAGATGTGACAAGGGATTGCAGGTTTCTGTCGAAGGATGTGCAAGATTTGATGAATGGCCTCCCACATCAAGAGTAACGTATCTTAACCATGTCATTGAACATTGATCGGGCACTGGAACTCTGGCTAATTTTAACCTCCCTAGCCCATTGCTGTCTCCTATTGCTACCCCAGCTGGGATTGGCTGGCTCAGCGGGGGGATTGGCTGGCTCAGCGGGGGGATTGGCTGGCTCAACACGGATCAGCGATCAAACGAGAACCTTCTTAATGTTTGGCTCTGTTCCACAACATGGCCATTTATCAACTGAGCCATTGGGGAAATAGAAAGTAGCTATTCAACTTTACAGTGCAAAATCAAAGGAGTTTTGATAGAGGAAATAGGAAGAAACTGTTTCCACTGGCAGGTATGTCAGTAACCAGAGGGCACGGGTATAAAATGAAATAAAAACAGAAAGTGCTGGAAATACTCAGCAGGTCAGGCAGGTTCAGTGGAGAGAGAAGCAGAGTTAGCGTTTCAGGTCTGTGACTTTTCATCAGAAAATAACACTATCTGCTAACACTGATGTGCAGGCCGGTTTGCACAAACAAAATCGCTGCACATGCACAGTTTTCCCCGTCGGTTGAGGATGATCTTAGTGTCGAGGGGAGTTCAAGTTTATCTCAGTGTTTTTATTATATGAATCTCAAGCAGTAATCAGATGCCATATTTGATTAATTATTAGGGATTAATCAATTACAGTGCCATAAATCGTACAGAATATGCCATTAAATCGCGGGATATGGCTTTCTTACTAGCTCAAATAAATAATTTTAATGACAGGAAATGAAGGAGGAAAAATAATATGAAATGGATATTGTTGATTCTTGGTTTAGATATAAGAATAGAATGTAATGATATAGTGGAAATTATATTAATGAGTATTAAGCATAGTATGTTATGGTATAGTGGAATATAGATTAATGAGAATTAAACGTAGTAGTGTAATGGGAATGGGGAATGACTATTATTCGGTAGTATGTGGTATATTAAGGTGCGTGGGTTACATCATTATTACTGGCAGTACAACAGTGCATGGGCAGGAAGCGCACCCTCTACAGTTATGGAGTCACCAAATTCGGTCTTAAAACAATTGGCAGAAAAGCCAGGGTGAGTAATGAACAGTTTCTTTTTATGCAGCAAGTTGTCGTGATCTGGAATGCATTGCCTGAAAAGGTGGTGGAAGCTAAAGGCCTGCACAAGTCAGGGAAAAAAAACCCGACCCGAATCCGACAGAACCACGTCAGACTCTAGCCCAACCCGGCCCAAGTCCCTCCATTTTTTCCTGCGCCCAACCCGACCTGAGCCCGAAAGCCGGACCCGGAAGAGTGACCCGACCCAAACCCGACACGTCATTGGGTCCCGTCGGGTTCGGGTTGGGTAGCAGGCTTTTAGTGGAAGCAGATTCTACAATAACTTTCAAAAGGGAATTGGATAAATAGTTGAAAAGGAAACATTTGCAGGGCTTTGGGGAAAAAGCAGGGGGAAGTTGGGATTGCATAGCGCATTCAAAGATCTGGCACAGGTACGAAGGGATGAACAGCTTCGCTCTGTGTGTCTGATTCTATGAAAAGTGATAGCTTATATTGAAGTGATAAAATGCACCATGAAAATATATCAATATGTCTGGTGGTGTGAACAGCTTTAAGATACCAGCATACCTCAGTGAGTTGATTACTGCATCAAAATATTTACACCTTTGAGATAATGTATCCTTGAACTCTGCAATATGAGGGAGTGTCATGTGTGGAATGCAGCTGATCAGGGTTGAATAATGTTGAGTGTGATATCCTGTGGTTCGTTCACTCGATTATCTTGAGGCTGTTGAGACATCTCAGGGTTTTCTCTTCTTGGATGTTTTGTCTCCCGTTATCTAGCGATCAATGACACTTTCCTACAGCACCCTTGTCCCAGCCGAATGTTGCAAGACAATTCAGTTGTTAGTGACCTGCAGCAACTCGTTCTGCACCAACAACATTGCAACAAGCAATGAGACGAATGAATGGTTAATCTGTGTGTCTGTTTTTATAGGGTTGATTGAGGGAGGAATCTTGGACAGGATGCCTGGCAACCTCCCTGCTGTTCTTCCAACTTCCATGTGATGTTAAACATGCACCTGAATGGGCAGGTAGAGCTTTGGTCTGTCTCATCCACAGGACAGCCCAACAACGTAGTTCTCCCTGAGTAATGCACTGGAGTCTTCACCTCAACTATGTGATTATCCTGACATGGCGTCTGTGCCTTCACCTGCCTGGACCCTAAACTCTGGAATTTCCTCTCTAAACCTCTCCACCGATTCAAGGCTCTGTTTAAATCCTACCTCTTTGGCTAGGCTTTTTAGAGTCATAGGGAGATCCAGCACGAAAAAGGCCCTTCGGCCCACTGAGTCTGCGCTGACCATCAACCACCCATTTATACTAATCTTACACTAATCCCATTTTCCCCCTCACATCCCCTCAATTTTCCTACCGACACTAGGGGCAATTTTTTTTTTTTACAATGGCCAACTTACCTATCAACCTGCAAGTCTTTGGCTGCGGGAGGAAACCGGAGCACACGACGGAAACCCACGCGGTCACAGGGAGAACTTGCAAACTCCGCAGACGGTACCCAGAACCGAACCCAGGTTGCTGGAGCTGTGAGGCTGCGGTGCTAACCACTGCGCCACTGTGTCGCCCATTTTGTCAACAGTCCTAATACCTCCTTTTGTGCCTTGGTGTCAAATTTTGTTTGATAATAGTCCTGTGAAGCACCTTGGAACATTTTCCGACAGGGATCTCAGGGATGAGGTAGCTGTAGGCACGGCCACCGATAGTGGAGTGATGAAAATCAGGAATGCGCAAGAGGCCAGAATTGGAGGAGCGCAGAGATTTCAGGAAGGGAGTACAGCAAGGTCATGGAGGGATTTGAAAACAAGAATGCGAATTTTATATTACCCAACTCAGATGTTTGAAAGATACTGCGAATAATTTTCTCTAGGCCAGGCAGATGATTGACATTTGGCAGTTAAACTCACTACACGATCTTCCTTTTCAGCTCCGGTGGAAGTGGGCAATGTATTTAACAGGTGGTTGAGATGCGAGCTGCCCCTTCAATGCCCATGCACAATGTGAAAATTGCCCCCACTAAACAGAATCGAAAAGCTATGTGTCAGTTTAAATGATGAGACCACAACAGAAGCCTGGGTGCAAACTGGTTAAAGATGCATGATAGGACCGTGGGCACTATGGCATTGGAAGGATGAATGAGAATGGACAGAGACTGCTTGCGTTGTGTACCTATCACACCTCTGCATCACCAACTCATTCTTTCACACTAAACCCTGTCACCAGGTTTCCTGGAGGCACCCAAGATCACGTCATTGGCACCAGCTGGACCTCATCGTCACAAGGCGAGCCTCTATAAACAGTGTCCAAATCACACGCGGCTTCCACAGTGCGGACTGCGACACTGACTACTCCCTGGTGTGCAGCAAGGTTAGACTCAAACCAAAGAAGCTACATCACATTCGGGCGGCGCAGTGGTTAGCACCGCAGCCTCATAGCTGCAGCGACCCGGGTTCAATTCTGGGTACTGCCTGTGCGGAGTTTGCAACTTCTCCCTGTGTCTGCGTGGGTTTCCGCCGGGTGCTCCGGTTTCCTCCCACAGCCAAAAGACTCGCAGGTTGATAGGTAAATTGGCCATTATAAATTGCCCCTAGTATGGGTAGGTGGTAGGGGAATATAGGGACAGGTGGGGATGTGGTAGGAATATGGGATTAGTGTAGGATTAGTATAATAAGGGTGGTTAATGGTCGGCACAGACTAGGTGGGCCGAAGGGCCTGTTTCAGTGCTGTATCTCTAAATCTAAATAAATCTAAATCTAAATCTAAATCTACTCCAAGCAGAAGGGCCGCCCACGCATCAACACGAGCAGAATTTCTTATCCACAGCTGTTACATAAGTTTCTAAATTCACTTGAAAAAGCCCTTCAAAACACTCCTGCAGGGGATGCAGAGACCAAGTGGGCCCACATCAGAGATGCCATCTATGACTCAGCAATGACCACCTTTGGCAAACGTGAGAAGCAGAATACAGACTGGTTTCAATATCACTTTGAAGAGCTGGAACCTGTCATAGCCGCTAAGCACATTGCACTGTTAAACTACAAGAAAGCCCCCAGCGAGTTAACATCCGTAGCACTTAAAGCAGCCAGAAGCACTGCACAAAGAACAGCCAGGCGCTGCGCAAATGACTACTGGCAACACCTATGCAGTCGTATTCAGCTGGCCTCCGACACTGGAAACATCAGAGGAATGTATGATGGCATGAAGAGAGCTTTTGGGCCAACCATCAAGAAGATCGCCCCCCTCAAATCTAAATCAGGGGACACGATCACTGACCAACAGAGGCAAATGGACCGCTGTACCTCGAACTGTAATCCAGGGAAAATGTCACTGATACCGCCCTCAATGCAGCCCAGTCTCCACCGGTCATGGATGAGCTGGACGAACAGCCAGCAAAATTGGAACTCAGTGAGGCGATTGATTCTCTAGCCAGTGGAAAAGCCCTGAGAAAGGACGACATTACCCCTGAAATAATCAAGAGTGCCAAGCCTGCTATACTCTCAGCACTCCATGAACTGCTTTGCCTGTGCTGGGATGAGGGAGCGGTACCTCAGGACATGCGCGATGCCAATATCATCACCTTCTATAAGAACAAGGGTGACCGCGGTGACTGCAACAACTACCGTGGAATCTCCCTGCTCAGCATAGTGGGGAAAGTCTTCGCTCGACTGCAGAATCTGGCTGAGCGCGTCCACCCTGAGGCACAGTGTGGCTTTCGAGCAGAGAGATCCAACATTGACATGCTGTTCTCCCTTCGCCAGCTACAGGAGAAATGCCACGAGCAACAGATGCCCCTCTATGTTGCTTTCACAGATCTCACCAAAGCCTTTGACCTCGTCAGCAGACGTGGTCTCTTCAGACTACTACAAAAGATCGGATGTCCACCAAAGCTACTAAGTATCATCACCTCATTCCATGACAATATGAAAGGCACAATTCAGCATAGCGGTGCCTCATCAGAGCCCTTTCCTATCCTGAGTGGCGTGAAACAGGGCTGTGTTCTCGCACCTTCACTGTTTGGGATCATCTTCTCCCTGCTGCTCTCACATGCGTTCAAGTCTTCAGAAGAAGGAATTTTCCTCCACACAAGATCAGATGGCAGGTTGTTCAACCTTACCCGTCTTAGAGCGAAGACCAAAGTACGGAAAGTCCTCATCACGGAACTCCTCTTTGCTGACGATGCTGCAGTAACATCCCACACGGAAAAGTGTCTGCAGAGACTCATCGACAGGATTGCGGCTGCCTGCAACGAATTTGGCCTAACCATCAGCCCCAAGAAAACGAACATCATGGGACAGGATGTCGGAAATGGTCCATCCATCAATATTGGCGACCACGCTCTGGGAGTGGTTCAAGAGTTCACCTACTTAGGCTCAACTATCACCAGTAACCTGTCTCTGGATGCAGAAATCAACAAGTGCATGGGAAAGGCATCCGCTGCTATGTCCAGACTGGCCAAGAGAGTGTGGAAAAATGGCGCACTGACACGGAACACGAAAGTCTGAGTGTTTCAAGCCTGTGTCCTCAGTACCTTGCTCTACAGCAGCGAGGCTGGGCAAGTTTTGTCTGCCAAGAGCGACATCTCAACTCATGTCATCTTCGCTGCCTCGAGAGAATCCTTGGCATAAGGTGGCAGGACCGTATCTCCAACACAGAAGTCCTCGAGGCGGCCAACATCCCCAGCATAAACACCCAACTGTGCCAGCGGTGCTTGAGATGGCTTGGCCATGTGAGCCACATGGAAGATGGCAGGATCCCCAAGGACACATTGTACAGCGAGCTCGTCACTGGTATCAGACCCACCGGCCGTCCATGTCTCCGCTTCAAAGACGTCTGCAAACGCGACATGACGTCCTGTGACATTGACCACAAGCTGTGGGAGTCAATTGCCAGTGATCGCCAGAGCTGGCGGACAGCCATAAAGGTGGGGCTAAAGAGTGGCTCGTCGAAGAGACTTAGCAGTTGGCAGGAAAAAAGACAGAAGTGCAAGGAGAGAGCCAACTGTGTACCAGCCCCGACAACCAATTTTATCTGCAGCATCTGTGGAAGAGTCTGTCACTGTAGAATTGGCCTTTATAGCCACTCCAGGCGCTGCTTCACAAACCACTGACCACCTCCAGGCGCTTACCCATTGTCTCCCGAGATAAGGAGGCCAAAGATGAAGATGGGACCAAGTTCGGAAAGTGCTCAGGAGCACTGTAATCAGGATTGTTTCAACAGCGATTTGCCACTTATTGTAATATATATTGGAGATGGATGATGCGACCCAGATCTAAATATAAAGCATTAGAATTGAAAAGCCGAGAAGTCATGTTAAACTTGTATAGAACCTTGGTTAGACCACACTTGGAGTACTGTGTACAGTTCTGGTTTCCATAATATAAAAGTATATAGAGGCACTGGAGAAGGTACAAAAATGATTTGCAAGGATGATACCAGAACTGAGAGGTTATAACCAGAGGAAGGATTGGACAGGCTGGGGCTTTTTTTCTCTAGACAAGAGAATGCTGAGGGGTGACCTGATAGAAGGTTTTAATACAATGATGGGGGTTAATAGGATAGCCTTAAAGGTGATTCCATCTGTGGGGCAGGCCAGAACTACTAGTCATAAATATAAGATAATCACTGATAAATCCAATAGAGAATTCAGGAGAAACTTCAGAACTCACTACCACAGCGAGTAGTTGAGGCAAGTAGCATAAGATATGTTTAAAGGGAAGCTAGATAAACACAAGGGAAAAAGGAATAGAAGGATTTGGTGTCAGGGTGAGAGGAGGCTAATGTGGAGCATAAACACTAGCCTGGGCCAGTTGGCCAATGGCCTGTTTTTGTGCTGCGATTGCTATGTAATTCTATGTAAATTGAAGGTATCCCTTCCCAATGAAAGAACATTCACAGCTCTCTGAGGTAGAGGACTCTAAAGATTCACAACTCTCCAAGTGAAGAAATTTCTCCTAAATGGCCAACCCCTTATCCTCACACTATGACCCCCCTCAGGAAAAAGCTGGAGTCCTGCTAAATGGCGCAGCCAAGCAGCAAGAAACATGGAAACGGGAGAAGGTCATTCAGCCCCTCAAGCCTATTCCGTCATTCCGCAGTCAGCACGGTAGGTGTATGTACACCCAAGCAACGCAGCGGTTCAAGAAGGCAGCTCACCACCACCTTCTCAAGGGCAATTAGGGATGGGCGATAAATGCTGGCATAGCCAGTGACGCCCACAACCCCCGAACAAATTTTTAAAAAATTAGATCGTGGCTGATTCGTATCTTAACTCCATCTGTCTGCCTTGGTTTGGTAACCCTTAATACCCTTATCCAACACAAATCTATCAGTCTCAGTTTTGAAATTTCCCAATTGACCCCCAGCCTCAACAGCTTTTTGCAGGAGAGAGTTCCAGATTTCCACTCCCCTTTATGTGAAGACGTACTTCCTGACATCACCCCTGAAGAACCTAGCTCCAATTTTATTTTATACATCCCTGTTCGGGACTCCCCCACCAGATGCAATAGTTTCTCCCCATCTACCCTATCAATTCCTTTAATCATCTTAAAGTCCTAGTTTAATGCCTTTTGCCTGAGTGCGAATCCAAGTTTGATCCACAGCACCATTGAGGTGATGGTCAAGAGCGGAACGGCTGCCTCAGTGTCACCTCAGAGCTGTGGGTTGGACAGAGTGACTGTGGATTACGTGGGCAGTCATAGCCTGAGCAGAATGAGCATTCATTTGCCCAAATTTATTCAAAGTCAATTCTAATCAGGTTATATCTGATCACGAGCAGCTCCAGTCCAAAACCTGATTCATTTTGAAGAGATCTGCTTTACAGTCTTACCCTCCCCTGGGTCTGCCCTGAGACTGACTCAACTGAGTTCAGATCAGATTTATAAATAAGCACCGAACCTTGAGCTGATTTGAATTGATTTCCATTTGAATGAAACTCAGGGTGTAGAAGACAGAATGTATATGCAGTAATAAAACAAAAATGCTTGAAGGTAAAAATGGATTTAGTTTCAGTAGCTTTGTGGAGAGGGTTCACTAATGAGTTTCTTTCTGAACGAAACATTCATGTAATAAGAGTGCAAGCCTCCTGGAATTTACATTTCTAAAGACAAAATTCTGCTTCAAAAAATGCTTCCCTGATCAGCATCTCACCTTGCACACTCTGTAAACTTCAGCTCACTCACAACTCTGCTGCCCATAACCGAACTGACACCAAGTCCCATTCACCCATCACCCTTCTGCTTTCTGACTTGCACTTGCTCCCAGTCTGGCAACTTAAAATTTAAAAATTCTCATCCTTTGTAGTTTTCACATCCTGCCATGTGCTCACTGTTCCCTGTGTCTGTAACCTCCTTCAGCTTTCCGAGATGTCTGCGCTGCTCCCATTCCGGCCTCTTGCGCATCCCCGATTTTCATTGTCCCACAATTGGCTGCCTGGGCCCTAAGCTCTGGAATTCCCTCCCTAAACCTCTCCACCTCTCCTCCTTCAAGAAACTCCTTAAAATCTACCTCTTTGACCAAATCTTTGGTCACCTGTCCGAATATTCTCTTGTGTGTCTCTGGATTAATTTACAGTGTGGATGTGCAACTGCTCTGTCAATTGATGCAGTACCTGAGATGGGCAAACTGTCTGCTTTCCAAATTGCCACCTAGGCATAAAGCAGGAATTACAGATCAAAGAGCAAGAACAAAGAACAGTACAGCACAGGAACAGGCCATTCGGCCCTCCAAGCCTGTGCCGATCTTGATGCCTGCCTAAACTAACACCTTCTGCACTTCCGGGGCCCATATCCCTCTATTCCCTTCCTATTCATGTATTTGTCAAGATGCTTCTTAAACGTCGCTATCGTATCTGCTTCCACCACCTCCCCCGGCAGCAAGTTCCAGGACTCCCCACCCTCTGTGTAAAAAAACTTGCCTCGCACATCCCCTCTAAACTTTGCCCCTCGCACCTTAAACCTATGTCCCCCAGTAACTGACTCTTCCACCCTGGGAAAAAGCTTCTGACTATCCACTCTGTCCATGCCGCTCATAACTTTGTAAACCTCTATCATGTCGCCCCTCCACCTCCGTCGTTCCAGTGAAAACAATCCGAGTTTTTCCAACCTCTCCTCATAGCTAATGCCCTCCAGACCAGGCAACAACCTGGTAAACCTCCTCTGTACCCTCTCCAAAGCCTCAGCATCCTTCTGGTAGTGTGTAGACCAGAATTGCATGCAATATTCTAAGTGTGGCCTAACTAAGGTTCTGTACAGCTGCAACATGACTTGCCAATTTTTATACTCTATGCCCCAACCGATGAAGGCAAGCATGCCGTATGCCTTCTTGACTACCTTATCCACCTGCGTTGCCACTTTCAGTGACCTGTGGACCTGTACGCCCAGATCTCTCTGCCTGTCAATACTCCTAAGGGTTCTGCCATTTACTGTATACCTCCCACCTGCATTAGACCTTCCAAAATGCATTACCTCACATTTGTCCGGATGAAGCTCCATCTGCCATTTCTCCGCCCAAGTCTCCAACCGATCTATATCCTGCTGTATCCTCTGACAATCCTCATCATTATCCGCAAATCCACCAACCTTTGTGTCGTCCGCAAACTTACTAATCAGACCAGCTACATTTTCCTCCAAATCATTTATATATACTACAAACAGCAAAGGTCCCAGCACTGATCCCTGCGGAACACCACTAGTCACATCCCTCCATTCAGAAAAACACCCATCCACTGTTACCCTCTGTCTTCTATGACTGAGCCAGTTCTGTATCCATCTTGCCAGCTCACCTCTGATCCCGTGTGACTTCACCTTTTGCACCAGTCTGCCATGCGGGACCTTGTCAAAGGCTTTACGAAAGTCCATATAGACAACATCCACCGCCCTTCCCTCATCAATCATCTTCGTCACTTCCTCAAAAAACTCAATCAAATTAGTAAGACACGACCTCCCCTTCACAAAACCATGCTGTCTCTCGCTAATAAGTTTGTTTGTTTCCAAATGGGAGTAAATCCTGTCCCAACACCACCTCCTTTTTGATAGAGATGACTGAGACTATCTGCACTCCCTTCCCTAGGCTCGTCATCCACCAAGTCCTTCTCTTTGGTGAATACTGATGCAAAGTACTCATTTAGCACCTCACCCATTTCCTCTGGCTCCACACATAGATTCCCATCTCTGTCCTTGAGTGGGCCAACCCTTTCCCTGGTTACCCTCTTGCTCTTTATATACGTATAAAAAGCCTTGGGATTTTCCTTAATCCTGTTTGCCAATGATTTTTCATGACCCATTTTAGCCCTCCTAACTCCTTGCTTAAGTTCCTTCCTACTGTCTTTATATTCCTCAAGTGCTTTATCTGTTCCTAGCCTTCCAGCCCTTACAAATGCTTCCTTTTTCTTTTTGACGCGGCTCACAATATCCCGCTTTATCCAAGCTTCCCGAAACCTGCCAAACTTGTCTTTCTTCCTCACAGGAACATGCTGGTCCTGGATTCTAATCAGCTGACGTTTGAAAGACTCCCACATGTCAGATGTTGATTTACCCTCAAACAGCCGCCCCCATCTAAATTCTTCAGTTCCTGCCTAATATTGTTATAATTAGCCTTCCCCCAATTTAGCACCTTCACCCGAGGACTACTCTTATCCTTATCCACAAGTACCTTAAAACTTATGGAATTATGGTCACTGCTCCCGAAATGCTCCCCCACTGAAACTTGGACCACCTGGCCGGGCTCATTCTCCAATACCAGGTCCAGAATGGCCCCATCCCTAGTTGGACTATCTGCATACTGTTTCAAGAAGCCCTCCTGGATGCTCCTCACAAATTCTGCCCCATCCAAGCCCCTAGCACTAAGTGAGTCCCAGTCATATAGGGGAAGTTAAAATCACCCACCACCACAACCCTGTTACCTTTACATCTTTCCAAAATCTGTCTATATATCTGCTCCTCTACCTTCTGCTGGCTGTTGGGAGGCCTGTAGAAAACCCCCAACATCGTAACTGCACCCTTCCTATTCCTGAGCTTCACCCATATTGCCTCGCTGCATGACCCCTCTGAGGTGTCCTCCCGCAGTACAGCTGTGATATTCTCCTTAACCAGTAAAGCAACTCCCCCACCCCTTTTACATCCCCCTCTGTCCCGCCTGAAACTTCGAAAGCCTGGAACATTTAGCTGCCAATCCTGCCCTTCCCTTAACCAAATCTCTGTAATAGCAACAACATCATATTTCCAAGTACTAATCCAAGCTCTAAGTTCATCTGCCTTACCTGTTATACTTCTCGCATTGAAACAAATGCACTTCAGACCACCAGTCCCGCTGTGCTCAGCAACATCTCCCTGCCTGCTCTTCCTCTTAGTCCTACTGGCCTTATTTACTATGTCCTCCTCATTTATTTCACTAGCTGTCCTACTGCTCTGGTTCCCACCCCCCTGCCACACTAGTTTAAACCCTCCCGAGTGACGGTAGCAAACCTTGCAGCCAGGATATTAGTACCCCTCCGGTTAAGATGCAACCCGTCCTTCTTGTACAGGTCCCATCTGTCCCTGAAGAGAGCCCAATGGTCCAAATATCTGAAACCCTCCCTTCTACACCAGCTGCTCAGCCACGTGTTTAGCTGCACTATCTTCCTATTTCTAGCCTCACTGGCACGTGGCACAGGGAGTAATCCAGAGATTACAACCCTCGAGGTCCTGTTTTTTAACTTACTACCTAACTCCCCAAACTCCCCCTGCAGGATCTCATCACTCTTCCTGCCTATGTCATTGGTACCGATGTGTACCACAACCTGTGGCTGTACACCCTCCCCCTTCAGAATGCCCCCTGTCCGTTCAGATTGGCCGTCCAGCATAAAAACCTCCCAATTTTCTTTTTTGTTGAAAATCAATAGAGGTTAAATTCAGTCGTGCGGAAATCACTGACGTCTCCGTCAGTCAGTAATCTGGAAAGTCATGGCGCATATTTTACTGATGGGTGCCATTCCTGTATGGGACACATAGCGAGCTCATAGCAAACCACCCTGCATACTTGTTTAACAAGTTAGCAAGTGTTAGTAAGTTAGTGGCAACATTGAGAAAGCACATGGATGGATTTAGCACAAGTAAGTTATTGGGGCAATCCTAAACTGGAGGGTCATAAATATAAGATCTTCATATCCTCATTAATAAATCCAATAGGGAATGGAGGAGAAACATCTTTACCCAGAGAGTGGTTAGAATGTGGAGCTTGCTACCACCTGGAGTGGTTGAGGTGAATAGCATAGATGCATTTAAGGGGAAGCTGGATCAACACATGAGGGAGAAAGGAATAGAGGGTATGCTGAAAGAGAGAGATGAAGTAGGGTGGGAGGAGGCTCGTGCGTAGCATAAATACTGGCATGGGGCTGTTGGGCCAAATGGCCTGTTTCTGTCCTATAATTTCTGCTCAGTTCTATTTAATGTTGTATTCATACAGAAATATCTCTACATCTCCTGTGTGTACCTTCATTATGAAATGCATCAACCCAGGTCAGGATTTGCTCAAACTATGAGGCATCCCACAGTTGACACCACAATGGGAAGCAGGTCATTCAATCAGCATATTGTGTCATGGAGATAGCACTCTGTGTCACGCTACTGATTTCTCCCACCTGAGCCAAGCCGCATCTTCAAGTGGAAACCAAATAGCAAGAGAGGCAAATTCAGCAACTGAGTCATCCTGCGACTGATGTGATTTGTTATTTCAGCTGGTTTTGGCACAGAGTGGGGAACAGGACAGTTGCCTATTTCTGTTTGCTGTAGTTGGTGAAGAGGCTTGATTACCACCACATCCACCTCCTTAAACACTCACTTCCTCCACCTCTAATGTGCAGTGGCAGCGGTTTGTACCATCTACAAGATGCATTGCAGAAGCTCGCAAAGGCTTCTTTGACAGCACCTTCCAAATCCGTGACCTCTACCATCTAGAAGAACAAGGGCAGCAGAGACATGGGAACACCCACCACCTCTGCAAGTTCCCCTCTGAATCACACACTATCCTGACTTGGAACTATATCGCCGTTCCTTTACTGTCTCTCGGTCAAAATCTTGGAACTCCCTTCCTAATAGCACTGTGGGAGAAATGTCACCACACAGTGGCATATGTAACCCCACTATTTAAGAAGGGAGCAAGAGAGAAAACGGAGAACGACAGACCTGTTAGTTTGGTGCCAGTAGTAGGGAAAATGTTAGAATTGATTATAACGGATGAGATAACTGGACACTTGGAAAATAATGGGCAGAGTCAAGATGGATTTATGAAAAGGAATTCATGCTTGACAAACTTGTTGGAATTTTTTGAGGATGTTATTTGTAGCATAGATAAAGGAAAACCAGTGGATGTGGTGTATTTGGATTTTCAGAAGGTTTTTGATAAGGTCCCACACAGGAGATTAGTAAACAAAATTCGAGCACATGGGATTGGGGGTAATATACTGGTATGGATTGAGAATTGGTTAACATACAAAAAGCAGAGAGTAGGAATAATTGGGTCATTCTCAGGATAGCAGGCTGTTACTCCTGGGGTATCGCAATGATCAGTGCTGGGGCCACAGCTGTTCACAATCTGTATAAATGATTTGGATGTGGGGACCAAGTGTAATATTTCCAAATTTGCTGATGACACAAAACTAGGAGGGAGTGTAAGTTGTGAGGAGGATGCAAGGAGGCTTCAAGGGGACTTGGACAGGCTAAGTGAATGGGCAAGAACATGGCAGATGGAATATAATGTGAATAAGTGTGAAGTGATCCACTTCTGTAGAGAAAACAGAAAGACAGAGTATTTCTTAAATGGTGAGAGGTTGGGAAGTGTTGATGTCCAAAGAGACCTGGGCGTCCTTGTTCATGAGTCATGAAAAGCTAGTATGCAGGTGCAGCAAACAATTAGGAAAGCAAATGGTATGTTGGTCTTCATTGCAAGGGGTTTTGAGTACAGGAGTAAAGAGTCTTGCTGCAATTGTATAGAGCCTTGGTGAGACCGCACCTGGAGTATTGTGTACAGTTTTGGTCTCCTTATCTAAGGAAGGATATACTTGCCATGGAGGGAGTGCAACGAAGGTTCACCAGACTAATCCCTGGGTGGTGGGATTGTCTTATGAGATTGAGTAAACTGGGTCTGTATTCTCTGGGGTTTCGAAGAATGAGAGGTGATTTCATTGAAACTGACAAAATTCTTACAGGGTGTGACAGGGTAAATGTGGATAGGATGTTTCCTCTGGCTGGTGAGTCTAGAACCAGGGGACACAGTCTCAGAATAAGGGGCAGGCCATTTAAGACTGAGATGAGGAGGAATTTCTTTACTCAGTGGGTGGTGAATCTGTGGAATTCTCTATCCCAGAGGGCTGTGGAAGCTCAATCACTGAGCATGTTCAAGACAGAAATTGATAGATTTGTGGACACTAGTGACATCAAGGGATATGGGGATAATGGGGAAAAATGGTGTGGAGGTAGATGATCAGCCATGATCTGTTTGAATGGCGGAGCAGGCTCGACGGGCCGAATGGCCTATTCCTGTTTCCTGTGATCCTACATGGACTGCAGCAGTTAAAGAAGGCAGATCACCACCACTTTTTCAAGGGCAATTAGGGATGGGCAATAAATGCTGGCCTAGCCTGTGTTGTTCACATCCAGTAAATGAATAAAAGAAGAATTTTCTATTTTTAAACGTCTGAGACCAAGGAAGGGAAAAAATGGAGTAATCTGCACCAAAACTACATTGTAATTAAATAAATCACTTGGTATTCTTTCTTTCAGAGGATGACTTCCCTCCACCCATACCTCCAGAGGAAGAGTGTGATGCTACCCAGTACCCAGGTAACTTTATCTATACGTGTGGAGAATCCAGGTTCCGCACCAAGATTTTGCTTTCCACAATCTGCAAATCTGAGGTTTGGTTTCTGGTCCATTTACATTTTACGCAACTTCAGGTTTCCCCTCACCCCATTTTAAAATTTATGTTAAATTTATGCTTTAGGCACTCGGTGCATTGAGTGTTAGCCATAGCTCATATGATGGCTCTATTGTCGAGTACACTGCCTGATGTGGAACTGAGCTACATGGTAGAGCATGGCTACCCGACTGGGCCTGACGACATGTGTCGGGCTCAGGTTGGGTCTCTCTTCCGGGTCCGGCATGCGGGCTCGGGTCAGACACAGTGACAGCCAGGACGTCAAGGCAGGAAAATTGCGTCCGGACTCCGTATTAGTCTGCAGCGAGCGATTCCATCCAAGGTAGAACACAGCCTCTTTAATATAATCAACTTCATTCTGGTGGTCGGGTCGGGTCGGGCGCGGGAAAAAAAATCCAAGGACTAGGGCCAGGTCAGGCTCGGGTTGGATGTGGTTCTGTCGGGCTCAGGTCAGCTTTCAATTGCAGGCCCGAGCAGGCCTTTACCACATAGACCGGTAAATGGAGCCAAGTATCTCCATCAGCTAATCAAGAGAGTGATATTGATAGATGTCTGTGAGTGGGACTTGTCCCCTTCCCATCCCCTCTTCCCTGCCCTGAAATTGGACAGTGCACATAAGGACATTTAAAAAGACATGGCAAGATATAAGGCCATTTGGCCCATTTAATCTCCTCCTACAGACCATGTATACTCTCCCCTGTCATAGACTCTACCCAGCCATTTAACTATGTAAGGAAATGTACTATAGAAATACTTGTTGATTGTCCAAGGTTGTGAAGCAAGATTCCACTACAATTGATCCAGCCTCCCATTGTCAGAGTTCAGTCCTGGACCACTGCCCTCGACAGACATTATGTTGCCTCTTCTACTGCAGTTGCAGAGGAATCATTGTGCTCGGTGGAGCATCCGATTACCACCATTCCCATACACAACTGGATCTTTATCCACACTGCCAATCCCTTTTAGCTGAACAAAAGTTAAAATGACTTTAGAAGTTTTCTTTGTATTCACATGTGGGCTCCAGATGACAGAGGCACTGAAGTAACTGACTTCAGACTAGGACAAAATCATGATGCCTGTCGCAATGAATCTGTGGAATTTTAAGTACTAATTTGGTTCGGAGAGAGAACTCTTTCATGCCAATTGGCAACAAATCCATGGGTGGATTGGGACACACTTAGATCTCCAACCCGCTGACTGTTATTGGAATCTGAGCAGATCAGATATCCACAACCCTGCCAAGCTTATGTTCCAATGGGTCTGAAACTCAAGGACTCAATAGTGATGATTAATGGTCCACAGATACAACCATCAGGAAAGACTGCACAGGCTGGGGCTCTTTTTAAAAAAAAATAAAGAAGGCTGAGGGGTGACCTAAGAGGGATCTTTAATATTATGAAAGGGTTTTGATAGGGTAGACATAGAGATGTTTCCGTCAGTGGGGGAGTTCAGAACTCAAGAGCATAAACATAAGATAGTCACTGATAAATCCAATAATGAATTTGAGAAACTTCTTTACCCAGAGAGTGATTAGTATGTGGAACTTGCTACCACATAGAGTACTTGAGGCAACTAGCCTAGATGCATTTAAAGGGGAGCTGGATAAGTACATGAGCTGTGATGGTCTTCCATCAGCTGATCTCCCTACAGCTGATTCACAATTGAGGAATAGCCACTAGGACATGTGATTGTAGAGGTACTGGTAGCTGTAGAACGCCTTAACCCAATAGGAGTCCATGCCTCAAGAGAGGAACCAGGAAATTGTGGGGGGAGGCATGGATGATGGAGGTAATGAAGCCAGTTCAAGCTTACAGAAGAAGGGAATTGGAGGTCACCTCGTGATGTGGGTTAGAAATTGATTACGATGTAGGAGGGCAGAGACAGTAGGGATAATGGGAAAGTACTGTGATTGGAGATCCCCAGCGATCTGTTCTGGGGCCTCCACTTTTCACTATATTTATTCATGACTTGGATGAAGGAATAGAGTGTTGCATATTGAAATTTGCAGATTACACTAAGTAAGGCCCAGTAAGATGTGTGGATGGAAGCTACAAAAGAACATGGGTAAAGTGGGCAGATGAGGTTCAACGTGGGGTTATGTTAGGTCCTTCACTTTGGTTCCAAGAAAGACAAATGGGAATATTTTCTTTCAGATGACAGACTAGGAACATTGAAGGTGCAATGGGATTTGGGAGTCAAGGTACACAAATTGCCAAAGGATAGTGCATAGGTACAAAAAGTAATCAAAAAGGCTAATGGAATGTTGACCTTTATCTCAAGGGGGCTGGAATTCAAAGAGGAGTGTGCTAGACTTGTTCAGAGCTTTGGTCAAATACCCATTTGGGCATCACGTTCAGCTCTGGGCTCCATGCCTCAGGATTGATGTGTTTCCCTTGGACATGTTGCAGCACAGATTCACCAGAATGGTACCAGGGCTAGGAAGGTTAAATTATGAGGACAGATTGCATATACTTGCCTCAAATTCCCTTAAATTTAGAACATCACAGATGATCTAATTGAGGTGTTTAAAATAATGAAGGGATTCGATGGGGTATTTCCTCTTGTGAGGGAGTTCAGAACAAGGAAATATAATCCTAAAATTAGAATGTTCAGGAGGGAAATCAGGAAGTACTTCTTCACACAAAGAGTAGTGGAAACCTGGAACACTCTTCCCCAAAAGGCTGTAGATTCTGGGGGACAATTGGAGCTTTCAGTACTGAGGTGGACAAATTTGAATTAAGTCAGGGTATCAAGGGATATAGAAAATTGGCAGGTAAATGGAGTTGATGTAGAGATCAGCCATGATCTACTGGAATAGTAGAACAGGGCTAAATGGCCCCCTCCTATTCCTGTATGAAAAAAAAAATGGCAGTTTATGGTTGCCTTATTTAGGTGCGGCTAAGGAAACCAGGTCATAGTTGAGTCTAGATTTTCACCTCCTCTTGAAGGCAAGTTGGATCAGAGTCTGAGACACACAGACTCCCCGGTGGATCATTGAAGTGTTCTGTTCGGAAGTGAAGGTCAAGCCACCTTTCTTATCATCAACACCACATGCACCATTCTGAAAAGCTTTTCCAAAGAAAAGCCAGGGAGAGGTAGAGGAATGTGCAGGCAGGAAGCCTCTGTCCAGCTCTTTTTCCTATTCTACTGTGCGGGAAGGAAGCAAGCCCCTGACATTTTGAAAGTTTGAAAAAAACCTAGAGGAAGCAAGCGGCAGGTTGCTTGGCAGGACAACACACGAGGCTGGGCAAGACTGAAATGATCCATAAGATTAACTCATTCAAAACTATTCAACACCCACTTTCTCCTCCCTGTGGTGAATCATCAGGGTAGGTTACTGTTCATACTGACTGGATGTAACATAGCACCTGGACAGGACAGAGAGAGAAACCCTGGCTGGAGAAGGTCCTGTGCCAAACCCTGTCCTGCTTTCCTTCCATTAAGTTAATTGGGCAGCTTCTATCGTGAGCCTCCAATCTCTCTGCCTGATTACCCCCTCTATTCTCCAGGCAGATTATATCAGAGTATTCTCAGCACAGAAACAGATTATTTGGCCCAACTGGGTCCAATCTGGTGTTTATGTTCCAACAGATCCTCCTCCCGTTCCAGTTCCTGATCATCTGCAGCTTAGATACAGAGTAAAGCTCCCCCTACACTGTCCCCATCAAACACTCCCAGGACAGGTACAGTACGGGGGTTAGGTACAGAGTAAAGCTCCCCCTACACTGTCCCATCAAACACTCCCAGGACAGGTACAGTACGGGGGTTAGATACAGAGTGAAGCTCCGTCTACACTGTCCCATCAAACACTCCCAGGACAGGTACAGTACGGGGGTTAGATACAGAGTGAAGCTCCCCCTACACTGTCCCATCAAACACTCCCAGGACAGGTACAGTACGGGGGTTAGATACAGAGTGAAGCTCCGTCTACACTGTCCCATCAAACACTCCCAGGACAGGTACGGCATGGGGTTAGATACAGAGTAAAGCTCCCTCTACACTGTCCCATCAAACACTCCCAGGACAGGTACAGTACGGGGGTTAGATACAGAGTGAAGCTCCCTCTACACTGTCCCATCAAACACTCCCAGGACAGGTACAGTACGGGGGTTAGATACAGAGTAAAGCTCCCTCTACACTGTCCCATCAAACACTCCCAGGACAGGTACAGTACGGGGGTTAGATACAGAGTAAAGCTCCCTCTACACTGTCACCATCAAACACTCCCAGGACAGGTACAGTACGGGGGTTAGATACAGAGTAAAGCTCCCTCTACACTGTCACCATCAAACACTCCCAGGACAGGTACAGCATGGGTTAGATACAGAGTAAAGCTCCCTCTGCACTGTCCCATCAAACACTCCCAGGACGGATACAACACGGGGTTAGATACAGAGTGAAGCTCCCCCTACACTGTCCCATCAAACACTCCCAGGACAGGTACAGTACGGGGGGTTAGATACAGAGTGAAGCTCCCTCTGCACTGTCCCATCAAACACTCCCAGGACAGGTACGGCATGGGGTTAGATACAGAGTAAAGCTCCCTCTACACTGTCCCATCAAACACTCCCAGGACAGGTACGGCATGGGGTTAGATACAGAGTAAAGCTCCCTCTGCACTGTCCCATCAAACACTCCCAGGACAGGTACGGCATGGGGTTAGATACAGAGTAAAGCTCCCTCTACACTGTCCCATCAAACACTCCCAGGACAGGTACAGTACGGGGGTTAGATACAGAGTAAAGCTCCCTCTACACTGTCACCATCAAACACTCCCAGGACAGGTACAGCATGGGTTAGATACAGAGTAAAGCTCCCTCTGCACTGTCCCATCAAACACTCCCAGGACGGATACAACACGGGGTTAGATACAGAGTAAAGCTCCCTCTACACTGTCCCATCAAACACTCCCAGGACAGGTACGGCATGGGGTTAGATACAGAGTAAAGCTCCCTCTGCACTGTCCCATCAAACACTCCCAGGACAGGTACGGCATGGGGTTAGATACAGAGTAAAGCTCCCTCTACACTGTCCCATCAAACACTCCCAGGACAGGTACAGTACGGGGGTTAGATACAGAGTAAAGCTCCCTCTACACTGTCACCATCAAACACTCCCAGGACAGGTACAGCATGGGTTAGATACAGAGTAAAGCTCCCTCTACACTGTCCCCATCAAACACTCCTGGATTAGCTTGGATTAGATGTGCCTTTTATTCTGTCCGAAGAACGATTACTTAAACCAAAAGTCAAGATGTGAATTTTCAAGCAGAAATCTCAGTTAAAGCTGCAGTAAATGCAACTTGCTGAATAATCAGTCTATATTTATGGCGGTAAAGGGTTAAGAGACTTGCGTGTTTAGATTTGATTTGTAGCAACATCTGCAGAACCCATTTCCCAGCACTGGTTGTACAGAATGAGAGGGATGTTGACTGACTGGAAGGATTCCTGCCACTTCATATACCAGAGCAGGCTCTGAATGATGTCAGGAGCTGGATATATGCAGACTCTGCTCCCTCCTCCCCACTCTGTTCTGTTTCTCAGCTGTTCTGCTGTAGAAATGCAGGGGTGAGAGCTTGTTCAACAGGCCTTGTATTCTCCCCTCCACCCCCCCCCCCCCCTCCACCATGAGGGGAATGACAACGTAGGTACGATTGTTTTGGGGGGGGGGGGGGAAGGTGCTCTCCTTGTACTAACTCATCCTGCCAGTCTAGCATTGGAAGTGTCTGTGCCCTCTGGAGAGACTAGAAATGATGAGGGCGAGAGTGAAGGGAGTGAGGGGCAATAGTGATTTTTTTTCTGCTCAGATTTCACTTCTAATAATTATCAGATTATTTTGTAATTTTTAAATTAATTTTAATGAATTGTTGTATACCTGTTAGCAAAATTAAAGCCTATGGGATTACAGGAACAGTGGCATACGAAATTGGCTAAGAGATAGAAAGCAGAGAGTTGTGGTGAACAGTTGTTTTTCAGACTGGAGGCAAGTATACAGTGTGTGCTCCCCAGGGATTGGTATCGGGACCCCTGCTCTTTTGAGATATGACCTGGATTTGGGTGTAGGGGATATAATTTCAAAGTTTGCGATAACACAAAGCCTGGGATATAGTAAACAGTGAGGAGGATAGCAACAGACTTTTGTAAAGGAAGCATAGACAGTTTGGTTTAATAGGCAGACACGTGACTGATGATATTTAATGCAGAGAAGGATCATACAGGATCATTGGCTTTCTAAATAGCATAGAGGGGAATTTTACGCTCCCCCCACGGTGACTTTGGAGGTAGGGAGAGTGGTGGGGGGGTCCTGCCACCTTCCTGCCTCTACTCAGTGATTCCAAGGTGGAAAGTCCCATTGGCGGCCTACTCACCCGCTGCCAATTGAGGCCCTTAAGTGGGCAATTTATGACTAATTAAGGGTTTCATCCCACCGCCGCCCGTATTAGCCCAGCAGGCAGGTCTGTCGTCGCACAGGGAGCACGCCAAGCAAACCCGTGCAGGTTGCTTGCCATCCCCGGGGCGGGGGAGGTTCCCTCATTAAGGCACTTAGTGGCTGATTGAGGGACATGGCATTGGGAAGGGGGGGTTCCTGCTGACAGCCAGCCCCCTGCCCTTGCTACCGACCACACTATACCCTCCTCCCCCGCGCCCCCCACCCCGCAAAACCCCTACCGCCCTGACTGACCTGTGGCCTGGGTCCTTGGCCTCCGGTGTGTCCAATAATGGCAGCAGTCACTGCCTTTGCGGTGGCACTCCTCAGTTAAAGAGCTGCCTGTCTCTGATTAGCCAACAGCTCTCAGCAGGCGGGACGTCCGTCACCGAGTCCTTAATCTCAGGGAAGGCTCACGGTTGTCTAGTTAAGTGCTTAATTGGCACATAATCCGACGGGCCTGCCCCACAGGAGGCGACACGGGGCTCTTGCCGGCACTTCAGCCGGTGGCTGAGACCCCCGTTGACAAAATAAAATCCCGACCATAGAGTGCAAAAGCAAGGAAGTATGTTAAACCTATTTACATCACTAATTGTGATATATATAACAACAGTGCGACACATGCTCACATATAGAACTTTATCAAACAATATTAACTGGAGGTGTACTCGCAACTGAAGAAGAGTGGGGAGTTGCGTTCTCCCTGGTGCCCTGGCCAATATTTATCCCTCAATCAACATTACGGAAACATATCATCTGGTCATTTATTGCATTGCTGTTTATGGGAGCTTGCTGTGCACAAATTGGCTGCTGTGTTTTCTATGTTACCTCAGTGACTACTCTTCACCAAAGTATTTCATTGGCTGTAAAGCACTTGGGAACATCCTGAGGTCATGAAATGCACTATAGAAATGCAGGACTTTCTAACAACAGAATAATGCATTTAGCATCACATAGGGAAATACTTCTCCCCTTATAAAGCAACATCATCCCGCTCTCCTTGTTATATTCCATTGGAAATCCAGCAGTAATTCAAAATAAACGGATTAATGATGGCATTGAAGTAGGACAGACATACATGTGTTAACAGATGGGCCAAAAATACAGCACACAGGGAGTTGAGTACGTGGGATGTTAGGAAGATCTGTCGCAGAATAATTTAAACACAACCTTTTCATTTCCTTTATATTTAGAAACCTTTGCATGTTTCCCCGAGATCTGATAACATTCCAGACCACCAATCTCTAGGCTATGAAGGTATTCCAGTACAATGCAGTAGAACATGACGTCTGTACTATTCCTGAGGAAAGCTGTGGAGTTATAAGAAGCACCATTTTTCTATAATCATCTACTGTATGTGACTTAGGCAGGTGGCTTTTTTTTATTGCTGACAACACAACCACTAGGTGGCACAGTACTGGCACATGTGCAAATGCAGCCTCCTCCACTGAAACATCGCTGCAACATCTCTGGCAGCTGCCAGTAATAAACATGGTGCCGCTCAATTTGTCGCAAAAAGCAAATGCAGCCTTAAACCCAAACCCCCTCGATGGCTGCGATCGCCATCTCCATTCCACCCCCAACAGTACCCCGCACCCTCCTGCCATCGCGCATCTCTTCACCGCTCCCATGCCCAACTGCTCGCCATTCGCCCCCCGCCTCGCCGCTTCTACCCCCTCGGCCACCTGGTCCCCGCCTTGCCGTTGCCATCCCTCAGCCACTCGCTCCAGACTTCGCCGCTTCCCCACCTTGGCCGCATGCTCTCCGCCTTGCCGCTTTGGCTGCTCGCTCGCCAGCTCGTTGCCACCCCCACCGCCGCTTCTTCGGGCGGCACAGGGGGGAGCGATTGGCCGAAGGGGAAAGCAATGAGGCCGGGAGCGAGGGAACGGGGTGGGGGGGGGCAGGAATGAGTGGCTGAGGGTGGGGAGGTGGGAGGAGAGCAGCAAGGGCTGGAACGAGTGGCCGAGGGAAGGTAGCGGCGAGGCGGGATGGAGCGGAAAATTGAAAGCGGCGATAGAAGCGGGGATGGCGGGAGGGAGCGGCATACTGTTAGTGTGAATTGAGCCGGCGATTGCGGCCACTGAGGGGTGAGGACATCATTGCATGGTGATGTCAATGCGCGCAGGCGCGCATTCGTACTGGCAGGCTGGCAAGAGTTCGCACACACTGATGATGTCCGCGATCGCTCTGCATTGTCAGGAGTAACAGGACTTGACAGGGTAGATGCAGGAAGGATGTTCCTGATGGTGGGGGAGTCCAGAACCAGGGGTCATAGTCTAAGGATATGGGGTAAACCTTTCAGGACTGAGATGAGGAGAAATTTCTTCACCCAGAGAGTGGTGAACCTGTGGGATTCGCTACCAGAGAAAGCAGTTGAGGCCAAAACATTGTATGTTTTCAAGAAGGAGTTAGATATAGCTCTTGGGTCTTAAGGGATCAAAGGGTATGGGAGGAAAGCAGGAACAGGCTACTGAATTGGATGATCAGCCATGATCATAATGAATGGCGGAGCAGACTCGAAGGGCTGAATGGCCTACTCCTGCTCCTATTTTCTACATTTCTATTTCCTTCCCCAAAGGACTTTGATGAATCAGATCTATTTTTACGACAATCTGGTAGTTTCGTGATCACAATTACTGAGACTAGCTTTTTATTCCAGATTTATTTAATTAACTGAATTTAAGTTCCCCAGTTCATGGCTCTGGATCATTGGTCCAAGCTTCTAGATTACTATTACATAGTCACTATGCTACCATCCCCATAAATACAGTGATGCCTCAGAATGGCTTTTATTCCCACCTTCCCAGTTCTGAGCCAGATTATCAGTATTTTTAATGGAAACATTGGAACGGGGGAGGCCATTCAGCCCCTTGAGCCGATTCTGCTGTTCAGTTAGATCATGGCTGATCTGTATCCAAACTCCTTCCACACACCTTGGCTGCATATCCCTTAATACCCTTGGTGAGCAAAAAGCTGTCAACCTCAGATTTAAAATTATTAATTGAGCTCGCAATGTGAAAGGGAGTTCCACACTTCTAACACCCATTTGCGTGAAGTGTATCCTGAATGGCCTGACTCTGGTTTGAAGTTTCTATCCCCTTGTCAGTGACTTCTCTTAAAAGTTCAAAAAATATGAGCTGGGACAAGAAGATGTTAATTGTGTTGAACTTTCATCAGCAGTCAATGCAGCCTTAATCCCATCTGGTTTTGGGAGCTGTGTACATGGCACCATGTAATGGCAGCAGCAGACATTCATCTCATTGCATCTCGAGAAGAACAAAAAAATAGATTAATAAGATATGTGAAGCCTTTAGTAGTTTTGTAGGATTCTGTACACCACAGGCATAAGAACTAGGAGCAGGAGTAGGCAATTCAGCCCCTCTAGTCTGCTCCGCCATTCAATACGATCATGGCTGATCTTATCTCGGCCTCAACTCCACTTTCCCGCCCATTCTCCATAACCCTTCAACCCATTTCAAATTAAAAATCTGTCTCTCTCCTCCTTAAATTTACCCAATGTCCCGGCATCCACCACACTCTGGGGTAGTGAATTCCACAGATTCACGATGCTTTGAGAGAAGTAATTTCTCCTCATCTCTGTTTTAAATCTGCTACACCTTATCCTAAAACTATGCCCTCTCGTTCTAAATTGCCCCACAAGAGGAAACATCCTCTCTACGTCTACTTTGTCAATCCCTTAATCATCTTATATACCTCAATTACATCTCTCATTCTTCTAAACTCCAGAGAGTAAAGGCCTAAACTGCTCAATCTCTCTTCATAAAACAAACCCCTCATCTCTGGAATCAATCTAATGAACCTCCTCTGAACTGCCTCCAATGCAACTACATCCTTTCTCAAGTAAGGGGACCAAAACTGTACGCAATACTCCAGGTGCGGTCTCACCAATGCCTTGTACGGTTGCAGAAACACTTCCCTACTTTTATACTCTATTCCTTTAGCAATAAATGCCTAAATTCCATTTACCTTCCTTATCACCTGCTGTACCTGCAAACTAGTTTTCTGCGATTCATGCGCGAGGACACCCAGATCCCTCTGCACCGAAGCACTCTGAAGTTTCTCTCCATTTAGATAATAATTTGCCTTTCTATTCTTCCAACCAAAATGGATCTCACACTTATCCACATTAAACTCCATCTGCCAGATTTTGGCCCACTTATCTAATCGATCCATATCCATTTGTAGATTTCTTATTTCTTTATTGCAACTTACTGTCCCACCTATTTTAGTGTCATCTGCATATTTGGCTATAGTACATTCTATCCCTGCATCCAAGTCATTAATATAGATTGTAAATAGTTGGAGCCCGAGGACTGAACCCTGTGGCACCCCACTAGTTACATCTTGCCAACCACAAAAAGACCCATTTATCCTGACTCTCTGTTTTCTGTTGGTTAGCCAATCCTCTATCCAAGCTAATAAATTGCCCCTAACCCCATGTGACCTTACCTTGTGTATTAACCTTTTGTGCGGCACCTTATCAAATGCCTTCTGGAAGTCCAGATATACTACATCTACAGGATCCCCATTATCCACTTTACTTGTTACAGCTTTGAAGAACTCTAGCAAATTAGTCAAACACTATTTACCCTTCATAAAACTATGCTGACTCTGATGGAATGCGTTTTGACTTTCTAAATGTTCTGTTATTACTTCCTTAATAATGGATTCTAACAATTTCCCAATGACAGATGTTAAACTAACTGGTCTATAGTTTCCTACTTTCTGCCTCCCTCCCTTTTTGAATAAGGGTGTTAAATTAGCTTTTTTCCAATCCACTGGAACCTTTCCCATATCCAGAGAATTTTGGAATATTATAACTGCTGGATCCACTATCTCCGCTGCCACTTCCTTTAAGACCCTAGGATGTAGGCCATTAGGCCCCGGGGACTTGTCTGCCTTCAGCCCCAATAGTTTGCTCAGTACTTTTTCCTTAGTGATGATGATTGTTCTAAGTTCCTCTCTTTCTATAACCTCTGCATTACCTGTTACTATTGGGATGGTACTAGTGTCCTCCACCGTGAAAACTGAGGCAAAATACTGATTTAGTGTCTCTGCCATTTCTGTGTTCCCTTCTATTAACTCCCCAGTCTCAACCTCCAATGGACCAACATTCACTTTAGCTACTCTCTTCCCTTTTATCTACTTATAGAAGCTTTTGTTATCCGTTTTTATATTATACGCTAGTTTTCTTTCATAATTTGCCTTTGCTCTTTTTATTACTTTTTAGTAACCCTTTGTTGAAGTTTAAAAGTTTCCCAATTTTCCAGCCTGCCACTGGCCTTTGCAATATGGTATGCCTTAGTTTTTGTCTTTACGTTATCCTTAACTTCCTTGCTTAGCCATGGATGTTTTCTCCCCCCTCCTATAATCTTTCTTCCTCTCTGGAATATATTTTAGTTGGGATAAATTGAATATCTCCTTAAACATCTGCCACTGCTCGTCAACTGTCCTACCTTGTAGTCTTCCTACCCAGTCCACTAGGGCCAAATCTGTCCTCATGCCTATATAATTACCTTTGTTTAACTCCAGAACACTCGTGTGGGACTCAGCTTCTCGCCCTCAAACTGAATTTGAAATTCTAGCATGCTATGATCACTTTTCCCTAGAGAATCCTTAACAATGAGATCATTTATTAATCCCACCTCATTACAGAGCACCAAATCTAGAAGAGCCTGCTCCCTGGTTGGTTCCACAACATATTGCTCCAAAAAACAATCTCTAATACGTTCAATGAACTCTCCCTCGAGGCTACCGTTACCAATTTGACTAATCCAGTCTATATGCATATTAAAATCACCCATGATTATTGCTGTACCTTTCTTACAAGCCCCCAGTATTTCCTGGTTTATACTGTGCCCCACTGCAGAACTACTGTTAATGGACCTATAGATTACTCCCACCAGGGACTTCTTTCCCTTGCTATTTCGTATTTCTACCCAGACTGATTCTATGCCTTGATCTCCAGTGTCTATATCATTTCTCACTACAGCACTGATCTCTTCCTTTACTAACAAAGCTACACCACCTCCTTTTCCTTCCTGCCTATCCTTCCAAAATACTGAGTACGCTTGGATATTCAATTCCCAAACCTGGTTTCCCTGCAACCACGTCTCCGTAATCGCCACTAAATCATACCCGTTTGTCTCTATTTGCGCTGTTAACTCATTAATTTTATTCCGAATGTTTCGTGCATTCAGATACAAAGCCTTTAAGTTTGTTCTATTATTAAATTTCCCTACTGTTGTATGATTCCTTGGTGCAATATGATCTTCATATGTTCTGTCCCTTCCTTTTATTTTATGGTAACAATCAGCCTCACCACAAATCTGCACTCCTACCTTCTCCTTTAACTTCCTGTTTTTCCATGCAACTGAACTCTTTCCCCCCCCCCCCCCCCCCGCCACCCCCCCATGATTTAGTTGAAAGCCCTATCTACAGCCCTGGATATGTTATTCGCCAGGACTCTGGTTCCAGCATGATTCAGATGGAGCCCATCCCATCGGAACAGCTCCCTCCTTCCCCAGTACTGGTGCCAATGTCCCACGAATTCGAACCCATTTCTCCCACCCCAATGTTTGAGCCACGCATTTACCTCTTTAATCTTATTGACCCTTTGCCAATTTGCTCGTGTCTCAGGTAGTAATCCGGAGATTGTTACCTTTTTGGTTCTGCTTTTTAATTTAGCCCCTCACTGCTCATATTCCCTCAGCAGAACCTCTAACCTCGTTCTACCTATATCGTTGGTACCTACGTGGATCACGACAACTGGATCTTTCCCCTCCCACTCCAAGTTCCTCTGCAGCTCAGGTGAGATACCACACTTCTAGGAAGGAGGTCAAGGCATTGGAGAGGGTGTGGAGGAGATTTACTAGAATGGTTCCAGGATGAGGGACTTCAGTTACACGGAGAGACTGGAGAAGCTGGGATTGTTCTCCTTAGAGCAGAGAAGGTTAAGGGGAGATTTAATAGAGCTATTCAAAATCATGAAGGGTTTTCATAGAATAAATAAGGAGAAACGGTTCCCAGTGGCAGAAAGACCGGTAACCAGAGGACACATATTTATGATAATTGACAAAAGAACCTGAAGGGAGATGAGAGTTTGTTACGCAGTGAGTTGTTGTGATCTGGAACGTGCTGCCTGAAAGGGCGGTGGAAGCAGATTCAATAGTAACTTTCAAAAGGGGATTGGATAAATACTTGAAAAGAAAAGTTTTCAGGGCTATGGGGAAAGAGCAGGAAGGAAGTGGGACTAATTGAATAGTGCTTTCAAAGAGCTGGCACAGGTACGATGAGCTGAATGGCCTCCTTATGTGCTGTACGATTCTGTAAAGTTATGCTTTTCTTCATCCAAAGCAAGTCGGCACCTTCATTAAAATCATGCCGGAAGGAACTTGTTATGAATCATGTATATGGCAAAGCGTTCCATGCTCCAACAACAGTCTACATACAGAAATTTCTCCTAATCTCTCTCCTCACTTTCGGTGCTAATTTAAACTGATGATCCTTAATCAGTGCCTCCCCAACCACAGCAAATAATCTTTCCTTATTCGCTCTGTCAAAACCTTTAAAAAATCTTGATTAAATTTCTTTGGCTGCTTCAGTGGAATTCGTTGCAGTCTCTTAGCGCTTGTCATAACTGTAGTTTTGCTCTCTTGAACTCTGCTCTTTATTGGCTCTGATTCTACAGTACCTCGTGTGAAAATTCTAATCCCCGGGTTTGAATCCCTTTTATACTCGCCTGTCCCCAGATAGCATTATCAGACAGAATTTGCACCAAGCTACATGAGATATTAGGACAGGTGGCAGGTTTGAAGGAACATCGTAAAGGTGGAGAGCAAGGTAGAAAGATTTATTTTATTTATTTAGAGATACAGCACGGAAACAGGCCCTTCGGCCCATCAAGTCTGTGCCAACCATCAACCACCCATTTATACTAATCCTACATTAATCCCATATTCCCTACCACATCCCCTCAATTCCCCTACCACCTACCTACATTAGGGGCAATTTACAATGGCCAATTTACCGATCAACCTGCAAGTCTTTGGCTGTGGGAGGAAACCGGAGCACCCGGCGGAAACCCACATAGTCACAGGGAGAACTTGCAAACTCCACACAGGCAGTACCCAGAATCGAACCCGGGTCGCTGGAGCTGTGAGGCTGCAGTGCTAACCACTGCGCCACTGTGTCGCCCATTTAGGGAGGGAATTCCAGAGCTTAGGGTCTGGGCAGCTGAAGGCACGGCCGCCAGTGGTGGAACGATTAAAATCATCAGTCCCCTCCTCTCTTTTGCCTTACTTTCAGCCTCCTGAGTCACAGACTCTGGAATTCCTTCCCTAAATCTCACAGCCTCTCCACCACCCTCTCCTCCTTTAAAACCCTCTTAAAATTCACCTTTTTGACCCCGCCTTTGGTTACTCCTTCTATGGCTTGGCATCCGTTTATTGGATTTGGCCTCTGTGAAACATCTTGTAAGGTTTGTTGTGGGCAAGTTGTTGCTTTGTGAACGAACAGGACTGTTCATAATTGCTCAGTCTCAATTATTGTCATGTAGCCATTTGACACTAAGTGACCCCATAGTGGCTGCACTATAGTCAGTCTCCCAGATCGTCTTATAAAAGTACCAACATGTTAAAGACGCATGCCTTTATTAATGTGCAAATCAGGCTGCAAGTTCCGGGGATAAAGCGATACGCTGGAACATTGTCCGAATTTCGTTCGCCTTCTGCAAGCCCAGTCTTGACATAAAAGAACTCAGAGACACTATTTCACAGAAGTGCAGGGCATTCTCTGTGGTGTCCTGAACCAATGTTTAACCCTCAATCAACACCACTAAAAAAACAAATTATCTGCTCATTAACACATTACTATTTCTGGGATCTTGCTGTGCACGAATTGGTTGCCGCGTTTCCTACATTACAACAATGACTACACTTCAAAAAGTACATCATTGGCTGTAAACCGCTTTGGGACGTCATGAGTTTGTGAAAGGCACTGTAGAAATTCAAAGTCTTTTGTTTTTATATTCCTGCTCTATGGGATTGAACTCCTCAGCATACCGTGGACAGGAATTCCTGGGAGATCAGAAACACAGTCATTCGGAGGAGAGGGGGAGCTAGGAGCGCTGCCTCACACAGAATATGCTGACAGGGCCCCTCTTGATCTGAGGCAGTAAAATGTCTCTAGAGGAGGCAGGACGTTTAGGTGGCGGCCAGTTTTATTCGGACAGCAAGACATTGTGGTGAGATGTATCGCACTCCTCTCTGATCCATTTTCATTGCCTTAAAGCAGGAGGGACAGGACATTACAATCGATTGAGTGGGAGTTCTGGCTACAAGCCCACTCTGGCACAGTATCCAGCCTATAATCCTGATTTAATCAATTTGTTTCCAGTGATGAAATTCTAATTGAATGGGATCGGATATATTTCTTCATCTTTTTGTTTATTCGTCGGCCAAGTCTGAGTTTGATTACTGTGTCCATTCTCTCTCCGTATGCCAGAGTGGATCCATTTCAGCCCTGGAGGGAGTAACATATATGTGCTTCCGATGGGAGGGATGGCCAAGCTGAACTGATGGGGTTTTTGTACAGAGGTGACAGGTCCTGCGATGGAATAATTTTATGGCACTGACCACCCATTCTGCTTCCTGTGTATAATTTACCAACATTGCTTTTATCTCACTCTTTCTCGTCAGTGAACGTTTCCATCTGTGAACACTTGTGAATCCCAACTTTCTGTAGGTTGCCACAATCGCAATATTTCTCCCTCTACCTCCCTGTCCGATCTATCCAACTGTCTATGTCTCTGTCCCAGGATCTGTTCATCTATCTTCCTCCTTCCCTCTCCCTCCCTCCCTCCCTCCCTCCCTCCCTCTCTCTCTCTCTCTCCCTCCCTCCCTCTCTCTCTCTCTCTCCCTCCCTCCTCCGTTCCCTGTTCTCCCCTCCCTCCTCCGTTCCCTGTTCTCCCCTCCCTCCTCCGTTCCCTGTTCTCCCCTCCCTCCACCTCCCTGCCCCTTTTTGCCCCTCCCAATCTCTCCCTCCCTCTCCCAATCTCTCCCTCCCTCTCCCAATCTCTCCCTCCCTCTCCCAATCTCTCCCTCCCTCTCCCAATCTCTCCCTCCCTCTCCCAATCTCTCCCTCCCTCTCCCAATCTCTCCTTCCTTCTCTTTCATCTCTATCTCAATTTCTTCACATCTTCCTTTGTCTCACTCCCTTCTAACACTCTCTGCTATCTATATATCTCATCCATTTCTTTCTTACTTTGTCTGCCTCTCTCTCTTCCTCTATTCATCACTCTTTATCTGTCTATTTTTCTCTTTCTCCCTTACTCTATATCTTTCTTCATTGCCATATCATGGAATTTATGCTGTGCAATATTATTAAGCAAGCACTTAACATATTAAATCCTTTTATTTGCTATTTTATTAGTCACTATCCGACTTACTTCAAAGAGTAACAGCTCTGTTAAAACTGCAAATAAAGGTACATGTGCAGTGGGCGTTTTGTATATAGAATAATGGATACCTCGGAGAAATGTGGAGTAGTGAGTTCAGCCATGAACTTACTGAATGGTGGAGCAGGCTCGAAGGGTCGAGAGGCCGACTACTGCTCCTAATTTGTATGATCATATGGGAGTAACTTACAAGCTGGAATCTAATTCTGGAGTTCGGGAGTTTATAAAGGGAATAGCAGGTGCCGAGAAGTAAGTTACAGGCAGGAACCTAATCGAGGGGTTTGGAAGGTTTATATATAGTATAACATACCTGGGAGTGAGTTACAGGCTGGAATCTAATCAAGGAGTTTGGGTGCTTTATATGGAGAGTAACGGATACCTGTGAGTCAGTTATAGGCTGTAATTTAAACAAGTTTGGATGATTTATATATAGACTAAGGGGGACAGGGAAGAAGATTCTAGGCTGGGATTTAATTGTGGGCAGTGGGTGATTTATACAGAGAATAACGGATGCTGTAACTGGGGGAGATTGTAAGGCAGTGGTGAGTCCAACAGATGTATGTAGCAGATTATGGGGTTGTGATCATTCCCAGCTGTAATGCATGCAGTTTGATTTATCTCTCAGTAATTTGCTTCACCTCTCATAAGACATGACGACCTCTGCCCTTTGCTCTCTCATCACTGATTTCTCTATTGTCCTTTTGCAGTCTGGGCGTGTAGTGATGAAGAAATAACCGAAAGAAAACATTTTGAACTAATCATAGAATCGGCCAGCATAGAAGTAGGCCATTTGTCCCATCATGCCTGTGCTGTCTCATTGAAAGAACTGTCCAATTAGTCCCATTCAGAGAGGGGTGGAGAATTCAGGAGAAATCTCTTCACCCAGAGAGTGGTGAGAATGTGAAATTCGCTATCAATAACGAGTGGTTGAGGTGAATAGTATTTAAGGGGAAGCTGGATGAACACGAGGCAGAAAGGAATAGAAGGATATGCTGATAGGGTGAGATGGAGAGTAGTGGGAGGAGGCTTGTGTGGAGCGTAAACACGAGCACAGAGCAGTTGGGCCGAATGGCCTGTTTCTGTGCTGTGCACTGTATGTAAAATTGGTGGATGATGAGATTACTTCTTTTATTTTGAATTTCAGTACTCCAGAGCCATCAGTCCGACATTTCTGTGCACTAATTAGGGTGCGAAACATTTATGTGCGGTAAATTAGAATGGGTAAAAATAGAATACATGAATGAAAACAAATGATTTTAGTTTTGTGTTTTGAAACTGTGTTGCAATTAAATGCCTTACACAAGAATGTAATAGCTGTTTCAAGGTCGATAAAGTTGCATATTAAAAAAAAAAATAAAATTGTATTTCTGATGATGAATTTTCACCATGTTGATCGTAAAGAGAAAATTCTGATATTGGGCGCCTGTAGCCTGGGGCACACACATTATTTCACAAAGCAGCGGAAGACCTGTGGGAGTCAGCAGTCGACACTCTCTCTCACTTGGAATAATACCCAGGCAGAGACTGGGAAAGGCATTTCTTTAGCCTCAGTATCACTGATTACTTAATAGCTTTCTTGTCAGCTGTTTAAGTTAATATAAGACAAATGAGCATTTTATGGTAATGCAATATGCCCCTGTCTCTGGATGATGGCAAATACAGTTCAAACGGGCTAATGACCCTAGACCTAGTTCTTTTCCAGCAAGAGCAGAACAAAATGATACGAGAGGCAAAAAAGCAATGGACAAATTGATTTTTTTTCTCTATGCACTGTCTGAGAGTAGAATATATATTTATTTGGTTTTGAAGATCGTTCCATGCAAAGTCTTCGACACCAGGAGAAGTTTCTGGAATATGGGTATTCTATCAAGACTAATCAATGAGCAATGTGCAGTTAAAGGCTCTTTTTTTTTTTTGCATCTCCAGAATTCACAGCACAGAAACAGGCCCTTCGGCCCAACTGCTCTGTGCTAGTGTTTATGCTCCACACAAGCCTCCTCCCACTACTCTCCATCTCACCCTATCAACATATCCCTCTATTCCATTCTCCTTCGTATTTACCCAGCTTCCCCTAACCTCACCACTCTCTGGGTAAAGAAGTTTCTCCTGAACTCCCCATTGGATTTATTTATTTATTTAGAGATACAGCACTGAAACAGGCCCTTCGGCCCACCGAGTCAGTGCGGACCAACAACCACCCATTTATACGAATCCTACATTAATCCCATATTCCCTACCACATCCCCACCATTCTCCAACCACCTACCTACACTAGGGGAAATTTACAATGGCCAACTTACCTATCAACCTGCAAGTCTTTGTCTGTGGGAGGACGATCTTATAATTAAGGCCCCCAGTTTTGGCCCCCAAAAATGGAAATATCTTCTCTACCTCAACCCTATTAAACCTCTTAATAAATTTAAAGCTCTCTATCAGGTCACACTTCGGGAAGTCATGAAGTTGTGAGAGATGAAATAAACCAACCTTCATTCTTTCAAAGAGCACGATGGGCTGATTAGCCTCCGTCTGTGCACTAGGATTCCAAATGTACATCAGAATGTGTCGCAGTGCCGAGTGTGGGGTATATCAGAGAGTTACAGTGAGGGATATATCAGAGTGTTAAAGTGAGGGGTGTGGGGTATATCAGAGTGTTAGAGTGAGGGGTGTGGGGTATATCAGAGTGTTAGAGTGAGGGGTGTGGGGTATATCAGAGTGTTACAGTGAGGGGTGTGGGGTATATCAGAATGTTACAGTGAGGGATGTGGGGTATATCAGTGTTACAGTGAGGGGTGTGGGGTATATCAGAGTGTTACAGTGAGGGGTGTGGGGTATATCAGAGTGTTACAGTGAGGGGTGTGGGGTATATCAGTGTGTTACAGTGAGGGGTGTGGGGTATATCAGAATGTTACAGTGAGGGTGTGGGGTACATCAGCGTTACAGTGAGGGGTGTGGGGTATATCAGTGTTACAGTGAGGGGTGTGGGGTATATCAGAGAGTTACAGTGAGGGATGTGGGGTATATCAGAGTGTTACAGTGAGGGATGTGGGGTATATCAGAGTGTTACAGTGAGGGGTGTGTGGTATATCAGAATGTTACAGTGAGGGGTGTGGGGTATATCAGAGTGTTACAGTGAGGGGTGTGTGGTATATCAGAATGTTACAGTGAGGGATGTGGGGTATATCAGAATGTTACAGTGAGGGTGTGGGGTATATCAGCGTTACAGTGAGGGGTGTGGGGTATATCAGTGTTACAGTGAGGGATGTGGGGTATATCAGAGTGTTACAGTGAGGGGTGTGGGGTATATCAGAGTGTTACAGTGAGGGGTGTGGGGTATATCAGAGCATTACAGTGAGGGATGTGGGGGATATCAGTGTTACAGTGAGGGGTGTGGGGTATATCAGAGTGTTACAGTGAGGGGTGTGGGGTATATCAGAGTGTTACAGTGAGGGGTTGTGGGGTATATCAGAGTGTTCCAGTGAGGGGTGTGGGGTATATCAGAGTGTTACAGTGAGGGGTGTGGGGTATATCAGAGTGTTACAGTGAGGGATGTGGGATATATCAGAGTGTTACAGTGAGGGGTGTGGGGTATATCAGTGTTACAGTGAGCGGTGTGGGATATATCAGAGTGTTACAGTGAGGGGTGTGGGGTATATCAGAGTGTGACAGTGAGGGTGTGGGGTATATCAGAGCGTTAAAGTGAGGGGTGTGGGGTATATCAGAGTGTTACAGTGAGGGGTGTGGGGTATATCAGAGTGTTACAGTGAGGGGTGTGGTTATATCAGAGCATTACAGTGAGGGGCGTGGGGTATATCAGAGTGTTAAAGTGAGGGGTGTGGGGTATATCAGAGTGTTAAAGTGAGGGGTGTGGGGTATATCAGAGTGTTACAGTGAGGGTGTGGGGTATATCAGAGCGTTACAGTGAGGGGTGTGGGGTATATCAGTGTTACAGTGAGGGGTGTGGGGTATATCAGCGTTACAGTGAGGGGTGTGGGGTATATCAATGTTACAGTGAGGGGTGTGGGGTATATCAGAGTGTTACAGTGAGGGGTGTGGGGTATATCAGTGTTCCAGTGAGGGGTGTGGGGTATATCAGAGTGTTACAGTGAGGGGTGTGGTTATATCAGAGCATTACAGTGAGGGGTGTGCGATATATCAGAGCGTTACAGTGAGGGGTGTGGGATATATCAGAGTGTTAGAGTGAGGGGTATGGGGTATATCAGAGTGTTACAGTGAGGGGTGTGGGGTATATCAGAGAGTTACAGTGAGGGATGTGGGGTATATCAGAGTGTTAGAGTGAGGGGTATGGGGTATATCAGAGTGTTACAGTGAGGGGTGTGGGGTATATCAGAGTGTTACAGTGAGGGATGTGGGGTATATCAGTGTTAGAGTGAGGGGTATGGGGTATATCAGAGTGTTACAGTGAGGGGTGTGGGGTATATCAGAGTGTTACAGTGAGGGATGTGGGGTATATCAGTGTATTTCAGTGAGGGGTGTGGGGTATATCAGAGATTTACAGTGAGGGATGTGGTGTATATCAGAGTGTTACAGTGAGGGGTGTGGGGTATACCAGAGTGTTACAGTGAGGGGTGTGGTGTATATCAGTGTGTTACAGTGAGGGGTGTGGGGTATATCAGAGTGTTACAGTGAGGGATGTGGGGTATATCAGTGTGTTACAGTGAGGGGTGTGGGGTATATCAGTGTGTTACAGTGAGGGGTGTGGGGTATATCAGAGTGTTACAGTGAGGGGTGTGGGATATATCAGAATGTTACAGTGAGGGATGTGGTGTATATCAGAGTGTTACAGTGAGGGGTGTGGGGTATATCAGAGTGTTACAATGAGGGATGTGGGGTATATTTGTGTGTTACAGTGAGGGGTGTGGGGTATATCAGTGTGTTACAGTGAGGGGTGTGGGATATACCAGAGTGTTACAGTGAGGGGTGTGGGGTATATCAGAATGTTACAGTGAGGTGTGTGGGGTATAGCAGTGTGTTACAGTGAGGGGTGTGGGGTATATCAGTGTGTTACAGTGAAGGGTTTAGGGTATACCAGTGTGTTACAGTGAGGGGTGTGGGATATATCAGAGTGTTACAGTGAGGGGTGTGGGGTATATCAGAGTGTTACAGTGAGGGGTGTGGGGTATACCAGAGTTTTACAGTGAGGGGTGTGGGGTATATCAGAATGTTACAGTGAGGGGTGTGGGGTATATCAGAGTGTTACAGTGAGGGGTGTGGGGTATATTAGTGTGTTACAGTGAGGGGTGTGGGGTATACCAGAGTTTTACAGTGAGGGGTGTGGGGTATATCAGAGTGTTACAGTGTGGGGTGTGGGGTATATTAGTGTGTTACAGTGAGGGGTGTGGGGTATACCAGAGTGTTACAGTGAGGGGTGTGGGGTATATCAGAATGTTACAGTGAGGGGTGTGGGGTATATCAGAATGTTACAGTGAGGGGTGTGGGGTATATCAGAGTGTTACAGTGAGGGATGTGGGGTATATCATTGTGTTACAGTGAGGGGTGTGGGGTATATCAGAGTGTTACAGTGAGGGATGTGGGGTATATCATTGTGTTACAGTGAGGGGTGTGGGGTATACCAGAGTGTTACAGTGAGGGGTGTGGGGTATATCATTGTGTTACAGTGAGGGGTGTGGGGTATACCAGAGTGTTACAGTGAGGGGTGTGGGGTATATCAGTGTGTTACAGTGAGGGGTGTGGGGTATATCAGAGTGTTACAGTGAGGGATGTGGGGTATATCAGAGTGTTACAGTGAGAGGTGTGGGGTATATCATTGTGTTACAGTGAGGGGTGTGGGGTATATCAGTGTGTTACAGTGAGGGGTGTGGGGTATATCAGTGTGTTACAGTGAGGGGTGTGGGGTATATCAGAGTGTTACAGTGAGGGGTGTGGGATATATCAGAGTGTTACAGTGAGGGGTGTGGGGTATATCAGAGTGTTACAGTGAGGGGTGTGGGATATATCAGAATGTTACAGTGAGGGGTGTGGGGTATAGCAGAATGTTACAGTGAGGGGTGTGGGGTATATCAGACTACTTAGAAAACTATTTTCCTACTTTACTCTCGTGACTGCAGGCTGAACTTTCACTTTATTGGCAGGAAACTGAAGCCGGGACTGTTTCTGGGTCCCGAACCTGCCCCCAGGAGGAAACAGTCACTGAGTCCGGGGCACCCCCTTAACCGGCACGGAGACAGGTTCCTGTCCAGTTAAGGGCAATGGGCAGGCTCTCGAAACTGGAGGGCCAATCAGAGGCCTTCCAGCTTCAGAGGAGCACCTGGCTGCAGTAAAAGGTAAGTAATTGAGAGGGCGCTTCAGCATCGAGGCAGGATCTGAAAAACGTTTTGAAGAGTTTAATTAAAAAATAGAAAAAGCAGCCAGGCCACCACTGTCAGTAGGGAGCAGTGAGGTGATGGGGAAATCCCTCCACAGGGTGGCCTTTGGCTGTGCCTCCACCTGGACAGGCAGGGAGGGCCTGTAGGCCTGCCTGGAGCACTGCACCCTGGCCTGCCACAGGGCACCTGCCTCCAGGCAGTTAAACTGCCCCCTGTCGTGTCGGAAAACAGGAGGCTGACTAGAAAATCCCAGTCGGCCTCCATTATTTACCCTTAAAAAGGATCGTAATGAGTCGAATTGGCTGCCTGTCTCTTGGGTTCAGGCGGCCTTGCTGGGCCCTGAACAGGCGTTGGCCAAAACGGCCGACACCGGAAATGGGACTGGGAGACCGGAATGCTGCCCATGCTGGTATTTTCCGGCCCCGTCTGCCTCCATTCCAAACCTCAGCAGGGCCCGGAAATCCTGCCGTACACTTCAAAAGTACTTCTTTGCTGTGCCGAATTCTTCCCAATGTCCTGACCAATATTTATCCCTTTACCAACATCACTGAAACAGATGATCTGGTCACAGCTGTTTGTGGGAGCTTTCTGTGCACAGATTGGTTGCTGCATTTCCCATATGATGAACATCCGAGTGAGGAGCAGAAGTAGGCCATTCACCAGTAACTATGCTCCAAAATGACTTGGTTGGCTTTAAGGTGTTTTGGGATGTCCTGTGAACGGCACTATAGAAATGCAAGTTCTATCTTTATTACAACACATGAACCCTTTGACTGAGGTTGTTGGAGGAGCTGCTGAAGGTGCCCAAGCTGAGATCATTCCCAATCCTGTCACTGTAGTCGGGGGCGGAACCTTGGCTGATCTTTTTTCCACTTCTTCATCCCTCGCCTTCTCAGGAGCTTTTTGAGTCAATTATAATGCTTCTGCTTCAACAACAGTGAAATAAAATCACCTTTAATTGTTCTTCCCAGTCTTGCTGTCTCTGTGTGGTGTCCAGCTCAAGGCAGGTCAATGATCTGCTGCACACACAGGAACCCTACTGAGAGGCATCAGCACCAGCTAATGGGAGGCAGTGGTGTAGTAGTAATGACACTTTACTAGTAATCCAGAGGCCCAGGCTAGTGCTCTGGGGACATGGGTTCAAATCCCACCACAGCAGCTGGTGGAATTTAAATTCAATTATTAATAAAATATCTGGAATTGAAAGCTAGTCTCGGTAATGGTGCCATTAAACCATCATTGATTGTCATAAAAACCCATCTGATTCATGAATGTCCTTCAGGGAAGGAAATCTGCCATCCTTACCTGCTCTGGCCTACATGTGACTCCAGACACACAGCAATGTGGTTGACTTTTAACTGCCCTCCAAAAAGGCCTAGCAAGCCACTCAGTTGTCCAGGGCAATTAGGGATGGGAACAAATGCTGGCCTTGCTAGTGACACACAGATCCCATGAAAAAAAAATTAGTTCTCATTGGCACTTTAGCAGGAGGCTTGCAGGCCATGTACAGGGATTTAAATCAGTATTTCCATTAATTTCCACATCTCCGGAGCAGAGCATGGTGTTCAGATTTCAAACTCATTCCCCCAACAAAAGCTCTTCCCAAATTTCCAGGCCCAAGAAATTCAAACAGCCTGAATAGAGTCGAGTTGCCTCGGCTCATGGTTGGACGCACTTGAGTTAAGACACCTTTAAGAGGTGATTAAATAGCAATAATGGGCGTGTGGGAGTATGATTGGTTGTAAGTGAGGAAGGGTAGCTTTGATTAAAAGACTCAACCTGTGCCTCCCGTCATGTGATCCACTTTCCTCTTTAGTTATAACCTGCCACACTCCCACTTATATCTTATTGGTTCATTAATAAAGGATATTAAATAGCTCGAATAAATCTTTGAGTAGTTACACTGTCTCCTCTTTTCATTTTACAAAGGAAATGCCAGCATCGATTATGCAAGCTACTACCTGGGACTCTGGGATTGCATTAGTGAGGAACCTGATGAACTGTCATTTAAACGAGGAGATTTGATTCACATCCTGAGCAAAGTAAGGCATTGAACCAATCATTTACTCTATTTGTGATGTGTGAAGCTTTTATCCTCCTCACCCTCTACATCCTGGTCGTTGTTAACCCTACGATGGGAACACTGTTGGCCATTGGTATCTGGATTGGCTCAATGGGCAGCTCTCTTGCCCCTGTGTCAGTACATTGTGGTTTCAGTTCTTCACTCCAGAGACTCGAGCACATAATCCAGGCTGACACTCCCAGTGCAATACTGAGGGATTGCTGCACTGTCGGAGGCATTGCCTTTCAGATGAGACTTTAAGTCAAGGCCCTGTCTATCCTCTGAGGTGGGCGTAAACGATCCCATGGAAGAAGAGCAGGGGAGTTCTCCCCGGTGTCCTGACCAATAATTATCCATCAATCAACATCACTAAAACAGATGATCTGGTCATTATCACATTGCTGTTTGTGGGAGCTTGCTGTGCACAAATTAGCTGCCATGTTTCCTACAATGCAACAGTGACTACACTTCAGAAAAATGTCACTGCCTGTAAAAGCGCTTTGGGGCATCCTGAGGTCATGAAAGGTGCTATAGAAATGCAAGTCGTTCTGTTTTTCTACATGGCAAGGGTCACCGGATAGTGATCAGTAGTGGGGCCCTGGTTGATCTTCTTTCCTCTGCAGCCCCTCCAGCCCAACCTCTAACCAACACAGATACCCTAATGTGAATTGCAGCCCCTCACATCACCCTGTCATTTTAATTTACAGTGGTAGATTTATCTCTCTATATGCCTGGGGCTTTTGGGTCACAGGAGCAGGAGGAGGCCATTCAGCCTCTCAAGCTTGTTCTGTCCTGCAATCACATCACGGCTGATCTGTACCTCAGCTCCATGTACCTGGCGGACACAAGGAAAATAGGTTGGGAAGGAACCCCAGGCCAGATGAAGAAGCCTTCCTGATTCTCCATTCTTGTAAACGAATGGATTGAAAATTGGTGGAAAGAGCATTCCCTTCTGTTGACGTGCTCCCCCCTGTCTGACTTCCCTGTGCACTCCGAGCCCGGGGAAACCAATGTCCTCACAGAACCATGTGCCTTTTTTATTTTCAATTTGCTTTGTGTTTAATGTCACAGCAGCACTCCTGGATCACGGACACGAGACCCTGTCTAGCGATCACAGTGCGGCATTACTAATGACAGTGTCTTTGCAGCGAGATTATTAAGAAATAATTAGCAATACAGTACAGTAGCAAAATACCCTCCTGCCGTATAAGTACTGATTTAATGCAGCCAATGAAAAAATGATGTATGGATGCAAATGTTTGTTATATTATCTACTTAAGTATTGGGCCGAGAGAGAAAATCCATTCTCTCTCTCTCTATCTTTGTACTGATTCAACCACAATGCCAAACCCCTAAAGGCTGTGAATAATCTCTTGATGAGTGGCGGTGATTTTACCATCTCGAGCAATTATTCACCAGTTCAACTTCAGGTCACCTGTGCCATACAAAGGCTTGAATTGATTGGTCCATTAGCCTGTGACAGAAGAGTGGCGAAAGAGATACACCATCGTGATTGGTGAGTTTGAGTAACTACTTGTGTTTCTAACCCATACAAGGAGCCTGACACTGACAATGTATCACATCAAGCGTGCTGAAGCACAGCAGTTATTTCCCGATCATTATGCATTAGGAGTGTGTCTCCCTCTCTCTGTGTAGCCCATTCTCTGGGAGATATGCAGAGATGTTATAGCAAAGAAACTTAATTGTGGATTCTGCCTATACATGTACGTATATATAGAGACAGAGCCTTACCAGCAGTGTGCATTATATCAGACGGTAGGTCTAATGTGTTTGTATGAGATTGTGAAGCATCAGACACTGGTATATATTTGCTCTTAAAATTATTTCCTAATTTCCAGCCAAAAGACCTGGGGGAAAAAAATCCATGACCCAAGTTTGAGACATCTCTTCAGTTAGCACAGCTCTCCAGAGAATGGGAAACTTAACTTAACTTTTAATGTGCATTACCTGTTGCATTTGGTACAGCCTATCACTTAGACTGGGAGAAGCACGCAGGGGCGTGAGAGGGGAGAGTGGAAGGAGCCAGGGAGACACCCGAGGGTGGGTGGGAATTGAAGAGTAACCAGTGAGAGCTCATCAGCAGGTCAGAAGCAAATGGGTGAAACAGGAATAAAAACAGAAAATGCTGGAAATACTCAGCAGGTCTGGCAGCATCTGTGGAGAGAGAGTGTTTCAGGTCTGTGACCTTTCATCAGAGCTGGCAAAGATTAGAAATGGGTGAAACAGGAGCCTGAGAGAGATTGGTGAGAGGCTGGGAGGAAGAGAGATACAAACAGGAAATCCCGAGCTCTGCAATCCAGAAGGAGATTGCAGATAGTAGAGTACAGTGAGGCCATGATGGAGAGAGGTGAAAATGATGATTCAGTTACCATTCTGGGGCACAGGGAGAGCTGGAACAAATAGGGGGCCAATGTCACTGTGGAACATTTAACTAAAAGTTTGCTTATTAACCAAACAGTCATAAATAACTTTATTTTTTTTATTTTCACTGTGATTAAAGCAAGACAAATCCAAATCTGGTGAGAGAGTCTGCTCCTGAACCCTCACCCACTCCAGTTTCTGTCCACACCTGAAAAGCACACTGTCCAAGAGAAATCACTGTGTTTATTGGAACAGGAAGGCCATTCAGCCCCTCGAGCCTGCTCTGTCATTCAATTAGATCATGGCTGACCAGTACCACAACTCCATCTGTCTTAGCTCCATATCCTTTGATACACTCATCTAACAAAAATCTATCAGTCTCAGTCTTGAAAGCTCCAGTTGACCACTCGCATACACAGCCTCTCAATGAAGAGAGATCCAAGTTTTTAATCACCATTTGTGTGGAAAGGTGCTTCCTGATATCACTCCTGATTGCCCAGCTCTAAATTAAAGATCATGTCTCATTGTTCTTGATTCCCCCACCAGAGAAAAAAGTTGCTCCGTATCTATCCTATCAAATTTGCTCTAACATTTTAAAAACCTTCATCAAATCACCCCTCAACCATCTCACCTCAGCAGAGTACAAGCCAAGTTTATACCATCTAGTGTAATGATGTCAGTGGGAGCTGTAGGCATTGGGTTGCCAACTCTTGTTGGATGTATTCTTGGAGGTTTCTCCACCCCTTGTAGCGTTGTCCTGGAGATGAATCTTTAATTCCTGGAGACTCCAGGACAATCCTCGAGGGTTGGCAACTCCCAGGTATGGGGCAATTGTGTAGAGCCCCAACTGTTCTTACATTCATATCAGCAAAGAGTGGGACTCAAAGCTGCTTTTGCAACTCATCATATGAGGTACCTACCTGTGAGCAACAGAGAAGTCCTCTCTGATAACGTACATCTTCTATAGTGAGTCTGCAAGAACTCTGACCATACTCCCCTCCTCGCATACTTGCCTCTGAGTCAGACAATTCTGGGTTTGAGTCCCATACCACAAGCTAACCATCTAATCTGGGCTGACACCCCAGTGCAGAGGAGAGAACAGGATAGTGCTTCATTCAAGGACCTTCAGATTGGCTTTTAGACTGAGACCCTGTCTGTGCATTCAGGTGGTACCCTCCAATGATAGGCAGAGCGTGTTTTTCCTCTGCCAGCCCATTCACCTCACTGCCCTTTCTGGGGTCTTGCTGTGCGCAATAAACAAAATAGCTTCCACATTAGCTGCGTAACAGTCGCTGCAGCTCATTCATTTTACGTGACGCACTGGGCCGTAGCTGAGAGACGTGATAAAGCGCTTGATCAAAGTCTTTTTCCCTTCACGCAGCTGTTCAGTGAATCAGAGTTCAAATGAAGTGCGAGCATAATTCCGTGACTTAATGAGCCTAACTCTCTGACGTGTTTGCAATAGATGTCCAGGCCCCTGCTCTCTCGCTCTCTTTTAAAAAAAAAACGTAAGTAAGCCATAAGGGGAAGATTCTGCCCCAGCTCTGTGGGGACCGAGCTCTCTTGCTGCCTCTTCCTTAGAAAGTGTACGCATTGCAGCAGTGAGGGCTGGAGAACAAAATTGAGGGGTGGATGAAAAGATGGGCAGATTAGGAAGGCAACTCTGCTTTGTCAAATGGGTCATTGAGCGTATAAATCGTTGGTGTGTCCTGTCTGATCATGCACCTCTATGAACAGAACAGATTGTACTGTGCTCCCGACACTAATGAGGCAAGACCGAGGAAAAAGAGAGAGAGAAAGAGAGACACACACAAGCTGGACTCACTGCATTAGAGTAACACGCTGCACCGCGGCTGCTTTAAGTATAACCCACACTAAGAATTAATCAATAAACCCAGGAAATTTGGCCTCTGCCACACAGCCCCTGAAGCATATTTCAGGATATGTAAACCACGCCATTGAGCGGATTCATATTCCGAATTCTTGGAATTGCAAAAAAAAAATGCAATCTTCTGTTTCTAAATTGGTCTCCTTTATGGAACAGCCAGTATGTCTCGACGAATCAGAGACATCGCAGCACGGAAAGCAGACCACTGAGCCCCCTGCAGGATGCGAGCTTTTCAGTTGGAGTTATCCCCCCAATCTCACCACCCTGCCCCTTTCCCCTCACTTTTGCATTTTTGCTCTTTAAGTATTTATCTGATTCCCTTTTAAAGTAGATGGAGTTCGGTTGCAGGTCAGCCATGATCTGAGTGAGGGCAGGATCGAGGGGCTGAATGGCCTCCTCCTGTTTCTGTGTTCCTAAATACCTAACAACAACAGCCTGCATCTGTGTAGCGCCATTATCATAGTAAAACATCTCAAGGCGCTTCACAGGAGTGTTATCAAACAAAATTTGACACTGAGGCACATAAGGAGATATTAGGACAGGTGATGAAAGCTTGGTCAAAGAGGTAGGTTTTAAGGAGCATCTTAATCCTTTCAAATGCTTAGCCAGTTCCTCAATAGCCCCCTTGTGGTAAAGCATCCAATAACTCTCCATGGGGAAAGACATTATCCATCATCCCCTCGTGTCTGTCTGGGAATGAATCACAGCCTGTGCTCCCGACCCATTTGTATTGGCCGACAAAGTCCAGGGGCCTGAGACTGCCCCAGTAAGAGCACTTGCAATAATCAGCTGAATCCAAACTTCAGATTTTGCACACCTTCAAAATCGGAAACAGTTCAATAATATGCAGCAATAACCCCTGGCTGCCTGATTTGCCCCGTATCCACAGGCAGGTGAAGTAGACGGCAGAGGAACCGTGAACCTCACTGGTCAGACTTGCAACATTCTCATTCTGGCTGTTGACTTGCGCCATTCTGCGTGGTGCAGATGGTCAGAGAGCTCGGGAACTGGCTAGGATCCAATACGGGAGTTCAAGTAGCAGCGATCTCCAACAGCAGGTCCTGAGGAGAGGTAAAGCAATGGTACCACTCCATTACCTGGCTCTTTTGGTATCTGAGACAACCCTGTAAAGTGAAAGGGGCATCTGTCCTTGAGCAAGAAACTAACAGTACACTGACTGGGGTCTCTCAGTCCTCTTTCTCTCAGGGAGATATCAGTACACTAACTAGTGTCATAGAACGTAACCCAGCCAAGTGGGCAAACACAATCTAACATGCTTAATCATACATGTTCAAGTATGCAATACACACTGTTGAACATGGACATGCAGATATATTCACATACTCCCTCAACAACAACAACTTGCATTTATATAGTGCCTTTAATGAAGTAAAATGTCCCAAGGTGCTTCACAGGAATGTTATTAAACAAAATTTGATACTGAGCCACATAAGGAGATATTAGGACAGGTGACCAAAGCTTGGTCAAAGAGGTAGATTTTAAGAAGCAACTTAAAGGAAGAAAAAGCAGTCAAGAGGTTTAGGGAGGGAACTCCAGAGCCTAGGGCCTTGGCAACTGAAGGCATGGCCATCAGTGGCGTAGCAATTAAAATCAGGGATGCTCAGGAGGCCAGAGATATTGAAGGTTGTAGGGATGGAGAAGATTACAGAGTTAGAGAGGGGTGAGGTTATGGAGGGATTTGAACATGAGAAGGAGAATTTTAAATCAAGCTCTGTCAGACTGGGTGCCAGTGTATGTCAGGGAATACAGAAATGATGGATGAATGAGACTTGGTGCGTTAGATATGTGCAGGTGAGTTTTGGACAAGCTCAAGTTTTTAATGATGAAAGCTGGCTGGTGCTCACTTTCTCTCCCTCTGTCTCTCCCTCTGTCTCTCCCTCTGTCTCTCCCTCTGTCTCTCCCTCTGTCTCTCCCTCTGTCTCTCCCTCTGTCTCTCCCTCTGTCTCTCCCTCTGTCTCTGTGTGTCTCTTGCTCTCAGTCCCTTTTGATCTCTATCTCAACCTGCCTCTTACTCTGTCTTTTGCTCTCTCTGTCTCGTTCTGTTTCTCTTACTCTCTCTCTGTCTGTGTCTCTCATCATTCTCTGTCTCTCTTGTGCTCTCTCTCCTGCTCTCTCGATCTCTCTGTCTCTCTTGCTATCTCTCTTTGTGTCAGTCTTTCTGTCTCTCTCTCTTGTGCACACACATAATTGAGGAATTCAGTAGAGCCTTGTTCATCCAACTGGATCATAATTTCATTTTGGAAGGAAAGTTTCAATCTGATCCCGATTAATTGGCAAATGAATCTTTCACTGTCAGAGAATGTAACCCACAGGTAGAGATTCTATTCTGTGTTACCCTGTGCAACTGAACAGACAAAATAGAAGCTAATAAAAAAACCACCCATCTGGCATTTATATCCACAAGTGCATGGGGAAGTGATGAGATCTGACAGCTTTCACAGAAAATTCAAATAACTGTACTCAGAATGGGTCAAGTGGAAAAATGAACAGTGCCTGTTAGATTACCAGGACACTGATGCCTAAATGAGGGAACTGAATGAAATATAACACACTTAAATCTGACCTTTCTTTGCACGTATTATTTGTAAAGGCTAATTAAGCAAACAGTTCTCTTTACTTAGATCAGTCGTACTCTAGACTTTGACGTTTATACAATACTTCAAATAACCAATCAGAAATCTGAGTTCACTGTAGATTTCTCAATTGTTGATGTGCAAGGCTTAAAGTAAGTGGTCGGATTGATACAGGACTTCTCACCACCTCACGTCATTCCAAAGCACTTTACAGCCAATGAAGTACTTCTGTTGTCACTTTTTTTCCAAACAATATACTTCATTTGTTAAATTTATGGAAGTATATTACATAATAATTCAAATTTGACATTACATAAACTGCAATACAGATCACTTTATTTCAATGCAGCACATGAGATGCCTCTGACAATTACAGGTTATATTTACAGTATATATTTACATTTCATGTCAAACATTCGCTGGTGCACAGATGGGTTCCAGCGGTGGGGGGGGGGGGGGCCTTAGACTGTAGCCTCTGTAGCCTTTCCAGCCACTGCCCCAAGCTTTAGTACAGCCCTCAGCATGTAGACCTTGACCTTGGAATGTGCCAGTTTGCAACACTTGGTTGTGGACAGCTGTTTGCGCTGGAAGACCTGAAACTTTCGTAGTCTCTGTTATAATGTAGGAAACACAGCAGCCAGTTTGTGCACAGCAAGCTCCCACAAACAGCAATGTGATAATAACCAAATAATCAGTTTTTCTAGTAATGCAGGTTGAGGGATTAATATTGATCAGGACACCAGGGAAAACTCCCCTGCTCTTCTACAAAATTGTGCCATGGGATCTTTCAGTTGTGCCTGAGAGGGCAGATGGAGGCTGAGTTTAACTTCTCTGACAGTGCTGCACTCCTTCAGTATTGCACTCAAGTGTCATCCTGGATTATGTGCTCGAGTCTCTGGAGTGGGCCTTCAATCCACAACCTTCAAGCATGCTCCCCACTGAGCCACAGCTGACACCTTAACCATCAGTTGTGCAGCATTTATATTCAAGTCTTTGTTAAATGGAGCAAGTTCTCCCTGATGTCTTGCCCAATATTTATCCTTCAACAAACATGACTAAAACAGATTCGCCAGTCATTTATTTCATTGCTGTTTGTGGGATCTTGCTATGCACAAATTGGCTGCCACGTTTCCTACATTACAACAGGGACTACACTTCCAAAAAAAAAAGTTGCTTAGCTGTAAAGCACGTTGGGATGTCCTGAGGTGATGAAGTGCAAGTTGTCTTATATTGTCAAACCTGGCCAACCACACAAGCACTATATGTCCCCGCGACACACCCCGTTCCCTAGCCACTAGATTCCATCCCTTTCACTGGCCTGAAGCTGAATGAGACTGTTTGCAACCTTGGCATCCTAGTTCACCCTGAGCCGAGTTTCTGACCCCATATCTGTGCCATCACCAATACTGCCAACTTCTACCTCCTCAATATCGCCCATCTGCAGCTGCAAGCCTCATCTATCCCTTTGTCACTTCCAGACTTGATTATTCTAAACTCTCTTCCACCATCTGTAAACTTCAGCTCATCTAAAACTCTGCTGCCTGTATCCTAATTCGCACCAAGTCTCATTCACCCGTCACCTCTTTGCTCACTGACCTACATTGGCTCCTGGACCAGCAACATCACCATGTCAAAATTTTTATCCTTGTGCTTAAATTCCTTCATGCCTTGGTCCCTCCCTATCTCTGTAACTGCCTCCAGTACTACACCCATCCAAGACATCTGCACAAGGGGAGGCAGTGGCATAGTGATAATGTCACTGGACTAGTAGCCCTGAGGCCCAGGCTAGTATCTGGGGACATGGGTTCAAATCCCACCAAGGTAGATGGTGAAATTTGAATTCAATTAATAAAAACCTGGAATTAAAAAGCTAGTCCAATGGTGACCATGAAACTATTGTTGATTGTTGTTAAAAACCCATCTGGTTCACTAATGTCCTTTAGGGGAAATAATCTGTCATCCTCACCTGGGATGGTGTATTAAGCCACTCAGTTCAAGGACAGTTAGGGATGGGCAATAAATGCTGGCCTAGCCAGCAACGCCCACATCCCATGAACAAATAAAAAAAACTTCTCCAGTTCCGAACTCAATGCATCCGCTATTCATTTACTCCACCATTGGCGGCCATGCCTTCAGCTGCCCCATCTCTCTACCCCTCTGTCCTCCTTTCAGACATTCCTTAACACTCAAATCTTTCGCAAAGCTTCCAATGAACAATCCTAATGTCTCTTCCTTTGGTTCGGTGTCAAATTTTGTTTGATACTCTTATGAAGAGCATTGGAACAGTTCCTCATTAATGGTGCAATATCAACACAGTTTGCTACAGTGAGGGGAGTGGAATATATCAGAGTGTTACAGTGAGGGGTGTGGGATATATCAGAGTGTTAGAGTGAGGGGTGTGGGGTATATCAAAGTGTTACGGTGAGGGGTGTGGGATATATCAGAGTGTTACAGTGAGGGGTGTGGGGTATATCAGAGTGTTAGAGTGAGGGGTGTGGGATATATCAGAGTGTTAGAGTGAGGGGTGTGGGGTATATCAAAGTGTTACGGTGAGGGGTGTGGGATATATCAGAGTGTTACAGTGAGGGGTGTGGGATATATCAGAGTGTTACAGTGAGGGGTGTGGGGTATATCAGAGTGTTAGAGTGAGGGGTGTGGGATATATCAGAGTGTTAGAGTGAGGGGTGTGGGATATATCAGAGTGTTAGAGTGAGGGGTGTGGGGTATATCAGAGTGTTACAGTGAGGGGTGTGGGGTCTATCAGTGTTACAGTGAGGGGTGTGGGATATATCAGAGTGTTACAGTGAGGGGTGTGGGGTATATCAGTGTTACAGTGAGGGGTGTGGGGTATATCAGTGTTACAGTGAGGGGTGTGGGGTCTATCAGTGTTACAGTGAGGGGTGTGGGATATATCAGAGTGTTACAGTGAGGGGTGTGGGGTCTATCAGTGTTACAGTGAGGGGTGTGGGGTATATCAGAGTGTTGCAGTGAGGGGTGTGGGGTATATCAGAGTGTTACAGTGAGGGGTGTGGGGTATATCAGAGTGTTACAGTGAGGGGTGTGGGGTCTATCAGTGTTACAGTGAGGGGTGTGGGGTATATCAGAGTGTTGCAGTGAGGGGTGTGGGGTGTATCAGAAACATTGAGGGGTGTGGGGTCTATCAGAGTGTTACAGTGAGGGGTGAGGCGTATATCAGTGTTACAGTGAGGGGTGTGGGTTATATCAGAGTGTTACAGTGAGGGGTGTGGGTTATATCAGAGTGTTACAGTGAGGGGTGTGGGGTATATCAGAGTGTTACAGTGAGGGGTGTGTGGTATATCAGTGTTACAGTGAGGGGTGTGGAATATATCAGTGTTACAGTGAGGGGTGTGGGGTATATCAGTGTTACAGTGAGGGGTGTGGGGTATATCAGTGTTGCAGTGAGGGGTGTGGGGGATATCAGTGTTACAGTGAGGGGTGTGGGGTATATCAGTGTTACAGTGAGGGGTGTGGGGTATATCAGTGTTACAGTGAGGGGTGTGGAATATATCAGTGTTACAGTGAGGGGTGTGGGGTATATCAGTGTTACAGTGAGGGGTGTGGAATATATCAGTGTTACAGTGAGGGGTGTGGGGTATATCAGTGTTACAGTGAGGGGTGTGGGGTATACCAGTGTTACAGTGAGGGGTGTGGGGTATATCAGTGTTACAGTGAGGGGTGTGGAATATATCAGTGTTACAGTGAGGGGTGTGGAATATATCAGTGTTACAGTGAGGGGTGTGGGGTATATCAGTGTTACAGTGAGGGGTGTGGGGTATATCAGTGTTACAGTGAGGGGTGTGGAATATATCAGTGTTACAGTGAGGGGTGTGGGGTATATCAGTGTTACAGTGAGGGGTGTGGGGTATATCAGTGTTACAGTGAGGGTTGTGGAATATATCAGTGTTACAGTGAGGGGCGTGGGGTATATCAGTGTTACAGTGAGAGGCGTGGAATATATCAGTGTTACAGTGAGGGGTGTGGGGTATATCAGTGTTACAGTGAGGGGTGTGGGGTATATCAGTGTTACAGTGAGGGGTGTGGAATATATCAGTGTTACAGTGAGGGGCGTAGGGTATATCAGTGTTACAGTGAGGGGCGTGGGGTATATCAGTGTTACAGTGAGGGGCGTGGGGTATATCAGTGTTACAGTGAGGGGCGTGGGGTATATCAGTGTTACAGTGAGGGGTGTGGGGTATATCAGTGTTACAGTGAGGGGTGTGACGATATGTAACAGTGTGTTAGCCATGTTCTTGTGTCTTTTGTGTTTTTTCTAGTGTGTGTGTGTTCTGTATTAATCAGCTGAGCATATTGCACCCCAGGGAGAGGAGCTCACATGACCTGAGATCACATAAATTAAATATTTTGTTCAATTTTAAAGTACGCCCAAGGAAGAGATTAACAGCTGCTGCTAATTTCTGATAAAATCCTTATTCAGGTTTGGGGTAAATCTGACAGTTTTGAAAAGCAACATTTTGTTCTCAGAGATTCCTGTCTGGTTCATCTGTTGCCCCATTTCCCTTTATCATATCCCTTTGATCATTGTCTGTGCTGTTTTCTGGGCAAATTTACATGGGAGGAGTTCAATTCCCAGAAACTAATGCTGGTTCTGGTTCAACCTCTCCCAGGGACACTCAACCTCATACACATTCGCCCTCAATCACATTCCCTCACACTAACCCTCACACTCACTCACCCTCATTCCCTCACCCACACACACATGCTCACATCGACACAATCTCACAGACACACACTCACACATACACGCCATTAGACATGCATGTTCACATATACATGCACTCTCACGCTCCCACATGTGCGCAGTGTCTAGGAGAGGTTATTACCAGCAACCAGATGTTCGCAGGTCCAATCTCCACTCAATGCACAGTTCCATGGAAAATTATACAGACTTCCCAACCTAGTGGTCAGCCAGGAACCCTCGTTGTTTCAAATGTGGGGGTTTGGATGTTGACTAAGAGCAGGACAAGACTCTGACATGAGGCCACCCATGGTTAAATAGCCCACCAACACTGACAGTCTGAGCTTGCACATGAAGAATGCCACTTGTTCAAGAGGTCCCAGCATCACCTGGGACTAAATCCCTTCCTGGTTCAGCCTGTGCTCACTGATCGACATTGGATGTTAATCTGTTAACTGTGTATCAATTGTTTGATTATATGCAGTTGGAGGGTGTTAATTGGGGTCTTACTTGAGCAATTGTGTGAGGCAGGGGAGGTGATAGCAGGGGCTCTGACACAAATTTTCAGATCCTCTCTGGCCATGGGAGAGGTACTGGAGGACAGTGAATGTGATACCATTATTGAAGAAGGGTAGCAGGGATAAACCAGGTAATTACAGGCCGGTGAGTCTAACATCAGTGGTTGGGAAACTATTTGAAAAAGTTCTGAGGGACAGGATTAATCTCCACTTGGAGAGGCAAGGATTAATCAGGGATAGTCAGCATGGCTTTGTCAGGGGGAGATCATGTCAAACTAACTTGATTGAATTTTTCGAGGAGGTGACTAAATGTGTAGATGAGGGTAAAGCAGTTGATGTAGTCTACATGGACTTCAGTAAGGCTTTTGATAAGGTCCCGTATGGGAGATTGGTTAGGAAGGTAAGAGCCCATGGGATCCAGGGCAATTTGGCAAATTGGATCCAAAATTGGCTTGGTGGCAGGAAATAGAGGGTAATGGTCCTCACTTTTCACCCCCATATCCTCCATATCCAAAGGATCATCCTCCACCATTTCCGCCACCTCCAGCGTGATGCCACTACCAGTCGCATCTTCCCCTCCCTTCCCCTGTCAGCATTCCGAAGGGATCATTCCCTCCGCGACACCCTGGTCCACTCCTCCATTACCCCCACCACCTCATCCCCGTCCCAGGGCACCTTCCCCTGCAATCGCAGGAGGTGTAATACCTGCCCATTTACCTCCTCTCTCCTCACTATCCCAGGCCCCAAACACTCCTTTCAGGTGAAGCAGCGATTTACTTGTACTTCTTTCAATGTCGTATACTATATTCGCTGCTCACTGTGTGGTCTCCTCTACATTGGGGAGACCAAGCGCAGACTGGGTGACCGCTTTGCGGAACATCTCCGCTCAGTCCGCAAGCAGGACCCTGAGCTTCCGGTTGCTTGCCATTTCAACGCTCCCCCCTGCTCTCATGCTCACATCTCTGTCCTGGGATTGCTGCAGTGTTCCAGTGAACATCAACGCAAGCTCAAGGAACAGCATCTCATCTACCGATTAGGCACACTACAGCCTGCCGGACTGAACATTGAGTTCAATAATTTCAGAGCACGACAGCCCCCCATTTTACTTTCATTTTTAGTTATTTTTTCTTCCTTTTTTTACATTCTTTTTTTACATTTTTTACAATCTTTTTTTTGCATTTATTTCATTTCATCTTAGTTTGTTCAGTTTGCTTACCCACTGTTTTTTTTTCAGGTTTGCACTTGCTGCTGTTCAATATTCAGTGTATTAATACCTAATCTGTACTAGTGCTTTGTCTTTCAACACACCATTAACATATTGTTTGCCTTTGCTCCGTGACCTTTTGGTCAGCTATGTGGCCTGGTCCAATCTAGACCTCCTTTGTTATCTCTTGCCCCACCCCCACCTCACTTGCTTATAACCTGTGACTTTTCTAATATTTGTCAGTTCCGATGAAGGGTCACTGACCCAAAACGTTAACTCTGCTTCTCTTTTCACAGATGCTGCCAGACCTGCTGAGTGGTTCCAGCATTTCTTGTTTTTATTTCAGATTTCCAGCTTCCGCAGTATTTTGCTTTTATATTAGGGTAATGGTCAAGGGTTGTTTTTGCGAGTGGAAGCCAGTGACCAGTGGTGTACCACAGGGATCGGTGCTGGGACCCTTGCTGTTTGTAGTGTACATTAATGATTTAGACATGAATATAGGAGTTATGATAAGTACGTTCGCAGATGACATGAAAATTGGTGGTGTGGTAAATAGTGAGGAGGAAAGCCTTGGAGTACAGGACGATATCGGTGGGCTGGTAAGATGGGCGGAGCTGTGGCAAGTGGAATTTAATCTGAGAAGTGTGAGGTGATGTATTTTGGGAGGACTAACAAGGCAAAGGAATATACAATGGATGGTAGGGCCCTAGGAAGTACAGAAGGTCAGTGGGTCCTTGGTGTACTTGTCCATAGACCACTGAAGGCAGCAGCAAAGGTGGTTAGGAAGGCATATGGGATACTTGCCTTTATTAGCCGAGGCATAGAATATAAGAGCAGGGAGGCTATGATGGAGCTGTATAAAACGCTAGTTAGGCCACAGCTGGAGTACTGTGTACAGTTCTGGTCACCACACTATAGGAAGGATGTGATTGCACTGGAGAGGGTGCAGAGGAGATTCACCAGGATGTTGCCTGGGCTGGAGCATTTCAGCTATGAAGAGAGACTGAAAAGGCTAGGGTTGTTTTCCTTTGAGCAGAGAAGGATGAGAGGGGACATGATTGAGGTATACAAAATTATGAGGTGTATTGATAGGTTAGATAGGAAGAGACCTTTTCCCTTAGTGGAGGGATCAATAACCAGGGAGCATAGATTTAAGGTAAGGGGCAGGAGGTTTAGAGGGGATTTGAGGAAAAGATTTTTCACCCAGAGGGTGGTTGGAATCTGGATTGCACTGCCTGAAGGGGTGGTAGAGGCAGGAACCCTCACAACATTTAATAAGTATTTAGATGAGCACTTGAAACATCATAGCAGACAAGGCCAGGGGCCAAGTGCTGGAAAATGGGACTAGAATAGTTAGGTGCTTGATGGCCGGCACAGATACAATGGGCCGAAGGGCCTGTTTCTGTGCTGTGTAACTCTATGACTCTATTATAATCAGATACTCACTGAGGGTTTGAGTGAGGAGCTATGTGTTTGTAATCCTTTTATGCTGTACAATAAATGTGAAACTGAGTAAAGATAGGCTCCAGCATTATCCTTCCATAACAAGCTTTCTGGAGTTTAAGGTCACTGACCTGAAACGTTAACTTTGCTTCTCTCTCCACAGATGCTGTCAGACCTGCAGAGTATTTCCAGCATTTCTTGTTTTTATTTCAGATTTCCAGCATCTGCAGTATTTTGCTTTTATTCTGAGTTTAACACTGGCTCCCAGTCTGGCAATGCCTTGTTTTAAAATTCTCATCCTTGTTTTTCAATCCCTCCATGGCCTCGCTCCTCCCCATCCCTGTAACCTCCTTAAACCCCGCAATCCTCCGAGATATTTGTGCTCAGCGTTTCCTGTAAGCTGCATTGCAACCCAGAAGCTGCTACACAGGACAGATTGTCCTCTTTAAGCTACCACATGTGCGCAGTTGCACAAAAAATGTAAAGGGACTGCACATTCAAATGATGAGGCCACAAACAACAAAAGAAAAATTGAAGCAGATATTGTCTACGCTCCTCTAATTCTGGCTTTTTAAGTATCCCCAGTTTTAATCGCTTCACCATTAGTTTTTTTTAATTTCCAAAATATACTTTATTCATAAAAATCTGTAAAAAAAAAAAAAATACATTCCCAAACAGTTTAAAACAGCATCAAGTCAAAAAATACAAACAGGGAAAAGGTGATCAGTTTCCTTCAATACAATCATGAGTTGCCTCACAACCCTTCCATTTCATTTGTTAATTGCTTCACCATTAGTTGCCTGGGCCCTAAGCTCTGGAATTCCCACACTTAATGTTTCCATCTCTATACCACTTGTTCCTCCTTTTCAGTCACTCCTTAAAACTAACCTTTTTGACCAAGCTTTTGGTCGCCTGTTCTGATATCTCCTTACGTGACTCGGTGTTGTATTTTGTCTGATAATCGCTCCTGTCAAGTGCTTTGGGGCGTTTTACTACATTAAAGGTGCTATACAAATGTAAGTTGTTGTTGTTGAAAGTGGAGGGAGGAGCAAGCAAGAGAAATGAGTGAAACTGAGACCCATTTGCATACCAGAGAGGCAGTTTGAGAGGGGAGAGCAGGTCAGTGCCCTCTGAGTGTTGATGAAGAAGAGAATGTCTTGTGGTGTAAGAGATCTAAAAGAGATGGGGAGGAAATCACTTTTAATAAATGAAGTGGAGGAAATGAGACATCTGATGGTCGATGCCTTGAGCTAGCTGACTGTGTTCGGAGAGAAAGAGAGAGGCCATTGTGAGTTCCTCTTTGCTTGAGCCCCTTGTAATCTGACTGTCCGACCCTCGTAAATCGAGAGTGAGAAATGAACTGTAAACTTGAACCTCGCTATCTGGAGCTTTGCAGTTTTCCTTTGCCACTTGACTCTGACCTCATGCCCTTGGTAACACTGCATGACCTTGTACCATATGTCAGGGCCTGCAGGGAAGTTTGGCAAACACAGCGCCCTTTGTGCAGAGTGTTTACTAGTCCTGTTGCTCCCGAGTCGCTGATATTATCATTCATTAGACTCAGGTACGCAATGAAACACCACACCAATTACTGTAGGTATCTGTAACCCATCTGGCCCCATTGATCCACCTGCTGTAATGTATCTTATCTTCCAAAAAGAAACACAGTTTCTTCACCTCAATAAAGACTGAAAATTAATGAGTTATTCTCCTCTCACATTGCATTGCTTTTTAAAAAAAAAGTTATTGGCTTTAAGTAGCCTTTGTGGCCGTTCCAACACCTCCCCTGATAGGGAAAGGAGCGGGGATACACATCAACCAGAACTGGCAAATCTGAACACTGTCCAGTGCTCTCTGGGACAAAGTACAAGCAGAAATTAATCTCCGGCCTGATATTCAGTTCCACTGCTTTCACTTTGACTCAGTATCAGGGGCGTGTGTCATGGGCAACTCATGTGATTCCACCATGATTTGCATTATCAGCCATGAGACGGGATTTCAAATGTCTGGGCTCCGGGTGAGAGCGGGATCGGCCTTGCTGTGGGGGGCCCCGCAGTCAAATATCCACTGACGTTCATAGTCAAGACTCGCGTGTAGATTGGAGTAGTGGAGGACAGCTTGTAACTCTTGAACCCATGTACCAAGGGAGAGAGAAACGTGTGTGTGTGTAAGCATGTGTGCACAAACACGTATGTGCATTTGTGAGCACGTGTAATCAGCCAGTCACTAATACCGGAGACGGTTCTAACATATATCAATTAGAAAAGTAAACTTGCCAGTTCTCCAATCTGAGTGAAATCCTTCATTAAAAGGCTTTGTTTGAATAGATGGTGTTTCAGTGGAGGAAAGATATAAAACAGGCAAGATTCTCAGGTCATGACACTTGCTTGAGGCCATCACCCCGACCAGACACACTGACCCCACTTTGGACTGTTCCCCATTACTGGTTGTGTGCAATGTTAGTGTCTAGTGTCTGTCGCTCTTTCATCTTCTACTGACCTCTGAGAGAGCAGACAGGTGCGCACAGCAAGACTTCAGAACTCAACAAGAATTATCAATCAACTGTCAGTGCTGCTGGTGGAGACAGCGCATCAGATTGACAGCCGTGAGGTGCCTTTAGCAAATGAAATTCATCTTGACGTCCAGCTTCCCTCCTCGGTGAGATTACTTGTCCATCAGTTTTTCCTGCTATTCCTGCATTTCCCCCTCCGCCCCGTTTCATTTCCCCATGCCCCAATCTTGCTCCTGTACCAGGCACCCCTTCCCCCCACGTCCACCTCCCCCAATATCCCTCTGATCCCATCCCCTCTCCTCAATGTGCAGACTCCTGCAGTGGATCAGCCAATCCCCGATTACTCACCCAAATGTTCCTTGCTTCCTGCTATGAGAGGGCAGACAGCTCAACTCAACCCTGCCATTGCCTAGGGGTTGCCAACCCTCCAGGAATGGAATTTAATCTCAGGGACTCTGCTGGAAGCAAAAAGAATCTGGGAGAGAAAGGTGTTAAAAAAAAAAAAAGTTTTAAATTTTTTTGTAAATCTATTTTGTTTTAGTTCTTAACATATTGGAGACGGGGGATAAAGGCTGTTCGACTGTCCAGAATCATCCAATTGGTTTGCTGTCAGTTCAGTTCGCTTTCTGATTGGCTGTGGGAGGGCCAGACACCATGAGGATTGGCGTGTCAGGTGACGAATGGCGCGAGTGGGAGGTCATGTGATGAAACCTCCAGGAATGTGTCCAGTTAGAGTTGGCAACCCAGCTCCCTTGGCCTGACATTCAGTCGGGCGGGATTTCGGGATGATTCATCCCCTCCTGAGCCCAGAGAGACCAAGGCTCCCTCACCGCTGTCCCCATAGAGCACAGGAGGAGGCCATTAAGTCCATTGTACCTATGCTAGATCTTTGAGCTATCCAATTCGTCCCACTCCCCTGCTCTTTCCCCATAGCCCAGTAATCTTTTTTTTTCTTTCATAAGAACATAAATAGGAGTTGGAGTGGGCCCTTTGGCCCTTCGAGTCTGCTCTGCTATTCAACAAGATCGTTGCTGATTTTTTTTTTAACCTCAACTCTACCTTCCTGTACAATCTCTAAAACTAAAAAAACTAAATTCCCATATCCCTTAATTCCCTTGGTATCCAAAAATATATTGATCCCTGTCTTGAATATACTCAATGTCTGATCATCTACAGCTCTTTGAGGTAGAGAATTCCAAAGATTCACAACTCTTTGAGTGAAGAAATTTCTTTTCATCTCAGTCCTGAATGATCAACCCCTTATCCTGAGGCTGTGACTCTGTGTTCTAGATTCCCCAGCCAGGGAAACCCTTCCAGAATCTACGCTGTCAAACCCCTTAAGAATTTTATATGTTTCAAGAAGATCACATCTCATTCTTCTAAACTCAAGGGAACATAGCCCTGTCCACTCAATCTCTCTCATACCAGGAACCAGTCTAGTGACCTTCATTGCACTCCCTTTAGGGCAGGTATGTCTTTCCTTAGGTAAGGAGACCAAAACTGTACAGAGTACTCCAGGTGTGGCCTCACCAGTGCCCTGTATAATTGTAGTAAGACTTCTTTACTCTTATACTCCAATCCCTTTGTAACAAAAGCTTACATACCATTTGCCTTCCTAATTTATTCAAGTATTTATCCAATTCCCTTTTGAAATTTATTATTGAATCTGCTTCCACTGCCCTTTCAGGCAGCGCATTCCAGATCATTAGTCATACAGAAAACCATTTCTCTTCATCTCTCCCCCTGGTTCTTTCACCAATTACCTTAAATCTAGGCTTTAAACATCTCTCTGAAATTCTGGTTGTTACTTTATAAAAAAAATGATCAACTCTCTGTGTCCGTCTAAATAACTGGAGTCCTGCCAGCTGCCGATTGTGTTCAATTTCCTCTCCATCTTCTAAAAGGTGGGTGGTGGCGTCCTCTGCTGGTTGGTTCATTTTAAATATTTCGATGAAACTTGTGAGATGAGCCAAGGCCCAGAGGAAAGGGTCTGATGTGTTAGCACTTCCGACACGCCCTCGAGAGTCAGCAGCGCACGTCATGAATTAAGGCACAGAAGGCAATCAGATATGGAAATCGCATGATGCTCAGAGAGCTCAATGCACAAATTACATGGAACTTACAGAAACCATTTGGCCCAACTGCTTCGTGCTGGGGTTTCTGTTCCATACAAGCCTCCTCCTAACCTTTATCTCACCCTATCAACATATCCTTCTATTCCTTTCTCCCTTTTGTGCTTATCCAGCTTCCCCTTAAATGTATCGATACTATTCATGGATGATAGTAGAATGAAGGGTATGTAGTTAGTTTGATCTTAGAGTAGGTTAAAGGGTAGGCACAACATCGTGGACTGAAGGGCCTGTACTGTGCTGTACTGTTCTATGTTCTATGTATTCACCTCAACCACTCCCTGTGGTAGTGAGTTCCACATTCTCCCCACTCTCTGGATAAAGATGTTTCTCCTGAATTCCCGATTGGATTTATTAGTGACTATCTTATATTTATTATATTCTCATTGCACAGACCTCTGTGCCAGAGATCTAATTGGTCAAATCTACCCCATAACGGCAGACATCTGAGGTTGAAATCAGTTGAGAAGATGAATTAAATCAGGAAACACAGCTCAGGTAAAGAAAGGCTTGCATTTCTATAGCACCTTTCACAACCTCAGGATGTGCCAAAGTGCACAATAGTTAATGAAGTACTTTCTGAAGTGTAGTCACTGTTGTAATGTCGGAAATGTGGCTGCCAATTTGTGCACAGCAAGCTCCCACAAACAGCAGTGTGATAATGATCAGATCATTTTTTTTAATGATGTTGATTGAAGGATAAATATTGACCAGGACACCGGGGAGAACTCCCCTGTTGTTCTTCAAATAATGGCCATGGAATCTTTTACATCCACCTGAGAGAGCAGACGGGGGCCCCAGATACCAGGAATGAGGGACTTCAGTTCTGTGGAGGGACAGGAGAAGCTGGGATTGTCCTCCTTGGAGCAAAGACGGTTAAAAGGAGATTTAATAGAGGTGTTCAAAATCATGAAGGATTTTGACAGAGTGAATAAAGAGAAACTGTTTCCAGTGGCAGGAGGGTCTGTAACTAGAGGGCTTGGATTCAAGGTAATTGGCAAAAGAATCAAAGGTAACATGAGGAAACATTTTTTTACACAGTGAGTTAGTGATCAGGAGTGCACTGCCTGAGAGCAGATTCAGTCGTAACTTTTAAAAGGGAATTGGATAAATAGATGAAGTGGAGAAAATTGCAGTGTTATGGGGAAAAGAGCAGGGGAGTGGGACTAGTTGGAAAGCTCTTTGAAAGGGCTGGAGCAGGCATGATGGGCCAAATGGCCGCCTCCTGTGCTGTATGATTCTGTGATTCTAAGCTCAGGGCGCTGAGTGAGGGAAGGAGTTCCACAGTGTTTTGGAGTCCAGGGTAGAAATGAGTTAGGCAATTGAGCAGTGCACGTTAATTTCAACATGCTAAGGATGCAGATAGGAAGAAGAGTGTTTCAATCTCTGCATCTGGAGTTCAGAGAGGAAAAGGCAAAGAAGCAGGGGAAAAAAAGCAAGTTAGCACAGAAATCTGTTTAGCAATTGCCGGTCCCTCCAAGCCTTTTTAAGCAAGCAATTAGGAAGGCTAATGGTATGTTAGTCTATATCGCAAGAGGATTTGAGTACAGGAGTAGTGAAGTCTTGCTTCAATTGTATTCTTCTTTTTTGGGCCTCCTTATCTCGAGAGACAATGGATACGCGCCTGGAGGTGGTCAGTGGTTTGTGAAGTAGCGCCTGGAGTGGCTATAAAGGCCAATTCTGGAGTGACAGGCTCTTCCACAGGTGCTGCAGAGAAATTTGTTTGTTGGGGCTGTTGCACAGTTGGCTCTCCCCTTGCGCCTCTGTCTTTTTTCCTGCCAACTACTAAGTCTCTTCGACTCGCCACAATTTAGCCCTGTCTTTATGGCTGCCCGCCAGCTCTGGCGAATGCTGGCAACTGACTCCCACGACTTGTGATCAATGTCACACGATTTCATGTCGCGTTTGCAGACGTCTTTATAACGGAGACATGGACGGCCGGTGGGTCTGATACCAGTGGCGAGCTCGCTGTACAATGTGTCTTTGGGGATCCTGCCATCTTCCATGCGGCTCACATGGCCAAGCCATCTCAAGCGCCGCTGACTCAGTAGTGTGTATAAGCTGGGGATGTTGGCCGCTTCAAGGACTTCTGTGTTGGAGATATAGTCCTGCCACCTGATGCCAAGTATTCTCCGAAGGCAGCGAAGATGGAATGAATTGAGACGTCGCTCTTGGCTGGCATACGTTGTCCAGGCCTCGCTGCCGTAGAGCAAGGTACTGAGGACACAGGCCTGATACACTCGGACTTTTGTGTTCCGTGTCAGTGCGCCATTTTCCCACACTCTCTTGGCCAGTCTGAACATAGTAGTGGAAGCCTTACCCATGCGCTTGTTGATTTCTGCATCTAGAGACAGGTTACTGGTGATAGTTGAGCCTAGGTAGGTGAACTCTTGAACCACTTCCAGAGCGTGGTCGCCAATATTGATGGATGGAGCATTTCTGACATCCTGCCCCATGATGTTCGTTTTCTTGAGGCTGATGGTTAGGCCAAATTCATTGCAGGCAGACGCAAACCTGTCGATGAGACTCTGCAGGCATTCTTCAGTGTGAGAAGTTAAAGCAGCATCGTCAGCAAAGAGGAGTTCTCTGATGAGGACTTTCCGTACTTTGGACTTCGCTCTTAGACGGGCAAGGTTGAACAACCTGCCCCCTGATCTTGTGTGGAGGAAAATTCCTTCTTCAGAGGATTTGAACGCATGTGAAAGCAGCAGGGAGAAGAAAATCCCAAAAAGTGTGGGTGCGAGAACACAGCCCTGTTTCACACCACTCAGGATAGGAAATTGTATAGAACCTTGGTTTGACCGCACCTGGAGTACTGTGTGCAGTTTTGGTCCCCTTACCTTAGGAAGGATATTATTGCCATAGAGGGAGTGCAACGAAGGTTCACCAGACTTGTTCCCGGGATGGTGGGACTGTCCTATGAAGAGAGATTGGGGAAACTGGGCCTGTATTCTCTAGAGTTTCGAAGAATGAGAGGTGATCTCATTGAAACTTACAAAATACTTAAAGGGATAGACAGGGTAGATGCAGGTAAGATATTTCCCCTGGTTGGGGAGTCTAGAACCAGGGGACACAATTTCAAAATAAAGGGGGAGCCACTTTGGACAGAGATAAGGAGAAATTTCTTTACTCAGAGGTTCCCAGAGAACTGTGGAAGCTCAGTCATTGAGTATGTTTAAAGCAGAGATTGACAGATTTCTAAATACAAATGACATAAGGGGATATGGGGATAGTGTGGAAAAAAGGCAATGAAGTGGATGATCAGCCATGATCATATTGAATGGCAGGACAGGCTCAATGGACTGAATGGCCTACTCCTGCTCATGTTCTTATGTCCTATGTCCCTATGTTCCTAAGCTGAATTGGGACACTTGAACAGTCACAGTAAACACAAGTATAAAAATCACTGGGATGTGTAAAGATAATGTGCCACACCAAATCAGCTACCTTAACAATGAGCGCAGGAGTATTGAGAAAGGAAAAATAATAGTTAATGCATTGCAGAGAGCGAGAGGCAGAGGAGTTATTGTAATTCCACTCACCAGCTGGAAAGCCCCTGGGAGCGAGCGGAACACGGCCTTAACACCTAGCTGGATATTAACCCTCCACAATCAAGTAGGGTGCATGGTGGTTGTGTAGAGTGAAGGCACTATTCTCAGCCAGAATGATTATAATTGGGTCATTTCCCCCGTCAGTTACACCCAGAGACTGCACTGCTTGTATGTGACTGGGATTGATTTGATGCGCATTATTTATATAATGAAACTATCTTCCACTCGCTGCATTTTGCTGGAGAAATGATCCTGCTTTTATCGGGAGAAGTTGCTGTAGTTTCAGTTATGAGTTCTGTTTGCTGCTGTTCATAGAGACTCTGTTTAGATAGACTTTGTTTGCTTTGCTGTAAAAGACACTGATTTGCCGTCAGTCCCAGCCTGTTTCAAACACATGGCTGGCACACTGGTGTCGATGGACACTGTATAAAACCAGTGTTTTATCTGATCCCATCCTGTTAAAATTGATTTTCACCCCCCCCCCCCAAAAGAGTGTCACTGTTTTATATTTATTTTAAGTCTGATGACAAAAAGAAATCAGTTGGATTGAACAGAGGAGAGCTTACAATGGTGCCTGGTGCCCTGTTTGGCTTGAGTAGGTTAAGTGTCTGTTATTTCAGGCCTATGATGCTTTAGGATCCCACAACCCCCCAAACACTTTCCTTTTAATTGGATGACCCACTACATGCAGTGTAACCCCGCAGGCTGCTAACACAACATAAACCTGACAACAAGAACAGGTCAAAACAGTTTCTGACTGTCAGGTGCTTTTATTAAGTCTAGTGTTAGCCTCAATAAAATATTAACATTGCTGTGTGAGGGGCAGGGATGCTCGTCGGGCATTTTGACTGTCAGAATTTATTAGAGGAGCCTTAGAATTTCACCACATTGTATTGACCTGTAATGTTATATTATCAAGAACTTATGTGACAGACTACAGCTATTCCAAATGATTAGGATAGTTTACCTTGTGTTAGTGACCTTGTTATGAAATTTTTTTATTATTCATTCTTGGGATGTGGGCGTCGCTGGCCAAGCCAGCATTTATTGCCCATCTCTAATTGCCTTGAGAAGGTGGTGGTGAGCTGCCTTCTTGTTAGATAAAGCATTAGTAAATGAAATAGGACAAATTATGGTTAAAGGTTCTGTTCTGCAGTTTAACAGTTTACATTGATAACGCACCTTTAATGTAATGAAATGTCCCTCCCCTCCCCTTCCATCCCTTCCCAACCTGTCCGTCTCTTCCCTTCCCTCACTATCCCATCCCTTCCATAAGAAATAGGAGGGGGAGCAGACCACTGAGCCCCTCGGTCCTGCAGCACCATTCAGTACAATTAAGGCTGACCTTCTGCCTCAACTCCACTTTCCCGCCCGCTCCCCATATCCCTTCCCATCCCTATCTGTTCCCATCCCATCCTTCCCTTCCCCTCCTTTCATTCAGTCTATTTCTTCCTTTCTTTCTGACCTTAGCCTTGCTCTGGTTTCATTGAGGGTGCACTCTGTATCTGATGTGAATGATTGGAGTTGGTGAGATGGTTTGGTGCTGGGGATGGTTTTTACAACAGCAGATGGGCAGGAGCAAAGGCCTTCCACTAATCGCTGCTGACACCAAGGACAGGGAAGGGGACTGAAACAGAAGCAGCCTCGCTACAGGCAAAATAAATAATTTACTGTACATGATCCAGTTTACCATAAATCAGGCAGCTGGCATTCACGAGCTGACACTTACTCTTATCTATGTTTTAAAAAAACAGCTACTCTGTTATAATTAATTTTTATTCAGTCTTTATAAACCTTTGCTGCTATCCAGGTTGCCTGTCACCCAGATCCATGACAGCGTCTGGCCCCTCCCAACCCCAACTACACTCCGAGGTGGTCACTGGGAGACCCCACACCAATCCTGTCACTTTCCCAATGGGTAGGCTAAGTTAAAATTTCCCCAAAGAGTGAAAAACTGAGGATTCCCTCCAAACTCTGGGTGATTTTTTTTTTCTCGCACTTATACAGTAAACGTCTCGGAGTATCCAGTGCTGATTTATGAACTAACATGGAGAAACATGGGCAAATGGATTTGAGATGCAGTTCAGCCATGATGTAATAGCATGGTGGAGCAGCCACAAGGGGCTGAATTGCCTCCTCCTATTCCTAGGACAGGAGGCAAGCCGATAAAGTTAAAATCATTGGGATCTCACATTGCTGGTGTTGCACATATTCAGCACTTACTCCCTGACCCTGCCCCTTCATCCTTCACCCCCGCCTCCTTGCTTTCAGTCTCTGCCTCCTCACCACATCCGCACCCCCCCCACCACCACTTCCTCCCCATTCCCAGTTAGATTTATCCTTTTCCTTTTGTTCATGTTGGATGTGTCAACTGTGCATATATCTGTTTATTGAACGTGCTTGCTTCTTGTGAGGGAATTTGGAGAGAATTTTCAGTTCTCTCAGCTTTACACTCTTTGGGACAATTTTAACTTAGCCTGCCCATCAGCAAAGTGACAGGGTTAGGGGGGAAACGATGCTGGGTTTACACATGTCCAATTTTACTCTCCACTGAAGTCACTATTGGACGGGAGGGGGGGGGGCGTGTAAAACCAGAATCCCAGCCAATCCTGTGGGATTCCTGCCCAGTGAGCTGAGTTAAAATGAACCCCACAGTGCCCCTAACCGTCTTTACTCTGGTTCCAGCCCCACTCCAGGAATCCGAGCACGTAATCCTGGCTGGCTCTGTTCTGAAAGAGTTGGAGATGCTGTCATTGGGTTCAAACCCATCGAGGGGCTCCAACTGCCTGTTGGATAAATGCTAAAGATTCTGTGATCCTATTGGAGGAACAGCCGAGAGTTTAGTGGTGTCCTTGGTGCCTTAACCAACTAGCAACAAAAATAAAACTTCAGCTGGTTTTTTTTTCAATCTTGCTGCTGTTTGTTGGGATCTTGCTGTGTGCAGATTGCACAACAACAGTGACTACACTTCAAACGTAAACAGAGCTGATTTTCCTATTCACTGACTCCAGTAGAGAGGGGTGTATAATGGGCAACAGATCTGCTACCCCGAGGGTTAAAAATGCATCCTGAGGAAGGAGTGAGGAGCTACATTAAAGCAAGTTTGTTCTTAACACCCCTCTCCCCATTCTCAAAATCCTGCTCCAAACCTACCTCTTGACCCAGGTTCCAATTACTTGTCCTGGTTCTTCCCCTGCTGTTCAATGCCCATTTATCCACCCCTTTCTCTCCTTTTCTGAAACACCTTGGAGGCACTCATTACTATATAAATGCAAGTTGTTGTTGCTCATTGAGTGAGTGTGTTTGCAGCTCAACTCCTCAGACCCAACCAATCTCAGCCATGAATGATGAACACCCGAGGGGTTTTAATTCATCACTGCAGCAAATCGCCAAGCAGCAACTGTCACAGATGGGATCATTCTGAGATGCATGAAAGCAGGCGGGAGAAATATATTGTAAAACAAAGAGTTCAAGTAAAGTTTAATGCCTTATTAGCAGATTAAATATCATTTCCCCATTACCGCTGGTTATGTCGGCAGGACCCCGCGCCCCCTCCTCAACACACCCCTGGGACGCAAAGAAAACATTGCTTCAGTTTGTATTTTGCACACTGCCTTTAATGTAGTAAAACAGCCTGAGGCTCTGCAGGGCAGTGGCCAGATGCTGATCAGTCGAGGAGTGAGGAGAGGTGTCCAGGAGCAGAGTCAAAGAAAAGCATGTTTTGAGGAGGGGGTGGGGGGATGCTGGTGGGGTGTGGGAACATGTTCCAGAGATGTTTCTCTTTGGTATCCCTACAACCCTCCAAGATCTCGGCGCTCCTGCAATTCTGGCGTCTTCCACATCCCCAACTTCCATCACTCCACCACTGGCAGCCGTGCCTTCAGCTGCCAAGGCCCTAAGCTCTAGAATTCACTCCCTAAACCCCTCTGCCTCTCGACCGCGCTTTCTTCCTTTAAAATACTTCTTAAAACCTACCTCTTTGACTAAGCTTTTGGTCACATGTCCTAATATCTCCTTACGTGGGTTGGTATCAAATTTTGACTGATAACGCTCCTTTGACAAGCCTTGGGATGTTTTACTCTGTTAAAGGTGCTATATAAATGCAAGATGTGTTGTTATGGTCTGGAGACCAGGGATGAGCTGACTGACAACAGCAATGTGAGGAACAATTAGATTGTGGTTTGGAAGTAATAATGTAGGAGATGCAGCAGCCAATTTTACACACACCAAACTCTCACACAGATCAAATAATCTGATTTTAGTGATGTTAATTGAGGAATAAATATTGACCGGGATACCAGGGAGAACCCTCCTTTTCTTCAAAATAATGGGGTCCCTTACATTCACCTGAGAGGGGCAATGGGGGTCTTGGTTTAACGTCTCATCCGAAAAGGCGGCGTCTCCAACACTGCAGCACTCTCTCAGTAAGGCACTAGGAAGTGTCAGCCTAGATTTTGTGCTCAGGTCCCTGGACTGACACTTGAACCCACAACCTGCTGACTCAGAGGCGAGAGTACCACCCACTGAGCCACAGCGATGGAAAATATATTTCCTGATGTGGAGCAGAGGAGCAAGACGCTCCATGTTTTCAGTTCTTGCACTGTGCTGCATTAACTGATCCCATCCCGGGTTGGAGAGGGTAAAAGCAACCAAATCTGACCATTGTCCAGTGGTTCATGCAAGGGCAGAATTTGGGTGTGATGCTCCTCATAGTCAAACAGCCTACCAACACTCACTGTCCAGGTTAAAGCGTGAGAGAGGCCCACTTCAGAAAGGCAAACAGGATCTCTGTGCCCAGCAAGATTCTGCAGACCTTAAGGAGAAAAATGGTGTTAATGCTGGCGATGCAGCAAGACTGAGTCTGCACCTGATGACGAAACACCATTCTGATCCTTCACCTGGGACTTTCACCTGTCTGTCTCATTCCAGTATGAATTATCCTGCTTCAGCTGTCCAGGTTTTTCTAGTTTCACATACTTCAAATTACGTAGAATTTACAGTACCAAATCAGGCTATTCGGCCCTATGCCGGTGTTTATGCTCCACACAAACCTCTCTCCACTCTAACAGCATATCCTCTATTCCTCTCTCTGTCAAGTGTCTAATTTCACCTTTAAATGCATCCATGCTATTCACCCATACAGGAACTTCCAATAGGTCAGTGAAACACTTTCTTCCTCTCCTGATTGGCCCAGTTTTGCTGCAGGTCTATTGCTGCTTCTCGTAGGAACATAGGAGCAGAAGTAGGCCATTCAGCCCATCGAGCCTGCTCTGCCATTCAATTAGATCATGGCTGATCATCTACCTCAATGTCACTTTGCCTGCTCCTTATTCTGTGACTATGTCCCCTGGTTCTAGACTGACCAGCCAGGGGAAACATCCTATCTACATCCAACCTGTCGCGCCCTGTAAGTATTTTGTAAGTTTCAATGAGACCGCCTCTCATTCTTCGAAACTCTAGAGAATACAGGCCCAGTTTCTCCAATCTGTCCTCATAAGACAATCCCACCATCCCAGTGATTAGTCTGGTGAACCTCTGTTGCACTCCCTCTATGGCAAGTATATCCTTCCTTCGAAAAGGAGACCAAAACTATACACAATACTCCAGGTGCGGTCTCACCAAGGCTCTATACAATTGCAGCAAGACATTTTTACTCCTGTACTCAAATCCCCTTGCATTGAAGTCCAACATACCATTTGCCTTCCTAATTGCTTGCTGCACCTGCATGCGAGCTTTTCATGACTCATGAACAAGGACACCCAGGTCCTTTTGGACACCAACACTTCACAACCTCTCACCATTTAAGAAATATTCTGTCTTTCTGTTTTATTCTACCAAAGTAGATAACTTCGCACTTTAGTTTAGTTTAGAGATACAGCACCGAGTCTGTGCCGACCATCAACCACCCATTTATCCTAATGCTACACTAATCCCATATTCCTACCACATACCCACCTGTCCCTATATTTCCCTACCACCTACCTACACTAGGGGCAATTGCTAATGGCCAATTTACCTATCAACCTGCAAGTCTTTGGCATGTGGGAGGAAACCGGAGCACCCGGAGGAAACCCACGCAGACACAGGGAGAACTTGCAAACTCCGCACAGGCAGTACCCAGAATTGAACCCGGGTCGCTGGAGCTGTGAGGCTGCGGTGCTAACCACTGTGCCGCCCACTTGTTCGCATTATATTCCATCTGTCATGTTCTTGCCCATTCACTTAGCCTGTCCAAAGACCCTTGAAGCCTCTTTGCATCCTCCTCACAACTTACATTCCCACCTAGTTTTGTGTCTTCAGCAAATTTGGAAATATTACAATTGGTCCCCACATCCAGATCATTTATATAGATCATGTCTCCTGCTCACTTGTACCTGCAAAATCGTTGGGTGTCTCACAATTTAGACTTTGCTTTCATTGTGTTCTGCAGTCAAGCAAAACACATTTTGCAGCTAATCTAATTGGTGTTACTTTATTTAATGAAAGATAATCTTTTCATTCCGGAATTGTGTAATGAGATTGAACATTCAGTTTTATCTTTTGGGAACAGGGCGAGGCCATTCAGCCCCTTGAGCCTGTTCTGCCGTCATTCATTTAGATTGTGGCTGATCTGTATCTGAACTCCATTTACCCGCCTTGGTTCAGTAACCCCTAATACCCTTCTTCTTTGGCCTCCTTATCTCGAGAGACAATGGGTAAGCGCCTGGAGGTGGTCAGTGGTTTGTGAAGCAGTGCCTGGAGTGGCTATAAAGGCCAATTCGAGAGTTACAGGCTCTTCCACAGGTGCTGCAGAGTAATTTGTTTGTCGGGGCTGTTGCACAGTTGGCTCTCCCCTTGCGCCTCTGTCGTTTTTCCTGCCAACTACTAAGTCTCTTCGACTGGCCACACTTTAACCCCATCTTTATGGCTGCCCGCCAGCTCTGGCGAACGCCGGCAACTGTCTCCCACGACTTGTGATCAATGTCACAGGATTTCATGTCACATTTGCAGACGTCTTTAAAGCGGAGACATGGACGGCCGGTGGGTCTGATACCAGTGGCGAGCTCACTGTACAATGTGGCTTTGGGTATCCTGCCATCTTCCATGCGGCTCACATGGCCAAGCCATCTCGAGCGCCGCTGACTCAGTAGTGTGTATAAGCTGGGGATGTTGGCCATCTCGAGGACTTCTGTGTTGGAGATACGGTCCTGCCACCTGATGCCAAGTATTCTCCGGAGGCAGCGAAGATGGAATGAATTGAGACGTCGCTCTTGGCTGACATACGTTGTCCAGGCCTCGCTGCCATAGAGCAAGGTACTGAGGACACAGGCCTGATACACTCGGACTTTTGTGTTCCGTGTCAGTGCGCCATTTTCCCACACTCTCTTGGCCAGTCTGGACATAGCAGTGGAAGCCTTTCCCATGCGCTTGTTGATTTCTGCATCTAGGTGATAGTTGAGCCTAGGTAGGTGAACTCTTGAACCACTTCCAGAGCGTGGTCGCCGATATTGATGGATGGAGCATTTCTGACATCCTGCCCCATGATGTTCATTTTCTTGAGGCTGATGGTTAGGCCAAATTCATTGCAGGCAGCCGCAAACCTGTTGATGAGACTCTGCAGGCACTCTTCAGTGTGAGATGTTATAGCAGCATGGTCAGCAAAGAGGAGTTCCCTGATGAGGACTTTCCGTACTTTGGACTTCGCTCTTAGACGGGCAAGGTTGAACAACCTGCCCCCTGATCTTGTGTGGAGGAAAATTCCTTCTTCAGAGGACTTGAACGCATGTGAAAGCAGCAGGGAGAAGAAAATCCCCAAAAGTGTGGGTGCGAGAACACAGCCCTGTTTCACTCCACTCAGGATAGGAAAGGGGTCTGATGAGGAGCCACCATGTTGAATTGTGCATTTCATATTGTCATGGAATGAAGTGATGATACTTAGTAGCTTTGGTGGGCATCCAATCTTTTCTAGTAGTCTGAAGAGACCACGTCTGCTGACGAGGTCAAAGGCTTTGGTGAGATCAATGAAAGCGATGTAGAGGGGCATCTGTTGTTCACGGCATTTCTCCTGTATCTGACGAAGGGAGAACAGCATGTCAACGGTCGATCTCTCTGCACGAAAGCCACACTGTGCCTCAGGGTAGACGCGCTCGGCCAGCTTCTGGAGCCTGTTTAGAGTGACTCGAGTAAAGACTTTAGATTGTGGCTGATCTGTATCTGAACTCCATTTACCCGCCTTGGTTCAGTAACCCCTAATACCCTTACCCCACAAATATCTATCAATCTCGGTTTTGACATTTTCAATCGACTCGCCCCTGCAGCAGTTTTTTGGGGGGAGAGAGTTCCAGATTTCCACTACCCTTTGTGTGAAGACGTACTTCCTGATATCACCCCTAAATGGCCTGGCTCGAATTTGTAGGTTATTTCCCACTTGTTCTGCACCGTGACCACCCCAGAGAAATAATTTCTCTTCCTCTACCCTATCAAACCCTTCAGTCATCTTAAACACCTCAATTAGATCATCCCTTTCATCTTCCATACTGGAGGGATACAAGCCTAGTCTATGTAGCCTGTCCTCATTATTTAACCCTTTAAGTCCTGGTATCACATTCCTTTGTGTGTTTAAATCTCAATTAGCACGTACTGGAAAGCGCTTTGGGATGTCCTGAGGTTGTGAGAAGTGCTGTATAATCCTGAGTGGTGAGAATGAGGAACTCACTACCACAGGGAGTAGGTGAGGTGAATAGCAGAGATGCATTTGAGGGGAAGCTAGATAAACACACGAAGGAGAAAGGAATAGAAGGATGTCCTGATAGGTTGAGATGAAGTAAAGTGGGAGGAGGCTTATGTGGAGCACAGACCAGTTGGGCCGAATAGCCTGTTTCTGTGCTGTAGACTCGATTTGAGTATAATTAGAAACATGATGATTGATTCAGAGGCAGGCAGTTGGAGTGTGGGTGAATGGAGTTTCACTGCACTGTCACTGAAGCAGTGAGCAGTTTTAACCATTCAGCCTCAGATTAGTCCCTGCTCATTACACGAATGCTCACAGGCTGAGTGAGCGATTGTTTGCTGCTCATGTTCCATGGGATGGCTTCATGTTGGTTTTTAATTCTGAATTACACAGTGCCTCTTTCTTTTATGTATTTATTTTGAAGTGATGCAGGGGAATGGGGAGCGGTGCAACCTTGTATCCGACTACAATAGATAGAACGACTTGCATTTCTGTAACGCTTTTCACAACCTCAGGACATTCCAAAGTGCTTTACAACCAATGAAGTACTTTATGAAGTGTAGTCACTGTTGTAATGTAGGAAATCCAGCAGCCAATTTGTACACAGCAAGATCCCACAAACAGCAATGTGATAAATGACCGGCTGATCAGTTTTTTTGCACTGTTGATTGAGGGATAAATATTGGCCAAGGCACCGGGGAGAATTCTTCTTCAAAATAGTGCCATGGGATCTTTTATACCCAACTGAGAGGGCAGACGGGGCCTGGGTTTAACGTCTCATCCGAAAGATGGTCCCTCCGACAGTGTAGCACTCCCTCAGTAAATGCACTGCAAGTGTCAGCCTGGATTATGTGCTCAGGTTTGTGGAGTGGGACTTGAACCCACAGCCTTCTGACTGAGAGATGAGGGAGTGCTACCCACCGAGTCAGGAGCAATAACATGTAGAGTGGCTTATTTGAGACTGGAAGAGAGGAAAGTTTGGAGTATAGTAAGGTCAATGAAGTAAAAAGAAAGGTAGTAGTGGGGTGGGGGGGTGTTTGGCAGGGTTTAAAGATGGGATCAAAGGGAAAGGACGCCTATCAGGCACAGCTTTGTGTGGTCTTTTGGAGTGTGAGAAAACTGGTTGAAGGGTAAGATGGAAGCCGTTAGTAACTGGTGACTTAAAGTGACCGAAATAGGGAAATGTTTTGAGACAAACCTCGCCATCCAGAACCATGTTATTCTCCCAAATCCAGTTACATTGCAGCCTCGATGCTGAGGCTCACTTCTGATCCCCTCCAAAGTTATCCTTGCATTATGAATCACCTCTATGCAAAGCTCAGCTCCCTGAAGACTCTGTGTCGAGTGCGTGCCATAAACAGCAGATTAATTCCTGACGTGCACCATTTATTTTCGGCAACCTCCTGCCTCTGCGACCTCTAAATGACCTTCCTTTGAGGGTAGGTTTGGGAAGAGAAGAGAAACAAACGCAGGTGACTGGGACAGCCTGAGGTCTGTGGGGCTATCCAGGAAATGAGCTGCTGACTGGGCCCAGTTACCAGGGAGATCATTGGGTTTGTCCGTGACATCATCTGTTCACAGATTGAGTCTGTTTTTTTGCTCTTTGCTGGGTAAATAAATCTGCCTTGTGTTGCTCACGCTGTTGGGGAAATCAGATGTTTGAAGCACAGAAACCATATTATCACTACACAAGAAGCCGTCAGTGCCCCAGAAATAATGTTTTCAATTCAGTATTATTTTGTTTCCAGGAATCTTGCACGAGAGAAACTTGAATTGTTTTTTAAATTCTCATCCTTCTTCAATCAATCCCTCCATGGCCTCGTTCCCGTTCTCCCCACCTCCCCCCCCCCCCCCCCCCCCCAATATCTCTGTAGCCTCCTCCAGACCACAATGCACTGAGATCTCCACATTCCTCCAACTCTGGCCTCTTGCTTGTTCCCAATTTTCATCCCTCCACCTTTGGCTGCCCTGCTTTCAGCTGCCTGGGCCCTAAGCTCTGGAATTCCCTCCAAACCTCTAACACTCTCTCCTCCTTTAAGACGCTTCTTAAAACCTACCAGCTTGTCATCTATCCTAATATCTCCTTGCGTGGTTCAGTATCAAACGTGTGATTACACTCCTGTGAAGTGCCTTGGAACGTTTCACTATGTAAAAGACACTAGTTGCCGATGTACTCAAAATGTGGTAACTATCATTTTTTTCATGAGCTTTAATGGCACAGACCCTAATACAAAGAAAGCAGTGCACACATGCATGTGTATGCACAAGTAGCCTCACGTGTACACATGTATGCCAGGCAATTGGCACCGCACACTCATGTCATGCCATGCACAAGATCTGCACACAGATGCCATGCACGGACAGGCACAGCCACATATCAGAACACACAAGCTTGCACCAGTACACATTGTACTAACACACCCACAGACACGCCTTCATACAAACAATCACAAGCACAGCTGTATTTGCACAGACATGCACAAGCACACTACAGATGCTGTTATTAAATATAAACCACTATCTAGTTATATGCTCGGGATATTTTGGTGACTAGTGAAGAGCAAGATCTGCAAATAACGTAGGCCAACAAACTCAGTACCTGCTGCTGGTGATATTAACAGACAGTGTCAGCTGTGGCTCAGTGGGTCACACCCTCACCTCTGAGTCAGAAACTTGTGGGTTTAAATCCTGTTCCTAAGTCTTGAGCGCAAGATCCAGGCTGAAACTCCAGTGCAGTGCTGAGGGAGTGCTGCACTGTCGGAGATGCCGTCTTTGAAATGAGAAGTTAAACCAAAACTCCGTTTACTCTCTCAGGCAGACGTAAAAGATCCCATGGTGCTATTCGAAGAAGAGAAGGGGAGTTCTCCCAGTGTCCTGGCCAACATCTGTCCCTCAACTAACACACGCATTAGCAGTTTAACTGGTTGTCCATCTTGCTTGTGTGATCTTACTGTGTGCACATTGGCTACATAACAACAGTGACTGCACTTTAAAAGTAATTCAACCGCTGTGAATTTGCTTTGATGTCGTGAGGAGGTGACAAGTTGCTTTGCAAATTCCAACAAGCTCATTATACTTTGGAGCTTCATAGCCAACTGAAGAGATAGTTTCATCCCATCGAATCCTTTCACCAGAGTGAAAAGCACAAGAGTATAAACAACCATAATCCACACAGCCTCTTTGCCTCCCTAACCCTCTAACTGTTTGATGAAAGAGGATGAATTTGCAGGGCTATGAGGAGAAAGCTGAGCACTTGCAGTGTCTTTGCTGACATTCAGTCGGAGGATAAGTGAAAGATGCGGTGAAGGAATTTTGAAGCCTTTTCTTCATTGGCTCATGTTTCTTAAGAACCCATCATGTTATTTTGTGCTGTGTACTTAACACAAGTCTGAAGGGACACAGGTACAGGAGTGTACAGAACTTTAGTTAGGCCACACTTAGAATATTGCGTGCAATTCTGGTCGCCACACTATCAGAAGGACGTGGAGGCTTTGGAGAGGGTACAGAAGAGGTTTACCAGGATGTTGCCTGGTCTGGAGGGCATTAGCTATGAGGAGAGGTTGGAAAAACTTGGATTGTTTTCACTGGAACGACGGAGGTGGAGAGGCGACATGATAGAGGTTTACAAAGTTATGAGCGGCATGGACAGAGTGGATAGTCAGAAGCTTTTTCCCAGGTTGGAAGAGTCAGTTACTAGGGGACATAGGTTTAAGGTGCGAGGGGCAAAGTTTAGAGGGGATGTGCGAGGCAAGTTCTTTACACAGAGGGTGGTGAGTGCCTGGAACTTGCTGCCGGGGGAGGTGGTGGAAGCAGGTATGATAGCGACGTTTAAGAGGCATCTTGACAAATACATGAATAGGATGGGAATAGAGGGATACGGACCTCGGAAGCGCAGAAGGTTTTAGTTTAGGCAGGCATCAAGATCGGTGCAGGATTGGAGGGCCGAATGGCCTGTACCTGTGCTGTACTGTTCCTTGTTCTTTGTTTGTTCTTTGAGGCCATTCAGCCCTTTGAGTCTGTCCCACCATTCATTCAGATCATCTTTACCCACCCTTGCTCCATATCCCTTGATACCCTCGCTGATTATTTGTCATAGAATAATTTTTTACAAGGGAGTGCTACTCATGCAAAGTCTTCTCAACAGCAGGATATTGAGCTATTGAAAGGGAGTGGGAGGGGGTGGGGGTGGGGGAGGTGTGCAGCCTGTCCAGTTCTCTCATCTTCTCCAGCTACACTGTTTAGTCCTGGTTCATCCTGGGAGATTCCCCTGCTGTCTGTGGCCAGAGTGCGCCTCCCCTTTACGAGGTGCTGGCTGTCTTTATGTAGCACCTGAAATGTCCAATTTCTCACACAGCACTGCCCCCACCCTCAAAACAGACCTGCAGCCAATGAGCAGCATGAGCTCTACGCTTGACTCATAATGTACCAATTTAACGAGCTACCTGGGATAAAGTGAACAGGCCCCCTCATTTGACCTGTCTGCTCCCCTGCCCCTGCCTTGTCCCCTTCCTTTCCCGTCCCTTCCCCCCCCCCCCCCCCCATGTCCCCCTCCCCTCCCACCGCCTTTGCTCCATGTCCCCTTCCCCTCCCTGTCCTGCCCTCTTCACCCTGTGTCCCTTCGCCCCCTGGCCCCTGCTGTCCTTTCCCCACCCCATACCACCCCTCCTCCTGCCATGTGCACTGTCGTTTTTCCCACCCTCTTGCCCCCATGTGCCTTTTCCTCCCCATCTGTTCTCCGTCACATTTGGGTTTCCCAGTCTCAAACTTCACAGGGCAGGAAAAATAGCAAAGCAAACTGGATATTGAGCTGTTGACTCTGTTTAATTATGGGGAAGGAGATCAGAGAATCGGGCACACAGCCTCCCCCGCCATCATCGAAAATCCTCCTGCCAAGCAGACTGTGCGAGTTGAACTGCCTTATAAAAAAAATTCCCATTGGCATTCAATCAGAAACATTTTCCAACTGTTTTAATATTGGAAAGCTCTCCTGATGGGTATGCTGGCTGGTTTATAAGATTATAAATCTAGCATTGTAATTGTGATGTACAGTTTCATTATCCTGCATTAAATAAGTTAATAAAAACAGAATAGATTTTCTCTTTGTGTGCACTAAGTTGTGCAGGGAATCATCTGGAGAGACTTGAAGGTACTTTCCCAGAAGTAGAATGCAGAAAGCGTACAGAATAGGTTGGGAGAGGCATCATTGAGATGGTCAGTGAGCAGAGAACTCTGCAGGTGCAAATCCTCCTCTCTGTAAGAGCCCCGCTCACAATGAGAACTCAGCCCTGCCACAGAGGCATTTCCACGCAGTTTAGGATTGATGTCGCTGAGAGTTTCTTTTTATTTAACAATGCAGGCCATCTGCATCGGCATCTTCCCCTCGTTTCTCCTGCACCTTCCCAATTGCTGGAGTTGTCAGTTTTAATGGATTTTCTAAATTACAATATGCCAAGCACAGCACACTGAGCTCCTGCAACAACCCCAGCCTCATGGACCAAATAAGTGTGGATTTATATGACTTTGGCTTAGGCTGAGAAAGGAGATTTCATGCATTATATATAATTGGCAAAGAGAATGTTTCATAAAGAAAATAATAAATAAGTGGCCAGTGAAATGGGGTATCATGTGATCAAGATAATCAAAGTTTATCAAACCGAAAAACCTTTAAATCTATTTCATTGCAACAACAGCACCTTTCTGTTCCTTTTATTAACCTCTGTGGCATGAATAAAAATTCAGAATACTGGATTGGAGAGCTGTGTGAAGGTTCAGGCCATATTCATATATAATCCCGATTCCACTGGTCTTTGAAGAGGGAATCTCATTAGGAGCTGCTACACAAGGTGTTGGCTATAACTCAGTAAATAAACAGTGCCCTGTACATATACACAGGAATTATTCCTTACCCTGCTGAATAAATTGTAACTCTGTCCACTGCTCTGTGTGTGAAGGAGTGCTTCCTGACATCACCCCTGAACAGCCTTGCTCTAATTTTAAGGTCATGTCCCCTTGTTCTGGACTCCAGCAGAGGAAATAGTTTTTCTCTCTATCTACCCCAGCAAATCCTTCAGTCATCTCAAACACCTTGATTAGATCAGCCCTTAATCTTCCAAACTCAAGGGAATACAAGCCTAGTCTATGTAACCAGTCCTCATAATTTAACCCTTTTAGCCCTGGTATCTGTACTGTACCCCCTCCAAGGCCAATATATCCTTCCTGAGGGGCAGTGCCCAGAACTGAGCACAGTTACTCCAAATGCGATCTTTGTTCTGTGTCACCCTTAGCAACACTACAAAATAAATACTTACAAAGAATTATGGTCTCTCTCCATCAGGATATTGTTAACTTTACAGCTCAAAAGCTACATTTGAAGTGATTGCAGCTAAACATTTTTAAATGGATAGGCTAACAGCTGTGATTCACCTCAATCTTGCGCCCCAGGGTTAGGGAAAAGAAAACAGACAGGGTTTGTGCTCCTGGTAACCATGCAGAGCCTCCTCCCCCAAATATGCATCTGCAGAGTTCATACGGGAGGATACGCCATGTGTGTGAGGCACCGGATGAAAGTTGCCACCCTGTGTGTATCAGTTGTGGCTCAGTGGGCAGCGCTGTCACCTCTGAGTGAGAAGGTTGTGGATTCAGGTTCCAATCCAGGGACCTGAGTGCAGTACTGAGGGGAGTGTTGCACTGGCAGAGGTGCTGTATTTTGGTTGAGACATTAAATTGAGGACCTGTTTTCCCTTAAGTGGATGTAAAAGATCCCATGACACTATTTCCAAGAAGAGAGGGTGAGTTCTCCCCAGTGTCCTGGTCAATATTTACCCTTCATTCAACATCACTAACACACATTTTCTGGACATTTATTTAATTGCTGTTTGTGGGAGCTTGCTCTGCGCAAATTGGGATCCCACATTTCCTACATTACAAAAGTGACTACACTTCCAAAGTATTTTATTGGCTGTGAAGTGCTTTGGGACATCCCAAGGTTGTGAAAGGTGCTCTAGGAATGTGAGTCTTTCTTTTTGCAGAGAAATGTCCCCCAGTAAGAGTCAGCATCTTCAGGAGAGATAGGGAGAGGTTTTTTTTTTAATGTCTGCAGGATATACGTTTCCTATTTCCATCCGAGGGCGAGGATTGAGCCCTGGTTAATAAACCCAGACTGCCCTCTGTTGTGAGCTGACTGTTGGTAAAATGTGTCCTAATGGCAAGGCGCCCTCGGTTATAATGAATAATATTACTCTGGACCGGGACTCTATAAAATGCTCGCTTGTAAATTCAAAGCACTGACATCAAATAAATATACAAGGAAAACAGCTTTACATGCCACACAGCACAGATGAAACTATCTTCATGTCTGTCTCTACTGACTGCACTGAATTATTTCCAAACTATGTGATCCAAATAAACGATGCAAACTGCGCACGTTCATGCCAGTAATTGTCCGAAACAAATTCACAGCCAGGATCAGTCCAAAGCATCAGGGCATCACCCAGAAATTCGAGCCAGACCATTCAGGGGTGATGTGAGGAAGCACTTTTTCACATGAAGGGTCGTGGAAATCTGGAACTCTCTGCCCCCAGAACGCTGTTGAGGCTGGGAAACAATTGCAGATTTAACAACTGAGATTGATAGATTTTTGTTAGGCAAGGGTGTTAAAGGTTATGAAACCAAAGCTGGTAATTGGAGTTGAAATACAGATCAGTCATGATCTAATTGAATGACAGCACAGGTTTGAGGGGCCGAATGGCCTGCTCCTGTTCCTGAGTGTCTAGCCCTCTTAGCTTACTAATGCTAAGTAAAGTGACTCCATTCCTCTCCCGATTACTGCCAGTGGAAGGTCCAGTTACTGCAACAACAACTTGCATTAATGTAGCACCTTAAAAGTGGTTAAAACATCCCAAGGATGTAGTTGCATTGGAGGCAACTCAGAGGAGGTTCACTAGATTGATTCCAGAGATGGGGGGTTTGTCTTTATGAAGAGAGATTGAGCAGTTTAGGCCTTTACTCTCTAGACTTTAGAAGAATGTTAGGAGATCTAATTGAGGTATATAAGCTGATTAAGGGGATTGACAAAGTAGATGTCGAGAGGATGTTTCCTCTTGTGGGGCAATCTAGAACGAGAGGTCATAGTTTTAGGATAAGGGGTAACAGATTTAAAACAGAGATGAGGAGAAATTACTTCTCCCAAAGGGTCGTGAGTCTGTGGAATTCACTACCCAGAGTGCGGTGGATGCCGGGACATTGAGAGTAAATTTAAGGAGGCGATAGAGAGATTTTTAATTAGTAATGGGTTGAAGGGTTATGGAGAATGGGCAGGAAAGTGGAGTTGAGGCCGAGATGAGATCAGCCATGATCGTATTGAATGGCGGAGCAGGCTCGAGGGGCTGAATTGCCTACTCCTGCTCCTAGTTCTTATGTTCTTAAGGCGCTTCACATGAGCACTGAGCCACACAAGAAGATATTAGGACAGGAGACCAAAAGCTTGGTCAAAGAGGTAGGTTTGAAGGAACATCTTACAAGAAGTGAGAGAGCTTTAGAGAGGGAATTCCAGAGCTTAGGATCCAGGCAGCTGAAAGTAGAGGACAAAAGAACCCGACCTGAAGCTGACCGAACCGCAGTGGACCCGAGCCCGACCCGGCCTGAGTCCCTCCGATTTTGCCCCGAGCCCAACTTGACCCAACCCGACCATCCCTTTGCTTACCTTCCTGACGCCGAATCTCCCGGAAGCTGCAGCGCATGCGCGATGATGTCACAGTGACGTCACTCGCTCACTGCGCAGACTCCGTTTCATCCCGGACTCCCAGCTCAGGTAAGTTTTTTATTTTTAATACTTAACGGCAGAGACTTAGCGTGTGTATCCGGCCTGACTCAATGCGACTCGACCTGGACTCGGCCCGACCCGACCCGAACCCTGAAGCCATACGCTGAAGATGGGCCCGACCCAACCCGAACCCGACACATGTCGTCAGGTCCCGTCGGGTTCGGGTTGGGTAGCAGGCCTCTAGCTGAAAGCACGAAAGCCAATGGTGGAGCGATTACAATCAGGAATCCACAAAAGGACAGAATTGGAGGAGTGTAGAGATCTTGCAAGGTTATAGAGGTGGAGGAGATTACAGAAATGGGGAAAGGGGAAGAGTGTGAGGCCATGGAGAGATTTGAGCATGAGGATGAGAATTTTAATATTGAGGCGTTGCCGTTAATTAACTAGTGTTGGGAGAGAGGTTCCCTGTTACTGGAAACCGTCAAATGGAGTTGTGTAGTTGGGTGTTGAACAGTCCACAACTTCAAGCCCTGGAATTTGCAGGATCACAATCTGCACAGTATGTGTTGGGAGGGTAGAGGCTAAGCATTCTGGCCATCGAGTTCAAGAGCCTGAATCCAGCCCAGATTAACATTCTGAAGTTCTCCTGCCCTTGTGAGCTGCGAGGATACTGAGCAAAATGAGTGGAGTAAATCATCACAGCCTGGAGCCCTGAATGGCCGATGTGGGAAATTAAAAACATTTACACTGAGGCACTGCATGCAGCTCTTTTTGCAGTTTGGGTAAAGTTTAGCTGCAAACAATCCATGCTTTGCAAAAAAACTGATATGTTGACCAGGGTCCTGAAACATTGACAGTTGGTGTGCATGTCAAGAGGAGTCTGAAAACTAGCGGCCATAAATATAAGATTTTCATTAATAAATCCGATGGGGAATTCAGGAGAAACATCTTTCCCCAGAGCGCGGTGAGAATGTGGAACTCGCTACCACAGGGAGTGGTTGAGGCGAATAACAGATACATTTAAGGGGAAGCTGGATAAACATATAGGGGAGAAAGGAATTGAAGGATGTGGTGGTAGGGTGAGATGAAGTAAGGTGGGAGGAGGTTTGTGTGGAGCATAACCACAGGCATAGAGACCAGATGGGCCGAATGGCCTGTTTCTGTGCTGTAAATTCTATGTAATACCTTCCTTGATAATGCTTGTTACTGAAATGGAGTACAAAAATTTTCTGTTCTCTCTACACCCCTTAATTTGGAACACCAGGAAAAGCAAAGAAATCTCACTTAATCAAAACGGACAGACCTGTGCTAATATTGTAAATTAAGCAATAAAATGCCTCTTCCTACAACGACTCAAAGCTCCAATATTTACTTGGTGCCTGAGGACGTCTACTGGAAGGTCCAGTTACTGCAACAACAATAATTCACATTTATATAGTACCTTTCATGTAGTGAGAAGCCCCGGGGTGCTTCACAGGGGCAATTATTCGACTAACTTTGACACTGTACCACATAAGGAGCTATTGGGGGAGGTGTCCAAAGCTTGGTCAAAGAAGTAAGTTTTAAGAAAAGTTTTAAAGGAGGAGAGAGTAGTGGAGAGGTTTAGGTAGTTTTTTCCAGAGCTTAGGGCCCAGGCAGCTGAAGGCACGACCGCCAATCTTGGCGTGATTAAAATCGGCGATCACCAAGAGGCCAGAATTGGAGAGATCACTAAGGATCATTGTTCTTACAGACCCCATTAGGAGGTTATGAAGGTAGAGAGGGAGTGAGACCATGTTAACCATGAGGACTCTATCACAGGTAAGTGGCTCCAATGTTAATTTAATTTTTGGACTAGAAAGGTTGTTTAGTTACAGTTTTTTTAAGCTTATGCAGATCAGCAACAAAGTGAAAAATGGAAGGTAAGTTAACTGATGGTCGGGTCGGGCGCGGGAAAAAATGGAAGGACTCGGGCCGGGTCGGGCGCGGGTTGGATGTTCTGTCGGGCTTGGGTCGGGTTTTTCTTTGCAGACCCGAGCAGGCCTTTACTGCCAGGAACTGGAAGAGTCCACACCCGACATCTCTCAGCTGCTGCCACCCCCGCTAATCTTTCCTAATTCACTTAACGCTTTTTCAATTAAATTTTTCAAACAAAAAAGCAAAAACATGATTAGATCAGACACAAGCACTCATGCATACACTCACTCACACATTACGCACTCAGTCTCACACTCGCACTCATACACACTTGCATGCACTCACACAAAGAGGAGCCCAAACTCTCAGGTCATAGGTTTTGAAGCTTAGCATTCTGGAGATTCACAAAGTGATCAACTTTAGATATTTATCCCTCAATCAACATGGCTAGACTGATTGGTCATTTATCTTGTTGCTGTTTGTGGGATCTTCCTATGTGCAAATTGGCTGCCATGTTTCCTACATTACAACAGTGACTACACTTCTCAAGGTACTTCATTGCTGCAAAGCACTTTGGGATATCCTGAATTGTAAAAGGAGCTATAAAAATAAAATTTCTTCATTTATGACTCTGTTCAAATCAATGGGCTGAATTTTCCCAGCCCATTGGATGCAGGCCGGCAGGCAGGAGGGATCGGGATGAAAGCCCGATGTCTTAGTGGCAGAACCGGACATTCTGATAGACAGCTGACATGGCAGGAGGACCTGCACACGGTGGGCAGGTAATTAAACCTGTTAAAAAGGCAATTAACTTGAATTTTACCAGGGTTTTCTGATATTTCTGAGCTTCCGAGCCTCGTTGGGTATAAGGAGGCAGTAAGCTAGCAGGAGGTCACTTCTGGCTCCAAATGGCAGCCTTTGTGAGTCCCAGCATGCTTTGGCAGGGAGGCTGGAACAGCACGGGCATTGGCATAGGGAGTCGGGAGAAGGAGAAAAGGTACCAGAGCTCCAGGGGCGTACTGCCAGAGTAGCATATTGAAGCTGGCACTTCTGTGGGTGAAGCACCAATGGAAAGAGGGTAAGTGACTCTCCGTGCCATTCAGTTGCACCAATGAGGTGCAGCAGCAGAGAGTGAGAGAGCTGCAGCCAGAGGCATGGGGCAGCAGGAGCACCAGTCTCGGGGAGGAGGTGTGGGTTGATGGCTGAGAAGGGTGCAGAGGGCCACCGAACCAGCCTCCTATGCAAAGAAGAGGTTACCTCCAACAGAGGGTCTACCAACAGAGGCTCAGCTACTTTCAAAAGTCTGAGTAGCAGTGTTGCTGAAGACTGTGTGTCTCCAGGGAGGTGGTCACAGAGCTGTGTGCCATGATGGAGGACAAGTCAGCCCTATGGGAAATGGTGGGCACCCAATGCCAATGGCTCTGAAGGTCACCATGGAGCGGGATCATTCCAGGCATCCACTGGAGATATGTGCGGGATCTCCCAGTCTGTGGCTCAACGCTGCATCAAGATGATCACCAATGCCATCTTCAAGAGGGCCAATAGGTGCCCTTTTGTACCGATCCAGACAGTCAAGCTGAGAGTGCTATAGGATTCGGGGCCATTGTTGGATTCCCCCAGGTGCAGACCATGACGACTCCCACAGAGCAGCCAGCAGCCTTCATCAACAGGAAACGCTTCCACTCGCTCAGTGTACAACTGGTCTGTGACTACCACAAGTACTTCCTGCAGGTGTGTGCACGGTTCCCAGGAAGCAGCCATGACATCTACATACTAAGACAATCCCATGTACCAGACCCTTACAGGCCCCTTGCACGCCTTCAAGGATGGATACTGGGTGACGAGGGCTAACCATTGAAGATGTCACTGCGAATGCCTCCGAGGACCCTAGCACTACTGCAAGGAGAGATAGAACACCTGCCATGACACAGCACAAGCAACCATTGAGCAGGCCATAGGGCTTCTGAAGACACAATTCAGATGCCTAGATAGATCAATGTGCCCAGTAAGGGTCTTGCGTATCGTGGTGGTGTGCTGTACAGTGCATACCCTGGGCTACAGAGGGGAGAGCATTTGAACAATGAGGATGTTGTTGAGTGTGATGCCTCCTCTGCCAATGAGGAGATGGAGCAAGATGATGGCCAGGCGCAGAAAGCTGGAGAGCCCCATGGACCGCAGGCAAGGTGCCATGAGATACACGCAAAGGAGGCTCAGGATGCGCTGATACAAGCAAGATTCATGCTGTCAGCTGAGGTGGAGGCAGGCTGCAGACCTTGCTGCCCCATAGCTTGGGATAACCTTGGCTCTCCCGCTCTGGCTGCCTGAGGGCTGGAGGGCCCCAGATTATCGTGGACCACCTGCACGTGCAGGAGTCTCCTCTGTTGTCATGGCTGAGTGAGGTGCTGGAGTCATGGACAGAGGTGCCAAGGGATGCTGCCCATGCCCTGAGAGGAGCCCCCAGATACATCAGGCAGTCACACCTCTGCCCTTTCAAGGCACACCTGTACTTCCCTGCTCAGCTGAGGAGTGCGAGGACCTGGCAGTGAGTCCAGGTGCCTCCCCACCCTCCACTCATGACCTAGAGAGACTCCTCCATCGTTCGTGCCGTGGCCTCTGGAAGCACCGCCCAATGTTCCCTTCCCTCACGCTGCAGCTCCAGTGTCTGCTGCCTTTCTGATGGAGCCACAGCGATGCCTCGTGTATTAGCAAGGCTGCAAGTAAAGTATTAAAGAAGTGAATATCACTGCTGGCCTCGAGCATTCAGCAAGCGCTGTTGAGACTGACACCACAAAGTGGTAGTGCAAGAGTTAACTGTGACAGGCTGGGGCCTTTCACCGAGATTCTGCTATGCAGGTAATGATACTGCCAGGCCCCATTGCCAGGAACTGGGTTGACATTCCTTTTCTAGCCAGCTCATCCTTACACATTGCTACGTGAACACCCCTATGAACAAAGTGCGGTGCAGCTACCTTGGTGAATCGCATGAGGTCATTCATCTGCTTGCTGCCAGTTTCTAGGGAAAACCCCATGGCTTCTGACCTCTGTGATCTCCCCCCAGCCTTGCTTGCTCTGGCAGGCAGGTCTCCTCCTCCCGTCCCGGGGGAAGAGGACCTCCCACCTTGCCCGAGCAGCCTGGAGAAGACCCCGCAGGGAGGCTTCGCTAAACTGTGGGGCCACCCAGGGTCTTGACTCTGCCACTCTTGGATAGGCCTGTTTTTGCAGCTCTTTCTCTCAGGCTTCCTTGTGGCTGTATGTATTTAAAGGAGCAGTGCCAGCGTTCCCAGCGGTATGACCTCACACCATCGGCGGTGCCTCATTGGATGCCTCCTCCACCTGCTGCTGCAGAATAGCACGCCCCCAGCCCGCACACCCACCAACTCCCCCCCCACCACCCTCCCCCCCAACCGCCCAAACAGCAACTACTCCCACTTCCGGTCCTTGCAGCGAGACCTCAGGCAACGCCGAAAACCTCAGCCCAATCTCTTCGTAGCTGAGGAGTGATAGTCCTCACCTACTCTTCAGAGGACAAGGAAGGAAAAATCATGCATGATAAGGATATGACATCTATCATAGTTTAGCACCACAATTGCAAGCTACATGAAGAGCTAGCTAAGCTTAACAGCTAAGGATAGGTTGGATTTCTATCCTGCCGCCTTTCCCCAGGTCAGGGTTGCTTCTGTGAGCGAGGAGGGTTCCCAGGCGTGAGATGAGGCAGTGGTTTAACGGAACACCCTCTGCAGCACCAGAGGTCGTATCTACTGTGGGCAGATGTCTACTGAAAATCCAGTAGACGTTAGCACAGACCTGCAAAGAAGCTGACTTTAATAATCCAGGCCAACATTCCCATTGCCAGTACTGAGAGAGTGCTGCACTGTTGGAGGTGCCAGCTTTTGAATGAGACGTTAGAACGAGGCCTCATCTGCCCTCTCAAGTAAAAGATCAGGTGACATCTCCATCAATATTTATTCGTCAACCAACATTACCTGGCTGTTCATCTCACTGCTGTTGCATCTAGAAGGGTTAGGGATGATCTAATAGAGGTGTTTAAAATTCTCAAGGGATTTGACAGGGTAGATAGAGAGAAACTATTTCCTCTGCGTGGGTGGAGATAGAACAAGGGGGCACAACCTTAAAATTAGAGCTAGACCGTTCAGGGATTAAATCAGGAAGGGCTTTTTTCACACAAAGGTCAGTGGAAATCTTTCAATCGATATATTTTTGTTTGGCAAGGGTATCAAGGAATATGGAACAAAGATGTATAAATAGGATTGAGATGCAGATCAATCATGAATTCAATGGAATAGTGGAGCAGTATGGAGGGGCTGAATGGCCTCTTTCTGCTCCTAATGTTCCAACACACAGAATGTAAGTACCTTCACTGTCAGTACGATTGTCCATTATGCAACACCCATTAACACAGTGTTATTGCAGAATACAGCTTGGGTTCCATCACTGGCACTGTTGTGCTTGATGTAAAATATGGTTATGTTATCAGTAAGTCATAATAACAGCAGTAAGCCTTCATAATCCTCCGGTTCTTTTGATTCATAGTGTTTCTCCTTTCATACATCAAATGCAGGGTGGTGTGCTGGTTAAAGGGTTGATGAATGAGGGGGCTCTACTGTGTTGCCAAGATCTTTCAGCCAGCTTGCAAGCAGGCAGAATGGCAAAAGGCAACGGATGCAAGCATCAGCGAAAAAAATTATTCTATCAGCCGCTCGCTCCTGGCAGCTGGTTCTGGAAGTCTGATGACACAGGAGTACCTGGGAGCAGTCACTTAGCAACATGCCGCTCGGGCACTGAGAGGGTTTGACAGTGTGATTGTCGGACCGTGTCCCTGAGGAGTTTGACCTGGTGGACTCACAGGTGACACTTTCCTGCCCATTCCTGACCCGCCCAGCGAGACAAACGTTTTCAGGCAGGATGCTGCTAACAGATTGGCTGAGAGAGTCACACATTAATATCTATCTGTAATAAAACCACACCGCAACTAAAGGGGGAAGAGAGAAACAGACACACAACAATCGGCAGGAAATTGGCACTGATCAGAATTCCCGAGCTGAGTTCAGTATATTACAAATTTAGTATAATTAGCCAACATCTGTGCAGCTTAATGCCAGCACCAATGTAAATATTCAAAATGGAGCTTTAGAGTTTTACTGCACCTCATTATGACCCTGGGATCATTGGCACAGGGCACTGATGGAAAGCAGGGAGATGTTGATGAATACCGTCTGCAAGTGTTGCAATCTGTCCATTTTTCCGATTTTGTCCCAGATATTTGTCCGACTCAAAGTCACATCATCGATAACCAAAGAAAGAAATGTCAGTGTTCGGTGAAAATCATTTTTCTAGATTCTTTATTTCTCTTGAATCCCATCTGTTGAAATATTAATGATCATCCATGTTACAATCTTCCGAGCATGCAAGTTTAGTAGTGGAGGAGAGATTTGTTTTTAGGCTTTCAAAGTCAGGTCACAAAAAAATCCCCCCCACAGGATCAGATTGGACAAATCACTCATTTGATTTTTTGATTCCAGAATAACAACTGCAGCCTCTTATTACCCCCTTGTGAAAAAGAAAGAACTTGCATTTCTGTAGCACCTTTCACAGCTTTTTAGGACGTCCAAAGTGCTTTGCAGCCAATTAAATACTTTTTGAACTGTATTCATTGATGTAATGTAGGAAACACGGAAGCCAATTTGTGCGCAGCAAGCTCCCAAAGACAGATATATGACAATGAGCAGATAATCTAGTGATATTGATTGAGGGATAAATATTGTCCATGACACAAGGGGAATCTCCCCTGCTCAAATAGTTCCGTGGGATCTTTTATGTCCACCTGGCAGGACAGACAGGGTTTAATATCTTATCTGAAAGAGACACCTCCGACAGTACAGCACTCCCTCAATGCTGGCACCAGGTGGGTTGGCCTGGATTATGTGCTCAAGTCTCATGAGTGGGACTTGAACCCACAAACTTCAGACTTAGTAACAGAAAGACCTTAACTGGAAAACTGAGTCTTTTTGTTCCTTTTTCCTTTCAGGACTACAGCCCCTACGGATGGTGGGTTGGTGAGATGAAAGGTGTAATTGGCATTGTGCCAAAGGATTACCTGATGGAAGCCTATGAAATCTGAAGAATAGGTCAGTAAAAGGCAAACACGTTCATTGTTGTTTTCACGAGCTAAGACTGTGTGAAATATTAGTTGACTAAAATTATTGTGCTTTTGGTGCTAAATTAAAATTGGAACCAAAGGGAGGGTTTTCCACTGGCAATTCCAGGCTTTCTGTGAGGGGAGGGGTGTCAGTTTCCCAGAATACACGGCTGCCAAATCCCAGGAAACCCAAAGAAGTAACTCGACCTGTGCAGTTCTTCAAAAATTAAAATTCGAGATAGAGACAAGTCTAAAATTAAAATCATTTCTCTGAGCCAAATGCCGCTGGTCAGTAAATATAACTTGGACAGATGTGTTCGATCAAACACAGTTAGTGAGTGAGTGGGGGTGGGGTTGGTGCTGTGCAGGCTGCAATTGTGGGGGTACAATGTCCTTCCCAGCTGCTCCTTTACAATGGTATCCAATCGGGGAATCCACCCTTTGTACTCGAGATTATGAAGAGAGGAAGAGAGGCTGCACCAATCAGGAAAGACTGACCAGACTGGCACTCATTTCTCTAGGAAAGGGAAGACTGAGGGTGACTGAACAGAGGTCTTTAGAATTAATGAAGGAATTCAATAGCGTAAACGTAGAGAAGATGTTTCCATTTGTGGGGAACCAATACTAAAGATCAGAAATATAAGATAGTCGCTAATAAATCCAATCGACAAATTCAGAAGAAACTTCTTTACCCAGAGAGTGGTGAAAATGTGGAACTCGCTACCACAGGGAGTAGTTGAGACGAATAATATAGGTATAATTAAGGGGAAGCTGGATAAACACAAGGGAGAAAGGAATAGAAGGATATGTTGATAGGGTGAGATGAGGCCGGGTGGGAGGTGGCTCGAGTAGACTATAAATGCCGACACGAGTTGGTCGGGCCAAATGGCCTGTTTCTGTCCTGTAGATACTATGTAAAGAAGCTCTGGAACCCGGAGTTGAGATGAAATCTAGAACGGAAATGATTTCTAGAAATAAAACAACAATGGACATGGTCAGTTTGTATCAGTGTGGCCTGGAAACTGGACTGGGGTGAGGAGGATTTTTTGTCTGACTGCTGCGGTTCCCATGGAAACATTTTTTTAATTCAGTCATGGGATGTGGGCGTTGCTGGCTAGGCCAACATTTATTGCCCATCCCTAATTACCCTCAGGAAGGTGGTGGTGAGCTGCCTTCTTGAACAGCTGCAGTCCGTGTGCTGAATGTACACCCACAGTGCTGTTAGGAAGGGAGTTCCAGGATTTTGACCCAGTGACAGTGAAGGAACAGCGATATAGTTCCAAGTCAGGATGGTGTGTGACTTGGAGGGGAACTTGCAGGTGGTGATGTTCCCATGCATCAGCTGCCCTTGTTCTTCCAGGTGATAGAGGTTGCGGGTTTGGAATTCAGAACCAAATGGCAATGGTTTAGCAAACACATACTAAGTCCTTCTGTGTCTGGTATCAGTACAGGCATTAATCTGTTCATAATAATCAGAGTTGGCGAGGGAGAAGTGCTGGGAGTTGGGGAAAAGTAAGCTGCAAAATGGAGGTGGGCATAGTGTCACTTTGACCGAACAGTATGAGATAGTTTATGGACTGGGATCCATCAGCAATAAAGGATAAAAGGCTACTCAAAGCCCATACGGCCATCTAGCACCAATTAGAGCGGGGCCATTCAGGGGTGATGTCAGGAAACACTTATTCACACAAAGGCTAGTGGCAAACTGGAACTGTCTCCCCCCAAAAAGCTGTTCAGGCTGGGGATCAATGGAAAATGTCAAAAGTAAGATCGAAAGGTTTTTGTTGAGCAGCGTGGAGCCAAGGCGGATAGATGGAGTTAAGATGCCGATCAGCCAGAATGTAATTGAATGATGGAAGAGGTCTGAGGGGCAGAATGGCCTCCTCCCGTTCTTTTGTAAGGGGATGCAATCTGCTCTCAGGACTGTACTGCTTTTCTGGAAATAGCCACTTGGAGCACTTCAGGGTTGACTCTCAGTCTGCTTGCTTCCCCCAGGCTGATACTTGTGGGATAATATCACAACATGGATCAGTGCCTTCAGGAGAGGAGGGCAGAGAGATTAGCCGTAGAGCAGTATTAGCAATATTAGTAATATCTCAAAGGATCCCTTTATGGTTGCATTGAGATGTAGTAACGAGAGGATTGCACCTCACACTGCTCTGTTTTGATGAACCTCTTGTGCCATTATTTCCGTTTTCACTTTCTGTTACAGAGCTGTGTCCTCTGACAGTGAGCAGCAACTCAATCCAGCGATTGCCCAGGTCCTACCATGCGAGCACTTGACTTTGACAGCTGACTGTTGGTTAACTGCCCCGAGGAAGCTTCTGCGTTCTCCTGCCGCTTGCTAAGTGACTGTGCATCACAGGTTCATGCTAAATGCTCCCAGACATCTATACTGCAGATGAACAGTGTCACCCACCATTCAACGTCTGTCGTGTGCTAATTAAATAAAGATATGGTTCAGCCATTTTAAATCAATGCTGCCTCATGGGATTGTCTCGCAGTAGCAGAATCCAATAGAAGTCCTTCCCCTGTACTCTCCCACCAATGGCCGAGATTTACTTCTCCCCCCTCCCCTTTCCCCACAGCCCCCAGCAGCATCTGAGTCGGATTATTGCTGGGGATGAGGGGTCATAGGTAAGGGTTGTCAACCCTCCTGGATTGTCCAGTGGTTTCCAGGAATTAATGATTAAACTCCAGAACACTACTGGGAAAAAGTATAGGGTCATTAAGAAGTTCATACAGTACAGAAGGAGGCCATTCGTCCCATTCTGCCTGTGCTGGCTCTTTGAAAGAGCTATCCAATTAATCCCACTCCATGCTCTTTGCTCACAGTCCTGTAAGGTTCTTCTTTTCAAGTATTTATCCCATTCTCTTTTGCAAGTTATTGTATCTGCTTCCACCGCCCTTTCAGGCAGCATTTTGTGTCTGTCTTTCATGTTCTTTGAACACTTTATTAGTTATAAAATTATTGGTGATGGTGTGGGAGGGCTGGAAGGCTGTTTTACCAGGCAGGGAGATTGGAGGTGGGAGCTCATGTGGTCAAACCTCCAGGGTGACACCCAACCGAGTTGGCAACGATATAGGGGCACAAATTCAGTCAAGTTCCTGCCTCATACTGTGCGCCCCCTCCCCTGGGGTCTGGTGATGTTCAGTTATCATGACGTAATTTGCTCTGTTTTCCCTGCTCAGTGTAGTCACTGTTCAAATTTTAAAAATGCAGCATCCCAATTCATGCACAGCAAGGTCCCACAAATAGTAATATAAGGACCAGATAACCTGTTTTTTAATTATGTTACTTCAATGATAAATTTGGCCCCAAGACACTGGGGAGAACTCCCCTGCCCTTCTAAATAGTGCCATGAAATCTTTCATGTCCACCTGAAGGAGGCTTTGATTTAACTTTTCATCTGAAAGGGGGCTCCTCCAACAGTGCGGCACTCCCTTGGTACTGCTCTGGGAGTGTCACCCTAGATTATGTGCTCGAGTCTCAACAGTGGGGCTCGAACCCGCAATGTTCAGATTCAGAGGCAAGCATCCTTCCCACTGAGTCTCCAGCTTTGCAGGTGAACTCTCTAAATGTCAGAATAAAACAGAGGAAGGAACCACAAGGACACAAGAAATAGGAGCAGAAGTAGACCATATGGCCCATCGAGCCTGCTCCGCCATTCAAAATGATCATGGCTGATCTTGGGCTTCAATTCCACTTTCCTGCCCGTTCCCCAAATCTCTTGATTCCCTGTGAGACCAAAAATCTATCTATTCCAGCCTTAAATATATTCAATGATGGAGCATCCACAACCCTCTGGGGTAGAGAATTCCAAACATTCACAACCCTTTGAGTGAAGTAATTTCTCCTCATCTCAGTCATGAATGATCGGCCCCTTATCCTGAGACTATGTCCACGTGTGCTAGATTCCCCGACCAAGAGATGTCTCATGCACCCTCGCCGTTCATCATTTGCCTGGTCTTTGGAGGAATCCTCGTCACCTGATTGGACAGTGCGACAGACAGATGTTGCTGAATTCTCTGAAATCTCAAGTAGGAAGTAAAATCCATAATGAAACATTAATTTAAACATTACAGCAGGCTGATAAAACTGTTCCATCTCCAATAGCACTGGTGGGCAGATTTTAATCTGCCACATGCTGAAGGATATCTATCACTCTGATATTGCACCTCGCTGCAGAAAATTCCCAGAGTAAGTAGCTGGGAATGAAACCAAACTCAGAAATGAACTCCTGACAATACTGAGGGAGAAATGCTTAATGCAATCCTCTGACATTCCTGCCCAGTAATGCAGCAAAGACACAGCATGCGTATCTCTGCCCTTCAGCAGAGCTGGCAACCCATCCAAAACAACCAGGTCAATCCTGGGGTCAAAATAACAGAGAGCATTACCAACAGTAAATAGCCAAGCCTCTGTTCCACTAGGGCAGCGGTTCTCAAACTTCTTCATCCGAGGACGACTTAGGTGGGACAAAAGACCCCGCGAACCACCTACCAGTCCTACTCCACCCGATTTTGTTTGCCTTTGCATAAGACCTCATCAGAATTAATGGGAACTTATGAAACCTATAAATAATTTGCTGCCTTTTTGCTACTAAATGTAATAAATTTATGTGTATTTTTTAATTAAATATCAAGTAAATTATTAATTCATGCCAGTAACTGAAGTAAAGACATGTTCATATTCTAAACATTGATATTACAAGAGAACATGTTTATTTGAAACATTCTAATATGTTATAAAATCATCACAGTAGTCTTCTTCTGAGAGACTAATGCTTATTTTACATTATATTAATCAATCAAAATCAACAGTAACATAAAACTTGTTTATGAAACTACATTGTTGTTGCTCGCGCTTATGACAACTCGTGCCACGCAAGCAGGAGCCGGTCTGGTTGTGCGGCGTTACACGAGTGGTGGGGATGAGGGTTCCGTCCTGTTTTCTCTCATATGGCCTCAGCCGTGGTGCTGCATTTTGGACCAGCCCGAGGACCCTCACGGACCAACGGTGATCCGCGGACCACGCTTTAAGAACCACTGCGCTAGTGTTGCCAACCCTCCAGGACTGGCCTGGACTCTCCAGGAATTGAAGATTAATGTCTAGAACACTACTGCAAGTAACAAACAGGAGAAAAATCTCAGGGGCCATCAAAAATATTGTGTATTTTTCAAAATTTTCTTTAAACACTTTCATTTCATAGTTATAAAATTTCAGACATGGAGGGGGTGGGACAGGCTGTTTGACAGTCATGAATCATCCAATCAGGTAGAGAAGTGGCTATGGGAAGTGGAGCACTGTGAGGATGGGTCTGTTCAGCAGCCAATCGTGGAGGTGGGGTGGTTAAAGGCTTGAGGTCATGTGATGAATACATCCAACCAGCATTGGCAACTCTACATCCCATCCAGTGCTGTTCCTGGCTGTCTATGGTGTATACAGAAGTCCTACACAGAAGTCCTTGAAGCGGCCAACATCCCCAGCTTATACACACTACTGAGTCAGCGGCGCTTGAGATGGCTTGGCCATGTGAGCCGCATGGAAGATGGCAGGATCCCCAAAGACACATTGTACAGCGAGCTCGCCACTGGTATCAGACCCACCGGCCGTCCATGTCTCCGTTATAAAGACGTCTGCAAACGCGACATGAAATCGTGTGACATTGATCACAAGTCGTGGGAGTCAGTTGCCAGCATTCGCCAGAGCTGGCGGGCAGCCATAAAGACAGGGCTAAATTGTGGCGAGTCGAAGAGACTTAGTAGTTGGCAGGAAAAAAGACAGAGGCGCAAGGGGAGAGCCAACTGTGCAACAGCCCCAACAAACAAATTTCTCTGCAGCACCTGTGGAAGAGCCTGTCACTCCAGAATTGGCCTTTATAGCCACTCCAGGCGCTGCTTCACAAACCACTGACCACCTCCAGGCGCTTATCCATTGTCTCTCGAGATAAGGAGGCCAAAGAAGAAGAATAATATATAGAGTGCAAAATTGTCTGACACAAGTGTTGCACTGTGTTACAGGTGCAAACTATGTTAAATACTCTTAAAATGCTAGTTGTTTTTAACCTCAATTCTGAAACAGGGAAGCAAATTCCAACCTGTAATGTTCCCTCAACAAGCAGCCAACTAAATCCTGTTTCAAAAGAATCTCTGTTTACTGAACCATCATTAGACTTTATGATCCGAAGAGAGAGACAGTTCCACCATAACAGAATAACACGTTGTACAGAGAAAGTGCTTCAGTAAATTGACCCGGACATCGTGGTAGAAATTATTCATGGTGTGGCTACAAGACTCACGGTTATTAAAGTAGAAATTGGACAGAAAATTCCACAATCCACACATTGTTTTTTTCATTCATTCCTGGGATGTGAACGTTGTTTGCAAGACTGGCATTTATTGCCCACCCCAAATTGCCCTTGAGAAGGTGGACTGAGCCACCTTCTTGAACTGCTGCCGTCCATGTGCTGTAGGTACACCCACAGTGCTTTAGTCTGCAGTGGCTGTTGCAACTGAATGGTTTGCTCAGCCATTTCAGGGGGCAGTTAAGAGTTATCCACATTGCTGTGGATCTGGAATCATGTGTAGGCCAGACCGAGTGAGGATGGCAGATTTCCTCCCCTGAAAGTCATTAGTGAACCAGATGGGGTTTTATGACAATATGGTTGTTTCATTATTTTATTTTATTCCAGATATATTAATTAAATTTGAACTCCTGTCTCCAGAGCATTAGTCCTGACCTCTGGATTACTACTCTAGTAACATGAGCACAATGCTACCATCCCCTGTGCAGCTAAACACAGAAATCTGGACGTTTTCCCATCCGAGCTGCCCTGCTTCTCTATAAGCTTCACTATAATAGAGAGACTGGGCATTGCAATAAATGCAATGGAATGAAGTTGCTGTAACCTACCTGATAGTTTTACCCACTTGTCAGTAAAAGTTAGGGCTTGTCCGTTCTCGTGTAAGTAAATTTTTCGCAGTATGCTAAGTCTTAATTACTGCCAATAAACCTCTGCCCCTGAAAATTAACATTTACAATTGTGGAGTCTCATTCCTTCAGCTTTTTGTTATTACTGGAAAAATTATTTTTACTTTTTCTGTCTCTTTTAATCCCATCTTTCTTTCCCTCTCTTTATTTTGCAAAGGAAATCTTCCTCCATTGATAACTAGGGATAAAGTTCTCTTCCTTCTAGCATGGTCTTGTCCATTTACATGGCTACATAGAGTCATACAGCACTGAAACAGGCCCTTCCGCCCACCGAGTCTGTGCTGACCAACAATCACCCATTTATACTAATCCTGCATTAATCCCATATTCCCTACCACATCCCCACCATCTACCTACACTAGGAGCAATTTACAATGGCCAATTTACCCGTCAACCTGCAAGTCTTTGGCTGTGGGAGGAAACCGGAGCACCCTGTAGAACCCCACACAGTCACAGGGAGAACTTGCAAACTCCACACAGGCAGTACCCAGAACTGAACCCGGGTTGCTGCAGCTGTGAAGCTGCAGTGCTAACCACTGTGCCACATGTTGGGACTCTAGTTGTGACTGCTTGAATTTCTGATTAGTAAATTTAAAAATGGGTGATAGATACTCTCAGGCTGTGATCGCAATACTCTTTCTCCCATGGCATCTGCGTGTGAACTTAAACCTTTTTGAGCATTTGTTGGTACAATCCTAAGATGAAGAGCAGAGAATGCAAGTGTTTATTGATTGTTGTGAATGTTTTATTTGGTTGCTGAATGTGGCAGATATTTGTTAAATAAGCAAACTCATGAACTGTATTTCCCTATATTGTGTGAATGTGTGTATATGGTGTTTTCCACTCAAATTAATAAAACAGTGTCACCATAGCCATACCTAGTAAGTGATTTTGATTGGAAACAGTGTTCATGTAAACCAAAATCCTGGTACAGTGTCACTTGCTATCCTCCTGCCTGCAATTTATACAGTTGTGGAGATTTTCCCAACCGATTAGGGTTTGGTTAGTGGCTATGGTGTAGGACTAGAAACTCGGAGCTTATGAGTTGATATCTCAACATAACAAGGTGGTGAAACTGAGCTCCATAAATCTGATGATTTGCGGATTGACTGTGGAAAATGTCCATGAAATCAACCGGATTGTTGAAAACCCAACTGGGTCAAACTTATTTCAAATTCTGTGTAACCACAAAGAAAAACACTAAGGAGAGAAAGTTCCAACAAGTTTCCCCCAAACATTCAGCAAATATAGAGGAGGAAAACTATTCTCCCCTTCTTAGTGCATAGACAATCAAATCATAGAACAGACCATTTAGTCCATTGGGTCCATGCTGGTGTTTGTCTGCACATTGGGAGCCTAACCCTACTCTCCTACATTATCTCTACATCTATTGACATTGCTTTTTTTTTTAATCGAGCAATTATTCAATTCCCTTTTAAAATAATTTATGGACTCAAATCCACTCAAAACAAGCCTACACCCCTAACCAAACCCCCACCACATCACAAATGTCTCTTGTAAACTGCAGTTTTGCCTCTTTGGAGGTTCATCCATGCCTTTGTTACCTCCAGACTCAACTATTCCAATGCTCCCTTGATCGGCCTCCCATCTCCCACTCTCCATAAACTTGAGCTCATCCAAAACTCTGCTCCCCGAATCCTAACTCGCACCAAGTCCTGTTCACCCATCATCCCCTGTGCTCATTGACCTGTTCCCAATCTGGCAGTTTGTCATTTTAATTTCTCATCCTTGTTTTCAAACCCCTCCCTATCTATGTAACCTCCTCCAGCCCTACAACATCTGTGCAGAGGCAAGGGTGGTCAATTGGGGGCTGGGGGGGTGGGGGGGGCGTGTTGGGTGTTAGGGGTGCTTGGAGCAGTGGGTGTGGCCCTCCATCGGGCCCTGGGTGCTCGATCATTAGGGCCCCCCCCCCCCCCCCCCACCTTCAGGCTGTTGGAGAGCCACATGCTTTTATCAGGCAGCTTCTCTTGGGTCTAGGACGCCCACTTGCCATGCGTAAAATCTGCATGGAGGCGGGCGAAGGCCGTGACCTGGTCACTTAAGGGCCTCGATTGGCCTGTGGCGGGTGGGCCGTTTTCCACCGCCGCCGTCCTGCGTAAAGTTGAGGCGGAGGTGGGAGCAGGTCGGGAAGAGATCACGGAGCCTCCCACTCCATTTTATGCCACCACTCTTCGGTGGGGGGGGGGGGGGGTATAAAATTCAGCCCCCTATCTTAGTGTTACCAACACTGGTCAAATCATTAACCATCTATTGATTTTGACTGTGCTAATGGATGATTTTGGGGCCAATCCTGCCTCTGCCTTTTAACCCTCTGAATCTTGTACGTGAACGCAATTGTGCAAAATCAAACAGGAAATGAAATTGTGAGGATTGGAGAATAAGGCAGAGCACTGAGATTGCAATAACTGTGTTGCAGAACATACTCACAAGACGTTTCAACATTCGTGAGTAGGCCAGTCTGTCCCCACCCTCCACAATCATCCCAAGGCCCATCACCTCCCCCGCCCCCCCCACTTAGATTAGGTTAGTTACAAGTAAAGCTTGTAAAATACTGTCCCCATCAAACACGCCCAGGACAGGTACAGCACAGGTTAGATACAGAGTAAAGCTCCCTCTGCACTGTCCCCATCAAACACGCCCAGGACAGGTACAGCACAGGTTAGATACAGAGTAAAGCTCCATCTACACTGTCCCATCAAACATGCCCAGGACAGGTACAGCACAGGTTAGATACAGAGTAAAGCTCCATCTACAATGTCCAGTCAAGACCTTAATCAAGAAACTAAAGTTTCAGGGGACAGAATTACAAACCAGATTATATCTTCAGGTTTGTATTTCAGAAGATTACCTATAGCCGAACATAAAACAGAGGGACTGAGCCCAAGAATTGGGACTCGATTACCAGTTATCCATTGCTGAAGGAGAGTGTAGTATTTCCAAACTCTCAGCTGCAGTTACTGCTGGTTTTATTGAAGAAATTATATCAAAATCATTAATTCTCTTGCGAGTGCATAATCACCAGCCAGTTATCCAGAACTCAATGACAGCTGGTACCAGCCCTGAACCCAAATAAAACACCCACAAACGGTATATATTATGAATAATATCACGTAGCAGGGAGTGATTCCAAGGCTGTAATCTAATCCCAAGATTTGCATAATAGTTACAGCTCACTGGAGCTTTGCTCTCTCACTTCCTTCTCGAGCCTTGTATCAGACTGCTGCCTCGTAATCACTCCCAGACAGACATCCATTATTCTTTATTTCGAGACTGGAGAAACTATCATAAAAAATAGCAAACAAACAGAAGCTTTAGTTTCCTGCTGTTTGTGGCACCCTTTAATGGGATTGAATTATAATGCTGGAGGCAGTCTATCGGGATAAAGAAAAGCGAGTGTATAGTTTGCTATTTTATGATAATTATATAAGCTGCGAAATTGTGTGACGTTGTAGCAAACTCTGGTGGAAGGTAGACAACATTCGACTGTTGGCAATTCCAGCAGCCTCAGTGATTGAAAACAGAAGTAAATTAACAAACTCAAGAATGGGACATCGGAGCAGAAGGAGGCCATTCAACCCCTCAAGACTGTTCCACCATTCAGTTTAGTTTAGTTTAGAGATACAGCACTGAAACAGGCCCTTCGGCCCACCGAGTCTGTGCCGACCATCAACCACCCGTTTACACTAATCCTACACTAATCCCATATTCCTATCACATCCCCACCTATCCCTCTTTATATTTCCCTACCACCTACCTATACTAAGGGCAATTTCTAATGGCCAATTTACCTATCAACCTGCAAGTCTTTGGCATGTGGGAGGAAACCGGAGCACCCGGAGGAAACCCACGCAGACACAGGGAGAACTTGCAAACTCCACACAGGCAGTACCCGGAATTGAACCCGGGTCGCTGGAGCTGTGAGGCTGCGGTGCTAACCACTGCGCCACTGTGCCGCCCTATTCAGTTAGATACTGGCTGATCTGTATCTTAACACCACCTACCCACCTTGGTTGCTTTAATACCCTTACCTAACAATAATTCATCAATCTCAGTTTTGAAATTTTCAACTGATTCTCCAACCTCAACAGCTTTTTGGGGGCGAGAGTTCCAAAACTACTGGCCATCAATCTAAGACAGTCACCAAGAGATCAAATAGGGAATTTAGAAAATTCTTTGCCCAGAGAGTGTTTTGAATGTGGAATTCGCTACCACAGGGAACAGTTGAGGCAAATAACATAGAAGCATTTAAGGGAAAGCTGGATAAACACATTAGGGAGATGGGAATAGAGGGTTGTGCTGATCGCGTTACATAAAGAAGGATATGAGGAGGGTTGAGTGGAGCATAAATACAGCATGGACTGGTTAGGCTGAATAGCCTGTTTTTGTGCTGTAAATTTTATGTAATTCTATATATGTAATATTCACTACCATTTTCGTTAAAAAAAAATTCTTTCAGACATTGCCCCTGAATGGCCGGGCTTTACATTTTGAGACAATGCCCTCTCGTTCTGGACTCCCCCACCAGATGAAATAGTTTCTAACGACCCTATCAAATTCTTTAATCATCTTAAACACCTTGATCAGATTTCCCTTTAATCTTCTATACTCAAGGAAATACCAGTAGTTGCAACCAATCCTAATAATTTAGCCCTGGTATCATTCTGGTAAATTTGTGCTGAGCTCCCTCTAGGTCTAATATATCGCTGCTGAGATGTGGTTCCCAGAACTGGTCGCAGTTACTCTCAATGGGGTCTTACCAGAGCTTTATACAACTGTGATATAATTTTCACCCCTTTGTATTCCAATCCCCTTTGAGATTAGGCTGACATTCAATGCACGCATAAACTAATTTGTGCAAATAATATAATGCTAAGGGGAGTCAGCAGGAGGAAGAAAGGTTAAAAGTTCATCAAAGTTTTGAAGGGAGCTGTCGAGTTTAACAGAGTTTAACTCTACCCAAAGCACTTCAGGAGCAGTCAGGGCACCACCTGGTGGAGGTTCCTCTAACTGCACCAACTCAGCATTTGATGCAGAAACCTGGAACATCGCAGTGTCTATGTTATCCTTGATGCGTAGCGATCCAAAGCCTATGGTGCAGGTCAACACCAAAAGTCTCGTTCACTGATCACCCCTGTGCCCTCTGACCTACATTGGCTCCGGGTCCATTTCTTATCCCTGTTTTCAAATCTCTCCGTGGCATCAAACCCTCCCTTGTCTCTGTAACCTCCAGCCCTACAACCCTCCGAGATCTCTGCACTCCTGCAATTCTAGCCTTTTGCATATTGCTGATTTTATTCGCTGCACTATTGGTGGCAGTGCCTTCAGCTGTCTGGGCCCTAAGCTCTCAAATGTCCTCCCTAAATCTCTCCACCTCTCTACCTCTCTCTCCTCCTTTAAGTGGCTCTTTAAAACCTATTCCTTTAACCAAGCTTATGGTCACCTGGCCTAATATCTCTTATGTGGCTCAGTGTCAAATTTTATCCAATATCACTCCTGTGAAGCACCTCAGGATGTTTTACTGCACTAAAGGCATTATATAAATGCAAGTTGGTATATGTGCAGCAGTGTAGATTATGTTAATGGAGCCGTAAACCAGAAAATCTGAGTTTAAATCCCACCAAGGCAGTTTTCAGAATTTAAAAAATAAAATCTAGGAATAAAATTTTGGATCAGTAAAAGTGACCATGAAGCTGGTTCACTAATGGCTTTTAGGGAAGGAAATCTGCCATCCTTATCCAGTCTGGGTCCGGATATAACTCCAATCCCACTGCTGGACAAACTTCCCTCGAAAGCACAAAAGCCAAATACTGCGGATGCTGGAAATCTGAAACAAAAGCAGAAAATGCTGGAAATACTCAGCAGGTCTGGCAGCATCTGCGGAGAGAGAGAGAGAGAGAGTTAACGTTTCAGGTCGATGACCTTTCATCAGATGCTGCCAGACCTGCTGCGTATTTCCAGCACTTTCTGATCTGTTCCCTCTGAAGTAGCCTGGCAAATCATTCAGTTGCCTCCTCGGAGATTGGCAATAAATGCTGGTCTTGCCAGTAATACCCACATCCCAAGAATGAATAAGAAACAAAAAAGATTAAGTAAATTCAGTGGAGATTGTGTTTTCGAAGTCAGTCACCTGGAGGAGGAGGGTAATGTTGAGTTCCAGAGTTTAAATCTGCTGAAAAAGGGATGAAAGCCAAAGTGAAGAGGGGTAACCAGCCCTGGTTATAATATAGGCAAACTGGGCTGGTGTTTATTATTGTGAGTAACAGGTCTCTTGTATATGGGAGGGAATAGCAGGCTGCATATATGCCATACGCAATCACAGATCTTGTGTGTGTCATACATGCATTTAAGGGGAAACTAGATAAGTATATGAGGGAGAAAGGAATAGAAGGATGTGCTGATAGTGGGTGAGAGGAGGCTCTTTTGGAGCATAAACACCAGCATGTAGCAGTTGGGCCGAATGGCCATTTTTGTGCTGTAAATTCTATCTATAGAGAGTAATGGGCCCTGCATACATTATAGGGACTCAGTGTATTTTCGGAGGAGTGCAAGTGTCAAGAATTGTGTTGAAATCTTCTTCTAATACACATCCGTTACATCTGATAAAGTAAATGAAGCATCACTCACACAGCTCTGCTGTCCTAAGCTGCTCCCCAATGGTTTTTTCTCAATATGTGGTATGTGACAGGACTGGGAAGTTTACCAAGAGTTATCAGCTCAGATACATTAATGGAGGAGATTTTTTACACCTCATGCAGAACCAACCCGGTCCCCCTTTTACCCCCATTTCCCCACCTCCCCCCCCCCCCCCCCCGCCTATTCACACTCGCCAATCACATCGAACTTTCATTCTTTTCATGTACCAGAATCTGATCCAGTAAGCAGCCTCATATCTAAATACATCCACTACCAGCTAGTAGCACGAAATGAAGATCAGAAAGAAATTAAAGAACAGACTTGCAATTATATAGCACCTTTCACAACCTCAGGATGTCCCAAAGTGTTATGCAGCCAGTGAAGTACTTTTTGAAGTGTCATCACTGTTGTGATGTAGGAAACTGTTAATGACCAAGGCGGGAGGATTGCAAAGTCTTTTCAAGTTCCACTTCTGCACAGGTCACAACATATATTTATATGCTTACCCAGTTACTGATACGGTCAATCATATACTGTACTCTTTATCCCAGAATAAAATACACCAACCAGGTGTCAATCTGACCTCCGACAATGGAACTTGTTTAGCTATTGCTCAGGTCACTACACATGAAGGAAAAACTCCTGGAACCTTTTCCTGCAACTGTTCTGTTTCTTTGACTTCACTTGGTCTTTCCGTGACTACTGGAGAAGCTACTACCTTCGCTCCGGCCCAATCATTGCCCAGGAGTAGGTCAACTCTGTCTACTGGCAAACTATGGGAAACTCCTACAGTAACCGTTCCAGGCATTAGGTCACATTCCAGGTGCACCCGATGCAAAGGTACGGGTATATACTCCATAAGTATAACTATAGGTTTACCTGCCTCACTTGAGGGATAAGGAGTTACTTTTCCTTTTGACAAGAATTCCCTATAACTCTCAGGTATCCTGTTCATATCCCCCGCACTCACAGCAGTTTTTGTACTTGGCCTTACAGCTGCAATCAGAGCTACAGCCTGATCTGTCGTACTCTCAGTCAGGGCCCCTTTCTCCGCATTGGCTTTGTGTACCCCAATAGGTCCCATGGGTTTACCCTGCAACTTCCAGCATTCTACACCAAGATGTCCCATCTTGTGGCAATGGTAACTGACACGTAGGCTTGCAGACCTCACTTCCCGCCTTAGCATCTTCCTTTCTGGCCTGAGGAAGAGATCCCGGGGCATTCCCAGTTGTTCTTTCCAGTCCCTGACTACTTGCCTTCCTTTCACCCTCCCACCTCCTATCCTTCTCGGGTTTGTGGGGGTGACAGACAAAGGGTTTCAGCTTGTAAACAAGCTCCTAATCATCAGCAATCTCAGCTGCCTGTCTGGCCATTGAAATCTTCTGGTTCTCGACATGGGTTCTTACAAATGGAGGGAGTGAATTTTTAAAATCTTTCAGGAGGATTAGTTCTCTAAGGGTCTCATACATGGCCTCTACCTTTAGTGCCTGCACCTAATGATCAAAATTAATTTGTTTTACCCTCTCAAATTCTAGATAAGTCTGCCCAGACTGTCTCTGGAGGTTCAGAAATTTCTGCCGGTAAGCTTCAGGGACTAACTCATAAGCAGTGAAAATAGTCTTTTTTGCCACCTTTTTGCTGAAGACTCTGAGAAAGCATAGCATAAACTTCATGAGTTCTATCCATTAACCTGCTTTGCATAATCAGTGTCCAGCTTTCCGTCGGACACTTCATCTGTCTGGCTATCTTTTCAAAAGAAACAAAAAATGCCTCTACGCCCTTTCCTCAAACTTCAGGAGGGCTTACACAAATTTAAACAGCTTCCCACTGGGTCCTGGGCTGGAATCAGTTCTTTCCTCACCAAAACTTTCACTGGAGTCAAGACCACCCCTTTGTCTTAGTTCCAGCTTTTCAAATTCAAATTTCCTTCCTTTTCTTTCTCTTTCTCTTACTTTTTACCCTTTCCTTTCTTTCAAGTTCATGTTTCTTCATTGTCCATTCTCTTTCCTGTTCAAGCTCAAGGTTTTTCATCTCTTTTTCCTGTTCAAGCTCAAGCTGCTTCATCTGTAACTGAATCCTAGCTAATTCAACTGAACTAAGATCTGGATTGCCGCCTTCTTCTTCCACTTGTAAATGCTGTGCTATTACTTCAATTATGTCTGCTTTCTTAGCTCCTGGTTTTCACTCTAACCCCAATTTTGCTGCCAATGCTATTAGCCTAACCTTAGTTAAGTTTCTCAAATCACTCAGTGATAAATCCTCCTTCTCCAGAGAGGTCATAGCAACGGACAAATCCATTCTGGTCATGTAAACTTTACTCTAATGTACAAGAAACCTGGTTTTTTTACTTTTCTTCTTTTCAATTATTATTACCCCACCTACAATTGCATGTTGTCGGCTTTGGGTTATCCCGCACAGAGCCTCCAATTACAATCAAGTCAAGAGGAGTGCACTGTCTTTTCTGGTTCCACATATATTTAAAATGATTACCCAGTTACCAATGTGATCAATCACATATTCTATTCTTTATCCCAGAATAAAATATACCAACCAGGTTTCTTTAATAAACAATAAAACTATCAGTTTATTATAAAACAAGACTTATCCAAGAATGAAGCAAAGTATTAACACACAGATTGAAATATGAAAGTTCCCTTTTTAAATCCCCCTATACTCATACTTACACTGGTTAAAGAGAAAAAAAATAAAGAAATTTTCTTTGCAGATCTCCTTTAGAAAAAATAGACAAAAAAGAATACTTTGGCCAAATACTTGTTAACTCTTGAAGAAAACAGATGAGATATGTTGTGTCCCCTAGGGGCGGCACAGTGGCGCAGTGGTTTGCACCGCAGCCTCACAGCTTCAGCGACCCGGGTTCAATTCTGGGTACTGCCTGTGTGGAGTTTGCAAGTTCTCCCTGTGTCTGCGTGGGTTTCCTCTGGGTGCTCCAGTTTCCTCCCACATGCCAAAGACTTGCAGGTTGCTAGGTTAATTGGCCATTATAAATTGCCCCTAGTATAGGTAAGTGGTAGGGAAATATAGGGACAGGTGGGGATGTGGTAGGAATATGGGATTAGTGTAGGATTAGTATAGATGGGTGGTTGATGGTCGGCACAGACTCGGTGGGCCGAAGGGCCTGTTTCAGTGCTGTATCTCTAAAAAAAAAGGCATACAGTCTGGTATCCAAAAACACGTAGACGGGTCACTGGGATCTCTTCTGGAGCAGTTCTTTTCAGGCTCCAGCTACTCAGGAGAAATGTAGCATCAGAGGGTTTTAACTCCCACACACTGGATCTTTGCAGGATTTCACAGAGACAGGAGGAAAGAGATGAGCTGGGTATTTCTCTTTTGGCAGGTTAATCTCCATCTAACTCAAAACAATCCACAACCCAACCAGAAAGTCAAAACAATATCCCAAAAGTGACCTCCTGACCATCATAAATCTTGACATGTCACTTCTCTTGTAAACATCTTCCCCAAATCGCCAAGGTTTCTGTTGTTTATTGAACTTAAGGCATGTGACATCCAGTAAAGGTTGTTTTCAAACAAGACCTCTTGGTGACCCTTGTAAAAAAAACACATCCATGGAATCTTTTCAGTTTTAAACACAAGTCCTCAAAAATTATTTAACAAAAAATGGAAGCACTTTCATAACAAAACACAGCAGCTAATTTGTACACAGCAAGCTCCCAGCAATTTGATAATGACCAGATAACCTGTTTTTCGTGCTGTTGATTGAGAGATAAATATTGGCCAGGATGTCAGGGAGAACTCCCCTGCTCTTCTTCAAATAGAGGCCATGGGATCTTTTACATCCAAGCGAGAGAGTAGAATGGGGCTTCAGTTTGACATCTCATCCGAGAGACGGCACCTCTGCCAGTGCAGCACTCCCTCAGTACTGACAGAGTCAACTTGGTTGGGGACTGAAGTCTCTACACTGGGGCTTAAAGCCACAACTTTCTGAGTCAGTGGCAGCAGTGTTACCCACTGAATCACAGCTGACATTGGAAACAATGTCTGCTCAAGAGTAAATTTCAGGCACCGCATGTGATCTGTGAGTTGTCGTTGGACCAAGGAAATCCATTCATAATCGTACAGAACAAGGAGTTGATTCATACCCTACACACACATCTGCAGTTCATGTGTCGGTTCTGTTACATTGTATGATTTGTATGAGGTACTTCGCTCCTTTTCTCTGTTAATGAGAAACAGCCACTGTTTCCTTCAAGGAGGGGGGTGGGGGAATGGGGGGAACGACAAAGGTGAGGCGGCTGTCACCGGTGAAGAATGACAGGCGTCTGATGTAACAGGCGCAAGGACACAATGGGTGTCCGGTGCCAAAGGTACAGACAAATAGCTGACACGTTTTTGACATAAGCAAGTGCAAGTTACAAGGGTATTACTTTCACAAGCATACAGGTAACTTAAGGACCCTGTTGTAAATTACCATTAAATAGCAGTGAGAGGATTTCCATGGACAGGGGGACAGCAGAGGGTGTGAGGCCAATCTCATCCATCTCCCCAGCCCCTAGTCATGATGGACCGTAAATAACAAAGACTTGCATTGCTATAGTGCCCTTTATGACTTCAGGATGTCGCAAAGTGCCGTACAGCCAATGAAGTGTTTTTAAAGTTTAGTCACTGTTGTAACTTCAGAAATATGGAAACCACTTCACACACAGCAAGATCCCACAAACAGCAATGTGATAATGACCGGATAATCTGGTTGGTTAATATTGGCCAGGACTCCAGGGAGAACGCCCCTGCTCCCCTTCAAAGTAGTGGGCACAGGACATTTTTTATGTCCACACGAGAGGACAGACAGAGCTTCAGTTTAACGTCACAACTGCAAAACAACACCTCACCAATGTAACACTCCCTCAGTACTGCCCCTCTGACAGTACAGCACTCCCTCAGTACTGCCCCTCTGACAGTACAACACTCCCTCAGTACTGCCCCTCTGACAGTACAGCACTCCCTCAGTACTGCCCCTCTGACAGTACAGCACTCCCTCAGTACTGCCCCTCTGACAGTACAGCACTCCCTCAGTACTGCCCCTCTGACAGTACAGCACTCCCTCAGTACTGCCCCTCCGACAGTACAGCACTCCCTCAGTACTGCCCCTCCGACAGTGCAGCACTCCCTCAGTACTGCCCCTCCGACAGTGCAGCACTCCCTCAGTACTGCCCCTCCGACAGTGCAGCACTCCCTCAGTACTGCCCCTCCGACAGTGCAGCACTCCCTCAGTACTGCCCCTCCGACAGTGCAGCACTCCCTCAGTACTGCCCCTCCGACAGTGCAGCACTCCCTCAGTAATACACTATTTGGTCAAGGTTGGCATCGCAGCCAAATGAACAGTTGGAGGATGGAACTATTCAGATACATCAGAGTCATGGTAGATATGGCAGTGATGGACAGACTGAGACAGTGACTGACAGACTGAGACAGTGACAGACAGACTGAGACACTGACAGACAGACTAAGACAGTGACAGACAGACTGAAACAGTGACAGACAGACTGAAACAGTGACAGACTGAGACAGTGACAGACAGACTGAAACAGTGACAGACTGAGACAGTGACAGACAGACTGAAACAGTGGCGGACAGATGGAGACAGTGACAGACAGAGACAGTGACAGACAGACTAAGACAGTGACAGACAGACTGAAACAGTGACAGACAGACTGAAACAGTGACAGACTGAGACAGTGACGGACAGACTGAGACAGTGATAGACAGACTGAGACACTGACAGACAGACTAAGACAGTGACAGACAGACTGAAACAGTGACAGACTGAGACAGTGACGGACAGACTAAGACAGTGACAGACAGACTGAAACAGTGACAGACAGACTGAAACAGTGACAGACAGACTGAAACAGTGACAGACTGAGACAGTGACAGACAGACTGAAACAGTGACAGACTGAGACACTGACAGACAGACTAAGACAGTGACAGACAGACTGAAACAGTGACAGACAGACTGAAACAGTGACAGACTGAGACAGTGACAGACAGACTGAAACAGTGACAGACTGAGACAGTGACAGACTGAGACAGTGATAGACAGACTGAGACAGTGACGGACAGACTGAGACAGTGATAGACAGACTGAGACAGTGACAGACTGAGACAGTGACAGACAGACTGAGACACTGACAGACAGACTAAGACAGTGACAGACAGACTGAAACAGTGACAGACTGAGACAGTGACGGACAGACTGAGACAGTGATAGACAGACTGAGACAGTGACAGACAGAGACAGTGACAGACTGAGACAGTGACGGACAGACTGAGACAGTGACGGAGAGACTGAGACAGTGACGGACAGACTGAGACAGTGACAGACTGAGACAGTGACGGACAGACTGAGACAGTGACGGAGAGACTGAGACAGTGACGGACAGACTGAGACAGTGATAGACAGACTGAGACACTGACAGACAGACTAAGACAGTGACAGACAGACTGAAACAGTGACAGACAGACTGAAACAGTGACAGACTGAGACAGTGACAGACAGACTGAAACAGTGACAGACTGAGACAGTGATAGACTGAGACAGTGATAGACTAAGACAGTGACAGACAGACTGAAACAGTGACAGACTGAGACAGTGACGGACAGACTGAGACAGTGACAGACTGAGACAGTGACGGACAGACTGAGACAGTGACGGAGAGACTGAGACAGTGATGGACAGACTGAGACAGTGATAGACAGACTGAGACAGTGACAGACAGACTGAGACAGTGACAGACAGACTGAGACAGTGACGGACAGACTGAGACAGTGACGGAGAGACTGAGACAGTGACAGACAGACTGAGACAGTGATAGACTGAGACAGTGACAGACTGAGACCCGTGACAGACAGACTGAGACAGTGACGGAGAGACTGAGACAGTGACGGACAGACTGAGACAGTGATAGACAGACTGAGACAGTGACAGACTGAGACAGTGACAGACAGACTGAGACAGTGACAGACAGACTGAGACAGTGACAGACAGACTGAGACAGTGATAGACAGACTGAGACAGTGACAGACAGAGACAGTGACAGACTGAGACAGTGACGGACAGACTGAAACAGTGACAGACAGAGACAGTGACAGACTGAGACAGTGACGGACAGACTGAGACAGTGACGGAGAGACTGAGACAGTGACGGACAGACTGAGACAGTGACAGACAGACTGAGACAGTGATAGACAGACTGAGACAGTGATAGACAGACTGAGACAGTGATAGACAGACTGAGACAGTGACAGACAGAGACAGTGACAGACTGAGACAGTGACGGACAGACTGAGACAGTGACGGAGAGACTGAGACAGTGACGGACAGACTGAGACAGTGACAGACAGACTGAGACAGTGATAGACAGACTGAGACAGTGATAGACAGACTGAGACAGTGACGGACAGACTGAAACAGTGACGGACAGACTGAGACAGTGACAGACAGACTGAGACAGTGATAGACAGACTGAGACAGTGACAGACAGAGACAGTGACAGACAGACTGAAACAGTGACAGACAGACTGAGACAGTGACAGACTGAGACAGTGACGGACAGACTGAGACAGTGACGGACAGACTGAGACAGTGACGGACAGACTGAGACAGTGACGGACAGACTGAGACAGTGACAGACTGAGACAGTGACGGACAGACTGAGACAGTGACGGAGAGACTGAGACAGTGACGGACAGACTGAGACAGTGATAGACAGACTGAGACACTGACAGACAGACTAAGACAGTGACAGACAGACTGAAACAGTGACAGACAGACTGAAACAGTGACAGACTGAGACAGTGACAGACAGACTGAAACAGTGACAGACTGAGACAGTGACGGACAGACTGAGACAGTGACAGACTGAGACAGTGACGGACAGACTGAGACAGTGACGGAGAGACTGAGACAGTGACAGACAGACTGAGACAGTGATAGACTGAGACAGTGACAGACTGAGACCCGTGACAGACAGACTGAGACAGTGACGGAGAGACTGAGACAGTGACGGACAGACTGAGACAGTGACAGACTGAGACAGTGACGGACAGACTGAGACAGTGACGGACAGACTGAGACAGTAACAGACAGACTGAGACAGTGACAGACAGACTGAGACAGTGACGGACAGACTGAGACAGTGACAGACTGAGACAGTGACAGACAGACTGAGACAGTGACAGACAGACTGAGACAGTGACGGACAGACTGAGACAGTAACAGACAGACTGAGACAGTGACAGACAGACTGAGACAGTGACGGACAGACTGAGACAGTGACAGACAGACTGAGACAGTGACGGAGAGACTGAGACAGTGACAGACAGACTGAGACACTGACAGACAGACTAAGACAGTGACAGACAGACTGAAACAGTGACAGACTGAGACAGTAACAGACAGACTGAGACAGTGACAGACTGAGACAGTGACGGACAGACTGAGACAGTGATAGACAGACTGAGACAGTGACGGACAGACTGAGACAGTGACAGACTGAGACAGTGACGGACAGACTGAGACAGTGACGGACAGACTGAGACAGTGACGGACAGACTGAGACAGTGACGGAGAGACTGAGACAGTGACGGACAGACTGAGACAGTGACAGACAGAGACAGTGACAGACTGAGACAGTGACGGACAGACTGAGACAGTGACAGACTGAGACAGTGACGGACAGACTGAGACAGTGACAGACAGACTGAGACAGTGACAGACTGAGACAGTGACAGACAGACTGAGACAGTGATAGACTGAGACAGTGACGGACAGACTGAGACAGTGACAGACAGACTGAGACAGTGACAGACTGAGACAGTGACAGACAGACTGAGACAGTGACAGACTGAGACAGTGACGGACAGACTGAGACACTGACAGACAGAGACAGTGACAGACTGAGACAGTGACGGACAGACTGAGACAGTGACAGACTGAGACAGTGACGGACAGACTGAGACAGTGACAGACAGACTGAGACAGTGACGGACAGACTGAGACAGTGACAGACAGACTGAGACAGTGACAGACTGAGACCCGTGACAGACAGACTGAGACAGTGACGGAGAGACTGAGACAGTGACGGACAGACTGAGACAGTGATAGACAGACTGAGACAGTGACAGACTGAGACAGTGACAGACAGACTGAGACAGTGATAGACTGAGACAGTGACGGACAGACTGAGACAGTGACAGACAGACTGAGACAGTGACAGACTGAGACAGTGACAGACAGACTGAGACACTGACAGACTGAGACAGTGACGGACAGACTGAGACAGTGACAGACAGACTGAGACAGTGACAGACTGAGACAGTGACAGACAGACTGAGACACTGACAGACAGAGACAGTGACAGACTGAGACAGTGACGGACAGACTGAGACAGTGATAGACAGACTGAGACACTGACAGACAGAGACAGTGACAGACTGAGACAGTGACGGACAGACTGAGACAGTGATAGACAGACTGAGACACTGACAGACAGAGACAGTGACAGACTGAGACAGTGACGGACAGACTGAGACAGTGACAGACAGACTGAGACAGTGACGGACAGACTGAGACAGTGACAGACTGAGACAGTGACGGACAGACTGAGACAGTGACAGACAGACTGAGACACTGACAGACAGACTAAGACAGTGACAGACAGACTGAAACAGTGACAGACTGAGACAGTGACGGACAGACTGAGACAGTGATAGACAGACTGAGACACTGATAGACTGAGACAGTGACAGACAGACTGAGACAGTGACGGACTGAGACAGTGACGGACAGACTGAGACAGTGATAGACAGACTGAAACAGTGATAGACAGACTGAGACACTGACAGACAGTGACAGACAGACTGAGACAGTGATAGACAGACTGAGACACTGATAGACTGAGACAGTGACAGACAGACTGAGACAGTGACAGACTGAGACAGTGACAGACTGAGACAGTGACGGACAGACTGAGACAGTGACGGACTGAGACAGTGACGGACAGACTGAGACAGTGATAGACAGACTGAGACAGTGATAGACAGACTGAGACAGTGATAGACAGACTGAGACACTGACAGACAGTGACAGACAGACTGAGACAGTGACAGACTGAGACAGTGACAGACTGAGACAGTGACGGACAGACTGAGACAGTGATAGACAGACTGAGACAGTGATAGACAGACTGAGACACTGACAGACAGTGACAGACAGACTGAGACAGTGACGGACAGACTGAGACAGTGACAGACTGAGACAGTGATAGACTGAGACAGTGACAGACTGAGACCCGTGACAGACAGACTGAGACAGTGACGGAGAGACTGAGACAGTGACGGACAGACTGAGACAGTGACAGACAGACTGAGACAGTGACGGACAGAGACAGTGACAGACAGACTGAGACAGTGACGGAGAGACTGAGACAGTGATGGACAGACTGAGACAGTAACAGACAGACTGAGACAGTGACAGACAGTCTGAGACAGTGATAGACTGAGACACTGACAGACAGACTGAGACAGTGACAGACAGACTGAAACAGTGACAGACAGACTGAAACAGTGACAGACTGAGACAGTGATGGACAGACTGAGACAGTGACAGACAGACTGAGACAGTGACAGACAGACTGAGACAGTGACAGACAGACTGAGACAGTGACGGACAGACTGAGACAGTGACAGACAGACTGAAACAGTGACAGACTGAGACAGTGACAGACAGACTGAAACAGTGACAGACAGACTGAAACAGTGACAGACTGAGACAGTGACAGACAGACTGAAACAGTGACAGACAGACTGAAACAGTGACAGACTGAGACAGTGACAGACAGACTGAAACAGTGACAGACAGACTGAAACAGTGACAGACTGAGACAGTGACAGACAGTCTGAGACAGTGATAGACTGAGACCCGTGACAGACAGACTGAGACAGTGACAGACAGACTGAAACAGTGACAGACAGACTGAAACAGTGACAGACTGAGACAGTGACAGACAGTCTGAGACAGTGATAGACTGAGACCCGTGACAGACAGACTGAGACCCGTGACAGACAGACTGAGACAGTGACGGACAGACTGAGACAGTGATAGACTGAGACAGTGACAGACAGACTGAGACAGTGACAGACAGACCTCAACTCCAATTGCCTGCTTTTGCTTCACATCCCTTAATGCCTTAACCCAACAAAAATCTATCAGTCTCAGTCTTGAAAGTTTCAGCTGACCCTCCTTTGGGGGAGAGTTCCAGATTTTCACTACCCTGGTATGAAGACTGATATCAGCCCTGAACAGTCAGGCTCCAATTTTAAGATTCGATCTCCCCCATCACCACCAGAGGGAACAGTTTCCCTGGCTCTACCCTGTCAAGTATTTTTAACATTTTAAACACCTCAGTTAGATCACCCCTCAATCATCTATACTCAGGGGACTAAAAGCTGGTCTGCGCAACCAGTCCTAATGACATAACTTTATAAACCCCGCTATTATTGTGGTGAATCTTCGCTGCACACCCTCCAAGGCTTAGATTATATATTTAAATGGGGCTTGAACCCACAAACTTCAGGCCTAGCAGTGAGGGGACTGCACACTAAGCCAAGCTGTGCAGAAAGTGTTAAAAGTTTCCCGCGATTTCTCAGCTCCAGACTCTAACAGTTGATGAAAGCTCTTTCATTCACTAGTGTTCCACTTGAAATAACATCCAATAAATTAACAGTCCGATTTGATTCCACGAATAGCTTCACAGTCTGGGGACAAAGGGAACATTGTGCCTGTTGCTGAAGAGAAGCTGAGCTGGTTGGGGAATTAGGATGAGTGGGCTCCAATTCATGCAGGAGCTGGCGACAGACAGAAGGGGCTCATGTGTAACACCCACTGTGCCCGTTCTGACATCGCAGTCTGCCAATCAATGCCCTTGAGCCATCGAGGACACAGTTAGAACCCAAAGCTGGCTAAGCTACAATTCCTCTTGCTCACAGAGAAGATTGACTTATAGGGAGCAGATTTTCACCTGGATGTGAAACTAGCATTGGGCATTGTAGTGACTGCAAAATAATTTATATTAATGACGGCATTTTCACGCCTGGTGTCAAGTTGATGACCTGGTCCAAAGTCTCTTAATAAACAGATATATTAGTGCACGGTCGTTCTTTGACAAGTGTGTTGACATTTTGATACCAACTTTCTTTTTTGTGAAATTATTTGTTTATCAGCACCATCACTGAGACCGCCTATTTCAACCTCCATAACATCGCCTGACACTACATTGCCTCAGCCCATCTGCTGCTTGAAACCCACATCTATGTCTTTGTTATCTCTAGACTTGACTAGTCTGACACACTCCTGACCAGTCTGCCATCTTTCAGCCTCCATAAACTTGAGGTCATCCAAAACCCTGCTGCTCATTTCCTAACTCACACCAAGTCCCATTCACCCATCACACTGTTCGCTGACCCTCATTTATTCTGGTCCAGCAACACCCAAGTTTTAAAATTCTCATCCTTGTTTTCAAATCCCTCCTTGGGCTTGCCCCTCTCTCTGTAACCTCCTGGGCCCCACACCCCTCCAAGATCTCTGCACTTCTCCGATTCCAGCCTCTTGACCATCCCCAATTTCCATCACTCAATCACTGGTAATTGTGTCATTGTGGGGAGGAGGTGGTGTAGTGGTATTGTTACTGGAATAGTAACTCAGAGACCCAGAGCATTGTTCTGGGGGCATGGGTTCAAATCCCACTGTGGCAAAAGGTGGAATTTGAATTCAGTTAATCAAAAATCTGGAATAAAAGCTGATCTAATGATAGCCATGCAAACATTGTTAATTATCACTAAAAACCCATCTGGTTTGCTAATCTGCTGTTGTATGTGTGACTCCAGACCCACAGCAATGTGGTTGACTCTTAAATTCCTATGGCTTAGCAAACTACAAGAAGGGCAGTTCACCACCTCACCACCACCTTCTCAAGGGCAATTAGGGATGGACAATAAATACTGGCCTGGTCAGTGACTCCCACATCCCACAAATGAATTTTACAAAACAAAGCTGCCTGGGCCCTAAGCTTGGGAATTACTCTTCTCTCCTCCTTAAAACCTCTTTGACCAAGCTTTAGGTCACTTGTCCTAATATCTAATAATGAAACACCTTGGGACATTTTACAACTTTTAAGGCGTTATATAAATACAAACTGTTGTTGTATTTCTGGATAACATTCTGTAACCGTGTATTTTAAAGCAATATTCCTGATTTACTTCTTCCATCTCCTTTGCTATCTTGTATCCCATTAAAATATCATCTTTCAGTCAGTACTTTCCCAGGCTGACAATCCCTGAATCTCATGAATCTTTGCTCATAACTGAGACTCTGACACTGAGCATCTCTTGTGTCTCGTGTTTGTGATCTAACTGAAGCTAGTGTGTAACTCGGGTACAATTATACAGCCACTTTTGCGTCACCCCGAGACAGCTTTGAACCCAGATCGTTCAAAAGTGCCAGTGAAACCCCAGGCAAACATGGAGCATACTGAAGCTGGAGTTATACTGTACACAGTGTGAACTCAAACTGATGTTGCATTGGCCTCACTCCAGATAATCACACCGGGTGCAGTATGACTCTAGCTTTGAACTTTGAACATTCTCTTCTGGACTACAATTCTAATATAATTAAGGAAATAACAGAGTTCCATGTTTAAGATGACAGAGAAGTGCAGAGCCAACAGTATAGCTATTGCTTGCAAATGTTTCCTGCAGAATAAAATATTGAGTCAGGACTCAAATGCAAACTACCCCAGAATGTAACGTGACAGAAACTTAACTCACAAGAGCAAGTCCGGAGTGTATGCAGCAGACACTGCTGACAAGAAAACAACTCTTCAAGGTGCCAACATACCTGGTTCTTCCTATTTGAGTAAGAGACCTGAATCAACTGAAAGTGAGAGCAGAAGATTAAGGAGTGATTTGATTTAAGTTTCAAGATATTAAGGGGGACAGACAGGGTAGATAGAGAGAAACTATTTCTGCCAGTTGGGGAGTCTAGGACTAGGGGGCAGAGTATAGAAGGCCTATCAGGAGTGAAACTAGGAAACACTTCTACATACAAAGGTTTGTAGAAGTTTGGAACTTTTTAGGCACGAGAGGGTGGATGCAGTAAGGGTGTTTCCCCTGGCTGGGGGTTCTAGAACCAGGGGACACAGTCTCAGAATAAGAGGTAGAACATTTAGGACTGAGATGAGGAGGAAGTTCTTCACACATCGGGTGGTGAATCTTTGGAATTCTCTACCAGACAGCTGTGGAGCTTCAGTCATTGAGTATGTTCAAGACTGAGATTGATGGATCAACTGTTCAATTTAAAGACTGAGATTGATAGATTTTTGTTATTCAAAGGTACAAAGGGATATGGGGCAAAGCTGACTATAGGTCACAGATCAGCCATGATGTCATTGAATGGTGGAACAACCTTGAAGGGCTGAATGGCCTCCTCCTATTCCAATGTTCCTATGTACTTCTATTCATTTGCCCATAGGTGGCAGCAGTGCTCCATTTTGTTCCTGGTTTCAAAGTGGACTGTGAAGGAGTTTGTGATTGATAATTGCATCATTTGGAAATATGGGTGAAAGACATTGTGGAGTTGGAGAGGGTGACAATTGAGCACTGTGGCAGTTCCTCAGGATGAATTCCTGAGGTGTTGACATCTTCTGACTCAGGAAATCGTAGGTTCAAGCCCCAATCCAGAGACTTGAGCAGAGAATCAATGCTGACTCTCCCAATGCAATACCAAGGGAGTGCTGCACTGTCAGAAGAGCCATTAAACCAAGGCCCTCTCAAGTTATGTAAATGATCCCATGGCACTATTTTGAAGATGCGCGGGGGAGTTCTTCCTGGTGTCCTCACCCAACATCAGTACAAAACAGATTATCTGATTAATTATCAAATTGCTTTTGGTGGGATCTTGCTGTGCATCAATTGGCTGTTGCTTTTCCTACATTACATCAGTAACTTTACTTCAAAAGCACTTAATTGGCTGTAAAGCACTTTGGGGCGTCCTGGGATTGTGAAAGGCGCTAGATGAATGCAAGTCTTTTTCCTCCTTGGATACAGTTCCTCACATTCCCTCTGCTGGCTTGACCTGGGTAGCCAAACTTCATGTTGGCCAGCTATTGGACCATAGAGGGCATCACACTTCTGTGACGTGCTTTCCACCTCTTTTTAACTCTGTTAAAGGATCTTTAAGTTGTTTTTGTTGGCAGTGGGATTAGTTTTGGATTGGTCTAGCAAAAGGCCAGCAGAGATGCAATGGGCCAAATGGCCTCTTTGGGAGCTGTAATGGGATTCTGTAAAATTAATGAGCACAGAATGCAAGGTGCTGCAGTGAATGGAGTGTTTTTGCACTATCACTCTTTCCTGTAAAGGTCAGCTGACAGGAATGAGCTATTTTGCATTATTCTTAAACTAAAGGCCAGAAAGTAACTGAGGGAATGTTTCCATTTCTCTAATTAATAATTGTGATGTATTTATTGCTCCAGACGGGAGTTTTATGATTTCCTCAGTTATTACAAGAATCAGAGGTCGTCTATTATGTTTTTTTCTAGTCAGCTCTGTGCTGTGTTTATGTCTCCTTATTGGCCTGTTACTCGTTGTGTAACAGCAGGGTCTGCGTGTGTGTTTGTGGGTGTGGGTGTTCCCCCCATATGTGTGTCTGTCTTCCTGTGTGTGGGGGCTGTTTGTGTGTGTCCGTGTGTAAGTCTGTCTGCCTGTGTGTGTGTCTGTGTTTGTGTGTCCCAGTCAATGTCATTGAGAAATACAGCAACTCTTAAATGTTACACCATCAGAGTGCTGTACTGAGGGAGTGCTGCATTGTTGGAGGTGCCATCTTTCGGATGAAACGTTAAACTGAGGCCCCATGTGTCCTCTCAGGTGGGCGTAAAAGATCCCATGACCACTATTTGAAAGGGGAGTTCTCCCCGTTGTCCTGGGGCCAATATTTATCCCTCAACCAACATCACTAAAAACAGATTATCAGTCTTTTATCTCATTGCTGGTTGTGGGATCTTGCTGTGCACAATTTCCTACATCAAACCAGTGACTACATTTCAAAAGTACTTAATTTTCAGTAAAACGCTTTGGGATGTCCTGAGGTTGTAAAAGAGGCTTTCGAAATGCAAGTTCTTTTGTCTGCCCATACCTGTGCCGTGTTAGGAAGCATTATGGTGATTGGGAAGATGGGGTTTAACACAGAGCTGCATTCTGAGACGCTCCAGTGTATCACTTGAACAGTCCCATCGTCCCAATCTGAACTGAGACTCGATAGGAACATTGGAACAGGAGTAGATCATGCAGCCCCTCAAGCCTGTTCCACCATTTAATACAACCATGGCTGAATTTCAGCCTCAATTCCACTTTCCCACCCACTCCCCATATCCCTTGACTACCTGAGAGACCAAAAATCTGTCTCAGCCTTTAATATATTCAACAATGCAGCATCCACAACCATCTGGGGTAGAAAATTCCAAAGATTCACAGCCCTCTGAGTGAAGAAATTTCTCCTCATCTCAATTCTAAATGATCTACTCCTTTTCCTGATCTGTTTCTGAATTCCATCTGCCTGCTATCACGGGGAGGGTACAGGATACTCTGCAGAGGGAAGGGAGTGAGAAGTTGGGGTACATGTCAGACCAACAACATAAGGAGAGCAGGTATAGAGATCCTACAGACAGATTTTCAGGAGCTATGGAGGAAGTTAAAGAGTAGGACCTCAAACGTGGTATTCTCTGAAGTTTCACGCATTAGTGAGAGTAGAAGTAGGAAGATATGGAGAATCAATGTGTGGCTTGAGGCATGGTGCAGGAGGCTTAAGATTCTTGCAGCAATGGGACCAGTTCTGGGAGGAGGCACCTATTCATAGAGTCATAGAGTCATTCAGCACAGAAACAGGCCCTTCAGCCCATCGTGTCTGTGCCGGCCATCAAGCACCTACCTGTTCTAATCCCAAATTCAAATGGATTGGTTGCAACTCAAGAGGACTGGGACCACTGTCCCCATGGGGAGGTTCACTAGTGCGGTTGGGGTGGAGTTTAAACTAAATTGGCAGGGGGATGGGCACCAGCATATAGAAGTAGAAAAGAGGATTAAGATGCATAAAGGAGAGAGTGTGTTGGGTAGTACTAGTGAAGGCAGTAGCACCCTATTAGAGAGGAGCAGACTTAGAAGCACTATGAGGAATACAACGACAGGTTTAGAATGCATGTATGTAAACACATAAAGTGTGGGGAATAAGATTGGTGAGCTACACCATAAATAGATGTGTGGGAATATGATTTGGTAGTAATAAATGGAAACATGGCTTAAAAATAGTGAATACTGGGCACTTAATATATAAGAATACAAAGTGTTCAGAAAAGGTAAGGAAGGAAAAAAAGGAGGTGGGGTGGCAGTACTGATTAAGGAAGATATTGTAGTGTTGGAAAGGGAGGATGTCCTTGAGGGGGCAAAGAAACAAACCATTTGGTTAGAGTTGAGAAGCACAAAGGGGATGATCACACTACTGGGGGTATTCTATAGGCCTCCAAATAGTGAGAGGGAGAGATAGAGGAACAAATCTGCAGGGAAATCACAGAGATGTGCAAGAACTAAAGAGTGGTGATATTGGGGTACTCTAATTACCCAAATATCAATTGGGATAATGTTAGAGTGAAGGGTAAGGAGGGGGAGGAATTTCTAACATCTGTTCAGGAGAACTTCCTTGACCAGTATGTTCTCGGTCCAATTAGGAAGGAGACATTGCTGGATCTGGTGCTGGAGAATGAGGTGGGCCAAGTGGACCAAGTGTCTGTGGGGGTGCACTTGGGTAAGAGTGATCATTGCATCATAATGTTTAGATTAGTAATGGAGAAGAGCAAGGATCAATCTAAAGTAGAGCTTCTAAATTGGAAGAGGGCTAACTTCAATGGGGTGAGAGGGGATCAAGCCAGGATAAAATGGAACCAAAGTTTGACAGGGAAAACTATAAAGAACAATGGGCGATCGTTAAGGGGGAGATGTTTCAGGTACAGGCTAGGTACATTCCAACAAGGACGAAAGGTAGGGGAACGAAAGCCAGGGCTCCTTGGAAGATGAGGGAGATAGAAAATATAATGAAACAAAAAAACAGGGTGTATGATGCACATCAGGTGAATTCTTTAAGCGAGAACCAGGCGAAATACAATGAGAGGGGAAGTGAAAAGGGAAATAAGACTGACAAAGAGACAGCATGAGAATAGAATGGCAGTTAACATAAAAGGGAACCCAGATATCTTCTGCCAGCATGTAAATAGTAAGCGAGTAGTAAGAGTTGGAGTGGGGCCTATTAGGGACAAAGAGGGTAATATAAGTTTCAAGGCTTAGGGCAAGGCTAGAATACTTGATGAGTACTTTGTGTCAGTGTTCACTAAGGAAGGGGATGGTGATAAAATATCGGTAGAAGCGGGGATGGTAGAGTTAACGACTGAAGTGAAAATTGAGAGGCAGGAGGTACTGGAAAGGCTGGCTTTACTTAGAGTGGATAAATCGCCTGGTCCAGATGGCTTACATCCCAGATTGCGAAAGTAAGTGGGAGTGGAGATAGTGGAAGGGCTTTCCATAATCTTCCAATCTTCCCTGGTTACGGGGGAGGTGCCAGAGGATTGAGAGTGGCAAATGTGACCCCCTTATTCAAGAAAGGGTGTAAGAACAGTCCTAGTAACTACAGGCAGTCAGTTTAACATCAGTGGTGGGTAAGATTTTAGAAACAATAATCAGGGGAAAAAATCAACAGGCACTTGGAGAGGTTTTGAGTTAATTAAAGGATGGTCTGTACGGATTTGTAAAAGGCAGATGGTGCTTGACTGATCTAATTTAATTATTTGATGAAATAACAGAGAAGGTTGATGAAGGGAATTCTGATGAATCTGTGCTGCACCCCCTCCAAAGCCAATGTATCCTTCCCTGGGTGCGATGCCCAAAACTGAACACAGTTACGCTAAATGTGGTCTAACCAGAGTTTTATATAACAATAAAGTAATGGGATGTGGGCGTCACCGGCTATGCCAGCATTTATTGCCCATCCCTAATTGCCTTTGAGAAGGTGGTGGTGAATTGCCTTCTTGAACCGCTGCAGTCCATGTGGGGTAGGTAGACTCACAGTGCTGTTAGGAAGGAAGTTCCAGGATTTTGACCCAGCGACAGCGAAGGAATGGCGATATAGTTCCAAGTCAGGATCGAAGGGAACTTGCAGGTGGTGGTGTTCCCATGCATTTGCTGCCCTTGTCCTTCTAGTTGGTGGAGGTCGCGGGTTTGGAAGATGCTGTCAAAGGAGCATTGGTGAGTTGCTGCAGTGCATCTTGTAGATGGTACACACTGCTACCCCTGTGCGTTGGTGGTGGAGGGAGTGAATGTTTAAGGTGGTGGATGGAGTGAATGTTTAAGGTGGTGGATGGAATGAGTGTTGAAGGTGGTGGATGGAGTGAATGTTTAAGGTAGTAGATGGAGTGAGTGTTGAAGGTAGTGGATGGAGTGAGTGTTGAAGGTGGTGGATGGAGTGAATGTTTAAGGTAGTGGATGGAGTGAGTGTTGAAGGTGGTGGATGGAGTGAATGTTTAAGGTAGTGGATGGAGTGAGTGTTGAAGGTGGTGGATGGAGTGAATGTTTAAGGTGGTGGATGGAGTGAATGTTTAAGGTAGTGGATGGAGTGAGTGTTGAAGGTAGTGGATGGAGTGAGTGTTGAAGGTGGTGGATGGAGTGAATGTTTAAGGTGGTGGATGGAGTGAATGTTTAAGGTGGTGGATGGAGTGAATGTTTAAGGTGGTGGATGGAGTGAGTGTTTAAGGTGGTGGATGGAGTGAGTGTTTAAGGTGGTGGATGGAGTGAATGTTTAAGGTTGTGGATGGGGTGAATATTTAAGGTGGTGGATGGAGTAAATATTTAAGGTGGTGGATGGAGTGAATGTTTAAGGTGGTGGATGGAGTGAATGTTTAAGGTGGTGGATGGGGTGAATATTTAAGGTGGTGGATGGAGTGAATGTTTAAGGTTGTGGATGGGGTGAATGTTTAAGGTGGTGGATGGGGTGAATATTTAAGGTGGTGGATGGAGTAAATATTTAAGGTGGTGGATGGAGTGAATGTTTAAGGTTGTGGATGGGGTGAATATTTAAGGTGGTGGATGGAGTGAATATTTAAGGTGGTGGATGGAGTGAATGTTTAAGGTGGTGGATGGGGTGAATATTTAAGGTGGTGGATGGAGTGAGTGTTTAAGGTGGTGGATGGAGTGAATGTTTAAGGTGGTGGATGGGGTGAATATTTAAGGTGGTGGATGGAGTGAATGTTTAAGGTTGTGGATGGGGTGAATGTTTAAGGTGGTGGATGGGGTGAATATTTAAGGTGGTGGATGGAGTGAATGTTTAAGGTGGTGGATGGGGTGAATATTTAAGGTGGTGGATGGAGTGAATGTTTAAGGTTGTGGATGGGGTGAATGTTTAAGGTGGTGGATGGGGTGAATATTTAAGGTGGTGGATGGAGTGAATGTTTAAGGTGGTGGATGGGGTGAATATTTAAGGTGGTGGATGGAGTGAGTGTTTAAGGTGGTGGATGGAGTGAATGTTTAAGGTGGTGGATGGAGTGAATATTTAAGGTGGTGGATGGAGTGAATAGTTAAGGTGGTGGATGGAGTGAGTGTTTAAGGTGGTGGATGGAGTGAATGTTTAAGGTTGTGGATGGGGTGAATGTTTAAGGTTGTGGATGGGGTGAATACTTAAGGTGGTGGATGGAGTGAATAGTTAAGGTGGTGGATGGAGTGAGTGTTTAAGGTGGTGGATGGAGTGAATGTTTAAGGTTGTGGATGGGGTGAATGTTTAAGGTTGTGGATGGGGTGAATGTTTAAGGTGGTGGATGGAGTGAATGTTTAAGGTTGTGGATGGGGTGAATGTTTAAGGTCGTGGATGGAGTGAATGTTTAAGGTTGTGGATGGGGTGAATGTTTAAGGTGGTGGATGGAGTGAATATTTAAGGTGGTGGATGGAGTGAGTGTTTAAGGTGGTGGATGGAGTGAATGTTTAAGGTGGTGGATGGAGTGAATGTTTAAGGTGGTGGATGGAGTGAGTGTTTAAGGTGGTGGATGGAGTGAATGTTTAAGGTTGTGGATGGGGTGAATGTTTAAGGTGGTGGATGGGGTGAATATTTAAGGTGGTGGATGGAGTGAGTGTTTAAGGTGGTGGATGGAGTGAATGTTTAAGGTTGTGGATGGGGTGAATGTTTAAGGTGGTGGATGGGGTGAATGTTTAAGGTGGTGGATGGAGTGAATGTTTAAGGTGGTGGATGGAGTGAATGTTTAAGGTGGTGGATGGAGTGAATGTTTAAGGTGGTGGATGGAGTGAATATTTATGGTGGTGGATGGAGTGAATGTTTAAGGTGGTGGATGGAGTGAATGTTTAAGGTGGTGGATGGAGTGAATGTTTAAGGTGGTGGATGGAGTGAATATTTAAGGTGGTGGATGGAGTGAATGTTTAAGGTGGTGGATGGGGTGAGTGTTTAAGGTGGTGGATGGAGTGAGTGTTTAAGGTGGTGGATGGAGTGAGTGTTTAAGGTGGTGGATGGAGTGAGTGTTTAAGGTGGTGGATGGAGTGAGTGTTTAAGGTGGTGGATGGGGTGAATATTTAAGGTGGTGGATGGAGTGAGTGTTTAAGGTGGTGGATGGGGTGAGTGTTTAAGGTGGTGGATGGAGTGAGTGTTTAAGGTGGTGGATGGGGTGAATATTTAAGGTGGTGGATGGAGTGAGTGTTTAAGGTGGTGGATGGGGTGAATATTTAAGGTGGTGGATGGAGTGAGTGTTTAAGGTGGTGGATGGGGTGAGTGTTTAAGGTGGTGGATGGGGTGAGTGTTTAAGGTGGTGGATGGAGTGAATGTTTAAGGTGGTGGATGGGGTGAGTGTTTAAGGTGGTGGATGGGGTGCTGATCAGTGGCTGCTTTGTCCTGGATGATGTCGAACTTCTCGAACATTGTTAGAGCATTAATTTCCATCTGTATGGATTCCAGACTTCCTGAGATAAAGGTGAGCATTTGCCTTTTTAATAATTTTTGTACCTATCAGCCTACTTGTGTGATTTCTGTATTTGGATCACTAAATCTCTTTGCTCCTTCACAGTTCCTACCTTCTCACCATTTAGAAAATACCCTGATCAGTGTTTTTTAGATCCACAGTGAATGACTTCACGCTTTCTCACATTGAACTCCATCTGCCACAGTTTTGTTCACTCACTCAATCAATGAATGTCCCTTTGCTACTTTTTCCTCTCAAGTACACTTTTTAACCTGTCACCTAACTTAGTTTCATCAGTAAGCTTGGCTCTACGTCTCTCTATTCCTTCATCTAACCCTGTTTTATAGCTTTACTCTGTATCTAACCCTGTGCTGTACCTGTCCTGGGAGTGTTTGATGGGACAGTGTAGAGGGAGCTTTACTCTGTATCTAACCCTGTTTTTTTTGTTTGTTTGTTTTTTGTGGAAGGTGGCCTTTATACTCCAGGCCCCTTTTATATTTTTCACATCGAGGGGGCCTTTATTCCTCAGGCCCCCTTTATATACATATTTACAGTTTTAAAATAACTTTATTAAAACCAGATAAATAAACAAAAAATTCAAATTAAAATGCCATTCTCGGCATCGACAATGCACTCCAGTCCCTGCGGTGCCCACCGGTTGCAGAAGGCCTCAAGCGTACCGGCGGACACCACATGCTCCTTCTCCAGGGACACCCGGGTGCGAACGTAACCGCGGAAGAGGGGCAGGCAATCCCGTGCTGTACCTGCCCTGGGAGTGTTTGATGGGGACAGTGTAGAGGGAGCTTTACTCTGTATCTATATATTTTTGAGTTGTTTGGTAAATGCTGGAGTAATCTGCAAAAACAATGTTAATTTCAAAGTTTCTAAACATTTGCAGCCTAATCTACAGATGTGTCTGATGTGCTATAACCGTTCACACAGACCAACAGGGCTGATTAAAAGAGTCTCATAGAATAAATTTGAATTTCAGATTGAGAATATCCCCCAAGGTACAAGAACAAAACGGATTTCAGATCTAAGTCTTTTTAATCAGACTTTAGTTGTTACACTGCCTGACCCTGGGGAATCTGGGAATTCTCCTAGCAACAGAAAATTCACCCAGCCCAATCACTAAAATGTAGACAACGAAAGCCAGAGCTGAGCACTTGTGTGTGTCTCTCTGTATTTGTGTGTGTGTGTGTGTGTGTACATCTATGTGTGTGAGTGCATCTGTGAACATATCTGTGTGTGTGTGTGTGTGTGTGTGTTTATGCCTCTGTGTACTTGTGTCTATGTATCTGTGTGCACGTGTGTCGGTGTCTTTGTGTATGGCTGGGTGGGTGTGTGTGTTAGTGTCTATGTGTGTTTCTGTGTCTGTGTCTGTGTGTGTCTGTGTGTGTCTATGTGTGTCTATGTGTGCATGTGTTTATGTTTCTATGTGCATGTGTGTCTGTGTCTATGTGTGTCTGTGTGTGTGCTTATGCCTCTGTATATGTGTATCTTTATGTCTGTGTGCATGTGTGTGTGTCTGTGTTTATGTGTGTGTGTGTGTCGGTGTGTGTGTGTCAGTGTGTGTGTGTCGGTGTGTCGGTGTCTATGTCTGTGTGTGTGGGTGTGTCGGTGTCTGTGTGTGTGTGTGGGTGTGTGTGTGTGTCGGTGTCTATGTCTGTGTGTGTGTGTGTCGGTGTGTCGCTGTCTATGTCTGTGTGTGTGTGTGGGTGTGTGTGTGTGTCGGTGTCTATGTCTGTGTGTGTGTGTGTGTGTGTGTCGGTGTGTGTGTGTGTCGGTGTCTATGTCTCTGTGTGCATGTGTGTGTGTCTGTGTTTATGTGTGTCTATGTGTGTGTGTGTCAGTATCTATGTTTGTGTGTGTGTGTCGGTGTGTATGTCTGTGTGTATGTCTGTGTGTGTGTGTGTCGGTGTGTCGGTGTCTATGTCTGTGTGTGTGTGTGTCGGTGTCTATGTCTGTGTTTGTGGGTGTGTCGGTGTCTGTGTGTGTGTGTGTGTGTGTGTGTGTGTGTGGGTGTGTCGGTGTCTGTGTGTGTGTGTGTGTGTGTCGGTGTCTATGTCTGTGTGTGTGTGTGTGTCGGTGTCGGTGTCTATGTCTGTGTGTGTGTGTGTCGGTGTCTATGTCTGTGTGTGTGTGTGTGTGTGTCGGTGTCTATGTCTGTGTGTGTGTGTGTGTGTCGGTGTGTGTGTGTCGGTGTCTATGTCTGTGTGTGTGTGTGTGTGTGTGTCGGTGTCGGTGTCTATGTCTGTGTGTGTGTGTGTCGTGTCTATGTCTGTGTGTGTGTGTCGGTGTCGGTGTCTATGTCTGTGTGTGTGTGTCGGTGTCGGTGTCGGTGTCTATGTCTGTGTGTGTGTGTGTGTCGGTGTCTATGTCTGTGTGTGTGTGTGTGTGTCGGTGTCTATGTCTGTGTGTGTGTGTGTGTGTGTGTCGGTGTCTATGTCTGTGTGTGTGTATGTGTGTGTGTCGGTGTCTATGTCTGTGTGTGTGTGTGTGTGTCTTTGTCTATGTCTGTGTGTGTGTGTGTCGGTGTCGGTGTGTGTGTGTCGGTGTCGGTGTCTATGTCTGTGTGTGTGTGTCGGTGTCTATGTCTGTGTGTGTGTGTGTGTGTGTGTGTGTGTGTGTGTGTGTCGGTGTCTGTGTGTGTGTGTGTGTGTCGGTGTCTATGTCTGTGTGTGTGTCGGTGTGTGTGTGTGTCGGTGTCGGTGTCGGTGTCTATGTCTGTGTGTGTGTGTCGTGTCTATGTCTGTGTGTGTGTGTCGGTGTCTATGTCTGTGTGTGTGTGTGTGTGTGTGTGTCGGTGTCGGTGTCTATGTCTGTGTGTGTGTGTGTGTGTCGGTGTCTATGTCTGTGTGTGTGTGTCGGTGTCGGTGTCTATGTCTGTGTGTGTGTGTGTGTGTCAGTGTCTATGTCTGTGTGTGTGTGTGTGTCGGTGTCTATGTCTGTGTGTGTGTGTGTCGGTGTGTGTGTGTGTGTGTCTGTGTGTGTGTGTGTGTGTGTGTGTGTCAGTGTGTGTGTGTGTGTCGGTGTCTATGTCTGTGTGTGTGTGGAGGGGGTGTGTGTGTGTGTGTCGGTGTGTGTGTGTGTCGGTGTGTCGGTGTGTCGATGTCTGTGTGTGTGTGTGTGTGTGTGTGTCGGTGTGTGTGTGTGTGCGTGTGTGTGTGTGTGGAGGGGGGGTGTGTGTGTGTCTGTGTGTGTCGGTGTGTCGGTGTCTATGTCTGTGGGTGTGTGTCGGTGTGTCGGTGTCTATGTCTGTGTGTGTGTGTGTGTGTGTGTGTTTGTGTCGGTGTGTGTGTGTCGGTGTCTATGACTGTGTGTGTGTGTCTGTGTGTGTGTGTGTGTCGGTGTGTGTGTGTCGGTGTGTCGGTGTCTATGTCTGTGGGTGTGTGTCGGTGTGTCGGTGTCTATGACTGTGTGTGTGTGTGTGTGTGTTTGTGTCGGTGTGTGTGTGTCGGTGTGTCGGTGTCTATGACTGTGTGTGTGTGTCTGTGTGTGTGTGTGTGTCGGTGTGTGTGTGTCGGTGTCTATGTGTGTGTCGGTGTGTCGGTGTCTATGTCTGTGGGTGTGTGTCGGTGTGTCGGTGTCTATGTCTGTGTGTGTGTGTGTGTGTGTGTGTTTGTGTCGGTGTGTGTGTGTCGGTGTCTATGACTGTGTGTGTGTGTCTGTGTGTGTGTGTGTGTCGGTGTGTGTGTGTCGGTGTGTCGGTGTCTATGTCTGTGGGTGTGTGTCGGTGTGTCGGTGTCTATGACTGTGTGTGTGTGTGTGTGTGTTTGTGTCGGTGTGTGTGTGTCGGTGTGTCGGTGTCTATGACTGTGTGTGTGTGTCTGTGTGTGTGTGTGTGTCGGTGTGTGTGTGTCGGTGTCTATGTGTGTGTCGGTGTGTCGGTGTCTATGTCTGTGGGTGTGTGTCGGTGTGTCGGTGTCTATGACTGTGTGTGTGTGTGTGTGTTTGTGTCGGTGTGTGTGTGTCGGTGTGTCGGTGTCTATGACTGTGTGTGTGTGTCTGTGTGTGTCGGTGTCGGTGTCGGTGTGTCGGTGTCTATGACTCTGTGTGTGTGTGTGTGTGTGTGTGTTTGTGTCGGTGTGTGTGTGTCGGTGTCTATGACTGTGTGTGTGTGTCTGTGTGTGTGTGTGTGTCGGTGTGTGTGTGTCGGTGTGTCGGTGTCTATGTGTGTGTGTGTGTGTGGGTGTGTCGGTGTGTCGGTGTCGGTGTCGGTGTGTCGGTGTCTATGTCTGTGGGTGTGTGTCGGTGTGTCGGTGTCTATGACTCTGTGTGTGTGTGTGTGTTTGTGTCGGTGTGTGTGTGTCGGTGTCTATGTCTGTGTGTGTGTGTGTCTGTGTCTATGTCTCTGTGTATGTTTGTCTAAGTGCTGGTGAGGCTGCTGTGTTTCCTACAATAGAAGCAGTGGTTACATTGCAAAAGTAATTCATTGTCTGTGAAGCTCTTTGAGATGTCCTGTGGTTGTGAAAGCTGATGGATAAATGCAAGTTCTTTCTTTAATTTACATCCATCTCAAGTTGCTGATACTATCAGATCTCGGTGTTCTGAATCATGATTTATCCACAAGTGTCATGAACAGTCCTTCCCAAACCAGCCTGTGAGAAATGTAAACACAAACAGGACTGGTTTGCAGCCTGGTCCTCGGGGGATGGGTTTCTGGGGCTTAATTTAGACACTCCAGCTAGACTGGCGCCTGAAAAGCAATCACTTGACTGAAGGGTCGGCGGGGTTCCAGTGACTGTGCAAGAAAGAGAGATGGCACTTTCAGGAAAGGAGGGAAGACAAAGAGTGCAACTTGTACCCACCTCCCAGAGAGTGGAGGCCAGGTGAACACTGGATCAACCTGGCCAGTGATGCCCCATCCAGTCAAATAGCCCACTGACCTTCCATGGCTCAGTGGGTAGTACTCTCACCTCGGCATCAGGAGGTCAGATGTTCAAGTCCCACTCCAGAGACTTAAGCATATAATCTAGGCAGACACCGCAGGACTGAGGGTGCACTGCACTGTCAAATGTGCCATCTTTCAGTTGACCAAGGACCTGTCTGCTCTCTCAGGTGGATGTAATAAATCCCTTGGCCACTATTTGAGGAAGAGCAGGCGAGTTCTCCTTGGTGTGCTGTCCAATAATTATCCCTCAATCAATATCACTAAAGCAGATTATCCAGTCATTATCACATTGCTGTTTGTGGGATCTTGCTGTGCTCAAATTGACTGCCGTGTTTCCTACATTACAACAGTGACTGCACTTCAAGAGTATTTCATTGGCTGTAAAGTGCTTCAGGACATGCTGAGGTTGTGAAAGGTGCTGTACAATTGCAGATTCTTTCTATCCAGCTGTGCTTTTTTTTCCAAAAATATACTTTATTCATAAACATTTGCAAAAATACATTTAAAAATAGTTCAAATTTCACATTTCGGGAAGTACAATAGAAATCGAGAGCAGATTTCTTCGATATAGAAAACATGAAGTGCCACACACAATTCTTACCACTCCATTTAAAATGTACATTGGTATTACACAGCAAAAACCATATTTGGTGTATACAGCCCGAAGAGTTTCCCATGGGTCCAGCCCCTCGGTTCACTATGGTGGGGGGACCTTACACTGTGGTCTTTCCCTGTTGAGCTTTTGCTGCGGCTGGCCCAAGCTTTAGTGCATCCCTCAGCACGTAGTCCTGGACCTTGGAATGTGCCAGTCTGCAACACTCGGTCGTGGACAACTCTTTGCGCTGGAAGACCAGCAAGTTTCGGGCAGACCAAAGGGCATCTTTCACCGAATTGATAGTCCTCCAGCAGCAGTTGATGTTTGTCTCGGTGTGCGTCCCTGGGAACAGCCCGTAGAGCACAGACTCCTGTGTTACAGAGCTGCTTGGGATGAACCTCGACAAAAACCACTGCATCTCTTTCCACACCTGCTTTGCAAAGACACATTCTAGAAGAAGGTGGGCAACCGTCTCTTCCCCACCACAGCCACCGCGGGGGCATTGTGCGGAGTGGGTGAGACTTCGGGCGTGCAGGAAGGATCTGACGGGGAGGGCCCTTCTCACCACCAGCCAAGCTACATCTTGGTGCTTGTTTGAAAGTTCTGGTGATGAGGCATTCCGCCAAATGACTTTGACGGTCTGCTCGGGGAACTATCCGACAGGATCCACCATCTCCTTTTCCCGTAGGGCCTTGAGGACATTCCGTGCCGACCACGGCCTGATGGATTGGTGGTCAAAGGTGTTTTTCCGCAGAAACTTTTCCACGAAGGATAGGTGGTACGGCACGGTCCAACTGGATGGAGCGTTCCACGGCAATGTGACCAGGCCCATCCTTTGCAACACCGGGGACAGATAGAACCTCAGCACGTAGTGACACTTGGTGTTTGCGTACTGGAGATCTACACACAGCTTGATGCAGCCGCACACGAAGGTGGTCATCAGGATGAGGGCGATATTGGGTACAGTTTTCCTGCCCTTATCCAGAGGTTTGAATATCATGTTCCTCTGCACCCGGTCCATTTTGGATCCCCAGGTAAAGTGGAAAATGGCTCAGGTGACCACCACCGCGTAGGAGTGGGGTATGGGCCAGACCTGCGCCACGTACAGCAACAACGTGAGCGCCTCACACCTGATGACCAGGTTCTTACCCACAATGGAGAGAGATCGCTGCTCCCACATGCTCAGTTTATGGTGTACCCTGGCTACTCACTCCTCCCAGGTTTTGGCACACGCCCTGGCCCTTCCGAACCATATCCCCAGCACCTCGAAGCGGTGAAGGGGACAAAGGATCAGTCGGCCCAGTTCCCAAAGAACATGGCCTCACTCTTACTGTGGTTAACTTTGGCTCCCGAGGCCAATTTGAATTGGTCACAGATGCTCATCAGTCTGCGAACGGACAGCGGATCCAAGCCAAAGATGGCAACGTCATCCATGTACAGGGAGGCTTTGAACTGAGTGCCTCCGCTGCCTGGGATTGTCACCCTTCTTATGCCCGCATCCTTCCCAATGGACTCAGCAAAAGGTTTGATACAGCAAACAAACAAGACAGGGGAGAGAGGACAGCCCTGTCTGACTCCAGATTGGATCGGGAAACTTTCTGATTCCCACCTAATGATTGAGACTGCGCTACTGATGTTTGTGTAGAGCAGTTTGATCCAATTGCAGATTCCCTCCCCAAACCCCATTTTGGAAAGCACGTCCATCAAATTCTGAAGAAGGGTCACTGACCTGAAACGTTAACTCTGCTTCTCTCTCTACAGATGCTGCCAGACCAGCTGAGTGTTTCCAGCATTTCTTGATTATATTTACATCCATCATGTAGGTGCGCGATATCCTGTCAAAAGCCCGGTCCAAGCTGATGAGGCAGGTGTCCACCCTCCTGTCCCGTACGTAGGCGATCATATCCCTGAGTAGCGCGAGACTATCAGAGATCTTCCTGCCGGGTACAGTACAGGTCTGATCGGGGTGGATCACCAACTCCAGAGCAGACTTGACTCGACTGGCGATGACTTTGGACAGAATCTTGTAGTCAACATTAAGCAGTGAGATGGGCCGCCAATTTCCGATTTCTGCCCTCTCCCCCTTCCGCTTGTAGATGAGGGTGATGATGCCTTTCCTCATGGATTCTGACATGCTGCCGGCTGGTAGCATACTCTTGTATACTTCCAGCAGGTCCGGACCAATCCAGTCCCACAGGGCCAAGTACAACTCAACTGGTAAGCTGTCGCTTCCGGGAGTTCTACTCATCTCAAAGGACCTGACGACGTTTGTCAGCTCATCCAAAGTTAGCGGTTTGTCCAGTCTCTCCCTCATGCTGTCATCTAAGACCTCCAGGATAGCTGACAGGAAGGACTGGTCCAAAGAGTGCGTGTGAATGAGAACCAGACCATTGGGGAAAGTTTCACAGGGTTTTTGTGGCCATTGGATTCACTGCCCCAACAAAGAGTCAGCACCTTTCAAAGAGGAGTTAAAAATACAAGGAGGTGAACATAGACAAAAATACAAGTGAAATGAACATAAATTGCTGAATGGTGTTTCTGCCCCTGTGGAGATCAAATGGAAACAGCTGTTGATCTGCTCACAGCTAATAACTGCCACCGAGAGAATCAGCCCAAACTATGCAAATTGCTTCTCATTACAGGCTGGTTGAATCAATGAAATTTGATGGATTTTTCAAAGCTAGTGGAGTCGCAATCCATGCATTAGATTCCTGCCAGATCAGAAATGTGAAGAGATACCTCACAGCAAGCGAGAAAGACGAGGAAAAGTACATCTAAAATTTGAGTATAAATAACCAGAGAGGGAGTGAGGAGAATCTTTTTCGCACCATGAGTTGGGATTTGGAACGCGCTGCCTGAAAGGGCAGTGGAAGCAGATTCAATAGTAACTTTCAAAAGGGAAATTGGATAAATACTTGAAAAGGAAAAAAAATGGCAAGGCTGTCGGGAAAGAGCAGGGGAGTGAGAATAATTGGAAAGCTCTTTCAAAGAGCCAGCAAACGCACGATGGGCTGAATGGCCTCCTTTTGTGCTTGTAAGATTTTATGATTCTAGAAATAGGGTTTGGTGCAAGGTTGTAACTGAGACTCAACATTAAACTCCCAAGCACAAAAGCCTCTCTGTGATTTCAGCCTGTAACTCATTCTGGGTATCTGCTGTTCCATGTATAAACCCTGGCCCCAAACCCCAAACTTTGCCGATTTTTATTATGAAATCCATTTGTTTTGTGTTCATATGGATTATATATAGAATGACAGATATCCGGGGGTGCGTTACAGGCTGGAATCTAATCGAGGGGCTCAGGGGGTTTAGATATAGAATAACAGATACCCGGGATTGAGTTACAGACTGGAATCTAATCTAGGGGTACGGGGGGTTTATATATAGAATAACAGATACCCGGGAGTGAGTTACAGACCGGAATCTAATCAAGGGGTTCAGGAGGTTTATATATAGAATAACAGATACCCGGGAGTGAGTTACAGGCTGGAATCTAATTGAGGGGCTCAGGGGGTTTATATATAGAATAACAGATACCCAGGAGTGAGTTACAGTCTGGAATCTAATCGAGGGGTTCGGGGGGTTTATATACAGAATAACAGATATCAGGCAGTGAGTTACAGACTGGAATCAAATCGAGGGGTTCAGGGGGTTTATATATAGAATAACAGATACCCAGGAGTGAGTTACAGACTGGAATCTAATCAAGGGATTCGGGGGGTTTATATATAGAATAACAGATACCCAGGAGTGAGTTACAGACTGGAATCAAATCGAGGGGTTCAGGGGGTTTATATATAGAATAACAGATACCCAGGAGTGAGTTACAGACTGGAATCTAATCAAGGGATTCGGGGGGTTTATATATAGAATAACAGATACCCAGGAGTGAGTTACAGACTGGAATCAAATCGAGGGGTTCAGGGGGTTTATATATAGAATAACAGATACCCAGGAGTGAGTTACAGACTGGAATCTAACCAAGGGATTCGGGGGGTTTATGCATAGAACAATAGATACCCAGGAGTGAGTTACAGACTGGAATCTAATCGAGGGGTTTGGGGGGTTTATATATTGAATAACAGATACCCAGGAGTGAGTTACAGACTGGAATCTAATTGAGGGGTTCGGGGGGTTTATATATGGAAAAACAGATACCCAGGAGTGAGTTACAGAGTGGAATCTAATCGAGGGGTTCGGGGGGTTTATATATGGAAAAACAGATACCCAGGAGTGAGTTACAGAGTGGAATCTAATCGAGGGGTTCGGGGGGTTTATATATGGAAAAACAGATACCCAGGAGTGAGTTACAGACTGGAATCTAATTGAGGGGTACGGCGGGTTTATATATGGAAAAACAGATACCCAGGAGTGAGTTACAGGCTGGAATCTAATTGAGGGGCTCAGGGGGTTTATATATAGAATAACAGATACCCAGGAGTGAGTTACAGACTGGAATCTAATCAAGGGATTCGGGGGGTTTATGTATAGAACAATAGATACCCAGGAGTGAGTTACAGACTGGAATCTAATCGAGGGGTTCGGGGGGTTTATATATAGAATAACAGATACCCGGGAGTGAGTTACAGACTGGAATCTAATCGAGGGGTTCGGGGGTTTTATATATTGAATAACAGATACCCAGGAGTGAGTTACAGACTGGAATCTAATTGAGGGGTTCGGGGGGTTTATATATAGAATAACAGATACCTGGGAGTGAGTTACATACTGGAATCTAATCGAGGGGTTCGGGGGGTTTATATATGGAAAAACAGATACCCGAGAATGAGTTACAGGCTGGAATCTAATCGAGGGGTTCGGGAGATTTATATATGGAATAACAGATACCCAGCAGTGAGTTACAGACTTGAACCTAATCAAGGGGTTCGGGGTGTTTATATATAGAATTACAGATACCCAGGAGTGAGTTACAGACTGGAATCGAATCGAGGGGTTCGGGGTGTTTATATATAGAATAACAGATACCCGGGAGTGAGTTACAGACCGGAATCTAATCAAGGGGTTCAGGAGGTTTATATATAGAATAACAGATACCCGGGAGTGAGTTACAGACTGGAATCTAATCGAGGGGTTCGGGGGGTTTATATATAGAATAACAGATACCCGGGTGTGAGTTACAGACTGGAATCTAATCGAGGGGTTCGGGGGTTTATAGATAGAATAACAGATACCCGGGAATGAGTTACAGACTGGAATCTAATCGAGGGGTTCGGGGGGTTTATATATAGAATAACAGATACCCGGGAGTGAGTTACAGACTGGAATCTAATCAAGGGGTTTGAGAGATTTATATATGGAATAACAGATACCCGGGAGTGAGTTACAGACTGGAATCTAATCGAGGGGTTCGGGGGGTTTATATATAGAATAACAGATACCCGGGAGTGAGTTACAGACTGGAATCTAATCGAGGGGTTTGAGAGATTTATATATGGAATAACAGATACCCGGGAATGAGTTACGGACTGGAATCTAATCGAGGGGTTTGGGGGGTTTATATATAGAATAACAGATACCCGGGAGTGAGTTACAGACTGGAATCTAATCGAGGGGTTCGGAGGGTTTATATCAGGAATAACAGATACCCAGGAGTGAGTTACAGACTGGAATCTAATCAAGGGGTTCGGGGGGTTTATATATAGAATAACAGATACCCGGGAGTGAGTTACAGACTGGAATCTAATCGAGGGGTTTGAGAGATTTATATATGGAATAACAGATACCCGGGAATGAGTTATGGACTGGAATCTAATCGAGGGGTTCGGGGGGTTTATATATGGAATAACAGATACCCGGGAATGAGTTACAGGCTGGAATCTAATGGAGGGGTTTCGGGGGTTTATAAAAGGAATAACAGATACCTGAGAGTGAGTTGCGTAAGGGACTGGAAGGGTTAAATTATGAGGTCATGTTGCAAAGATTCGGCTTGTATTCCTTTGAATATAAATGATTAAGTGATTATCTAATTGAGGTGTTTAAGATGATTACAGGATTAGATAGAGAGAAACTATTTCTTCTGGTGGAGAATCTAGTACAAGGGGACATAACCTTAAAATTAGAAGTAGGCCATTCAGGTGTGATGTCATGAAGAACCTCTTCACACAATGAGTACTGGAAATCTGGAACTGTCTCCCCCAAAACAGCTGTGGATAAATGGTGTTAAGATACAGATCATCCATGATCTAATTGAATGGTGGAACAGGATTGAGGGGCTGAATCACCTCCTCCTGTTCCTATATTCCTGTATTTTAGTCCCTTTGCTCTGCTCTGCATGGAGTAACAAGTGAAAAGTGAATAATTCAGCTGATTTAAAAACCCCAGTTATAAATCTGTCACAAACACTAACAGGGTAGTGTTGGGCAGGGCGGGGAGAAAGGGAGTGGAGGAAGGGTGGAGGAAGCAAAGTGGGTGAGGGGAAGGGAAAGGGAAAGGTGGACGAGGAGGAAGGGCCTTTTGATCCAGGGTGCATTGAAATCCAAGTCCTCAAGGTGAAAGGACAACACTTCAACCAACTGGCTCCTCTCAAACGTGGCTGGTGGCAGATTGACCTCTCCCGAACTGCTTTGGGGAAGGATGGCTGTAAATAAAAATGTTTCTAGACCGTCTTCAGCTAAAAACAAAGAAAAAGGAGGAAAAAAATACTTCACACATTAAATTGGAAAGCAGTAGAGGGGAACGCCGAGTCCTGCCTTTCAGCAAAAAATACCCGAACAAACATCGCTTCCAGAGCCTCAGCACAGCCCCCAGGTGTATAAATCACACAGATGTTCCGAGATCGCAAAATGGCTCAGAAAATAAGAATCCATAAATATGTCAGACTGAAATAGGGTTTCACAGAATTAGTTTGTGATGCGCTTAAATTTGCCTGACAGTTTAGGAAAGGATCGAGGCAAGGCTGCAGATCAAACACTCTGTACTCAGCAAACACTCCCCCTCCCCCGACTTCCCACAAAACATATTTAAAGGTAGGACAACATTCTTAAGCCAAGTTGAGTGCAAAGCAATAATGGATATCAAATTTCCATTGACATCTTCCGTCCACCCTCACTGTTAAACAGGAAGGCTAAGTTTTATCATAGAACAATGCAGCGACACACTCCAACTGGCTCTCTCAGTCAAACCATCCCATCAGGAAAGACTGAACAGTCGTGGGTTATTTTCTCCATGCAATGGGGAATTCAGGAGAAACTTCTTTACCCAGAAAGTGGTGAGAATATGGAACTAACTTCCACAGAGAGTGGTTGAGGTGAATAGTATCGATATATTTAAGGGAGAAGCTGGTTAAACACGAGGGAGAAAGGAATAGAAGGATACGGTGATAGGGTGAGATGAAGAGGGTGGGAGGAGGCTCATGTGGAGCAGTAACACCAGTATGGACCAGTTGGGCCGAATGGCTTGTGCTATAGACTCGATGTAAACAAACTTTTTCCTCATCTCTATTTTTTTTATAATTCGTAAACAAAAGTCTTCAAAGAAAATGAAAAAAAACATTATTTTTGTATTGCTCCAGATGATTTTTCTCCTGGGTTTATCCAGAGTCCAGGAGATTAATCTTTAATTACTGGGCACTCCAGGGCATTCCTGGAGATTTGGCAACTACTGGCTACCCAGTAAACAAATCTCAGGCCTCTTCCACGTGCCATATTTGTTCTATTGGTGCTGGTTAGAGGGAGACCGCTTGATACAAACACAGGGTAAGAGTTAGCAGAAACCAAGCCAGCATGGCAGGAGTAAATCGAGGTTTCAGTAATCATTGTCAGAGATCAACGCATCACGTGCATATTAATACCAGCCCAAGGTCTGTGTGTCAGCTGTCTCTGTCACACACTCAGACACACGTGTACATACACACACACTCACACACACACGTACACACAAATACACTCACACACACGTACACACAAATACACTCACACACACACACTCACACACACACGTACACACAAATACACTCTCACACACACTCACACACACACGTACACACAAATACACTCTCACACACACACACTCACACACACACATACACACAAATACACTCTCACACACACACACTCACACACACACTCGATGCTCCGACCAGCTGACGCTCTACTGATCCACACCATTTGTTTCCCCTCCCTCCCCACCCACTCCCCCTTTCAACCATTTCCCCACACCCTCTCCCTCCCTTCCATCTCCTATCCCACCCCTTTATCTCCCCACCCCCAACCTATCACACCACCTCCCCAACCCCTCCCCTTATCTTCCCTATGACCCCCCAACTACCAACCCATCCACACACCCCCTTCCCTCCCTCTCTCACCTCCCAACCCCTACCCCTCATAACCATTTCCCCCACCTCCTCTCCTTCCCCCAACTCCCATCCCTCCCTCTCACCTACCCATCTCCCACCCCACCTCCCAACCCCTTCCCTCCCTCGCTCATGGAAACATTCTGGGTGTTTACTTCCTGAGGTGAGGTCAGGCCCGAGCTCAGTCACAGTGCCCACCATGGTCGAATAGCCCACCGAGATAGTCCAGGTTCAAATGAGAAATGGCTCCTTGGAGTACCAGGGGGCTCCTGGCATCGTGAAACTGTGCCAAGTCCAGCGGTCAGTGCCCTCAGGAGAGGAGAGCACAGTGAACAAATCAAAAGAAAGGCTGCAATAAAGGACCTTGGATATTACTGGAGGCAACAGGATTGCAAGAATTCAGTGTTATCTGTGGCTCAGTGGGTAGCACTCTCTTCTCTAACTCAGAACATCATGGGTTTAAGTTCCACTCCAGATACATAACTACAAAGTCCAGACTGTGAATCCCAGTGCAGTACTGAGGGAGTGCTGCACTGTTGCAGATGATGTCTTTCCGATGCAGTAATAAACTAAGGCCCTGTCTGTTCTCTCAGGTAGATGTAACATATCCCAGGGCCCTAATTTGCAGGAGAGTTCTCCTCAGTGTCCTGGCCAATATTTATCCCTCAACCAACATCACAAAACAGATTATCTGGTCATTATCGCATTACTGTATGTGGGATCTTGCTGTGCACAAATTGGCTGCCACGGTTCCTACATTACAACAGTTACTACATCGTCTTCTTTAACTGCTACCAAACCGGCATATTGCCATTCTTACTCTTGTAGTTATTACCTTTCTGCAATTCATGTGTAACGATCCCCTCAAATCCCTTTGTATACCAACATTTACTAGTCTCTCACCTTTTAAAAAATATTCTGCTTTTCTCTCTATCAAAGTGGATAATTTCACACTTCCCCACATTATATTCCATCTGCCATCATCTTGTCCAAACACTTAACCTGTCTATATCCCTTTGCAGCCTCATTGCATCCTCCTCACAGTTTACATTCCCACCTAGCTTTGTCTGACAGCAAATAGGGATGCATTATACTCCGTTCCTTCATCTAAGTCATTGGAATTGGTGCGGCCCAAGCACTGATCCTTGCAGCACTCCACTAGTTACACTGTGCCACCCTGAAAATGACCCGCTTATTCCTACTCGCTGTTTTTCTGTCCTTTAACCGATCCTCAAACCATACTAATATATTACCCCCAATCCTATCAACCACAATCTTGTGTAAGAACCTCTTGTGTGACATCTTGTCGAATGTCTTCTGAAAATCCAAATATACTACATCTCCTGGTTCCCCCTTATCAACCCTGCTAGTTCATGTACAGGAATGGATTCCATGAGTACTGACTCTTCACGGGTTCTACAGGCTATATAAATGCAAGTTCTTTAATGTTAGGATGGTGTGTGAGCTTGTATCTGGTTCAGGTGCTATTACCCATTGTTCATGTACTTTATGCCCCTTTATACATCAAATTTACAGCACAGAAACAGGCCATTCAGCCCAACAGGTCCATGCTAATGTTTATGCTCCATATGAGCCTCCTCTCACCCCTCTTCATCTTACCCTATCAGCATCTTCTTCTATTCCTTTCTCCCTCATTTATTTATCTAGTTTCCCCATAAATGCATCTCTACTATTTGCCTCAACCACTCCCTGTGGTAGCGAGTTCCACATTCTCACCACTCTCTGGGTAAAGAAGTTTCTCCTGAATCCCCGACTAGATTTATTAGTGACTATCTTATATTTATAACCCTTAGTTCTGACCTCCCTCACAGTATCAAATCGACTGGATCTGCCTCTTAAAGATCTGGTGGCATTCCTCCCTCAACCCCCATCACCAAATAAACCGAATGACCAGAGGCGTTCTGTGGGATCTTGCTGTGTAGGTGCATTTGTCAGTATAACAAGTGACTGCCCTCCAAAACTTAATTTGTGAGCAACACTGAATGAGATGACATTTAATGGGATATTTTGGAATACACAGAATTGATACATTTCAACGAGAAAGAAAAATTCCAAGGGGGGAGCCGCCATCCGTGGTTAAATAAAACAGTTAAAAGATAGTATCAAACTTAAAGAAAAGGCCTATAATTACACAAAGGTGGGAAAAAAACAGCAAAGAATGACTAAAAGATTGAAAAAGAAGGTAAAATTAGTGTACGAGAGAAAGCTAGCTAGAAATATAAAGACAGATAGTAAGAGTTTCTATAGATATTTTAAAAAGAAAAGAGTTAATAAAGTGAGCGTTGATCCGATAGAAAGTGAGTCTGGGGAATTAATAATGGATTATAAGGAGATGGCAGATGAATTGAACAGATATTTTGCATTGGTTTTCACTATTGAGGATACAAATAACATCCCAGTATTAGCTGCAAGTCAGGAAATGGAAGGGAGGGAGGAACTCAAGAAAATTACAATCACCAGGGAAGTGGTATTGAGCAAATTTGTTGGAGCTGCGGGCTGACAAGTCCCCAGGTCCTGATGGACTTCATCCTAGGGTGTTAAAAGAAGTGGCTAGTGAGATAGTTGATGCATTAGTTTTAATTTTCCAATATTCCCTAGATTTGGGGAAGGTTCCGTTTGATTGGAAAATAGCCAATATAATTCCTTTATTCAAAAAGGGAGGGAGACAGAAAGCAGGAAACTACAGGCCAGTTAGCTTAACATCTGTCTTGGGGAAAATGTTAGAAGCTATTATTAAAGATGTTATAGCAGGGCATTTAGAAAAATTCAAGGTAATCAGGCAGAGTCAACATGGTTTTGTGAAAGAGAAATCATGTTTAAACAATTTATTGGAGCTCTTTGAGGGAGTTGCATGTTTTTTTTTATTCATTCATGGGATGTGGGTGTTGCTAGCTATGCCAGCATTTATTGCCCATCCCTAATTGCCCTTGAGAAGGTGGTGGTGAGCTGCCTTCTTGAAACGCTGCAGTCCATGTGAGGTAGGTACACCTAAGTGCTGTTAGGAAGGGAGTTCCAGGATTTTGACCCAGTGACAGTGAAGAAACGGCGATATAGTTCCAAGACAGGATGGTGTGTGACTTGGACGGGAACATGCAGGTGATGATGTTCCCATGTGCTGTGGATAAAGGGGAACTGGTGGATGTATTGTACTTAGATCTCCAGAAGGCATTTGATAAGGTGACACATCAAAGGTTATTGTGGAAAATAAAAGCTCATGGTATAGGGGGTAATATTTTGGCATGGATAGAAGATTGGTTAGCTAACAGGAAACAGAGAGTAGGCAAAAATGGATCATTTTCTGGTTGGCAAGATGTAACGAGTGGTGTGCCACAGGGATCAGTGCTGGGGCCTCAACTTTTTACAATTTATATAAATGACTTGGATGAAGGGACCGAAGGTATGGTTGCTAAATTTGCTAATTACACAAAGATAGGTAGGAAAGTAATCTGTGAAGAGGACATAAGGAGGCTATGAAGGGATCCAGATAGGTTAAGTGAGTGGGAAAAGACCTGGCAAATGGAGTATAATGGAGTGGGAAAGTGGGAAATTGTCCACTTTGGCAGGAAGAATGAAAAAGAAGCATATTATCTAAATGGTGAGAGATTGCAGAGCTCTGAGATGCAGAGGGATCTGGGTGTCCTAGTGCATGAATTGCAAAAGGTTAATCTGCAGGTACAGCACGTAATTAGGAAAGCTAATAGAATGTTATCGTTTATCGCGAGGGGAATTGAATACAAAAGTAGGGAGGTTATGCTTCAGCTATACAGGGCATTGGTAAGACCACATCTGGAGTACTGTGTACAGTATTGGTCTCCTTATTTAAGGAAGGATGTAAATGCGTTGGAGGCAGTACAGAGAATGTTTACTGGACTAATACCTGGAATGGGCGGGTTGTCTTATGAGGAAAGGTTGGACAGGCTAGGCTCGTATCCGCTGGAATTTAGAAGAGTAAGAGGCGACTTGATTGAAACATATAAGATTCTGAGGGGTCTTAACAGGGTGGATGTGGAAAGGATGTTTCCCCTTGTGGGAGAATCTTGAACTAGGGGTCACTGTTTAAAAATAAGGGGTCGCCCAGAGATGAGGAGAAACGTTTTCTCTCAGAGTTGTGAGTCTTTGGAATTCTCTTCCTCAAAAGGCAGTGGAAGCTGTGTCTTTGAATATTTTTACGACAGAGGTTGATAGATTCTTGATAAGCAAGGAGGTGAAAGGTTATCAAGGAGAGGTGGAAATGTGCAGTAATCAGTTCAGCCGTGAACTTATTGAATGGCAGAGCAGGCTCGAAGGGCCGAGTAGCCTACTCCTGCTCCTAATTCGTATGTTTGTATGAGGAAGAAGGGAAAGTCGATTCTTTCTGACACAACACTGTGACTTGCACAATGGCAAACAAACAAGAGAGAGCTCCCAAGCTCCTTTCTCACAGAAGCGTTTGCTTAATCGGACAGCAGAGAGTCTGCACTAGCACTGGATTCTCACCCTCTATCCAAGCTGAACACGCTGCACGCTCTCCAATAGCCCTGAACCTCCTCTAAGACACTCGTCATAACCTCCCACTTTGACCAAGCTTTTGATCACCTGTTCTAATATCTCCTTATGTGGCTCAGTGTCAAATATTGTTTGATAACGCTCCTGTGAAACTCCATTAAAGGCACTATATAAATGCAAGGTCTTGTTGTTGAACTTCACCCATGTGAGATATGCCAGAAATTCAGGGATCTCAGATTTCCCTGAAACCAATTTTGGTGCTGAGTTCAGAACTCTGAGACCAAGTAACACGCAATTAGTCGCATTCCTGTTCAGAACAATTCCTATTACAGTCGAGTCGATTCCATTGCTCAAATATTCCAGCTGCTGTTAAGGGCTCAGCTGTGGAGCTATGTTTACTGGGCCTCATGGACAGAATGAGATGATTTCACTGCAAAGACAAGATGGGGAGTTCTAATGAGGCTAAAGTACATAAGCCATCGAACACTCCTTAATTAGCAGGATTCTGTGACAAATCCAAAGCTTGTCAGATTAATTGATGGCATGCCAAGGCCCCTAGCCCCAGAGGCTCTATCCATCAGGAACCCAGCAACCCTTTCCTCCATCTGCATTGTTAAGTCTGACGTGAATTGGTTCATTAAGACATGAGCAGCTCTCACTCAAACATAGATCTGTGTTAATCATTGATCGGTTTATGAGGGTAGGAAATAGCAAATGTCTCGGTTACATTGCACTTTAAAACATAGCTCAAACACTGTCCTTTCACCTCGTGGATGTAGGTTTAGATGAGCAGTGGGAGACAGGGGAGTTGGCTGGGGGTGGCGGCATGGTTATATAGGAAAAGAGGTCAGGCAGAGCTATCAATTCTGGACAACAACAACTTGCATTTATATAGCACCTCTAACATTGTAAAACATTCCAAGGCACTTCACAGGAGTGTTATCGAACAAAATTTGACACCAGGCCACATAAGGAGATATTAGGACAGGTGCAAAAGCTTGGCCAAAGAGGTTTTAAGGAGTGTCTTTCAGAAGGAGAGAGAGGTGAAGCGGCAGAGAGATTTAGAGGGAGAATTTCAGAGCTTCAGGCCCAGGCAGCTGAAGGCACGGCCACCAATGGTGGGGCGAAGGAAATCAGGGAAGCACAATTGGCCAGAATTAAATGAGCACAGAGATCTCGGAGGGTTGTAAAGCCTGGGCGAGGTTTCGGAGATAGGGAAAGGTGAGGCCATGGAAGGTTTTGAACACAAGGTGCCAAAGATTCTGTTTTGTGCCATATACCTTATACACCCATAAACATGTTAAATATAGTGAGCTGTGAATAGTAGTAGACTCGCCAACTTTAAGGGCATTTAAGTGGTCATTGGATAGACATATGGATGAAAATGGAATAGTGTAGGTCAGATGGTTTCACAGGTCGGCGCAACATCGAGGGCCGAAGGGCCTGTACTGTGCTGTAATGTTCTAATTCTAACAGTGTTAATCTATTGGATAAAATCTTACCATCATTGGTTATAATCACAGCTCGACCCCGCAAAGCTCAGAGGCGCCAACAGGGGGCATCATACCGGAGGCAATCAATTAAGAGTACTTTTGAACTGTCATGATATAGGAAATGTGGCAGCCGACGTGCACAGCAAGATCCCTCAAAGAACAATGTGTATTTGACCAGATAATGAGTGTTTAGTGATGTTGGTTGAGGGGTAAATATTGGCCAGGACACCGGGGAGAACTCCCCTGCTCTTCTTCAAAATAGTGCCATGGGATCTTTTACGTTCACCTGAGAGGGGCAGACGGGACCTCAGTTTAACGTCTCATCTAAAAGACGGTAGCTGTGACAGTTCAGCATTCCCTCAGTACTGGACTGAGGGTGCCAGCCCAGACTGCAAGTTCCAGCTATCCTGTGACCTTGTCCTATCTACGCCTTCTCTTTTGTTATCTCTTGCCCCACCCCCCCCCCCCCCCCCGCTTTACTTGCTTATAACCTTTTACATTTCTTATATCTGCCAGTTCTGAAGAAGGGTCACTGACCTTAAACGTTAACTCTGCTTCTCTCTCCACAGATGCTGCCAGACCTGCTGAGTATTTCCAACACTTTCTGTTTTTATTGCAAATTCTAGTGTCTGCAATAGGAGTGGAAGCCACAATTTACTAGAACTCAGAGGGAAGTGTGATTGTAAAGCACTTTGGGACATCCTGAGGTCATGAAAGGTGCTCTCGAAATGCAAGTTCTTCCTTTCTTTCCTCCTTTCTTGCTTTCTACCACTAAGGATAGAATAGAACATCCTGCCTCATATTTCAACCCAATTCTCCACCCCTTCATTAATGAGGTGCACTACCACCCGAGCTGCTCCAATCAGGTGCTTTCCCAGCACTAGGAAAAACTCATTCACAGAAATCTTACTCAATTGGTTCATAGTCACTCAGAGTTTGGAGTTTTGAAGCAAAATGTCACTGAACTTTTCAGGTAATGATAATTCCTAGATTATCATGCTGGATCATCAGCCCTTACATCACATAAGGACTCTCAAATGGTCTTGGTGCATGACAAGTGGCATCATAGCCATTGGGCATGGACTGTTTCAACCAACATGTTCGTAGCATTCTTGCCTGTAAGTCCAACATCAGAAACTCGAGTATGTAACCCAATGCAGTTCTGAGGGAGCGCTGCACTATCAGAGGGGCAGTTCTGAGGGAGTGCAGCACTATCGGAGGGGTAGTTCTGAGGGAGTGCTGCACTATCAGAGGGGCAGTTCTGAGGGAGTGCGGCACTATCAGAGGGGCAGTTCTGAGGGAGTGCACTATCGGAGGGGCAGTACTGAGGGAGTGCTGCACTATCAGAGGGGCAGTTCTGAGGGAGTGCAGCACTATCGGAGGGGCAGTTCTGAGGGAGTGCGGGACTATCAGAGGGACAGTACTGAGGGAGTGCTGCACTATCGGAGGGGCAGTGCTGAGGGAGTGCTGCACTATCAGAGGGGTAGTTCTGAGGGAGTGCTGCACTATCAGAGGGGCAGTACTGAGGGATTGCTGCACTATCAGAGGGGCAGTTCTGAGGGAGTGCTGCACTATCAGAGGGGCAGTACTGAGGGATTGCTGCACTATCAGAGGGGCAGTTCTGAGGGAGTGCGGGACTATCAGAGGGGCAGTACTGAGGGAGTGCTGCACTATCGGAGGGGCAGTGCTGAGGGAGTGCTGCACTATCAGAGGGGTAGTTCTGAGGGAGTGCTGCACTATCGGAGGGGCAGTGCTGAGGGAGTGCTGCACTATCAGAGGGGTAGTTCTGAGGGAGTGCTTCACTATCGGAGGGGCAGTACTGAGGGAGTGCTGCACTATCAGAGGGGTAGTTCTGAGGGAGTGCTGCACTATCAGAGGGGTAGTTCTGAAGGAGTGCTGCACTATCAGAGGGGTAGTTCTGAAGGAGTGCTGCACTATCAGAGGGGTAGTTCTGAGGGAGTGCTGCATTATCAGAAGGGTAGTTCTGAAGGAGTGCTGCACTATCAGAGGGGTAGTTCTGAAGGAGTGCTGCACTATCAGAGGGGCAGTTCTGAAGGAGTGCTGCACTATCAGAGGGGTAGTTCTGAGGGAGTGCTGCACTATCAGAGGGGTAGTTCTGAGGGAGTGCTGCACTATCAGAAGGGTAGTTCTGAAGGAGTGCTGCACTATCAGAGGGGTAGTTCTGAAGGAGTGCTGCACTATCAGAGGGGTAGTTCTGAAGGAGTGCTGCACTATCAGAGGGGTAGTTCTGAAGGAGTGCTGCACTATCAGAGGGGCAGTTCTGAAGGAGTGCTGCACTATCTTTTGGATGGGACATTAAACATCCCTCTGCTCCTTCGCATGTATACATGAGATCCCATGGCACTCTTCAAAGAAGAGCTGGGGAGTTCTTCTTGGTGTCATGGTCGGTATTTATCCCTCAACCAATATCACTCAACAGAAACAGATTATCTGGTCATTATTGCATTGCTGTTTGTGGGAGCTTTCTGTGTGCAAATTGACTGCCATGTATCACACATTAGAACAGTGACTGCACTTCAAAAACACATTCATTGGCTGTGAAATGCTTCATGACATCCTGAGTTTGTGAAAAGTGCTGTATAAATGCACATTCTTTTATTCAACTTGGAGTCAAACAGAACAGACTTGATTGTTTGGGAATCTTCAAAATCCATTCCTCAATAAAGCTGCCTTGTAATACTTTCCGTGACCCTTTGCCAGGGTGGCCTTGCATTATTAGCTCTTTACATTGGTGGTCATTCATTTGGAACTCAACAATAGAATTTGTCACTTGAACCTACTGGGAGGGATAAGGCAGTAATACCACTTCAGTGTGATAAATATCTGAGACTAATCATTTAAGAGTTCTGCAAGATCCTGGATAAGTATCAGAGAGAAATTGCATTAACTATTTGTCCCACAGACAGTGGAACAGGAATGAGAAGTGTTCCTTTCATCGTTCAGCACAGAAGCTGGGAGCCGTGGTGTAATTCTCTACGGTAACGTAACATTCCTTTGACTACTGATTGAGGTCATTGTTTGAGAGCTAGTCATAGGAACATGAGGAGGCAATTCTGCCCCTCGAACCTGTTCCTCCATTCAATTAGATCATGGTTGATCTGTAGCTTATCTTTAACTAGCAGCTTTCTGTAACCTTGCTTTTATTCGTTCTTGGGATGTGAGCGTCACTAGCAAGGCCAACATTCATTGCCCTTGAGAATGTGGTGGGGAGCCACCTTCTTGAACCACTGCAGTTCACATGGTGTAGGTACACCCACAGTTCTTTCTTCCTGTAACAAATTGATACAATTGAGTGGCTTGTGGGCTATTTCAGAGGTTGTAAAGACATTGCTCTGGATCTGGAGTCACATGTAGGCCAGACCAGGTAAGGACAATAGATTTCCCCATCTGAGGGACATTAGTGAACCTGATGGGTTGTTACAACAAACTGGTCTGGTCGTTATTAATGAGACTAGCATTTTATTCCAGATTTATTAATTAATTGAATTTAAATTCCCACAGCTGCTGTGGTGGGATTTGAACCCATGTCTCTGGAACATTGGTCTGGGCCTCTATATTACTAGTCAAGTAACATAACCATTACACTACAGTCCCCCTTAATACTCTTCCCCAACAAAAATCTATCAATCTCAGTTTTGCGATTTTTAATTGACACCCTCCCCAGTATTTTGTGTGGGAGGGAGTTCCAGAAACTCCGCACAGTCAGTACCCAGAATTGAACCCGGGTCACTGGAGCTGTGAGGCTGTGGTGCTAACCACTGCGCCACTGTGTGAAAAAGTGCTTCCTGAACGGCCTGGCTCTAATTTTAGGGTTTCTTCCCTATGTCCTGGACTCCCTCACCCCCCCACCAAAGAAAATCGTTTCTCTTTATCTACCCTATCAATTCCTTTAATCTACCTAAACACCTCAAATAAATCAACAGTTAATCTTCTATACACAAGGAATTTATGTCCTCATAATTTAACTCCTTTAGTCTCATTATTATTCTGGTGATTGAATCGCAGAGTTTGAGTTTTAAGAGGGAAAGTAGTCTCCCACTCCCAACTTTCCCTATCGTTAAAAAAGCAATGAGCCTGCCCCAGTGGCTGAGTCGGGAGCTGTGTTGTTCAGACTAGGACAGCTCCAGTTTCCATTCCTGGTCTGACGTGAGTTAGCTGATCTCTGATGGACAGCTGGCCTCAGCACTCTCCAGGCCTGGGAAGGTCTCACTCAGCCAGCAATCTCTCTCTCCTGAATGTTAACTACAGTGACCTCTGGCACCAAGTCCTTGTCACCCATCACCTACATTGGCTCCCCGTCTGGCAGCCCCTCAGTTTCACAATTCTTATCCTTGTTTTCACATCTCTCCATGGCCTCACCCCTCCCTATCTCTGTAATCTTCTCCAGCCACACAACCCTCTGAGATCTCTGCACTCCTCCAATTCTGACCTCTTGAACATCCCTGATTTTAACCACTCCACCATTGGCGGCCACGCCTTCAACTGCCTGGGCCTTAAGCTCTGGAATTCCCTCCCTAAACCTCTCCTACTCTCTTCCCCTTTAAGACACCCCTTAAAACCTACCTCTTTGACCAAGCTTTTGGTCACCTGTCCAAATATCTCCTTATGTTCACCCAGGGTCAACTGAAGTTCAAATGATGTTCAATGTTTCCTGAGAGAGGTAGTTTGAGGTTGTAGTGAGCATCGCGTGGGAGCAGAGTGGGAATTGGTGAGAAATGGCTCACTAACTGAACATTGTGTTTTAGTGACCCATTGTGTGTCTTGGTGTCAAACTTTGTTCAATTACACTCCTATTAAGCACCTTGGAACATTGTTTTATGTTAAAGGTGCTATATCAATGCAAGGTGTTGTTGTTGTTGGGGAAGACAAGATGAGGCACTACTGATGGTCAGCAATGGGTCACTTGGGCAAGTGTTGAAGCACGGGTGCTCAGGGGCACAGCATCCCAGCGAGAGCCATTGCGTTTGAGTGAGTCGGAGAGACAACGGGGTCAATAAACAGACTATTGAGTTACTGAGCAGTTTCTCACCGATTGCCATGGCTGCTCACACACAATGCTCATTAGAACCTCAAACCTTCTCTCTCAGGAAATGTTGAACTTCATTTGAACTTTAGTTGACCCTAGGTGAACTTCAGTACGAGAGACATTTCTTAATATCCACCCATCTCCCAACAATAATATCCCATTGTCCTTGTGCATTTCTGTCCCTGTTCGTTAAAGTGCAGTTACCGCCATGTGGGATTTTGAAAATTAAAGGTATGTTGAGGAAGTGAGACTTTTAAAATATTTAGAAGCTGTTGTTATATTTTTCTTGCAATTAAAAAATAAAATGGTCAATGCTGATGGACCCCAGAAAGCAGCGAGAAACACAGCAACCAGCATGGAATTGGGTCACACATTAACCCGTTTTTTTTTGTTTTTTTTTTCTCTTTTACTCTGTATCTAACCCCCGTTTTTTTTTGTAGAGGGAGCTTTACTCTGTATCTAACCCCTGTACTGTACCTGTCCTGGGAGTGTTTGATGGGACAGTGTAGAGGGAGCTTTACTCTGTATCTAACCCCGTTTTTTTAATATAAGGTGTCCTTTATACCCCAGGCCTCTTTTATATATTTTATGTCGAGGGGGCCTTTATTCGTCAGGCCCCCTTTATATGCATATTTATATATTTAAAATAACTTTATTAAAACAGATTTGTACCTGTCCTGGGAGTGTTTGATGCAGACAGTGTAGAGGGAGCTTTACTCCGTACCTAACCCCATTTTTTTCCCCCAGGTCCCTTTTATATCTTTTATGATGAGGGGGCCTTTATTCCTCTGGCCCCCTTTATATACATTTTTTTTTAATAACTTTATTAAAAACAGATAAATAAGCAAAATGCTGTATCTGCCCTGGGAGTGTTTAATACTGATGCCTGGAATTAGTCATTTATTGCATTGCCATTTGGGAGTTCTTGCTGTTGTGTTAGTTGATATCACAAGTCACTGCACTTTAATGAATATGAAACAGAGACATTTCTCAGGACTGTATTAGAATGTCAACCTAGGTTATGTACTTAAGTCTCTAGAGGGGGGTTTGAAAGCACAGTCCTCTGACTCTGAGTCAGGAATTCTATCCACGGAGCCAAGTCTCTGACCCACAAAGAGGCCTGCGGGTTGCCATGTGTGATACCCGAATAGCAGATCCAGTGGCAGGTTGGAGTTGCCTGTTTAATTTTTGCAGCAGTTCTACAGTTCCACCAATACTGAGTCGCCAGGCTCCTTCACACCGAGCTTACTCTGTTAGAATATCGGAGACAATGAGAACACCAGTCATTCACCTCATTGCTGTTGTGATCTTGCTGTGTGAAAATTGGCTGCTATGTAGCACAGAGTGTACCTCAACGTGATTCATTGTGAATGAGGTGCTACAGAGCCAAGGAAGTTAGATGGAGTTCAGATACAGATCGGCCATGATCTCATTGAATGGTGCAGCAGGCTCGAAGGGGCTGAATAGCCTCCTCCTGTTCCGATGGGACGTATGGTGCTGTATTAACATCTGTGCTCTGGATTCTGATCCGAAATGTACATGGATCAGATTCCGATCAGCAGGAACCAGGTCTCTTTGTGCCAATGTGAAACGTGGAGCTGCAGACATTGAGAAACTGGTTCTTTCTTTTTTTTAAAACTAAAGTTTGTTGAGTTAAAATTAAGGAATAAGCATTCTTTGTGTAATTACTGAAAATCTTTAACAAATACACAGTGAGATGCTCTTTGACTTGTTACTGGGTTAATTATGCACAGGTCCTAATTAAACAAGAAAGGGACAGAAACAAAATGGCACCTTGGTTGCTGTTTGCAGCTTCTCATTGTACTGCTCGTATTGAAGGGCGATGTGAAGACTGCCCCCAAGCAGTCTCTCAAATGACCTCTGTGAGAGATTCTGTTTTTTTTTCAAAAAAAGAGCTTTGCTTAACCTGCATGTAGACAGCCCAAAGTCTATAGTGTGGTCGCCATGGCGACATTCTTTGTGATTTTGTGAGGCAGGGGGTGGGGGGTTGTTGAGATCCGGGGGATATCCTGTCAAAAGAGGCCACATTGACTCAGCCTTGAATCCGACAAGGTTAATATGAACAGTGAGCGTTGTCCCTGGACCACAGGAGCTGATGATTGCAATTCCCCCAGGGACCCCCTGCTGTGTTATAGCACTGGGTCACTCAGCAGTGCAGTAGCTAGACATGACAGCACAAAGAGAGGGAGAGAGAGACACACACACAAACTATTAAAATTACATCAAATGTACAGCACAAACAGACCATTCAGCCCAACTACTTGATGGTTTAAATTTCTTCATGCTCCACACGAGCTTCCTCCCACCTTACTTCATCTCACTCTATCAGCGTATCCTTCTATTCCTTTCTCCCTCATGTGCTTATCCAGCCTCCCCTTAAATGTATCGATACTGTTCACCTCAACCACTCCCTGTGGTAGTGAGTTCCACATTCTCCCCACTCCCTGTGGTAGTGAGTTCCACATTCTCCCCACTCTCTGGGTAGAGAAATTTCTCCTGAATTTCTTATTGGATTTATTAGTGACTATCTTATATTGATGGTCCTTCGTACTGATCTCACCTGCAAGTAGAAACATCTTCTCTACATCTACCCTATCAAACCCCTTTCATAATCTTAAAGAATTCTATCAAGTCACCCCACAGTCTTCTCTTTTCTAGAGTCGAGCCCCAGCCTGTTCAGTCTTTCCTGCTAGTTATAACCTCTCAGTTCTGGTATCAGACTCCAGTTTCCCATTGGTAGCTAGAAAGGAAGACATTAATAGTCTCAGCTTCAGTTAGTGATGGCTATTGTTTGGTTGCATTAAAGATGTATATATATAGGGACAGAGGTTTAAGGTGGTTCAGTATTGTTACTCTATCGGGTTAATAATCTGGAGAAAATGAGTTCAAATCCCACAGTGGGCAGTTTGCGGATTTGAATTTATTTTTAAAAAGCTGGTCTCAGTGAAAGGGAAAATGAAGCTGTCAAATTGTCATAAAAATGCAATGAAACCTGACATCTTTACCCAGTCTGGGCCTATACATGATTCCAGTCCCACTGAACTGTCCTAACAAGCTATCATCTACCATCGTTCAGGACAACTCCAGAACGAGTTCAAAAAAAGTTCTTGTATTTTTATATGATCCAGTTTCTGATGTTTTGCAAGGACCATTGTCATTACTGTGCATCCAGTGTGTGAGAGGTTGTCGGCTGAGAACATCTGCGATGCCCCTGCTGTTGAGCAGCCTGCCAATATTCACAATCTTGGCTCAGTCAGCAACATCAGTCCTTTGGATGTGTTGCCCCATCCCAGCAAAGAGGAGAGGAAATAATAATTGAATATTCCACATCTTTCAAACTCACGGGCCATGCTCGGCGGTGATGTGATGTGATTTGCAGTTCAAAGATTGGAATATCTGTTACAGTTAAAGACTTTCTATATTTGTATCCAATTCTCTCCCCTCCTTTCAAGAATGGACTGACCCCGAATTGTAGAGGTTCTGATTTCATTCCACGAATTGCATTAGAACCAGCAGCAGCACGATGGGCTGAATGGCCCCTTTGTGAAGGCAAGAACTGTTATTTATATAGCATTGTCAAGATGTCCCAAATCACTTCACAGCCGATGAATTGCTTTTGATGTATAGTCACTGTTGTTAATAAAGCCAAATGTCAACAAACTGTCAACAGCAAGATCCCACAAACAGCAACGAGATAAATGAATAGTTAATCTGTCTTATTGGCTAGGGCAGCAGGGAGAACTCTCCTGCTCTTCTTCCAATTTTGCCACGGCATCTTTGGTGTCCAGCTGAGAGGGCAGACAGGGCCTTGGTTTAACTTCTCATCCAAAAGATGGAGCCTCCAACAGTGCAGCACTCCCAGGTGCTGGTGAGTGACATTCTACATTTTGTGCACAAGTCTCTGCAGTGGGACTTGAATCCATGATCTACTGGCATTAATACACAGTGAATGTCCAATAGGGGCAGGAAGAGGCCATTCAGCCCCTCATGCATGCTCTGCCATTCAATTAGATAATGACTGGTCTGTAGCTCAATCACTTTTCTCCTCCGGTCTCTACGATTGCAATGATTGGCTATTTCATTTATACCAAACCCTTTTATGATAGTGTGAAAGTACAATTAGCCTGCACATTCCCTGAATGCTATTTAATTCCTAAACCCTCCCCTATACAATATTGGTGCAATATTATTGAGGTAAGTATAGGGTTGGTAACAGCTGCAGTTGAGTTGATTTCACCTCAAGTGTTTTGTGAGATCTGAATCTCCGGGCGTATTTGGAATGTTCTGGATTGGAGCAATTGCTGCATTTGTGTCTTTCTGGCGAAAGAGGTGTTTCGTTTTCTGTTCAGGTTCCTGATTATTATTCATGAGAACCCTCCACCAGTGCCTGGGACTGCAAGCTCCTGGTTTACAAAGAAATCCCATCCATCGCCTGTTTATACCCCAGTGGTTTCATTTGTCTCTTGTCTGAAGGGGAGAGTCAAGGCAGCATTGTAACTCTGTACTGCCAACCCTGTTATAATGAGCAACCAGTCTCCTTCCCTCGTGCCATTCAAGGCTAATGGAAAAAGCGAGGGTAAAATATGGCTGTAAATAGAATGCTAATTTTATTTTCAGAAAGCAGGACTTTATTAAGGGGTAGGCTTAGTGGGAGAAGGGGGAAATATTGTAGCAGCTGTTCAATTGTGAAAATACCAGCCTCTCCAAGCAGTTGTTGCCAACGCTCCTGGATTCTCCTGGAGTCTCCAGGAATTAAACGTTAATCTTCTACTGTGAATAAATCCCAAGAGAAAGGTCATGGGTGCTCGCTACAAATTGTGTGCTCTCTTGTAATTTTCTCCAATGCTTTTGTTTATTCGCCATATCCCTCAACCAACATCACAAAAACAGATTATCAGGTCACTATCAGAGCTTGCTGTGTGCAAATTGGCAGCTGTGTTTCATATATTACAACAGTGACTACACTTCAAAAAATAATTCATTGGCTGTAAAGCGCTTTGGGACAGTCTGAGGCTGTGAAAGGCGCTACTGAAATGCAAATGATTTCAGTCTTTCTTTCTCTAACAGTTTTCTATGCGATTACAAGGTGACTAGTGGCTCAGCGACAGACGCATTTCTCAGTGTGACATCCCAGAGGTCACATTTATCTTTCGCGTGAGGAGTCGTCGTTTATCTGACTGAGGGGCTCAGCAGTGAGCTGAAGATGAGACAGCATCCCAAGTTACAAGAGAAACAGTATCACCACCGGATTAAGGATGAGCTTTGATTGGAGTGAGCTGGGTGTCATAGAGAATTAGATCTGTGAGTGCCTCACACCTCTGCCTCTATTTTCCCCCCACCTGCAGTTTTCTCCCCATCTACGTAGATGGCACAATCTCATTCTGGGGTAAGAGTCTACAGACACCTTGTTCTTTGGCCTCCCGATAAGGAGGCCAAAGAACAAGGTGTCTGTAGACTCTTACCCCAGAATGAGATTGTGCCATCTACGTAGATGGGGAGAAAACTGCAGGTGGGGGGAAAATAGAGGCAGAGGTGTGAGGCACTCACAGATCTAATTCTCTATGACACCCAGCTCATTCCAATCAAAGCTCATCCTTAATCCGGTGGTGATACTGTTTCTCTTGTAACTTGAGATGCTGTCTCATCCTCAGCTCACTGCTGAGCCCCTCAGTCAGATAAACGACGACTCCTCACGCGAAAGATAAATGTGACCTCTGGGATGTCACACTGAGAAATGCGTCTGTCGCTGAGCCACTAGTCACAGATACGGAGTTAGACCTTCCTTTAATCTGATAGCTGCAGGACCAGCAAACTATGCTGGACTGAGCCATTTATGATACACAATTCACCAGTGATAGTATTAAACCCTGCGCAACAGGAATTCACATCAGCTGGGACTCAGTGGGTAGCATTCTTGCCTCTGAGTTAAAAGATTGTGGGTGCAAGTCCCATTCCAGAGACTTGAGTATAAAATCCTGTGCTGTCCTGAAGCAGCACTGCACTGCTGGAGGGGCAGTACTGAGGGAGTGCTGCACTGTCAAAGGATCAGTACTGAGGGAGGGCTGCACTGCCGGAGGGGCAGTATTGAGGGAACGCTGCACTGTCAGAGGTTAGTACTGAGGGAGTGCTGCACCGTCGGAGGGTCAGTACTGAGGGAGCGCTGCACTGCCGGAGGGGCAGTATTGAGGGAACGCTGCACTGTCAGAGGTTAGTACTGAGGGAGTGCTGCACTGTCGGAGGGTCAGTAATGATGGAGTGCTGCACTGTCGGAGGGGCAGTACTGAGGGAGTGCTGCACTGTTGGAGGGTCAGTACTGAGGGAGTGCTGCACTGTTGGAGAGTCAGTACTGAGGGAGTGCTGCACTGTCGGAGGGTCAGTACTGAGGGAATGCTGCACTGTCAGAAGGGCAGTATTAAGACAGTGATGCATTGTCGGAGCTGCCATCTTTCAGATGAGACTTTAAACCAAGTCCCTGTTTGACCCCTCACTTGGACATAAAAAACTGCCATGGTTCTATTCCAAAGATGAGTTAGGGGAGTTCTCTCCAGTGTCCTGGCCAATATCTATCCTCAACTAACACAACAAAATTACGGATCATCGGGTCACTATTACATTGCTGTTTGTGGGAGATAGCTGTGTACTAATTGACTGCTGCATTTCCTACATTACAAGAGTGACTGCAATTCAAGAGTGCTTCATTGGTTGTAAAGCCCTTTGGGTCATCTTGAGAACATGAAAGGTGCTATATAAATGCAAGTATTACAACCAGGTGAGGAATGGGTCTCAGGCTCCCCTCTGGCCCCTTTCCTGGTTTTGCCATAACAGGGTTTAACTTTTAAAAATCAATGTTTTTAGCTTCACCTCAGTGAGTCCTTGCTCACTGCTCTCTAATTATAATTCTATATGAACAAATCAGACAGGCTTTCTCAAGTTTAAACAAGAAAGGTGTAAGTTTATTATAAAATACGTGACGCAACCACACTAGCATGCATACGCGATAAACACAAACAAAATAGATACAGAGCAGGAGAAAGAATTAAAGGGTGAAGGTTTGGAGTAGTAGATAGAATTCAGTTACTGTTTTTAGTTTGGATGTAAAGACCTTGATTGGAGTTAAGTTTTGCAGTTCTCGTTGGGGTCCAGTGCACACTTTCAAATTTGTTTCGCTGGTACCAGAAGGCTGAAAAGGGGTCCTATGTCTTGAGGCTTAAGTTGCTTCCTTGGGTTCCTGGGATATTGTTTGAGAGAGAGAGGTGCTTTCTTCTTTGGGCTTCAAAATTGCAGTCTGCCCAAACCTTTCTGTGAGGCACAATTCAATCAATTCCCAGGTTAGCCAGCAGGTTAGTCATGTGACTAGCTGTTTGTTTGAAACAGCATCACCTGCGAGAGTTGTTGATTCTTGAAACCTTACTGGACACACTCGGTGGTGGGGGTGGGGAGGGGGGATGGTCATGGAATGCTGGCTGTTACACAGATAATGACTCTCAATTACTTTTGATCATCACTATTGACAAAACCCAACTGGCTAATTGAATCAGGGAGCATTCCCATTGTCTCTCTATGCAACCATCTAACTGTCTTTCAGAATGCAAATGTGCAGCCATGTTTGCAGCCATTCAGCTCTGTGTCTTCTTTAAACAAGTTATGTTCAATGTTCCTTACAATTCACCAACCCTCTGCTGGAGGGTCTTCCAAACGCCGGTACAGGACTTAGGGGGTGCAGATTTCACTGCAGATTGGGGTTTCCCCTCAACCTGGCACATGTGGCAACTCCTACAGTACTCCACCACATCTTTGTGGAGTTTTGACCAGTCAAACTGCTGCCTTATAGGGGCTTTGGTTTTTTGTATGCCGACATGTACAGCCACTGTAATCCCGTGGGCCATTCTTAATATTTCTCTCCAGTGCCTCTGCAGCACCACTGGCGAACCACTGTCCACTCTTTGTCCTCACGTCTGTGAGAAGAACTCCAGTTCCTCATCAGTACCTCATTCTTTAAATAGTAGCAGTCAGGGACTCCCTCTGCTTTAATTTCAGACTGGGCAGCCTGTGCTAACTCTCTCAGTACCAAGTTGGATCGCTGAGCCTCAGCTAGGGAAGATCCATTTAATCCATTCCCAGGGTCCTCTAACTTTCCAAAGAAAGTATCAGACAGACAGACCTCATGGTCATCTGTCTGAAGTGCCAATTCAGTCTCCTCTGGGGAGCTGGTTTGATCATGGCACGATTCACTACACATTCAGGGAAACTGCAGGGGACCATCTCCTGTCACTCTGACCTCCTTCAGTCTCTCTATCACTACTGGGGAAGCTACCACCTTCGCCCCCACAAGGTCATTACCTAGGAGCAGGTCAACCCCATTCACAGGCAAATTAGGGACAATCCCTACGGTCACCGGTCCCAAAACTAGGTCACACTCCAAGTGCACCCGGTGTAAAGGTACAGACATACACTGCCCTCCAATACCATTCACCACCATTCTGGTATTTACTGCACTCTCTGGAGGAAAGGTCAGGCCTTTTCCCAGTAAAAGGGATCCAGTGGCCTCTGCGTCCCTGAGGATTACTATGGGCTTGCTTGCCCCACTCAAGGGGTATGGGGTTACACTCCCTTCAGATACAAAATCCTGATAACCTTCAAGGATCCAATTACATTTTCCTGCACCTACAGCAGTACGTTTCCTGGGCCTTGCTACTGCTGCAGTTAAAGCCACAGCTTGTTCAGCTGTGCTTTCCATCAGGGTCCTTTCTCCTTCACTGAGCGGGTGTGCCCTGATTAACCCTACAGGCTTTCCCCGTAGTTTCCAGTAGTCAGCTCTTAGATGACCTGCTTTATTACAATGGAAGCACACAGGTCTCCGGGTCTCACTCCTACTTATAGCACTATCCTTTTCGGCTGGAGGAGGGTCCCCCTGTGTGTCCTGCTTTTCTTTCTCACCCAGGACTGCTTGGGCTCCTATCACCTTCCCACGCTTTGTCCTTTTTGGATTTGTGGAGGTGACTAGGAAAGGTTTTCCCCTGGGGAACCGACTTGTATATTAGAGCAAACTCATCAGCCAGAACTATGCCTTGCCTCGCTTCCTAGCCTTGGCACAGAAAGTGATCCCACACTGCTCAGCCATATTCCTCAAACTCTTCCATAGACAGTGCCTTTAACTTATCCCAAGTTACTAAACCCTGGCTTGGGAGTGTACTGGCTTCAGTCATGGACATATTAGTATTTGAGCACACACAACCACAAGAAAACATGTATTGAAATTTTTCTCTTTTTGATTGGGATCAATTTGATTTCCCACTTCCAATTACTCATTTGCCTGTGGGTCCAATCCGGATGCTAACCCCCAAATTTCTGTTACCACCAGGTGAGGAAGGGGTCTCAGACTCCCCTCTGGCCCCTTTCCCTGTTTGGCTGTAACAGGGATTAACTTTCAAAACACAGTGTTTTTAGCTTCACCTCAGTGAGTCCTTGTTCACAGCTCTCTAATTAGAATTGTAAACGAACCAATCAGACAGGCTTTCTCAGGTTTAAGCAAGAAAGGTGTAAGTTTATTAACCGTAACACTCGAACTCAGTTAATATTACTAAAATACGTGACACAGCATGCATACGCGATAAACACACACACAAATAGATACAGAGGAGAAGAAAGAATTAAAGGGGGAAAGTTTGGAGTAGTAGATAGAATTCAGTTACTGTTTTTGGTTTGGATGTAAAGCCTTTGATTGGAGTTAAGTATTGCAGTTCTTGTTGGAGCCCAGTTTCAAACTTGTTTTGCTGGTACCAGAAGGCTGAAAAGAGGTCCTATGTCTTGAGGCTTAAGTTGCTTCCGTGGATGTTGCTTGAGAAAGAGAGAGAGAGAGAGAGAGAGAGGTACTTTCTTCTTCAGTCTTCAAAATTGCAGTCTGCTGAAACCTTTCTTTTATTTTATTTTAGAGATACAGCACTGAAACAGGCCCTTCGGCCCACCGAGTCTGTGCTGACCAACAACCACCCATTTATACTAATCCTACATTAATCTCATATTCTCTACCACATCCCCACCATTCTCCTACCACCTACCTACACTGGGGGCAATTTACAATGGCCAATTTACCTATCAACCTGCAAGTCTTTTGGAGGTGGGAGGAAACCAGAGCACCCGGCGGAAACCCACGCATACACAGGGAGAACTTGCAAACTTCGCACAGGCAGTACCCAGAACTGAACCCGGGTCACTGGAGCTGTGAGGCTGCAGTGCTAACCACTGCGCCGCCCAATTCAATCATTTCCCAGGTTGGCCAGCAGGCTAGTCATGTGACTAGCTCTTTGTTTGAAACAGCATCACCTGTGAGGGTTGTTGATTCTTAAAACCTTACTAGACACACTCAGTGGGTGGGGGTAGGGTGCTGCTCTTACCCAGACATTGACTATCAATGACACAAAAGCAAGAAATGCTGGAATCACTCAGCAGGTCTGGCAGCATCTGTGCAAAGAGAAGCAGAGTTAACGTTTCGGGTCAGTGACCCTTCTTCGGAACTGACAAATATTAGAAAAGTCACAGATTATAAGCAAGTGAGGTGGGGGTGGGGAAAGAGATAACAAAGGAGAAGGTGCAAATTGGACCAGGCCACATAGCTGACCAAAAGGTCACAGAGCAAAGGCAAACAATATTTAATGGTGTGTTGCATTTTCTCCGTGACCTTTTGGTCAGCTATGTGGCCTGGTCCAATTTGCACCTTCTCCTTTGTTATCTCTTTCCCCACCCCCACCTCACTTGCTTATAACCTGTGACATTTCTAATATTTGTCAGTTCTGAAGAAGGGTCACTGACCCGAAACGTTAACTCTGCTTCTCTTTCCACAGATGCTGCCAGACCTGCTGAGTGATTCCAGCATTTCTTGTTTTTGTTTCAGATTTCCAGCATCCGCAGTATTTTGCTTTTATTGACTATCAATGACTTTTGATCATCACTATTGACAAAACCCATCTGGCTAATTGAATCAGGGAGCACTCCCATTGTCTCTCTATGCAACTGTCTTTCAGAATGCAAATGTGCAGCCATGTTTTCAGTCATTCAGTTTTCTGGTCTTTTTTAAACAAGTTATGTTTAGTTTAGTTTAGTTTAGAGATACAGCACTGAAACAGGCCCTTCGGCCCACCGAGTCTGTGCCGACCATCAACCACCCATTTATACTAATCCTACACTAATTCCATATTTTTACCACATCCCCACCTGTCCCTATATTTCCCTACCACCTACCTATACTAGGGGCAATTTATAATGGCCAATTAACCTACCAACCAGCAAGTCTTTGGCATGTGGGAGGAAACCGGAGCACCCAGAGGAAACCCACGCAGACACAGGGAGAACTTGCAAACTCCACACAGGCAGTACCCAGAATTGAACCCAGGTCGCTGGAGCTGTGAGGCTGCGGTGCTAACCACTGCACCACTGTGAAGTTATGTTCAATGTCCAGTAAAAGTTCAATTAGTGTTCTATATGACAAAATTGATATGTTTCCATTTGGCAGGTATGGTTTAGTCACACAAGTCTTTCCTTTTTCCGTTCTTCAAACAATCAATTAATTAATGTTTTATGTGATACTTTTAAAATATAACAGATACCCAGGAGTGAGTTACAGGCTGGAATCTAATCAAGGGGTTTGGAGGTAAAGGCCAACTTGGGTCTGGAAAAAAAACCTGACCCAAGCCCAACAGAATCACATCGAACCCTAGCCTGACCCGACCCGACTCCTTCCATTTTTTCCCGCGAATGGAAGGAAGCTGCAGCATGAACGCGATGACATCATAGAGACGCTAACTCGCTCACTGCGCCGACTCAGTGTCTGTGGAGTCCGGATACACGTTTCCCTCCTTGACGCCCTGGACTCCCAGCTCAGGCAGGCTTTTCAAATTTTGATGCTTACTTACTCAACTTCCCTTTTCCTCCCAGCAGAGCAAAAGGTAGTACTTTGTGTGTCCAACCCAGACCAGGCCCCACCCGGACCCAGCCCCACCCGACCAGAGTCCGAAAGCCGGACCCGGAAGAGCAACCCAGCCCGACCCGACCCGACCCAAACCCGTTACATCAACTGGCCAGTTACATCAAAGCAGTTGTTTCTTCAGTAACCAGTTCTATCAGTTATGCTTCATGCAAGCACATAGCTAATGAATGTAGTTTGGCTATTCAGCCGAGGGGGGAATTGCTGCCAAGCCTGATTCCATAAACACACTTTCTGGAAGATGTCTCCCTGGGGTGAGTAGGGCACAGGAGTGGAAAACCCTAGGGGATTTTTTTGAATACCTTTTCAGTTTTAGCTCTACAGTAATCCTTCAATCAGCGATCTCCAAACCCCTAGCTCCCTGGTATGTGTTATTCTATATATAAATTGCCCAAATGCCTTGATTAGATTCCAGCCTGTAACTCATTCCCGCGTATCTGATATTCTATATATAAACCCCCCTGAACCCCTCGATTAGTTTCCAGCCTGTAACTCACACCTGCGTATCTGATATTCTTTATATAAACCCTCCAAAGTAGAGGCCTGCTACCCAACCTGAATCCGACGGGACCCAACAACATGTGTCGGGTTTGGGTCGGGTCGGGTTGGGTTGCTCTTCCGGGTCCGGCTTTCGGGCTCTGGTCGGGTCGGGCTGGGTCCGGGTGGGGCCTGGTCTGGGTTGGACACACACAGTACTACCTTTTGCTCTGCTGGGAGGAAAAGGGAAGTTGAGTAAGTAAGCATCAAAATTTGGAAAAGCCTGCCTGAGCTGGGAGTCCAGGACGTCAAGGAGGGAAACGTGCATCCGGACTCCACAGACACTGAGTGCACAGAGAATGGTAGAAACACAACTCCAAACTACCAGAACATCAATTAATAAATGAATAGGGGATAGGATGTAGAAAAATACTTGAATTTACAGCACATGAACAGGCCATTTGGTCCAACTGATGTATACTAGTGCTTATGCTCCACATGAGCCTCCTCCCACCCTCTTCATCTCACCCGATCAACATATCCTTCTATTCCTTACTCCCTCATGTGTTTATCCAGCTTCCCCTTAAATGTATCTCTGCTATTCGCCTCAAGCACTCCCTGTGGTAGCGAGTTCCACATTCTCACCACCACATTCTCAACACTCTCTGGGGCGGCACAGTGGCGCAGTGGTTAGCACCGCAGCCTCACAGCTCCAGGGACCCGGGTTCGATTCCGGGTACTGCCTGTGCGGAGTTTGCAAGTTCTCCCTGTGTCTGCGTGGGTTTCCTCCGGGTACTCCGGTTTCCTCCCACATGCCAAAGACTTGCAGGTTGATAGGCTAATTGGCCATTATAAATTGCCCCTAGTATAGGTAGGAGGTAGGGAAATATATAGGGACAGGTGGGGATGTGGTAGGAATATGGGATTAGTGTTGGATTAGTATAAATGGGTGGTTGATGGTCGGCACAGACTCGGTGGGCCGAAGGGCCTGTTTCAGTGCTGTATCTCTAAACTAAACTTTAAACTAAACTAAACTAAAGAAGTTTCCTGAATTCCCTATAGGATTTATTAGGGACTGTCCTTCATTTATGACTTTGAGTTCTGGTCTCCCCTACAAGTGGAAACATCTTCTCTACATCTACCCGATCAAACCCTTTTATAATCCTAAAGGCAGGCCTCTAACAGGTCATCGCCCCTCCCCCTCGGCCTCTGTTTTCTAGGGAAATGAATGATAGCGATGATGAAAAGAGCAGCTTTCACACAATTTGCTGCCCCTTCACATAGGCCGCCTGTAGCCTTTCAGCGAATATTAATTTGTTACCATTTTAGGGTTTCATTAACACTAATATCACACAACACCTGCTACATTTTAATTTTATTGTGGACTATTTTATTTCCAAGTGAATATATGATACACCTGTGACAAAAATGTTGCTGCAATTAAACTTTTATCAATCCAGATTTATTTTTCTGTTTTCAGACATAAACAGGCAGCTGGGATGTCGCTTTCTACATGTTTCATTTAGTAAATAAGGACCCAAGGGATAAAAATGCACAACATATGGCAGAACCTTCTGGAAGCTGGGAATGCGGAGAGGGAAGGGGAGGGGCGGGGAGTGGTGGATTGAGAGGGTGAGAGGAGGAGAAGAGGGTGGGGACGGGGAGGAAGAAAAGAGGAGGGGAGGGGTGGGAGGGGGGAAGAGGAGATGGGGAAGGGGTAGGTGAGGGGGAAGAGGAGAGGGGGAGGGGAAGGGAAGGAAGAGTAGAGGGGGGAGGTGAGGGGGGGAGGGGGAAGAGGAGAGGGGGAGGGGAAGGGAAGGAAGAGTAGAGGGGGAGGTGAGGGAGGGAGGGGGAAGAGGAGAGAGGGAGCAGAAGGGGAGGAAGAGAAGAGGAGAAGGGGAGGGGAAGGGAAAGGAAAGGGGAAGAGGAGGGGGAAAGGGAGGAGGAGAGGGGTAGAGGGAGCGGAAGAGAAGGGGAGAGGGGAGGGGGAAGAAGAGAGGGGGGGAGTGGAAGGGAGGAAGAGAAGAGGAAGGGAGGGGGAAGAGGAGAGGGGACGGGGAGGGGGAGGGGAAGGGAGGAGGAGAAGGGAGGGGAAGGGGAAGAGGAGAGGGGAGGGGGAGGGGAAGAGAAGGGGAGGGAAGGGGGAGAAGCGTCAATCTGCGTGAGGCACTGGGCACAATCTCTCTTATAATTCTGACACGGCTTCCTGAGGCAATCAGTAGCTGGAGATTGGAGAGATGTGGAGCTACTTTTCTATGTTATAAATAAAAGCATTGTATAATTTCAACATTTGCTTCTACAGGGAAGGTCAGATTCCGAGAAATGTCACAGAGACAGTTACACACACACAACTAGAAGTTTAGGGTCCTTTCTGACTCGGCGGGTGCAGGTTATGAACAATCTAAGATATGCTTCATTGTAGGGGTTGGTGATACCTCGTTCTACTGAAGCTGAACCTCCTGTTCTTTACTCCCTCACTCTCCTGCCTACGCGGGATTTTTCTTCAGGCTGCTGATCTCCTGCACCTTGCTCTCATCCTACCCCTCTCCACCACCCCTCATTTCTTCCCTCTATCTCTCTCGCCCTAGCTCAGCGAGTAGCTCTCTTATCTCTGAATCAAAAGGTTATGGATTGAAGCCCCACTCAAGAGACTTGAGCAGTAAATCCAGGCTGATGCTCCCAGTGCAGTACTGAGGGAGTGCCACACTGTTGGATGAGATGTTAAATTGAGGCCCTGTCAGGTAAGAGATTCCTTGGCAATATTTGAAGAACAGGGGAGTTCTCCAATATTTATCCTTCAACCCATGTCATTAAAGTCAATGATCTGGTCATTATCGGATTGATGTTTGTGGGAGCTTGCTGTGCACAAATTGGCTGCCTACATTATAACAGTGACTACACTTTAAAAGAAACCTGGTGACAGGGTTTAGTATGAAAAAATGAGTTGGTGATGCTGAGGTTATGATAGGTACACAATGCAAGCAGCCTCTGTCCATTCTCATTCATCTTTCCAATGCCATAGCGCCCAAGGCAGGAGGGCCATGAGTCATGGTCGGCCCCAACCCTGGCATTAAAGTCCCCCAGCAGGAACAGATGTTCGGTATTGGGGATGCTACTAATGATATTATGGAGTTCCTCGTAGAACTGGTCTTTATCTTCAGGTGGGGAGCAGAGTGTTGGAGCATAGATGCTGAGTAGGTGTACTGGACCAGAGGCGGTGTGCAGTCGAATGGACAGTATGTGTTCTGAGCTATTTGAGGGAGGCTCTATCATGCTGAGCAAGGAGTTTCTGATGGCGAAGCCCACTCCATGCTGTCTTGGTTCTTCAGGATCCCTACCCTGCCAGAAGAAGGTGTAGTCTTGCTCTGTTAGAGATCCGCTCGCAGGGATGCGTGTCTCCTGAAGTGCTGCAATGTCTACATTGAGTCTACTGAGCTCGTTGTTAATGATGGCGGTCTTCCGAGAATCGTTGATTTGTGTAAGGTCTTCCGACAGGCCAGGACACATAGTTTTGATGTTCCAGCTTGCAATAGAGACTGCTTGAGTTGTGTACCTATCATAACCTCTGCATCACCAACTCATTCTTTCACACTAAACCCTGTCACCAGGTTTCTTGGAGGCACCCAAGATCACGTCGTTGGCACCAGCTGGACCTCATCGTCAAAAGGCGAGCCTCCTTAAACAGTATTCAAATCACACGCAGCTTCCACAGTGCGGACTGCGACACCGACCACTCCCTGGTGTGCAGCAAGGTTAGACTCAAACCAAAGAAACTGTATCACTCCAAGCAGAAGAACCACCCGAGCATCAACACGAACAGAATTTCTTATCCACAGCTGTTACAAAAATTTCTAAATTCACTTGAAAAAGCCCTTCAAAACACTCCCACAGGGGATGCAGAGACCAAGTGGGCCCACATCAGAGACGCCATCTATGAGTCAGCCATGACCACCTATGGCAAACGTGTGAAGTGGAATGCAGACTGGTTTCAATCTCATTTTGAACAGCTGGAACCTGTCATAGCCGCTAAGTGCATTGCACTGCTGAACTACAAAAAAGTCCCCAGCGAGTTAACAACCATAGCACTTAAAACAGCCAGAAGCGCTGCACAAAGAACAGCCAGGCGCTGCGCAAATGACTACTGGCAACACCTATGCAGTCATATTCAGCTGGCCTCCGACACCGGAAACATCAGAGGAATGTATGATGGCATTAAGAGAGCTTTTGGGCCAACCATCAAGAAGATCGCCCCCCTCAAATCTAAATCAGGGGACACAATCACTGACCAACGCAAGCAATTGGACCGCTGGGTTGAGCACTACCTAGAACTGTACTCCAGGGAGAATGCTGTCGCTGAGACCGCCCTCAATGCAGCCCAGCCTCTGCCAGTCATGGATGAGCTGGACGTACAGCCAACAAAATCGGAACTCAGTGATGCCATTGAAAAGCCCCTGGGAAGGACGGCATTACCCCTGAAATAATCAACAGTGCTAAGCCTGCTATACTCTCAGCACTCTACGACCTGCTTTTCCTGTGCTGGGACGAGGGAGCAGTACCACAGGACATGCGCGATGCCAATATCATCACCCTCTATAAAAACAAAGGTGACCGCGGTGACTGCAACAACTACCGTGAAATCTCCCTGCTCAGCATAGTGGGGAAAGTCTTCACTCGAGTCGCTTTAAACAGGCTCCAGAAGCTGGCCGAGCGTGTCTACCCTGAGGCACAGTGTGGCTTTCGAGCAGAGAGATCGACCATTGACATGCTGTTCTCCCTTTGTCAGCTACAGGAGAAATGCCGCGAACAACAGATGCCCCTCTACGTTGCTTTCATTGATCTCCCCAAAGCCTTTGACCTCGTCAGCAGACGTGGTCTCTTCAGACTAATAGAAAATTTCAGATGTCCACCAAAGCTACTAAGTATCATCACCTCATTCCATGACAATATGAAAGGCACAATTCAGCATAGCGGTGCTTCATCAGACCCCTTTCCTATCCTGAGTGGTGTGAAACAGGGCTGTGTTCTCGCACCCACACTTTTTGGGATTTTCTTCTCCCTGCTGCTCTCACATGCGTTCAGAAGAAGGAATTTTCCTCCACACAAGATCAGGGGGCAGGTTGTTCAACCTTGCCCGTCTAAGAGCGAAGTCCAAAGTACGGAAAGTCCTCATCAGGGAACTCCTCTTTGCTGACGATGCTGCATTAACATCTCACACTGAAGAGTGTCTGCAGAGACTCATCGACAGGATTGCGGCTGCCTGCAACGAATTTGGCCTAACCGTCAGCCTCAAGAAAACGAACATCATGGGACAGGACGTCAGAAATGCTCCATCCATCAATATTGGCGACCACGCTCTGGAAGTGGTTCAAGAGTTCACCTACCTAGGCTCAACTATCACCAGTAACCTGTCTCTAGATGCAGAAATCAACAAGCGCATGGGAAAGGCTTCCACTGCTATGTCCAGACTGGCCAAGAGAGTGTGGGAAAATGGCGCACTGACACAGAACACAAAAGTCCGAGTGTATTAAGCCTGTGTCCTCAGTACCTTGCTCTATGGCAGCGAGGCCTGGACAACGTATGTCAGCCAAGAGCGACGTCTCAATTCATTCCATCTTCGCTGCCTCCGGAGAATACGTGGCATCAGGTGGCAGGACCGTATCTCCAACACAGACGTCCTAGAGACGGCCAACATCCCCAGCTTATACACACTACTGAGTCAACGACGCTTGAGATGGCTTGGCCATGTGAGCCACATGGAAGATGGCAGGATCCCCAAAGACACATTGTACAGCGAGCTCGCCACTGGTATCAGACCCACCGGCCGTCCATGTCTCCGCTTTAAAGACGTCTGCAAACGCGACATGAAGTCCTGTGACATTGATCACAAGTCGTGGGAGTCAGTTGCCAGCGTTCGCCAGAGCTGGCGGGCAGCCATAAAGGCGGGGCTAAAGTGTGGCGAGTCGAAGAGACTTAGCAGTTGGCAGGAAAAAAGACAAAAGCGCAAGGGGAGAGCCAACTGTGTAACAGCCCCGACAAACAAATTTATCTGCAGCACCTGTGGAAGAGTCTGTCACTCTAGAATTGGCCTTTATAGCCACTCCAGGCGCTGCTCCACACACCACTGACCACCTCCAGGCGCTTACCCATTGTCTCCCGAGATAAGGAGGCCAAAGAAGAAGACGACACTTTAAAAGATACTTCACTGGCTGTAAAGCGCTTTGGGATGTCCTGCGGTTGTGAAAGGTGCTATATAAATGCAAGTCTTTCTTTCATCTCTCCCATTTTTCCTTTTCTATCCCAAAAGTTATTATTGAATCTCCTTTCAGGCAGTGCGGCCGGCACAGGCACGAAGGGTTGAATGGTCTCCTTCAGTGCTGCAACATTCTATGACTCTATTCCAGATCACAACAACTCACTGCGTAAAGGAATTCCCCCTCTTGTCCTCTGATTCCTCTGCCAATCACCTTAAATCTGTGTCCTCTGGTTACTGACCCTCCTGCCACTGGAAACAGTTTCTTCCTATTTATTCTATCAAAATTCCTCATAGTTTTGAACATCTCTATTAAATCTTCCCTTCACCTTCTGCTCCCTGAGGAAAACAATCCCAGTTTCTCCAGTCTCTCCCCCTAACTGAAGTTCCTCTTCACTGGTATCATTCTAATAAACCTCCTCTGCACTCCGTCCAAGACCTTGACATTCTTCCTAAAATGTGGTGCCCAGGATTAGACAGAATATTCCCGCTGAGGCCTTACCAGTGATTTATAACTTCCTTGCTTTTGTACTCTGTGCCTCTATTTATAAAGCCCAGGATCCCATACTCTTTTTTTTAACAACCTAATTAATTTGTCCTGCCACCTTCAAAGATTTGTGTACATACACACCAAGGTCTCTCCATTCCTGCAACCCCTTTAAAACTGGACCATTAGAGTTGTGTAGAGAATGTTTAGAAATTGGGGCTTTTTTCACTGGAGCTGAGAGGTGTTTAACTGATATACAGAAATAGGTCAGGTTACCCAGGTTCACTTTGAGAACTGGCTCTTTAATCAGCATCTCCGGCTGTTCCCATGGTTTCACCTCTTGCAGCTTCTGATACTCCCCAATTGAACTCCAGTCCGATGTATATTTATTAGTCACAGAGAGAGAATTCCAGCAGATCTTTAAAAGAACTCTCTCCTTTTATTCTACTCCCCACCACCCACCGCCCTCAGCATTTCTGTGAAAACACATCTAGCCCCAGGTTGAACTGTGACCGAAGAGTGTCCGAACCTGGCGATATTACTGCAAGCTCAGAATCTTAACTCCTTCCAGCACAGCAGCACTATTTTCCAATCTTGGGTGTCAATCAGAGCCAGGCTGAGACTGATCGTCCAACAGGCTTTTACCCCAGGGCCTGTTGGATCAGGAATCGGTGTTGGCGGAACAGTACCCCAGTGAGAGTCAGTGGACGTGGAAATGTACCCCAGTGAGAGTAAGTGCGTGTGGAACTGTGCCCCAGTGAGGGCCAGTGTGTGTGGCACTGTACCCCAGTGGGAGCCAGGGCGCGTGGAACTGTACCCCAGCGAGGGCCAGTGTGTGTGGCACTGTACCCCAGTGAGAGTCAGTGTGTGTGTGGAATTGTACCCAGTGAGAGTCAGTGCGTGTGGAATTGTATGCCAGTGAGAGTCAGTGTGTGTGTGGAATTGTACCCAGTGAGAGTCAGTGCGTGTGGAATTGTATGCCAGTGAGAGTCAGTGCGTGTGGAACTGTACCCCAGTGAGAGTCAGTGCGTGTGGAACTGTACACCAATGAGAGTCAGTGTGTGTGGAACTGTACCCCAGTGAGAGTCAATGTGTGTGGAACTGTACCCCAGTGAGAGTCAGTGCGTGTGGAACTGTACACCAATGAGAGTCAGTGTGTGTGGAACTGTACCCCAGTGAGAGTCAATGTGTGTGGAACTGTACCCCAGTGAGAGTCAGTGTGTGTGGAACTGTACCCCAGTGAGAGTCAGTGTGTGTGGAACTGTACCCCAGTGAGAGTCAGTGCGTGTGGAACTGTACACCAATGAGAGTCAGTGTGTGTGGAACTGTACCCCAGTGAGAGTCAGTGTGTGTGGAACTGTACCCCAGTGAGAGTCAATGTGTGTGGAACTGTACCCCAGTGAGAGTCAGTGTGTGTGGAACTGTACCTCAGTGAGAGTCAGTGTGTGTGGAACTGTACCCCAGTGAGAGTCAGTGCGTGTGGAACTGTACACCAATGAGAGTCAGTGCGTGTGGAACTGTACACCAGTGAAAGTCAGTGTGTGTGGAACTGTACCTCAGTGAGAGTCAGTGTGTGTGGAACTGTACACCAGTGAGAGTCAGTGTGTGTGGAACTGTACCCCAGTGAGAGTCAGTGTGTGTGGAACTGTACCCCAGTGAGAGTCTGTGCGTGTGGAACTGTACCCCAGTGAGAGTCAGTGTGTGTGGAACTGTACCCCAGTGAGAGTCAGTGTGTGGAACTGTACCCCAGTGAGAGTCAGTGTGTGTGGAACTGTACCCCAGTGAGAGTCAGTGTGTGTGGAACTGTACCCCAGTGAGAGTCTGTGCGTGTGGAACTGTACCCCAGTGAGAGTCTGTGCGTGTGGAACTGTACCCCAGTGAGAGTCTGTGCGTGTGGAACTGTACCCCAGTGAGAGTCAGTGTGTGTGGAACTGTACCCCAGTGAGAGTCAATGTGTGTGGAACTGTACCCCAGTGAGAGTCTGTGCGTGTGGAACTGTACCCCAGTGAGAGTCAGTGTGTGTGGAAGTGTACCCCAGTGAGAGTCAATGTGTGTGGAACTGTACCTCAGTGAGATTCAGTGTGTGTGGAACTGTACCTCAGTGAGAGTCAGTGTGTGTGGAACTGTACCCCAGTGAGAGTCTGTGCGTGTGGAACTGTACCCCAGTGAGAGTCAGTGTGTGTGGAACTGTACCCCAGTGAGAGTCAGTGTGTGTGGAACTGTACCTCAGTGAGATTCAGTGTGTGTGGAACTGTACCTCAGTGAGAGTCAGTGTGTGTGGAACTGTACCCCAGTGAGAGTCAGTGTGTGTGGAACTGTACACCAATGAGAGTGAACTTAGTGGATTGCACTCTCGCCTCTGAGTCAGAAGCCAGAGGCTTGCATATTCACTGAAACAGATTATCTGGTCATTATGATATTGCTGTTTGTGGGATCTTGCTGTGCACAAACTGGCTGCCACATTTTCTACATTGCAACCGTGACTACACTTCAAATGTACTTCATTGGCTGTAAAGCATTTTGGGACATCCTGAGATTGGGAAAGGTGCTGTATCGTGATGTTGCTTGAAAGATAAATATTAGCCAGGACACTGGGGAGAACTCCCCTGCCTGTCTTCAAGACTGTGCCATGGGATCTTTTACATCTGCCTGAGAGGGCAGGCAGGCTTAACATCTTATCTGAAAGTCCAGCACTCCCTCAGTATTGCATTGCAGTTCTTTAACCACTAATAGTACAGGGAAGGCAAGCCCGGAATGAAGCACAACAGTCAGGGTGTGAAGAGAAGGTTAGAACGGGCATCAAGAAACATGTTTTTACACAGGGAGTGCGTGACAGCTGGAAGGGGTTTGCCAGGAATGGGTGGGTGAGACCAGGGCATTGGACTTGATGAGGAAACACCGGGGGATGGTAGGGCTAGAATTGGGCTAAAATGTGATTGAGTGGGCCGAAAGGTCTTCTTCGGCCAAACACGCATCTTGTGTGCATCTATGTAGCTGATGTGAGTTTGAGCAGTGGCAAGTAGGGTCTTCTTGGTAAGCTTTCCAAATCTCCTTGGACACAGTCCTGAAGGAATCACATGACCTCTTGCCACCATCTGTCCGCCCCCACACTCACACCATTGGTCGGCCAATATGTCCATTCTCCACCCACAACCAATTGGAAAGTGAAGAGGTTCTTCATTACCTGATTGCATGTTTCTGGGCTGTCAGTCAAACAGCATTTTATTTTGCCACCTCCAATATTTTTCTCATTAATAAACGAAGGTGATCAAAGAAAATGATTTAAAAAACAATTATCTTTAAGTCTCCTATAATTTCTCTGCTGGGTTTTGCTCCCAGCAATGTCCTGGAGATTAATCTTTAATTCCTGCAGACTCCAGGGCAATCCTGGAGTGTTGGCAACCCCACATTTTATGGCTCGTTTTACCTCTGCACATCCTGTCAAATAAAGCAGCTTGAGTCCCAGCCGAGCCTGCACTCACCATCTTAAATATAACTGCCGGTACAGCAGGTCAGTTTCAGCCCCATTGTTAAAGGTGTGCAGACACAATCTCTTTCTTAACCTATAAGAGGAAGCAAAGGTGCTTTGAATATCCAAAATAAAAACAAGAAATGCTGGAATCACTCAGCAGGTCTGGCAGCATCTGTGGAAAGAGAAGCAGAGTTAACGTTTCGGGTCAGTGACCCTTCTTCGGAACTGACAAATATTAGAAATGTCACAGGTTATAAGCAAGTAAAGTGGGGGTGGGGCAAGAGATAACAAAGGAGAAGGTGCAGAATGGACAAGTCCACATAGCTGACCAAAAGGTCACGGAGCAAAGGCAAACAACATGTTAATGGTGTGTTGAAAGACAAAGCATTAGTACAGAATAGGTGTTAACGGACTGAATATTGAACAGCAGCAGGTGCAAACCTGAAAAAAAACAGTGGGTAAGCAAACTGAACAAACTAAGATGAAATGAAATAAATGCAAAAAAAAGAATGTAAAAAATGTAAAAAAGAAAAAAAGAAAAAATAACTAAAAATGAAAGTAAAATGGGGGGCTGTCATGCTCTGAAATTATTGAACTCAATGTTCACTCCGGCAGGCTGTAATGTGCCTAATCGGTAGATGAGATGCTGTTCCTCGAGCTTGCGTTGATGTTCACTGGAACACTGCAGCAAGCCCAGGACAGAGATGTGAGCAGGAGAGCAGGGGGGAGTGTTGAAATGGCAAGCAACCGGAAGCTCAGGGTCCTGCTTGCGGACTGAGTGTCTGCCTGTCTGTACCTCACCTTGAACAAACACTAGATACCGGTTTACAGGAATGCTGCTCTGCCTGTACCTAATTTGCACATGATTGATCACCAATTTCCAGTGTTTGTGTCCCACTGCTCCCTGGTACTTTGTGGAGTTCCTTCCCTTGTGAATGAATCAGGGAAGTGAGGAGATGTGATTGATAGAAGCAGAGTCCTGTACACTACCAATAACACAGCTTTCATTAAAACCTAGTCTCTATCCTTTGCCTACACAAGCCCTTGAAAGATTAAACCAATGGGAATATAGAAAACTAGATACTGCTATGGAAAATTCTGGCAATCTGTTAGGGAAGTGTCAGCCTTGGTTCAGTGAGCAGTTCTCTCACCGTAGAGTCAGAAAGTTGTGGGTTCAAGTCTCACTCCAGAGGCTTGAGCCCCAAAATCCAGGCCGACACTCCCAGTGCCGTACCGAGGGAGTGCTGCACTGTCAGATATGCTGCCTTTTGGATGAATTGTTAAACCGAGGCCCTGACTTCCCTCTGAGGGGGTGTAAAAGTTCCATCCCATGGTACTGTTTTGAAGAGTTCTCCCTGGTGTTCTGGCCAACATCACCAAAGCAGATTATCAGGTCATTATTTACATGGCCGTTTGTAGCTGCCGTGCTTCCTACCTTACACTTCAAAAGGACAATGGCTGTAAAGTGCTTTGGGATGTTCAGAGGACGTGAAAGGCACTATAGAAATGCCAGACTTCCTATCTTTCCAGTGTATTCAATCATTTGATTTCCTCAGTCTTGTCATGAAGCCGCTGACTTTTGCTGGGCCACAGTTTCACGGGTGCTGTCAGCCCTCAAGCACCCTAACTGGCCATCCTTCATGCATTAGCGTATACAGAGAGTACCAGTCAGCTATTTGACTTTGGGGGCCATCATAATCAAGCACCGTTTCGCCTGCACATGATCACAGGAATGCGGCAACCCTGGTTCATCTTATGTGCTTCTTAGCTCAGAGACACTGATACCAATTAATGCAACCCCTCTACCTGGATGAGGTCAGCTACCTCAGCACAGACTAGATGTAGAGCTCGGGACAGGCCGGTGTGTGTGGGACTGAAGTTCAGGATGTTAATGACCCCATTCGAGGGGTGTAACAGAACAGAAAATAGTGGGGTGGAGCCTTTAATGCCAGGTGTCTACATCACATCCATTTCCAGCAGGTATAGGGAATTCCTGCCTCAAACAGGCACTCAAAATAATAATATTATAATTAGGTCATTATAATAATATAATTAGACCATTATAATAATGGTATTATTGTAAGATGCAGAAGTGACTTCATTACATCCTGAGCCTCAATTATTGTCCAATATGTCAGTCAACACGAGATAGAAAATATCCTGTGTGTATATACTGAGTGTCCAGGGTTGCCGGGCACCAAGCTGTAGAACTTTAAAGGGATGAATAAGATTGTTTTTTGTTTTTAAAGGCAGTTCGGCATTGCATTTTTAAAAATATCTTTTCTCTGCTGGTACTTAGATTCAATCAGTCGATCAAGACAATTGCTTTTTGTTGCCTCCTGTACCATTACTGGCACTAATGGGTTTCCCAATGGGAATTTCACTACCTGATGTGTTTGGCAGGAGGGTGAACAGGCAGATATCAGATAGGCTGAAGCACAGGTGCTCAGTGCCTCTGCTACCAGCAACCACATACTCCTTCAGTACATGTGGAAGACCCCTCGCCCAAAGGAAGGTGGGACAGGATCTCCTTCTCCTGCTCGCTGGAAAGTTCTTACATGTGGTCATTGGGTGCGAACAGGATGGGGATTGTCTCTGATGGCTCTCACTGCCCGGGTGCACTTCTTGGGTGGGGAACAGAGGGTTGTGGACGCTTGTGAAACTCCCTGACAGGATGAACTTCCTTTGATGGCAGAAGAAGTGAGGAGCTGAGCTTGTACAGAGTAGGTAGGTGTGTGTCTATGTCAGCTGGTGAGAGAGGATGCATGTGACCACTGGCCTCAGTATCCCCGGGCTCAGCAAAGGTGAAGGTCATCTGAGATTCCTGCTTTTGATCATTACCATTGAATTTGTGTGGAGGACAGTTGAGGACAGAATTGGGCTCCATTGTGATATCCCCAGGGTCAAATAGCCACCCAGCAGTCACTGTCTCAGTTCATAGATGAATACTGGACACTTGAACAGGGTGCTGGAGCACTGCCGATGCTACTGGAACCGAGCCAGCACCTCCAGGAGGTTGGGGAAGAGAACAGAGCAAATAAAGATCATTTTTCAGACTGGCTCACATTTGGCAACAGAGGAAGAGTTCTCAGGTTCAAGTGTTGTTGACACCAGCACTGGCACTGACTCTGGCACTGACTGGCTCCAGCACTGGCACTGGCACAGAAAGCAGCACTGTCATTGACTCCGATACCAGCAATGGCTCCAGCACAAGCACTGCTACTGTTCAGCCGATTCTGACCCCCTGCCCCAGAACAAGAATGACAGACACAGAAAGAGAGACAGAGAAAGACAGAGCACGCAGAACAGAGAGAGAGAGGTAGGAGAGGAAGAGAAACATTGAATTTGGGTGTCTGTGAGTGAGAGAATTAAATAAAGCCTGGGTAAGGCTCCAATGCTTTTGGCCTATCTTTGTTCATTAGCAGTTTTAAGATTAATTGTTTCGCAGCCTCTCGCAAGCTCCTGGCCTGATTGTCGATCCTACACAGGAGTGATGTTGCAGCAGATAAATTTAAAATGCATGTGTAATTGGATCCTGCAGTCTGTAATACAGAAGCTTAAAGATCAGCTGGGGACACTGTGTATAAATGACAGCTGTAGCAAACACACAAGGCACTGAGTTTCATTAACATTCAGATGAAAGGCACCTCAAATGGTTTGCCATCCCTACTTGTCTGGGGACTGATGGCCAGAGTTTGTGTCTTTTTACTTTGATGCTGTTCAGAAATTACTTACAAGTACAAGATTCTACTGCCAGTGACCATATTTTTGACAAATATGTGTTATCTACCTGCTGTCTCTTATTCCTGATTTGCTTTGAGCCTTTCAAATGAAAATTCTGCTAATTGGGGGGTGGGGGGGGGGGGGGGGGGGTGGGGGGGGGAAGATGTGAAAACAGTATTTTCTTTGTCACTGTAATATATAAAACAGAATACATCAAATTACGCCTTTGGGTAAGTTACACAGACCGAGGATGATGCGGAGAGTGCTTGAGTTACAGAATAATGAGAGTGATGACTCTCTAATCAAACTGTAGTGATACATTCTCAATATTTATCTTACTTCCTGCATCACAGGTATAGTACTGCAGCAATTATGTAACTGGACTATAATCCAGAGAACAGGTACAGTCTTTCCTGCTAGTTATAATTCTCAGTTCTGGTATCAGACTCCAGACTCCCATTGGTAGCTGAAAAGGAAGACATTAATAGTCTCAACTTCAGTAAGTGATGGCTATTGTTTGTTCTCACTAATGGTGCATATATATATATATATATATATACATATAGATTCACATTGCTGTTGGGAACAGGTGGTGCAGCATTGTGGTGGTTCTGTTACAGGATTAATAATCCAAAGAGCATGAGTTCAAATCTCACCATTTGAAGTTTGAGAATTTGAATTCAGATTTTTAAAATCTGGAATTTAAAAGCTGGTCTCAGTAAAAGTGATCATGAAGCTGTCAGATTCTTGGGAAGGAAATCTGCCGTCCTTACCTGGTCTGGCCTACATGTGACTCCAGACCCACAGCAATGTGGTTGACTCTTAACTGCCCTCTGAAATGGCCTAGCAAGCCACTCAGTTGTATTAAACCCCACTACTAAGGTTGCAGCAGTTCAAGAAGGCGGCTCACTGCCACCTTCTCTGGGCAATAAATGCCTGCTTTACCAGCGACAACCACACCCCAAGAATAAATAAACAAAACCCTTCAGTCAGAAAAACCACCAAGCAAGTGGTGAAGAGAGAAAAGGGCAAACAGAAACTGGGATACAGTAGAGGGTAAGAAACAGAGATGACAAATGTGTTAACGCCACTTGACCAACTCCTGTGACAGGAGACGTTTGAGGTTTTTCCTTGTGAGTGCAATCAACATCAAAAATCACATATCGAGGATCAGTCCAAAACTATGTTTAGAGCCGGCTTCACAGTGAATGAGTACTGCTCAGAAAGAGAGAGACAGAGACAGAGAGGCAGACAGAAAGACAGGGAGACAGACAGAAACAAAGAGACAGGCAGAGAGAGAGAGACAAAAAGGAACAGAGAGTGACAGGTAGAGAAAGGGAGAGACAGGGAGACAGAAAGAGAAAGGCAGAGAGAGGGAGAGAGATAGGCAGAGAGAGAGAGAGAATGAGAGCGAGTGAGCAAGAGCAAGAAAGACAGGCAGAGAGAAACTGAGACAGAAAGAGACAGAGAAAGTGAGAGCAAGAGAATGAGTGAGAAAGAGACAAAGAAACAAAGTGACAGAGGGCGAGAGAGACAGAGAGAGAAAGCAAGAGAGTGAGAAAGAGAGAGACAGTGAGAGTTTTTGACACCAAAGGATAGTGACAGGGTAACAGCTGCTGTTTTGAGTCAAATTGGAACCGAGGGAATAGTGAGTCATTTAAAGGTGTGAATCCCTCTGCTGATTGCGCGACAGTCAGTAACACAAGGTTTTAATCAACTCCGCCAGCTGGCAGACCTGCCGCTGAGATCTTTCACTGGGTTCATAAACAGACGCAGACCAGAACCTGCCTCTAGTGCTGTTAGTGTAGATTTTAAAATTCTCATCCTTGTTTTCAAATCCCTCCTTGGCCTCGCCCCGCCCTATCTCTGTAATCTCCTCCAGCCCTACAACCCTCTGGAATCTCTGCACTCCTCTAATTCTGGCCTCCTGAGCATCCCCACTTGCCTTCAACCTTCCATCAATAAGCGTGACTTCAGCTACTGGGTCCTACGTTCTGGAAATCCATCTCTAAAGCTCTCTGCCTCTCTCTCCTCCTTAAAACCCACCTCTTTGACCAAGCTTTTGGTCACCCGTCCTATTATCTCCTTCTGACGGTTGGTGTCTGATTTTGTTTGATAACATTCCTGTGAAGCATCTTGGGACATTTTACTATGTTAAAGGTGCTATATAAATATAAGTTGTTGTTGAAGTTGCTCCCAGATTCTTTCACTCCCTCAAGAATTACCATTACCAGTGGTTTGCATCATCTAATGAACCATGAATCATGTCGAAGCCGACAGAATGGACTGAACTGGAATGAAATAAGAAAAAAGAGCTTGCATTTCTGTAGCGCCTTTCACAACCTCAGAACCAAAGCACTTTACCCAATGATGTACTTTTTGAAGTGTATTCACCGTCATAATGTAGGAACACAGCAGCCAATTTGTATTCAGGAGCTCCCACAAACAGCAATGTGATAATGACCAGATAATCTGTTTTTTTAGAGATGTTGGTTGAGGGATAAATATTGGCCTGAGGACATGGTGGATAAACACCCCTCCCGTTCTTGGAAATTGTGCCATGGGATCTTTTACGTACACCTTTGAGGGCAGACAGGGCCTCATTTTAACATCTCATCGAAAAGACAGCCCCACTGACAGTGCAGCACTCCCTCAGTACATCCACTCTGACAGTGCAGCACTCCCTCAGTACAGCCCCCCTGACACTGCAGCACTCCCTCAGTACATCCACTCTGACAGTGCAGCACTCCCTCAGTACAGCCCCCCTGACACTGCAGCACTCCCTCAGTACAGCCCCCCTGACAGTGCAGCACTCCCTCAGTACATCCACTCTGACAGTGCAGCACTCCCTCAGTACAGCCCCCCTGACACTGCAGTACTCCCTCAGTACAGCCCCCCTGACAGTGCAGCACTCCCTCAGTACATCCACTCTGACAGTGCAGCACTCCCTCAGTACAGCCCCCCTGACACTGCAGCACTCCCTCAGTACAGCCCCCCTGACCGTGCAGCACTCCCTCAGTACATCCACTCTGACAGTGCAGCACTCCCTCAGTGCAGCCCCACTGACACTGCAGCACTCCCTCAGTACAGCCCTACTGACACTGCAGCACTCCCTCAGTACAGCCCCACCGACAGTGCAGCACTTTTTTAGTACCGCCCCTCGGACAGTGCAGCACTCCCTCAGTATATCCACTCTGACAGTGCAGCACTCCCTCAGTACAGCCCTACTGACACTGCAGCACTCCCTCAGTACAGCCCCACCGACAGTGCAGCACTTTTTTAGTACCGCCCCTCGGACAGTGCAGCACTCCCTCAGTACATCCACTCTGACAGTGCAGCACTCCCTCAGTACAGCCCTACTGACACTGCAGCACTCCCTCAGTACAGCCCCACCGACAGTGCAGCACTTTTTTAGTACCGCCCCTCGGACAGTGCAGCACTCCCTCAGTACAGCCCCACTGACAGTGCAGCACTCCCTCAGTACATCTACTCGGACAGTGCAGCACTCCCTCAGTACAGCCCCTCCGATAGTGCAGCACTCCTTCAGTACAGCCCCACCGACAGTGCAGCACTTTTTTAGTACCGCCCCTCCGACAGTGCAGCACTCCCTCAGTACAGCCCCACTGACAGTGCAGCACTCCCTCAGTACCGCCCCACCGACAGTGCAGCACTCCCTCAGTGCAGCCCCACCGACAGTGCAGCACTCCCTCAGTGCAGCCCCACCGACAGTGCAGCACTTTTTTAGTACCGCCCCTCCGATAGTGCAGCACTCCTTCAGTACCGCCCCACCGACAGTGCAGCACTCCCTCAGTACAGCCCCACCGACAGTGCAGCACTCCCTCAGTACAGCCCCACTGACAGTGCAGCACTCCCTCAGTACAGCCCCACCGACAGTGCAGCACTTTTTTAGTACCGCCCCTCCGACAGTGCAGCACTCCCTCAGTACAGCCCCACTGACAGTGCAGCACTCCTTCGGTACCGCCCCACTGACAGTGCAGCACTCCCTCAGTACCGCCCCACCGACAGTGCAGCACTCCCTCAGTGCAGCCCCACCGACAGTGCAGCACTCCCTCAGTACAGCCCCACCGACAGTGCAGCACTTTTTTAGTACCGCCCCTCGAACAGTGCAGCACTCCCTCAGTACATCCACTCTGACAGTGTAGCACTCCCTCAGTACAGCCCCACTGACAGTGCAGCACTCCCTCAGTACATCTACTCGGACAGTGCAGCACTCCCTCAGTACAGCCCCACTGACAGTGCAGCACTCCCTCAGTACAGCCCCACTGACAGTGCAGCACTCCCTCAGTACATCTACTCGGACAGTGCAGCACTCCCTCAGTACAGCCCCACTGACAGTGCAGCACTCCCTCAGTACATCTACTCGGACAGTGCAGCACTCCCTCAGTACAGCCCCACTGACAGTGCAGCACTTTTTTAGTACCGCCCCTCCGATAGTGCAGCACTCCTTCAGTACCGCCCCACCGACAGTGCAGCACTCCCTCAGTACAGCCCCACCGACAGTGCAGCACTCACTCAGTACAGCCCCACCGACAGTGCAGCACTCCCTCAGTACAGCCCCACCGACAGTGCAGCACTCACTCAGTACAGCCCCACCGATAGTGCAGCACTCCTTCAGTACCGCCCCACCGACAGTGCAGCACTCCCTCAGTACAGCCCCACTGACAGTGCAGCACTCACTCAGTACAGCCCCACCGACAGTGCAGCACTCCCTCAGTACAGCCCCACTGACAGTGCAGCACTCCCTCAGTACAGCCCCACCGACAGTGCAGCACTCCCTCAGTACAGCCCCACTGACAGTGCAGCACTCACTCAGTACAGCCCCACCGACAGTGCAGCACTCCCTCAGTACAGCCCCACTGACAGTGCAGCACTCCCTCAGTACTGCTCTGGAATGTGAGCCTTGATGTTTGTGCTCCAGCCCAGGAGTGGAACGTGAATCCATGATCTCCTTGTCTCAGAAGTGAGATTGCTATGCAGTGAGTCACAGCTAACACCAAACGAGGCTGGGAACCAGATCATTTAAAAAAAAATACTTTCCAGAACAATCATTTCCCACCACTCATCAACACATAAATTATGACAGGCACAACAGCCTCTGCATTTGTTGCACCCCCCACCTAAAACTTCCTGAAAGATGTACTTTCTAAAAAGGAATTGCAGCCAAGGCTTTGTCATGGTGACTCCTGTCACCAGAGGGGAGGGGCACGGAGACATGCCCTGTCTGTAAAGAGCAAGGATTCTTTTTAAAGAGTACCTTGCTATCAGCCTGCCCCTTTAAATGTGAAGGTATAATGATTTTTTTTCTGACTCTTGACAGAGACACCTGGGGTTGTGGGGAGGGGAGAGCGGGGTCGAGGGTGGAAGGGGGAGGTCGCTGTGTGTACAAGCTTTTTTATTTATTTAGAGATACAGCACTGAAACAGGCCCTTCAGCCCACCGGGACTGTGCTGACCAACAACCACCCATTTATACTAATCCTACATTAATCCCATATTCCTACCACATCCCCACCTTCCCTCAATTCCCCTACCTACACTAGGGACAATTTACAACGGCCAATTTACCTATCAACCTGCAAGTCTTTGGCTGTGGGAGGAAACCGGAGCTCCCGGCGGAAACCCACGCGGTCACAGGGAGAACTTGCAAACTCCGCACAAGCAGTACCCAGAATCAAACCCAAGTCGCTGGAGCTGTGAGGCTGCGGTGATAACCACTGTGCCACTGTGCCACCCTAAAATAGATACTCATGCACACACATATGTGGATTCTTTAAATTCATTCTCAAGGTATGGGCATCACTGGCAAGGCCAGCATTCATTGACCATCCACAGTTACCCTGAGAAGGTGGTGGAGCCTCTTCTTAAACCACTGAAATCTTTGGAGCAGTTTGATACCAATGAGAGTCTTGCTCGGCCACTTCAAAGGCATGGCGGAGGGGGGGGGGGGGGTTAAAGGTCAACTACATTGGTGTGGGGACCAGAGTCACATATAGACCCAGGCCGGGTAAGGATGACAGATTTCCTTCCCTAAAGGACTTTAGTGAACCAGTTGGGTCTTTAGGACAAGCTGACAGTTTCGTGGTCACTTTTACTGAAGTCAGCTTTTAAATTTCATCTTTTCAAAATCGGAATTCAAACTGCCCAGGGTGGGATTTGAACTCACATCCTCTGTGATTATTAGTCCTGAAAAACAACCACTACAGTAATTGCACCCTGTCTGTGTGCATGAGTATATATTTTCACATGCGTGTATCTGCATACCGGCGTGGATATGTGAATGCACACACTACATATGTGTGTGTGTGTTAATCTACATTGGTGTGTGGAGAAGGCCAGAGGTGAAGAAAGTGAGTCTTGCTCAGCAGTGAGAGTGTGGATCCCCTCGATGTCTATTGGAAGAATCGTCCTGTTTCTGTTCTGCTGGGAGCTGAAGGCTGTGCATTGGGACAGTCGAGTGACAGGAAGAGGTGACATCTTTGGCAAGGGGCCAGTGAGGAGACAGCTGCTGCCCTCTCTAAGGGTCACCTGTAGAGGGACTGCTTCACAATTAAAGCTGCAGCTACCTATAGGTTGGGTGAGTCTGGAGGGGAGGGGGAGGGGGAGGGGGGGGGGTAACCCAGGCCTTGGTATGAGGAATGATCATAATGCACCAACATGTATTCTGAACACTGAGCCAATCCAGGCAGTATAAACAGAACAGAACAAAGCAGCAACATCACATGTTTCAAAAACACCTCCCAAAGACACTGCTTTATAGCGGGAACCACAAGTTCCCTTAACCAGACCGACACGCTTTACATGGAGTTTAGCATGGTGAAATAAATTTAAAGTAGAACACAATAGAATGTACAGCACAGAAACGGGCCATTCAGCCCAAATGTTCCATGCTGGTGTTCCTGCTCCACATGAGCCTCCTCCCACCCTCTCTTCATCTCACCCTATCAACATATCCTTCTATTCCTTTCCCCCCCGTGTGTTTATCCAGCTTCCTCTTAAATGTATTGATACTATTCACCTCAATCACTCCCTGTGGTAGTGAATTCCACATTCGCCCCACTCTCTGGATAAAGATGTTTCTCCTGAATTCCCAATTGGGTTTATTCGTGACTGTTGTATATTGATGGTCCCCGAGTTCTGGTCTTGACGGCAAGTGGAAACATCTTCTCTACGTCTAACCTATCAAAACTCTCTCACCCCTCAGCCTTCTCTTTTCCAGAGTAAAGCCTCCCCAGTCTGTTCAGTCATTCCTGGGAGTTATAACCTCTCAGTTCTGGAATCATCCTTCTAAATCTTTTATGCGTCTTCTCCAGTGCCTGGGGAAAAAAGAAACAAAAGACTTTGTCACGCTCGGCCCCCACCTGCCAAGAATGAGGCACATTAATTTTGTCATGAACATTGATTTTAAACTGTTACTGGAGTGAAGAAAGGACTTGTTTAACAGATCAGCTGTGGCTGGAAAATACATTTGCATATTAACAGATGGTGAATGGAAGGACCATTCCCTGACACATTTAACTCACAATGGACCTTGATCACCAAACGTTGAAGATGGGGGAGCTCGCATTCCAGGTTGACTGCCACGATGGCCGAATACACAAATGGACATGGTCAAACCACCTAGTTACATGACTAACCTGCTGGGCAACCTGAGTTTTTTGAATTTGTACAAACAGTTTGGGCAGAAAGACTGTTTTCTCCTGGACTGAGAAGATCTCTCTCCTGTCTGCTTCCATCTCTTTCTCACAAGCCTCTGAATCCATTGAAGACACATGAACCCCAAGAGAGAAAAGTCTCCTACAGCAAACAAGGTTTAAGAAGAATACTGGGCCCCAACGAAAAGCAAGATCTACCTACAATCAAGGACTGAAATGTGAGCTCGAAGTTCCAGAACAAAAACTCTTCAGATATTGCCCCAAACTTTTCCACTTTATTTCTTCTGCTCTTTTCTGTCTCTATTTGCATGTGTGTATCGCGTATGCATGCTAGCGTGGGCGAGTCGTGTATCTGTAGGGGTCAACCGAATTAGAGTTTAAGTTTAATAAAGTTTCATCTTTCTTCTTTAAACCTAACAAAGCCTGTTTGTGCTGGTTTCTTTGCCTTATAATTGGAAAGTGGTGAACAAGGATTCACCAAGGGAGAGCTAAAAACACGGGGTGTTTAAAATTAAACCATGTTACAGTAAGACCAGGTGAAGGCTGAAAGGGAACCCTAGACCTCTTTCTCACCTGGTCGTAACAGACTTTGCATTTATATAGCGTTTTTCACAACCACAGGACATCCCAAAGCACTTCACAGCTGATCGAGTAATTTTTAAGTGCAGTCACTGTTGTATGCAGGCAAATACAGCAGCCAATTTGCGCACAGCAAGCTCCCACAAATAGCAATGAGATAAATGACCAGATAACGTCTTTTAGCGACGTTGGTTGAGAGATAACTATTGGCCAAAATAGTGCAGCCGTCAGTACTGACCCTCCAACAGTGCAGTACTGTCTGAATACTGCCTCTCCGACAGTGCAGCACTCCCTCAGTGCTGCCCCTCCGACAGTGCAGCACTCCTTCAGTGCTGCCCCTCTGAGTGCAGCACTCCCTCAGTGCTGCCCCTCTGACAGTGCAGCACTCCCTCAGTGCTGCCCTTCTGACAGTGCAGTACTCCCTCAGCACTGCCCCTCTGACAGTGTAGCACTCCCTCAGTACTGACCCTCTGACAGTGCAGTACTGCCTGAATACTGCCCCTCCGACAGTGCAGCACTCCCTCAGTGCTGCCCCTCTGACAGTGCAGCACTCCCTCAGTGCTGCCCTTCTGACAGTGCAGTACTCCCTCAGCACTGCCCCTCTGACAGTGTAGCACTCCCTCAGTACTGCCCCTCTGACAGTGTAGCACTCCCTCAGTACTGCCCCTCTGACAGTGTAGCACTCCCTCAGTACTGCCCCTCCAACAGTGCAGTACTGCCTGAATACAGCCCCTCCGACAGTGCAGCACTCCCTCAGTGCTGCCCCTCTGACAGTGCAGCACTCCCTCAGTGCTGCCCTTCTGACAGTGCAGTACTCCCTCAGCACTGCCCCTCTGACAGTGTAGCACTCCCTCAGTACTGACCCTCTGACAGTGTAGCACTCCCTCAGTACTGCCCCTCTGACAGTGTAGCACTCCCTCAGCACCGCCCCTCTGACAGTGTAGCACTCCCTCAGCACCGCCCCTCTGACAGTGTAGCACTCCCTCAGCACCGCCCCTCTGACAGTGTAGCACTCCCTCAGCACCGCCCCTCTGAAGTAGCCTCTCGGTACTGCAGTGGGAGTATCTGCCTGGATGTTGTGCTCAAGTCTCAGGATCAGGAATTAAATCCACAACCTCGTGACTCAGAGGCAGTGCCACAGCTGGCACCTGATGCTCGGAGACTCTCAGAACCACATGATATCACCTTAATCGATGCTGAATTGTTTTGGGTCTCTCATCACGGAGAGAGAGAAAAAAAGAGCTTCTCTCATTTGAAAAAAATAAAGTCGAGGAAATCAAAGATGTCTCACGCTTGTAGATTATGATGATTAGGTTTTTGAAGATTTTGCTGTCGACTGTATCTTTAATAACTGTTATGTTTGGTTTCTGTGTTTCTGAAGATTTGTCAGAATCTAATTAGAAATTCAGATCATTTGTAGAGCAAGGAGTACAATCCCATTGAAGCTCTGTCACACTGAGAGGTAATGGGGAAGAACTGACTTTGCTACACACTGTTTTCGGGGAGGCTGAGGAGCCCCCGACCGTTTTAATTAAAGCCGCTGTATTATTACTGAGCAGCAGCAACATGCAGCACATTTACACCCACTGGTTTACTTATTGCTACTTTTCTCCCCCAACCTCTTCCTGGGGTACAGTTCTGCTCTTACCTCCTGCAGTGCCTCATCCACTCTTCATGTGTCAGCAAGCCTAGGCTGGCTATTCAACCATGACGGCAAGCCTCAATACCTGTCCTACCCATTCATGTGCAGGAGGGAGGTAGGGGGGGGGGAGGGGGGGGGGGGTGGTGGGTTCAGGAACAGGAGTTCTGAGCTTCTGCATATATACAGTAGTATACTGGGGATGATGGGGAGCTGGTTGTGTTTGAATGGGAAGGCGGGAATAGTAAAACCATTTTCAGTGAAGGGTAATGAGATTTTAAAAATTCCAACTGAACCTGGACCGATTCAACTGACTTAAACATAAATGAACTCCGCAAAAATGTGGTCAGCTATAGAATGATAGCACAGGAGGAGGCCATTCAGCCCATCGTGCCTGTATCAGCCCTTTATAGAGCTATCCAATTAGTCCCACTCGCCTCACTCTTTCCCTATCACTCATAACCTTTCCGATTTAGGTATTTATCCAATTGCCTTTTGAAAGTTACTACTGAATCTGTTTCCACCCCCCTTTCAGAGCACAACAACTCACTGTGTAAAATATTTCTCCTCAGTGTGGGTGTAGGAAAAGCTTGCCATATTATCATTAAAAAGTAAATTCCCACAACAGTTTCTGTGTGTGTGTTATCCACTTTGGTAGGAAAAACAGAAATGCAGAGTATTTCTTAAATGATGAGAGATTGGGAACTGTTGATGTTCACAGGAGACCTGGGTGTCCTTTTCATAAGCCACTGAAAGCTAACATGCAGGTGCAGCAAGCAATTAGGAAGGCAAATGGGGGTATGTTGGCCTTTGTTGCAAGAAGATTTGAATACATGTGTAAAGATGTCTTGCTGCAATTGTATAGAGCCTTGATGAGACCGCACCTGCAGTATTGTGTACAGTTTGGTCTCTTTACCTAAGGAAGGATATACTTGCTATAGGAGGGAGTGCAATGAAGGTTCACCAGACTGATCCCTGGGATGGTGGGATTGTCTTATGAGGAGAGATTGAGGAGACTGGACCTGTATTCTCTAGAGTTTAGAAGAATGAGAGGTGATCTCATTGAAACTTACAAAATTCGTACAGGGCGCGACAGGGTAGATGTAGATATGATGTTTCCCCTGGCTGGGGGTTCTAGAACCAGGGGGCACAGTCTCAGAATAAGGGTTAGGCCATTTAAGACTGAGATGAGGAGGAATTTCTTCACTCAGAGGGTGGTGAATCTTTTGAATTCTCTACCCCAGACGGCTGTGGAAGCTCACATTAAGTATGTTCAAGACAGAAATCGATAGATTTCTAGATATTAAATATATCAAGCGATATGGGGATTGTGCAGGAAAATGGTATTGAGGTAGAAGATCAGTCATGATTTAAATGAATGGCGGAGCAGGCTCGAGGGGCTGAATGGCCTACTCCTGCTCCTATGTTGTGTGTGATATGCATTTCTCTGTCCATGTTTGTGTACATATATCTGTGTATTTGTGTGTGTGTGCGTGTGTGTGATTGATTTAAACCCCTCTCTGTATGAGACAGAGACAGTGTGGTGTAATTGCCTGCTTGAAAAATTAATGACACTTGAAAGAAGCCAGACACTACAGCCCCATCAAGCCTTCAGCTGGAGGGAGCTGATGGGATGAAAGAGCTGTTTACTAATAGTGTTTCCAGCCGGCATCCAGCTCTGTAGCTAGCACAATATGTGTAGCTGTCTGTGTGATTATCTACCTATGAGAACGAGAGGCATTGTTCCAGATAATGATCTCTTTTTATCAAGTTACAGTCTATTCTCTCCTCTCTTTTATTGCTAATTTTCTCCATTCTATTCCTGAAGGTGTTGACTCCTTGCTGGCCTACAGTATTATCCTCCACTAACTCACCCATGTGACCATCCGTCATCTCTCAACACAGATAGTGATTGGCTGTGCAAATGCAGGGGGCATCACAGTTGAGCCCGATCTTGTCCTCCCTGACAACCATCTGCTTGTGCTTCCAGCATGTGATGTGGCAGTGACAGGTAGTGTCTGCTATGGCTCAGTCAGTGAAACTCACCTTTGAATCAGCAGGTTGTGGGTTTCAGCTCCAGTCTATCAGACTTCAGTCCATAATCCAGGCTGACACACGCAGTGTTGTACAGAGGGAGTGCTGCACTGTCGGAGGTGCAGTCTTTCCAATAGGCTGTTAAATCAAGGCCCCATCTGCTCCCTCAGGTGGATGTAAAAGATCCCATGGCACTATTTCAAAGAAGAGCAGGAGGTTTATCCCTGGTGTCCTGGGGCCAACATTTAACCCTCAACCAACATCACTAAAACAAATTATCTGGTCATTATCATATTGCTGTTTGTGGGAGCTTGCTGTGCACATATTGGCTGCCATGTTTCCTACAATGCAACAGTGACTACATTTCAAAAAGTTCTTCATTGGCTGTAAAATGCTTTGGGACATCCTGAGGTTGTGAAAGACGCTATAGAAATGCAAGTCTTTCTTTTATAAAAGCAAAATACTGTCGATGCTGGAAATCTGAAATAAAAACAAGAAATGCTGGAAATACTCAGCAGGTCTGGCAGCATCTGTGGAGAGAGAAGCAGAGTTAACGTTTCAGGTCAGCAACCCTTCATCAGAACTGACAAAGGTTAGAAATGTAATAGGTTTTAAGCAAATAAACCTGCAGACAAGGGTGGTGCTGTTGTTGTCTGGTGTACCGACCTCTCCCTTGCAGAGGCTCAGCGCCAACTCTCAGACACTTCTTCCTACCTCCCCCTGGACCATGATCCCACCATCGAACACCAAGCTACTGTCCACAGGACTGTCACTGACCTCATCTCCTCCGGAGATCTTTCCTCTACAGCTTCCAACCTCATAGTCCCGCAACCCCAGACAACCTGCTTCTATCTCCTTCCCAAAATTGACAAACAAGCCTGTCCTGGCAGACCCATTGTTTCAGCCTGTTCCTGCCCCACTGAACTTATTTCTTCCTATCTTGACTCTATCTTTTCTTCCCTGGTCCAGTCTCTTCCTACCTACATCCGTGACTCTTCTGACACTCTACATCATTTTGACAATTTCCAGTTTCCTGGCCCCAACTGCCTCCTCTTCACTATGGACGTCCAATCTCTCTACACCTCCATCCCCCACCAGGACGGTTTGAAGGCTCTCCGCTTCTTCCTTGAACAGAGGCCCAACCAGTCCCCATCCACCAACACCCTCCTCCGCCTGGCTGAACTTGTTCTCACATTGAACAACTTCTCCTTCAACTCCACTCACTTCTTTCAAGTAAAAGGCGTTGCTATGGGTACCCGCATGGGTCCTAGTTATATCTGTCTTTTTGTGGGATATGTTGAACATTCCTTGTTCCAGTCCTATTCGGGCCCCCTCCCCCAACTCTTTTTCCAGTACATTGATAACAGTATCGGTGCTGTTTCCTGCTCCCGTCCTGAACTGGAAAACTCTATCAACTTTGCTTCTAATTTCCATCCTTCTCTCATCTTTACATGGTCCATTTCCGACACTTCCCTTCCCTTCCTCGACTTCTCTGTCTCCATCTCTGGGGATAGGTTGTCTACTAATATTCATTATAAGCCCACCAACTCCCACAGCTACCTCGACTACACTTCTTCACACCCTACCTCCTGTCAGGACTCCATTCCATTCTCCCAGTTTCTCCGTCTCTGACGCATCTGCTCTGATGATGCTACCTTCCATGACAGCGCTTCTGATATGTCTTCCTTTTTCCTCAACCAAGGATTTCCCCCCACTGTTGTTGACAGGGCCCTCAACCGTGTCCGGCTCATTTACCGCACCTCTACCCTCACCCCTTCCCCTCCCTCTCAGAACCGTGACAGGGTTCCCCTTGTCCTCACTTTCCACCCCATCAGCCTCCATATCCAAAGAATCATCCTCCGCCATTTCCGCCACCTCCAGCGTGATGCCACTACCAAACGCATCTTCCCCTCCCTTCCCCTGTCAGCATTCCGAAGGGATCGTTCCCTCCGCGACACCCTGGTCCATTCCTCCATTACCCCCACCACCTTGTCCCCTTCCCACAGCACCTTCCCCTGCAATCGCAGGAGGTGTAATACCTACCCATTTACCTCCTCTCTCCTCACTATCCCAAACACTCCTTTCAGGTGAAGCAGCGATTTACTTGTACTTGTTTCAATGTAGTATACTGTATTCGCTGCTCACAATGTGGTCTCCTCTACATTGGGGAGACAAACGCAGACTGGGCGACCGCTTTGCAGAACACCTCCGCTCAGAGTTTCCGGTTGCTTGCCATTTCAACACTCCCCCCTGCTCTCATGCCCACATCTCTGTCCTGGGATTGCTGCAGTGTTCCAGTGAACATCAACGCAAGCTCGAGGAACAGCATCTCATTTACCGATTAGGCACACTACAGCCTGCCGGACTGAACATTGAGTTCAATCATTTCAGAGCATGACGGGCCCCCCATTTTATTTTCAGTTTTTTTTTCTTTTTATTTTAGTTTGTTTCATTTTTTTTACCATGTGCCTTCCCACTGTTTTTTTTTCATGTTTGTGCTTTGGGCCAGGGCTGTTCATTTTTCTGTCCATTAACACCAGCTCTGCACTAACGCTTTATCTTTCAGCACACGATTAATATACCCTTTGCTCCATGACCTTCTGGTCAGTTATTCTCTGTGACTCTGTCCTATCAACACCTTTATTTTTGTTATCTCTTGCCCCACCCCCACTTTATTTGCTTAAAACCTTTCACATTTCTAATATCTGCTCGTTCTGATGAAGGGTCACTGACCTGAAACATTAACTCTGCTTCTCTCTCCACAAATGCTGCCAGACCTGCTGAGTATTTCCAGCATTTCTTGTTTTTATTTCAAGTCTTTCTTTTAATTGAAGGCAATATAAATTCAGCTTTGATGTGGTAAAATGCACTTCGGCCATTTGATGATTATTGCTGACCCGATATTCATGACACAGCTTCGAAAAGCTGCATGTTTTTATTTGAATGATTCCTGTTTATGACAACTTGCCCCGACGGCGCTTTATTTTCTGATCAATCTTCTGCTCGCAACAAATAAACTCGAACTGGCTGCTTGTGTCTCCGAGCCTGTTCCACACGGGGAGTCGGAGCTGATAATGAAAAGGAATGGACTGAGCTGCAATAACACAGGCAGCTGTTTGCATGTGGAGCCGGGTTGTGCTGAGCTAATTAGGAGCAGTTCACTGTCCAGTGGAGCAGACACGGCGTCTGTGCTGAGTAATGGAGTAATTAAGCAGCCGGAGCAGCAATGGCTGCAGATGACTCGCGTTTTATCATCCGCAGGCACTGTTTATCTCAGTCTTACAACAATCTCCAACCTTCCTGGCTCACGGCCTTGCATTAAAAGGCTTGACTAACGGGATGGATTATTTTCCTCTCTTCTTTTATTGAGTTTTCTTTTATCCTCCTGTCTTGGTGATGATCACAACCACAATGTGTTCCAAAGCACCGGCATATTGTAGGAAATGCAACAGCCAATTTGCACACAGCAAGCTCCCAGAAACAGCCACGTGACAATGATCTGTTTTAGTTGATTGAGGGGTAAATATTGGCCAGAACACCAGGGGGAATCTCCCCTGCTCTACTTCAAAATAGTGCCCCAGGATCTTCTCCATTCACCTGAGAGGGCAGACAGGGTCACAGTTTAACATTGCATGTGAAAGACAGCTCCTCTAACAGTGCTGCATGCCCTCAGTACTACACTGGAGTGGCAACTTTGATTTCCCCCCCTCAAATCATTAAGTGGGATTTAAACCGATAACCTTTGTATACAGAGACAAGAATGCTACTCACTGAGCCATGTAAGTTATAGATACAAGCCCTACTCAAGAGGTTCAAGCACAAAATGCAGACTGACACTCCCAGTGCAGTACTGAGGGAAGACTCAACTGTCGGAGTTGCCCTCTTTAGGAGGAGATGTTAAACTGAGGCCCCATCTGCCCTCTTGGGTAGATGTAAAAGATCCCATGGCATTATTTCAAAGAAGAGCACAGGGAAGTTCTCCCTGGCAATAATTATCCCTCAACCAACATCATTAAAACAGATTACCATGTCATTATCACATGGCTGTTTGTGGGATCTTGCTGTGTGAAAATTGGCTGCTGTGTTTCTTAGAACAGCATCAACAGTTCAAAAGGTACATCATCGGCTGTAAAGTGCTTTGGATATCTTGAGGTTGTGAAGGTGCTATATAAATGTAGGTTATTTCTTCTTTCTATATCCTCCACCTATCATTGCGGTTGCCACAGGAGACCCACTAGTTTAACTTTAAAAGAGGAGACTCTCTAAGCTCACCAGTCTCTCAGGTTTATCAATGCCTGATGTTAATTCGATGCCCTCACTTAAACTGCTTGCCTCCTTGTCCCACCTGTGTGTAATTTGCTTGTCAGTAATTGCTCTCAAGTCACTGAGCTGGGTGCACTAATTGAAGACAAAAATCTTTCTATTCTAAAAAGTGAAAATCTATTTTCGGTCCTGAGTGGGTTCAATGAAAGACTTGTCAGATAGTGAAGGCATGAGAGAGAGAGAGACTGGAGTTTCTGGGCAGTATAGCTCACCTGCTCCTGCTCTGTCACTGTGATCATCAAGGTAAGACTGATTCATAGGGCAGGATTGGGATGGAGAATTTCTGTTTGAATTATTGTACCGTTATCTATTTTGTAACTATGTGTACATTTTAAATCCACCTCCTACACCTCTGACACCCTTCTTCTCTCCCTAAGCTGACAACTGAAGCTGGGACACATTTCCAGTTGTTCAAGGCATTTCTAAGTCAGCTGTGGCTCAGTGGGCTACACCCTTAGCTCCACATCAGAATATTGTGTGCTCAAGCCCCACTCCAGAGACTTGAACCCATAATCCAACTTGATCAAATGAAGAAATAACAAGGAAGATAGATGAGGGTAGTGCAGTTGACGTGGTCTACATGGATTTTAGCAAGGCTTTTGACAAGGTCCCACATGACAGACTGGGGGTTAAAAAAAATAAAATCCCATGGGATCCAGGGAAATGCAGCAAGGTGGATACAAAATTGGCTCAGTGGCAGGAAACAAAGGGTGATTGTTGACGGTCGTTTTTGCGACTGGAGGGCTGTTTCCAGTGGCGTTCCACAGGGCTCAGTACTAGGTCCCCTGCTTTTTGTGGTATATATTAATGATTTGGACGTAAATGTAGGGGGCATGACCAAGAAGTTTGCAGATGACACAAAGATTGGCCGTGTGGTAGATAGTGAGGAAGTTAGCTGTAGGTTACAGGAAGGTATTGATGGTCTGGTCAGATGGGCAGAAAAGTGGCAAATGGAATTCAACCCAGAAAAGTGCAAGGTGATGCATTTGGGGAGGTCAAACAAGGCAAAGGAATACACGATTAATGGGAAAACACTGAGAGGTGTAGAGGAAGTGAGGGACCTTGGAGTGAATGTTCACAGATCCCTGAAGGCAGCAGGACAGGTCAATAAGGTGGTTAATAAGGCATATGGAATCCTTTCCTTTATTAACCGAGATATAGAATATGAGAGCAGGGAGGTTATGCTGGAACTGTATAAATCATTGGTTAGGCCACAACTTGAGTTTTGTTCTTGGAACAGAGAAGGCTGAGGGGAGATTTCATTGAAATGTACAAAATTGTGAGGGGCCTGGATAGAGTGGAGGTGAAGGGCCTATTTACCTTAGCAGAGAGGTCAGTGATGAGGGGGCATAGATTTAAAGTGATTGGTAGAAAGATTAGAGGGGAGATGGCGAAAACTTCTTCACCCAGAGGATGATGGGGGTCTGGAACTCACTGCCTGAAAGGGTAGTTGAGGCAGAGACCCTCAACTCGTTCAAAAGAAGTCTGGATATGCACCTCAAGTGCTGTAATCCGCAGGGCTAAGGATCAAAAGCTGGATGGTGGGATTAGAATGGGTGGAATGTTTTTTGGCTGGCACAGACATGATGGGCCAAGTGGCCTCTTCCTGTGCCATAAACTTTCTTAATCCAGGCTGACACTTCCAGTGCAGTACTGAGGGAGTGCTGCAGTGTCAGAGGTGTCGTCTTTCAGATGGGATGTTAAACTGTTTTGTTTGCTCCCTGTTTGCTCCCTCAGGTGGCCAGTATTTTGAAGATGAGCAGGGGTGTTTGCCCGGTGTCCTGGGCCAATATTTATCCCTCAATCAACATCACAAAGAGTAGATTATCTGGTCATTATCACATTGCTGTTTGTGGGATCTTGCTGTGCACAAATTGACTGCTGGGTTTCCTACATTGTAGCAGTAACTATGCTTCGAAAGCTTCTTCATTGGCTGTAAAGTGCTTTAGCACATCCTGAGGTTGTGAAAGGCGCTGCAAAAATTGGTTTGAGCAGGGATTTAGTCCCCCCAGAAATATCTCACAGCTACAACATCTCCAATGTTAACCAGTGGGACAGCATAATACGGTTTATTTTTTATTTACGTACTAGGGATACTTCTACAGTATTTGGTGAGGGCTTGTGTCACCTGAGATCTAATTGTCTGCTTTGGAACCCGTTCGGATTCCTAATTTTTTATATTCTCTATCTGGTGAGAGCAAAGAGGCTAAAAGTGTCGAGCCAGCCATCAGTCTGTGGCTTTCTCTCTCCGCTCGGTAATGTAGCTGCCAGAGGCCACTGTGTAATTTCAAACTGTTACAAGCCATAAGCAGAACAATTCATTGTTGCCAGGGCTAATATCAAAACTGTCAGCGCTCAAATGAATGAGTTCAAGAAACGAATGTGCGCTCCTGCGTGACGATCAGTGTCTCCGACTGGCCAATTAATTACACACAAAAAAAAATCAATTCATAAGGTATTTCAGACTTGGTGATGCTTTTCATTACAATCTGACAAGAGGTCTCCTCTACATGCCCTCACACTTCATACTGCATAGACATTCATACTTAGTCTTGCAATTTAGTGGCTCTTTGTATCTGCGTCTGTGCAGTTTATTTCGGAGCTGCCCACTGCGTTATTACACTCTGCATTTTATTCTCTCTCTCTCTGCATGAAGCAGAGCTATTGAGCTGAAGGCAGCTCATTCCGCAGTCAAACTCACTGCTGACATGTCGAATGTCACGCTTCATTCAGCTGCTCTACCGTGCAAACAAATAAAACAACACACCATTGGATATGAACCTTACGCTCTGGTTTCGTAGCTTTTTTTTTTACAAAAAAACTTCCTTCTCCAGTTTTCTCCCGCAACTGCCTCCCCTCTTCACTGGACACAGTGTCCTGTTCAACTGGGAGGCAACAGTTCCATCTTAACCTCAACCAACATCCAGATGCTCGGCAGGATAGTGGCTGCAAACTGACCAAGGAGCAGTAAACCCTGGCTGATTTCCACCCCCCCCATCCATTCAGTTCCCCATTGTACAATCCAATTGATGGTCACAAGAAGACGAGAATTTAACCCGGAACATCGGAAGACTTATTTCAAAGGCTGTGAGCCTCTGGAATTCCCAGGGAGCTGTGGTTGCTCAGTCCATGAGAATATTCAGGACTGAGATCTGAGATCAATAAAAGTTTGGATACTAAGAGAATTAAGGGATATGGGGATAGGTAGTAGGAATATGGAGCTGAGGTCGAAGATATGAGGAAAAAACCGCCTCTAATCCTTCTACCCATCACCTTAAATCTGTGCCCCTGGTAATTGACCTCTCCGCTAGGGGAAACAGGTCCCTTCTGTCCACTCTTGTTTGCTGTTAATCCCACCCACCTCCAACTCATTGGTTAACACATAGTCTGTCAATACTCATTCCATATTATCGCAGACTAGCCAGAGGGAAAAACAATATCGGACTCCCACTTGCAACCCAGAGACTCCTGCTGGAAAGTGCATGTGTGTTGGGTGTTGTGTAAGGGCTGTGCTACTCACTTGTGCCAAAACACCTTGGCAATACTCAACTTCCGGGCTCACACAGGAACGTTGGTCATTTGGGTGAGGTACTGGCAGAGACAGAAAGGTACCTCATGGCAAGACAGCGAGATAGATTATTGCTTTCACCTCCTGTGATGGTGTCTACTAGAGCGCATCACCGTACCATTTATAGAACCCGCCTGATTTTCAACCCACTGTAATCAATGGATTGAAGATCAGGAATAGAATTGAAAAGCACAGATGGTATGCTCAACTTGTATAGAACATTGGTAACATTCACACTTACTGTGCACAGTGCTGGTCTCCATATTACAAAAATGATATTGTGACACTGGAGAAGGTGCAAAAAAGAATTACAGGACGATACCCGAACTAAGAGGTTACTACTATCAGGAAACACTGAACAGACTTCTTCCTAGATCACAGAAGGCTGAAGGGTGACCTGATAGAGGTCTTGAAAATTATTAAAGGGTTTTATAAAGTCGAGGTAGAGAAGATGTTTCCACTTATGGGCAAGACCAGAACTAGGGTCCATAAATAATTCACTAATAAATTCAAGTGGGAATTCAGGAGAAACTTCTTTACCCAGAGGGTGGTGAGAATGTGGAACTTGCTACCACAGGGTGTGGTTGAGGTGAATAGCATTTAACTGGTAGAGTAGCAGGGTGATTCGATACCTCAGGGGTGGTTGTCCCTGCCCTTTTGCGAGTTGCCCCAGCCCCAGGTAAGGGTCCCATTCTCAGGTTACGAGCCATGGCCAACGATGGAACCAGTGAATTTTCAGTGGTGATGGCAGAGAGCTAGAACCTTGAGGGATGATGTCTGTTTACAGGTAGAGGATCCTTCAGAAAGAGGACTTGTGTCTCCTTTAAAGCACACGTGAGGAAGGCAACAGGAAACCACCTCATGTACTTTTTCCATAGTCATATTCCTCATGGAAGATAAAAAATGGGAAGCTCTTACGAGCAACTGAAAGCACAGGACCATGAGGCATTGAGAAATGAGCTGAGGACTTGCCTTTGGGCAGAGCACCACTACATTTAAGGGGAAGCTAGATAAGTACATGAGGGAAAAAGGAATGAAATGCTATGCTGATAGGGTTAGATGAAGTAAGGTGGGGAGAGGGTCATGTGGAGGTTAAACACTGGCACAGGCTAGTTGGGCTGAATGGCCTGTTTCTGTGCTGTAAATTTTATGTAATTCTACAGACAAGTGATCCAATTTGTCAAATTACTGACCAGGTGGTGGAGACAAAGATTTATGTCAGTGTCTTTGTTGGAGGAGGACGGTTAAAAAAAATACACACAGATCACTGGTTCAGCCTCAGCTGGTGTATTGTGACAAATTCTGTGCACCACACTTTAGGAAGGATGTCACGACCTTAGAGAGAGAGTAGAGGAGATTTAATCGAATGGCACCAGAGATGAGGAATTTCAGTTTTTAGGAGAGACTAGAGAAGCTGGGATTGTTCCTACAGCAGAGAAGATTAAGGGAGATTTGATATAGGTGTTCAAAACCATGAAGGGTTTTGATAGGGTAAATAGGCAGATACTGTTAGCACTGGCAGGAGGGTCAGTAACTAGAGGACACAATTTAAGGTAATGGCAAAAGAACCAGAAGGGAAGATGAGAAGAATTTTTTTTACACAGCAGGTTGTTATGATCAGGAATGCACTGGCTGAATGGGTGGTGGAAGCAGGATCATCAGTACCTTTCATAGAGAGATAGGGCGGCACAGTGGCACAGTGGTTAGCACTGCAGCCTCACAGCTCCAGGGACCTGGGTTCGATTCTGGGTACTGCCTGTGCGGAGTTTGCAAGTTCTCCCTGTGACCATGTGGGTTTTTGCCGGGTGCTCCGGTTTCCTCCCACAGCCAAAGACTTGTAGGTGATAGGTAAATTGGCCATTATAAATTGCCCCGAGTGTAGGTAGGTGGTAGGGTTAGTATAAATGGGTGGTTGTTGGTTGGCACAGATTCGGTGGGCCAAAGGGCCTGTTTCAGTGCTGTATCTCTAAATAAATAAATACATGATGTGGACGTCACTAGCAAGGCAAGCATTTGTTGCCCTTCCCTAATTGCCCTTGACAACTGAGTGGCTTACTCGGCCATTTCAGAAGGCAAAGAGTCAACCACATTGCTGTGGGTCTGGAGTCACATATAGGCCAGACCGGGTAAGGACATCAGATTTCCCTCCCTGAAGGACATTAGTGAACCAGATGAGTTTTTATGATAATCGATGATATGGCACCAGTACTGCAACTAGATTTCAATTCCAGATTTTTATTAATTAATTGAATTTAAATTCCACCAGTTGCCATGGTGGGATTTGAACTCATGCCCCCAGGGCATTAGCCTGGGCCTCTGAATTATCATTGCAGAGACATTACCACTATGCCACCATCTCCTCTTCTAGGAATGATTGTTTGTGGTATTCCTGCACAAATACTGAACACGCCACATTCCATTTCTGTCCTTTACTTTAACTGAGCCATTAAAAATGAACAATCTTGTGTATAGCAGGTGTCTCCCCTGAGTGTCACACTCATTTCCTGTAACACTTTCCTGTCACGCTTTGACTCTCCATGAGCAAAACCACAGGAAATCTGCTAGTTTAAAATAAACAAGATAATACTTCCTGTTAAAATAGCAACGAGAAGATTCTCATACAAATGGACAACAAATTCAACAGGACTTTCAAATGCAATCATTTCCAGGTTTTAATTTTTTCCCACTTCCCCTGGGGAATTGCCTGGATTCTGTTGCTAAATGCTCCATCTGAGTTAAATGTATGAGGAAAGACAGGTACAGTCAGCACAATCCGTGGTACAGTGCGTTGCAACTCATGAGTGGCCCTCAAGCAAGGCCCTGATTGGTAATGTGGCCCTTGGCAATAGTTAGCCATAAACACTGGTGTCAGGGAGATATGTCACACCCAGTACATGGTTACAGTTGCCAACCCTCCACGATTGTCTTTGAGTCTCCAAGAATTCAAGATTAATCTCCAACACACTTCTGTGAGCAATCCAGGAAAAAAGTCATAGTGAGGGCATTCAAATATTTTTCCTGTTTGCATTGAACAATTTTGTTCATCAGTTATAAAAAATATAGATGAGAAAACGTCTGTTTGACCAGGTTCGATAATGAAACCTCCAGGAATACGTCCTACAACAGTTTGCAACCCTATATATGGTGACAATGCTTCACTCCCTAGTGATTTTTAATTCAGATGGCAAATAGTTGTCACACTTGATCTGTAACACTCACATTCGGTTTCAGTTTTTAAGTAGATATTTTTTCAAATGGCTTTAAAAGAATGCAATCTGTCCCTTTCTCCAGTTTTCTCCTCTCCACTTCTAAAGTCATGACTATTGCTGGGCTGCAGCTCGATGAGAACCACCAACTTCCGGCCACCTCACCCAGGTGACCATTCTTTGAGTGTAAGCCTAGGCAGTGACTGTCAGTAGGATATGTCACTGTGTGGGGCATTATGGCCAAGGCCGATCTTGTCCATGACGCTTTTTTAGCAGAGGTCACTGAATTGCTCGGGAAAGCGGGGGTAGGAGTGACAATAATTGGATAGCTCTTTCAAAGAACTGGCACAGGCATGATGGGCTGAATGGCTTCCTCCTGTGCTTCATGATTCTATGAATTGCAATCAGTGCAAAGAACAATATTATTTAATCATGGCATAACAATGTGTGATGTAAATCCCAATTTTATATTTTCTTTTCTTAAAAGTGGTATCAAAATAAAGAATTGATCAGGCAACTCAGTGAGAACCAATGTGTGTTTTTTTTTATTTTAGAGATACAGCACTGAAACAGGCCCTTCGGCCCACCGAGTCTGTGCTGACCAACAACCACTCATTTATTCTAACCCTGCAGTATCCCATATTCCCTGCCACCTACCTACACTAGGGGCAATTTACAATGGCCAATTTACCTATCAACCTGCAAGTCTTTGGCTGTGGGAGGAAACCGGAGCACCCGGCGGAAACCCACAGTCACAGGGAGAACTTGCAAACTCCGCACAGGCAGTACCCAGAACCGAACCCGGGTCCCTGGAGCTGTGAGGCTGCGGTGCTAACCACTGCGCCACCCCTAGCCACTGTGCCGCCCCACTATGTTCTCCATAGTGGTGTCAAAATGTGCAAAGTTCCGCGATATGGTTGGAGATACTGTACAGTAAATGTGAAACATTTTTTCACACAGAGGTTTGTTAAGCTCTGGAACGCACGATCTGAAAGGCTGGTGGAATCAGATTCCACAGGAACTTTAATAAGGCAGTTGGACATGCACATGCGGCGTTATGGGGAAAAAGCTGCAGTGTGGGATTAAATTGGACAAGAGCCAGCAGAGGCACAATGGGCTGAATGGTCTCCTTCTATGCTGTAAGATTCTATGATTCCCCATCACCCTGCTCCAGTTGACATTAAAGATCCCATAACAATATCTGAAGAAAAGAAGGGAATTCCCCCAGTGTCCTGGCCAATATTCCTCCCTGAACCAGAGGCAGATCAACTCGTCAAAGTCATTCCTCTTACCTGAAGCCCCTTGAGATGCTGCTGGGAGATGTGACGAGGTTCTGTATAAATACTGGAATAATAATATCGCAGCAGGAGACGAGACTGAAGACATGTGAGTGTTACAGCCCTGAAGGGCACCTGGCTTCACCCACTTCTTTCAAGTTTGAGGGATGTTTGGAGTCCGCTGAAGAAAATGGACAGTTGAACAAGGAATGTGAAGCTGGTATGTAGCTGTGATGCAGCTTTAGGATATGAGTGCACACTGTGGGGAAGGTGATAACCAGAGTAAAAGAATCTACAAATTGGGGGGCATATAGGACCTTGGGTAAGTGTATAAAACTTGAAATATTGGAACAACCGCTCATTATCTCTACCAATTCCCTTTTTTACTTTACGTTTTCTGGATGGAGAGGGAGATGTCTGAGTGCAAAAACAATAGGGCAATAATAGTTGGGGATTTCAATGACCCCAATATCAACTGGGATACAAACAGTGTGAAGGGCACAGAGAGGACGAAATTCTTGAACGGCATTCAAGAGAACGTTTTAGCCAACACGTAACAAGCCCAACGAGAGGGGGCAATTCTAGAGTTAGTCTTCGGTAATGAAGCTGGGTAAGTGGATGAAGTAACAGTGGGTAGCATAATCATGGAAATGGACAAAGATAAAATAGGAGCAAAGATTCTAAATTGGGGGAAGGTAAATTTTACAAAACTGAGAGGTGACCTAGTGAAAGTGGACTGGATACAGCTACTTGAAGGAAAATCAGTAGCAAACCAGTGGGAGACATTCAAAAGCAAGATTCTACAGGCACAGTGTAGGCATGTCCCCACAAAGATTAAGGGTGGTACTGCCAAATCTAGAGCCCCCTGGTTATCTAGAAGCTTACAGGGTAAGTTAAAGCAGAAAAAGAAAGCTTATGACGATCACAAATATATTAATATTTTAGAAAGCTGAGAGGAGTACAGAGAGTGCAGGGGTGAAGTAAAAAAGGAAATTAGAAGAGCAAAGAGAGGACATGAAAAATTATTGGCAGGTAAAATCAAGGAAAACCCAAAGATGTTTTATCAGTACAATGTAGTTAAAGAGGAGTGTGAAATATTAGATACAATAAGCATAATGAGAGAGGATGTTCTAGATGGTCTGACATCCTTGAAAGTGGATAAATTTCCAGGACCAGATGGATTGCATCCCAGGTTGTTAAAGGAAGCCAGGAAGGAAATAGTGGATGTGCTGAGCATCATCTACAAATCCTCACTAGATACAGGAGAGGTACTAGATGATTGGAGGTCTGCAAACTTTGTACCATTGTTTAAAAATGGTGCAAGGGATAGGCCAAACAATTATAGGCCAGTCAGTTTGACCTCGGTGGTGGGTAAATTGTTCAAATTAATTCTGAGGGACAGGATAAACTGCCACTTAGAAAGGCATGGATTAATCAGAAATAGCATGGATTTGTTAGGGGAAGGTCATGTCCTACTAACTTAATTGAGTTTTTAGAGGAGGTAACAGGGAGGATTGATGAGGGTAGTGCAGTGGATGTGGTCTAGATGGATTTTAGTAAGGCATTTGACAAGGTCCCGCATGGCAGACTGATCAGTAAAATGAAAGCCCATGGGATACAGGGGAATGTGGCAGGTTAGATCCAGAATTGGCTCAGTGACAGGAAACAATGGGTAGTAGTTGACAGATGTTTTTTACGAATGGAATGATGTTTCCAGTGGCATTCCACAGGACTGTGTTGGGTCCCTTGCTGTAACTAATGATTTGGTCTTAAATGTGGGGAGCATGATTGGGAAATTTGCCGATGACACAAAAATTAGCAGTGTAGTTAATAGTGAAGAGGATAGCCGTAGACTCCAGAATGATATCAATGGTTCAGTTGAGTGAGCGGAAAAGTGGAAAATGGAATTCAATCCAGAGAACTGTGAGGTAATGTATTTGGGGAGGGCAGATAAAGCGAGGGAATACACAATAACTGGGAGGATATTGAGAGGGGTAGAAGAAGTGAGAGGCCTTGGAGTGTATGTCCACAGGTCCCTGAAGGTGGCAGGACAGGTAGATAGAGTGGTGAAGAAGGCATATGAATTGCTTTCCTTTATTGGCCGAGGTATAGAATACAAAAGCAGGGATGTAATGCTGGAACTGTATAAAACACTGGTTAGGCCACAGCTGGAGTACTGCATACAGTTCTGGTCACCACATCACAGAAAGGACATAATTGCTCTGGAGAGAGTACAGAGGAGATTTACAAGAATGTTGCCAGCGCTTGAAAGTTGCAGCTATGAGGAAAGATTGGTTGTTTTCCCTGGAACTGAGGAGGTTGAGGGGAGACTTAATTGAGGTGTACAAAATTATGAGGCCTAGATAGAGTAGACAGGAAGGACCTGTTTCCCCTAGCGGAGAGGTCAATTACCAGGGAGCACAGATTTGAGGTGATTGGGAGAAGGATTAGAGGGGACATGAGGAAAAACCTTTTCACCCAGAGGGTGGTGGGTGTCTGGAATTCACTGCCAGGAATGGTGGTGGAGGCAGAAACCCTCAATTCTTTTAAAAGGTACCTGGACATGTACCTGAAGTGCTGTAACCTGCAAGGCTATGGACCAGGTGCTGGAAGGTGGGATTAGATTGGCGGCTAGTTTTTTCATCCGGCACGGACATGATGGGCTGAATTGCCTCCTTCTGTGCCATAATTGTTCTATGGTTCTATGGATGTGCACATCGCTGGCAGGACCAGCATTTATTGCCCATCCTAATTGCCCGCGAGAAGGTGGTGGTGAGCCATCTTCTTGAATCACAACAGATCGTGTGGTGAAGGTGTTCCCATAGTGCTGTTATGGAGGGAGTTCCAGGATTTTGACCCAGCGACAGTGTAGGAACTTGCAGGTGGTGGTGTTCCCATGCATCTGCTGTCCTTGTCCTTCTAGGTGGTGAAGGTCACGAGTTTGGAAGGTGCTGTCAAAGGAGCCTTCATGAGTTGCTGCCAAGCATTTTGTAGATGGTACATCCTGCTGCTACTGTGTGCCAGTGGAGGGAATGAATGTTTAACGTGGTGGATGAGGTGTAGATCAAGCAGACTGCTTTGTTTTGCGTTAAATAATTGTGTGCATTCTCTTTATTAAATTAGTCGATGTTATCACTCTCTGAAACAGAATACACAAACAGCATTTACCTTATTTGTTATTTCTAGAGACCTGGTTGCAGGTGAACTATACTGGTTATACCGTCAGTGAAAACTGTGACCTTTTATAGGCTTCTGTATAATTTTTAGGTTGATATAGATTCTGCTGAAACCTGCTGGTCCCCTCTTTCAAACTAAAAGAGAGCATTAAAACTGGATCTCCATTTGCAATCTGTGTCTATTTACATCTCCAGTCAATTTCATTATTCTACACAAAGTGTACTAGATGGGGAGGGGAAGGGAGGTGGATGAGATTGGACCCTTCAGAAAACCCACCACATCCATTTTACAAATTGCCAGCCATGGCCGAGTGGGTCACACTCTCACTTCTGAGTCAAAGTTGTGGGTTCAAGCTCCACGCCAGGGATTTGAGCACAAAATCCCAGCTGACATGCCAGTACAGAGGGAGTTCTACACAATCGGAGGGGCTGTCTTTCAGATCAGACATTAAACCAAGGCCCCATCAAAAAAGAGCAGTGTCCTGGGCCAATATTTATCCCTCAATCAACATCACTAAAACAAACTATTAACACATTGCTGTATGTGGGATCTTGCTGTGTGCAAATCGGATGCAGTTTGCTATGAAATGACAGTGACTACACTTCATTGGCTGTGAAGCACTTTGAGGGTAAGTCCTTTTCCATATGCTGGCCTGACTTCTGGCTGCAGTGTGTGCATCCTCTGTGTAAAACAGGTCATCATTTGATGTCATTTTATTCTTCAGCTATAAGTTACCCTACAAGCTCAGAGCTGTTGCAGGCAGGAGCATCACCACTCCTGCACACAGCCACAGTGTGGTTTACAAGCAGAAAAATCACCTCCCCGGGTATCATTTATGCCTCCATCACCCTTCAGCTGTGGGGCTTTAATGACACCTGTGGGGGTGAGGGTAAAGGCATTTGTTTCTAAATTCCGCCCCCCACCGTTTCCCTCAATCTGCACTTCCATCAATCCTCATGAACAGGAACAAAATCATTCACTGAACTGAAGGTGACAAAAGGTGCTTCCTTGGAACAAACACTAGTTTGCTCCACACTCACCCATTTAACAGGATTTAAGCATTCTCCATAGATATGTAAAATGTAGCTTCTCTGTACAACAATTTGCATTTATATAGCACCTTTAAAATTGTTATAAACATCCCAAGGTGCTTCACAGGAGCGTTATCAGACAAAATTTGACAACTGAGCCACGTAAGGAGATATTAGGACAGGTGACCAAAAGTTTAGTCAAAAAGGTAGGTTTTATGGAGTATCTTAGAGGATGCGCAAGAGACCAGAATTGGAGCAGCGCAGTGGGTTGTGGGGCTGGAGGAGATTACAGAGATAGGGAGGGGCAAGGTCATGCAGCGATGAGCAAACAAGGATGAGAATTTTAAAATCGAGGTGCCGCCAGACGAGGAGCCAATGTAAGTCAGTGAGCAGCGCGGTGATGGATGAACAGGAATTGGTCCGAGTTAGGATACAGGCAGCAGAGGTTTGGATGAATTGAAGTTTATGGAAGGTGGAAGGTTGGAAGTTTGGAAGCTGGCCAGAAGAGCTTTGGATTGGTTGTGTCTGGAGGTAGCAAAAGCACAAATCTTCCTCACTGGGACTATGAGGCATCCAGCTCACAGGCACAACTTCCAAGCAATGCCTATCACAGGCAGTCCACAAATATCCCGCATCAAAAGGCATTCTTGAAGTTGCCTAGAATTTTTTCCCTAATCTTTCTTTGCTACCCTGTTACTGAGATAAGCAGTGAATGTCAAATCGACTCAAAGTCAGTTTCACAAGGCAACAATTCAATACTTCGTCATTGTATAGCCCAGGAACACAGCTACATATGATCCGGTGTTTAATCCAGTCAGTATTTTAACTCATTTTATAATGAAAGAATGACAGGACATCACTGCATGCCAAGGACCTGGGTAGTTTCACAATAATACAGAATATATCATTCTGACTTGGTCCTCATATTCTGTCTGAAGCAGCTGGCTCTTCCTGTGCTGTAGGGATCTCGGAGCTGGTTTCGATGTCACTCGCCAGAATGTGAGAGGGTGAGCTGGCCACAAACAGAAAGCACATGAGTCAGTTCCTAAGACGTCTTACAGATTGGAATCACAGTGTAGCAGCATATAGCACTATCCTGTCAGAATTTGCCAATCAGTACCCACTGGGCCACTAGTCTGCATTGCGAAGGACTGTGAATCAGTGCTATAATCCCCTACCCAAATAGTTCCTGATTCCACCATCCCAAAGGAGACAGGTGCTTCCCTTACATACAAAGGGAAATTCAGTCAAGCAGCTGCTTGCCTGCGTCAACCTGTGACTGACGTAGTTAGGGTGGGGAACAGATACCGTCTACTGCTCATCTGGGCACAATCTTTGGTTGTGCAGTGACTGTGGTTGGTTGTGTAGTGGCTATGTTAATAGACCAATAGCCAGGGACCATAGACTATTAGTCAAGAGAATATGAGTTCAAATCCCAGTTTGAGAATTTGAATTCAGTTTTTAAAAATTTGTAAAATTAAAAGCTGGTTCCAGTGTCATAAAAAAACAAACGGGTTTGCTTTAGCGAAGAAACCCGCCATCCTTACCTGATCTGGTCTTTGTGGGACTCCAGTCCCACACCAACTCTTAAATGCTAACAGGCTATCTGATCAAGAAGCAGACATTTAAGGAGATATTTCATAACTCTCAACAAAGACATATTCCATTGAGAAAGAGAGACTCTATGAGAAGGATACACCATCCATGGCTAACTAAGGAAGTTAAGGAAGGTACCAAATTGAAAGAAAAGGCATACAATGCTGCAAAGATTAGTGGTCGGCCAGAAGAGTGGGAAAATTTTAGAAACCAGCCCAGGATGACTAAAAAAAGAGGGAGAAATTAGAGTATGAGAATAAACCAGCAAGAAATATAAAAACAGACAGTAAAAGCTTCAACAAATATATAAAAAGGAAGGGATCAGCTAAAGTAAGTGTTGATCCCTTAGAGGATACGACTGGGGAATTAATAATGGGAAACAAGGAAATGGCAGAGACTTTGAGCAAGTATTTTTATCTGTCTTCACAGATGACGACACAAAAAGCAACCTGAGAATAACAGGAAATCAAGAGGAAAAAGGGAGGGATAAACTTAAAACAATCACCGTCACTAGAGAAAAAGTGCAAGGAAAACTAATGGAACTAAGCTGACAAGTCCCCTGGACCTGATGGATTGCACCCTAGGGTCTTAAAAAAAGTGGCTGCAGAGATAGTGGATGCACTCGTTCTAATCTTTCAAAATTCCCTAGATTCTGAAAAAGTCCCAGCAGATTGGAAAACCACAAGTGTAACACCTCTATTCAAGAAAGGAGGGGTGGGGGCGACAGAAAGCAGGAAACTATTGGCCAGCTAGCCTACCATCTGTCATTGGGAAAATACTAGAATCCATTATTAAGGAAGTAGTACCAGGACATTTAGAAAATCACAATGCAATCAGGCAGAGACAACATGGTTTTATGAAAGGGAAATTATGTTTTGGCTAATTTATTAGAGTTCTTTGAGGATGTAACAAGCGGGGTGGGTAAAGGGGAAACCAATAGATGTAGGGTATTTGGATTTCCAGAAGGCATTTGATAAGGTGCCACATAAAAGGCTACTATACAAAAGCTCACAATGTTGGGAATAATATATTAGCATGGATAGAGAATTGACTAACCATCAATCCACAGACAGTCGGGATAAATGGGGCATATTCAGGTTGGCAAATTGTAACTAGTGGAGTGCCACGGGGATCAGTGCTGGGCCTCAACTATTTACGACCTACATTAGTGACTTGGATGAAGGAACCGAGTGTATTGTAACCAAATTTACAGATGATACAATGATAGGTAGGAAAGAAAGTTGTGAGGAGGACACGAAGGGCGGAATTTTATGCTCTCCCCATGGTGAGTCTGGAGGTGGGGAGAGCATGCGTGCGGGCTGTTTCCCGGCTCTCGGCAGGAGTAGGGGAGGGCATCGTTTAAGGGCACTGGAAATAGGGTGGGGGGGCCCGCTGATAGCCAACCACCTGCCCTTGCTGCTGACCGCCCTCTCCCCACTCCACTGCAACAACCCACCCCGCGAGATCCTTCCCGCCCTGACCTACATCAGCGTTTCAGCAACGCTCCTCAGCCTCCAGTAGATGCTCCTTCAGCAGCAGCCACTGCCTCCATGGTGCCGCTGCTGTTGTTGGCCTCTGATTGGCTGGCAGCTCTCCAAGGGCGGGACTTCTGGCAACGGGGTCCTTGATCCCGTGGGAGGCCCACCGCTGTCCACTTAAGTGCCTGACTGGCACTAGATTCGGCTGCCCTTTCAGAGAACAGGAGATGCGGGGATCTCAGCACCACTTTTCCTGGATGCCGAGACCCCCACTGCTGGGATAAAATTCCCCCCAAAGTGTCGGCAAAGAGGCATTGATAGGTTAAGTGGGCAAAAATTTGGCAGATGGAATATAATGTAGAAAAATGTGAGGTTGTCCACTTTGGCAGGAAGAACAAAAAAGCAGAATATTATTTACATGGGGGGAGGGGGGGGGCACTGCAGAATGTGGTGGTACAGAGGGTCTAGGTGTCCTTATACATGAATCACAAAAGGTTGGCATGCAGGTACAGAAAATAATTAGGAAAGCAAATGGAATGTTGGCATTTATTGCAAAGGGAATGGAGTTTAAAAGTAGGGAAGTCTTCCTACAACTGTATAGGGCATAGGTGAGACCACACCTAGTCTACTGTGTACAGTTTTGGTCTGCTTATTTAAGGAGGGATATACTTGCATTGGAAGCAGTTCAGAGAAGGTTCACTCGGCTGATTCCTGGGATGAAGGGTTTGTCTTATGAGGAAAGGTTGACCAGGTTGGGCCTATACTCATTGGAGCTTAGAAGAACGAGAGGCGATCAGATTGAAACATAAGATTCTGACGGGACTTGACAGGGTAGAAGCTGAGAGAATGCTTCCCCTTGTGGGGGAATCTAAAACTAGGGGGCACAGTTTCAAAATAAGGGGCCTCCTATTTAAGACAGAGATGAGGAGGAATTTCTTCTTCAGAGGGTCATTAATCTTTGGAATTCTCTTCCCCAGAAAACAGTGGAGGCTGGGTCATTGAATATGTTCAAGGCTGTGTTAGACAGATTTTTGATCTACAAGGGAGTCAAAGGTTATGAGGGGGCAGGCAGGAAAGTGGAGTTAAGGCCACAATCAGATCAGCCATGATCTTATTGAATGGTGGAGCAGGTTCAAGTGGCTGAATGGCCTACTCCTGCTCCTATTTCTTATGTTCTTAGGAGCTGGACCTATAATTCTGTGTCAGTATAGTCCAGCACCACATTGCACCAAAACTCACGTTCTTGTCTGATTTATTGTTGAATAAATACATTTCTACAGGTCATTTCTTTTTCTTTTTTGTTTTCCTTCTCCTTTATCCATTTTCATTGACTCATGCCAGCTTGGCTCATTGGGTAACATTTGTGCTTCTGAGTCAGAAGGTGTGGGTTCAAGTTCCATTCCAGAGACATATTCCAGACTGACACTTTAGTGCAGCCCGGTGGAGTGCTGCACTGCCAGAGCTGCCGTCTTTCAGAAAGGATGTTAAACCAAAGTCCCGTCTGTCCTCTCTGGTGGATGTAAAATACCCTGTGGCACTATTTTGAAGAGCGGGGAGTTCTCCTGATGTCCTGGCCACTATTTAGCCCTCAAACAACACCTCAAAATAGCTGATCTAGTCATTATCTCTTTGCTGTTTGTGGGAGCTTGAGGTTGTGAAAGGTGCAATATAAATGCAAGACTTTTTGCCTATGAGGAGGTACAGTTCCACGAGAGACACCTGGCATTCTAGTACCTCGCGGACAGTGACAGTGAATGTCAGCGGTCTGTAGGACATCATAGGCAAGCCCGATCCTGTCCTAACTTGACATCTACACACATGCACTTCTCAGCAACAGCCACTGGTCAGTGACAAGCAGCAGGAACCCTGGCTGATTTTGCCATCCATGGCCTTTGACTGCCATGTAGGGTAAAACCACTACCGGAGCACAGACCAAAAATTGTCACAGCTTAGTTCAGCATCGTGCACGGGCGAAACGTTGGGGAGTCCATGAATACTTCTTTTCAAACAGGTAAAGGATAAATGTGCAGTACACTGCACACAGGTTTATGGCTCTCTGGAGATTAAGGGCATGCATGAGGAAAAGGAATTTGCTAACAGAGATAGCCAGAGAAGCTGCGAGCTTACTGCTGATGTAAAATCAGTGAAAGCTAATTGAAAATGAAATGAGACTGTCACTTTAAGTCACAGAATCGATTGGGGTGAAATTGGACTTGGGCAGAGATGCAAAACAGACTTGCCATCTGATTGATTGGAGTCAGTAAATATCGGGGATGGGTATAAACTGGTGGCAGTTGCGATGCCAGTGGTTTTGATTCCCTGCACAATCACAATCATTCCTTGTATCATGAAATCTTATAGCACAGAAGGAGGCCATTTGGCCAATTGTGTATGTGCCAGCTCTTTGAAAGAACTATCCAATTAGTCCCAGTCCCCTTGCTCTTTCCCCATAGCCCTGTAAATTGTTCTTTTTCAAGTATTTGTCCAATTCCATTTTTGAAGGTTACTACTGAATCTATTTCCACCACCCTTTCAGGCAGCATGTTCCAGATCAAAACAACTCGCTGTGTGAAACAAATTCTGCTCATCTCCCCTCTGGCTCTTTTGCCAGTTGAGGGTTGCATTTGTTTTTTTCTGCGGAGGTGGTGTAAAGTTAATGTGTGATGCAGCATAAGTTGCACAGTCAATCCTCCCTTTCCCACCTCCTCACATTTACAAGACATGATGGATTACCTTTCACACTCGTAGACGACAGCCTCTGCATCCTCTCTGTGCAGAACGCTCTTTCTGCACGTGGCGTTATCCAGGATGGCCTCGTTGACAGAGAAGGGAGTGTGGCCCTGAGCACAAGACTCGATCTGCGCCGGGGACAGCTGCGTCTGCAGGAAGAGGTGGAGCTGACTGTCAGACAGAAAGACTGTCGTGTGGAGAACCCTAAAAGAAAAGAAAAGAAAAACTTGCATTGATATAGCACCTTTCACAACCTTGGGACATCCCAAAGCACTTCACATCCAATGAAGTACTTTTGAAGTGTAGTCACTGTTGTATCATAGGGAAACAGAGCAGTCAATTTTCACACAGCACATTCCCACAAACAGCAATGTGATAATGACCAGGTCTTTTTTTTTAAGCGATGTTGATTGAGGGATAAAGGTTGTCCAGGACACCGGGGAGAACTCCGGTGTTCTTCTTCGGAATAGTGCCACAGAATCGTTTACCTCAACCTGACAGAGCAAACAGCATCTTGGTTTAATGTCTCATCCAAAAGACATGGCTCAGTGGGAAGCATTCTCACCTCTGAGTCAGAAGGTTGTGGGTTCAAGCCCCACCCCAAAGACTAGAGTACAAAAATCTAGGCTGGCACTTCCAGTGCCTCATTGGGGGAATGCTGTACTGTTCGAGCTGCTGTCGGGGGTGGGGGCAGGGTTCCCTCTCTCTCCAGTTTTGCCTTTGATGCCTTGAAGGTGCTGACTCTTCCTGGGGTACAGATCCACGCGTACTAGCCGCCCTGATACCAAGTGACAGTTCTCCATATTTACGCAGTGAGTTGTTACGATCTGGGATGCACTGACTGAAAAGGAAATGTTGCAGATTCAATAGTAACTTTCAGAAATGGAATTGGATAAATACTTGAAAAGGAAATATTTGCAGGGCTTTGGGAAAAGAGTAGAGGAGTGGGACTAATTGGACAGCTCTTTCAAAGAACTGGGCACAGGCACAATGGACAGAATGGCCTCATTCTGTGCTGGATGATTCTATGTGGGTTGAAACAGTAAATATAGACAGGGTATTCAACAATGAGGGGAAGGCATTACAGCTGAGCTCAGTTCTGTCCTTAAACTTGACATCCACACACACACACACACCCAGCAGCAGCAGCAGGGGTCAAGGGACATTATCAGCAGTAGAATATTTGTAGGGGAGGAGCATCCACCAGGGCTCTTGCTTCTGATCGTTAACCAGCGACTCCTGCTGAAAGGTGCCTGTGTGTAGATATCAAATGAGAATGAGATCGTACTCAGCTGTGATGACCCATTACGAGTTGAAAATTCTGCTGGACTCACTGTCAAAAACCCAGAGATAAAAAATGGTCAGTCAGATGAAAGGGATCCAGTTAGCTTTGCTCCAGAATGGATAGCAGCTTCTGCAGAGAAGCGGAAAACACAGAACTTGCATCCAGACGTACGAGCGTTTGGATTTTACTCACTCGGGCTGTTACATATGAAAATGACATGCAGGAAAGGAGCATTTGCTCCGTCAAGACTGTGTGTCTATGTGATCGCAAACCGTCTTGCCCTTCTGAATGATGATCTGAAGAGAGCTGATTTAAATCACACTCAGTACGAAAGAGTCTGTTGATTTCCCTGTGTGAGGTTTGCTGTGACATTCAGTTCACATTCAGACAGTCTGCAAGTGCTTTCCTTATTTAGAATACCAGACAGACCCTGATAAGATCATTTCCCATTGGCTCAATGAATCACAACACATTTAGCAACACTGGAACTCATCGGTGGCCTGGGGGCAGGGGGCGCTGATCATAGATTAGTCTCATCGATGTCCTGATTCACATAGTCAGATCCACAAACTAAAATTAAAAGACCCCTTTTGTTCCATCAAGAAAATGGTGAAAGTTTTGCATTTTTACATAATTCCCATCTGCTAAACAGTTTCAGTACACGTGGTAGATCTCGACTCAGTCCTCAAAGTGCAAGAAATCAGTTGTCCAGTTTAGCTTTATTTTCCAGTGTTCTCTATTCCAGTGGTTCTCAAACTTTTTCATCCACGGACCACTTAGACGGGGCAAAAGACCCTGTGCACCACCTACCGGTCGTACTCCTCCCAGTTTTGCTTGCCACCGCAATAAAACTCATCAGAATTAAAGGGAATTTATGGAACCTATAAATATTTTGCTGCTTTTTTGCAACTTAATGTCATAAATTTATGTATATTAATTTTATTAAATATCGTAAGTAAATTATTAATTCATGGCAGAAACAAAACTATAGACATTTTCATATTGTAAACATTGATACCACAAGAGAAACATTTGTTCGAAACGTTATAAAATCATCACAATAATCTTCTTCTGAGAAGCTAATGCTTATCTTACATTATATTAATCAAACAAAATCAACAGTAACATAAAACTTGCTTACAAAACTATATTGGTGTTGCTTGCACTTAAGATGACTTGTGCTCTGCATGCAAGGGCTGGTCTGGTTGTGTGGTGTCACGTGCATGGTGGGGATGAGGACTTTGGCCTGTGGTGTTGCATTGTCAGTGACTTTCATTTTTGGACTAGCCCGCAGACCACCTCAAGGACCCTCGCAGCCCACACTTTGAGAACCACTGCTCTATTCATCTTTTGAAGGTGCTGATTCTTACATGGTACCATTCAACACACCATTCCACATGTCTGAGTCCAGAAAGCAAGATATTCAAACAGGAGGGCATTGTATCTTGGGATGCCAACTCTGGTTGGGGCATTTTATCACATAACCCAACTGCCCTGCCCAGTCAAACAGCCTTTGTACCCCATCTCCAATATTTTTTAGAACTAACAAACAAAAGTGCTCAAAAAAATTAAAATGCACAATTTGTTTATAGCAAATGATTTTTCTCCTGGATTACTCGTGTCCAGGAGATTAATCAGTAATTCCAGGGGACTCCAAGACAATCCTAGAGCATTGGCAACTCTAAATGTACCTGAAATCTATTACCACCTAACAACCAACATGCGCACTCCCCAGGAACCAGGGCTGCTGATTTCCTCCCCCTAGCCCAGGGTGACAAGGCCATTAAGGTGTCAGTCATGGTTCAGTTGGTAGCACAGAACGTCAGAAGGTTGTAGATTCAAGTCTCACTCCAGAGGCTTGAGTATAAAATCTAGACCGACACTCCAGTGCAGTACTAAGGGACTGCTGCACTGACAGAGGTGCCAACTTTTGGCTGAGACTTTAAACCAAGGCCCCGTCTGCCATCTCAGGTGGATGTAAAAGATCCCACAGCACTATTCCGAAGAAGGGCAGGGGTGTTTTCTCCAGTGTCCTGGCCAATATTTATTCTTCAACCAACATCATGAGAAGTCAGGTTAGAATCACGTTGTTTGTGGGAGCTTGCTCTGTACTAATTGGCTGGCCCATTTCCTGCTTTACAACAATGACTATACTTCAAAGGTACTTTTCTTTCTTTCTAAAGGCCTTCAGAATTTTTATCCTCCTAATATACTTCCCTTTAATTGTTCCCATTCCTTTAGATTTCAAGACAGTGATTAATTTTGGTAAGAAGAACACAGAGAGACAATATAAAATAAAGGGCACACTTCTAAAGTGGGTGCAGGAATAGAGGAACATGGGTGTCTTCTTCTTTGGCCTCGTGAGACAATGGGTAAGCACCTGGAGGTGGTCAGTGTTTTGTGGAGCAGCGCCTGGAGTGGCTATAAAGGCCAATTCTAGAGTGACAGACTCTTCCACAGGTGCTGCAGATAAAATTTGTTGTCAGGGCTGTTACACAGTTGGCTCTCTCCTTGCACTTCTGTCATGCGCTAGGACACCCAGATCCCTCTGCATCTTAGAACTCTGCAACTCTTCATAACTTACTTTCCTACCTATCTTTGTCATAAGCAAATTTAGCAGCACAGTGGCGCAGTGGTTAGCACCGCAGCCTCACAGCTCCAGCGACCCGGGTTCAATTCTGGGTACTGCCTGTGCGGAGTTTGCAAGTTCTCCCTGTGACCGCGTGGGTTTCTGCCGGGTGCTCCGGTTTCCTCCCACAGCCAAAGACTTGCAGGTTGACAGGTAAATTGGCCATTGTAAATTGCCCCTAGTGTAGGTAGGTGGTAGGAGAATGGTGGGGATGTGGTAGGGAATATGGGATTAATGTAGGATTAGCATAAAAATGGGTGGTTGTTGGTCGGCACAGACTCGGTTGGCCAAAGGGCCCGTTTCAATGCTGTATTTCTAAATAAAATAAAATATAAATGTAAGCTACCACAGTGTATTAGTTGATAAGATGGTCTTATGCAGACAGCCCTAAACCAGTTAACTGAAATTTTGACAAAACTGACCAATCCCAAGAAACTGAATTATAATCTTGAATAACAGTTAGGTGACTAAGGGAATTGATCTCCCAACTTGCTGTTGGCCTCGCCTTTCTTAGAAATCAAAGAAGGTGGCTCTTAACCAGAAATTAAGAGTTATACAGCCTTATTTGGGAAATAAAAGGGGATGAATCTACTTGCAAGAGAGGAAACACCCCCATGCATAAAAAGACTAGTTATGCAGCTTAGAAACAGTATAAATATTGGAACCACACAGTCGATCTTTAGTTTCGTCGGATTCACTCCAGCGTTTCTCACGGTAAAGGAACGAGCTACCATGGTGAGCCGACGATAGTTTTCCCCTTAATTGGGATAGATGCATCTCACTAAACTCTATAGCTTTCTACTAGGGATTTAAGGTAAATGCTGCTTTAAATATTTATGGATAACTTAAATATTTTACTGTAACAATATTAAGACTTAAAACCTGGATTCTGATTCTCTACAAGAAATAAGATTATACTTTCTTTCTTTTTCTAGAACTATTCACATTGCAATTGACTTCCCATCAAATGTGAATTACATATTCGGGTTCTTTAATAAACTTTTATATAATTTAGAAAATATATTATCTCATATAGTCTTCTATATCGCAACCTCGAGAACCCAACTCCGTACACTCTTCAGTGGGGAAAAACATTATTGAGGCGAAATGTCCGGACTCTTATAATGTCCGGGTTGTTATAATCTGGCTAAAACTTGTTAAAAAGGCTATCTGGAGGATGGTAACATTCTCATCTGGTTCCTTTGTTTTGGGGAGGGGTAGATAGAAACATAGAAAATAGGAGCAGTATAGTAGGCCATTCAGCCCTTCGAGCCTGCACCGCCATTCAATACGATCATGGCTGATCGTCCAAACTCAGTAACCTGTTCCCGCTTTCTCCCCGTATCCCTTGATTCATTTAGCCCTAAGAGCTATATCTAACTCTTTCTTGAATATATATAATGATTTGGCCTCAACTGCTTTCTGTGGTAGAGAATCCACAGGTTCACCACTCTCTGGGTGAAGAAATCCCTCCTCATCTCAGTCCTAAATGGTTTACCGCATATCCTTAGATTGTGACCCCTCGTCCTGGACTCCCCACCATCAGGAACATCCTCCCTGCATCTAGTCTGTCCAGTCCTGTTAGATTTTTGTAGGCTTCTATGAGATCCCCTTTCATTCTTCTAAACTCTAGCAAATACAAGCCTAATCGACCCAATCTCTCTTCATACGTCAGTCCTGCCATCCCAGGAATCAGTCTGGTGAACCTTCGCTGCACTCCCTCCATAGCAAGAACATCCTTTCTCAGATAAGGAGAAAAAAACTGCACACAATACTCCAGATGTGGTCTGACCAAGGCCTTGCATAATTGCAGCAAGACATCTTTGCTCCTGTACTCGAATCCTCTCACTATGAAGGCCAACATACCATTTGCCTTCTTAACTGCCTGCTGCACCTGCACCAGCAACTGGTGCACAAGGACACCCAGGTCTTGCTGCACCACCCATTTCCCAAACTATTGCCATTCAGATAATAATTTGCCTTTCTGTTTTTGCCACCAAAGTGGATAATCACACATTTATCCACATTATACTGCATCTACCATGGATTTGCCCACTCACTCAACCTGTGCAAATCACACTGGAGCTTCTCTGCATCCTCCTCACAGCTCCCACTCCCACCCAGCTTTGTCTCATCTGCAAACTTGGATATATTACATTTAATTTCCTCATCTGTATCATTAAGATCAGATCTTCAGACCTATTCAAGTGCCTGTGAGATCTGTCTTTCTCAATCTTAAGTAAGAGTGATCATCTGAGGAGTACGCCTGAACAGGGATGGTTCCAAGAAGGGGCTAGAATTATAATCCACTTCAGCAGGACAGGTTGAGACAGCGGTTAATAGAGCATACAACATCCAAGGCTTCATTAATAGGGGCTGTTATGACCAGGTGAGAAAGGTGTCTCGGGGTCTTTCTCAGCCTTCGCCTGGTCTTATTATAACAGCGTTTTGTTTTGTAAACACACTGTGTTTTGAGCTCCCCCATGCTGAATCCTCGTTCACTGCTTTCCAATTATAAGGTAAAGAAATGAGCACAAACAGGCTTTCTTAGGTTTAAAGAAGAAAAGTGAAATTTATTAAAACTTAAACTCTAATTCAGTTAATGCCTACGGATACATGCCGCACCCCACTCCTGCATGCGTGCACAATATGCATGTGTAAATAGAGACAGAAAAGAGCAGGAAAAAAGTAAAGTAGAGAGGTTTGAGGAAATCTCTGAGGAGGGTTTTTGTTACTGTGCTTCGAGCTCACAGTATAGTCCTTTTGTAGGTAGTTCTTGCTTGTAGGTAATTCTTGCTTTTTGTTGGGGCCCAGTATTCTTCTTAAACTCTGTTCACTGTAAGAGACTTTTCCTTCTTGGGGTTCCTGTGTCTTCAATGGATTCCAAAACTGGTGAGAATGAGATGAGAGCAGACAGGAGAGAGGTCTTCTCCAGTCCAGGAGCAAACAGCTTTCTGAGTTCAAATTCAAAAAAACTCCAAAAGCCAGTTAGTCATGTGACTAAACTGGTCTGACCCTGTCTGTTTGTGTATTCAGCCATTTTAACAGTTAACCTGGAATGCTAGTTTCTCCACCTTCACCGTCTGGTAATCAAAAGTCCATTATGGATTAAATTGGAGCAGGGAGTGGCCCCTTTGTCCTTTCCAAGCACAGTCTGTTATTATGCAAATGTCTTTCCAGTCAAGGGTCTAGTGTTTTTTTTTAAACGCAAGTTCTTTCTTTACTCCAGTAACAGTTTAAAAATCAATGTTCATGTGGCGAAATTAATGTGCCTCATTCTTGGCAGTTGGGGGCGTGCAAGACAGGGCATAGAGTACAAAAGCAAGGAAGTTATGTTAAACTTGTATAGAACACTGGTTCGGCCTCAGCTGGAGTACTGCATCCTGTTCTGGGTGCCATGCTTCAGAAAGATGAGAGAGTGCAGAAAAGATTCATGAGAATGGTTCCAGGTATAAGGAACTTCAGTTATGTGGATAGATTGAAGAGGTTGGGACTGTTTTCCTTGGGGAAGAAAAGGTTGAGAGGAGATTTGATAGAGGTATTCAAAATCATGAGAATAGATAGGGAGAAACTGTTCCCAAGGGTGGAAGGATTGAGAACAAAAGGGCACAGATTTAAAGCAATTGGCAAAAGAAACAATGGCAACATGAGGAAAAAAAATTTTCTTGCAACCCGTGGTTAAGATCTGGAATGCACTGCCAGAGAGTGTGGTGGAGGCAGATTCAATTGAGGCATTCAAGAAGAAATTGGATTGTTATCTGATAAGGAAGAAAGTGAAGGACTACGAGGAGAAGGTAGAGGAGTGGCACTAAGTAAATAGCTCTTTCAGAGAGCCACGCAGACATGACGGGCTGAATGGACTCCTTCTGTGCTGTAACAAATTTGTGAAACTCTGTAACATGCCAGTTTCCACTCCCACCACTAGAGTACCCCCCAGATCTGCACCTGGATCTATGAATATAATTGGCGCAAATTCAGGGCGAAGCTGGATAAACACACGAAGGAGAAATGAATAAAGGATATGTCAACAAGGTGAGATGAGGAAGGATGGGAGGAGGCTCATGTGGAGCATAAACACCAGCATGGACCAAATAGCCTGTTTCTGTGCTGTAAATTCAATGTAAATCATATGGAAATGACTGAACCCCAGATATTTGAACTGCCAGTACAAATAATCTAGTGAGATTAGCACCAGTTCTTAAGCAATGAAACAGATTTGCACAAATAAATGAAAATTGAGTCAATTATCTGCATCTTTTCTGAGTTTTAAAAAAAATGAATTTGTACTGATATCTTACAATGAATATTATGGTTTTAAAATGAGGGATGTTGGTGCTGAGGAGCTGATCTTGTACGCTCTGCTTTTGGCTTCCAATGTAACGGAGAAGGGCAATGGGTGGAAATGTAAATGAGGAGAGCAGCACCTGGTTATAGTTCCACTTTCCTCAAACCGACTCCATAACACAAAGAAACATTTACAGACTTGCCAACTTCTGCCAGGCCACAAAAACTAGACAGTTAGTGGTAGCAAAATACTGTGGAGAGCTTTTTACTAGAATCTTTACTGTGGCACCCTCGCTTCTAATGGTGTACTTCAAAGGGATAGCCATAAGATAGGAGCCAAGATAGGGCGGCAAGAGCAGATGACACTCTATGATGACACCTTCCGATTAGGCACCTTACAATATCCTGTCTCAACACTGAGTTCATTAAATTCATATCATAACCACTGCTCCCATTTTCTTAGACAGCAGGTGCATATAATGGTTCTGCTGTTGCCATTTACATCTCCTCTGAATCATTCTTTCCTTTCTTTATTGTCCTAATTCCATGCAATTTTTGCCTCTCACCTTTATTCCTTGTCATTTAGTCATTCCTGCGCTCCACTCTAACACAGCTCTTTCCTTTTTGTTCTCTCCTCCCCACCCCACTTTTCCTGCCTTTGAACCTGCTATTAAATCTCCCACTTCTTCCAGTTCTGATGAAAGGTCATTAACCTGAAACATTAACTCTCTTTTCTCCACAGATGCTGCTTGACCTGCTGAATGGTTCCAGCATTTTCTGTTTTTTTAATTCTAAGATAATTCCTGGGCCACAGCTGCTGTGCTTACACACCAAGTTAGAAAACAACACTCAATTTTAAAATATATGACTTTTGATGTCTGGTTTACATTTTAGACATTTTTAGGGCAGCATGCTCAGAAACTAGTCTATCTGGTCTACAATTAGATCCGGAGAGACTGAGCATGATAGGGCTCTTCTCTCTGGAAAAAAGACTAAGAGGACACCTGATGAGCCTTTAAAATTATGAAGGGGTTCCATTTGGGTAAGACCAAAACAAGGGGCCCTAACTATAAGATTGCCATTAACAGATCATTCAGATGAGGAAGTTCCTGCTTTTGATCCTTGATCAGAGCTGAGTTAGCAGTTTGCAGGCTAACAGTAGGATAAGCTACCAGTGGCTTCAATAATACACCTGCACTCCAGAGAGCAAAATCAAATAGAGTTCCCATTGCTGGTTACTATCCAGTGAGACCTGCTGGAAAAGGAGTGCGTGTGTGTGTGTGTGTTTAAGATGGATCAGGTCATGTTTGAGTCAGTTGTGGTGGCCTCCACAAATAGGTTGCTGACACTCATTGTCGGGGTTTGCATGTGGCAGTATCATTGGAGTTGTATACCAGTAAGAGTAGTCTCTTTGTTGTGTCAGCCGTGGCTCGGTGGGTATAACTCTACTCCTTTGAGTCAAAAGGTTGTAGTTCAAGTCCCACCCCAAAGAATTAAGCCCTAATTTATTGAGGGTGTGCTGCACAGTCAGAGGTGTTACCTTTCAGATGGGACTTTAAACCGAGACCCTGTCTGCCCTCTCAGGTGGGTGTAATTCTATGCAAAGTTTTCGAAGAAGAGCAGGGACGTTCTCCCCAGTATCCTGGCCCATATTTATCCCTCAACTAATATTACTAAGAAAGAGTTGATTAGAGCATTATCACATTGCAGTTTGTTGGATCTTGCTATGTGCAAATTGACTGCTAGTCAATGTTTCCTAGTGACTCTGCTTCAAAAAGCATTCATAGCTGCAAAGTGCTTTGGGACATCATGAAAGTTGCTATTAAAGTGAGTCTTTCAGGAGAGGAGGTGAACATTAGGCCATACAAAATATTGCAAGAGAGGACCATTAAAAATCAAATCCATCTTGTCCAGGATTTTTCACCTAGTTCAGCATCAGAAGCAAACACAATTGACAAATCCTGCTGATAATTTCTTCAAACCAATCTGTCACTAGGTGGAGCACATCTGCCTGAAACCTGGTTTTACTGTGTAGCATAGATCAAATGATAAAAATGAATTAGTGTCAGGAAACACGCTTGGGAGGAGTGTCCTAGCTATTAAACATAAGATATTTTGGAGTCTCGAGGTAATTCTATTAAGTATATAGTTTCACATAATGCACATTTAAGCAGAAGATTTAATGTCTCCTTCAATCTCATTTTTCTAAGTATTAATCTGCTGATGGGTAATTAACTACTCAGAAAGCTCTCTCTCACCCCAGCCCCGATAACATTCTCTAGGTATGGGATCATTAAGTGCTGGAAATTCCTGTACCCTTCCACCTAACCCAGCAAATATTTTCCCCCTATTTTTCCACACCTCCTCTGAAGACACTGACTCTCCCTCTGGGGTACAGCTCCACTGGCTCTGATAGCCCTCTGGTTCCTTACCTAAGTGGCTATTCTTTATATGTGAGACCAAACAGAAATGTCAGTGGGCAATTTGACTACGTGAGCAACACATGAACACATCCACCAGAGGTTGGTGAATTTCAACTGGAAATGCAAATTCTAGACGATTTTTCCCTCTCTGACCCGAATGTTGTGATCCTTTTGTTAGTCCAGCTGAGAGTAAGGTTGCTAATGTAGGGAGTTGCCAGCGACAGTCACCATCTAGACTCACAGATGAGGAACAGCAAGTTAGGCATGGTACAAGAATGTGCCCAATCCCATTGCACAGGACTCCTGCACCAATCAGAAAGGTCATCAATCTGAAACGTTAACTTTTTAAAAATTCTCTCATGGGGTAGGAGCGTTGCTGGCAAGGCCAGCATTTATTGCCCATCCCTAATTGTACTTGAGAAGGTTGTGGAGCCGCCTTCTTGAAATGCCACAGTCCATTTGGTGTAGGTATACCCACAGTGCTGTTAAGAAGAGAGCTCAAAGTTTTTAACCCAGCGACATTGAAGGAACGGCAATATAGTTCCAAGTCAGGATGGTGTGTGGCTTGGAGGGGAACTTGCAGGTGATAATGTTCGCATGCGTCTTCTGCCCTTGTCCTTCTAGGTGGTAGAGGTCGCAGGTTTGAAAGGTGCTGTCAAAGGAGGCTTGGCAAGTTTCCCTGTTTCTCTCTGCAGTATTTTGTTTTTGTATCAATAAAATAGACTATCTGATCATTATTTGCAATTGTGGGAGCTTGCTGTGCACAAATTGACTGCCACGTTTCCTACAACAGTGACTACACTTCAAAAGTATTTCCTTGGCTGTAAAGCATTTTTAAACGTCCTGAGGTTGTGAAAGATGTTATATAAATTCAAGTTCTTTCTTTTATTGTTTTTTCCTGTGAGGGTATTGCCACAATAAGCAGTGCAGTACAACACTAGCCCGTGCTGTGCAGTATGGATGTGTGCTGAGTGCGGGATGGAGCTCAGCTCAAGTACAAAGGTTTGAATGGGTACAGCAATAAGTGCCTATGGTACCAGACTATCAACACAGAGGACTTGTGTTCAAGTCTCATCAGGGCATGTTGTGAATTCAAAATAGTCCCAAACTGAATGGCACTGGGACCATGACCAGACCCTTTGGACCACTGTAAAAACCCAACTGCTTTCAGAGAAGAGTACGTACCACCCCTGTCTGCTCAACTCACATTATGGGGTTGACTCGCAATGCCCTGCAAAGTGTCCTAGCCAGTTACTCAGATGTCTGGTTAGCTCGGTATGGGCATGTATTACAGCATTGCACATATTCCAAGATCAAAATTAAGGAGAAACACAGGTTGCCCAGAAACACTGAGGAAGTGTACCTGACCATTAGTCAAAGGGATAAAGAGGTGGAAATGGGAGCTATAATTAGAGGATGATTACTTTGGCTGACAGCACCTCCTCAATGGATTGTCAGGTAGCAGAAAGTGCCAGTGAGTGAAGAAATTAATGATGCTTCATAGTATCTTTCCACACAAGAGGCATGTCCTTTGCCGCGAGTACAGGGACAGTGACAGCAGATACAGAATGGAATGCAGCAAGAAAACTCCAGGTAAATTCTCCTCGGATTGTGTTCCTTTCTGTTTTTTTTGTTTTGCCCTAACTTTCAGAGGAACAGCAGGCCCTTCAGCCTTTTCTGGCATTCAATGAGATGATGGCTGATCGTGACCTTATTTCATATTCCCATTTTGCCCCATATCACGTAATACCTTTGGTTAACAACAATCTATCAATCTCAGATTTAAAATTAACAATTGATCTAGCATCAACAGTTGTTTTTGGAAGAGAGTTCCAAACTTCTACCATCCTTTGCGTGTAGAAATATTTCTTATAATTCCTGAAAGAGTTGACTCTAATTTTTAGGCTATATCTGCTAGCCCTGAACTCCCAACCAACAGAAATAGATTCTCCCTATCTACTCCAACAATTCACCTTAACATCTTGAAAACTTCGAGCAAATCATTTCTTAACCTTCTAAATTCCAGGGAATACAACCCTAGTTTGTGTAATCTCGCCTTGTTATTTAACCCTTGGAGTCCAGCTATCATTCTGGTAAATCAATGCTGCACTCCCTCCAAGGCCAATATATCCTTCCTAAGGTGTGGACTAACTAAGACTTTGTATAGCTGTCTCATAACTTCTACCCCTTTGTATTCTAGTCCGCTAGATGTAAAGGCGAGCATTCCATTAGCTTTTTTGATCATTTTTTTTGTACCTGTCTGTGGCATTTTAATAATCCAAGTACATGCACCCTAAGTCTCTTTGGACCTCCTAAAGATGTTGGCTGATTCTCTCTGGGGTATGGTTCCACACGCACTATCTGCCCTCCTGCACTTCATTTAAGTAGCCATTCTCATGTCTTACCCGAGTCAACGAGGCTTGGACTTTCGGTACTGTTAGCATTATTTTAACCCTGATTGGAAAATCGAGGATTGTGTACCAGCAGCCTATTTGACTGTTGGGGAGCTTCAGATCCCAGCTGGAATTTGTCCTGACACATGCACTTTCCAGTAAGTGTCACTGGATAATGATCAGGGCAAGTGTGCCTGTCTAATTTATCCCTCTCCCTGCTGCAACGATTTACAACAACAACCTGCATTTACACCACACCATTAATGTAGTAAATGTCCCAAGGAACTTCAGAAGATCATTATCGGACAAAATTCTACATCGAGCCACATAAAGAGATATTGGACAGGTGACCAAAAGCTTGGTCAAAGAAGTAGGTTTTAAGGAGCAACTTAAAGGAAGAGAGAGCGATGGAGTGATTTAGGGGGGAATTCCAGAGTTTAGGGCCTCGACAGCTGAAGGCACGTCCACCAATGGTGGAGTGATTAAAATTGGGGATGTGCAAGAGGTCAGAACTGGAGGATGCAGAGATCTTGCAGAGTTGTGGGGCTCCAGGAGATTATAGAGATAGGGAGGAGTGAGGCCATGGAGGGACGCTGAGGCTAGTTGCAGTCTTCCTAAAATTGGCTCACAGCACCCAGGCCATGCATTCAGCCTGCAAGCTTACTGTTACACCAGATGTTGCCTCACTGGCCTCTCCTCTTCTCTCTGTTGTGGTTTTAATTTTCATTTTCTTTTGTTTTTGCTCATTTAACAGGCACTGTGGCTGACACTTTTACTGGAAAAGCCCCGAAAGATTTCTAGACAGGGTGTTACTTGTTTAAAGCAGCAGCACTCCTGTTTCTGACAGGCTACCTATTCATCCAGCAGCCATCCAGGCTTTCAGTCTCTGTGTACTCAACCTGATTTAGAAGGTGTGTAGGAGGAAACACATTACTGATATTATTGGGTTTCAACCCAATCCTATTTAAAAAAAGGAGATAATGCAACAGAGTGTAAAATAATAAACAAAATGCATTCAAGGCGGGTTACCTCCAGTGACTGCAGAATCGCCTTTTAAAAGCACAGTTGAAAGGCTGACAGACACTCCCCTAACAGCAAAGGCCCCAGGGTTAATCCATTACTATGAAGTGAATCGTTCCACTTTACCCATATTGTACTGTACATATCCAGGAATTGACACTGAGCCACACGAGCCGTACAGTACCAGCCAGAAGTGAATTGTTCCCATTTACCAGTATAAAATTATATCCTCTGGTGGGAGGACCAGAACAAGGAGGAATAACCTTACAGTTAGAGCTAGGCCATTCAGGGGTGATGTCAGGATGCATTTCTTCACAGAAAGGGCAGTGGAAATCTGGAACTCTCTCCCCCAAAAGGCTAGGTCAATTAAAAATTTCTAAAGTGAGACTGACAGATTGTTGTTGGGTAAGGGTCAATGTTCTCTCTAAGCTGTGCCGAAACAGGTCACAAACAAGCAACCTTCCCATTTAGATGCATGCATGCATGGCTGTGCGTTAATCTTAAAGGGACCATGCAGTGCAACAAGCTGGATGCGCTCAGAAAACAGAAGTTAGAGGGAACAAAAGCAAAATACTGTGGATGCAGGAAATCTGGAACAAAAACAGATACTCAGCAGGTCAGGCAGCTGATGAAAGGGCACAGATCTGAAACGTTAACTCTGTTTTTCTCTTCACAGATGCTGCCTGACCTGCTGAGTATTTCCAGCATTTTTTGTTTTTGTTTCAGAAGTTAGAAGGAACATTGGTGAAGGTACTAAGGGATAGAAGGGAACTAAGGCAAGTCGATGAAGTGAAGATACAGATCAGCCATGATCTAATGAAGTGGCAGAAGAGATCTGAAGGGATGAATGGCCTCCTCCTGCTCCCATGTTCCTACCCACTGCGTACTAGACGTGTACAGTTGTTTGGTCTCAGCTGGGTTGCTATATTTAGCGTCAAGCATTTCTGGGCGAGATTCTGGAAAATCAGTGGTCACTATCCAATGACCTATAGAAGAAAAGTGTACCTGACTCGCTCTTCCCCCAAATGGTTAATTAACCTGCTGACACTCATTAGACCATTGACATGTCTCTCTAAACCCCTTTCCTCATCACAAAGAGCTTCGTCCCGAAAACCTGCCTTTATGACTCTGCTTTTGGTGAGGCGAGAGTGACTGCCCTTGACATCAACGCAACATTTGACCAAGTATGGCATCAAGCCCTAGCAAAATTGAAGTCAATGGGAACCAGGGGGAAAACTCTCTGCTGGTTGGAGTCATACTTAGCGCAAAGGAAGATGGTTGTGGTTGTCGGAGGTCAATTTTCTGAGCGCCAGGACATCACTGCAGGAGTTCCTCAGGGTAGTGTCCTAGGCCCAACCAGCTTCAGCTGCTTCATCAATGACCTTCCTTCAATCATAAGGTCAGAAGTGGGGATGTTCGCTGATGATTGCACAATGTTCAGCACCATTCGTGACTCCTCAAATACTGCAGCAGTCCGTGTAGAAATGCAGCAAGACCTGGACAATTGCCAGGCTTGTGCTGACAAGTGGCAAGTAACAGTTGCGCCACACAAGTGCCAAGCAATGACCATCTCCAACAAGAGAGAATCTAACCATCTCCCCATGACATTCAATGGCATTACCATTGCTGAATCCCCCACTAAAAACATCCGAGGGGTTACCATTGACCAGAAACTGAACTGGAGTAGCCATATAAATACCATGGCTACAAGAGCAGGTCAGAGGTTAGGAATCCTGCGGCGAGTAACTCACCTCCTGACTCCCCAAAGCCTGTCCACCATCTACAAGGCACAAGTCAGCAGTGTGATGGAATATTCTCTGCTTGCCTGGATGGGTGCAGTTCCAACAACACTCAAGAAGCTGATCACCATCCAGGACAAAACAGCCCGCTTGATTGGCGCCTCATCCACAAACATTCACTCCCTCCACCACTGACGCACAGTGGCAGCATTGTGTACCATCTACAAGATTCACTGCAGCAACGCACCAAGGTTCCTTAGACAGCACCTTCCAAACCTGCAACCTCTACCAACTAGAAGGACAAGGGCAGCAAATGCATGGGAACACCATCACCTGCAAGTTCCCCTCCAAGTCACACACCATCCTGACTTGGAACTATATTGCTGTTCCTTCACTGTCGCTGGGTCAAAATCCTGGAACTCCCTTCCTAACAGCACTGTGGGTCTACCTACCTCACATGGACTACAGCGGTTCAAGAAGGCAGCTCACTACCACCTTCTCAAGGGCAATTAGGGATGGGCAATAAATGGTGGCCTAGCCACCGACGCCCACATCCCACGAATGAATAAAAAAAATCTCCCCACTAACTGTCCTAGCTGCTCGGCGAAGCATCTTAGCTCGTTAAAGACACTGGGTAATTGTAGGTGGTAGCTGCTGAGTGGACATGTGGGCACCTTGAATCTGTATTTCACCAAGAATCGGCACCTTAAGTTGCTGTGCTGTAATTCAGGAAAGAAAAAAAATAAACATTTTACCTATCAGGAAAAAAAACTCCCTTTTTTAAAACAAGCTTGAAAAACAGGCCCTAGCTTTGTTTAACTGCACACTGAACTTGGTTGTGTGTTGCTGTGTTTCAGTTATATCCTCCCCCTGGCAGGAAGTTTAAGATTAATTCTGTCTGCTCTAATTCCAGACAGGATGTGATCTAAACAGATAAAACAGACTCCACATTATTAACTGTGTGCGAGTCTCTTGCAGCCGGTGTGTAGGAACATCAGAGGCAGTACTGAGGTGAGTCAAGCAGTTCAGGAGGGATAGGGGATTGGTGCTCCATGGACAGTGTGCCATTAAAAACAGTCAAGCAAAGGTCTCACCTTGGGGGATGTTGGGGGGGGAGGTGCAGGGGTGGAATGGCTTCAGATGGGGGATCGGATGCCTTTCCATAGCTCCTTGAAGTCTGGGTGATGAATGGCTTTAGAGAGAGTGCAGAACCTATCTACCACTTCAGCCAAAAAAAGTTTCAGCACTCTCACCTCGAAGTCAGGAATTGTAGGTTCAAGACCCACTCTAGAGACCTTAGCACATCATCTAGGCTAACACTCCAGTGCAGTATTGAGGAAGTGTTGCTCTGTTGGAGCACTATTTTTTTGAGTGAGACATTAAACCAAGGCATCATCTGCCCTCTCAGGTGACTGTAAAGGATCCCATGCCACTATTCAAAGAACAGCAGGGGAGTACTCCCTGGTGTCCTGGCTAATAATTATCCCCCAACTAACACTTAAAACTGATGATCCGGTCATTATCTCACTGCTGTTTGTGGGAACTTGTTGTGTCACATTGGCTGTTACATTTCCCTATATAACAGTGACTACACTTCAAATGTACTTCAGTGGCTGGAAAGCACTTTGGGTCATCATGAGGTCGTGAAAGTCGATATGTAAATGCAAATCAAAGAATCACAGAATGCTACAGACTGAAGGAAGCCATTCTGCCCATTGTGCCTGTGTCAGCTCTTTGAGAGAGTGACCCAGTTAGTCCCACTCCACTGCTCTTTCTCCTTTCAGTATTTATCCAAATGCCTTTTTGAAAGTTATTATTGAATCTGCTTCCACCACCCTTTCAGGCTGCGCATTCCAGATCGTAAGTCACTGCATAAAACAAATTCTCGTGTCACGCCTCTGGTTCTTTTGCCAATCTCCTCAAATCTGTGTTCTCCGCTAAACAATCCTTCTGCCAGTGGAAACAGTTTCTCCATATTTACTCTATCAAAACCCTTCATGATTTTGAACACCTCTACCAAATCTCCCCTTAATCTTTCTCGCTCTAAGGAGAAAACCCCAGCTTCTCCAGTCTCTCCACATAACGTAAATCTTTCTTTCTGCTTTCATTGAGTAGGGACACCTGGGCTCCTCACCATGGCTTTTGAGTAAATGTACCGGAAGGTTTTGTGCCAATGAAGACCTGTAGGTTTCACATTTAATTTCCAGGATAATGCTTAGCTGATGACAACCAAAGCAACAATTAGAACACAGCAACTGGCATCAGCGCTCTTGGTTCATAGAGGAGAGAAAATAAGGGTGCATATAACAGTTGTCAGGTGGATGATACAACTGAGAACCAGGCTGAATACAGAAGGTTCAGAGGAGAAGTGAAAAAACAAATAAGAGAAGCAAAGCGAGAGAACGAGAAGAGACTTGCGGTTAACATAAAAAGGAACATAAAAGTCTTCGATAGGCATATAAATACTGAAATGATGGTGAAAGGAGTGGGGTCAATCAGGGACCAAAAGAAGATTTACACAAGGAACAGGGGCATGGCTGAGATACTAAATGAGTACTTTGCATCTGTCTTCACTAAGGAAGAAGATGCTGCCCAAGTCATGGTGAAAGAGGAGGTAATTGAGACAATGGCTGGGCTAAAAATTGATAAACAGCAGGTAATAGATAGGTTGGCTGTACTTAAAGTCGATAAGACACCAGGACCAGATGAGATGCATCCAAGGATACCTAGGGAAGTTAGGGTGGAAATTGCGGAGGCACAGGCCCTAATCTTCCTATCCTCCTTAGGTACAGGTGTGGTGCCAGAGGACTGGAGAATTGCAAACGTTACATCCTTGTTCAAAAAAAGGCTGCAGGGACAAGCCCAGCAACTACAGGCCAGTCATTTTAACTTGGTGGTGGGAAAGCTTTTAGAAACGATAATTTGGGACAAAACTATTTGTCACTTGGATAAATGTGAATTAGTTAAGGAAAGCCAGCAAGGATTTGTTAAGGGCAAATTGTGCTTAACTAACTTGCTTGTGTTTTTTGATGAGGTAACAGAAAGGGCTGATGAGAGTAATGTGGTTGATGTCATGTACACGGACTTTAAAAAGACACTTGATAAAATGCCATGTAACAGGCTTGTCAGCAAAGTTAGAGCTCATGGAATAAAAGGGACAGTAGTGACATGGATGCGAAATTGACTGAGTGACAGGAAACAGAGAGTAGCTGTGAACAGTTGTTTATCGGACTGGAGGAAGGTATATAGTGGGATTCCTCAGGGGTCAGTGTTAGGACCCCTGATTTTCTTGATATATATTAATGACTTAGACTTGGGTATACGGGGCACAATTTCAAAATGTGGGAATGACACAAAACTTGGAAGTATTGTGAACTGTGAGGAGAGTGATAAACTTCAAAAGGACATAGACAGGCTGGTGGAATGGGCGGACAAGTGACAGATGAAATTTAATGCAGAAAAGTGTGAGGTGATTCATTTTGGTAGGAAGAATGAGGAGAGGCAATATAAATTAAAGAGTACAATTCTAAATGGGGTGCAGGAGCAGAGGGCATATGTGCATAAATCATTCATGTTGCAGGGCAGGTTGGGAAGACAGTTAATAAAGCATACGGGATCCTGGACCTTATAAATTAGATCCAAGGAAGAGGCATATAAATTTGCCAGAAAGAACAACAGACCTGAGGATTGGGAGCAGTTTAGAATTCAGCAAAGGAGGACCAAGGGATTGATTAAGAAGGGGAAAATAGAATACGAGAGCAAGCTTGCGGGGAACATAAAAACTGACTGTAAAAGTTTCTATAGGTATGTGAAGAGAAAATGATTGGTGAAGACAAATGTAGGTCCCTTACAGTCAGAAACAGGGGAATTTATTATGGGGAACAAAGAAATGGCTGACCAACTAAATGCATACTTTGGGTCTGTCTTCACAAAGGAGGACACAAATATCATACCAGAAATGTTGGGGAACACATGGCTTTTTGAGAGAGAGGAACTGAAAGAAATCAGTATTAGTAGAGAAATGGTGTTGGTGAAATTGATGGGACTGAAGGCCGCTAAATTCCCAGGGCCTGATGGTATGCATCCCAGAGTACTTAAGGAAGTGGCCCTAGAAATAGTGGATGCATTGGTGGTCATCTTCCAAGATTCTATAGACTTTGGAACAGTTCCTACAGATTGGAGGGTAGCTAATGTAACCCCACGATTTAAAAAGGGAGGTAGAGAGAAAGCAGGGAATTATAGACCAGTCAGCCTGACGTCGGTAGTAGGGAAAATTCTAGAGTCCATTATCAAAGATTTTATAGCAGATCACTTAGTGGTAGAATTGGGCAGAGTCAGCATGGATTTAGGAAAGGGAAATCATGCTTGACAAATCTACTAGAATTCTTCGAGGATGTAACTAGCAGAGTTGATGAGGGGGAACCAGTGGATGTGGTTTATTTGGACTTTCAGAAGGCTTTCGGCAAAGTCCCACATAAGAGATTAGAGTGTAAAATTAAAGTGCATGGAATTAGGGATAGTGTATTGCGATGGATAGAAAATTGGTTGGCAGACAGGAAATAAAGGATAGGGATAAACGAGTCATTTTCCGAATGGCAGGCAGTGACTAGTGGGGTACCGCAGGGATTGGTGCTAGGACCCCAGCCATTCACAATATATATTAATGATTTAGATGAGGGAATTAAATGTAATATTTCCAAATTTGCAGATGACACAAAACTGAGTGGGAGGGTGAGTTGTGAGGAGGATGCAGAGAGGCTTCAGGGTGATTTGGACAAGTTGAGTGAGTGGGCTAATGCATGGCAGATGCAGAATAATGTACATATATGTGAGGTTATCCACTTTGGTAGCAAAAACAGGAAGGCAGATTATTATCTGAACGGTTATAAACTGAGAGAGGGGAATATGCAGCGAGACCTGGGTGTTCTCGAACACCAGTCGCTGAAGGTAAGCATGCAGGTGCAACAGGCGGTAAAAAAGGCAAATGGTATGTTGGTCTCCATAGCGAGAGGATTCGAGTGCAGGAGCAGGGATGTCTTGTTGCAATTATACAGGGTCTTTGTGAGGCCACACCTGGAATACTGTGTGCAGTTTTGGTCTCCTTATCTGAGGAAGGATGTTCTTGCTATAGAGGGAGTGCAGCAAAGGTTTACCAGACTGATTCCTGGGATGGCGGGACTGACGTATGAGGAGAGATTGAGTCGGTTGGGATTATATTCGCTGGAGTTCAGAAGAGTGAGGGGGGATCTCATAGAAACCTATAAAATTCTAACAGGACTTGACAGGACAGATGTAGGAAGGATGTTCCCGATGGTGGGGGAGTCCAGAACCAGGGGTCATAGTCTAAGGATATGGGGTAAACCTTTCAGAACTGAGATGAGGAGAAATTTCTTCACCCAGAGAGTGGTGAGCCTGTGGAATTCGCTACCACAGAAAGCAGTTGAGGCCAAAACATTGTATGTTTTCAAGAAGGAGTTAGATATAGCTCTTGGGTCTAAAGGGATCAAAGGGTACGGGGCAAAAGCAGGAACAGGTTACTGAATCGGATGATCAGCCATGATCATAATGAATGGCGGAGCAGGCGTGAAGGGCCGAATGGCCTACTCCTGCTTCTATTTTCAATGAGCATTGAGTAAAAGAGCAAGGATGTTATGCTAAACCTGTATAAAACACTGTTTCGGCCTCAACTGAAGTACTGTGACCAGTTCTGGGCATCACACTTTAGGAAGGATGTTATGGCATTAGAGAGAATGCAGAAAAAATTCATGAGAATGGTTCCAGGAATGAAAAACTTCAGTTATGTGGATAGTTTGGAGAAGCTGGGTCTGTTCTCCTTGGAGAAGAGAAGATTAAGAGGAGATTTGATAGAGGTGATCAAAATCATGAGTGGTCTGGACAGAGTAGATAGGAAGAAACTGTTCCAAATTGGGAGAAGGAGCCAGAACCAGAGGACACCGGTGATTGGTAAAAGAAGCAACAGTGACATGAGGAAAAACATTTTTTTGCAGCGAGTGGTTAGGATCTGGAATGCACTGCCTGAGAGTGTGGCGGAGGCAGGTTCAATCAAGGCCTTCAAAAGAGAACTGGATAATTATCTGAAGAGAAAAAATTTGCAGGGCTACCAGGAAAAAGCAGGAGAGTGGGACCAGGTGAGTTCCTCTTGCAGGGAGTAGGCACAGACACAATGGACTGAATGGCCTCCTTCTGTGCTGTAACCATTCAATGATTCTAAAAGCTCAGCAGGGTTTCTGCTCCCGATTAGTGTGCAGTGACTCTGGATAGAAAGTGTGAGGGCAGGACTGGACTTGGGGGTGATACCCCATCCCCTTCCCCAATGGCCCAAAACTGTAAAGGCTCACAGAGGAAGAATGGTCATTTGGGTGAGGGGAGGTGAGGGTGAGGTGAGGAGATCCTACACCCCAGCAATGAAGGGGGGGGGCGGAGGGAAATGGAGAATAGTATAAACAAACGGGTGATTCTTACATTAAAACTCAGCCGCACAAAGTTCCGTTTCCCATCACCTCCATCCGTACTGACCAATACTGGCTCCCTGTCCAACACACTGAATTGAATATCCGTATCCTCAATCTATCCATGGCCTCACCACCCCTGTTCTGAGCTTTTCCACCATACTTCGCATTTTTAAAAATTAATTTTGTGGGATGTGGGCATCGCTGACTAGGCCAGCATTTATTGCCCATCCCTAATTGCCCATGAACCGAGTGCCTCATATGTAGGCCAGACCAGGTAAGGACAGCAGATTTACTTCCCTAAAGGATATTAGTGAACCAGATAGGTTTTTATAACAATTGACAATGGTTTCATGGACATCATTAGACTAGCTTTAGTAATTGAATTAAAATTTCACCATCTGACGTGGTGGGATTTGAACCCATTGGCCTGGGCTCTGGATTACTAGTCCAGTGACATTACCACTACACCACCACATCCTGAACTCTACAGTCCTTTGACTCTTTCCCCCCTTGTCCCACCATGAGTGGCATAGCTTTCAACTGCCTCTGTCCTACTCTCTCTTCTGCATTATAGTACTTCAAAAGTATTTCATTGTCTGTGAAGTGCTCTGGGAGGTCCTGAGGTCATGAAAGGTGCTACATAAATGCTTCTTCCTTTCTTGCTTTTTTAAGCCCCGATCCCTTTCCGCCTTTAACCCCAAATCATCTCAACCCCATCTTTTTAAACAAACATTTCGTCACCTCTGCTCAACTCCTCCTCGATGACTTGCTGTCCCTTCCCTTTACCTACTTCCATTTGTGAAGCACCTTGGACATTTTACTGCATTAAAATCACTACATAAATGCAAGTTATGTTGAACTCATGTGAGTGGATTCTGGTTTAGCCCAAAAAACTCTCAAACAGCCTTCTGAATCCCTGACACAAATTCCCCTTTTTATGCCCTGGCTATTCCTGATAAACTGAACAATTTTTCTAGCGATGTTCCCAGCTGTCAGGGTGCTCTCTATATTAGCAGCAGCTGAAGCTTAAACATGGAACAAACATAAATCCGAGGTTACCTAAGTGCACAGCTTTGACAAAATGTAATTACAACACCAAAAAAAACTCTCCTTTCAGACCTGCGTAACCTGAGCCATAAGCGATTGTGCTGTATAAGCAGGCTTTATCTCCAAGTAAATACCTGCTGGCCGGTCCACCAACCCCCATCTTGTCTGGCTAGTTTAGGTTAAAGAACATATTGCTGTTTACAACAGAAATTAGGACACTGAATTGCAGAGGCGACAGGGTTCAAACTAATTGTAAATGCACTAACTATGGTTTACAAATTCAAAAAATTTACAATCACTGGGTGGGCCCAGAAATTAGCTGAGCACAACACAAAGCAGGATTAACAGGAGCAGAGCGAGAGAGAGAGAGAGAGAGAGAGAGCGGATTCAGGTCAGGCACATTTAATATTCTGTTTTTCACATGCTTTTTAGTTCACCTCAGGAAAGGGATTGCTAATAAAATACTGATTGGGTAAATGGAGAGGAACTATTTCCTCTGGTGGGTGTGTGCTGAACAAGGGGACACAATCTTAAAATTAGAGCTCGGCCATTCAGGATGTCAGGAAGCACTCCTTCACACAAAGGGTGGCGGAAATCTGGAGCTCTCTCCCTCAAAAAGCTGCGTTTATATCTAGTTTCTCGCTTCTCCCAGGAAATCACATGGTTTTGGGTGGGATGGAGAGTTTATATATTGTGATAGGTATCACAATTATGTGGGACATGCTGGATGGACCAGAGGGGCTTTATCTGTTCAATAGCAAGTTTGTAAAAAGAATCTGTTGAGGATGGGGGTCAATGAAAAATTTCAAAACTGAGATTGATAGATTTTTTTTCAGTAAGGGTATTCAGGGCATTGGGACCAAGGTGGGCAAGATGGAGTTAAGAGATGGATCAACCATGATCTAATTGAGTGACAGAACATGCTTGAGGTGCTGAATGGCCTCCTCCTGTTGCTATGTAAAAGCTTTAGCAGCAGAGAATTACATTATAATTTGGAAAGATTTTTACAAAGAAATATTCTCCCCATCTGTCCTGAAACAGCTGATTCTTGTTGGGGTATGGGACTGCTGCACAACAGAAGGAAGTCTTGCAATAACTGTACAGAGCTTTGGTGAGATCACACCTGGAGTCCAGTACATCAGGGAGAACTCCCCCACACTTCTATGAAATACTGCCTTGGGATCTTTTACATCAACCTAAGACATCAGACAGGGCCTCTGTTTAATGTCTCATCCGAAAGATGGATGCCCAGACCATCAGGAATAGAAACCCTACCTGTTCTGCCACCCATCTCCAACCTGGAGATAGCTCACTGTGCTTTTCATGTTTATTTTCTTTAATTGCTACTCACTTAATAGACACCAAGGCCAATACTTTCACTGGAAACCTGCATGATAATAGAGGCATACGAACATACAAATTAGGAGCAGAAATAGGCCATTTGGCCTCTCAAGCCCGCTCTGTTATTCAATAAGATCATGGCTTATATGTTTGTACTTTGAATTCCACACTCCCATCTACTACCGATAACCTGAGATTCCCTTGCCTAACAAGAATCTATCTACCTCCGCCTTAAAAATATTCAATGACCCCCGTCTCCACCAGCTTTTGAGGCAGAGAGTTCCAAAGTCACACAACCCTCAGAGAAGAAATTTCTCCCCATCTCTGTCCTAAAAGGGTGACCCCCTAATTTTAAAACAGTGCTCCCTAGTTCTGGACTCACCCACAAAAGGAAACATCCTTTCCACATCCACCTTGTCAAGACTGTTCAGGATCTTATAAACTTCAATCAAGTCTCCTCTCACTCTTTTAAACTCCAGCGAAAATAAGCCCAGTCTGTTGAACCTTTCCTCATAAGACAACCCGCTCATTCCAGGTATCAATCTAGTAAACCTCCTCTGAACCGCCTCCAACACATTCACATCCTTCCGTAAATAAGGAAGCAAAACAGTACACAGTATTCGAGATGTGGTCTCACCAATGCCCTGTATAACTGAAGTATAACATACTTTCATTTTCAATTCCTCTTGTAATAAAGGATAGCATTCCACTAGCCTTCTTTATTACCTGCTGTACCTGCACACTAACTTTTCGTGACAGCTGCACTGGAACACCTAGATCCCTCTGCACCTTGGAATTCTGCAGTCGTTCTCTGCTTAAGTAAGGCACTGCTCAGGGAAAACTGCTGCAAAGTATAAATATATCATGGTCTACTGGCAGACTTGTGAACTTATAACTTGAGGAATGACCCCGAGGCTAACATTACAACACGTTAAGCTTTCAGAGGCTGATATCAGCACATTAATTTTTAAGCTATGGTTTTAAGGAAACTATAGTGAAAGGTTTATTAATAACAACATCCATGTCTGCATCAGTTTTTTGAAAATTAATCTTTCAAATACAATGGTTGATTTGCTCATCTAAGTAATGAGCCTAATACAAAAGCAAAATACTGCAGATGCTGGAAACCTGAAATAAAAACTGAAAATGCTGGAAATACTGGGGTTCAGTTCTGACAAAAGGTCATCGACCTGAAAAGTTAACTCTTACTCCCCCTCCACAGATGCAGCCAGACCTGCTTAGCATTTCCAGCATTTTCTGTAAATAATAAACCTGTACGAATACATTAATAGCAGAGTATCGCCCTGTAATCCATTGCACTCTATTCCCTGGTTAGACCTCCAGCACCCTTACACAAAGGGGATTCTGTGACCATCGCCAGATGGACAGGCTGCAACTCTCTCAACTAAAATTCTTCGAATGAGAAAGAAACATTTGCATTTATATAGTGCCTTTCACAACTCAGGATGGCACAAAGTGCTTTACAGCCAATGAAGTACTTTTGAAGTGTAGACATGTTGTAATGTAGGAAACAGGGCAGCCAATTTGTGCACAGCAAGCTCCTACAAACAGCAGTGTGATAAAGAACAGACAGTTAGTTTTCTGGTAGTGTTAGTTGAGAGATAAACATTGGCCAGGACACTGGGGAGAACTCTCCTGCTCTTCTTCAAAATATTAAGGAATCATTTTACGTTCAGCGAAAGACAGCACCTTTAGCAGTGCAGCACTCTGTCAGTACTGCACTGGCAGTGTCAACCTGGATTATTTGCTCAAGTCCCTTCGGAGCAGAGAGAGTGACCCACTGAATCATGGCGGACATGGATAACACTTTCAACCAAGATACCAATGGTCCTGATATCCAGCTGGATGTTAAAGGTCCCACAGTACTATGTAATTGCTAATGTTGTCCCCTTGTTTAAGAAGGGTAGCAGGGATAATCCAGGTAATTATAAACAGGTGAGCCTGACGTCAGTGGTAGGGAAGCTGCTGGAGAAGATACTGAGGGATAGGATCTATTCCCATTTGGAAGAAAATGGGCTTATCGGTGATAGGCAACATGGTTTTGTGCAGGGAAGGTCATGTCTTACCAACTTAATAGAATTCTTTGAGGAAGTGACAAAGTTGATTGATGAGGGAAGGGCTGTCGATGTCATATACATGGACTTCAGTAAGGCATTTGATAAGGTTCCCCATGGCAGGCTGATGGAGAAAGTGAAGGCGCATGGGGTCCAAGGTGTACTAGCTAGATGGATAAAGAACTGGCTGGGCAACAGGAGACAGAGAGTAGCAGTAGAAGGGAGTTTCTCAAAATGGAGACGTGTGACCAGTGGTGTTCCACAGGGATCCGTGCTGGGACCACTGTTGTTTGTGATATACATTAATGATTTGGAGGAAAGTATAGGTGGACTGGTTAGCAAGTTTGCAGACGACACTAAGATTGGTGGAGTAGCAGATAGTGAAGGGGACTGTCAGAGAATACAGCAGAATATAGATAGATTGGAGAGTTGGGCAGAGAAATGGCAGATGGAGTTCAATCAGGGCAAATGCGAGGTGATGCATTTTGGAAGATCTAATTCAAGAGTGAACTATACAGGAAAAGTCCTGGGGAAAATTGATGTCCAGAGAGATTTGGGTGTTCAGGTCCACTGTTCCCTGAAGGTGGCAACGCAGGTAAATAGAGTGGTCAAGAAGGCATACGGCATGCTTTCCTTCATCGGACGGGGTATTGAGTACAAGAGTTGGCAGGTCATGTTACAGTTGTATAGGACTTTGGTTCGGCCACATTTGGAATACTGCGTGCAGTTCTGGTCACCACATTACCAAAAGGATGTGGATGCTTTGGAGAGGGTGCAGAGGAGGTTCACCAGGATGTTGCCTGGTATGGAGGGCGCTAGCTATGAAGAGAGGTTGAGTAGATTAGGATTATTTTCATTAGAAAGACGGAGGTTGAGGGGGGACCTGATTGAGGTGTACAAAATCATGAGAGGTATAGACAGGGTGGATAGCAAGAGGCTTTTTCCCAGAGTGGGGGATTCAATTACTAGAGGACACGAGTTCAAAGTGAAAGGGGAAAGGTTTAGGGGGGATATGCGTGGAAAGTTCTTTACGCAGAGGGTGGTGGGTGCCTGGAACGCGTTGCCAGCGGAGGTGGTAGATGCAGGCACGATGGCGTCTTTTAAGATGTATCTAGACAGATACATGAATGGGCAGGAAGCAAAGAGATACAGACCCTTAGAAAATAGGCGACATGTTTAGATAGAGGATCTGGATCGGCGCAGGCTTGGAGGGCCGAAGGGCCTGTTCCTGTGCTGTAATTTTCTTTGTTCTTTGTTCTTTGTGATGGAGGACAGGATGTTCTGGGAAACATGCCTCTCTCAATGCATAACACCAGAAAATACTGACAGTCAATTCATTCAGTCCAGCACTGTTTGTGGGATTTAGCTGTATGCACAGTGGCCACTGTTTTTGCCTAGATAACTACCACTGCACTACAGCACTTCAAAGTAATTTGTTGCACATAAAGTGCTTTGAGATATTTCTGATAAGGTGAGCTATAAATACAAGTTAGCGTTAAGTTCTGTACAGAGTTCCTGTGCGGAGTTTGCAAGTTCTCCCTGTGCCTGCGTGGGTTTCCGCCGGGTGCTCTGGTTTCCTCCCACAGCCAAAGACTTGCAGGTTAATAGGTAAATTGGCCATTGTAAATTGCCCCTAGTGTAGGTAGGTGGTAGGAGAATGGTGGGGATGTGGTAGAGAATTTGGGGTTAATGTAGGATTAGTATAAATGGGTGGTTGTTGGTTGGCACAGACTCAGTGGGTCAAAGGGCCTGTTTCAGTGCTGTATCTCTAAACAAATAAATAAAATGACAGGGAGTGTGTTACAGGGCTTTTTGCAGTGTCCAATTAACGTTTATGAACCACTCCCAGGTACAGTCTGAACCATGCAATTAGGTGGCAACTCCAATAATTCACTTGCTGGTTTCCAGAATTCCAGTAACTTATTCCTTATAACATCATCTCCTGCTCCAGGGAACCAAACAGCTAAGGAACAGGATCTAACTGTTGAAATCATGTTAACCAGAATGAAAGCACTCGACAACCTTGAGTTATAGGTTTTCTGCTGGTAAAGTTGCAGAAAACTGACGCATGTCATGTGGGTAAAAATCTGCCAAAGTCTGCTGACCTAGCTCCGTTCTCAGGAATCTTCCAACCAATTCGCTGGGTGCAAGGAAGTTGACCACTTTGCCACTCCAGAGCTGCCCATCCACTGTTGGACTGCTATAGGACTAAGTATTATTTTGTGGATGTCCAATGCCCAATTGGTCATTTGATCATGCACAGATGTATTGGGCTCTCTATGCATGGAGACTAACTCTACTTATACACATAAACAGGGGAGCGTAGTGCAATCAATCACTCTACCATGACTTGGACTGTAATATGAAAGATTTGACTGAGGCAGTGCTGCACTGTTAGAGGTGTTGTCTTCTGTATGAGATGTTAAACCAAGGCCCCGACTGCCCTCTCAAGTGGATGTTAAAATATCCCATGCTATTTCACAGTAGAGCAGGATGTTCTCCCCGGTGTCCTGGTCAATATTTATCCCTCAATCAACATCACAAAAACAGATTATCTGGTCATGATCACATTGCTGTTTGTGGGAGATTGCTATGTGAAAATTGGCTGTTGGGTTTCCTACATTACAACATTGACTATACTTCAAAAAGTATTTCATTGGCTGTGAAGTGCTTGGAGGTTGTCAAAGGTACTATAGAAATGCAAGTCTTTCTTTTGTCTGTTGAGCGAATGCATGTTCCAAACAAAGCAGGGTAACAGTGGCTAAATACAGTGTGGGATTTGAAAGTCAAACTACATCATCTATCAGCCACAAAGCCTGGTTAAGTACTTTTTCCTCCTTATTGTTTTCTACATCTTGATTAGTCATTGCTTTTGATTTGAGTTGACTGACAGGAAACAGAAGATCAATTTTGTGTGTTATCACTGAAAGTTATCCCAGTAAGAACTGTACTTTCATCTTATAGAAGCCTTAACCTAATCCTGCAAAAATGATATTCAAACCTAAAGGACTTCCAGCTTTTGAAAACCTGGACTCTATTTACAGATTAAGTTGAGGACTCTATAGAATGGTGAAATGGAATTGACTTGAAAAATGGGCAACTTACATAAATTCTGTTTTAAAAATTCAATATTATTTATTGTACTTTAGGTGGTCATTGTAAAATATAATACATAAATGGAGCAAGCAGCGAGAATTGCTTTATTGGTGAATACTTTGTGTGAAGTCCTTCAGTTCTTGGATACCTACTGGAGGCCCACATGTCCTTGTTTATGTTACCCTCACCATGGTAACTAAACAGGCACTTCAAATGTAACCCCTCATCAGCATTAACCTATATACAGATTTAAGCAAAATGCCTTCAGCAGATGTTATTTACTCCTGGAATCATAAAATAGAATCATCGAATAGTTATAGCACAGAAGGAGGCCCTTTGGCCTGTCATGTCTTTGTTGGCTCTCTTCAAGATCAACTAGTCCCACTCCCCTGCCCTGCAAATTTTTTCCCTTTTCTCCTGGAATTTTTCTGCTGTGTGGTAATTAAGGTGGTACAATGGGTCTCAGTGCTTCTGGACTAGGGAGGGAGGAGAAAAGAAAATCAGCCAGGCTTCTCATTCCTTATCTTCTTTCTTTTCTTTTCTTTTGGGCCTCCTTATCTCGAGAGACAATGGATATGCGCCTGGAGGTGGCCAGCGGCCCGCGAAGCAGCGCCCGGAGCGGCCACAAAGGCCAACTCCGGAGTGACAGGCTCCTCCACAGGCGCCGCAGAGAAACCCGTCCGTCGGGGCTGCCGCACAGCCGGCTCTCCCCCTGCGCCCCCGCCCCCCCCCCCCGCCAACTACCAAGTCTCCTTATCTATATTAATATAAAAACTGGAGCAAAGTCAAGGATGGGAAACAGTGTTTGGCCAGTTAAAGCCCATTCTTCAACCCTAGAAAAGAGGGAGAGAGAAAACAGGGATCTACAGGCCAGTTAGCCTGACATCAGTTGTAGGGAAAATGTTGGAATCTACTATTAAGGAAGCCTTAACAATGCACTTAGAAAATTAATGATGAGACAAAATCAACACCGTTTTACAAAACAGAAATCACAAATTTATTAGAGATTTTTGAGGATGTAACTAGTAGGGTACATAGAACATAGAACATAGAAAAATACAGCACAGAACAGGCCCTTCGGCCCACGATGTTGTGCCGATCCTTTGTCCTCTGTCAAGGACAATTTAATCTATACCCCATCATTCTCCTTTATCCATATACCTATCTAAAAGCCGTTTGAAAGTCCCTAAAGTTTCTGACTCAACAACTTCCCCAGGCAAGGCATTCCATGCCCCGACCACTCTCTGGGTAAAGAACCTTCCCCTGACATCCCCCTTATATCTCCCACCCTTCACCTTAAATTTATGACCCCTTGTAACGCTTTGCTCCACCCGGGGAAAAAGTTTCTGACTGTCTACCCTATCTATTCCCCTGATCATCTTATAAACCTCTATCATGTCACCCCTCATCCTTCTCCGTTCTAATGAGAAGAGGCCTAGAATGTTCAGCCTTTCCTCGTAAGACTTATTCTCCATTCCAGGCAACATCCTGGTAAATCTCCTCTGCACCCTCTCCAAGGCTTCCACATCCTTCCTAAAATGAGGCGACCAGAACTGCACACAGTACTCCAAATGAGGCCTTACCAAGGTCCTGTACAGCTGCATCATCACCTCACGGCTCTTAAATTCAATCCCTCTGCTAAGGGGGAACCAATAAATAAGGGGGAACCAATAAATGTGATATACTTGGATTTCCAAAAGGCTATTGTGCAAGATAAGGATGCATGGAGTTGGGGGTAATATATGAGCATGGATAAAGGATTATTTAGTGGACAGAAAGCACAAAGTAAGGATAAACAGGGCATTTTCAAGTTGGCAGGCTATAATTAGTGGAGTGCTGGGGCCTCAGCTACTTACAATCTACATTAATATTCTTCTTTGGCCTCCTTATCTCGAGAGACAATGGGTAAGCGCCTGGAGGTGGTCAGTGGTGTGTGGAGCAGCGCCTGGAGTGGCTATAAAGGCCAATTCTAGAGTGACAGGCTCTTCCACAGGTGCTGCAGAAAAATGTGTTTGTCGGGGCTGTTACACAGTTTGGCTCTCCCCTTGCGCTTCTGTCTTTTTTCCTGCCAACTACTAAGTCTCTTCGACTCGCCACACTTTAGCCCCGCCTTTATGGCTGCCTGCCAGCTCTGGCGAACGCTGGCAACTGACTCCCACGACTTGTGATCAATGTCACAGGACTTCATGTCGCGTTTGCAGACGTCTTTAAAGCGGAGACATGGACGGCCGGTGGGTCTGATACCAGTGGCGAGCTCGCTGTACAATGTGTCTTTGGGGAGCCTGCCATCTTCCATGCGGCTCACATGGCCAAGCCATCTCAAGCGCCACTGACTCTGTAGTGTGTATAAGCTGGGGATGTTGGCCGCCTCGAGGACGTCTGTGTTGGAGATACAGTCCTGCCACCTGATGCCAAGTATTCTCCGGAGGCAGCGAAGATGGAATTACATTAATATATAATCTATATTAAATGAAGAGACCAAGAGTAATGTATCTACACTTGCTGAAAACACAAAGCTAGGTGGGAATGTAAGCTGTGAGGAGGGAAGGAGACAGCAAGCAGGAACCTACAGGGCTGTTAGCTTAACATTTGTCTTAGGGAAAATGTTATAAGGTATTCTTAAAGACGTTATAGCAGGGCACTTAGAAAAATTCAAGATAATCAGGCAGAGTCAACATGGTTTTGTGAAAGAGAAATCATGTTTAACCAATTTATTAGAGTTCTTTGAGGAAGTAACATGTGCTGTGGATAAAGGGGAAATGGTGGATGTACCAGATGGAGAGGCTGCAACTCTCTCAACTAAAATTCTTTGGATAATTTCCAGAAGGCATTTGTTAAGATGCCACATCAAAGGTTATTTGTGGAAAATAAAAGCTCATGGTGTAGGGGGTAACATATTGGCATGGATAGAAGATTGGCGAGCTAACAGGAAAAAGAGAGTAGGCATAAATGGGTCATTTTCTGGTTGGCAAGATGTAACAAGTGGTGTGCAGCACAAATCAGTGCTGGGGCCTCAACTTTTTTTACAGTTTATATAAATGACTTGGATAAAGGGACCAAAGGTATGGTTGTTTAGTTTAGTTTAGTTTAGTTTAGTTTAGAGATACAGCACTGAAACAAGCCCTTCGGCCCACCGAGTCTGCGCCGACCATCAACCACCCATTTATACTATTCCTACCACATCCCCACCTGTCCCTATATTTCCCTACCACCTACCTATACGAGGGGCAATTTATAATGGCCAATTTACCTATCAACCAGCAAGCCAAAGACTTGGCATGTGGGAGGAAACCGGAGCACCCGGAGGAAACCCATGCAGACACAGGGAGAACTTGCAAACTCCTCACAGGCAGTACCCAGAATTGAACCCGGGTCACTGGAGCTGTGAGGCTGCGGTGCTAACCACAGTGCCACTGTGCCGCTAAATTTGCTTATGACAAAGATAGGTAGGAAAGTAAGTTATGAAGAGTTGCAGAGTTCTAAGATGCAGAGGGATCTGGGTGTCCTAGCGCATGAATAGCAAAAGGTTAGTACGCAGATCCAGCAAGTAATTAGGAAAGCTAATAAAATGTTATTGTTTCTTGCAAGGAGAATTGAATACAAAAGTAGGGAGGTTATGCTTCAGTTATACAGGGCATTGGTGAGACCATATCTGGAGTATTGTGTACAATATTGGTCTCCTTATTTAAGGAAGGATATAAATGTGTTGGAAGCTGTTCAGAGAAGGTTTACTAGACTAATACCTGGAATGGGTGAGTTGTCTTACGAGGAAAGGTTGGACAGTCTAGGTTTGTATCCGCTGGAATTTAGAAGAGTATGATTGAAACATATAAGATTCTGAGGGGTCTTGACAGGGTGGATGTGGAAAGGATGTTTCCTCTTGTGGGAAAATTTAAAACTAGGTGTCACTATTTAAAAATAAGGGATTGCCTATTTAAGCCAGAGATGAGGAGAATTTTTTCTCTCAGAGGGTCGTGAGTCTTTGGAATTCTCTTCCTTAAAAGGCAGTGGAAGCAGAGTCTTTGAATATTTTTAAGGCAGAGGTAGATAGATTCTTGATAAGCAAGGGGGTGCAAGGTTATTGGAGATAGGCGGGAATGTGGAGTCGCGGTTGCAATCGAGCAGGCTCGAGGGGTTGAGTGGCCAATTCCTACTCCTAATTCGGATGTTTGTATGACACAAAGAGGCTGCAAAGAGACATGGACAGGTTTAACGAATGGGAAACAAATTGGCAGATAGAGTATAATGTGGGGAAATGTGAGGTTATTCACTTTGGTAGTAAGAAAAGAAGAACAGAATATTTTTGTACAATTGTACGGGGCCTTGGTAAGACACCACTCGGAGCATTGTGAGCAGTTTTGGTCTCCATATTTGAAGAAGGTTATACTTGCATTGGAGGCAGTACAGTGGAGGTTCACTAGATTGGTTCCTGGGATGAGAGGGTTGTCCTATGATAAGAGGCTGAGTAAATTGGGTCTATACTCTCTGGAGTTTAGAAGAATGAGAGGTGATCTTATTTAAACGTACAAAATTCTGATGAGGCTTGACAGGGTAGACGCTGAGAGGTTGTTTCCCTTGGCTGGGGAATCGAGAGCACAGGGGCACAGCCTCAGGCAAGGGGTTGATCATTTAGGACTGAGATGAGGAGAAATCTCTTCACTCAAAGGGTTGTGGATCTTCGGAATTCTCTACCCCAGAGGGTGTGTTAAGGCTGAGATAGACAGATTTTTGGTATCTCAAGGAATCAAGGGATATATGGGGAGTGGGCAGGAAAGTGGAGTTGAGGCAGAAAATCAGCCATGATTGCACTGAATGGCAGAGCAAGCTCAAGGGGCCGTAGGGTCTTCTCCTGTTCCTATTTCTTATGTTCTTACTGTACACATAAACAAGGAAGCACAATGCAATCAGGTCATGCTGCCATGACTGAGACTTTAATATAAGAGGTTAGACTGAGGGAGTGCTGCACTGTTGGAGGTGATGGTTTTCAGATGAGACGTTAAACAAAGGCCCCATCTGCCGGCTCAAGTGGTTGTTAAAAGATCCCATTCCATTTAAAAATTGAGCAGCCAAGTCAAAGGTGACAAACAGTATTCACCTGTCAAAGCCCATCCCTCATTTATCCCTCAACCAAAATCACTGACGATTATGCAATCATTATCATATAATTGTTTGTTGGATCTTACTATGTGTAAAAAGGCTGCTGTTTCCCTACATTTCAACATTGACTACACTTCAAAAGTACTTCATTGGCTGTAAAGCGCTTTGGGACATCCTGAGTTTGTGAAAGGTGCTATATAAATACAAGTTTTTTTTCTTTTTTCCCTGGCTGTCCTATATTCCCATCCAGCTGTATCTAGAACACCCCTAATACATCTGTCTCCAATCCAGTATGGAAGATTATTCCTAACATTTCTCCCACTTGGAGTAAAAAAAGTTCTCCATAAGATTGGTTTCAAATTTACTTCTGACTAACTGTATTTATGCCATCTTTGTCCTTGCTTACTCTGAAGCAATATTCTAGGTTACTTTATCTAAAACCATTTAATACCCAATGTGGTCCTGGTAGAAGTGCATCAGGCAAGGACAAGACTGGACTTAACTGTGATACCTCTGGTGGTGGAACAACAAACCAACACTCACATTCTGGACTTGCACATGAAGGGCTGCTACTTGGGTGAAGTACCGAAGAGTTCCTGTCATCTGTGGAACTGTGCCCAGGTAGGAGACAGCGCTTTCAAGAAAAGAAGGGAGATATTTCCACTCGTTTGGGAGTCCAAAACTGGAGGCCATAAATATAAAATTGTCACTGATAAATCCAATAAGGAATTCAGGAGAAACTTCTTTACCCAGAAAGTGGTGTTACGACCAGGTGAGAAAGGTGTCGAGGGGTCCTTCTCAGCCTTCACCTGGTCTTACTGTAACAGGGTTTTATTTCTAAACACTGTTTTTAGCTCCCCCTTGGTGAATCCTTGTTCAATGCTTTCCAATTATAAGGCAAAGAAATGAGCACAGGCTTTCTTAGGTTTAAAGAAGAAAGGTGAAATTTTATTAAAGTTAAACTCTAATTCGGTTGACGCCGACGGATACACGACGTGCCCATACTAGCATGCATAAGCGATACACACATGCAAATAGAGACAGAAAAGAGCAGAAAAAATAAAGCAGAAAAGTTTGAGGCAATATCTGAAGAGTTTTTGTTATGGGTCTTCAAGCTCACTGTATAGTCCTTGCTTGTAGGTAGATCTTGCTTTTCGCTGGGGCCCAGTATTCTTCTTAAACCTTGTTCACTGTAGGAGACTTTTCTCTCTTGGGGTTCATGTGTCTTCAATGGATCTTGGAGTTCCATGAGAAAGAGATGGGAGCAGACAGGGGAGACTCTTTTCAATCCAGGAGCCAAGAGCTTTCTGCCAGTTCAAACACAGTCTCCACAATTTAAAACTCCCCTAGTTGGCCAGCAGGGTGGTTATGTGACCAAACTGGTTTCACCAGGTCTTTTCTGTGTATTGTATGGCAGCAGGGGATAGCACTCCTTTGTTCCAACACTGTTTGCTAATATGCAAAAATGTCTTTCTGGCCAGGGGCCTGGCGATTCCTTGTAAAAGGCCTCCTCTTCTTCCCAGCAACAATTTGAAATTTATGTCCATGTGGCGAAATTAATGTGCCTTATTCTTGGCAGGTGGGGGCCTGCATGATAGGAGTGAGAATGCAGAACTTGCAATCACATAGTTGTTGAGGCGAATGACATAGATGCAATTAAGGGGAAGCTCGATAAACACATGAGGGAGACAAGAACAGAAAGATATGCTGATAGGGTGAGATGAAGTAGGTTCGGACGAGGCTTGTGTGGACCATAGACCAGGTGTGCTCTATATTTGATGTAATTCTATGAAAGAGAGAAAACTGGGCAAAGCAAACATTTGTTTGTTGGAAAGGATGTTCACCTTGTGACATTCTGTGCTGGAAAATACCTAAAATTGAGTGCTTGCTGACAAGGAGAATTTCAGCCTGTTAAAAATATATAACACACAGGTGATTCCAATCAAGTGTTTGTAGTAAGATCTCATCCATAGACAAACTGGACCAGCAAAGGTGTTGTGGGCTGAGCCCGTGTCATGCAGAATATAAATGAAGCTTCATACCATTTGTATTAAGAGTCAAGGGTTATGGGGAACAGGCAGGAAAGTGGAGTTGAGGCCAAGATCAGATCAGACATAATCGTATTGAGTGGGGGAGCAGGCTCAAGTCCTACTCCTGCACCTTTCTTATTTATCCTCAGCAAGCCTGCTGATTACAAACAGTGCTCAAGATAATCTTATGGGGGATTTGAGCAAACATGGCATAGACCAGTTGGACCAAATGGCCTGTTGCTGTGTATATACATACAAACAACTCCTTACATAGGATTTAGCAGTTATTACTCTAAGTGAAACTTAAAAGCTTGCCCCTGACCCTGCCTCTTTTGTCATGTTTTAAATTGATCATTCAAGGTGTGCCGTAAAACCTGCTTTCTCTTTTACAGCTGCAAAGGAAACCTAGTATTTGAAGGGCTAAAACCACATCCTGTTCAAGATTAACTGTTTTGCGGCATTCCAATTTATTTATGTAACCTCCAGTGATTACAACTTTTTTGGGGGCTATTTTCCTCACCTCATGCAGGAGCTCAATGGCATACAACTCAGTGCATGTCTCTCGATCTTTCATGGGGTCTGTTTCTGTATGCTTGTGTCTCTCAGTTTCTCTGAGCTGCTTTATCGCTCTCTCGTTTGTGTGTGTCTGTATGTATGTGTCTATGTCTGTGTTTGATAGGTGTTTCTCTGCATCTCTGGTTTTTCTGTACCTGTTTCCGAGTCTGTGGATGTAATTCTCTTTCTGTATTTCTGCATGTCTCTCCATTTGTTGTGTGTGTTTGTGTGTCTCTGTCTATATATTTATGTCTGCTTTCGGCTCTTTTTCCTGTGTGCATGTCTTTCTGTTTACTATATATGTGCGTGTTTCTCTAAGTATGTTTTGTGTGTGTCACCACCACCCCCCCTCCCCACTGCCACCCCCCCACTTCTTTGTTGTTACTCACTGTCTGTTTCACACTTTGTAAAGCCAACCATCCCCGTTCTTTATTATAATACACTTAATTTTCAATGTTCAGTTTGGTTATTAACATATATGTGTCTTTTTTATTCTCTATCTTTAATTATTATTTAACGCAGGATATCATTCAGTACTGAGATGGTTAAGGCCTATTTAAAATATTCCTCCTGCTCTCCGACTAATACACAGACAGCCTGTTGGAGATAAGCTGCTGCATAGGATCAACTTAAGTGTGCGTTTTCCCCCTCTTTTAAATTTTTTTTCTGAGAAACCACAATCTGTTTCCCTTATGTACTGCTGGTGTCTGATAAGATCAATGTCTGTCTAGGATCATAAGTGCACGTCAGCAAATTGGAGATGATCTTATCAGGGCTGGGCTGTGGTGTCGAATTTCAGATGAGATCACTTATTTTACATCACAAAGCACATCCCTAAAGCCTGCTCAGCATCAACTTCACGTTTCACAGACCTCTTTGTTCCTGGTCTGTGCAGCAAAGGCTGAGAAGCACATTCTTTCTCTACATTCAGCGAGCAGCCACATTGGAGCCTGTTAGTTTCCATTATACCCGTGCTGCAAATGCTGCCTGGCTCCTTTCTCACACAACAACAAAAAAACATCCAGTAGACAACCGCACTGCCTGTCAGGCATTTTAGAAAACGTGGATTATGGTTAGGAGTTTAGAGGCTCTCTTCGTATAAACACGCTATTGTACTCTGTGCCGTTGCAGTGCTGGTATGGAGAACCCGATTAAAATCAAAAGGACCGCCATCACGCTGGCTCAGAAAGTGCAGATCATCTTGAAGCTCAATGACCCCTCCTTCAAACAGAAGGAGATTGCCCGGGAGTATGGGCTCACTGCCTCCGCCATCTCCAAAATTGTCAAGAAGAAAGAGGAGATTCTGGAGGAATGGCTGCGTGGTGGGAACCTAGAGCGTAAACGCAAGCGCGAGGGGAAGAACCAGACCATCGACGACGCCCTGCTCAGCTGGTTCTGGACAGCCAGCAAGGAAAAAGGCCCGATTTCGGGGCCAGTGCTGATGGCCAAAGCCAAGGCCCTTGCCGAGGAGATGGGGATCGAGTTTAAACCCACCAACGGGTGGCTGTGCCGGTGGAAGAACCGCAACAACCTGGCCTACAAGCGCACGCCAAAGGATAAGGGTGAATATAGGGGGACGAGCGACCAGTGGACCGGTACGATATTTAATTTTGCTGATCACCCCCACCCCAACCTCAATGTCTCTCAAAATTGTCGCTCTTCCATTCCTGTGTCTTCACTGCCCTTTCCTCTTACGTTTATCAATAACAAATGACACAGGGAGACAAAACCTATTTCACAGCACAGCTATCAGGCCATGTTTACCCTAAGTTACCACTCGATAATATCTCGTGTTTCCAGGTTCACCTCTCAATATCAGATTAGAAATCTGTGAGACAAGAAGTTGGAATGGGGGGAGGCGGGTGCGGTTGGTTTGGAGAAATTCACTTCTTTGCGGTGGAACTGCAAAATCCAACCTCCCGTTGCTTTCTGCAGCCACATAACTCAGCCAGTGTGTTTAGTACATAGTATTTACAACACAGAAACAGACCATTCGGCCCAACTGATCCATGTTGGCGTTTATGCTCCACACAAGCCTTCTCCCAACCCTGTTCATCTCACCCTATCTATTCATCCCTCCCTCCCTCATGTGTTTATCTAACTTCCCCTTAAATGCATCTATACTATTCACCTCAACCACTCCATGTGGTTGCGAGTTCCACATACTCACCACTCTCTGAGAAAAGACGTTTGGCCTGAATCCCCAAGAGGATTTATTAGTGACTATCTTATATTTATGGCCACTAGTTGAGGGCGGCACAGTGGCGCAGTGGTTAGCACCGCAGCCTCACAGCTCCAGCGACCCGGGTTCGATTCCGGGTACTGCCTGTGTGGAGTTTGCAAGTTCTCCCTGTGTCTGCGTGGGTTTTCTCCGGGTGCTCCGGTTTCCTCCCACAAGCCAAAAGACTTGCAGGTTGATAGGTAAATTGGCCATTATAAATTGTCACTAGTATAGGTAGGTGGTAGGGAAATATAGGGACAGGTGGGGATGTTTGGTAGAAATATGGGATTAGTGTAGGATTAGTATAAATGGGTGGTTGATGTTCGGCACAGACTCGGTGGGCCGAAGGGCCTGTTTCAGTGCTGTATCTCTAATCTAATCTAATCTAGTTCTGGTCTCCCCCACAAGTGGTAACAGCTTGTTCTTATCTATAGATCCCTCAAAGGGCTTTTCTCACCTCCACAATTGTTACACTGTTGCATTCAGCCCACATCACTTTTAACAAGGCTTCTTTCCAGTCTCATGTGCTCACTGTGTTAAAGTACAGAGCTATGCCTCAGCATCGATTGCTCTTTCTTCCAATCTTTACCCGCTTTCGTGAAGGCGCTGATTTTTCTGGGACAGGTTTTCATGGGTGCCGGTATCTCACCCAAGCGCCCATTCTTCACTATCAGTGAATGTGGGTGGTGAGCATCAGCAGGCTATTTTACCACATGGTGCTGCACAGCCAAGCCCAACCGACACTCACATACCTGTCAACAGAAGGTTGCCAGCTAGTGATCAGTAGTGGAATCCCCAGCTGAATTCCCCTTCCTGCCAGAAGCCAATTGTATTGGCCTGTCATCCCAGCTAACTCAATCCAAATTAGGGATGAAACTTTGAACCTTGCTGGCTCTTTATGGTTCAGTTCAGTTACCAGCTGAGCCATATTGTAGCATATTATTATTAACGGGAGGGAATGGACGGAGGGCAGCTGTGCATGGTACCTCCCTCATAGTAAGCCCTACTAACCAGTTTGATCAGATCAGTATAATTAACATGTACAAAAATAAATCTGGCCAAATGGTAATCATAATGATTCATGAGACTGGCATTGAAATGTCAAAGATATAATCTGATAAGAGTTTTGCCAAAACCAGGACAGGAGAGCAAAAGTTAAGAAGTCTTCCGCAATGTCAGTTGGTGAATGAACCCTCTACAGTTTACTTGTCAGCTGTGGCTCAGTGGGTAACACTCTTGCCTCGATGTCAGATGGTTGTGGGTTCAAGCCCACTCCAGAGACTTGAGCACAAAATCCAGGCTGACACTCCCAGTGCAAGTAGTGAGGAAGTGCTGGCCTATCAGAGTTGCAGTCTTTAGGATGAGGTGTTAAATCATGGCCCTGTCTGTCCTAATAGGTCAGCAACTGCAGGCAAAACGAAAATTGGTATTAGTTAGGGCATGGGTAGCAGAGTTTTGGATGAGCTCAAGTTTACACGGTGCAAGGTGAGAGCACAGTAGGGAGAGCACTGGAATAGTCTGGAAGTAACAGGCATGGATGAGGGTTTCAGTCGCAGATGACCTGAAGCAGAGGTCGAGATGGGCAATGCTACAGATGTAGTCACAAATCTTATAATCTAAGCAGCTCCATCACTTTTCAAGAACTAACTTTCTTGTTTGTTTACCATGGCCATTTCTTGCCCTGTGGCAGTGACATGGATGCTAATTTTGGCAGAAACCGAGACCTGACAATTGTGTAATTGCAAAGGAAACCAATAGCAACAACAGGAGCAAAAACCGAAAATGCTGCAAATACTCAGCAGGTCGCACATCTGTGGAGAGAGAAAGAGATAATGTTTCAGGTCTGTGACAGGTCCGTCACGCTGTGGTGTGAAGGGGGTGTCACAGGACACCAATCGTGGCTACGTTTCCCCTCTAGCTGGAGGAGGTTACAGAGATAGGAACACTACCACACCAGGGACCCCAAAGACTCCAGGAGAGGAGATATGAGAATACTGCGATGAGAGGTAAAAACAGAAAGTGCTGGAAATACTCAGCAGGACTGGCAGCATCTGTGGAGAGAAACAGAGTTAACGTTTCAGGTATGTGACCTTTCATCAGAACTGGGATGAGAGGGTTGTACTATGAGGAGAGATTGAGTAGAATGGGCTTATGTTCTCTGGAGTTTAGCAGAAATGACAGGTGCTCTCATTGAAATGTATAACGGCTGGGAGGCTGTGGCTGTGGCTACAAGAGCAGGTCAGAGGCTGGGAATTATGCGGCGAGTAACTCACCTCCTGTTTTCCCATTGCCTGTCCACCATTTACAAGGCACAAGTCAGGAGTGTGATGGAATACTCTCCACTTGCCTGGATGGGTGCAGCTCCAACAACACTTGAGAAGTTCGACACCATCCAGGACAAAGCAGCCCGCTTGATTGGCACCCCATTCACCACCTTTAACATTCATTCCCTTCACCACCGACACACAGTGGCAACAGTGTGTACCATCTACAAGATGCACCGCAGCAACTCACCAAGGCTCCTTCGACAGCAGCTTCCAAACCCACCACCTCTACCACCTAGAAGAACAAGGACAGCAGATGCATGGGAACACCACCACCTGCAAGTTCCCCTCCAAGTCACGCACAATCCTGATTTGAAACTATATCGCCCGCCGTTCCTTCACTGTCACTGGGTCAAGATCCTGGAACTCCCTTCCTAACAGCACTGTTGGTGTACCTACACTCCAAGTTCAAGAAGGCAGCTCACCATCACCTTTTCAAGGGCAATTAGGAATGGGCAATAAATGCTGGCCTAGCTAGCAATGCCCATATTCCCCAAACGAGAAAAAGACCCTGGCTGGAGAGTATAGAACTAGGGGTCATAGACTCAGGATAAGAGGTCAGTCATTTAGGACTGAGATGAGGAGAAATTTCTTCACTCAGAGGGTTGTGAATCTTAGGAATTCTCTACCCAAGAGAGCTGTGGATGCTCAGTCGGTGAAGATATTCAAGACTAAGATCAATAGTTCTTTGGAGACTAAGAAAATGCAGGGACGTGAGAATAGAATTGGAAAGTGCAGTTGAGGTAGAAGATCAGCCATGGACTTATTGAATGACAGAACAGGTTTGAGGGGTTGTATGGCCTACTTGTGCTCCTATTTCTTTTGTTCTTAACTGAGAAATGTTCACTGGGTCCGTTTCTTCTTTGAGTACAGTCCAGGGACTGACAGACTGAGCTTAGATAGGTCACACAAGTCAACCCAATTCTGAGTTACATTTGCCTTTATAAGTGCCCTGCCATGTGCCAAGCAAGCTTTTTTTAAAAATGAAAACCACCTTTTACTTAGAGCATTAAAAAAATCCCCAAATTACTGCAGCAAATTCAAGCTTTCTCACAGACAAAAAAAATTACAAGAAATAGAGCCAAGTCTTTGAGTTAAGATTAAAAATGTGCCTTAATCAGTCAGATTTACTGCTGGCACTGAACTAAACACCCCACAACCAGAAGTCAAAGATTGCGAGTATGTACTTAATGATAGACAGCAACCCTCAAGGAGGTTTCCGTTCTGAAATAAAAACCTTGAAAATGGACAAGGCAGCCATATCTGCCTGCCAGCAAGATACAGAAAAAGAAATCTTCTACAACTGAGACAAAAAGCAAAAGACACCAAGCGTGCAAATTTGCTGCCGCTTTTCCTACATTTCAATGCTGGCTACACCTCAAAAGTACTTCATTGGCTCTAAAGCACATTGGGACGTCCAGTGGTTGTGAAAAGGTTCCACATCAATGGGCGTTCTTTCCTTTTTTTAATCAAATTTGGGGATGCATTACAACCTGATATTGACACTGGGCCAGGGACAGCAGTTGTTCCTCTAAAGTCAGTGCCTATGGGAGAATGGCCATTCTCATTCTTGTATTTAAATCTTTTAATGGCCTTGCCTCTCCCGACCGCTGTAACCTCACCAGCCCTACAAACATCAGAGATATCTGAATTCCTCCAACTCTGGCCTCTTGCGCATCCCTCAACTCCCTCGCCCCACCATTGGCAGCAGTGCCTTCAGCCGTCTAAGTTTGGAAATTCTCTCCCTAAACCTCAAGACCTCTCTGCCAATCTCACCTCCTTAAAAACTACCTCTGTAACCAAGCTTTTGGTTATCCATCGTAATATCCCCTTCATATGGCTTGGTGTCAAATTTTATCTGATAACACTCTTGTGATGTGCCTTGGGACATTTTTACTAAGTTAAAAATGCTATATAAATACAAGTTGTCATTGACCAATGAGGTCATACGATCATATGAATTAGGAGCAGGAGCAGGCCACAGATACTGGATGGCAGCTGCCACCTGTCGACAGTAACAGAGCACAGACACAGAACAATGGCTGCGGAAGCAGTACCAGAGGTGGATGGGCCCGCAATTTCCTGCCTCCAGTTTGCCGGCCTGGACCCACCTTAGGGCCATTTCGAAGAGCCTGGTTGGAGGTGGTCAGGGTTGTGGTTACATGTCGGCAAGCAATAGCTAGCCAATTAAGCCCCTTAATGTGTCTATTAAGGCCAGCGTGCAGGCGCCAACTGGAATTTTCCAGTCAGCAGTTGGGCCCCCGCTAAGGCTGAATCCAGGCCGATGAACCGAAGCAGCCTCCTGGCGACAGATGGGGGGGGGGTGGGTGCGGGGTGCCAGTGCTCCATTTATAAGTTTTAACTCCTCCCCCCCAACTCTGTGGCTACGATTGCGAGAGGGCCACAGCTGCAGCCACAGGGGTTTCCCTCCACGATGATGGCCTGGCAGCTGTGACCTTTTTTTATTTTTCAAATTTTTAAAAACACTTCAGAGTGGGCCGTAGACCCCCTCAAGCTTGCTCTGCCATTCAATAAGATCATGGCTGATCTATGACCTCCACTCGACTTTTACACCCTATCCCCAAATCCTTTGATTTTCTCAGTATCCAAAAATCTTTTGATCTGAGTCTTGAATCTATTCATTGACTGAGCCCTCTGGGGTAGACGATTCTAAAGATTCTCAAGAAATTTCTCCTCATCTCAGTCCTAAATGGCGAGCCCTTATCCTAAGGCTATGCCCCCAGTTCTAAATTCTCCACAGAACCATAGAAAAATTACGGCACAGGAGGCCATTCAGCCCATCATGTCTGTGCTCTCCAGCCAGGGTAAACAGACTCTCAGCATCAGGACAGGAGCAGATAAAATGTGAGAAGCAGAAGGGATGCACACAGAACTAATCTACAGACAGTATGAGCCATTTCAATAGCTAGCCATGGAAACTAAAGATTAATGTTGCCAGAGAGTCTGCAGTGCTGCTAATGGATGTCCTATTTGCATGGAGGCAGTAATCGGAGTGAGTTACAAAAAATTGTGAAGGATGAGGATCTGGCTACAAGGATATAAATGCACTGTGGTTAGCATTTCTTAAATGGTATATTTAGGGCAAAACACCACTTTTGAAAAACCACATTAGAGGGCAAAGAAAATATAAGATTTCAAGTATCAACTCTCCAGAAATAAATGACTGCAGGAAAAAGGGTTTTGAAGGAGAAAGAAAAACCCTAGGGAAAAGGGGGTGCAGTGCAAGCAACAACAAAGATCTTAGTTAGATTATCAACCAGATTTTCTATTGCTGGTCACATTACACACAACAGAGGTAAAGTCAGCGACTGCTTGCTAACAAAGCTTACAGTCCAGCCTTGCTGATTTGCATACCTAAGGAGAAGGTAGCAGGTATCTCTCAGGAAGACGGTGATCTGTACCGTCTTGATTATGTTAATATGTTTCAATGGTTAAGGCATTCAGTTTGCACCGACTGACTTGCAGGAGGGCCAGGCTTGGTCTACAAGCATTGCCCGTGTTTGAATACTGCATATTGGGACCAGTGTATTGCAATTCTAAATGATGCAGTTTCTTTGGTTGACAGTTTTGGCTCAGTGCTTCGCACTATTGCCTCTGAGTCAGAAAACTGTGGGGTCAAGTCCCACTCCAGAGACTTGAGCATAAAATCTAGACTGTCAATCCCAGCGCAATACTGAGGAAGTGCTGCACATAAATATACAAAGAAGTTACAACATGGAAGCAGGCCATTCAGCCCAACCAGTCTGTGTTAGTGTTTACTCTCCACGTTTACAAACAGTCTCAATAATATTTACCCACCCTGTTCCAAAATCCTTTTATCCCCTTTTCCTTTATCCGATCTAATCTTGCATGTTGACATAATTTCTGCCTTAACCACTAACCCTCGAAGTGGATTCCACTGACTCTCAACTCTGTGTAAAGAATTTCTCCTGCCCTCTGTTCTAAATCTCTCACATGTAATCTTGCATCAATGGCCCTTGTTCCAGACCCCTCAATCACTGGACATAGTCTGCTTCCATTTACCCTGTTCCATCCTTTCATAATTTTAAACACTTCTATCACATCATGCATAATCTGACTTGTTCTAATGAAAAAAGCCTAATTTCACAAGTCTTTCTTTATATTTGTACATCCTCATCCTGTGAATCTTTGCAGTACTTCATAAAGCCTCAAGCTCCTTTCAATAGTGTGCAGCCCAAAACCGCAAACAGTTTAAAAAATATTAAAATAAATATTTTACAAAATAGTAATAACGCTTCAGCATTCCAGTTCAGGATTTCAACAAATAAAACTGAACACTGAAAATTGAACTAAGTGTGATTTATTGTGATATTTGGCAGTTTTTGATTTAAAAACAAGCACAGGTTTCATAACTTCAATCTCTAAATGTTTTATGAAGTTACAAAATCAGCATCTTCACATCAAGACACACAAATGTCTCCAATTATGTTAGATTTCAATCCTCCAAAGACTGTGGTTATGTTACTAAAGCAATTTTTAAAAAAACAAATGTAAGTATTTTTTGCAAGATTTTAATTCACAAGATGCCACACATCAAGGAAACAACAATAACTTTCATTTATAAAGCACCTTTAATGAGCACTCCTCCAATTCTGGTCTCTTGTGCATCCCCGATTTTCATTGCTACAACATTGGCAGCCATACTTTCAGCTGCCTGGGCCCTAAGCTCTGGAATTCCTTCCAAAAACCTCTACACCTCTCTCTTCTTCTTTAAGACACACTTTAACTCTTTGACCAAGCTTTTGGTCACCTGTCCTAATATCTCCTTATGTGGCTCATGTCAAATTTTGTTTGATAATCGCTCCTGTGAAGCAACTTTGAATATTTTACTACATTAAAGGAGCAAGTTGGTGTTGTTTGGAAGAGAGGAGGGGCAGAAAGAGGGATGAAAGCTTTGCTCTGCAGTAGATCTAGTGCAGTGCAGTTGGTGCTCATTGCTTGTTCCGACTTCACACACTCAAAACATGCCCAAAGCAATGCGGTACTTGGAAGGTTAATGATACACCAATGTAGACCAACAAAAGAGGATCTTTGTATAAGTTATCTATATTAAAAATCACATCCTGTTGTTTTTTATCTTTGGCTGTTCCAAGGCCAATGAAGAAAAAACCCACATTCTTTATCGATACAATCAAGTCCTGTTTAAGGTCACAATGAACGTCAGCGAAATGGAAGTTGATTTTATCAGGGAACGAGGCAGTGGTTGGTACATCGCAGCACAACCACAATGAAAATTCAATGGTAAATTGCTGCTTGTTGCATTATACCGATGATCTTATCACAATTCAAGAGTACCAGGAATTGAACCACTTTCCATCCCCTTTCTTTGTAAAAGACTAGAATCTTTCATCGCATTTCTCTTGTGCTGGAGCAGAGCTGTGCTGCTCTTGATGTTGGGTAGCTGAGAATGCCTGAGCGATTAGAAATCGGTAATATGATCAAGCCAGCACAAGGGCTTTATTTAATCCTCTCCACTCAGACCACCCACTGGCTCCTCTCCCTCAATATTACTTTTTAGTCCCTGTAGGTTCTCAAGTTTCAGGAATAATAAAATTGAATTCTGCATTTTTTTTCCCAATAAGAGGGTGGCATTGTGACTGATTTACTAAATTACATGAGCACCAGTGAAATAATTGAAAATAAAATTATATGTACAGGCTGGAGCTGCAGAATAATAATATGCTTAATCCTCGCAGCGCAACATGCTCTGAACTGATAGAACGGAAAGAGGCCATTTGGCCCATCATGCCTGTGCCAGCTCCTTGAAAGAGCTATCCAATTAGATTTAGATTTAGAGATACAGCACTGAAACAGGCCCTTCGGCCCACCGAGTCTGCGCCGACCATTAACCACACTAATCCCATATTCCTACCACATCCTCACCTGTCCCTATATTCCCCTACCACCTACCTATACTAGGGGCAATTTATAATGGCCAATTTACCTATCAACCTGCAAGTCTTTTGGCTGTGGGATGAAACCGGAGCACCCGGAGGAAACCCACGCAGACACAGGGAGAACTTGCAAACTCCACACAGGCAGTACCCAGAATTGAATCCGGGTCGCTGGAGCTGTGAGGCTGCGGTGCTAACCACTGCACCACTGTGCCGCCCATTAATCTCACTCCACAGCTCTTTCCCCATAGCCCTGTAATTTTTTTTCCCTTCATGCATGTATCCAATTCCTTTTGCTCTTTCCTCATAGCCCTGTGAATTCTCCCCTTCAAATATTTATCTAATTCCCTTTTGAAAGTTACTTTTGAATCTGCTTTCACCGCCCTTTCAGACACCACATTCCAGGTCAGAACAACTCTGTGTAAAAAATGTTTTCTCATGTTGGCTCTGGTTCTTTTGCCAATCACCTTATATGTATGTTCTCTGGCTTCTGACCCTTCTACCTATGGAAACAGCTTCTCCTCATTTGCACTATCAAACTGTTCATGATTTTGAACACGTCTATCAAATCACCTCTTAACCTTTTCTGCTCTAAGGAGAGCAAGCCCAGTTTCTCCAGTCTCCCCACGTAACCGAAGTCCCTCATCCCTCGTACCATTCTAGTAAATTTCTTCTGCATGCTCTCCAAGGCCTTGAAATCCTTCCTAACGTTTGATGCACAGAACTGAATACAATACTCCAGATCTCTGGGCATTAACACTGGGTCGACTGTTGAGTGTGTTTCTTTCCCGTCCCTTCTCTGAATTATGCTGGGATACAATTCTGCAGGCAACAGCTGCCATCTGACATGTCAGCCAAATGGCCATTCTTCCTGACAGAATCTGGAAGCTATGTGTGTGTTTTAGAAAACTATTCGACTATGTATTGCACAAAGTCAATCGTGTCCTCACCCAATTTCTACAAAGACCCATACTTTTCATCAGGAGTTAGTGGAGAGTGATCAGCAGCAGGAATCCCATCAGATTTTTTAATTTCCTTCCCCTCATCCAGGACAACTGTAGTGACCTCAATTGCTGTTTCATATGATATCAGCTCATTCAGCAGAGACCATGGTTATAAACCTGTGGCTTTCCCACTCTGTATCGCTGCGACTCAGTGGGTCACATTCTCGCTTCAGAAGATTGTGGATTCAAGCCCCGCTCGAGACTTGAGTACATAAACTATACTGATGCTATCAGTGCAGTACTGATGGAACGCGGCAATGTTGGAGGTGCTGTCTTTCAGCCAAGACATTCATCTGAAGCCCCTTCTTCCCTCTCAGGTGAATATGAAAGATCCTATGGCACCACTTTGAAGAAGAGCAGGGGAGTTCTCCCCAGTGTCCTGGCCAATATTTATCTTGCAAACAACATCACAACAACAGATTATCTGGTCTTTTATCACACTTTTGTTTGTGGGATCTTGTTATGTGCAGATTGGCTGCTGCGTTTCCTACATTCCAACAGTGACTAAAATTGAAAAGTACTTCATTGGCTGTAAAGAACTTTGGAATGTCTTGAGGTCGTGAAAGGTGCTATATAAATGCAAGTCTTTCTTGCTCTTTTCACATGGAACTCCTCGCGAATGGAGTTGAATCAGAGTCAACTGACACCTTTAAAAGAAGCTGCAATAATATCAGTTGAGAAAGTGGACTAAGGGCTAGTGGGGGTAAGGGACATTGCCCAAGATTCACCGCTCAGGAATTTCTGACTCTATCCCTTTAACCCTGGAGTGCTCCAACCCAACTGTGTCACCTCAAACAGCATGTATGTTAACTGTCTCTGTCACATACTATCAATATCATCCTCTAACTGCATCACTGTTGATATCAGTACTCCAAATATACTTTACTTGCCAATTTGTCTTGCAAACCTTTTCTTTTCTCCTGACTCCTTGCTGGGTATAGTTCCGCAGTAATCCTCCACTATCTCATCAAAGTGAGCAGCGAGAGCTTCGGCAATGAGTATCAGCAGAATATTTGACCACAAACAGCATCGCAGACAAGATAGTTAACGTGGTGGGGGCGGGCGGTGGTGAAGCCTTCTTAAAATAATCACAGACGTACTCTGAACAGAGCAAACTAGATAGGCCAAATAGCCTTCCTTTGCTTCTGTTCCTAACATTCTTCATCCTTATGTTTTGATTTATTCTTTACTTACGAACAAATGAATTTGGAGCAGTAGTAGGCCACTCGGCCCCTCGAGCCTGCTCTGACATTCAACAAAATCATGGCTGATCTGATTGTAACCTCAACTCCACATTCTCGCCTACCCCCAATAACCTTTCACCCACTTGCTTATCAAGAATCTATCTACATCTGCCTTAAAAATATTGAAAGACTTTGCTTCCAAGCTTTTTGAGGAAGAGAGTCCCAAAGACTCATGACCCTCAGAGAAAAAACTGCTCCTCATCTCTGTCTTAAATGGGCGACCTTTTATTTTTAAACAGTGACCCCTAGTTCTAGATTCTCCCACAAGAGGAAACATCCTTTCCACATTGATCCTGTCACGACCCCTCAGGATCTTATATGTTTCAATCAAGTCGCCTCTTACTCTTCTAAACACCAGCAGATACAAGCCTAGCCTGTCCAACCTTTCCTCATAAGACAACCCACCCATTCCAGGTATTAGTCTAGTAAACCTTCTCTGAACTGCTTCCAACACATTTACATCCTTCCTTAAATAAGGAGACCAATACTGTACACAGTACTCCAGATGTGGTCTCACCAAGGCCCTGTATAACTGAAGCATAACCTCCAAAAGGATACCCTTAAAAAAATAGAGCAATGCGAATGATTGCAGATGTAAGGGGAACGAGTTTAGGGAAAGATTAAATAAAAGCTTCATCGTTACAGTCAAAAGAGAGACAGTTAAACGGGATCCAGCTGAAGTATATAAAGTCTTATTGGCTTAGATAAAGGAAATGCTAAATATCACTTTACAATACGGCAGGATGATAGAAGCAAAGGTCAAATTGAAACGAGGGAAAAAATAAATTTAGGTTTGACTGCAGAAGGAACTTCATCACAAAGGGGCTGATAAATGGCTAGAATAATCAGCCAGGCTGTGCAGCAAAGACAGGCATACAAATCACAGTTGATGCCAAGGGGGCAGAATAGAGGGACGAATAATAATAACAATAATATAATAATAAGTACTAAGAATTAAAGCCTGGCTCGGGTATAAAATTAAAACCCGACCCAGGCCCGACCTGACAACAGCCAATCGAACCTGACCCGGGCCCGAGTCCTTTAATTTTTGTAAATGCCCGACCCGAAAATAACAAACATATTATTGAAACAGAAAAAAATGAAAGATTAAAACTAAAACAATACGAAACAAAACAGTACAGTCCAGACCCGAGCCCAAATGCTGGCGCAGAATACAGACCCGGCCTGACCCGAACCCGACACAGGTTTGGGTCCGGTGCCCAGGCTTTGCTAAGAATGACAAGACTCCATCTTTAAAAGGGATCCTTCTGAAAAAATTTCCCCTTTAGTGTTTTGGACTAGTAACCTGATTTGACTGGTGGAATTAATAACCCTCATCCATGTCTTTGTTACTTTCTGATTCAACTATTCCAATGCTCTCGTGGCCGACCTCCCACCTTGCACTCTCCATAAACTTGAACTCATATCCTAACTTACACCAAATCCCAGTCACCCATCACCCCTGTGCTCACTGATCTACATTAGCTCCCAGTCCCTTCTGGTCCATACAGCACAGTTGTACACATTGTGGAGTATTTAGCCTAGACTATCGGGGGAAGCTAACATATGTTTTTTTCAAGCACTAAAAATTATACAAGGTTATTCCTTGAACACTCATCTCTCATTAGGCTCTGCTTGTGTTCTTTAAATACAAGTTTGTAAGCTTCACCACATTTTAACTGAAAACACAGACATCAGAAGACCTAGGCTCCAAACACAGCTTGTGCTGAATTAGCTGTTCTCAGCATAGGAAGCATTTGAGACACCACTATTCACCTCCTGCAGTAGAGGGGAAATATTAGCTTGGGTTCCTGATCATTATCCACTGACCACTGCTGGACAGTCTGGGTGTTTGGGTATCAGATGTATAGGGGACCAGGCTCAGTTCTGATGCCCTCCAGTGTCAAGTATTCTGCCAGGCCTCACTTGCTTGAGTCAGACGCAAGAAATTAGAACCATAGAAGTTTACGCTAGAGATGCAGGCCATTCAGCCCTTCATGTCTGTGATGGCTCTTTGTTAGAGTAAAAGTTGTAATGGTCTCTGTCTCAACCACTCCCCATGACAAAGCATTCGACGTTCCAACAAATCTTTGCAGATAAAGATTTACAAAATCATAGAAGATGCTAATTGAACGAGGTACCAGAGTGCACCCAAGGAGCTTTCATTCAGCAAAAGTCATCACCATCAGGACTGGAGATCAGATTTAAAGAAGGAGTGAAAACACAAATATTAAGGTATATATGTATTGGCCATTTCAGGTTTCCCTGTTTTTGTGCCTCCATCTCTCTACTTGCAAGATGGGCAGCCTGTCCCAGACTACTACGGAGAGGGAACAGCAACACAGCCACTGGATGAAGCAGAGGAAGATTCCCATGACCAGTCTGCAGAAGGAGCTGAGCAGGAGCAGGACCCACAGTTTTATACAGGCGAGTCTTATTGTACCCAAACAAGGGTGGGTGGATTTTTAAAATTTCAAATGGAAATTGTTAATTTAGTGGCTGCAAGAAATGTGATTCTTTGGATCAGTATTCATTTCACTGCAGTGATAACAGGAAGAATGCTTGTTAGAAAGGGGAATTTTGCAGGATACAGAAAAAACTAGAGAGAGAACTCCCACCAATGGTTATGTAGGTGAATGCTCAACATGGCACCAAGCTACAACTGCACAAGATGGCCCTAGATTCAATCTTGCTCTACGTGGCACTGAGCTATACAACTCAAGAAAGTCCCAGATTCAATCTACAGTCTGTGCTGAGCTCTAAGAGGCTTCAGTATTTCCACGGCTCTCAATGACTCCCGCTGAGTGTGGACATCTGCTAATTACAGGATCAGGTTTGTACGTGATGCCCCTCCAACAATGATTGTCTTGGCTCACAATGAGGAATGACCCCTTGGATGGTGGCCATGGCAAACAGCTTTCTCATTCCGATGTGGGTAAATCCCAGAGTAATGGGATTCTGCAGCTCTGTCCCAGGCAGGTATAACTTTTTAGCAGCAGCAGGAGACTCTTCAGCCCCTCAAGACTGGTTCCCAAATCTAGCCCAGGAATGCTTGAGGCTGGCTGTAGCAGCCCAGCTATCGCCCTGGCTGAGACCAGATAACTGGGAATGGAGAGTTATGCTGATAGTTAGATGGGAGCAGGCTCAAATGCAGAATAAATGCTAGCACAAACTGGTTGGGCCAAATGGCCTGTTTCCATGCTGTATATTCAGTGTACCTGTACATATACTGTACAGAGTGGGTAGGAACACAGGAACAGGAGGCCATTCAGCCCCTCGAAGCTGCAGTGCCATTCAATTAGATTATAGCTGATCCATATCTCAACTCCACCTATATGCCTTGGTTCTGTAACCCTTAATTCCGTGGCCTAACAAAAATCTTTCAATCTCAGTTTTGAAATTCTCAATTGACTCCCAGCCTCAACTGCTTTTTCAGGAGAGTTCCAGATTTTCACTACCCTTTGTGTGAAGAAGTGCTTCCTGACATCACCCCTGAAAGGCCTGGTTTTAATTTTTTGGTGATGCCCTGATCGTCTGGGGATGAGGGGAAACAGTTTTTCTCCCCTTTGCTTTATTTGCTGCGATTTGAACACTGATCAACCAGCGGGCCAACAGAATTTCTTTGCACCTTATGGTATGGTTGCTGACAGACCTTTTCTCATTCCAGGAGCTGCCGAGTTTCCAGCGGTGCCCACTAGTCAGCATGGGCAGTGGCAGGCAGCAGGGGATGGGTCGTCTGACAGCTCTTCCGACGAGATGCCAGCAGCACAACCCCTGGTCCAGCAAGATGCAGCCACTCAGCGTAAACCCAAACGAATCAAGCAAGAGGAGGTCTCCACGGAACCAGGCCACAACTTTCAGTTTCACACAGGTGAGTGCTACAGCAGGAAGGATTGCCGAAAGCAGCCAGAGCACAGAACTGAGCTTTCAACATCTGCTTTGCTGATGATAAAGAAATTACATAGAATTTACAGGACAGAAAAAGGCCATTCAGTCTAATAGGTCTGAGAGGGTGTTTATGCTCCACACAAGCCTCCTCCCACCTCTCTTCATCGAACTATATCAGCAGATCCTTAAATTCCTTTCCCCCTTATGTTCCTCACTAGCTTTCGCTTAAAGGCATCTATGCTATTCACATCAACCACTCCCTATGGTAGTGAGTTCCACATTCTCGCCACTCTCTCGGTAAAGAATTTCCTTCTGACTTCCCTCTTGGATTTATTAGTGATTATCTTATCTTTATGGCACCTAGTTCTGGTCTGCCCCACATGTGGAAACAGATCCCCCATGTCTACCCTATCAAAAACTCTAAAGATCTGTATCAGATCTGTATCACAACCTGTAATCTCATGACCCAGCACATCCCTCACTCTACCATTATGATCAAGCCAGGTGACCAACCCTATTACAATGAGGACTGTAGAAAAGCATGCCAGGAACAGCACCAGGTGTACCTAAAAATGAGCTGCCAACCTGGTGAAACTACAACACAGGACTACATGCATGCTAAACAATCCCATAACCAACAGCTCAGATGAAAGATCTGCAGTCCTGTCACATGCAGTCGTGAATGGTGGTGGACAATTAAACATCTAACTGCAAGAGGCTCTGAAAACATCCCCATCCTCAATGATGGGGGTGCCCAGCATGTCAGTGTAAAAGATAAGGCTGAAGCATTTGCAAACATCTTCAGCCAGTAGTGCTGAGTGGATGATCCATCTCGGGCTCCTCCTGAGGTCCCCAGCATCATAGTATTCAGACAATTCGATTCACTCCATGTGATAGCAAGAAATAGCTGAAGGCACAGCAAAGGTCCTGACAACATCGCATCTGTAGTACTGAAGATTTATGCTCCAGAACTAGCTGCGCCCTTACCCAAGCTGTTCCAGTACAGCTGCAACACTGGCATCTACCTGAAAATGTGGAAAATTACCCAGCAGGACAAATCCAATCCAACCAATTACTGTCCCATCAGTCTACTCTCAATCGTCAGTAAAGTGATGGAAGGTGTCATCAACAGTGCTATCAGGCTGCACTTACTCAGCAACAATCTGCTCACTGATGCTTGGTTTGGGTTCTGCCGGAGCCACTCAGCTCCAAAGCAGCCCGCTTAATCGACACCTCACCCACCACCATAAACTTCCACTCCCTCCACCAGCGGTGTGCAGTGGCAGCAGTGTATACAATCTACAAGACGCACTGTAGCAACTCACCAAAGCTCCGTTGATAGCACCTTCCAAACCTACGACCTCTACCACCTAGAAGGACAAGGGCAGCAGGTGCATGGGAACGCCACCACCTGCAAGTTCCCCTCCAAACCACACACCATCCTGACTTGGAACTATATCGCCGTTCCTTCACTGTCACTGGCAAAATCCTGGAACACCCTCCGCAACAGCACTGTGGGTGTACTTACACCACATGGACTCCAGCGGTTCAAGAAAGCAATTAGGGATGGGCAATAAATGAAGGTCACGCCAGCGATGCGCACATCCCAAGAACGAATAAAAAAAATCTTTTCTACACCTTCTCCAGTGCCTCTACATTTTTTTTATTACATGGAGACCAGAACTGTGCATAGTACTCCAAGTGTGGTCAAACCAAGGTGAATTAATTGAAAGGCTCATGAACAAAGCTCCACAGGTCAGCTCAAAAATTCATCCAGCAAGTAGGTGAATTACACAGTCCAGGACAGTCCCAGATTCCATCTCCAAGTTGCGCTGGTTGAGCTGATCTCAGCCAGGGCAGCGATGAGAGTGATAGGTTTGGGTTGGCGAGGAGAAAAAGGATCAGTGTTCCTTATGCACGAGCCCCCTCTTGCTCCCCACCCACCATTTTAACTCCTGGGTTTTTGGGAGTGGGGAGGCTGCCTTCCTCATGCAGGGGCCTCATCAGTATTGTAATGTCAGGACCAGTGATGTCATTCAGACACCAATGCAATTTTAACCGCGGGTCACAGCTGTAAAGCCAAGTGCCAAAGCTGCTGGGGGAAAGCTCCAGGAAGAATAAAAAAACATATTATCTAAATGGTGAGAGATTGCAGAGCTCTAAGATGCAGAGGGATCTGAGTGCGTGAATCTCAAAAGGTTAGTATGTAGGTACAGCAAGTAATTAGGAAAGCTGATAGAATGTTATCGTTTATTGCAAGGCAAATTGAATACGAAAGTAGGGAGGTTATGCTACAGTTATACAGGCCATTGGTGAGACCACATCTGGAGTACTGTGTACAATTTTGGTCTCCTTATTTAAGGAAGAATGTAAATGTGTTGGAAGCAGTTCAGTGAAGGTTTACTAGACTAATACCTGGAATGGGCGGGCTGTCTTATGAGGAAAGGTTGGACAGGCTAGGCTTGTATCCGCTGGAGTTTAGAAGAGTAGAGGCGACTTGATTGAAACATATAAGACCTTGAGGGGTCTTGACAGGGTGGATGTGGAAAAGATGTTTCCTCTTGTGGGAGAATCTAGAACTAGGGTGTCACTGTTTAAAAATAAGGAGTCACCCATTTAAGACAGAGATGAGGTGAAATCCTTTCTCTCAGAGGGTCGTGAGTCTTTGGAACTCTCTTCCTCAAAAGTGGAAGCAGAGTCTTTGAATATTTTTAAGGCAGAGGTAGATAGATTCTTGATAAGCAAGAGGGTGAAAGGTTATGGGGGATAGGGGAGAATGTGGAGTTCCTGCCTACTGATTTACACACTATCCCCACTGAGCTCTGTGTGAACTCTGCGCAGAAAACTGTCTGGAATACATCCTAGAAATTCAGTGCCTTTACTACTTGTGCTATTCTGCTTCTCCCAGTCTATGTGAAAACTAAAATCTCTCTTTTTAACTATATTGTTTTTATTACCTGCTTCCCTGATCTCCCTATTTATATATTTCCCCATTATATCATTACTGTAAAGAAGTCTGTAGATAATCCAACCATCTTGCGTCCTTTACTATTCCTTAGCTTTACCCATACTGTGTCCATTGCCTCCTCACCCTCCTGAAACCCGTTCTTTCCACTGCTGTAATGATGCCATTTATCAATATTGTTACTCTTCCTCCTTTCCCAATTTCCCTGTCTATTCTGAAGATCCTACAGCCTGGAATATTTAGCTCCCAATTATGCCCAGTTTGTAGCCAGGTCTCTGTATCAGATCTGATGGTACTTAAAACCGGGCCCAACTCAATATCAGAAGTCACTGCTTAAGCATTTTAAAAAGTCTCTATTCAATCAGAGCTTCACTATACCCTGACAAAATAATCTCCTCAGATTGTGTTTGTAAGACTTTGCAAGCTATTACTTTTTATTATTAATCTTCCCCTCTGATGACACTGAGTGATGCTGGGTTCCAGAGCACCTCACCAGGAGGTCAGTTTTATGACCAACTAGATTCATAAAAATGGTCACTTATGCAAGGTGCCTGTATCCAGCAACACACAGCACCTTCAGGGGAGGAGAGATAAAACAATGGGGGGGGAGGAGGGGAGCATGCGTGAGAGGAGGGGAGCATGCGTGAGAGCAAGAGAATGAGTATGCATAGAGTGAGTGAGAATGAGTAAAAGTGTGTGAAAATGAGAATGAGTAAATTTGTAAGTGAGAGTGAGAATGAGTGAGAGTGTGACTGTGTGTATGAGAGTGAGTGTGCATGCAGCAGGAGACACAGACCATGGTTAAATAGTCATCCTTTCCCTATGGCTCCACGTGAATGTTACTGTCTCCTAACATAAACTGACAGCAAGCAAAATACTAAAACCTCTAACCCCTCCAATATCCACATTAAGCTTCAGTAAATTCAATTTTGTTCCATGGACCTCACTATTTTGCAATCACTCTTGATTTTTGCAGCGAGAAACAGGTTGAGGAATGGCAGCAGACACTAAAAAAGTTTAGTTTGCTTCTAATTCAGACAATAAACTGCACCTTATTGGCAGCACTCTTTCCAATCCCTGTATATACAGTGGACACATTTTGTGTAATTTCACTGACACTGTGTCTCTTACCACAGCCATTCCATCACCATACATTGTGCAAGACACAAAGAGATAAATTTCCCAGCTGGGTTTTGTGACCAGCATACAGGCCTTTTAAATGGAGAAAAAGAGATACCGGGAGTGTTTACAAGGCATTAATCTAATCGGGGGCCGGGGGGTGTCAAATGACACCTCGAAACAGCAGAGCAAAGCAAGGCCAGTTTATAACAGTCATCTGAACCCAGATTAGATTAGATGGTTTATAATCACTCGCTGGAATCAGTTGGCGTTTTCCAAAGTACAGTTTCAATTTTACTTGGGGTTGGGGTGTTGGTTCAGTTCTAAGTCAGTTTCTGTGCCAACAATTGATGCCAATGTCCTTTGTGTTAATGCAGAATAACATTCACAATAAATGATTAACAATTGCAGTGTTATCGCTGCAAATTTAATTAAGAAATAATGCAACAATTTTTCACCCATTTCTCCCTTCCCCCCATCTGCACAGCTAGTTAAAGCAGTCAGTGTATGAGCTACACAGAGTAGAAACGCTCCAGATTCAATACCCGGCCTGTGCTAAGTTAATTAAACACTGGCAGCAGTAGCGTTACAATTGGCATCAGTGGTCCTAGGTTAAGGAGGAGAAAATAAACCAGGATTATCATTAAGTCACAACCACTGCTGTGAGTGAATGTGTGTAAACATCAGGAAGAGACATGATTCAGCTTGTTTGTGACCTGTGATGCTCTTGCAGTTGAATAGCCTACCAACACTCACTTTCTAGATTGGCATATGATGATTGGCCAGTCTGAATCAACACTTTCAGCAGGGAAGGGTAAAGAGACAATTGGAAGGGGTGGGTAAAAGCATTGGGGTACCACTCAGCTAAACAGAACAGAAATATCCCAGGTTTAATCACTCCTCTAGGCTTTTACTCATTTAATAACACTTGATATAGATCCTTTCAAATTTAAGAGTTCCTTTCAAAATATGTGCTTGAGGGATCAAGATAAGATAGGAAAGAAATGGAAGGGAAGGATGGGAAGGGAGGGAGAAAAGGGATGCGAGGAGTCAAGAGAAAGAAAAGGAGGAAGTGAAAAAAGGAAAAGGATGGAAGAAAAGGAAGAAGCAAGGGAGAGAAGGGAAGAAGGGAGAAGGATAAAAGGAAGAGAGAAATGCAAAGAAAAGGAAGATGATGGGACTGGAGGAGGGTCTGGAGGGAAGGAAAGAAAAGAAGAATAGATAAAGTGAAGCAAAGGAAGGAAGGAGGAAAAGAAAAGGAAGGGACGAAGGATGGAAAGAGAAGGAAAAGGAGGGAGTGAATCAAGAGGGATCCCTGATGTTCATCACTCTACCATTGATGGCTGTGCCTTCAGCAGCCTTGGCCGTAAGCTCTAGAATTCCCTCTCTAAACCTTTCCACTTCTCCACCTCTATTTCCTCCTTTGACATTCCTTAAAAACATGCTGCTTTGATCAAGTTTTTGGTCACCAGTCCTAATACCTCCCTTGGTGTCAAAATACATTTGATAATGCTTCTGTGAAGAGCTTTGGAACATTTTACTATGTTCAAGGTGCTATATAAATGCAAGTTGTTGTTGATGTGTGCAGCATCTGCAATAAGAAAGATAAACTAGTGACACAAATAGAGATAAATGGTTTAGATCTAATCACCATTACAGAGACATGGTTACAAGGTGACTAAGGTTGGGAAATAAATATTCCAGGGTATACAACATTTCAATTAAGCAATTAAGAAGGCTAATGGTATGTTAGCCTTTATCGCAACAGGATTTGAGTACAAGAGTAGTGAAATCTTGCTTCAATTGTATAGAACCTTGGTTTGACCGCACCTGGAGAACTGTGTGCAGTTTTGGTCCCCTTACCTTTGGAAGGATATTATTGTCATAGAGGGAGTGCAACGAAGGTTGACCAGACTTGTTCCCGGGATGGCCGGACTGTCCTATGAAGAGAGATTGGGGAAACTGGGCCTGTATTCTCTAGCGTTTCGAGGAATGAGAGGTGACCTCATTGAAACCTATAAAATACTTAAAGGGATAGACAGGGTAGATGCAACTAAGATGTTTCCCCTTGTTAGGGAGTCTAGAACCCGGGGGACACAATTTCAATATAAGGGGGAAGCCACTTAGGACAGAGATGAGGAGAAATTTCTTTACTCAGAGGGTTGTGAATCTATGATGAGAGGTTAAGTAAATTGGGTATACACTCTCTGAAGTTTAGAAGAATGAGAGGTGATCTCATTGAAACATTCAAGATTCTGAAGGGGCTTGACAGGGTAGATAATGAGACATTGTATCCGCTGGGTGGGGAATTTAGAACAAGGGGCACAGTTTCAGGATAAGGGACCAATCATTTAGGACTGAGATGAGGCAAAATTTCTTCACTGAAAGGGTTGCAAATCTTTGGAATTCTCTACCTCAGATGGTTGTGGATGCACCATCACTGAATTTATTTCAGGCTGAGATAGACAGATTTTTGGTCTCTCAGGGAATCAAAGGATATGGCAGCAGGCGGGAAAGTGGAGTTGAAGCCCAAGAGCAGCCATGATCATACTAAATGGCGGAGTAGGCTCAATGGGCCACATGGTCTACTCCTGCTCCTATTTCTTATGCAACATCACTACATGCAATTGCTCACATTTATTCCTTTTAACTGCATCTTCCCAGCACCATTAGATCTGAGAAGTCAACGAGAGATGCCTGGAACCTCAAATGAAACTCCAGCAACAGGCAGCCAGAGTAAGGGAGAGCGAGTTAAGATGGAGGATTCTCCTAGCCATACCTATCAGTTTTACAAAGGTAAGAGTTTCCTATTTAACAAGCAAATAAATGGCAGGTGAGATCGTGGCCTTTGTTTAAAATACATGGTAAAAGTGATATCAGGTACTAAATACTCAACTGTCCAGGGCCCTGCAGGACTTATACCAGAATGGGCAATAATTACTCCTTGGTGACTCCTGGTACACAGACTAAGGGAGGAGAGGACATTCTTATCTGGAATCTTCCTGGCCCCTCGGAGGTGGGACAGCCGGGAAATTAGAATTAGAATTTTTTTTTTTTTAGAATTAGAATATTACAGCGCAGTACAGGCCCTTCGGCCCTCGATGTTGCGCCGATCATCTGACCTACACTATTCCATTTACATCCATATGTCTATCCAATGACCACTTAAATGCCCTTAAAGTTGGCGAGTCTACTACTGTTGCAGGCAGGGCGTTCCACGCCCCTACTACTCTCTGCGTAAAGAAACTACCTCTGACATCTGTCCTATATCTTTCACCCCTCAACTTAAAGCTATGTCCCCTCGTGTTTGCCATCCTCATCCGAGGAAAAAGACTCTCACTATCCACCCTATCTAACCCTCTGATTATCTTGTATGTCTCTATTAAGTCACCTCTCCTCCTCCTTCTCTCTAACGAAAACAACCCCAAGTCCCTCAGCCTTTCCTCGTAAGACCTTCCTTCCATACCAGGCAACATCCTAGTAAATCTCCTCTGCACCCTTTCCAAAGCTTCGACATCCTTCCTATAATGCGGTGACCAGAACTGCACGCAATACTCCAGGTGCGGCCTCACCAGAGTTTTGTACAGCTGCATCATGACCCCGTGGCTCCGAAACTCGATCCCTCTACTAATAAAGGCTAACACACCATATGCCTTCTTAACAGCCCTATTAACCTGGGTAGCAACTTTCAGGGATTTATGTACCTGGATACCAAGATCTCTCTGCTCATCTACACTACCAAGAATCTTCCCATTAGCCCAGTACTCTGCATTGCTGTTACTCCTTCCAAAGTGAATCACCTCACACTTCTCCGCATTAAACTCCATTTGCCATCTCTCAGCCCAGCTCTGCAGCCTATCTATGTCCCTCTGTACCCTACAACACCCTTCGACACTATCCACAACTCCACCGACCTTCGTGTCATCCGCAAATTTACTAACCCACCCTTCTACACCCTCATCCAGGTCGTTTATAAAAATGACAAACAGCAGTGGCCCCAAAACAGAACCTTGCGGTACACCACTAGTAACTAAACTCCAGGATGAACATTTGACATCAACCACCACCCTCTGTCTTCTTTCAGCTAGCCAATTTCTGATCCAAAGCTCTAAATCACCTTCAACCCCATACTTCCGTATTTTCTGCAATAGCCAACCGTGGGGAACCTTATCAAACGCCTTACTGAAATCCATATACACCACATCCACGGCTTTACCCTCATCCACCTGTTTGGTCACCTTCTCGAAAAACTCAATAATGTTTGTGAGGCACGACCTACCTTTCACAAAACCGTGCTGACTATCGCAAATGAACTTATTCTTTTCAAGATGATTATAAATCCTGTCTCTTATAACCTTTTCCAACATTTTACCCACAACCGAAGTAAGGCTCACAGGTCTATAATTACCAGGGCTGTCTCTACTCCCCTTCTTGAACAAGGGGACAACATTTGCTATCCTCCAGTCCTCCGGCACTACTCCTGTCGACAATGACGACTTAAAGATCAACAACAACGGCTCTGCAATCTCCTCCCTGGCTTCCCAGAGAATCCTAGGATAAATCCCATCTGGCCCAGGGGACTTATCTATTTTCACTCTTTCCAAAATTGCTAACACCTCCTCCTTGTGAATCTCAATCCCATCTAGCCTAGTAGGCTGTATCTCAGTAATCTCCTCGGCAACATTTTCTTTTTCTACTGTAAATACTGACGAAAAATATTCATTTAACGCTTCCCCTATCTCCTCTGATTCCGCACACAACTTCCCACTACTATCCTTGATTGGCCCTGTTCTAACTCTCGTCATTCGTTTATTCCTGATATACCTATAGAAAGCCTTAGGGTTTTCTTTGATCCTATCCGCCAATGACTTCTCGTGTCCTCTCCTTGCTCTTCTTAGCCCTCCCTTTAGATCCTTCCTGGCTAGCTTGTAACTCTCAAGCGCCCTAACTGAGCCTTCACGTCTCATCCTAACATAAGCCGCCCTCTTCCTCTTGACAAGCGCTTCAACTTCTTGAGTAAACCACGGCTCCCTCGCTCGACAACTTCCTCCCTGCCTGACAGGTACATACTTATCAAGGACACGCATTAGCTGCTCCTTGAATAAGCTCCACATTTCGTTTGTGCCCATCCCCTGCAGTTTCCTTCCCCATCCTACACATCCTAAATCTTGCCTAATCGCGTCATAATTTCCTTTCCCCCAGCTATAATTCTTGCCCTGCGGTATATACCTGTCCCTGCCCATCGCTAAGGTAAACCTAACCGAATTGTGATCACTATCGCCAAAGTGCTCACCTACATCTAAATCGAACACCTGGCCGGGTTCATTACCCAGTACCAAATCCAATGTGGCATCGCCCCTGGTTGGCCTGTCCACATACTGTGTCAGAAAACCCTCCTGCACACACTGGACAAAAACAGACCCATCTAAAGTCCTCGAACTATAGTATTTCCAGTCAATATTTGGAAAGTTAAAGTCCCCCATAGCCACTACCCTGTTACTCTCGCTCCTGTCGAGAATCATCTTCGCTATCCTTTCCTCTACATCTCTGGAACTATTCGGAGGTCTATAGAAAACTCCCAACAGGGTGACCTCTCCTCTCCTGTTTCTAACCTCGGCCCATACTACCTCAGTAGACGAGTCCTCAAACGTCCTTTCTGCCGCTGTAATACTTTCCTTGATTAACAATGCCACACCCCCCCCTCTTTTACCCTCTTCTCTGTTCTTTCTGAAACATCTAAATCCCGGAACCTGCAACATCCATTCCTGCCCCTGCTCTACCCATGTCTCTGAAATGGCCACAACATCAGGATCCCAGGTACCAACCCATGCTGCAAGCTCACCCACCTTATTCCGGATGCTCCTGGCATTGAAGTAGACACACTTTAAACCAAGTTCTTGCTTGCCAGTGCCCTCTTGCGTCCCTGTAACCTTATCCCCTACCTCCCTACTCTCAACAGCCTGTACACTGGAACTACAATTTACGTTCCCATTCCCCTGCTGATTTAGTTTAAACCCCCCCGAAGAGCACTAACAAATCTCCCCCCCAGGATATTGGTACCCCTCTGGTTCAGGTGAAGACCATCCTGTTTGTAGAGGTCCCACCTACCCCAGAAAGAGCCCCAATTATCCAGGAAACCAAAACCCTCCCTCCTACACCATCCCTGCAGCCACGTGTTCAACTCCTCTCTCTCCCTATTCCTCTCTTCGCTAGCACGTGGCACAGGCAACAACCCAGAGATAACAACTCTGGTTGTTCTCACTCTAAGCTTCCACCCTAGCTCCCTGAATTTCTGCCTTAAATCCCCATCTCTCTTCCTACCTATGTCGTTGGTGCCTATGTGGACCACGACTTGGGGGTGCTCCCCCTCCCCCTTAAGGATCCCAAAAACACGATCGGAGACATCACGTACCCTGGCACCTGGGAGGCAACACACCAACCGTGAGTCTCTCTCGTTCCCACAGAACCTCCTATCTGTTCCCCTAACTATGGAGTCCCCAATGACTAATGCTCTGCTCCTCTTCCCTTTTCCCTTCTGAGCAACAGGGACAGACTCTGTGCCAGAGACCTGCACCCCATTGCTTACCCCTGGTAAGTCGTCCCCCCCAACAGTATCCAAAACGGTATACCTGTTGTTGAGGGAAACGGCCACAGGGGATCCCTGCACTGCCTGCTGGTTCCCTTTCCTTCCCCTGACGGTAACCCATCTACCTACTTCTTTTACCTGAGGTGTGACTGCCTCCCTATAACTCCTGTCAATAATCCCCTCCGCCTCCCGAATGATCCGAAGTTCATCCAGCATCCAGATACTGGAAAGTATCAGGAAAACCCCATCAGGACGGCTCCCCGGCAGTGTCCCCCGTCAGATCAAGTTTCCCAGGGAAGGGATGTCATGGGAATCGACAGCCCACTCTAGGAAGGCGGGCAGCCAATCAATCCAACCAAGGCCCCAATCAAGGGCCATAATTCCACACAACAGAACTTTCCTGGTGTTGAATGATCACCGCTGAGTCGGGAGTCCAGCAACTACTTGGAGGTGGCCTCCCAGCGGCAGGTCGGAGGGCCGTTGGAGCCTCCTCTCAAACCCCCAATGACGGAATCACAAAGCTGAAATTGCCACAGCTGAAATCATTCCTGTGGAGGGGTTTCTCCCTCCACACTAATGGCCCTAACAACTCTTGAGCCATTTAAAAAAAACAACATATTCTGCAGCCAGCTGAAAGTGCCTCCGTTTTGAGATGTCCTCACGCTCAACTACTTGCCTCAGCAGCAGTCACCTCTCCTGGTAGGGCTGCCAGATGTCCAGTGCTGCGGGACCTCTCTTTGGGCCTCCCATGTCACTGTCCCGCCTGCCACCCTTAATTAGATAGCGAACACAGACGTGGCCAGTTAATTGGCCACTTCCTGTAAGATTGCAGCGCTATGAGGAGGTCAGACATCAGTGGGCTCGGGCCTGAAAATAGTTCTGACCCTCAATTATTTCCTACGTTTGGAGGATTCCAGTCCTCTTTGGTACATTGCTAGAATTATCTTACTTCTTTTTTTTTTATTAATTTGCACCCAAGATCAAGAGTAAAAGATAACAGAAAATGACTCCTTTGATGGCTCCCAAGTCAAAGTGTGGTGATGTGTGATACTGAGTCATAAAGACATAAGAAATAGCAGAAGTAGGCCATTCAGCCCTTCGTGCCTACTTCACCATTTAATAAGATCATGGCTCATTTTCTACCTCAATTCCAACTTCCTGCACTATCTCCATATCCCTTAATTCTCTTTGTACCCAAAAATCTATCGATCACTGTCTTAAGTATCTTTAGCCTCCTTGTCTCGACAGACAATGGGTAAGCGCCTAGAGGTGGTCAGTGGTTTGTGGAGCAGCGCCTGGGGTGGCTATAAAGGCCAATTCTAGAGTGACAGACTCTTCCACAGGCGTTGCAGATAAAATTGGTTGTCGGGGCTGTTACACAGTTGGCTCTCTCCTTGCCCTTCTGTCTCTTTTCCTGCCAACTGCTAAATCTCTTCGACTCGCCTCTCTTTAGCCCCGCCTTTATAGCTGTCCGTCAGCTCTGACGATCGCTGGCAATTAACTCCCACGACTTGTGGTCAATGTCGCAGGACTTCATGTCGCGTTTACTCAAGTATGCTCAATAACTAAGTATCCACAGCTCTATCAGGTAAAGAATTCACACTCATATTCTGAGACTGTCACCCCTAGGTCTAGATTCCCCAGCCAGGAGAAACATCGTCCCAGCAGCTGCCCTGTGAAGCCCCTTAAAAATTATATATGTTTCAATTATATCACCTCTCATTCTTCTAAATCCTAGGGAATCTAGACCTAGTCACAAAGAACAAGCTGGCATTTTTGATGCCTGCTCTACACTGAGCTGATCTCAATTGGTGCATAGAAATTGCAATCAGCATCCTTGGAATATGGAGGGAGTGGGATCAGAAAAGAAATCAATCGGGGTTTCTCAATCATGACTGCCACTGAGTGACCCTCCTAGTACTCGTGTGCATGGGTGTCAGATGGGAACAGGGTCACACTCGGCTATGATGCCCCCTTGGGTTGAATAGCCTGCCGACCCTTACTGTCTAGGTTCACCCTAGAATAGCACTTGCTTACGGTATCAGAGGATGACTATGGAACCCACACCTCAGCATGATTTAGATTTCCAAGAAAGGGGAGAAAATTGACTAAAAACATTTAAAAGGTCTTCCTGGATGGCTCAGTGATTAAATCCACCATTTGATTTGCAACTGAGCTCTGCAAGCCTGATCTGTGCTGAGTTAGCTCGTCAGCTGGACACAGATGAGCTTCAGCATCACCATGTCGGGAGAGCTGAAAGCGGTTTCCAATGGCACTCCACAGGGCTCAGTGTTGGGTCCCTTGCTGTTTTTGGTGTATATTAATGATTTGGACTTAAATGTGGGAGGCACGATTGGGAAATTTGCAGATGACACAAAACTTGACTGTGTAGTTGCTATTGAAGAGGACAGCTGTAGAACAGAATTATATCAATGGTTTGCTTGAGTGGGCGGGAAAGTGGAAAATGGAACTCAGTCCAGTAAAGTGTGAGGAAATACATTTGGGGAGTGCAATCAAAGCAAGGGAATACAAAATAAATGGGAGAATATTCAGAGGGTAGAAGAAGTGAGAGACCTTGGATTGCATGTCCACAGGTCCCTGAAGGTGGTAGGACAGGTAGATAGAGTGGTGCAGAAGGCATATGGATTGCTTTCCTTTATTGGCCAAGCTATAGAATTCAAAAGCAGGGATGTGATGCTGGAACTGTATAAGACGCTGGTTAGGCCACAGCTGGAATATTGCGTACAGTTCTGGTCACCACATTACATCAAGGACAAAATTGCTCTGCAGAGAGTACAGAGGAGATTTACAAGAATGTTGCCTGGGCTTGAAAGTTGCAGCTATGAGGAAAGATTGGATTGGCAAGGGTTGTTTTCCTCGGAACCGAGGAGGCTGAGGGGTGACTTAAATGAGGTGCACAAAATTATGAGGGGCCTGGAGAGAGCAGACAGGAAGGATCGGTTTCCCCTAGCAGAGAGGTGAATTACCAGGGGGCACAAATTTAAGGTGACTGGTAGAAAGATTAGAGGGAACATGAGGAAAAACGTTTTCACCCAGAGGGTAGCGCGTGTCTGGAATTCACTGCCCGGATCGGTGGTGGAGGCAGAGACCCTCAAATCATTTAAAAGGTACCTGAACATGCACCTGAAGTGCTGTAACCTGCAAGGCTATGGACCAGGTGCTGGAAGGTGGGATTAGATTGGGCGGCTAGTTTTCTCAGCTGGCGCAGACACGATGGGCAGAATGGCCTCCTTCTGTGCTGTAACTTTTCTATGGTTCTAGACGGGGATGGGGGTTAAGCAGACAGGGTTTCTAATCCCAATCACTACTCAGTGACCTGTTCCGTTAAATGTCCATCTATGACCAGCGGGTAAGGATAGATTTGTGCTGGCTTGTGACGCTCACCTAGCTGAATAGCTTGTTAACACTCAGGGCTGCAAAACCTCATGGAATTCTAATTCCAGCAAGAGCCAAGAAAGGGGAGGAGGAAACTGATTTTTCTTTAAGTCTCCTTTGGAGGTTTAACGCACATGGTGGAGGTTCAGACAGTATGAGAACAACAGAATAGGAGCAGCTCCTAAACCAGCAGACAGATCTTCATTACACTTAGTATGTGAGGTCCCCGGAGAGGGAAAGTTACTTGTTCGTCTGTAAACTTAACACCGAGATTGGAGTTCACATTTTAGTTTTATAAAAAGATTTACATTTATATAGTGCCTTTCACGACCTCAGGATGGCCAAAGCGTTTTATGGCCAATTAAGTACTTTTAAAGTGTCGTCACTGTTGTAACATAGGAAATGCGGCAGCCAATTTTCACACAGCAAGCTCCCACGAATAGCAATGTGATAATGGCAAGATTAATTTATATATTTTTTTAGTGATATTGGTTAAGGGATAAATATTGGCCAGAAAACTGTGGAGAACTCCCCTGTTCTTCCTCAAAATAGTGATAAGGGAACATTTACATCCAACACAGAGGGCAAACAGGGCCTTGGCTTACCTTATCATCCAAAAGACGGCACCTTGGACAGTGCAACGCTCCCTCGGTATTGCACTGGGAGTGTCAGCCTGGAATTTGTGCTCAAGACTCTAGAGTGGGATGAGCCCACTCGGTGGTTAGAGTACTACCAACTGAGCCACAGCTGTCCACATTTATTCATTTATTTTTGAAGGAATTATTATGGGCTCTTCGAACTTTCTAAAGTTTGTAGCAGTCACCTGATTTTTTGTTTATACCAAAAGTTCCTTCAGATCAACAGTTTACCTCAGACTCATCAGACACCTCATCTGATGAAGGCACAATGACGCAGCCTGTGATTCATCGGGTAGCAAGCGCCCATCACACTGTAAAACGAATCAAGCAAGAAGAAAGCCCTCAACAGGCCTGCCACAGTTACTCATTCTACAGAGGTGAGATCTTTTTGCCTTTGATTTTCTCTCCCTGTAATCAGAGCAGCGAAGCCCTGTCTATCAAATAGGACTCTCTCAGTTTCTGCTCATTCGTTTTCTCATATTAATAAGACACTGAGCTTATAAATGAAAGTGGTTTGGATTGTTTGAATTAATATGGAACAGTGACTTCTAGCAGCCCCTTAAAAGCCAATGTCATGGTTTTCATGGAAAATCAAAACAAAATCAAGGAATCAATCCTCAACACTAATAAGTCCCAGAATGTCCCTCCATTAGAAGTGAAATTTGACTTATTCATCCACTGCATAAACTAGCAGCCCCATATTCTGTGATATGCCAACTGAGAACGTACAACAACAACAATGCGCATGTATATAGTCCCTTCAACATAAAAAGATGCCCCAGGTGCTTCATGGAAATGTAAAAGAAAAACAGACAGTGTTTCAAAGAATAAAGATTAGAGGGGGGTGTTAAAGAACTTGGCCAAAGAGATGAGTTTTATGGAAGGTCTTGAAAGAGGTAGTGAGGTTTAAGGAGGGAAATACACTGTGTGCGACCAACATGACAGAAAGCATGACCACCAGTGGGGCAAAAGGAGCAGGGGGTCCACAAGAGGTCAGAGTCAGATGAACAGAGTTCGGAAGGTTGTAGCGCTCGAGGAGTTTAGGGAAGGGCGAGGTCATGAAAGAATTTAAATACAGGGATGAGAATTTTAAAAACAAGCTTTTGATGGGGCGTAGGAGTCGATTTGATCATCAAAGTTGGTTGGATTGGACGAGCAGCAGTGGAAGGGCCAAGAGAGATGGTGGACAGGCTGAGTATCATCAACCCAAGTGTAGAAGCTGACCCCATGTCTGCAGATGATGTATGCATGTCGAAGTGGAGAAGGACAGGATCAAGGATGGATCGATGAGGGGCTTCCAAGGTGACACTGCGGGGCGAGAAGAGAAACTGTTGCTGGAGATACCCTGGCTACAATCATACAAAACAAGACTAGAAACGAGCAAGGGAAGTTCTACTGAGCTGGAGAATGGAAAAGAGGCATTGGAGGAATATGGTGTGATTGACTGTGTTGACTGCAGAGAGGTCGAGGAGGATGAGGAGGGATAACACACCACAATCACAATCACAGAAAATATTGTTTATGAATTTGGGTAAGGCCATTTCAATGCTTGAGGAGGGGTGACAACCTGGCTAGAAGGATTTAAGGAAGGAGTTGGGGAGATATGTCCCCAGGTTTGGGAGGCAACAATGTGTTCCAGGATCTTGGAGGTTGAAGGTGGGTTCTTGAGGAAAGCGTGAAGACTGTGGGTTTGAAAGGGAGAGGGAACCATTTATAATGCCAGCTAGCTTGCAGATCCAGGTGTTTAATGGGAATGGGGTTAAGAGAGCAGATGCCAGTCTTGTGGTTAAGATGAAATTGGAAAGGGCTAGGGGAAGAAGCCAGAGTGAAGTGGGGGTTCATGGCTGGGGGAGGTTTGGCTTGGTGGTCAAAAAGAGGGAAAGCAGCAGAGATATCTGAATGATTCATTTCTATCGTGATGACAAATCCATGAATTTTTGGAACTTGTTAGAGGTGAGGCAGCAGTATAGAAGATTTAAGGAGGTAGCTGGTAATAGAGAAAAGGAGCCTTGAATTATCTTTGCCATGTAATCTTGTATGTCTTCCTGAGAGGGCAGACAGTACCTCAGTTTAACGTCTCATCCAAAAGAGGGCATCTCTGACTGTGTAGCACTCCCTCAGTATTGTCCTGAAGTGTCAGCTTCGATCATGTTTTCAAGTCTCTGGAGTGGGGCTCCACAACCTTATGACTCAAATGCAAGAGTGCTACTACTAAACCAAAGCTTACATGGCTAGATGGAGGGATAGATAAATAGATAGTAGGGATCCCTAAACACTAGGTTTCACAGTGTTCCATGTTGTGCAAAGCAAAGTTTAGCCCAGATTCCTACTCCTGCTTTCCAGTGACCCCTATCAAAACCTCTAGGTGTCCAGATGTGTGATGAAAGAAGGATTGGATTTGACTGTGATTGCCATCACTCACTGTCTGGCTCAAAACTGAAGAACCAGTGACTTGGGCTAGGTAGCAGAGGGCTGCTGATGCCTGTGAAACTAGCTCAGCAAGAGTCTGCAGAGGAGAGGGAAAGAGAAGAAAACTAGAAAGGCAAAATTCCCAGGCGCTGTTAAAATTCACTGCTGGTCACCACTGTGTTGAGGGAAAAATGCAGGTAGAATGGGCATTAATTCACCTGCCTGTAGACAACTTCCATTCAAAAGTAATTGTGTTCCATCTGACAGAGCCGGAAGAGTTACTAGGTCACAGACACAAACCAAGCCCGTCAGACAATCCCTCGGATGAGATCATGAGGACCAAGACCCCAATTTATCGCACAATTGCTGGAACCAACAGGCATGAGCGGATATTGCAAGAGGAAGAGTCCCTGTCCAAAGAGCATCAGAGCCAAAGCATTCCTTCTTACAAAGGTACAGTCACTGTACAAACCCGCTGACTGTAAACTTTTCTCTTGTGGTTAAACTGTGGCTCAGTGGTAGCACTTTTGCTTCTGAATCAGAAGGTTGTGGGTTCAACTTCCACTCTGGAGACTTAGGTTGACAGTCCAGTACAGTATGTAGGGTAGGTCGTGAGGTCATGAAAGATACTATATAAATCCAAGTCTTTCTAAAGCCATTCCCAAGGGATCAGGATCCTGGCATCCAATAGTTTCCTTTCTGTAGTTTAGGAAATACAACAAACTGAATTATATTTAAGCATTAGTTTGACTCATTTGGAAGCACTCTTGTCTCGGGATCAGAAGCAGGATTTGAGCACATAATCTGATTGATGTTCCAACGTAGCATTGGGGCAATACCATTGTTGGACGTGAAAGGGTAGGGGAGAGGGGTTTAAGAAAGCAGCTGGCAATAGGGAAAAAGAGGCTCGTGTTATCTTTGCTCTCCAGGAGGATCTTGCAGTAATTTTTTTTATAAAGAATTTATAGAATGATTTCCTGCCCATGCAGAAAGATTTTTTTTTTATTGATACATAAAGAAAAAATAAAGAGAAAACTTGCATGTTTCACAGGTTCAGGATATGCCAAACAGCAAACAACCAATGAAGTACTTTTAAAGTATAGACACCACTGTAAAACATGTGGCAGTCAATTTGCATGCAGCAAGCTTCCATAAACCACACAGCGATAATGACCAGGAAGACCTATTTTTATTAATGTTGATTGGATAAATATTGGCCAGGTCACTGAGGATAACTCCCCTGCTCTTCTTCAAAACAGTGCTACGGAATCTTTTACATTCACCTTAGAGAACAGATGGGGCCTTTGTTTACCATCTCCAGATTTTTATGCTCAAGTCTCTGGAGTGGGACGGAAACCTATAACCTTCTGACTCAGAGGCAAGGGTGCTACCCACTGAGCCACGGCTAACACAAGTTCACAAGCAAAGACTTGCCCCCTCGGTCAAGCTTTAGCCACAGCTGACATGCAAGTAACAATGCCTCAGTGTTAATTGGCACCATTGGGCTAGGAAGGTAAGGAGAGAAGAAAAAAGTAAAAACTATTTCTTGCATTGTTCTTTCTCTCAGGAAAACAGACACTGGCGCAAGTGCTTCAGCAGTTGGGGGCCCAGCTCCCCTCTCGGGGCTCATACAGTGAGCTCCCAGGGTCACACTCTTTCAATCCGGCAGCAGAACTTTCTCGCAACCAGTATGGAGGGCAGGCGTGGGAGGACTCCACGTCCAAGAAGAGAAGTCAGTTTTACAAAGGTACATTCATGAGGTAGAATTTCAATGAACCATGAAGCACTCTCCCAGATAGAAGATAGAATTTCCAGCCAGCATCAGTCATGTACACAGCCCTACCTAATTCCTCCTATTCACCCATCACCCACTGTGCTCACTGACCCACACTGACTCCTGATCTGGCAAAGCCTCAATTTTAAAATTCTCATCCTTGCATTTAAATTCCTCCATGGCCTTGCCCTTCCTGTCTCTAACTTTCTCCAGGCCCACAACCCTCTGTGATCTCTGCGCTCCTCCAATTCTGGGCCCTTGCACATACCTGAATTTCAATGCTCTATGAATGGCTGTTGTGCCTTCAGCTGCCTGGGCCTTAAGGTCTGGAATTCCCTCGCTAAACCTCTTCACTTCTGTATTTTTCTCTCCTTCTCTAAGTTGCTCCTTAACACCTACCTCTTTGAGCAAGTTTTTGGTCACCTGTCCTAATATCTTTATGTGGCCTGGTGTATTATTTTGTTTGATAACAGCACTGTGAAGTGACTTGCGATGTTTTACTTTGTTAAAGGTGCGAAATAAATGCAGATTTTTGTTGTGCTGTTTTAACTTTGTCATCAAATTTGTTTTGAGGGCATTAAGCATCCATACAAGCACAGTGCTGACTGGAAAGTTTATCTTTCTAAGTAAATCCAGTGTGGTACTAACTCGTACTGATCAAGGAGGCCCTAATCTGGTCATTAGTGGACTGGAACCAGAAAAACTGCCAGGTTAAAAACCCAACTGGTTCATTAATGTCCTTCAGGAAGGTAACCTGCCACCCCTACCTGGTCTGGCCTGCATGGTTGATTTCTATTGCCTTTAAGGTAACAAGGGTTAGATAATAAATGTGGCTTTGCCAGAATCACCCATATTCTGAGAACAAACAAAATAAAAAGTTTAATCTCCGGTCTGTGCTGAGTTAGCTCATGAAATAATCAAAAAGGCTAATAGAATGTTAGCTTTTATGTCATGGGGGCTGGAATAAAGAGGGGAGAAGGGGAGAAGCTATGCTACAGTTGTACAGAACTTTCGAATATTGTGTTCAGTTTTGGGCACCGCCTGTCAGGAAGGACATGTTGGCCTTAGAGGGGGTACAGCACAGATTCACCAGAATGATATTGGGGTTTAAACAGTTATAAGGACAGCTTGTATAAACTTGGATTGTATTCCCTTGAGTTTAGAATCTAATTGAACTGTTTAAAATGATAAAAGGATTCAATAGGGTGGATATAGAGAAACGATTTCCTTTGAAGGGGGGAATCCAGAACAAGGGGGCATAACCTTAAAATTAGAGGCAGACTGTTCAGGGGCGATGTCAGGAAGCACTTCTTCACACAAAGGGGAGTGGAAATCTGGAACTCTCTCCCCCAAAGGGCTGTGGATGTTGGGGTCAATTGAAATTTTCAAGACCGAGAGGGACAGATTTTAGTTGGGTAAGGGCATTAAAGGGATATGGATCAAAAACAGATAAATGGAGTTGATGTACAGATCAGTCATGATCTAATTAAATGGTGGGACAGGCGCAGGGGGGTTGAATGGTCTCCTCCTGTTCCTATGTTCTTCAGCTAGACATCAACTTGAGTAAAAGTGCTGGGGCTGAGGGCTCAAATTAATTGTGGGTTCAGCACTCACTAAATTCTAAATATGAACTTCCCTTGATGATCTCACTGAGACCTGGCACTGCTTGCTGAAGTAAAATAACAAAGTTCAGAAGGTTCCAGGTTTCCTTTAAAATGTGTGCTGAGTTAACTGATCTCAGTCACATGCAGCAGTGGCGCCACTACAACTGAGGTCAGCCCTGTGGGCTCAAGAAGATATGGCAGCTACCGCTCAATAGCCAATGACCCCTCCCAGAAGTTGCATGCATATGGACGAGTGATGCCCTTAAATAGCCTGCCAACACCACAGCCTCAACTTTCCAATCACTGTCATTTAAATGAATGGCTGAGCGTTAAGGGAAACAGCTAGCAGTCTCAAAGACACAATCGTGTATTGTTGAAATTGGTGGTTTGCTGCCCTTGTACATTAGGAACAGGTTACAGTGAACACTGATTCACTGAATTCCTTCAAGTGAGAGCTGAACCGGTTTCTGGATGGAGTGGTGATCATCTTGTACAAGAGGTGGGTACCTGGGAACATCAGTCAGGTCCAGGGTGATCTCCCGGACTCACTTCAATCATATCGGCGGTGGGGGCAGGGGCCAGAGAGGAAATTGCTAGATTTTTCCCCCTAATGCACTTAGTTTTTTCCACCCTTCTAAGGGGATTATGTGATGGGGTGGGGAGTGTCTGCATGGGGCATCGCAACTGTATGGGGTAGGCTAGATGGACAGGTGGGTCTTTTCCATTCTGTCAATTTCATATGCATGTTCTTATCTTAACCTGTTTAAAATGAATAGGTTACCATCAGTGTTAATACAACTACAGTCACAAAAAGCTAAGCTTAATGGTCCAGGCTTATACATAAGGAATGACTTAGGCAAGGTGCACAGAGCACCCAATGCACATGAAACCCGCAACCCATCACGAAGCAGAATCTCTGTGAAAGTTTAACTGTATGTATTTTCCATTCTGTTTTGATGCTTTAGGTGAGAACAGCTGTAAAGGAGGCCTCCACTCTGCCAAAAAAAGCACAGCTGAAGTCAAGGTCCAAGAGGAATGCTTTAAAAAGGCTGAGCAAGCTGCAACGTGTGCTCTTCGCAATGTGTATTTTGCAGCCAAAGAGATGATCCCCAACTCCTCAACTGAAGCTCTGAATGAGCTGTGCTTGATTCAAGGTCTCACTGACCTGGCTGGACTTCACTCGGACAAACTCGTCTCCTATGATCAGTCGATCGAGGAATTCCAGCAGGCCATCGCTGAAGTAACGGATGAAGGAATCTTGAAAAGGGCACGGTCCAGTAACTGTTTCAGCATCCTGATAGATGAGTCTGAAGACTGTTTCACCGAGCCATGCCTGTTCCTGTACCTCCGAATCATCGAGCATGTTGCAGGAGGGTACGAGCCCAAAACTTACTTCTTGGCAGTCAAAAAACTGCAGGAGGACGTCACGGCGGATAAGATCACGGCAGAGTTAGCCGACGTGTTCAAAGAGAAAGATCTAGACATGAAACAGATGTGTGGATTTGCGATTGATGGTGCTGCTGTCACAGCTGAATGCAAGAACAGTGTCATCACTCAGTTAAAAGCACAGGCACCTGGTCTCTTATCCATCCGCTGCATTGCTCATCGATTAGCCCTCAGCAGCGTGTCTGCTGCAGACACTGTCCCTTACCTGGTGAAGTACCAACAAATTCTTGACTCTGTTTATAAACACTTTGTCGATTTGCCAAAGAACAGGGATGGGCTTGAGGCCATACAAAAGATACTGAGAAACACACACAAACAGAGCAGCCCTTTCAAAGATATCTTTCCATCCAGGTGGCTTACAGTCAGAGCATCGGTTGAAGCTGTAATCCGCAACTTTGGCAACCTTGTCTCAGCGCTCCAGAACAGTCGGTCGGCCAGAGGTGCCGGACTAGCAAAGACTATGTGCACCTACAAATTTTTGCATTGTAGTCATTTTTTGGCTGACATTCTCCACCAGCTATACATTCTTTGTAAAAGTTACCAGACCTCCAGCGTTGACTTCTCAATTGTGCACCCCCTGTTGAAATCAACGGTTACCACGATTAATAAGTTGAGTGCTGAAAGCACCGGCGAGATGCTCAAGAACCTCCTGGCTGCACTACCACCTAACATGTGGGATGACAGCCTCTCTGACTGCTCCTTTACCTTTCAGAACCACCGGATAAAAGGAGGTCACCGCCAGCGGGCAGAGGCGGAAAGCACCTGCAGAATTTTCCTTGAGAATCTCACCCGCGACCTTAAGGCCAGGTTCTCAGAATCCAACGATGCAGCCACCATGACAGCGATGACTGCGATATTCGACCCTGCACACGCCTCTGACTCCAAGAATAGGCACATCCAAACCGTAACTGATTACCTGTCCTCGCTTTCAGACGACAGTGACAAAGACGATTTTGAAATGAGCTGCAAACAGGAGCTGGTCAGCTTTATGAACTTTGTAGAGTCTCAGCCCGGCGTTCACGCACTCACTAGTGCGAAGGATGTGTGCGAGCTCGCGCTCAAGCAGAAACTGATGTTCCCCGTTGTCAGTTCACTAGCGGAACGGTACCTGGCTTTGCCAATTCCCAGTGCAGATCTGATGGGTGCATTCAGTAGACAACACATGTTGAGGACCAAACTTGGGAACTCACTGACCAGCAAGTCGCTGGAGAACCTGATCAAGATTGCAATCCATGGCCCTCCAATCAAGGAATTCAACTTTGTCGCTGCCTATTCCAAGTGGGCCTCTAGCAAAGCCAACAAGGTGCAGCAGCAAAAGAGTTAGAGGTTTGCAGAGACTGTAACTTGTGCTGGTTCTTTCTTCTAATTGCTTGTTGTAAGCGAGAAGGAAAAGTAGGGAAGCCTATCTGCAGGCAAAGCCTTGGAATCCCTAAATATAACACAGCTTCTTAACAAAACAAGAGTTTTCTAGTAGACACTGTGGGCAAAGAAAATCTGTAATCTGGCCAAAAACCTTTCCTCCCCTCCTGTTCTTTTTGTTTCTAAAAGTCGACCCTATTGATAACAAGTTGCGTAGACTTCCCCATTTCTGATAATACTGTCACCCCTCAAACCTCATGCCATTCCAGTAACAGAGTGACCAATACCATCCCTTTAAAGGAATGAAAGGCTTGCAGTTTATAACAGCACTTTTTCACATCTCTCAGAAACACTTCAAAGCATCTCACAAATAACAAACTGTTTTGTAGTGTTTTGTAGCCTGCTCTTGTGTATGCAACCAAAGTAGCCATTTTGCGGACAGGAAGATCTCACAAACAGGAATGAATTTAATAATTAGCTTGGGTGTTTGTCAAGTTAGAAAAGCTGGCCAGAAAAATAGAGTTGAGTAATTCAATGTCAATGCTTTTCATTTTTTTAAAAAGCTCTCAGTTTCAAATTTATTTAGCCCCTTCCTTTGTTAGGCCTCTCTGCATCACACACACCTCCTCCCTCTCTCACATGCTAAAAGAAGGCAGAGAAGCAACTAAGATATTGATGAAAACAGCCTGCACATGGCATCACAAGGGTTGCCAGCTCTGGCTGGATGTATTCTTGGAGCTGACAATACATGACCTCCTCTCTCCAATGGCCCCCAACCCCACATTCTCCCATTGGTCAACATGTCCATTATCATGGAGCTCCGTCTTCCCACAGCAAATTGGAAAACAGGTTCTTTGTTACCCGATTAGATGTTTCTTGACTGACAATCGAACAGCCTTTTCTTTTCCATCATCAATATTTTTATAACTAATAAAAAAAGAGAATTATTCTTTTTAAATTTCCCTATGATTTTTCTCCTGGGTTTGCTCCCAGCAATGTACTGGAGAGTAATGTTCAATTCCTGGGGATTCTAGGGCAATTCTGGAGGGTTGACAACCCAGGCAACACTCACAGGCTGCACTCGGCAGCATTGTCTATCTTCCATGGTTACCTGTCGTATCTTCTATTTGTGTTGTTGTGGTGCAGAGCTGCATTCAGAGAGCGACAGTAGTCCTGACAGTGCTGTGGCAATGCAAAATTGCCTGTCTCTGTGCATGAGCTTGAAGAGCCAATGGCAGCGGGCTGTTCAGTAGGCATGAGGGAGATATTTCCTGGCGTGCACTTCCAGCATGGGTCACTGGATAGTGATTCCAAAGAGCAGCCCTGGCTGATATTTCCCCTTCCTTGCCCAGGGAGGCAGAGACCAAGCATAGTTTCTCAGCTGTCACCATGACTGAGGAATGTTAAGCAAGGACAACACCCCTGCTCTTCTTCAAATATTGCCATTCGAACTTTAAACACTTGCATTTCTACAGCACCTTTCACGACCTCAGGACATCCCACAGTACTTTACAGCTAATTGAGTAGATTTTGAAGTATATCACTGCTGTAATGCAAGAAATGCAGCAGGCGATTTGCATACAACATGCTCCCAAAAACAGTAATGTTAATATAACTCTTCAATTAAATGAAGATAATCTATTTTAGTGGAATTAGTTGAGGATAAACATTGGCAGGACACCAGGGAGAACTCCCCTGATCTTCTTCAAAATAGTGTTATGGAATCTTTTATGTTCACCCGAGAGGGCAGACAAGGCCCCAGTTCATCTCATCCAAAAGATGGCACCTCCAATAGTGCAGCACTCCCTCAGTACCGCATTGGAGTGTCAATCTAGATTATGGGTTCAAGTCTCTGGAATCTTTAGCACTGTTTTCTGTATGATTGACACAAACTAATCAAGTGTTCTGCTGAATCGGAAGCATTTATTCATGGAGGCATCAGCTTTCTGTTAAAATTGTGAATTCCAATCATATCTCTTCACAGTTTTGTTTTTTGAAAAAAAGGAAGACTGCCTTTAATGTTACCTAGGCTGGAATTATACTGCTCCCTACAGGAGCAGGGTGGTGGGTGGTCATGAAATTGAGTGGGAGGCGGGGGGGGGGGGGGGGAGGGTGCCGTTCCCAATGCCTTCCCCACCCTTGCTGCAATTTTACCAGAACAGCGGCAAGAAACGCCCGCCTGCAATCAAGACCCTTAAGTAGCCGATTAACTGGCACTTAAGGGCTTCCTCCTGCTGCCACTGGTATTTTACGAGCGGCGACTGAGGTCCCCAAGAGGCCTCCAAGTAAAACCTGGCAGCCTCCTTGTGGGCTGGGGGGAGCCCTCCTGATCAGGCACACTGTGCTCCATGGTAAAGGCCCGCTTGGGTATGAAATTGAAACCCAACCCGAACCCGAACCGGGCCCAAGTCCTTTGATTTATTCCTGCACCTGACCCGACTACCGTAACAAAGTTAATTATATCAAACAGGTTATTGTGCTCTACCTTGTTCAAATGTTGTGATCCTCTGTTCTGGCAGCAAGCTATTCCTGCAGAATTGTGCAGAAGTTCCCTCCCTGAGCAAGGCACCATTGTGACGGCGTCCAGCCCGACCCGACCCGAGCCCGAATGCCGGACCCAGAAGAGAGACCCGACCTGATTTGAACCCGACACATCGTCGGCTCTGGTCGGGTTCGAGTTGGGTAGCCATGCTTTTCCCCCTGAAGGGCCAGCCCCACAGCCCAACCCCCACACTGCACAACACCACCGCCCCCCCCCAACCAACCGACCCCCCCACCCCCTTGCCTAGCCAGAGCCCGGCTGATTGTCCCCGGCGAGGCCCCAAAACCTACCTCTCTTCTGGGGCCGCTGTCCACAATCCTGCTGTTGTCTGGTTTTAGTCCCAGCAGTAGCCACTGCTCCTGGTGGCGCTGTTGTCACTGAGAGCTGCTGGCCTGCTGATTGGCTGGCAGTTCCATTAGGCGGGACTTCCTGCCTCAGAAAGATGGAAGTCCTGCCCAAGTCTAATTAAGGGACTGGGGAGTGTAAAATCCTGGCGTGGCTCCTCAGGCCCAGCAGAGGCAGGCCCGCCCCCAACATTTTGGGCAGTAGGCGGGGCCTCCCACCCAACGTAAACTTCCGGCACTAACTTGCATACTAGTATATCACAAGTTATGAGAATATTAAAGGATTTTGAGGGGAACTGGATGCTCTGGTAAGTTGGAACACTGGCCTTTTATATTGGGACTGTAGTTCAAACTCTGCGTGGACTGAAGGGATGAGAAACTATGCTCTGTTGGCTACGGGTGTCAGAATTGTACAGCAGAGGAGGCCATTCATTGCCCATCATGCCTGTGCCAACTCTTTGAAAGAGCAATTCAATTAGTTCCACTCCCTTGCCCTTTCCCTATAGCCCTGCAAATTTTTCCTTTTCAAGCATTTATCCAGTTCTCTTCAGAAAGCTGCCACTGAATCTGCTTCCATCATCCTTTCAGGAAGTGCATTCCAAATCATAACAATTGCATGGGGCAGTCCCAGGCTACTTTCCATTAGGTGTTGTCCCCTAGCAAAAAAACTGCTCCTAATTTAGCAACCTCACCCAGAAGTTACAATGGCTGGTGTCAGGAATGGAAGACGGTGCTTCAGATTAAAGTATATTGTGGAGGGCAGCGTGAAGGAGACCTCACTGCATTGTATCTGAAATTAAAGCTGTCGCTTCTGCCAGCAAAGATGTCTTTCACTTTGAGTTCAAAATTCATCCAAAAACATAAACATTTTCTTGGCTTGCTAAGTTATTCTCTGCTTCTGTTTTTGATTTTCCCAGCTGCATCCTGCTCCACAGGGGTAATGGCGAGGGGATGATCCAATCGCAGGTCTCTCCCACCGCCTGTGAAGTGGGCTGGAGTGGATGTGGCTGACTTTCTACCGAGCAAACAGCTCCCATTCAGCGTAGCAGCTTCTCAGACAGTGAAATTAGAACTCAGCGCTCAGGAGTACTGTCACCAGTGAGAATTCCAGAAATCTATCAATCTGAGGAGCAGGAGCATGAGGCATGGCTGTGCCCTGCAGCAACTTAGATTTGTTGTGAAATTATTATTTATTTTCAATTTTACCTCCATCACCAGAAGCTCTGCATAACAGCGTACTCTGCAAGCAGCTCCTCGTGATGGCTTAATGTCTCAACATGGCATGGGACTGAGTCAGTGGATTCCAGATCACAACAACTCACTGTGTAAAGGATTTCCTCCTCATCTCCCGATTCTTTTGCCAATCACCTTAAATTAACGTCCTCTGGTTACCAACTCTTCCGCTAGTGGAATCAGTTTTTCCTTATTTACTCTATCAAAACCCTTTATAATTTTGAACAAATTGATTAAATATCCCCTTAACGTTCTCTGTTCTAACTTGAAAATCCCAGTTTCTCTAGCCTCTGCACTCATCTAGAGTCCTGCATCCCAAAGCCTGGTCACTATCCCACCTTGTCCACTGAGGAGCATCCTACCTGTTAGAACATTGGTTTTGCATGTCTATATGGAGCTGAGTAGGAAAAATCCCATCTGCCAGTGTAAACAAGGTCCCATTAATGAGCTACGCAGGAAATCAATCGTCAGAATCCTGGAGTAATTCAGTCTGCTTCATAGAATCTTAGAGCATGGAAGGAGGCCATTCGGCCCACCATGTCTACGTTTGCTCTTGGGCAATGTCATCCAATTAGGCCCATTCTCCCACCCTTTCCCATAGCCCTGTAGACCTTTTCCAAGATACCTGCTTGGCTCAAGTACAAGAATTACCGAATTGACCACAAAGGATTGGTTCCAACCTCCTATCATCTGCTGGATCACGTTGGAGCCAACTTAACCCGAAGCAACCCGTTCACCTCCCCACCCTTCCCATTCCAAAAGGGGTACAGTCACTAGTTGTTTGAAGTGAGAAGGATTTAACAAGTGATGGAACAGAAATGCTGGAGAATAACCTTTTCAGCAGCATACCTGTCCATTTCAGACCAGTTTCCTATATCTAGGATGAACTGACACAGTAGCATCCATACACATGAACACATTAGGTGATAAATTATTGAAAGGAACTGAGCGCTATAGCACCCTCTTACAGCCAGCTGCAATAATTACACCTTCCTGATTGGCAGGAGGTTAAACAAAGAATGAACGTGCATTTATTTTGTGCCTTTCATGATCACATGATGTCCCAAAGCACTTTACAGCCAATGAAGTATTTCTGAGGTGCAGTCATTGTCGTACGGTGCCACATTTGACTCCAAGATGAGCTTCTGACCAGATATTCGCGCCATCACTAACAGCGCTTATTTACACCTCCATAACATCACCTGACTTCACCCCTGTCTCAGCTCACCTGCTGCTGAAATCCTCATTCATGCCTTTGTTACCTCCAAACTTGACTTTTCCAATGCATCCTTGGCTGGTCTTCCACATTCTACCCTCCATAAACTTGAGGCCATCCAAAACTCTGCTGCCTGTGTCTTAGCTCGCACCAAATCCCATTCACCCATCACCTCTGTGCTCGCTGACCTACACTGGCTCCTGGTCAAGCAACATACTGATTTTAAAATTCTCATCCTTGCTTTCAATTCCTCCATGGCCTTGCCTCTCCCTATCTCTGTAATCTCCTCCATCCACACAACCCTCTGAGATATCTGCGCTTCTCTAATCCTGGCCTTTTGAGCATCCCCAATTTTAATCACTCCTCTATTGATGGCCGAGCCTTCAGTTGCCTAGGCCCCAAGCTCTGGAATTCCCTCCCGACACCTCTCTGCCTTGCTTTCCTCTTTTGAGACACTCCTTAAAGCCTACCTCTTTGACCAAACGTTTGGTCATTTGACCTAATATCTCCTTATGTGGCTGGTTGTCATATTTTGTTTTATAATACTCCTGTGCAGAGCCTTGGGACATTTATTACGTTAAAGGCACTATATAAATATAAGCTGTTGTTGAAATGCAGCAGCCAATCTGTGTACAGCAAGGTCCCACAAACAACAATGTGATAATGACCAGATAATTTAAAAAAAAGTCTTGTTGGTTGAGGAATAAAAAATGAGCAGGACACTGGAGAGAATGCCACTGCTCTTCTTTGAAATAGTGCCATGGGATATTTAACATTCACCTTTGAGAGAAGATGGGGTCTCAGTTTAATGCCTCATCCAAAGGATGGCACCTCCAACTCCCTCAGTACTGCACTGAAGTAACAGCCTCCTGGGCAAAGTAGCAGCCATGCCTATGGAACTGTACCTTAGGAAGAGACGGAGAGAAAGGGTGATGAAATTTTTAAAAAAGACAAGAGCTTCAAAGCCATAACCATGCTGGTTGCAGGTCACTGGTGCAGATCAACACACACAGTGTTCTCTGCCTCGATTAACGTAATGTAAGTACAGGTCATCCCACCAGAGGCTGGCGATTTCTCACAGCAGCTGGAAATGTTTCACAGGATCCTTAAAAGCAGACTTGGAAATCCTTCCTTAACAGCACTGTGGGTGTACATACACGACATGGATACAGTGCTTCAAGAAGGTAGCTCACTACCACTTTCTCAAGAGCAATTAGCGATGGGCAACAAATGTTGGCCTTGCCAGCGACGCTCACATCCCACCAACAAATAATAAAAAACAAATGCTTCAAACCTTCTGGTTGAGTTTGTTGTCTGGATGGGAAAGCTGCTTTAAAAGAAGGATGATGTTGCTTGCTATGAGGCAAGGATACTGCAGCTGGGATTAATTTCAGACAGTCTGGTTTTCAAGTGTGTTGTCGGGAAATTCCAATTGTAAACTGGGGGAGGCAATGCGTAGTAGTAATGTCACAAGATTTGCAACCCAGAGCCCCAGGCTAATCCTCTGAGGACATGGGTTCAATTCCCACCGCAGCACTATTGGAGGTCCCGCCTTCAGGACAGTTGTTAGACCCGAAGCTTCGATTGCCTGTTCAGATGGAAGTTAAAGATCCCATTGCACAATTCAAAAAAAATGGCAGGGTCTTCTCCATCAACCATTCCCACCAAAACACAGAGTACATGGCCTTTCATATAATTACTGTTTGTGGAATCGTGCTATGCACAAAATGGCTGCCCACTGCCTAAATAGCACTTTAAAATAATTAATTGTACCTGAAGTGCTTCAAGACATTCCAGAGAGAGGCAGTGACAGGTCTCGGGAGTAGCACAGCTATGGGTTGCAACCCTTCTGGATTGTCCTGGAGTCTCCAGAAATTAAACATTGGACAGTACTTTAAGCAACCCAGGAGAAAAAATATTGGGACATTAAAATACAAGCTGTGTTTTTTTACATTTTCTTTGAATATTTGTGCTCATTGGTTATAAAAATATTGGAAATGGGGGAGAGAAAAAAAATCAGCTTGACTGACGGGGGGGGATAGTTGGAAGATAATGAAACTTAATGAAACTTCCCGGAAAGCATCCAGCCAGAGCTGGCAACATGAAGCACAGCTATACATCTGACTATTGTTCTTCACTTTGTACATTATGGCAACATTAGACTGAGCTGGTCAAGGAAATCCCAAATCCAATCTCTGCTCTGTACTGAGTTAGCTAAGCTTGTGTAGGGCGTGCATACAGCTTTTACAACTGGCATTAATGCGTCTGAATTAGGGAGGAGAGGAGCGGTGGGCTGAGGTGAGGTCAGGGTGGGGGGGTGAGGTCAGGGTGGGGGGGTGAGGTGAGTTCAGGGTGGGGGGGGTGAGATGAGGTCAGGGTTGGGGGGTGAGGTCAGGGTGGGGGGGGTGAGGTGAGGTCGGGGTGGGGGGGATTCGAGGTGGGGGGGTGAGGGGGGTGAGGTGAGGTGGGGGTGGGGGCGTGAGGTGAGGTCGGGGTGGGGGGGATGTGCTGAGGTCGGGGTGGGGGGGTGAGGTGGGGGTGGGGGGGGTGAGGTGAGGTCGAGGTGAGGTCGGGGTGGGGGAGTGAGGTGGAGGGGGTGAGGTGAGGTCGGGGTGAGGTGAGGTGGGGGTGGGGGGGGAAGAGGTGAGGTCGGGGTGGGGGGGGAAAGGTGAGGTCGGGGTGGGGGGGGTGAGGTGGGGGTGGGGGGTGTGGGTGTGGTCGGGGTGGGGGGGGTGAGGTGAGGTCAGGGTGGGGGGGGGGGTGAGGTGAGGTCGGGGTGGGGGGTGGTGAGGTGGGGGTGAGGTGGGGGTGGGGGGGGTGGGTGTGGTCGGGGTGGGGGGTGGTAAGGTGAGGTCGGGGTGGGGGGGTGAGGTGAGGTCGGGGTGGGGGGGTGAGGTGAGGTCGGTGTGGGGGGTGGTGAGGTGAGGTCGGGGTGGGGGGGGTGAGGTGAGGTCGGGGTGGGGGGGGTGAGGTGAGGTCGGGGTGGGGGGGGGTGAGGTGAGGTCAGGGTGGGAGGGTGTGAGGTGAGGTCAGGGTGGGGGGGGGGTGAGGTGAGGTCGGGGTAGGGGGGGGTGAGGTGAGGTGGGGTGAAGTGAGGTCGGGGTGGGGGTTTTCGGGGAGTGGAAATCAGACAGGACTCCTGCCCCTGATCCAGCAACAGCTGTTAGCATCAGGTAAAGAAGCAAGGGACAATAACCAACTCATTCGAACACTGATGCAACAGACTCTGCATCCTTAATCCAGTGCACATGATTCCACTGTTGAACCATATGCATTCAATAGCAGAGACCACAAGTGGGAGAGATTTCCCAAGCCACAAGTCCCAACTGAAACCCCTCCATGAACACTTCATAAAAAAAAGACTTGCAAAGAACAAAAGATTAACATTTCTACAGCGTCTTCATGACCTCAGGATGTCCCAAAGCATTTTACAGCCAATCAAGTACTTTTGAAGTGTAGTCACTGTTGTAATGTAGGAAACAATTTGCACACAGCAAACTCCCACAAACAGCATTGTGATAATGACCAGATCATCTTTTTACTGATGTTGTCTGCGGGATAATTTTAGGTCAAAACACTGGGAGAACTCTTCTGCCATGGGATCTTTTGCATTCATGCAAGAGGGCAGACAGAACCTTGGTTTAATGCCTCAAATGAAAGACACCATCACCAGCAGTGCAGCACTCCACTGAAATGCCTGCTAGGATTTTGTGCGTAAATCTTTGAGAGCCCTAGTAAAACTGAAGCCAATGGGAATTGGGGGAAAACTTTCCACTGGCTGGAGTCATACCTAGCACAAAGCTAGATGGTTGTGGTTGTTGGAGGCCAATCATCCCAGTCCCGGGAAATCACTGCAGGAGTTGATCAGGGTAGTGTCCCAGGCCCAACCATCTTCAGCTGCTTCATCAATGATCATCCCTCCATTGTAAGGTCAGAAGTGGGGATGTTTGCTGATCGCACAGTGCTCAGTACCTTCACAACTCCTCAGTACTGACCTCCGCTTTCAACAAGACCCGGACAACATTCAGGCTTGGACTGATAAGTGGCAAGTAACATTTGCACCACATAAGTGTCAGACAACAAACAGCTCCAACAACAGAAAGCCTAACTACCTCCCCTTGATATTCAAGGACATTACCATCATCAAACCTCATCATCAACATCCCAGGGACCAACATTTACCAGAAACTGAACTGGACCAGCCACACAAGAACTGTGGCTACAATAGTAGGTCAGAAGCTGTGAATTCAGTGGCGAGTAACTCATCTCTTGACTCCCCAAAGCCTGTCCACCAGCTGCAAGAGAGTAGTGTGATGTAATACTCTCCACTTGCCTGGTGAGCACAGCTCCAACAACACTTAAGAAGCTCAATTCTATCCAGTAGTCCGCTTGATCAGCATCCCATCCACCACTTTAAACATTCACTCCCTCCTCGACTGGTGCACAATGGCAGCAGTGTGTATCAACTAGAAGATGCACTCCACCAACTTTCCAAGACTTCTTCGATAGCACCTTCCAAACTTGTAACCTCTACCACCTAGAAAAACAAAGGCAGCAGGCGCATGTGAACACCACCACCTGCACGTTCCCTTCCAAGTCACACACCATCCTGATTTGGAAATACATTGCTGTTTCTTCATTGTCGCTGGATCAAAACCCGAGAACTCCTTCTCCAACAGCACTTTGGGTATACCTACAGCACCTGGATTGCAGCAGTTCAAGAAAATGGATCACCCCCACCTTCCCAAGGACAACGGGGAATGGGCAATAACTGCTGGCCTTGTCAGCAACCTCCAAATCCCATGAATGAATAAAGAAAATAAAAGCAGGCCCGATAATCGGCACCTGCCAAACAGACAAATTACCCAAGCAGCAACTTCTCCACTCGAATTAACAGCTTGAATGAAGACAAACAAAAATGCTAAAATGTTGCTCAAAGTTTCAAACAGAAGTTTTTGTTTTTTTAAACACAACTATTTTCGCATTGTTCACAACCAATGATCTTGGTTTTACACAGCAAAGCAACAGTTTAGACCTGGAACTCATACCCAAAATGTTGCTGTCAGAGTCCGCCACTAGAGGGTGCTCCAAACAACAAATTAAACGCTGCTCACAATGTGGTCTCCTCTACATTGGGAAGACCAAACACAGACTGGGTGACCGCTTTGCGGAACACCTCCGCTCAGTCCGTAAGCAGGACCCCGAGCTTCCGGTTGCTGGCCATTTCAACACTCCCCCCTGCTCTCATGCTCACATCTCTGTCCTGGGATTGCTGCAGTGTTCCAGTGAACATCAACGCAAGCTCGAGGAACAACATCTCATTTACCGATTAGGCACACTACAGCCTGCCGGACTGAACATTGAGTTCAATAATTTCAGAGCATGACGGGCCCCCCATTTTACTTTTAGTTATTTTTTTCTTTTTTATATATTGATTTATTTATTTTTGGGTTTTTTTGTTTTTATTTTATTTCATCTTAGTTTGTTCAGATTGCTTACCCACTTTTTTTTCATGTTTGTACTTGCGGCTGTTCAATTTTCAGTCCGTTAACACCCTATCTGTACTAATGCCTTGTCTTTCAACACACTATTAACATATTGTTTGCCTTTGCTCCATGACCCTCTGGTCAGTTGTTCTGTGACCTTGTCCTATCTACACTTTCTCCTTTGTTATCTCTTGCCCCACCCCCCGCTTTACTTGCTTATAACCTTTTACATTTCTAATATTTGCCAGTTCTGATGAAGGGTCACTGACCTGAAACGTTAACTCTGCTTCTCTCTCCACAGATGCTGCCAGACCTGCTGAGTATTTCCAGCATTTCTTGCTTTTATTTCAGATTTCCAGCATCCGCAGTATTTGGCTTTTATTAACAAATTCAACTCACTGGAAACTTGATTCACATCAGCTTAAACAGAGTCTTGAAATTATTTTTAAAAATGCCAGTGAAATCAAAATAGGTAATAGAGATCAAATAGTATTGTACACCATCCCCAGTACTGAATCACTAACAATGCAATTAGAGAGGATGGTTGAATTCTGAAACATAAAAGTGGGGCTGGAACAGAAACAGAAGAGCTGGGCCCTGAAATTACTGGGTCTTGGAGTGAAGTGGGGGACTATGGAGAGGAGGGAGGGGAGGAGGTTGGTATTCACCCAGAATTAACTGTAATCTGGGTCGGCATCCATTTCTAACAAAGCAACACATTCAGTTATCAGAGGGTTTTCAAAGGCTGTGACTGTCTATGGGCCCATTGCAAAGGGCCTCCTAATATTCCTGGTTCCCAGTGGAGCAGAAACCCAAGGGAGCAGCTTAAACACCATGGGTGTCAGCCCAATTCATGTTAATACCCACTTCCTTTGGGATGTGGGACAGAGCCAGTGACGAGCAAAGGTGTATGGCAGTTCAGGGCTTAAGGAATTCAGTCTCCGAATAAAATATTAAGCATGTGTTCACTTCAAATTAACCTAATACAACCAAGGAGTGTCCATTTAAATGGAAGCAAAAACCCTGGAATTATTTAAGAAATGATTCGTTGCTACAAATGGGGAAATATAGGATCTCTGGATGGATGAATTAAGGTCGGCCAAATAGCCTTCCTCACCTGTAATTTATCCAGTGACCTTTTAATGAAAGTGCAAATTTTTATTGTTGAAATGTTCTTGGGGTCCGGCACTCTGTGTTTCAAAGTTCTGATGCTCCAATCTCTCCAATGACTCAACTGATGTGGTACGCAGCTTTATAAAATTCCAGGGTCAAAATCTGATCTGTGCTGACTGGCAGATCTTAGCCAGAATGGCACGAGTATCTCTGTGCATAGGATCACATCCTGTGCACATATGGGTGACTGTGTGGGGGTAACTGGTGGAAAACAAGTTCGTACTCAGCAACGATCCCCAGCCACCCCGTGATTCACTAGCCTACCAACACTCACTGTCTCAGCTCTTACAAGTAATTGAAATACTGGAAATCTGTGTTTAATCTGTGAATCAAACCCTGCCACAGAGGGGAAGAATTAGAAATAAAAAGAAAGTACGATCCCTTGATAAAGGTTCCTCAGCAACACAGACTAAATCAAATGTCATTACACTCCTCACACTGCACTTACTTTTCCAGGAATTGCTGCAAGCCCTGTCGTCTTCTCTCTATACCTTCACTGTTGTTAACTTGGAAAAATGGTTTCTTGCCTGGCAGATCAGGGAGAGGTCTGTGAAAACAAAAGCAACAGGAATTTCTGTACATTTTGGCAAAGGAGAATGTGGCAATCGTGTTGATTCATATATTATCCATATGTCCCTCCTTAACAGTCAGACAATAAATGATTGGAGTGGGGTGAGAGATTAGTCACTAAAGGTGCAATGCGAAAGGATGTTTGAATTGTAAATAAAGCAGGAGAGCTGGACACCAAAATTACTGGGTTTAGAACTGGGAAGAGGGGTGAGGGGTGCGGTGGGGGAAGAGTGTGGGTATTCCACTAGAATGGAGCTGCAAGCTGGGTCGACACCCAGTTCTAGCAAAGCAGCATGTTCAGTATCAGCAGGGTTTTCAAAGACTGTGAAGGTCTTTGGGCCCAATGCAAAGTGCCACTTGATTAGCTCAAATCATGAATGGAATCGGTCATTTTACTTCTATGTCTGGGCTCGAGGGTAGCATTCTCAACTGAATCAGAAGGTTGTGGGTTCAAGTCCCTGTCCAGAGACTTGAACATACATTCCAAACTGACACTTGCAGTGCCAGTACTGAGGGAGTGCTGCACTGTCGGAAATGCTGTCTTTTGGATGAGACAGTAAACTGAGGCACCGTCTGGCCTCTCAGGTGGACGTACAAGATCCCACAGCCCTACCAACCAAACCACAGCTGACACCATGAGGTGTCCTCCTACAGACAACTCAAACCTGAGTGGGATTAGCAGAGTTCGGCAGTTGCAATCCCAGATTTATTCCCGAGATGCCTTTTCAGGGGACTCAGTTTCCAAATCATCCACCGTTCTGTGTAGCTCAATGTTGTTAATTCTAGTGTTCCATGTATCATGCGTAAGAACTGTATTCGAAGCTGTACTTACACCAATCCAGCATTCTTCTGGAGCTGGCGCCTCAGCCACACAAACTCACGATATCGTCTCCGCACGCAGGAGGTCTTTACAGTAAAAGCCTTACTGTTTGTCTGAAAGAGTACAGCAAGTGGCCTTTCAGTTAACTTTGTTGTTTTTGATTGACAGACCAACAGTCACAATCTGTACTCCCTCCCGTCATAGAATGATACATCATGGCAGGTGATCATTTGGCCCATCGTGCCTGTGCCAGCTCTTTTAAAGAGCTAACCAATTAAGCCCACTCCCCTGCTCTTGCCCCATAGCCCTGCAAATCTTTTCCCTTCAAGTGTTTATCCAATTAATTATTTAGCCCATTTAAGACCAAGATGAGGAAAAATGTCTCCTCTCAGAGGGTTGTGTATCTATGGAATTCTCTACCTCAGAGAGCTGTGGAGACCGAGTCATTGGATATATTCAAGACGGAGATAGACAGATTTTTGAACTATGGAGGAGTCCAGCATTATGGAGAACAGGCAGGAAAGTGAAGTTGAGGCCAAGATCAGATCAGCCATGATCTTATTGAATGGCAGTGCAGGCCCGAGGGGCTGAATGCCCTACTCCTGCTCCACTTTCTTATGTTCTTATGTTTAATTCCATTTTGAAAGTTATTAAATGTGCTTCCACAAGCCTTTCAGGCAGTGCTTTCCAGATCACAACAATTCCCTTTACAAAAGCAGAAAAGGTTTCTCAAGTCGTTGCTGGTTCTTTAGACAATGACAGTGTGGTACTAAGCCCCATACAGAGCTGGATGGTTCCAGATTCAGTCCCTGGTCTGTACTGAGTCAGCTGAGCTAAACTGGGGCAGGAGTGGAGGACAATGATTAACCTCAACACTAGTGGCCTAGAGGGCAAGGAAAACAGACCATGGTGCCCACTCCTGATCAAGGTCCAGTAACTCCAGCTCAGACATGCTCAAGTGTGGCGATGACAGGATCAGGTTCCACTTGCTGCTCCTAAGCTACAGTCAAAAATCCAATGAACAGTCACTATCCCGGCTCACATGTGAAGAACTGCAACTTAGATAAAGTGTTGATGTTACTTGCTGGTTATGGAAACATGCCACAGCAAGAGTCAACACGATCGCAGAGGTGGTGTGCTGACCTAGCACCACATGTTGGAAGACAAGGAAGTGGAATCATGGAGTCGGGCCAAGCAACTTCACTCCCTGTTTAGCTGAGTTTTTGTATGGAGAGACCACAGCAGGGTCACTAGGAATGCCACCAAGTGCACATTGAACATAAGAAATAGGAGCAGTAGGTCATTCAGCCCCCTCGAGCCTGCTCCACCATTCAGTAAGATCATGACTGATTTGATTGTGGCCTTAACTCCACTTTCTTGCCTGTCCCCCATAACCCTTGACTCGTTTGTTGATAAAAAAAATCTGTCTAACTCAGTCTTGAATATATTCAATGACCCAGCTTCCACTACTCTCTGGGAAACAGAATTCCAAAGATTAATGACCCTCTGAGAGAAGAAATTTCTCATCTCCATCTTAAAAGGGAGACCCCTTATTTTGAAACTGTGCCCCAGTTCTAGATTTCCCCACGAGGGGAAACATCCTCTCAGCATCCACCTTGTCAAGCCCCCTCAGAATATTATATGTTTCAATAGGATCACGTCTCATTCTGCGAAACTCCAATGAGTATAGGCCCAGCCTGCTTAACCTTTCCTCATAAGACAACCCTTCATCCCAGGAATCAGCCTAGTGAACTGCTTCCAATGCAAGTATATCCCTCCTTAAGTAAGGAGACCAAAACTGTACACAGTACTCTAGCTGTGATCTCACCAATATCCTGTACAGTTGTAGCATGAATTCCCTACTTTTATACTCCACACACCTTGCAATAAAGGCCAACATTCCATTTGCCTTCCTAATTACTTGCTGTATCTGTATGCTAACATTTTGTGATCCATGTACAAGGACAGCCAGATCCCCCTATACTGCAGCATTCCACAGTCTCGCCCCGTGTAAATAATATTCTGCTTTTCTATTCTTCCTGCCAAAGTGGACAACCTCACATATTCCCACATTACACTCCATCTGCCAAATTTTAGCCCATTTGCTTAATCTATCCGTATCTCTTTGCAGACACTGTATCCTCCTCACAACTTGCTTTCCTACCTATCTTTGTATTGTCTGCAAATTTGGCTACAATACACATGGTCCCTTCATTCATGTCATTAATACAGATCATAAATAGGCCCCAGCACTGATTCCTGTAGCACTCCACTAGTTACAGTTTGCCAACCTGAAAATGGCTCATTTATCCTGACTCTCTAGTTAACTAACAGGAAACAATTCTCTATCCAAGCTAATATATTACCCCAAACACCATGAGCTCTAGCCTTGTGTAGTAAACTTTTTTATGTGAGGCACCTTATCAAATGCTTTTTGGAAATCCAAATACACTAAATCTACTGGTTCCCCTTTATTCATCTTGCTTTTTACATCCTCAAAGAACTTGAATAAATTTGTCAAACATGATTTCTCTTTCATAAAACCATGTTGTCTCTGCCTGATTGCATTATGATTTTCTAAATGTCCTGCTTCCTTAATAATGGATTCTAGCATTTTCCCAGTGACAGATGATAGATAGGCTAACTGGCCTATAGTGTCCTGCTTTCTGTTGCCCCCTCCTGCACCCCACCCCCCCACCTCTTTCTTGAATAGAGGTGTTACATTTGTGGTTTTCCAATCCATTGGGACCTTTCCAGAATCTAGGGAATTTTCGAAGATTACAACCAAGGCATCCACTATCTCTGCAGCCACTTCTTTTAAGACCCTAGGATGCAGGTCATCAGATCCAGGGGACTTGTCAGCCTTTAGCTCCATTAGTTTTCCTAGTACTTTTTCTCTAGTGACAGTGATTGTTTTAAGTTCCTCCCTCCCTCATGAAGTACAGAAGCAGTAAGTCGCTGGGAAGAGGTCACCATCAGAAGCCAAGAGGTGTCCCACAGAGACAAAAAACTACCAAGGTGTCTCATCTCTGGACTGCATTTGTTTGCCTCCCAGTGGCCAGCTTGCAGCATGGCAGAGACCTACGACCAGGCTGCTAACACACTCCACTATGATTGATGCAAGGCTAGAGTCAGCATGAGGGGTTCCCAGGGAATACAGAAACATGAGGAGGCCATTCAGCCCCTTGAGTCTGTTACACCATTCAATCAGATCATGGTTGGTCTGTATCCCAATGCCATTTTCCCACCTTTACTCCATACCTTTTGATACCCTTGCCTAATGGAAATATGTCAATCTCAGCCTTATAATTTCAATTGAACCACAGCATTCACAGACTTTTTGGTGGGAGGAAAGGGTGGGAGATCAGAATTCTAGATTTCTACCACCCTTTGTGTGAAAAAACTGCTTCCTGATTTCACTCCTAAATGGCCCAGCTCTAATTTTAAAGTTTTTGCCCCCTTGATCTGGATTGGCTAACTAGAGCAAATAGTTTCTTTGCATTTACCTGATCAAATCCCTTTAATATTTTAAACACTTGCGTCACATCTAAGCAAACAACACGCACTATACTCACGTAAAGGAATATTTTATAATCCACGTAAGAAGCCCAGGAACTCTGGTCTTGGATTCTTGGATCCTGCACTCGCACAGTGATGAATTCCTACCAAACACAATGTTTCAGTGTTAAACACATCACATACAAACAGAGTAGCTTTGTACAAAGCTACTTCCAACTCCATAACATCACCCTCTCCACCCCTGCCTCAGTTCATCTGCTGCAGAAATCCTCACTAAACTCGACTATTCAAATTCTCCTCTGGCCGGACTCGCACCTTCTGTAAACTTGAACTCATCCAGAACTCTGCTGCCTGCATCCTAACTTGCTCCATCTCTTTCACCCATCATCCCTGGGCTCGCTGACCTGCATTGGCTCCCAGTCTGGCAAAGTCTCAATTTTAAAATTCTCATCCTTGTTTTCAAGTGGCTCCATGGTCTTGCTGCTCCCTAACACTGTAACCTCCTCCAGCCCCACAATCATCCAAGATCTCTGCACTCCTCCAAATCTGACTTCTTCCGCATCCTCGATTCCCATCACTCCACCACTGGTAGACAACCTTCAGCTGCCTGGGCCCTAAACTTTGGAATTAACTCCCTGACCCCTTTCGCTTCTCTCTCCTCATCTAAGACAGTCCTTAAAATCTACCTCATTGACCACTGTCCGGATATTGCCTCGTGTGGTCCGGTGTCCAGCTTTAGCCGATAACACTCCTGTAAAGCGCCTTGGAATCTTTTACTACATTAAAGGTGCTATACAAATGCCAATTGTGGTAGCAAATCTAAATAATGCAATGAACGTAGCCTTTTTAATACCTCCTTTCAAAAACATTTTTCCCTTCCTCAGTTACTTCTCATTCTCCAAGTGAGTGGAACAGCAAGAACTGCACTACCAGGATCATGTCAATGGTGCGCCATAACCTGCAGCCGGGATCTGTACTAAAGCCAGAGAGTGCTGGAAATGCAGCATCTGTGGAGGGAGAAACAAGAGTTATTGTTTCAGGTCGATGTCCTTTCATTGGTAGAATCTTGATAAAAGGTCATCGAATTGAAACATCAGTTCTGTTTCTCTCTGCACAGATACTGCCAGATCTGAGTGGTTCCAGCATTTTTTTTTCAGATTACCAGTGTTAAACTCCAAGAAGCTTGTTATAGAAGGATATTGCTGGAGCCTATATTTAGTCAGTTTCATAAGAAATAGGAACAGGAGTAGGCAATTCAGCCCCTCGAACCTGCTCCGCCATTCAATACGACCATGGCTGATCTCATATTTATTTCACATTTATTGTGCAGAGTAAAATGATTACAAACATGTAACTCCTCACTCAAAACCTTCCAACAGTCTCAATGAGTGGCTGCTTATAAGTGCTCAACTAAGACCCCAATTAACACCTTTCACCTGCATATAATCAAACCACTGAAACACAATTAACAGATTAACAGGTCCCCTTCTTGCTTTTACAATACAACTTGGATTAACATGCTCCAACAACATTTCAAGATAAATTCCATATTATGCACAAAGTATTAACATGCTCAAAGAACATTTCAAAATAAATTCCACATTGGATACAAAGTATTACATTGTGAGACGCCCCTCCTCTAGCACCCTAACAATTTCTTTGTACAAGCATTTCCTTTTGTGAAACAATCAGATAGCTGATGACTTGCATCTACCCATTTAAAGTTGGAGATTTCCTTTCTCTCCAGCATTTGTTTCAATCCAGCAAAGTCAATATGTCGTCTTTTCTCACTCACACTTTCTGTACAGTGTACACAGTCCCACAAAGAATGATTATCCACGTAACATTCAATGGGTATTCTATCTTCAGTATGTCCCTTGTTCAGAATTTCACCCAAAATATTTGACAAATAGAACCCCATATCCACTATCTCCACAAGATCCAGTGTTTCCGCAGCTAATGTGCTTTTAACAACCAAGCTAAAGGACAGCAGTTCCCATTTTCACCCATCAGAAATATTATGAAGCCAGCTGCACTCGAATACCCATCAGCAAGATTAGCATGTGAAGTATCACTAAAAATTATTAGCTTCATGTTCTTTGGGTCACCTAAGGATGGGAACTTCAGTACAAATTTCTCCATATTTAGTTTTTTCAACGTTTCATTTGCTCTTAAAACATTCTTAACTTTTGGATGCTTCACCACTTCACCATCGTGCTTAACTCCAGCACATCAAAACTAGCAGCGGGCCTAGTCTGACAGCACAACGAGTTTAAATTGACCAATCATGCTTCATAATTGCTCAGTCTCTGCTTTAGAGAGATCATCATCTTTCTGTGATGACCTAACATGATTAATCGGGATAGGAGTAACACTCTCTAAATAGGATTGTTGATTCAAACTTATTCCAGATTTATTCTACTTAATATCTAAACCAATATATTTAAAGGCCCCACAAGCCTGACTCCCAATCTTAAATTCTGCCCTAATCTTATTAATAACATATTTCTCAAAATCTGCAGTACCATCCCATAAGAAATCATCAACATGCATCATGAAGATGCCTGAAAGTTTCCCTTTACGATACCAATAAAACATTGCAGGATCTGCTTTTAGTTGAACAGAACCAATTTTCAACAAAACAGATCTCACCGAGAAATACCACACCATGGAAGCATCATTAAGGCCAAAGACGCATTTGTTCAGTTTCCATAATTTTCCTTCTGCATCGGCTGCCTCGTTAGGTGGTTTCAGATACATTTCTCTCTGAAAAGTATCACCTTGCAGAAATGCAGCTTTTATGTCAATGGATCTACACTCCCATGAATCTGTGGCCAAAAGAGCCAAAAAAGATTTTCAAGTTTACTTTTTCAGCTGTGGGAGAGTCCACTCTAACATCGGTACCACCCAGTCGCTCTTCAAAACCGCTCGCAACTAGCCTCGCTTTAGCCTTATAAGTTCCATCGGGAAGGACCTGTTCCAGTACAAATCCATCTAGGTGACAAGGCTGGCTGGTCCCCTATCTGGTACCTCAGAATAAACTCCAAACTCTCTCCAACTCTCTAATTCCTTATGTTTTGCTTCTCTTATTAGTTTATCCTCAAGTTTATTAGCAGCCACTAAAACACTAAAATTTCACAGTCATGAGGACTTCTGTTTCTAGTGCTATCCCGAGACTGCTTTCCAGCCTTCGTTTCATTGTTGAATCTGTTCAAACTACGGCCTCTATTAGCACTTTGATGTCTCTCAGAACTACTGCAAGATCTCCCTCACACTTTATCGGAGGCTCTTTCTCTAGTACGTGATCACTTCCTTATGCAAAAGTCACTTCCAGACTCACTATTAGAAACTGCACTGCACTTTCATACCCTCCAATCTTTCACCTCATTGTGCCAGTCCATGGACCTTGCTTCTTGGCCATCATCTTGAACATTTAACCAATATTTAAATTTGCCTGTAGATTTTCCTGCACGTCCCAAAATTGTTGCATCCCTCCATTTATTAGACCCCTTTGGAATATACATCACCCGAGTACCTACTCGGGGTAATTGCCCTTTGGATGCGATAGCAATCATATTACTATCCAACTGTTGATCTACCATATTCTGTGCCTCAGGACCTTCATCACAAAATATTCGAGGTACAAGGTGCCTCGTTTCCCTCTATCAGCTACTCAGATTTTGAGATTTTGTCATCAATCCCGATTAATCGTGAGGAATGAACCTTAAAAGTTTGATTTCCATGTTTGATAACTACTGGTTTACCATCATGACCGATTACTGTACCAGGGCCCTTCCATTCCCAATGGCCCTCTCTTTTATAATACACAAAATCTTTTGAACTAAATTCCACCTCAGATGGCCATTTTGTGATGCCTCAGAGCTCTGCAAATTTTCTTAGAGACCTCAGCCTTGATGAAAGCCCATCTCCCTGCATGTAAAGCATTCATATATGTAGAAAAAATGGAACTAACTGTAGTACCTTCTAAAGCAGGAGTACTGTCGCACAGTAGAGAAGGCAATTCGATAGGAACTATATCCTCCAACCAACTGATGTAAATTCTTCGCATGAACCGCCCATGCCAGGGCAGTTGTCAACTTGCAGTTTGGTTGGTCAGCTAAGATTTTATGTAACATTTCAAAACCAATGTATAATTCCTTTCACAACGCCCATTGCTGAAAGGACTTTCAGCTGCAGTATTCGTAACCATAATGTTCATGTTTTCACACATATCCATGAACTCGTCATTGGCAAATTCCCCTCCATTATCAGTCAGAAACCAAGTCCAGTCCCTATCCATCTCTCCATAATTTTGTCAATAATCACCCCTTTGTCCTCACTATTTATTATTGTAGAAAGACTAAATCTGGTTGCTAGGTCTATAAAATGTAGAATGAAAATATTCTTGTCTTTGTCCCATACCTTTAAATCTTTGGCAGGTACCTCGTTAAAGTAACCTGCCAATGGAAGGCTGACAATAGGACATGATGGTGTCCTCTGATACTTTTTTACAAATTTCACACTTTCCACTAATCTCTTCTATTATCCTCATATACTCTTCATCAATCACACCTGCATCCTTTTTTCTTAATGAGACTTTTTGTCTCTGTCTTCACAAAGCAGAGGGTTGATGTAGACACTGTAGTTAAAGAGGAGGAGTATGAAATATTAGATACGATAAGCATAATGAGAGGAAGTACCAGAGGGTTTGATATCCTTGAAAGTGGATAAATCGCCAGGGCCGGATGGATTACATCCCAGGTTGTTAAAGGAAGCCAGGGAGGAAACAGCAGATGCGCTGAGGATCATCTTCAAATCCTCACTCGATACAGGAGAGGTACCAGACGATTGGAGGTCTGTGAACGTTGTACCATTGTTTAAAATGGGTGTGAGGGATAGGCCAAATAATTAGAGGCCAGTCTGTCTGACCTCGGTGGTGGGTAAATTGTTAGAATCTATTCTGAGGAACAGGATAAACTACCACATAGAAAGGCACAGATTAATCAGGGATAGTCAGCATGGATTTGTTAAGGGAAGGTCATGTCTTACCAACTTAATTGAGTTTGTGGTCTACATGGATTTTAGTAAGGCATTTGACAAGGTCCCACATGGCTGACTGGTCAGTAAAATGAAAGCCCATGGGATACAGGGGCATGTGGCAGGTTGGATCCAGAATTGCCTCAGGGCCAGGAAACAAAGGGTAGTAGTCGAGGCAAAAACAAGAAATGCTGGAATCACTCAGCAGGTCTGGCAGCATCTGTGGAAAGAGAAGCAGAGTTAACGTTTCGGGTCAGCGACCCTTCTTCGGAACTGACAAATATTAGAAAAGTCACAGATTATAAACAAGTGAGGTGGGGGTTGGGCAAGAGATAACAAAGGAGAAGGTGCAGATTGGACCAGGCCACATAGCTGACCAAAAGGTCACGGAGCAAAGGCAAACAATATGTTACTGGTGTGTTGAAAGACAAAGCATTAGTACAGATTAGGTGTGAATATACTGAATATTGAACAGCAGCAAGTGCAAACCTGAAGAAAAACAACCTGAAAAAAACAGTGGGAAAGCAAACTGAACAAACTAAGATGAAATGAAATAAATGCAAAAAAAGATTGTAAAAAATGTAAAAAGGAATGTAAAAAAAAAGGAAGAAAAAATAACTAAAAATGACTAAAAATGAAAGTAAAGTGGGGGGCTGTCATGCTCTGAAATTATTGAACTCAATGTTCAGTCCGGCAGGCTGTAGTGTGCCTAATCGGTAGATGAGATGCTGTTCCTCGAGCTTGCGTTGATGTTCACTGGAACACTGCAGCAATCCCAGGACAGAGATGTGAGCATGAGAGCAGGGGGGAGTGTTGAAATGGCAAGCAACCGGAAGCTCAGGGTCCTGCTTGCGGACTGAGCGGAGATGTTCCGCAAAGCGGTCACCCAGTCTGCGCTTGGTCTCCCCAATGTAGAGGAGACCACACTGTGAGCAGCGAATACAGTATACTACATTGAAAGAAGTACAAGTAAATCGCTGCTTCACCTGAAAGGAGTGTTTGGGGCCTGGGATGGTGAGGAGAGAGGAGGTAAATGGGCAGGTATTACACCTCCTGCGATTGCAAGGGAAGGTGCCCTGGGACAGGGACGAGGTGGTGGGGGTAATGGAGGAGTGGACCAGGGTGTCGCGGAGGGAACGATCCCTTCGGAATGCTGACAGGGGAAGGGAGGGGAAGATGCGACTGGTAGTGGCATCACGCTGGAGGTGGCGAAAATGGCGGAGGATGATCCTTTGGGTATGGAGGCTGGTGGGATGAAAAGTGAGGACAAGGGGAACCCTGTCACGGTTCTGGGAGGGAGGGGAAGGGGTGAGGGTAGAGGTGCGGGGAATGGGTCGGACACGGTTGAGGGCCCTGTCAACCACAGTGGGGGGAAATCCTCGGTTGAGGAAAAAGGAGGTCATATCAGAAGCACCGTCATGGAAGGTAGCATCATCAGAGCAGATGCGTCGGAGACGGAGAAACTGGGAGAATGGAATGGAGTCCTTACAGGAGGTAGGGTGTGAAGAAGTGTAGTCGAGGTAGCTGTGGGAGTCAGTGGGCCTGTAATGGATATTGGTAGACAACCTATCCCCAGAGATGGAGACAGAGAAGTCGAGGAAGGGAAGGGAAGTGTACCGACCTCTACCTTGCAGAAGCTCAACGCCAACTCACAGACACCTCTTCCTACCTCCCTCTGGACCATGACCCCACCACCGAACATCAAGCCACCGTCCAAAGGACTGTCACTGACCTCATCTCCTCTGGAGATCTTCCCTCTACAGCTTCCAACCTCATAGTCCCGCAACCCCGGACAGCCCGCTTCTACCTCCTTCCCAAAATCCACAAACGGGACTGTCCCGGCAGACCCATTGTGTCAGCCTGCTCCTGCCCCACTGAACTTATTTCTTCCTATCTAGACTCTATCTTTTCTCCGCTGGTCCAGTCTCTTCCCACCTACATCCGTGACTCTTTTGACGCCCTACGTCATTTTGACAATTTCCAGTTTCCTGGTCCCAACCGCCTCCTCTTCACTATGGACGTCCAATCGCTCTACACCTCCATCCCCCACCAGGATGGTTTGAGGGCTCTCCGCTTCTTCCTGGAACAGAGGCCCAACCAGTCCCCATCCACCAACACCCTCCTCCGCCTGGCTGAACTTGTTCTCACATTGAACAACTTCTCCTTCAACTCCATGCATTTCCTTCAAGTAAAAGGTGTCGCTATGGGTACCCGCATGGGTCCTAGTTATGCCTGTCTTTTTGTGGGATATGTCGAGCATTCTTTGTTCCAGTCCTACTCAGGCCCCCTCCCCCAACTCTTTTTCCAGTACATTGATGACTGTATCGGTGCCGTTTCCTGCTCCCGCCCCGAACTAGAAAACTTTATCAACTTTGCTTCCAATTTCCACCCTTCTCTCACCTTTACATGGTCCATTTCTGACACTTCCCTTCCCTTCCTCGACTTCTCTGTCTCCATCTCTGGGGATAGGTTGTCTACCAATATCCATTATAAGCCCACTGACTCCCACAGCTACCTCGACTACACTTCTTCACACCCTACCTCCTGTAAGGACTCCATTCCATTCTCCCAGTTTCTCCGTCTCCGACGCATCTGCTCTGATGATGCTACCTTCCATGACGGTGCTTCTGATATGACCTCCTGTTTCCTCAACCGAGGATTTCCCCCCACTGTGGTTGACAGGTCCCTCAACCGTGTCCGACCCATTCCCCGCACCTCTACCCTCACCCCTTCCCCTCCCTCCCAGAACCGTGACAGGGTTCCCCTTGTCCTCACTTTTCATCCCACCAGCCTCCATATCCAAAGGATCATCCTCCGCCATTTTCGCCACCTCCAGCGTGAGGCCACTACCAGTCGCATCTTCCCCTCCCTTCCCCTGTCAGCATTCCGAAGGGATCGTTCCCTCCGTGACACCCTGGTCCACTCCTCCATTACCCCCACCACCTCATCCCCATTCCATGGCACCTTCCCCTGCAATCGCAGGAGGTATAATACCTGCCCATTTACCTCCTCTCTCCTCACTATCCCAGGCCCCAAATACTCCTTTCAGGTGAAGCAGCGATTTACTTGTACTTCTTTCAATGTAGTATACTGTATTTGCTGCTCACAGTGTGGTCTCCTCTACATTGGGGAGACCAAGCGCAGACTGGGTGACCGCTTTGCGGAACATCTCCGCTCAGTCCGCAAGCAGGACCCTGTGCTTCCGGTTGCTTGCCATTTCAACACCCCCCCCCCTGCTCTCATGCTCACATCTCTGTCCTGGGATTGCTGCAGTGTTCCAGTGAACATCAATCGAGGAACAGCATCTCATCTACCGATTAGGCACACTACAGCCTGCCGGACTGAACATTGAGTTCAATAATTTCAGAGCATGACAGCTCCCCATTTTACTTTCATTTTTAGTTATTTTTTTCTTCCTTTTTTTTTACATTCTTTTTCACATTTTTTACAATCTTTTTTTTTTGCATTTAGTTCATTTCATCTTAGTTTGTTCAGTTTGCTTACCCACTGTTTTTTTTCAGGTTTGCACTTGCTGCTGTTCAATATTCAGTGTATTAACAGCTAATCTGTACTAATGCTTTGTCTTTCAACACACCATTAACATATTGTTTGCCTTTGCTCCGTGACCTTTTGGTCAGCTATGTCGCCTGGTCCAATCTAGACCTCCTTTGTTATCTCTTGCCCCACCCCCACCTCACTTGCTTATAACCTGTGACTTTTCTAATATTTGTCAGTTCCGATGAAGGGTCACTGACCCGAAACGTTAACTCTGCTTCTCTTTCCACAGATGCTGCCAGACCTGCTGAGTGATTCCAGCATTTCTTGTTTTTGTTTCAGATTTCCAGCATCCGCAGTATTTTGCTTTTATTATGGTAGTAGTCGAGGGATGTTTTTGTGAATGGAAAGCTGTTTCCAGTGGCGTTTTACAGTGCTCATCATGGGTCCCTTGCTGTTTGTGGTATATATTAATGATTTGGACTTAAATGTGGGAGTCATGGTTGGGAAATTTGCTGATGACACAAAAATTGGCTGTGTAGTTGATGGCGAAGAGGATAGCCATAGACTCCAGAAAGATATCAATGGTTTGGTTGAGTGGGTGGAAAAGTGGCAAATGGAATTCAATCCAGATAAGTGTGAGGTAATGCATTTGGGAAGGGCAAATAAAGCGAGGGAATACACAATAAACGGGAGGATATTGAGAGGGGTAAAAGAAGTGAGAGACCTTGGAGTGCATGTCCACAGGTCCCTGAAGGCGGCAGGACAGGTAGACAGAGTGGTGAAGAAGGCATATGGAATGCTTTCCTTTATTGGCCGAGGCATAGCATTCAAAAGCAGGGATGTAATGCTGGAACTGTACAAAACACTGGTTAGGCCACAGTTGGAGTATTGCGTACAGTTCTGGTCACCATATTACAGAAAGGGGCGGCACAGTGGCGCAGTGGTTAGCATCGCAGCCTCACAGCTCCAGCGACCCGGGTTCAATTCTGGGTACTGCCTGTGTGGAGTTTGCAAGTTCTCCCTGTGTCTGCGTGGATTTTCTCCGGGTGCTCCGGTTTTCTCCCACAAGCCAAAAGACTTGCAGGTTGGTAGGTAAATTGGCCATTATAAATTGCCCCTAGTATAGGTAGGTGGTAGGGAAATATAGGGACAGGTGGGGATGTGGTAGGAATATGGGATTAGTATAAATGGGTGGTTGATGGTCGGCACAGACTCGGTGGGCCGAAGGGCCTGTTTCAGTGCTGTATCTCTAAACTAAACTAAACTAAACTAAACTAAACTAAACTAAAGGACATAATTGCTCGGGAGAGAACACAGAGGAGATTTACAAGAATGTTGCCAGGGCTCGAAAGTTGCAGCTCTGAGGAAAGATTGGATCGGCTAGGGTTGTTTTCCTTAGAACAGAGGAGGTTGAGGGGTGACTTAATTGAGGTGTACAAAATTATGAGGGGCCTAGATAGAGTAGACAGGAAGGATCAGTTTCCCCTAGCAGAGAGGTAAATTACCAGGGGGCATGGATTTAAGGCAATTGGTAGAAGGATTAGAGGGGACATGAGGAAGAACTTTTTCACCCAGAGGATGATGGGTGTCTGGAATTCACTGTTAGGAACGGTGGTGGAGGCAGAAACCCTCAATTATTTTAAAAGGTACCTGGACATGCACCTGAAGTGCTATAGCCGGTAAGGCTATGGACCAGGTGGTGGAAAGTGGGATTAGATTGGGCAGCTCGTTTTTTCAGCCGGCGCGGACACGAAGGGCTGAATGGCCTCCTTCTGTGCTGTAGTTTTTCTATGGTTCTATGGTTTAGCAGGGCTTTTAATCGCTGACAAGAAGGATAAGTAAATTGTCTGTGTAACTTTAAGACAATTTGCCTTTTATCTCTCTGGTTCTTAATGCCTGATGCCATCAATACTTCTCTAACACTCTGACTAGAAACATCAGGTTTTGTTAAGGGGATACAATAATGTCCTGACTGGGTAAACTGCAAATTCACTGACTTCCCAAAAATAACTGCCTTATCATGCTCCATATCAAGTTTCATTTGTGCCTTTTTCATTGAAGGCTTACTCAAGAGTAAAGGCATCTCACTGGAGACTACATCAGTACTGATAAAGTGGCTTACCCCAGCTTTTTTACATGGAATTACTGCTCTCTTCAGTGACTTCAACATATTGTCATCACCACACGTGAAGCTGGTAGTAATTTCATACTCCGTAACCTTGCGCAATCCTCACTACTGAGTGAATCCAGATAACACTGTAACCAATCAGTTCTACATACTGCCGACGTGCAAGCACTATCCAATACAGCACAACTGAACGAATCCGCAACTAACACATTCATCACAGGACTAAAACTCCTTGTGACTGGTACAATTCGTTCAGATCCATCAGTATGTTCCTTTTCTGCCTCAGAATTCTCTGTGTTGTGTTTTATTTCAAAGACTCTGCCCCTCCACTTAGGGCAGTTCATTACATAATAATGCTTTGAATCACATCTGAAGCACTTATTAACTGTTCCTTGGGCATTCCTGGGATTCATTCGCCTATGATTGATGTTCCAATTCTGTCTTCCACTGTAATAGTCAGATCTGCTAAAGGTGCTTTCATCCTCATTCCTCCTGTCTTTAACTGTTCCATTATCCTTCTGCCTACTTCCAGTATCTGGATTATTTTGAAATCTAATAAACATCGAGTCCTCCATTCTTTGTGTCACCACAAAATGCCCTGCTTGCTCTACCAGGGCTGCAGGAAATGACTGTTTCCCCAGGAATTTATTTTAAGGCTGCAGACATTTGATCCAACAGGAATCTTTGTCCAAGAACCGAACTCCAGTTAGAACTATGAGCCTGTCCATATGTGACACCCTAGCACAATCTAGAAATTTAAAAGCTAGCACTGAACCAGGGATCTCCAAATTGAATTTCCTCAATCTTCTATACAGTCTGTTAAAGTCCATGATATATTCCTCCATTGAATAACCATCTATTTTCCAAAATCTATCAAGTCTGACTATGCCTCATATGCATTCAATAGGTCATCTTGCTTGTAAATTTCATCCAAAAATTCTAACAGAGGATTCAACCCTTCATCAGTATTCTGCTGGCGAGCATCCAGTTCACAAAACACTTTACTTCTGATTTTACTTTTGGTAGGAAGTGACAACACCAAGGCCATACCTTGTTTCCTCTTTGGCAGAGATGTAACCTGTGTCCACATACCCACTTCATTCTTCCACTGGTCATATGGTTCAGAATCAGAGAACATCGGAGAGTAATCATACCCTGACAATTTACACTTGCTTTCTGCCATATTTTCCACAGTAGCCCTTGAGATTTTAGTTTTCTATCCAAAACAATTTTCCTAGTTTCCAACCTTCAGCTTTAGGCAACCACCCTCTGCTACCATGTTAAGCTCCAGAAAGCTTGTTATGGAAGGATAATGCTGGAGCCTATTGTCATGGAAGTGTTTTTTTCCGTTGTCTAAAAACTAAAGGGGTCTGTATGCCTTTAAGACTGAGAGTTGTTTGTCCCTCTGGGAACAGTGTGCGAGAGCTGCAAGCCTGCTTCCTAGGCTACAGCAAGAGAGAGCGGTCACATGCTGTATTGTATCAGTTTGACTGTGTGTAAAAACTGGCTTGGACCAGTTTGATCTGCAGACCAGCGAAGTGTACTCTCCTTGAAGGAAGGATTTGTCTCCCTCTCAGCAGAAAATCTACATTAGACTACAGGCTGTGTGTCGCCTAAAGAGGAAACGACCCCTGGAAAGGAATCTTTACATTGTTGGAGGTAGCAAATTCCTTTTTACTCCCGTCTCTAAGAGGTCTCTGTCTCAGGAGTCACTTTCTTTTGTCTTTTGCGTTTCTGGGAGTTCTGGAATGCGCAGTAAAGTTTCTACTGTTAGACTGCTAATTCAAAATCTAAATAGACCTGTTGTTATACTCCTTGTTGAAAGATCTGTGTGATGCCTACTGCAGCCAAAGTGCCTTGAACACCTATCCATTCCAGACTGTTCATCAACTTGCCTGGAGACTTCAAGTGGCATCTGACTATTCGACTCTGGGACACCTCACTGATCCGGGAAAGTAACCAACCAGGACTCACAACCCAGTTGTTTTATTATTCCTAAGAAACAGCTCTAATTTTTAAAACATAATTTTAGAACCGATTAATCATTGGTTTTTGAATTTATGTGTGAGTGCATGAGGGTTAGGAGGATAAGAAGTTATAATGTCTTTTCAGACATAGATTTATCTTGGTACTGTTTAAGATTTAGTTTATTAATAAATAGTTAATTTGTTTTTCGTTAAAGATACCTGGCTTGGTGCATTTTATTCTGGGGGTTAATAAGGTGTTTAGTTTGGCTAATTTCCGGTAGGTGGGAAACTTTAATAATATGCTGTGACCTGTGGACTAATGGGACTGAATTGACAGTGCATGACTCCCACCTCGGTCATAACACTATATTTACTCAGTTTCACATTTTTTGTGCAGAGTAAAAGGATTACAAACATGTAACTCCTCACTCAAAACCCTCTACCAGTCTCAGTGAGTGTCTGCTTATACGTGCTCAACTAAGACTCCAATTAACACCCATCACCTGCATATAATCCAACCATTGATGTACAATTAACAGATTAAGAACCAGCATCTGCAATATTTTGTTTTTCTGTACTAAAGCCACCAGGGGAGTTAAAATTTAATCTTTTACACTCTCCAAATGGGCAAATATTGCCTGGTGCCTCTCCATGTCAATACAAGATTGTGAACTTGCCCCAAATGCTAACATTGTAAATGCTAAGTACAGTACATCAGCCCTTAAGCCAAATGCACTTTCACCTCAGGTAATAATTGATCACTTGCACGAGTGTACAAGTCCTGCTGCAGCTGGCAAACCAGAAGAGTCAGGGCAGCGAAGGAGAGAAGGAATTCCTCACAAACTAGCATCTCTGAGGGGAAATTTTCAACTTGCTCATTAACTTTCACAATTTTTTTGTGATTTTATCCTCCCTTCAATTAGCATTGTTTTCATTGATTTTAAATGTGGAATAACAGTCTCGTTAACTTTCAGCACTTAAAGTACTGAATTAAATTTTTCATCCAATCTAAATGTAAAAGTATAATTAAAGATAACACAACTGAGTTTACCAATGCACTTTACTAGGAGTCAGCTTTACCGTTGATTGGGAGTTCACAGACACAGTAGTTATAGCAGGTGGAAAACGTGAGTATTACACTCGTGATTTCCTGATACGCACAATAGGGCACAATTGCAACTACAAATTAGGAGCAGGTGTCGGCCACTCAGCCCCTCGAGCCTGCTGATCTGATTGTACCTTCGACTCCACATTCGACTACCCCCGATAACCTTTCACCCCCTTGCTTATTAAGAATCTAACTACCTCTGTCTTAAAAAAATTTAAAGACTCTGCTTCCACTGCTTTTTGAGGAAGAGCATTCCAAAGACGCACAACCCTCAGAGAGAAAAACTGTCCTCATCTCTGTCTTAAATGGACGACCCCTTATTTTTAAATAGTGACCCCAAGTTCTAGATTCTCCCACAAGGGGAAACATCCTTTACACATCCACCCTGTCAAGACCCCTCAGAATCTTGTATGTTTCAATCAAATCGCCTCTTACTCTTCTAAACTCCAGCGGATACAAGCCTAGCCTGTCCAATCTTTCCTCACAGGACAACCCACCCATTCCAGGTATCAGTCTAGTAAACCATCTCTGAACTGCTTCCAACACATTTACATCCTTCCTTAATTAAGGAGACCAATACTGTACACCGTACTCCAGATCTCACCAATGCTCTGTGTAACTGAAGCATAACCTCCCTACTTTTGTATTCAATTCACCTCGCAATAAACAATAACATTCTATTAGCTTTTCTGATTACTTGCTGAACTTGCATACTAACCTTTTGCGATTCATGCACTAGGACACCCAGATCCCTCTGCATGTCAGACCTCTGTAATCTCTCACCATTTAGATAATAAAGGGGATTTGAGGATAGTGTGGGAAAAAGGCATTGAAGTGGATGATCAGCCATGATCATATTGAATGGTGGGGCAGGCTCAATGGGCTGAATGGCCTACTCCCGCTCCTATGTTCCTAATATGCTTATTTTTTATTCTTCTTGCCAAAATGGATATTTTCACATTTTTGCCCACTCACTTAGTTCTCTGTTTCTGTCTCTTCAGACCTCAAGGCCAGTCTGATTCTGTTATCTTCAGAAGAAAGTTGACATTCTTTGATTCCAAATTTTTGTTACATTTTAATTGTAGGCTTAGAAAAAACTTAATTTCTGCTTTCCATATTTTAATTCTATTTTTTTTAAAGGAACTGTTTTCAAATAATATGTTTCAACAAATCCTAATTGCTGTTTAACATCTCATACAACTCAAGGGAATGGGAAATGGTTAAAGTGGGACTTTGCTGCCTCAGACGGAGGACACACTCCATTGTGTTGTGTGGCACGACCACCATGCTAAATGGAATAGATTCACAACAGATCTAGCAGCACAAACCTAGGCATCCGTGAGGCACTGTGGGCCATCAGCAGCAGCAGAATTGCATTCAAACACAATCTGTAACCTCATGGCCCAGCATATCCTTCACTCTAACATTTCCAATAAGTTAGGGGACCAATCCGGATTTAATGAGGAGGGTAAGAGAGCATGCCAGGAGCAGTACCATTCTGTACAAATCCATGGAAAATTAAGTAAGATTGAAAACTAAGCTAAACCTAAAACTCTGTTGCTTGTATTCTTACTTACTCCTGTTCACCCATCACCCCTGGGCTCACTGACCTACATTGGCCCCCTGTCGACCAAAGCCTGAAGTTTAAAATTCTCATCCTTGTTTTCAAATCCCTCCATGGCCTTGCCCTTCCCTATCTCTGTAACCTCCTCCAGCCCCACAACCCACCGAGATCTCTGCACTCCTCCAACTCTGGCCTCTTGAGCACCCCTGGTTTTAATCACTTTATCCTTTACGGCTGCACCTTCAGCTGCCTAGTTCCTAAGCTCTGAAATTCTCTCCCTAGACCTCTCCGCTTCTCTACCTCTCTCTCTTCTCCTTGAAGACACTTCTTAAAACCTATCTCCAAGACCAAGCTGTTGATCATCTGCCTTAATATCTCCTTATGTGCCATGGTGTCAGTTTTTATTTGATAGTGCTCCTGTGAAGTGTCGAAAGGCACTATATAAATGTAAGATAATGTAATATAAGTGTTCTTACTGTTGGAAGGTGAATGTGTTTATCAAATTCATGTTTGGCATTCCACACCCCAGACTGAGAGATTAACAGGAAGGTTAGAATCACACATTTTTCACTCACGTTACTGCTTAAGTAATACATGTCCACAGGTCTCTTGGTTTCACATTGCAGTTGTGAGTTTTTTATACATTTTTTTGACTACAGAGCTTTGTTCTGATCTGTTGGTTGTGGGTTGTTTAGTGCTGTTTAGCATGCATATGTGTTGTAGCTTCAGTGCTGCTCCTGGCATGCAAGATACATAGTGCATGTAGTTAGTGGATCAGAGACAGTAAAATAGTTGGGACATTACAATTAGCCTCAGTGTCACTGGGCTAGATATAGGGGATACAAAACACAGCAGGGATCCCAACTGCTGTAACAGCCACTGGAAAGTGCGAATGCGATATCAAGCAGACACAAGATCAGGCTCAGTTGTCATAGTGAATAACATAGAAGTTACAAGAGACTTGGTTGAGGGAAGGGCATGATTGGCAACTAAATATCCCAGGATATCGATGCTTCAGGCGGGATAGAGAGGGAGGTAAAAGGGGTGGAGGAGTTGCATTACTGGTCAAAGAGGATATCACAGCTGTGCTGAAGAAGGGCACTATGGAGGACTCGAGCAGTGAGGCAATATGGACAGAACTCAGAAATAGGAAGGGTGCGGTAACAATGTTGGGGCTGTACTACAGGCCTCCCAACAGCGAGCGTGAGATAGAGGTACAAATATGTAAACAGATTATGGAAAGATGTAGGAGCAACAGGGTGGTGGTGATAGGAGATTTTAATTTTCCCAACATTGACTGGGATTCGCTTAGTGTTAGAGGTCCAGATGGAGCAGAATTTGTAAGGAGCATCCAGGAAGGTTTTCTAGAGCAGTTTGTAAATAGTCCAACTCGGGAAGGGGCCATACTGGACCTGGTGTTGGGGAATGAGCCGGGCCAGGTTGTTGAAGTTTCAGTAGGGGACTACTTTGGGAATAGTGATCACAATTCCGTAAGCTTTAAAATACTCATGGACAAAGACGAGAGTGGTCCTAAAGGAAGAGTGCTAAATTGGGGGAAGGCCAACTATACCAAAATTCGGCAGGAGCTGGGAAATGTAGATTGGGAGCAGCTGTTTGAAGGTAAATCCACATGTGATATGTGGGAGGCTTTTAAAGAGAGGTTGATTAGCGTTCAGGAGAGACATGTTCCTGTGAAAATGAGGGATAGAAATGGCAAGATTAGGGAACCATGGATGACAGGTGAAATTGTGAGACTAGCTAAGAGGAAAAAGGAAGCATACATAAGGTGTAGGCGGCTGATGAAAGACGAAGCTTTGAAAGAATATCGGGAATGTAGGACCAATCTGAAACGAGGAATTAAGAGGGCTAAAAGGGGTCATGAAATATCTTTAGCAAACAGGGTTAAGGAAAATCCCAAAGCCTTTATTCATATATAAGGAGAAAGAGGGTAACTAGAGAAAGGATTGGCCCACTAAAGGACAAAGGAGGAATGTTATGCTTGGACTCAGAGAAAATGGGTGAGATTCTAAACGAGTACTTTGCATCGGTATTCACCGAGGAGAGGGACATGACGGATGTTGAGGTTAGGAACAGATGTTTGATTACTCTAGGTCAAGTCGGCATAAGGAGGGAGGAAGTGTTGGGTATTCTAAAGGGCATTAAGGTGGACAAGTCCCCAGGTCCGGATGGGATCTATCCCAGGTTACTGAGGGAAGCGAGAGAGGAAATAGCTGGGGCCTTAACAGATATCTTTGCAGCATCCTTAAACACGGGTGAGGTCCCGGAGGACTGGAGAATTGCTAATGTTGTCCCCTTGTTTAAGAAGGGTAGCAGGGATAATCCAGGTAATTATAGACCGGTGAGCCTGACGTCAGTGGTAGGTGTTTAGAGAGAGGATCTGGATCGGCGCAGGCTTGGAGGGCCGAAGGGCCTGTTCCTGTGCTGTAATTATCTTTGTTCTTTGTACAACACAGAAACAGGCCATTCAGCCCAACTCATCTGTGCCAGCGCTTATGCTGCACACGAAAGTCCTCCCAACCTACTTCACATATCCTTTCTGCATATCCTTCTATTCCTTTCTTCCTCATGTGCTTATCTAGCTTCCCCTTAAATGTATCTATGCTATTCGCCTCAACTACTCCAAGTGGGAGTGAGTTCCACATTCTAAACGCTCTCTGGATTTCTCCTTATTGGGTTTATTAGTGACTATCTTATATTCATGTCCCCTAGTTTTAGACACCCGCACAGGTGGAAACATCTGCTCTATGTCCACCCGATCAAACCCTTTCATAATTTTAAAAACCTCCGTTAGGTTACCCCTCAACTTTCTCTTTTCTAGAGAAAACAGCAACAGCCTGTTCATGCTTTCTACTGTTGAATAGCCTCCTGACACTCACTATCTGGGCTTACTAATGAAGAAATAGCCACTCAGCCGTAGCACTGGAGGACAGACGCTAGCATTGCTGGGACCTTTAAAGTGGAGAAGATTTCAGGAAGCAATTCTTACCTCTTCCTCCTGGTCCTTCATCATTTTGTTTTCAGTTGAAGAATCGGAGCACCATCTGTCCGGGCACAGACTCACAAATTAAGGAAGAGACAATTTTTACATTGACGCTACAAGTTCTCGGTGTATTTGATTTTAGAATAATGCATCACACTTACTGAAACACAATTAAAATAAGCGCAATTGAAAGAAACTTCTTACTGAAAACACCTTTGTAAATCTCCAATCCCCATCTTCAATAGAAGTTTCATCACAGACAACAAAGTATGATAGAACCCAGCAATGTATCTCTGATACAGAATATTTTGGTGGACTAGACTCTACACTTATTTAGCTGCTCTCAGCCCAGGCAGCAGTTTATTTTTATTTATTTTATTTAGAGATACAGCACTGAAACAGGCCCTTCGGCGCACCGAATCTGTGCCGACCAACAACCACCCATTTATACTAACCCTACAGTAATCCCATATTCCCTACCACCTACCTACACTAGGGGCAATTTACAACGGCCAATTTACCTATCACCTGCAAATCTTTGGCTGTGGGAGGAAACCGGAGCACCCGGCGGAAACCCACGCGGTCACAGGGAGAACTTGCAAACTCCACACAGGCAGTACCCAGAATTGAACCCGGGTCCCTGGAGCTGTGAGGCTGCGGTGCTAACCACTGCGCCGCCCCAGTTGAGGAGCCACAATTAGTTTCAACTTCCTTGGGCTAAGGGAAAGGAATGCGGGGGATTCCGATGGGGTTTCTGATCCCAATCTTTTGAATTTGCAGGAAAGGGTGCCTGCCGGTGGAGTGTTGAAGACCAGACTGGGCAAAGTTATGACATGCCTCCCCACTCCCCAACACATGTCTGGCGAATGGCCTGCTCACATTCATTGCTAAGGCTTACACATGAAGAATGCCCGAATTGGATGAGGCACTGATAAGCTGCTACACCCATAGAACCTGTACTGCAATCAAAAGTCTGCACCATCAGAAGGGGAAGAGGAGAGAAACAGGACGATTTTGAAAGTCTCTTCAGTTTGTAGGAACAGAAGGAGGCCATTCAGACCCTTTTGCCTACTTCGCCATTCAGTTAGATCATAGCCGATCTGTATCTCAACTCCATTTACCCACCATTGCTCTATATCCCTTAGCCCACAAAAATCTATCCAACTCAGTCTCGAAAGCTCCAATTGAAGCTCCCTCCAGCCCCATACCATTGCACAGCCTTTCAGAAAGAGTTTCAGATTCCCAATAGTCTTTGTGTGGAAAAAGTGCTGCTGATTTTGCTCCTGAATGGCTTGGGTCTAATTTTAAGGTTATGCTCCCAGTTGTTAATTCCCCCACCAGTAGAAATAGTTCTTCTAGATCTACCCTATTGAATCTGTTTAACATTGTAAACACCTCAATCAGATCACCCCTCAATCTTCTAAACTCAAGGGAATACAATCCAGGTTTAGGCAACCTGTCCTCATAATTTAACTCTCTAAGCCCCAGCATCATTCTGGTGAAAACCGTGCTGACTGCACAAAACCTAGAAAAATTACAATTACAAGTGTAAATGTGGAAAAGAAGCCAGGAGAATATTTTTCATTCTCTATGTTCCTTTGATTAAACTAATGATAATCTTACTTTACACAACTCCATTGAATAACTGTAACTAAGACAGATAAGAAAACTTTATATCTCACCTGTAGACCTCCAGTTTAATGTTTAGCCAGCTATCCGGTTTGCAGTTGGTATTCCAGTCACTGGGTTGTTGCCCAGAATCGTACAGCTGAGCTCTCACCTCACGTCTTCATCTGAGTGACACAGACAGGCAGCACCAGTATAAGCCCTATGCAAAAGTAGCACAAAGTTCAAATTTGCTCACTGTTAACTTGTTATCTCACAACCCGTATTCTGGGTGTGGAAGTGGAGGCCATGCACAGCAGACTGATGAGGTGTAAGCCTGCTTCTCACATCTCAGTTGGTAAAGACACACTATTCTCAAACTGATCCCTGGCCCATTAGGTTATTCGACCAGGGCAACTGTAAACATGCTACAATTGATATCAGTTCTACTGAGCTGGGGTGAAATGGTGGGGTTGGGTGGGCGGGGGACACATGTGGTGTGTGTTGCTTCCTCATCATTATCCAGTGATCGCTGCAGGAAAGCGTAAGTGCGTGGACACGAGGGGGGCAGATTTTGACTGTGTGTTGGCGTAAAACAGAATACAGTGAATCAATCTACACTGGCTCCTCATCTGACAATGCCTCCATTTTAAAATTCACATCATTGTTTGCAAATCTCTCCATGGCCTCACCCCTCCCTATTTCTGTAACCTCCTCCAGCTCCACAACCCACTGAGATCTCTGTACTCCTCTTCTGGCCTCTTTCCCATCCCCAATTTCCTTCAACTTTCCATGGGCAGTCGTGCCTTTGATTGCCTGGGCCCTAAGCTCTGGAATTCCCTCCCTAAACAGCTCCGCCTCTCCGCCTCTCTTTCCTCCTTTACAGCGCTCATTAAAACCTACCTCTTTGACCAAGATTTTGGTCACCTGTCCTAATATCTTTATGTAGCACAGTGTCAAATTTTGTCTGATAAGGCTCCTGTGAAGCATCTTGGGATGTTTTACTACGATAAAGGTGTTATATAAATACAAGTTGTTCTTGATTTTTTTACATCTCTTCCAATTTTTATTTTGGAAATAAAAAGCCCGAAGGATAAAAAAAAACAAGCAGCTGCTTTGCTATCACCAATTTGACAGTATTGCACAAAGTCAAGATCTAACCCCAGGTGAAGACCTGATTGGGCTCGGTTGTGAAGTCTTCCACAGCCTGTCAATACTCACTGTCCAGGCTTATACAGAATGGTTAATTGGGCAAGGTACCAGAGGATGGATGATACCCAGGTAATTATATCCTAGCAAGAGTCAGCAACATCAGGAAACGCTGGGAGAAAATTACAAATTAACAGAAAAGGGAAGCACAAGCCCAAGGGTGAGAAGTTTGGTACAATTGGGTGGCGAGCCCAAAGAGAGCTGTCACTCTTTGCTGCACAATGACAATAAGAGAATCCAAACATAGTTCGGAATAAGATGTGGTGAGCATCGCATGGTGACATAGACCCAGACAAAAAGATTTACATTTAAATAGCACTTTTCAGGACATCCCAAAGTATTGGTCCTACAAACAGCAATATGATAGCGACCAGATAACTGTTTTTTTTAGTTAAGTTAGCTGACTGATCAATATTGATCAGGACACCGGGAAGAAATCCCCTGCTCTTAGTGCCTTAAGATCTTTTATATCCACCTGCGAGGTCAGACAGGGCCTCAGTTTGACGTCTCATCCAAAATACTGCACCTCTGACAATGCAGCAATCCCTCAGTACTGCACTGGGAGCTCCACACTAAATATGGCTCTAAACATTTTGACTCAGAAGCAAGAGCACTACCAACTGAACCACAGCTGACAGTTATGAAAGTAATGAAAGTGTCAGATGCATAGTGGCCTCTCCACAGTGATACTGAGAGACACAGCTACCAAGTTCTTCACTAAGAGTTTGGAGAATGGTTTGAGAAAATCCAGGGAGGAGGGAGAGAGGAAGAGAATATTGTCCTGATTTTTAATCTTTCACTAATTTAGATCAGATTGTAATTGCTGAACTTAATAGTCCTTTTAAATTGGAAAATCATATTGAAGGGCCACGATCTACAGTGCAAGGCTGAAACAAGTAAGGGAGGTGACAACAGGTATAAGAACAGAAGAATAGGAGCAGGAGTAGACTATATGCCCCCTTGAGCCTGCTCTGCCATTCAATAAGATCATGTTGATCTGATCTTCGCCTCAACTCCACTTTCCTGCCTGTTCCCCATAAATCATGAAGTAGCAATTAGCGGCACCAAGCTTGTGGGTTTTCAAGGCTGCAGCTTGTTGGAGGAAGTGTAGTCTGAGGGAGGTTCTCAGGATAAGAGTTGGCAGAATTCCATTTTGCAATTATACAGCCAATTATAGTAGATGAGCCTTTTAAACAGTGAGCCTGCAAAATCATTGGTAGAAATCAGAAAGAAGGAGGGGTCACACTGATTAAACCAGCAGCCTGGTTTAGACAGCTGCCACGACAAAATTAACGAAGTGGTCTGGGTTACTTTTGTACAGTTAACTCTGCAATCCCATGCTTCCAACGAGCAAGCCCTGCTGGAGGGGCTGACTCTATAACACTAATTACCAACCCTTGCTCTCAGCAGCAAAATTGTTGCAGGGATCAGAGCTCAGAGATAGGGCAACAATGTCATTACTTCGATTCTCTGACCCATACTCCCAGCAAGAACACCGCACTTGCAAGGACTGTGGGTCAGAGGTACAACTTCATCACTGTAAGCTCAATTTTCCAACCTGCACTTCCTGTGAGCCTGGCAGAAGCCCTCTTTTGTAATTCAGCTCCTTCAGTTGTTGGGCTCAGCAACTTATCTCAATCAGCTCTCTTGGCATTGACATTCGCTATACAAACAGGCCAAAAAATGATGATATTAGCTTACCATTTTCAACACTTTTTTTGTTTGAATCTCAAAAACAAGTGGTCATTACACATAGCGTCAACACACTTGAGCTTTTTCTTAACCATCAGCATCACCTGATAGCTTCAGGTGCAGAAATACTGACATTGTTCAAAGGTCAACTCTTTCCAGTTTCCTCTGGCCACAGAAAGACAATTTCCACAAAACTCTGAACTGTGTAAATTACAGACAGTCACAGATTAGAAGGATAATCACCAACTAAAAATTAATTGTTGCTCACTCACTGGCTCAGCAAGTGTATCCAGTAAATACAGACCAGGAAAGTCCAAGGTTTGATGCCCAATCTGTCCAGAACTGGCTGATCTCAGTGGGACATCTGTGGAGGTTGGGCTCAGCTGTGATGCCCTACCCCACGCCCATGACAACCCCCTACTCCCCCAAGCCCGATCAAACAGTTACTGTCATGGCTCTTACGAGTACTAGCTGCTTAGAAGAGGGAGCAGAAAGTGACTGGAGTCCAGGGAACTGTGCTGCAGCAAAGACTGAAATCTTTCACAATAGGGAGTCCTTTTTTAAAATCAGCAGTGGGGACTTAGTAATTGAGGTTAGCATACTATGTGTCACCTCTGGAACTTGAGTTCAAATAAAATCTCCTCTGTTGGCTGGCTTAAGAATCAGGTGGTCAATCTCAACCCAGTAACCAGTCAGCATTGATCTGCACTGCAAAACTGCCTTTTAATTTAGTACTAATAAGAACATATGGAATAGGAGCAGGAGTCGGCCATACAGCACCTCAAGGATGCTCCACTATTCAATATTATTGCTGATCTTTGACCTCAACTCTGCCTTCCCGTCCTATCCCCGATTCCCTTAGTGCCCAAAAATCTATTGATCCCAGTCTTGAATACATTCAACAACTGAGCATCCACAGCCCTCTGGGGTAGGGAATTATGAAGATTCACAACCCTCCTTATCTCAATCTGAAATGGCCGATCCCTTATCCTGAAACTATGTTGCTACTTCCATACTCTCCAGCCAGGCAAACAGCCTCTCAGCATCTTCCCTGTCAAGCCCTCGAAGAATTTTATACATTTCGAGGAGATACTAATTGGCATATCACTTCAAAAGACCGCAGGATGGCAAATTTGGGCAGTGGAAAAATGCAGCACTGGTGCACAAAGGGTGTTCCTTTCAGGACTGAGATTAATCACATAGTTGAGACAGCATGTATCTTTACTGTGTTATCTAATCTCTCCTACACATGAACTGTAAGTGATAGATGCAGACACTTCTCAGCGCTAACACCCATCACTTTGGGTCAAGCTCCACTCCAGGACTTCAGCAGATACTCCATGCTGTCAACTCACTGTAGCAGTACTGAGAGAGTGCCGCAAAGGTGAAAGTGGCATCTTTTGGATAAGATTTTAACACAAAGGGCCTACTCTCCTGTTCATGTGGATATAAAAGAACCACAGCACTTTTCCAAAAAAGACAATGAATTTTCTTCCTCAACCAACATTACTGAAACAGACTCACTGTTCATGGAACCTTGCTTGTGCGCAAGCTGGCTGCTGCATTACAGCAGTGACTACACATCAAAAGTAATTCTAGGCTGCAAAGTATTTGGGACATCCTGATGATGAGACAGGTGATATATAAATGCAAATTCTTTTTTACATCCTAAAACATTTTTTCTGATAAACTTTGATGATTTCACAGAGCAGAATTTGACCTTATCAGTCACTGTAAATCAGCAGCCCTGATAATACATTATGCATTTAGTGGCAGTGACACTCTTGGTGTTATAAAACAGCAGATTCTCCTGCTCAAAGTGAGATCTATTTTAAGTTGGCAAGTGAGGATGACATCAGATTACGCCAGATGCCACCATTCGATCATCAAGCACCCTCTTTTCAGGAGGGCTCCCATTAACAAAAGAGCATGGCTGACCCAGCTAAGAGTGAAATCACTTGCAAGTTACACACCTGCCACTTGCCAGGTCAGATCCACAATGCCATTGAATCTGTGCCAGTGCCCACTGGACATGAAACAGGTTTGTCTTGAAAAAGCCACGAGGAGTCATCCACCAGTGCCATTGCTGAACAATATAAAATTTATCAAAAATTGATCCCAAATTTCTAGTCCAAGTCCCTGCTTTAATTGGATTGACTCCATCTGATTAAGAGCTTGACTGTCAGGGGAGCATTAATCCCACTCCCTGGAGAAGCACACCATATGCGCTGGTACACTTGTGGCTTTCGTGACCTGTGTGCACTGAAAGGCATATTGGAGGCAGGTGACAACATTATTATTTAATTTAGTAAGTTACTTTTTTTATGATTCTGTTTTCTATCAGTTGTATCCCTGTTCAGATTTTGTTTGATGACTCTGGGTCATCCTTCTGGTTTTTATTAGAAAAGGCCCATTCCTTGGAGCTGAGCAGACCACACAATCTGCTAAGTCTGTGTTTCACGTTCACACAAAGCGTGACGGGCTGCACATCTCTGCTTCCACTATTTTAAGGGGCTGCTCCTCAATTTCTTCATTCCCCAAGTTCCTGATTTTTGGTCACCTATTGTGGAGGGGAGGTTGTGCAGGAAGGTCAAGGGACTCCCTCCTGGAGTCTGCTTCTGGCCAATGGCCGAGGAGCAGGGTCCAGACGGGCATAGCAGCTGGGAGTTGTTTGCTCCAGCTGCTTTGCCTCTCTTCCGCAGCTATATCCCAGGCACGGGTACCCTTGAAGAGGGCAAGTGCAGTGTCTGCTGGTGCACTTGAAACTTTATGTTTATATTTTTATATTTAGAGATACAGCACTGAAACAGGCCCTTCGACCCACAGAGTCGGTGCCGACCAACAACCACTCATTTATACTAACCCTACAGTAATCCCATATTCCCTACCACCTAACTACATTAGGGGCAATTTATAATGTCCAAGGAAACCGGAGCACCCGGCGAAAACCCACGTGGTCACAGGGAGAACTTGCAAACTCCGCACAGGCAGTACCCAGAATTGAACCCGGGTCCCGTGCCGCCCTTTCTGAGACAGATGGGTACTGCAGGAACTGGATTGCATAGTGGAGGCAGGAAACAAAATTATAATTTTATAAGTTTTAAAAAAATATTTTTATTATAATTTGGAACATTGTGTCCTTTTAAAAAGGGGACTCATAACGAGCTGCATTTATATAGCAGCTTTAACATAGTTCACAGGTGGGTAAATCAGACAGAATTTGACACTGAACAACACAGGAATATATTAGGAGAGATGACCAAGAGTTTGGTCAAGAAGGAAGAGGGAAAGGCAGAGGGGTTTATGAGGGAATTCCAGAACATGGGGCCCAGTCAGCTGAAGTCACGGAAACCAATAAAATGAAAGCAAAATACTGTGGATGCTGGAAATCTGAAATAAAAACAAGAAATGCTGGAACCACTCAGCAGGTGTGGTGAGTGCTGAGTGGTTCCAGCATTTCTTATTTTTATCACGGAAACCAATGCTGGAGCGATTAAAATTGGGGATGTACAAGAGGTCAGAACTGGAACAGCGCAGTTATCTCGGAGGGCTGCGGGACTAGAAGAGTTTACACAGATAGGGTGGGGCGAGGACATGGGGGAGTTTTGAAAACAAGGATGAGAATTTTTAAATCTAGACGTTGCCAATGTTGGTCAGCGAGCACAGTGGGTGCTTAGGTGGACGAACCCGGCAGCAGAGTTTTGGATGAGCTGAAGTTTAGAGAAGAAAATAAGTGACCGGCGAGGAGGGTATCGGAAGAGCCGATGGTTTAATTGATTCCTTTTGACAATCCTAATTAACAGAACCGCGCAATCCGCAGCCTCTCTGCAAAAAATAAACGATTTATAAAATAAATATGCAGCCGTCAAATGATCAGTTATAAAAGCTGGAGCTAATTTGCAGCAGTTGACAATTAGCGGAGATTTTTGCAGCGCGGCCCACGAAAGGCCGACAATTTACCTCAGGACAGTAAATGTTGTACCGGAGTGCAGCAGCGGCAGCCTTCCCCCACCACCACCCCCCCCGCCCCGGGTCCGCCTCCTCCACAGGTCCGGCTACTCGCCCATCGTCGCAGATTAGTTCCGACTCCCCGGCAGCCACCATCTTCAGCGGCAAGATGGGTAAAGCACTTCCACTCTTTAATTTTTTTTTTAAAAGGAACATATTTTTATTTTTTTTCTTTAATCTGGGATTCCTTCCTTGGTTTGTGCTCTCTCTTTAATTTTCAAGCGGCAGTGGGGTAGTTGTGAGGAGAGGGCGGCCGGCGCTGCCTGAAGGCGGCCTCGGGCTTTATTGTGTCTCGGGGTTTTTGTGCCGATCCCTCGACCTAGGCCTCGGCTCCGTTTATTTATCGCTTAAACGTGTTTCTTTCCTTCTCTCGGTCGCGGTGGTCATCGCCGCCGCGCTCAAAGTTTTAATTTAAAATCTCACGCCAAAATTTATTTTTTAAAAACGTAAATTTTGTTTTAATACATAAACTTGCTTCCATGAGTGCGCATGCGCCGTCGCAGGAGCAATAAAAGAATATGCTTCATGCTCCGTGTTTATTTACTTTATGCAGCTGGTTTTAAATGCATTTTAACACCCGATGTTTCTTTTTTCAACCGCTTTGCATTTTTTTTAAAAGCAGGGTTTTTTTTTTAAATTCTGTTTTTGTAATGGATTTCTGCCGCGCGCGGTTTGTAGTCCGTCTGTGGCGGCGCCTCACTGCGCATGGGCGGGCGCTTCAGCGGCAAACGGTGCCCAAATTCTCATTTTTCGAGCCAGGGTGCCCCATCACCTGGCACCGGGGAGGATTGGGGATGTAAATCTGAGTGAAGCCCGGGTTTATTAGGAATTTCGGGGCCCATTTGGCCGAAGCGGTTCACTCGCCTCGCGGGGGATGTTGGGAGGCGACGCCGACTGGCGGGAACTACATTTCCCGGCAAGCTCCGCGGGGGGTGGCCGCCTCCATGTTGGAATTTCCCGCGCCTGCGCACTCGCCGCATTCGATCACCGTGGCGGGTTGTGAAGAAGCCTTTTGTTTGTGTGTGTTTTTTTAATTTTACCAAATAGGTTTATATTTGAAAGATTTGTTTTCTTAGGCACAATAATCGTGGGATTAGAAGACGGTTTAAATACATTATTACCGTCGGTCGCTCCTTTTTTAAAAGGTACGGGTTTGCATTTTTAAACGTTACCTTTTTAAAGTTGCAAACACCACCTGCAGCTTAACGGGGACTCGTTACATTAACTTAACCAAAAAATCCACGCCATTAAATACTGCTGCATTCTCCGTCCAATTTAAGGTGTCAGTTGAGGCTCAGTGGGTGGCATTCTGACCTCTTGAGCCAGGAGGTTGCGGGTTCAAGCCCCACTCCAGAGACTTGACCACAAAATCTAGGCCGACACTCTAGTGCAGCACCGAGGGAGTGCGACACTGTCGGAGACCCTGTTTGCCCTCTCGGGTGTAAAAGATCCAATGGACACTATTTTGAAGAAGAGCAGGGTGTTCTCCCTGGTATCCTGGCTGTATTTGTCCCTCAGCCAACATCACTAAAGCAAAATAATGGAAATATAGTCATTTTTCAGGTCAGGCAGCATCTGTGGAGAGAGAAATCAAGTTAATGTTTCAGGTCCACGGAGGAGTTTTTATCACTAAAACAGATGATCTGGTCATTATCACATTGCTGTTTGTGGTCAGCAGCATTCATCCAATAATTTATTTTGCTGGGAATCATGTTATTAGTGCACATCTTTCTGGCCCATAGAGCAGCGCGTGTGAGGGAAGAGAGCTTTTTCCCCAGTCACACCCTCATCGGCCAGCTCATCGGTAGAGGCTCAGCAGCAGCTTCTTGACTGGTGCCAAAATATATTGCGCCTTTCACAACCTCAGGATGTCACAAAGTGCATTACAGCCAGTAAAGTACTTTTTGAAGTGTAGTCACTGTTGTAATATAGGAAACGCAGCAGACAATTAGTGCTCAGTAAGCTCCCACAAACAGCAGTGTGAGATTGGTCGTATTTTTCAGAGATGTGGGTTGAAGGATAAATATTGGTGAGGACACCGGGGGAGAAAACTCTTTCAAAATTGTTGTAGGATGTTTTACGCTCATCTGAGAGGGCAGATGACACCTCTGATTAACATCTCATCCAAAAGACATCACCTCTGATGCAGCACTCCCTCAATACAGCTTTGAAGTGTCAGCCTAGATGAGTGGACTTAATCCACAATCTTCTGACTGAGTTAAAAATGCTACCTCTGTGACGGGCTTCACACTTTAATCAAAACCTCTAGTAACTACTCTGCAACAGAGTAACCTGCTGTTGATCTGCTCGATGAGGTGATGCACCCAAATTGCTGTGCTTCATGTTATTTAAGTAGAATATTCTGAAAGTGTTGCCAGGATACAATGGAATGTGCCATGCTACGCAAGTGCTGTGAAACTGGCTGTGATGTGGGACAGGATCACATTGAAACCACTATTTTGGTTGGTACTGGCTTCGGGGCTGTCACATTAACTGGAGCTCAGCTACAGATAATAAGCCTGAAACTAAAATGACACTCAAAAGCTAAGTGTACAAAAGATTTATACCTGGAAGGAGATGATGACCAGGAGAGGGAGAGATTTTTTTTAATGAGAAATATCACTGCTTTGCAGTGGCACTCAGAGTTTGAACTAAAGCTGCTCTTACACTGTTGCTGTTTTAATTCAGATTCCAGGAGACCCAGTCTGTGAGCTGGTTTCCAAGGTTTGTGTTAACACCTGTCTCTCTTATCCTGGTAACACACTCAGTGGCTTGAGAGTCTACAATCTGAAGATAACCGTGCCAAGATTTAGTAGTGTAAATATAGGCTCACGGACACTGATCTCCCAGACAAATTATGTCTGGAACAAAGGTTTAGCAAAGTCATTGGTGTGTACCGATAGGTGTTCTGCATGTTGGCCTTGGTCAGGATCATTTCCCTGAGGTGTGTGTGTGGGGGGGGGGGGGGGGGGGGGTGGAGGGTTCTAGTTGACTTTCACTGAGTTTCATCTTAAAATGCCACTGTCGTTTTGAGAACTTTCTTTACTTATGACACTGGACTGAATTTTGCAGGGTTCACCTCAGGGTAGGGGGCTTTGACTTCAGACCTGAACTCCTGCCTCCCTGTTCTTGTTGCCTAGCAGCTGCAAGCTATGCACAGTTAAGTTGGGATACAGGCTGTAAATTTCAGCCAGCTAGCCTGGGTTGAGCTGTATTTCAGGTTTAATGTGGCAGCACGTCCATGTGAGAGGAGCAGGGTTGCATTCCTTTCTGGGCCACAAAAGCTTGGTGTGCCAGCTTTCCTCTTGTATTGCTGCTGCTGCTTTTCCCTTCCTCTGTCAACATTTCCATATCTGCACTGACACTTTTTTTAAAAGAATCATTCATCTCTGTTAAACTGACAAATGTTCTAACCAGATGATTTGATAATCAGACTGTTCGCTACCAGTGCTGTGACCCAGTGGCACTCATTTGAATATTCATGTTCCACAGAGAAACTTTCGCTCTGTTGGGAGGATTTTTTGGAGGGGGATGGAAACTGAGCATGCTGGCTGGAATTAGGAGAGCGTGTTAGTTTTTAACGAGCGATGATACTGAAACGTCTGAATCAGTAATGGCTGTGGGTAATCTTAGCCCCTTGGCTGAAATATTCAATGTATTCTTGCAGTTATTTTGCTTTTACTGTTCAGTGTTGCTTTGTTCAATTACTTTCGGTTAGAGGTGTCATACTTTATGCAGTAGGCTTGATGCAGTGTCCTGCCACATTTAGCAAAAGCTTTTTTCCTATATTGCAACAGTGATTACATAACGTATTTAGTTGCTGGCAATGTGCTCTTGGATGTCCTTGGGTTGTGACCTATCTATAAAATGAAAATTCTGGTTGCTGCTACTCTCCGAAACCTGTCACCCCTTGACCAGCTCCCTGGCACTTCTGAAATCTTGGGCATACATGCTCACAAATGAGCTTCCTCTGTGGCAGTGAATATTGCTGCTGAGACACCTGTTGGTGCTGGGATCCAGCCTTCCTCTCTCAGGTCCATTAGCTACAAGTTTACTGGTCAAACTTTGAGCTCAGATGATTGTTTTAGGGGTGCAGGGTGGGGAAGAGGAGGAATGAGATTTAAATATTCTCTTCTCTCTGACATTCAGAAATGGAGCCTGGTCTGGATTTGCTTTTTTTAAAGTTCATTCTTAGGATGTGGGGTTGCTATCAAAGCTGGCCTTTATCGCCCTATCCTTACTTACCAATAAGCAGCTTGATACAATTGAAACAGAGTTTTGCATTTATATATCACCTTTCACAACCTCAGCATGTCCCAAAATGCATCATAGCCAGTGAAGTACCCTGTTTTGAAGTGTAGTCATTGGTGTAATGTAGGAAACATGGCAGCCAGTTTGCACACAGCAAGATCCCATAAACAGCAATATGCTAATGACCAGATTATCTGTTTTAGTGATGTTGGTTGAGGGATAAATATTGATTAGGACACCAAGGAGAACTTTCCTGCTGTTCTTTGAAATAGTGCCATGGGAATCCTTTTGCATCCACCTGAGGGGGTAGACAGTGCCTCAGTTTAACATCTCATCTCAAAGGCAGCACCTCTGATAGTACAGCACTCCCTCAATACTGCATTGAAACACCAGCCTGGATTATGGGCTCAAGTCTCTGGAGTGGGTCTTGAACCCACGAAACTTCTGATCATTGAGTATTTGGACCAATGATAGCTCTTCATCTCCACCCCCACCCCTGCACCCCCAAGAAATCCCATCAGCGAGGTGGCTCAAAGTCAGGAATAATTTCTCTGTGGTACGATTCCTGTGGTGTTGCAAACACAAACATGGACAAAGATTTAAACAATGAATTTTATTCAGTACATCACTGGTCAACAAACCACATCAGTGTAAACGATGATTTAAAAAAAAACAGTAAACTCACCAGAATAAGTCAACACGAGACAACGACTGAAAAGTAAAGCGGGCAGACACAAGGTGAGGTGCAATCCCTCTACGCACAGCAACACCGCTGGGCAGGAGCACAGTGCAACATGGAAAGTGGCCCAGGAGCACAAGGCCAACAGTGGTGACACTGTTGAAGCAATCAGTTGTAAAGTATTTTTATAAATTGTTCAGAAAAAATTCCTGTAACACTTTAAATGTAAACTTGTTCCACAGTAATAAAACAATTTTGATATAGCAAAACGTGCCAAATTTTTATAACCTGAACAGCAATTTGAAATTTGCAACAGATTGTACAGTTTGAAGGCACCCTCAAGTACAGTTGAGGGGGAGAATGAACCGAAGGAAGACAGCATTTTCTAAATGGTCAGAAACCAGGAATAGTGCAGGGGCAAACAGATTTGGGAGGCCAAGTACACAAGTCATTAAAAGTCAGTGGACAGGTACAAAAGGCAATCAAAATGGCTATGGAATGTTGATCTTTATTTCAAGGGAGTGGAAATGATGTTTCAGTTGTACAGATCCTTAGTTAGACCCCATCTGGAGTTACTGTTCAGTTCTGGGCACAGCACCTCAGGAAGGATATATTGGTCTTGGAGATTCAACAGAATGATATCAGAGCTCAGAGGGTTAAATTGTGAGGACTGGTTGCATAAACTTTGCTTGTATGAGTTTAGAAGATTGGGGGATGATGGAGGTGTTTCGAATGTTAAAAGAATTTGACAGGGTAGATACAGAGAAACAGTTCCCTCTGGTGGGGGAATCCAGAACAAGAAGACATAATCCATATAAAAGCTAGTAGAAATCTGGAAAACCCTCCCTCAAAAGGCTGTGGAGACTTGTGGAACACTCAAGAATGAGAGATTTTTGTTGGGTTAGGGTTTAGAGGAATATGGAACTAAGGCGGGTAAATGAGTTGAGAAAGAGATCTGCCATGATCTAATTGAATGTAGGAGCAGACTCTGGCTGAATAGCCTCCTGCTCCTATCACTCTGCATGCAATGGAGCACCTTATTCCTTTGTGTAACAGTACCCTGCACTCAGGATTAGGGACATGGGTGGTTCCAGATGCTGCTTCAAGGGAACATGGGGTGTAGGTGTGATCTGATTCCTGTGATGGAGTCACTCCTGGCTGCTTCATCGGACAGTGACTCTAAGCAGCCGGATCCTGCCAGGCTTGTGCATCTAGCATTTAGCCTGGGGGTGGAAGGAGGTGGTCCTGACACCTGCTGCATTCCTGCTCACCTGCAGCCTGTGCTTGGATGGGGCAGGTTGACATAACCAGGACATGGGCACTGGCACAGTTGTGGGTTTCTCAGTCATTAGTGGCAACCTCCTGACACTGTGCAGCCCACCACAGAGGACAGCCACCTGTCTGTTGATGAACCCCACATGTCACAAATTTCCAGTATGTTGCTGCACCATCCTCCCTCACTGGTGCAGACCCCTGTAGGCCTGCTCCCAGTCATCCTTATGCTGGCTGGGAAATCAGCATAGCTTCGCAGGCGACAGGGGGACCCTGTTGTACCAAACTTCCCTTCGCGCCCCACCTGCAAACAGGTCAGACCCATCTTCTGTCTGACTGGCTCCAGAGGGGAGGTGATAGCTGGAGCTCCACAGTGGTGGCTGTCCTGGGGGCACAGGGGTGGGTGAGAGTTTTCTAGTACAGCATAGGAGGGCTGGGAACTGAGAAAGTAAATCGATGGGCTTCTTTGAGTGAAGAACAGGTGTCGATCTGACAGATTTCTTTTAGTCGTTGGAATGTTTTCTTCATCAAATTTATCAACCGGCCGATGAGAAGGTATAGACTTTGACTATTCTTTTGGGTCTGATTTGAGCAAATGACATTACACCTAACATCCCCCACTCTATAAACACTGAATTAGGACAACTGCTTTCCAGCTCCACCCATTCTTTTTTATTTTAAGAAAACATGACCGAGAACTTTTGCTGTTACTTATCACAGTTCTGAATTGAAGCCTTGAGTATGCTTAGCTTGCCTGCCATAGTTTGATTGTTGAATTTCTTTCTGCACTGGTTTCCCTCCCCTCCCCCACCCCGTATGTGGAATATGGAGCTCATTGCTTTGACCACCTGTGTCTCCTACAGGGGAGCCCATGCCCTCTCAGTCCCCATCAGCCTGTCTCACTGATCTATCCAAGTGGATCTCATTCCTAAAATCTTGATCTTTTCCTTGGGGTGATATGCAGATATGAAAGATTTTTTTTCCCAATTTTTTTTAACTTATTAATATTTGAAAGCTGATTTTCAAAGCATTGGGAGCTGTGATATCTCAATCTGAGTTACGGTGCCTACAGAGTCATGTGCAATATATGCAGTGTCAGCCTTTGGTTGCACCATACACGAGTTCACTGATTTGTCACAAACCTTACTATGCCTTAGAGTGATCCACATTGCAGAAAATTGTGGTGTCAATAGAGTGGCATTTTAATGGGGAGCACAAATGTCTGAGTAACAGCGTGCACTGACAAACTGGGCAATTCAGCAAATTCTGGCTCAATATAGATTAAGTATTGACACCACTGTGTCAAACAAGGCTGTATGGGGCTTAAAGCTAACAGTCTCAATAAAGCCCAAATATTTCTCCTGAAAAATGCAGCGAGAGGAGGATAGTTACATAATACACATTGTGTGCATAAAATCTATCCCAGTCACTTACAGCAGTGCGTCTTCCAGTTATGAGATGGGAGAATTACCTAATCATTTCTATTCTGCCCAGGGCTTGTGGTTTCAAATTATGCAGCCAAAAAAAAATCCACAATTTGTCTTTATTTTGTAAATTGACTTTTTGATGTACCGACTTTGTTTTTGTTTCCTCTGAAATGTAAATAGATTTTATTAATTTTATTGCCTTTGTCAAAAAAATTGCCCTTCAGTGCAGGTGAGGAGCGAGGGGTGGGAAGTAGGTGAGGAGCGAGGGATGGGGAGCTGGGCAGTTGCAGTGATGAGTTAAACGTGCAAGTGATTTGTAAACCTGGAACTTCTCATTTTGTTTTCAGCCTTGCTAACTGTCTATTAACAGTTTATGTCTAGTCCAGTTTCTGCAAACTGTGCTGTTGCATGTGTTCAGTTCCACTTGGCTTGCTGTAACTTTTCTTCTACAGGAGGGCTGGAGCTTGTCTTAAGTCCTTCATTTAGGAATTGGGGCTCTAGACCTGGGGGTGGGGGGGGGATAAATATTTGTTCTAAATTGCAGTGTTGTCAAGTGTGGCACGAGTCAGATGTGAAGCAAAGCTCCTTTTACACTGCCTGACAATGTGCCTTTAACTTTTTTTTTTGCAGCTCTGCCACATCTCCCACATGCTATTGGTTATGTACAACAACAACTTGCATTTATATAGCATCTTTAATGCAGTAAAAGGGCCCACGACACTTCACAGGAATGATTTTTCAACAAAATTTGTAACCAAGCTATGTCAGGAGATATTTGGACAGGTGACCCAAAGTTTGGTCAAAGAGGTAGGTTTTAAGAAGCATCTTGAGGAGAGGTAGATAGTCAGAGAGGTTTAAGGAAGACATTCCAGAAGTTGGCAGCTAGAGGCACGGCTGCCAATCATAGAGCGATTAAAATTGGGGATGCTCGAGACCAGAGTTGGAGGAGTGCAGAAATCTCGAAGTTTGGAGGAGGTTAAAGAGATAGGGAGAGGAGAGGCTATGGACCAGTATGAGAATTTCAAAATTGTCTCCGTTCCTTGCATCCTGTGAGGTTGCATATGGTGCTCAGTTACAGAGTATTTGCACAGCAGTTTCATATTTTAAAAAGAAAGTGGGGACAGTTGGTGCATTCTGATTGACGGGAGCCCTCTCCTCATTGCTTGTCCAAATTTGAAATCTAGTTAACTGGTGGTTTTTTTTTTTTTAACAGCCTCAGCCTCACTTCTCAATTTAAGACTGGACACAATGGGGAAAAAGCAAAACAAGAAAAAAGTGGAGGAGGTTCTAGAGGAGGAGGAGGAAGAGTACGTGGTGGAAAAAGTACTGGATAGACGTATCGTGAAGGGAAAAGTGGAATATCTGCTGAAGTGGAAAGGATTCTCAGAGTGAGTGTTTAACAAACTACACTGGCTTCATTCGCAATCCCTGGCCTAGCTAAATGACCGTTCTTCCTATCGGCCTTGGAAGGAGCGCAGCGCAGATTCACCAAAATATTACCTAAACTATACCAAGGTAGTTGAGGGGCTGTATCACCAAGATTAAATGGAAGATTTAGAATTGGTGGCAGGAGAGTTGAGGCTATAGAATTCACTTCCAGAATTAGTGGTTGATGTTGGAATTATGCCAGCATTCAGGATTAGATTGAATAGGTGGATGAATGAAAAGGTACAGAAACGGTGAGTAAATGTAATTAGAACTGTTTGGTCATGTGGAGGAGGATAAATACCAACAGTGATTGGGTGGAATGGCCTGTTTCCATGTTGTAACTTCCAGGTATTCCTGGAATATGGACAGTTAAAGCATGATTTGATTGAAGTTTTTAGGATTTTGAAAGGAATAGATAGGGCAGATAGAAACATTTTCTGCTGATGGTGGGGAGTCTAGGTCAAGGGGGCATAATCAATTGGACAGAATCAGAGCCAGGCCATTCAGGAGTGTAGTTAGGAAACACTTCTACACACAACTAGTAGTAGAAGGTTGGAACCCTTTCCCACAAAAAGCAGTAGGTGCTAGCTCTATTCATAATTTTAAATCTAAGATCGATCTCTTTTTAAACTAGACAAGAATATGAATGGATATGGAGCCAAGGTGTTTGGGTGGAGTTAAGATACAGATCAGCCATGTTTTTATTGAATGGTGAAACAGGCTTGAGGGGCTGAGTGGCCTCCTTATTTCTATGAGAGCAGTGAGCGTCAGAAGGCTGTTCCGTCATGAGGAGCATCATGGCCAAGTCAGGTCCTGTCCTTACTCGAGCCACATGCACATTAACTGTCCTTGGTCACTGGATAAGGAGGGGGACAGAGAGATTTCTCTGTCGCCATTTGTAGCAAAGCTATCGAATGTGTTTAACTCTTGGAGCACAGAGTGGATAATCGCCCATCCACCCACTGTCGCCATCACTAAACAATTAGATGGAATCTTCCACTGCCTCACCCCACCCAAAAATAAATTCGAAATCTAAGGCCCACTGCACTGCCACACAAAATGCAATCACCGACCTCCTCACAGTCCCATGGGTAAAGTGAGGCCCCTCTTTCTCTGGGTCTCCAGTTCCATACAACTGCACAGCATATTGATTCGCTGGGTCACTTCAATTCAGTTATTCTGAAAATGCTTTTTTTGGGTAGAAGGATGAGATTTTGAGAGAATCTGACCCGACTAAGCTGTTCACGGGGTACACAGACATTGCGGCGTTGGGTCATGGGTTTGCTTTTGTGATCTCCCCTGTCAGTGCCTGGTTGGGGTGTACTGTCAGAGCAGTGGAGGCTAAATCCTTGTGGATAATGGTGAGTTATGCTGAAGTAGGGCTAGAGTCCTGCTGTGCTCAATATCTGCCATGTTTGGGCTGTATCACTTGCAATGTATGATGTTGCACAGTATTACAGCCTGGCTTGTGTTTTTGGATACCTCACTACTGTGTGTAGAAGGCATGCATTTGATAACAAGTCTGATGCGTTCTGTGCCGTGCTGTGCTGAGGGAAGCTAGATGCAAAATGTAATATAGTCCTGATATGGATTCGTGGCATTATATGAAATTTATCCCCCGCACCTCTAACCTTGCACCAGTTATATCCCTGCTGCAGATTCCCAACAAAAGGGGAGCTGATCTTTTCTGGGTGATGCCTGTTCACAGTATTCCAATATGGGGCAGTGTTTATAGACCAGATGAATCGCAGTGTTTCAAATTGCTAGTATCCTGCAGTCTGTAACCTGAATTATTTTCCAGTGATGACAACACATGGGAGCCTGAAGAGAACCTTGACTGCCCTGATCTCATCGCAGAGTTCTTACAGTCCCAGAAAATAGCACACGATGGCATAGATAAAACAGAGGGGCCCAAGCGGAAAGCAGAGTCAGATACTGAAACTGAGGAAAATAAAAACAAGAAGAAGAGAGAAGAGGTTAGTGAATGTGCATCTTACCTTCACCATTGCCTGCTGTTCCATCTTCAGCACAGAACGAGCCTTAAACTGAGAATGCAGCGTGCTTATTAAAGAGTAAAAGCTTTGGAAAATTTTCAAAATCTTCATGTTGCAAGTCATAAATGGTCTGCTCCTTTGCTGTAATCTCTGAGTGAGGTTTTGTAGAATTATTCTGGTGATGAGAGTTAGTGTGTATTTGCCCATTTCTTCAATGTTTCTCTGTCATACGGAGATAGAATCATGAAATGAAAACCGAAAATGCTGAAAATATTCAGGTCGGGCACTGCATCTGTGGTGAGAAACAGAGTTAACATTTCAGGTCGATGACCTTTCATCGGATCTGGGAACAATTTAAATGTAATAGGTGTTAGGGAGGGTGGAAAAAGAATAAAAGAGCAGGTCTGTGATCAGGGGAAGACAAGAGATGTTAAATGACAAGAGTTGGTGATGCAGAGCCAAAGGGAGTGGTAATGGGACAAGAAAGGAAACAAAATGTGTCTAGAGGAGGTGTGAATGGCAGAATGAACAGCTGCCGTGCAAAAGCAAAAACAAGAGAAAAACTAGAATAAAACTGAAACATGCAAAGAAAAGGAAATTGTTGAATTCAGTGAGTCCAGAAGGCTGTAAAGTGTCTAATCGATAGATGAGGTGCTGTTCCTCAAGCTTGCATTGACCTTCATTGGAACACTGCAGTAGGCGGAGGACAGAGAGGTCAGCATGAGAGCAAGGTGGAGAATTAAAATGGCAGGCCACTGGAATCTCGGGATCATGCTTGTGGACTTAACGGTGTTCCGCAAAACGGTCACCCAATCTGCGTTTGGTCTCCCTAATGTAGAGCAGACTGCATCGTGAGCAGCGAATACAGTATACTAAATTGCTATTTCACTTGAAAGGAGTGTCCGGGGCCTTGGATGGTGAGAAGGGAGGAGGAAAAAGGGCAGGCGTTGCATCTCCTGTGCATGCATGGAAAGATGCTGTGGGAAGGGGCGTGGATGTTGGGGATGATTGAGGAGTGGATCAGGATATCGCAGAGGGATGGTCCCTTCAGAATGCTGAAAGAGGAGGGGAAGATGGGTATAGTGGTGGCATCACACTGGGGGTGATAGAAATGGTTCTATGAACTGTTTGAATACTGAGGCTGGTGGGGTGGAAGGTGAGGACAAGGGGAACCCTTATCATGGCTCTGGGAAGGAGGGGAATGGTTGAGAACAGAAGTTTTGGAAATGGGTTAGATATGATGAGGGCCCTGTCAACCAGTCTGGAGTGGAAATCGTGACTCCATTCTCTCCTCCATACCTGTCCCTTGCCCTGGGGTTCCTGTCACACCATTGTGAAGGACTTGGAATTGGCCAGAGGACAGTCTGGATCTTGTATCAAGAGAATAAAAGCAAATTGTGTGAAACAGCTATTTAAACTACCATCCCTTTGTGAGTAGCTAGTTTATAACCTCAGGTGTGGGGGTGGGGGGCATGAAGGAGGAAGTAAGCAGGCTCTGTTGGGTTCGACGTTGCTCAGTGATAACAACTCTTGGCAATGAAAGATTGAATTCACTGACACATTCAGTACCAGATCCCAGTGGCTTGGCAGTATCCAGGCCCAGGAAACCTGGGAAGCTTTATGGGACCTAGAGGGTTAGAGTGAAGTTTGGGATTCTCCAGATAACCCTTTGAGCTAGGATGACCCTCACCCCGTTGTACTAGGAAAACTTGGCTGTCTCTGTGAACCAAAAAAATCCACACAGTGAGAAAATCTTTCAGGTCAGGCACACCATCTCCGCCCCGGTCGAGGTCTAACGTGTTTCTCTTGCAGCAGGAAAAGCCAAGGGGTTTTGCCAGGGGACTGGAGCCAGAGCGTATTATTGGGGCGACAGACTCAAGTGGAGAACTCATGTTCCTCATGAAGTGGTGAGTTCCAGCTTTTAAGATTCATTTCTGACTGGTTTTTAATCTCTCACTGAATGAAGTCGCTGTGGCAAAAGACAAAAAGAGCTTGATGTATGGATGGAATCCACAATACTGCCCCTAACTAGCACTAAACTAACAACTCAGGAGCCAAAGGGTGGCTGTAGTGGAGGGCCAGAGAGAGCCATCATAGAATAGAATCATACAGTATACAAGGAGGCCATTCGGCCTGCCGCACCTGTGCTGGCTCTTTGAAAGAGCTATCCAATTAGCCCCACTCCCCTGCTCTTTCCCTATAGCCCACAATGTTTTTTCCCCTTGGGGAAATAGTGTTGGTGCTTCTGTGGAAGATGACAGAAGGGAGATAAACCCTTCATCACCTGAGCCATGCTGTACTTTGACTGGAAGAATTTAATGGAGAATGTTCAAGTCCGCAATATTAGCTCCTGACCCTGAACACAAAGCATTCACCAAAAAGAAACCTGTCTAAATTCAAGGAGTTGATGTGAGTTTCTGATATGACTGGGTATATTGTGTAATTGCAGATATCAGACCAGGTCAGATTAAAATGTGTTTCTAATAACAAACTTTTTGATTTACTTTCTCCATCCAGGAAAAATTCTGATGAGGCTGATTTGGTTCCGGCAAAAGAGGCAAACGTCAAATGTCCTCAGGTGGTTATCTCGTTTTATGAGGAGCGTCTGACGTGGCATTCGTACCCATCTGAAGAGGAAGAAAAGAAGGAAGAAAAGTAACCAAGGGAGAGGGGCTCACTCACCTACCATTTAATACTTTACAAGATGAGAAAATAATCCCGACTTTTCAGAAAGTTGTTTTCAGTTGTACAGGTGTATAGTTCTCCGGGTGTACCTTTTCTCAACTCCTTTCAAACCCATATCATTGTCACCGATTGCAAGGGGACGGGACACGTTGTGTTTTTAAATGCAGCATAATTTTTTTTTCCTCCAGATTTTGGATAACAACTGATTGTAGAAGCCAGTTAGATTAGTTACCTTGGCTTGTAGCATAGGGTTTGAGTTCTTGAAAGAAAAAGGAGTCTGTAGGGGCTGATGTTACATTAAATAGTAGCCTCTTTTAATATAGTACAGTGGTTTTGGTTGAAATTCTTCCCCTCCCTCCCTCACCCCATCCTTTTCCTTTGCATGTTCCAGATCTGAGGGGCAGCTTGGGTGGAATTTGAGACTGGTATTTTGTGAGGTGTGGCAACTACTTTAGAAACTCCTGAGTGGATGTCTGATGGTTGTATTCGCACCTTGATTTGGGGGTGGGGGGGAATTCAGTGGCTCCTACTCACGAGTATTCTGCCATTGGGAGCCTCATTTGCTGCCCGCCCACCCACTTCACACAGGATACAAAGATGGCCTCTGAAGAACACTGGATAACAAGGGAGCTGGGTGATACTTTAAACCAACTTGCGGGGGGTGCGGTGATATTCACAGCCTCCCTCCCTTGGATTTTTGTCTTTGTTTTTAGATAGTGTTTGAGTTGTAGTGAAAGACTCTCCTCTTGTCGAGCTGGCACAGGCTGCTTTTATAATGAAACAATAAACCCCAGTTGGTGAGGCAGGCATTCTTTAGAGGTCAAATATGGTTGGATAGGTATACCTTAAAGGTCAAATTCTTGAGATTGCCAATTGCCTTTGAAATCTGTTGCTTAAGATAGAGTCTTTACACCAGAAGACTGGTCGCTGTTCTTGTGTCATAGGCAACGTTAAATTTTTGATTTTTACTTGTATTAATACCTGTTCACTCTTGAGCTTCCACAGCCTCGTGACTGAATCTCTGGGCCTTCCCGAGATTGTGGGAGGAATGCAGACATGTAGCGCTGACAGAACTGCAGAAAGTGCAGCAGTCTGTGGCATTGGGACAGAGAAGAAGCGAGTTTTTTTGGGTGTGGGTTGTTTTTTGGGGGGTTTTTTGTGGTCAGGTAGAGGTTTAAAACCTGAAGCATTACCCCCATCTGTTTCACTGTGCCTTTCCAGCATTTCCTGCTTCTACTCACTCAGTCTCACACGGGTTATGATGGTGCAGGTTATGTGATTCCAACCAAGAAAAGACCCCACTGTCTCAGTCTCTCCATCCCTAGACTATTGACCTTTTGAAGATCTGTATTTCCATGCCATGAAAATTCAATCCTTTATTTCCAGACAGTTGCGCAGAGCATGGCAGCATGTGGCCAGACGGGGAACAATACAGTAGGTACTAGGAGGAGTTGCACTCACTCTGGGAATGTTGACCAACTCCCAAGAGACAGGAACTCCACCAGCTCATTTGGTCCCAGAATAACTTCATTATTGACTCGGTTGCTTCTGTTGTTGAAACCTCTTACTTAACCTGTACTTTCATATCTGTTAAACCTGTCTGGGTGTAGAAGGAAGTTGTGTAGTACAGATACCTGAGTGCATCACTGGGTCATTAGGTAATAACTGCTCCCTCTCCTAAGATACTGTTTTTGGGGATGTCACAGTCAGTGGATGGTGAGTGGGGGAAGGAGAGGTGGATTTAACTAAGTCAGTAGCAAAGTCACAAATCAAACCAAAAAAAAAGCTGTCTTTTTTTTTTAATTGCCCTGTAGGATTCTGATTCTTTGAATATTAGCCATGTTTTGTTTATTCAGGGGAGGGAGGAGAGAAAGAGTCTGTCATCCAATATAATCCATGTACTGTAGGCCTGGAAAAGGGATCTGGCTGCTTTTTCCATGATGGCCCCTCCCAACTGGCTATAACTTCAGAAATCCAACACTGTCCTAATGCAGAAAAAGTATTGCTTCGACAAAGTGTTCTTGTGTTACTGGAGTAAGACTGATTATGTTTTCATTAGTAATCTTTATAATCGTGATGGGGGGAGGGTGATGCGGTATGTTTGTCTGAGGTATTTGTGGAAGGAAAAATATAAGCATGGAAACTAAAGTATTAGTGCCACTTTCCTAGTTTTCATACATTGCAGCTTTTCTGTCCGATTCACATTAAATCATCAAATGTTGTCTTTTAGAGGGGGAGAACTGATTTTAGCTGGTTTTAAAGGATCTGTTTTTGTAGAATTCCTATTAAGTATTGTGATAACTGCTCCTGCAACACTGCACCCCGTGTATTGTTTAACAGGTGCGCAAATATTATTGTGTAATAAAACAGGAAAAACACTGCCTGAATCCTGTTTTTTTTTTTTGGAACTGGAAGTATTAATCTGAGAGCAGAGTACTGCTGATGTGGAAATCTGAAATAAAAACAAAATGCTGGAAATGCTCAAGTCAGGCAGGATCTCCAGAAAGAGAAACCATTAATGTTTCAGATCAGTGACTCTTTGTATCCCACCTCTCTCTAGATGCTGCCTGACCAGCAGTATTTCTGCCACGTTGTTTTTATTTCAGATTTTCAGTATTTTTGCTTTAATTAAATCACTTTTTAATTGGCGAGGAGAAATTGAGGTCCAAACTGAGGGGAATGCAATATTTGACCAGTCTCTGGGTTGGGGATAACGTTCAAACAGACAAGGGCTCCCCCTAATGGTCATTACTCAATTTTTTTAAACTGCAAAGTGGATGTTGTGAAGACTGGATCAAGTCTGTGTACAACAATTTGGTTCATAAAACAGAGAAGGAAGATTTCTGGAATGTTAAACTGAAGAACCACCATGTTCCCCCTGTATAGTGCAGATGTCTGGGCGTTTACCAATATTGGATAATATACATAGTGGAGGGAACCAACTTCCCTAATTGTTAATGTTGTATCGCAATGCAGACCTCTCCCTGTTGGGCCCCATTGTGCTACATCCCAATTCAGATTCTCCCCCAGTATCCTGGCCAATATTTATCCCTTCAAATAACACCTAAAACTTGATTTATCATGTCAATTATTACATTGCTGGGTGTGGGAGTTTACTGTGCACAAATTGGTTGCCACATATCCTACAACAGTATTCATAAGTATTTCATTGCGCGTAAAGGACTTTAGAATGTCGTGGGATCACGAAAGGGGGTTATATCAACACAAGTCTCCTCATTGAATGTTAAATCAGCACTTTTGCCGTCACTGGGATTTCTGTTATAGCAGATCTACCTGTTCCATTTACTAAGTCTATTCAGAGCTATTACACCACAGAAGGAGACCATCTAGCCCTGGAAGTTTATTTTCCTCAAGCGCCCATCCAATTTCCTTTTGAAATCATTGATCGTCTCCACTTCCCCCATTCAATTAGATAGGATTGCAAGACAGATAGAAGTCTACACTGAAGGAGTGGGTGATGTTCACAGTGGTGTTAGATAACCATTTCCAGCACGAATCTCAGCAGTGGGCACAGTAACACAATTAAAATATTCAGGACCAACTGTTCAAGAGCCCTGGGAGCTCAGGAGGAGGAGCTGTGGCTGGCAAAAGTCCATGTTTCAAGACATTCCAGTATTGTAGATGTGGCTGTGAGGAATGCTTTGATAAAAGCATGGTTAGCAGCTGCAATTTAAATCATTCCGAGTTTTGTAATCACAGTAGCTCTAGGCAGCACAATAAGATGAAACACTCAAACTGTCCAATTCTGAATCTAACAATATAATTTATTAATGTAAACTATTGTCCAAACCCATCTGATTGTTTAAGTAATGGTCACTGTACTTGTGCCTTGGGTACTGGTTACTTGATAGAGGTGCTCAGAATTATGAGGGATGTGGTCAGAGAAGATAGGGAGAAACTGTTCCCATTGGCAGAAGGGTCGAGTATCAGATAACACCAATTTAAAGTGATTGACAAAAGAATCAGAGGCAACGTGAGGGAAAAACTTTTTATGCAGTGAGCGGTTAAGATGGGGAATGCACTGCCTGACAATGTGGTGGAGGCAAATTCAATCGTGGCTTTCAAAAGAGAATTGGATAACTAGCAGAACAGAAAAAATTTGCAGGGCTACAGGGAAAAGGCAAGGGAGGGGAACTAACTGAGTTGCTCTTGCAGAAGGCCAGCATAGACAGAACAAGCTGAATACCCCCCTTTGTTAGAATCATAGAAAGTTTAACGCACAGGAAGAGGCCACTTGGCCTCTTGTCTGTACTGGCTGAAAAATGATCCACTTATTTTAATCCTACCTTTCAGCATTTGGTATGTAGCCCTGCAGCTTATGGCACTTGAGGTGCATATCCAGACTTCTTTTGAATGAGTTGAGGGTCTCTACCTCAACTACCCTTTCAGGCAGTGAGTTCCAGACCATCACCACCCTGAGTGAAAAAGTTTTTCCTCATCTCCCCTCTAGTTTTTCTACCAATCACTTTAAATCTATGCCCCCTCATCACTGACCTCTCTAAGGTGAACAGACCCTTCACTACCACTATCCAGTCGAACAAAATTTTGTACATTTCAATCAGATCTCCATTCTGCCTTCTCTGTTCCAAGGAGAACAACCCCAGCCTATCCAATCTTTCCTCATAGCTGCATTTTTCCAGTCCTGGCAACATCCTCGTAAATCTCCTCTGTACCCTCTCTAGTGCAATTACATTCTTTCTGTAATGAGGTGACCAGAACTGCACACAGTACTCAAGTTGTGACCTAACCAATGAGTTATACAGTTCCAGCTTAACCTCCCTGCTCTTGTATTCTATACCTTGGCTGATAATGGAAAGGATTCCATATGCCTCCTTAACCACCTGACCTGCTACCTTCAGGGATCTGTGGCCATTCACCCCAAGGTCCCTTACTTGCTCTACACTTCAGTATTTCCCCATTAATCGTGTATTCCTTTGCCATGTTTGACCTCCCCAAATGCATCACCTCACACTGCTCCAAGTTGAATTCCATTTACCATTTTCCTGCCCATCTGACCAGACCATCAATATCTTCCTGCAGCCGACTGTACTGTAACCATTCTATGACTTTACATATGGGTTTAGGAGAAAGGGGTTTATGAGAATGCAGGGGGTGGGTTTGGAATCAAGACAGCTAAGTGGTCTTTTCCTAAAGGTTTTCAGAGAGTTATCTAGTTCAGGTACAGAACAAGCCCTGATCACCACTCCTTTTGCACACTGGCAGGTCAGAGGACACATCTGTCTGAAATCATCTAGTACAGTGCAATCTTGGTAATTATCCAGGACATAATGAGAACTCCCCTGCTCCACCTCCAGGCGCGTATCCATTGTCTCTCGAGATAAGGAGGCCCAAAGAAGAATGAGAACTCCCCTGCTCTTCAAAATAGTGTCATGGGATCTTATACATGCACCTGAGGGGACTGACAGCCTACAAAACTGGCTGCACCCCCAGCATCATGCTGGGGGTGCAGCATTTCCACTAATTGTGCCTGTTTGCAAGCTTGAAGAGACTCTTAAGATTGATTTATTTTTGGCACACAGATACTAATTAAATCTTTTAACTATTAATAGCAAACTTACTAAGAAATTGTAGTGTACCCTAATGAAACTAGTAAACAATTCTGTATAATTTAAGTAATTTTTGGTTATTTAAAATAAGGATACACAGGTGACCTAGACACTGATTTAAAAAGTTTATTTGTGACTCATTTTTAACTAATACCACTTAAATACATCAGGCAACATTTTTAATGCAAGGGAAAAAAGTTGTATTCTAAAATGCCGCTCAATTGAAGATTTTATTTGATTATGCAAATGAGTGAGTGAAATCATAACTTCACTTTGAAAAAAATCAGTACACATTGTATCCAAATTGCCAAATGCACCCAAAGCAGAAACTCTACCCCAACACGTTCAATGGTTCATACTTGAGTCAGTGATGGACTGACCAAGATCTGTAGGTAGTGGCATGTGAAGAGACAAGAAGAATCTGGAGTGGTGGATGGCTTTTTTTTTCTATTTGCTGTCTGGGTATGAGCAAGGCCAGCATTTAATGCCAATCCCTAATTGCCCTCAAGAAGGTGGCAGTGAGAACCGCTGCAGTCCATGTGGTGTAGGTACACCCACAGAGCTGTTAAGGAGGGAGTTCCAGGATTTTGACCCAGTGACAGTGAAGGAACAGTGATACAGTTCCAAGTTAGAATGGAGGGGAACTTACAGGTGCTATTGCAAATGATACTGAACACTATGCAATCAGTGAACATCCCCACGTCTGACCTGATATTGGAGGGAAGGTCATAGATGAAGCAGCTGAAGATGGTTAGGCATAGGACACTACCCTGAGAAACTCCTGAAGCAATGTCCCGGGGCTGAGAGGATTGGACTTCAACAACCACAACCTACTTCCTTTGTACTAGGTATGACTCCAACCAGTGGAGTGTTTCCCACCCCCATTGACTTCAATTTTGCTAGGGCTCCTTGAGCCACACTCAGTCAAATGATGCCTCAATGTCAAGGGCAATCACTCTTACCTTATCTCTGGAATTCAGCTCTTTTGTCCACGTTTGGACTCGGCTCTAATGAGGTCTGAAGCACAGTGCCCCTGGCAGAACCCAAGTTGAGCAGTGACCAGGTTATTGCTGAGTATGTGTCACTTTATAGCACTGTCAGTGACACTTTCCATCACATTGCTGATGATTGAGTGTGGACTGATGGGACCAGATTAGATTTTTCCTGCTTTTTGTGAACAGGACATACCTGGGCAGGTAGATGCCCATGTTGTAACTGTACTAGAATGGCTTGGCTAGAGGCCCAGCTACTTCTAGAGTACAAATCTTCAGTAGTACAGCTGGGATGTTGTCAGGGCCCATATCCTTTGCTATATCCAGTGCCTTCAGCTGTTTCTTTATATCACGTGGAGTGAATAGAGTTAGCTAAAGATTGGCAGTGATGCTGTGGACCTCAGGAAAAGGCCCAGATCAATCATCCACTCTGCATTTCTGACTGAAGATAGTTGCAAATCCTTCTGCATTAGCTTTTGCACTGACACGCTGGGCTCCCCCATCGCGTATTGGAATGTTTTTGGAACCTCATCCTCCAGTTAGTTGTTTAATTGTCCACTACCATTCACTGGTTGTGGCAGGACTGCAGAGCTTTCATCTGATCCACTTGTGGGATTGCTTAGCTCTGTCTATAGCATGCTGCTTCCACTGTTTAGTATGCATATAATCCTGTGTATAGCTTCACCAGGTTGTCACCTTTTTAAGTATGCCTGGTACTGCTCCTGGCGCACTCTCCCATACTCGCTGAACCAGGGTTGGACCCCTAGTTTGATGTTAATGGTAGAGTGAGGAATATGCTGGACCATGAGGTTACAGATTGATGGCCCACCGAAGCTTGTGGATGCCCAGTTTTGAGCTGTTGGATCTGCTCTGATCTCATTTTGTATGATGGTAGTGCCACACAACGCAGAGGGTGTCCTCAGTATGAAGACAGGATTTTGTCTCCACAAGGACTGTGCGGTGGTCGCTCCTTTAGACCACAACCAGCTCAACCATGATCTTATCGAATGGTGGAGCAGGAGCGAAGGACCAAATGACCTACTCCTGCTTCTAAGTCCTTTGTTCCTACCAATACTGCCATGGACATCTGTGACAGGTAGATTGGTGAGGGAGAGGTCAAGTAGATTTTCCCTCGTGTTGGTTCTTTCACCACCTGCTGCAGGCCCAGTCTTGCAGATTCAGGACTCGGCCAGCTCGATCAGTAGTGATGCTACCGAGCCAATCTTGGTGATGGACATTGAAGTCCCCCACCCAGAGTACATTCTGTGCCCTTGCTACCCTCAATGCTTCTTCCAAGTGGTGTTCAACACGGAGTCATCCTGATTCATCAGCTGATGGAGGGCAGAAGGTGGTAATTAGCAGGTCTCCTTGCACATGTTTGACCTGATGTCATGAGACTTCATGGGGTCCACAGTCAGTCAATGTGGAGGATTCCCAAGGCCATTCCCTCCTGACTGTATACCTCTGGGTCTATCCTGCCGGAGAAACAGGACATACCCAAGGATGGTGAAGTAGTAGTCTGGGACATTGGCTGTAAGGTATGATTCCGAAGGAATGACAGTCAGATTCTTGCTTGACTAGTCTGTGGGACAGCTCTCCCAATTTTGTAGAAAAAGTGACCACTTCACTCCCCATACTCGCACAGCCAAGATCAGACACTTATAACATGGACAGATGTAAAAACTCCGACACCACCATCCAGAAACCCTCTGCCAAAACACTTCCTACCTTGAGGCAGATATATCTCATTTTATCTTGCCCTCCACCCCAACATCAACAGCAGCATCCAGTAGAATTACTTTCACATTTAGCCATCAAGGATTCAAAGAAATAAAAAAATTAGCCTGAAAACATGTGAAAATAGAATTAATTTATTGAATTTCCCTCCCCAAACAATCCTGGTTTGCTGCAAGTTTCCATGTAAAGAAAAATATACAACAGATTTAAGAGAGATTTCCTGCCAAGCCAAAAAGAAATCAAGACATATTTGAAAATTGCTGAAAATGGAGACATTTTGTCGAAACTTTTCATCTTGCACTCATCAGAACAATCGCAAGAATAAGCAATGTAAGGGACAACAACAACTTATACTGCATGAGGAGAGAGTGCTGATTGGTAGAGGTTTTGCCATGGAGAATGTACCAGTTTACGATGACTGACAGTTAACTGCCAAGCTTTGTTTGAAATTTAAACCAGGCAGTTTGACTGATTCCTCAGGGCAATGCCTTGAGCAATGAACCAGCAAATGGCTGTCACTGAAACAGACAGTGTGTGTACATGTTCTTTCTGTCTGCAAAGAACAGGGTCCTGTGTATTAATATATGTACAAATGCACCATACTGCAAGCCCTGACAATCTTAATTTGGTTATCAGCATAAGTCTTAGCACACTGCAGATTACACTGACAACCAATTTAAGATGGTCAGTACAGCTCGCAGTGTGGCACATTTGTGCATACTGGAAGCTACATATATTAATACACAGGACCCTGTTCTTTGCAGACAGAAAGAACATGTACACACACAGTGCCTGTTTCAGCTGAACAAAATAAGTGGTAGCCATTTGCTGGTTCATTCCTCAGGGCAATGCCTCGACAAGTCAAGCTGCCTGGTTTAAATTTCAAACAAAGCTTGGCAGTTAACTGTCAGTCACCGTAAACTGATGCATTCTCCATGGCAACACCTCTACAATCCGAGTTCACTTGCCAATCAATCAGCACTCTCTTCTCATGCAGTATAAGTTGTTGCTTTCCCTTACATTGGTTATTCCAGCATATTGTGCTGATGAGTGAAAGACAAAAAGCTTCGACAAAATGTTTCTTTTCAGCAATTCTCAAGTTCTGTATTACCAAACGACTACAAGACATATTTGTTACAGGCAACATCAGATATCCGCACAAATCTGACAGGAAACAATTAAATAGGAGAGAGACTCCACCATCCATAACATAAATAAGTACAAAAACCAAAAAAGACAACAGGAGAGATTACTGGTTATTCTGCAGAGGCCGACAGTGATAAGTTTATACAAGTGAAGGAAACAAACACACATGGAACCGGGAGAACAAGGCTCCTCAATAACCTCCTTTGAGTAAATGTTATGAGCAGGTGCCATCAGGACCCCCTCAGAACTACCCAGAAATGCAGAGTGCGGAGTCAGCTTTAACCATGATTTCAGTTTCTAGAAATTCTTCCCCTGCCCCACGGCCATTGACACTCAGGAACGACGGCAGACTAGTGTTGTTCCCGAGCGTAGAACCTTGGAATTGTATAATCGGAGAATATCCCAATCCAACGGTCATGCCTGCACACACCTGCTGCCAGTTTAGGATCTCACAGGACACAACATAGTGCATTCAGAACCTTGATTTTGTTGCATCCTTAAACAAATGGGTACACGTCTAAAGGGCTAGAAATCTGCTTTCGCTGCAGGGAAACTAAATGTTAGCAGTTTTCAGGAACATGGGCAGTGCCAGACAGTCAAGACTGTAGCAACATGGCTATCGGCTTGTTTGCATCTCCCCAGAGATTGGACCTGCTCACTCTTGCAATTTGCAGCTTTGTGCAGTCTTTTCCTATTTGTGGGAATCCCTGAGGGTTGCTGCCCGCCCAGTGTACTGCTCCACTAGACAGAGCTAAGAACAGTCACCTTACGCAAACTTTGCTGTCCCAAAATCAACTCACACACCTCCACAGAAAAGCCCAACACCAAACAGCCCAACCCCAGAGGAAGGAATGCACAAAACTCATCAACTCCCACTTTATTTTCATTTACGTTGATTAAATTTCATGACTTTCTTGACATCTTATTAACAGATGCCTTTAACGCGGGAATCTAGATAAGCACATGGAGAAAGAAACTGAAGTATGTAATGATAGGGTGAGATGAAGGAGGAATGGGAGGACGCTGGTATGGAGCATAAGCACTGGCATGGACCAATTTCTGTGCTCTACATGCTATGTAACCCCATAAATTGCAGCAGGGATTTTAATTTGTGCTGCACTCAATTTTACACCAGCCTGACAGCAGTGAAAGCCATGCAGTGTATTGGGCAGGAAGAGGATGTGGGGAAAGTACAACTCCAGCCAGGGACTGCATTGCCGATTTCTGCTGGACACAGAAGGACACTGTGCAGCTCAGTTACAGTGGCCTCTTTCATCTCCCCCAGTCAGAGCCAGCTTCCCCTGTCTGAGCTGATCTAAATAAATAGTCACTTCAAGGTAACCGAGGGTTTCTGTGAATCGCAAAACTGCCTTAAAGCAAAGGAAAAAATGCAGTTTGTGCAAAATTTAATTCAAAATAGCAGCAGCAGAGGGAGCCCGAGTCCTATAAAAAAGGTCCCTGCAGTGAACCATTCAGGTGAAGCTGTTTTCTATAAACGACAGTATTTATGTTGTAAAACACTCACTGCAGCACTAGAGGCAGCTCAGGAATATCAGACATCATCCCATCCTAGCCCTGACTTTAATCATGTTCTGACCAGGATCAGAAGCAGGAGCTGAAGGACTGAGTGCTCGGTGCAATGCATCTCGCTCAACAACCAAGAGATGGACTGAAATTAGCCGCACAATTAAAAATGCAAATTTACACTCATATGATGTTTCCCTGTTGATAAATTGATGTTTATGAATTTCAATTCTATTCACTTGTCATCGTTATACACAGACACACAAATGAAGGGCAGGTTATGCATCTTGGATGGGCTACACATTTAACATGGAGTAAACTAACACAATGGAATGGAAAACTGCAGCATCACCTGACCTAAGACTCATCATTTTGAGATCTCCACTGGAAACTGGTAAGTGGAGAATCAGATGGAGGATGATGACACTTCTCTAACTTCTGCCTGTCGCTCACAAGTCTCCTTTCTTGCTAGTTACCTGTTAGTTTTGGCAAAGTGGGAGGAGGAGCTGAATCTTGACATCCAGGACCTCAGATACCTGAGAGCGAAAATGGCAGAGTATCAAGGATGATTATTTTGTCACAACCAAACATGCCATGCAGGAGTGGCAGGGCCAGTGAGACTGTATATGGCTCATAGTCAATACTGGAGCATGAATAAGTCGACAGCCAGTGTACACGGAGTTGTAGCCAACCTGTCTAAAGATTATAAGTTTCTCTTTATCTGGAGTATAAATAATGAGCTGCAGCCAAAAGCCAGTTCTTGAAAATAAATCTCCACGCTATCCACTGTCAATCAAAGGTCACAGAATGCAGTGCTCATTCACCATCAGCACAGAAACAAGTCTTCAGAGACTTGGGGTGAAAGGATTCAGGTCAGCCAGGCAAACAGAACCAGAGAACATCCCACCAGCCCCTCGCAGGAGCAGACACACCCCGCCAGACACACAGCATTCTCACTATACATGAACTTCTCCATCTTACCTCATCTCCATTTCCAATCAAAAAAAACTGTAGAGATTACCAACAGGAACACTTCAATTTGGAAACCCAGCTATTGTTTTCTGCATTCTTTAGATCACCATCATGTTACGGCCCTGAGCTAGTTACAGTTTGAGATCTCAGAGTTTATGATCAAAAATATAAAAAGGTTTTCACTCTGCAAAGCAACATTCTTCCCTATACTATTTCGAGTAACAACTGCAGATTGAACTGCACTCAGTGTTCCTGGTTCTGTGATCAGCCTGCAAGCTGTCTGAACAGACAGGGGTTCTTCCATTAGAGATGTTAATCCATTTATTTTGTCCGCCATTAAAACAGCAGAGTTGTTCGATATGAATGGGCTTAGTATTCAGACATATCAGGCTGTGATTGCCAGGATATAAAATCAGGAAGGACAATTAAAACTGACCAAGCATTCATTGCTATCGATTTTCCTTTGCAAGTTTGAAAAATCTGCACTATGTAAATAAACTGTCTGCTGCATTAGAGCTAGCCTAGTCTAGAAATCCCCCCCACTCGAAACCCAACATAGCACATTTCAAAGACACATCTTGGCACAAGTCCTCATCTTAAATCTTAAATGGGGCGGGGAATCTGAGGGGCAGTTCACGCTTGCAGATCCCCACGTGGTGACCTGCAGCAGGGGCAAGGAAACCTGCCAAGGCTGTGGAGAGACCAGGCACACACACACTCATACAAAGAAAAGGAAAAATGGGCAAGGCCAGGATTTATAGGCACACACCGAGCAGTGGCCAGAGAACAGATTACCTGGTGCACTTAGAATCCATAAATAAAGGGAGAGATGCACACGAGGTTAATACGTTAACGCATGCGGTAGAGAAAAAAATGGGACCTTGAGACAGCCACTACCTCCCCACTAAAACACAGCAGAGTGAGTAGAGGGAGAAAGTACAGGCTCCCTTGACAGAGATCTCCAGATCGCAGCCGTGACCATCAGGGGAAAGCAAAGGACCATAATGCACTGCGGCATCACCAATTTACAGTGACATTGAGAAAAGCTCATGAGCAGGCTCTTGCCAGCCCCCAACCCGACTTATCCGCAGCTAACACGCTCCCTTCCTGTTTCTATCCCACCTCCCCACTACCAGAAAAAGGTGTTGGGAGACTCATTAGTGCAGGAAGGTGAGAACGAACAAGTTCATCCTGTTTAGTACATCATACATTGTAATTCCAGCCCTGTGGCCACATGGTCATCGTTCATAGTACTCCTGTGTTGTTCTTTGACAAGTTAGTTAAATAGCCTGCACCTTAACAGTGCCTTGCATTAGCAAGCATCCAGTGCCTTTAAGTCTCAAGTCCCAATGGTCAGTTGCCCCATCTCAGTCTGGCTGAACTAAGGGGCTGTGGAAGGGGGCCCTAGCTGATGGGGCAAGTGCAGTAACTTTCACCCCACCTCAACAAGGATTTACAAAACAGCCTCCTGACCAGGCAAAAGGGGCTAGAAGCATTTCTGCTCAGCTGTCCCAGGGTGTGTGTGGAGTGCAAGGCAATGAACGAAAGTTAAAGCACTCCCTTGTCCCTAAATGATTGCATAACAAGACAAAGTTCAATTTGCAGGGCTTGACTTCTGCACTAAATAGAACCATTCTGGAGGGCTCAAATGGATCGTCTCTTCAAACCATACAGGAGATTTATCACAGCAAAAAGCGAATCCCTCTTGAGCAAGGTCAGGCTCGGTATGGCAGGACAGAGACTCTTTAGCAGCTTGGGCAGCACAGTGCCTGCAAGTGAAATTGCCCTATACAACTATACGCTACCGAAAACTCCTCCATCAGTAATTTTACCATCTAGATTTCAAAACATATGCAGCTGCTTTATTTAGAAGTTGTCAAAACTTTTAAATAAAAAAAAATTGTCTGCGAACGAATGCCTCTAGTTCACAGTTCAAGTCCTTAGTTTAAAAAAAAGGGAAATATTCAAGTAACAACTGAACAGAGATTCTGGTTTGTGTCTGTAAACTGTGTGTGCAGCAGTGAGTTTTTTTACGTCCTTGTTCGTTGGGGCTGCTGAGCAGTTTGCTACCCACAGCCATAGTGTCTAGGTCAGAGAGAGACCTTCCTTTTAGCTGCTCAATCCCGAGCTCTTCCACCCCTCCCTCCAAACCAGACACACACACACTCATACATACACACACACCTGTTTTTCACACTAGGGACAACAGGCGTTCGGAGAAACTCGTTGATTCTCTAGCTGTGGTCAAAAGCAAACTACCAACTCAATACATAAAGCGCTCGTCACCAACTCTTCTGGGATATTCTTCCATCCTAACTGACCTGCAGCTGTCAGATTTGCGAGATATTTTCAAATACGAGAAGGTGCGAATTGTCTATTTGTAAAAGTTAGCGGCAGCTTCCTTGAGGCACTGTCTCTTGCCTAGTTCCTTTCTCTAGTTCAGTTCAAAGCCAGACACCGATGCTGGTCATGGATTTCACTTCTTATTGTTCTTCTTCTTGTCTGTTTTTCCTTGCTGAGAGATCAAGGCCCGAGGCATAACCAGCACACTGCCGTCATTTGCATACTGGAGGGAGTACTGGCTCGGGCAGTAAGGCCTTCCCTCCTCGTCCCTCAGGCGGTCAAACACCTGCTGGTAAAGCTCCTGCAGTTTCTGCTTCATCTGGCGCAGGGACTTGACAAACTCCACCTTTTCCTTCAGCAGCCTGGCCTTCTGCTTCTTCAGGTGATCCACATCGTGATCCAGATTCAGGATGGTGTCCAGCTTCCTCTTGCGGCAGTTCTGGGCGGCCAGTTTGTTTTTCCCACGGCGTCTGATATCACGGATCAGGGTCAGCTGGGCATCGGTGAGCTGGTACTTGGACAGAAGCTCACTGAACTCGTCAACGGGTAAGTTGATGATCTTGTCATTGGAGAATGGGATCTTCAGTGCCCTGGCCCTGCGTTCATCCCGGCCCAGATGTATATCCATGCGACTGGAATGGGTTTCCTTTATTGCTGCTTTCTTTCCAGGACCAGGGTGGTACTGCTGGTTGGAGACTGAAGCCCCAGGGGGCAAGTTGTAAGTGTGGTTGTGGTTGACTTGATCCAAGTAAGGCAGTGAGTGGAAATAGCTGGGATTCTGGTAACTCATTCGGCAGAACTTGCTGTACTCTGGCTGATAGCCTCCCACTGCACCCTCTCTCTCCAACTCCTCAGAGTCTGCAGTTTCCGAATCAGTGCTATATCCGACTGCCCCTTCCTGGTAGAACGAGGAGGAGGAGGAAGATGAGGAGGAGGAGGAGGATGATGATGATTCTGAGCTGCTTGGAGAAACAGGACTGTGGCTTGAATCAAGAGAGAGACCAGAATCAGAGTCCAGCTCCTCCTCAATCTGTGAGGCTTCGATCGGATCAAACCCTTCTTCCATGGCCAGGTCCATCAAGCTGATTTCATCAAGCATCGCCTCGTCCAGCAGACCAGACAGAGGGTCGGGCAAGCTGGAGCCAGAAGTCTCATTTCCGGTTCCATTAATCGGAGGAGGAAAAAACATCCCCGTGAAGTTGGTGGAGCCAAAGGTGATGTCAAAGTTGGTGGAATTGGTGGACGCCAGTCGCAGGAGGCTGGGGTTGCTGTCCACAGAAGGGTTCTCCAAGTTTGGATTGAAGAAGGATGGGAAGTCCTGGCCACACGGAGGCAAGGTGGCATCGTGAAGACTTACATCTTGATTGATGGCTGTAGCTGGAGATTGGTTGTAGTTAGTGGGCAGGTCAGCACTGCCGTTCCCAGAGTCATTACTGTATGATGACGTTGCACTGTTGGTCACTTCCATATCCTGCAAATGAAGATCAAAACGTGGATTAAAAAAAGATTGCTATACAAATTCGTAGTGCTTATGCCAATGAGCTCAGCATCAGAAACCTGTCATCATGCCTCTATCAGCCGTGCTCAATATCTGACAGAAGCCAGAGGCCAGGTGAAGAATAAAACCAGACACAAGTCATTTCAGTTTCTTTCCCTCCGTCCTTATAGAGAAATCAACTTTAGCCCAGCAGCTCCCCCTGGTGAACAGGTCCTACCAAACCGCAATGCACTGGATCCACTAGGAAGACTTAATGCAAGTTTAACTAGCCTCTCCTCTCCTAAAGGCATCAACCCATTCTGTAGCGCTGTTCCACAGGGGCCCACCTTTACCTTGCCCAAATGGCTATCTTCCATGTACAAGCCTAGACAGTGAGTGTTAACTGCTATTTGACTATGATAAGCATCTTTAAACCCAAACTGCCCTCACTCGATATACACGTACTATCACTAGATATTGCTCAGAAGCAAAACCTCCACCCAAGGGGCACAGAGACAAGTATAGCACTCTCATTGTATCAGTTGACTTATCACAGATATTCATGCCTGTATCTCACTTGGTAGCACATACTATTCACAAAGCCATGGGGCAGTTCATTACATAAGCTGCCTTAAGCAAGCAGGCAGAACCTGGTGGGGATTGGGTTGTAACACTGGGCTATTTGCACCAGACAGGAATGTTGCTTAAGAAAACCCATCCTCGACACCAACCAAAGCAAGTGTACCTGCACTCATCAACGCAAAGCAAAACAAACCGTGCGCACAGTTCAGAACATGCTCACCTGTAGCTCCATGAGGGACAGGAGGTCCTGCCACTGTTGTTCTAAGTCTAAAGGAGTCTCTGGCCTCAAGAGAGGTGGAAGAAGGGTCGTCTGTGAGCCTGCAGTCAGGCTGTCGCTGGTGCTGGGCAGAGCATTGTCTAAAGCCTCATTCAGCACTGAGGATACTGCTGCTGGAAACTGATAACAGAAGACATGAAATTCAGTCTTGTGCTGTGCCCCAATGTATCTCGGTGTGTTCCTATGCAGCAAGTGTGCACGGGGTGTGACATTTGCTTTGATGGGGGGGGGGGGATGTTTGATCGGGAGGCATTTGTCACACTACTCAAGTACCACAGCAGCAGGCATTTGCTCCTCACAAACTGAGCCTCAGTCACATCCAGCTTAGCATCATGTCATATCACATAGGCACCTGCCTCTGACTAACTATACACTATAGTGTAAAGATTAAAACTGTGTCTTGCTTGATACAATTTACAATGATTGTACAATGATTACTGTCTCAGCGAGAGGTCAGCTGAGAGGGGTGCCCAGCTGGATGAAGCACATCATTGGACCCAACTAAAATTTGCGAACACCCACGCACTGGAATATGTGTTACATACATCCCAGTGGGGCAACAAGCTAATCTGCAGAATTCAAATAGTCAGAAGCCACTTGCTAGCATGGAACGAGGAAGATCCTAGCTATTCCAGTCTTTGGAATCCTTTAGAATGAGGAGATAAGGAGACCAGGGGTTTTTGCCTCCATTATTTGAATGGGAAATTGGTTTTCCATGTTCATCACAATGTGATAACTTCCTGGCGCCAGTTCTTAATTTGTGCCAACACCCCCCTCCCCCATCCTGCTACAAATTGACTCGTGTTTCTGACCCTACTGTTACACCCACCCTCCGGAATTGATCCTCACGCTTAGCCGACTGCCATGGTTTAGCTCAAAGCAGTGTTCTGGATTTACCTTTCCCACAGTTTACAATGTTAGGTACCTGAGGTCCCGCCCAATTCCTACTGCCGATGAACAGCCCGGGTTTTCTTTGGTTTTTCCTCATTAATCAACACTCTGGTGCCTAGGTCCAGTTTCTGGCTCTTGGCACTACCTCCAAGCTCCAATCCCTGGTCTCAACCACAGAGATTGCTCCTTCCAAAAACCATATACAACTTACACTAGGAACTCTACCCCCAGTGAAATGACAGCTTTGTAGTGTCTGCCAGGTATCCACTTAATGAAAATACACAAGCTTACAGCGAACATCTAACCAGAGTGGTTTGTAGCACAATGGTCTATGGTTCTAGGTCAAATCCAGACATGGCATTGCCATGATTCACTGGCTCACTTACCTCAGAATCCTCCACGAAAGGAAATGTTTCATCCAGAAGCCTCAAGCATTCCTCGAAGGAAGGTGCTGTCTGCTCCAACTCCGGCACCTGGCAAAACAGCGTCGGATCTGATTAGCATCGGCCAAAACAGGCTAAAACCACCTTTCAAAAGAAACGCAAGCACACACAAACTGCAAGTAAGAAGGGTCTCAGATAATTATACAACACACAGCGGCCAAACTATTAGCTACAAGGCTAAACTTAAAAGACCCAATTTTGAGACAAAAAGCTAAACTGTTTGATAGACAAAATGTAAACAAGGGAGTGCCTATGGGCAATCTTGATATGGACTTGAATGAAAGCTTCCTTGAAGTACAAACATAATTATTGCCAAAAATGAGAGCGAGCCTTTTGATTTGGGCTGGATATTGGATAAGAGATGCTGGGTTGGGGGGCCGGGCCGCGAGGGGGTGGGGTGATGACAGAGTTGGGATAAAGAGTACATACATGATTGGGAGGATTGGTTTCCTCAGGGATTTGTTCTGGGGTATCAACGTTTTAGCATTTTTAACAACTTGGATGGAGGAAGAGAGAGAGAGTTGTATACCCAATTTGCAGATGACACTGATTAGGGTAAGTAGTGTAGATAGGAACAGGAAGTTGCAATGCATATTTACAAATTAACTGAGTGGGCAAAACTGTAGCAGATGCAGAATTTAATTGCAGCCAAGTGTGAATATGTTGATGGGGTTGGATGAAGGAGGGCAAGAGGAGACTTGTGTGGAGCATAAACAGCAGCATGAACTGTGGGGCCAAATGGCCCATTTCGGAGCTGTAAATATTATGCAAGTCTGAAGTCGTCCACTAAGGACTGAAGAAAGATAAATTGGAGAATTCTATAAATGGTGAGAAGCTAGGAACTGTAAAGGAATCTGCTTTTTAAAACCCATGCATTCATCCCTTCACAATGTGTTTTTTTTAAAAACGTTTTTGCTGGATCTAACATTTGGGAACATTGTAAACTCAGAAGCCTCACTCAAACAAAGGAAGTTCTAATCATTCTCATTTTTCTCGAGGGGGATGAATGATCTCCTCCTCTTGCTGTGTGCAAAATGGCTGCCATGTCTGCACTTCAAAGTAATTCACCACAATTTTGCCAGAGGTAGGAAGAAGTTGCATAAATGCTACATCTGTCCATGTTGGAAAAATAATCACAAGTATAAAGCAAGGAATGATAATGACCAAAGCATACCCACAGACACAGCAATGGGCTCGTGATCAAGTTAGTCAAAGTTGGTTTTATGCATTTATGCAACTTTTAGAAAGCACCACTGCTAATCATTTTTGTATCATGTTTTTTTTTAAACATAAAAACTTGTGCCTGTATCCAGCTACAGTCCCATTATATCAGATGAGTCCAGATCATTCAAATCTGCTTCTTTATGTAACACAAATGCTAAGAATGAGTTAGCACTGTTGTCCAACTATTTTTTCCCCTACTAATCAGAACTTGCCAGTTTGTCACACAGAAATTGTAAATTGGGGACTATCCCAAAGCTTCTACTTTTCAGCATCAGAAAAACTAGAATGTTTGCCAGAAACCAAGACAGCAGCCTTCCCTGACACAATGATATTCATGAACATGCCCAAGGGCAGGAGATCACTTATTAGGAGCAGGCCATTGCAGCTATAGAACCACGCACTCATCTTAAATCCCAGGCTAGACTGGGGCCTATTTCCTTTTTTAAAAGCCTCAAACACAAACTGCAATTCATTAATGTTAAGGACAGCTGTGAAAATTGTAAAACTGAAGCAAAGCTACCATACAAAAAAGAGAGGCGTGTGCAAATGGGGTTTTGCCCTTTAACCCTTCAGACATTGAGTGCACAGTGCATTGTTGAGTGTGCATGGTTTTGTTCCAAACAGCCAGCTTGCGAAACAAAAAAAAACAAACCTCCCCAACTCTGAAACAGGACACTTGTTTGCTATTCCGCTATCAGAGAACACACATTATTGTGCCTGAAAAATGTGGTTTACAGTACTGCTTACAAAGGAAAGTTCATTTAAAAAGGCTGCCACTGAAATATAGCATGTAGATGTTTGCTTAAGTTAAACAGTCCAAGATTCTATTCCGTGGCAGTGTGGGGGAAAGCAAAGTATATTGTGAATATGGCAGATAGCTTTATCAGAGCACTTGCGCAGGCTCATTATATATTCAAATCTCATAGTTGTAATACTTCTGGTAAACCATCTAAACGCCTGATTAAGTAAGTCATACTAGAATTGTTTTTAAATGGCCTGATGAGTCATCCATTGTATTGCTGCTGACATTCAGGAGTCTAGAATATTTACATCACACAAGCACCAAGCAACGACCATCTCTAACAACGGAGAATCTAACCATCTCTCCTTGACATTCAATGTGATTACTATTGTCAAATCCCCCAACATCCTCGCGATCACCATTGACCAGAAACTTAACTGGACCAACCACGTAAATATTGTGGCTACAAGTGCAAGTCAGAAGCTGAGCATATTGCGGCGAGTTTGATGGAATACTCCTGACTTCCCTGGGAGGAATGCAGCGCCATCAGTAAACTGGGCTGCAGAGTCAGAGCACCCAAGAAACCAGGGAAAATTCAGCCAACTGAAGAATTTACTGCTCTCCCATGATAGAATTGTGTTCACATCAAAAGCAGCTTAAAGCAATGAACAAATTAATCAGTCACTATCACTTCTTCTGCCGCAGCTCACTGTAGATGTCTCAAAGAACTAATTCCAATGTAATTTGCTGTATGAAGCACTTTGACACACAATCAGAAAAACACCTGCACACATTCCCCTTCCTTTCCCTGAACCCAGACACCTGCCCTCCTAGTTCAGCATTAGGTCAGAAGACATCAGCTGGGCCTAATATTTTGGAACAGATCAAGTTTAGAATTGGGATCTGAAAGGTGGCTGAACAGACTGATTTCTTGATGGCCCAATTTGTTGAGCATCAGATCTACAGTCTGCCCAGAGGGCCTGGTCCTGAATGTATGCCACCCCAACTCAGAGCACCAGGCAGCACATTCTGCAAGATTTTGGGCAGGACAACAATTTGCCATCAGCAGCTCTTGCTGGATCTTAAATGCATGTCAGTGCAAAGTCTATCATTAGATCCTGTATTGCTCAAAATCCTCAGCCTTGTTTTTAAACTCCTCCTTGGTCTCGCCTCTTCCTTTCTCTGTAAACTCCTCCAGCCATACAACCCGCCGAGATCTTTGCAATCCTCCAATTCCGGCCTCTTGTATATCCCCAATTTTCTGCATTCCACCATGGATAGCCGTGCCTTCAGTTGCTTGAGGACTAAGTTTTTGTATGCCCTCCCTAATGACCTGGAACTCACTGCCCATGAGGGTAGTGGAAACAGAGACAATCATTGATTTCAGAAGGAAATTGGATGGCCACTTGAAGGAAATAAAACTTGCGGGGCTATGGGGATCGAGGGGGGGGGGGGGGGGGGGGGAGGAGTGGGACTGACTGGATTGCTCCCAGGAAAGCTGGCATGGTCTCGATGGGCTGAGTGGCCTCCTTCTATGCCGTAAATGACTGACTCTTGCTCCTCCTTTATGTTCCTTAAAACGCAACTCTGAACAAACTTTTAGTTGTCTGTCCTAATTTCTCCTTATGTGGCTCAGCTTCAAATTCTGTTTGACAACGCTCCCATGAAACACCTTGGGGCATTTTACTATGTTGAAGGTACTATATAAATGCAAATTGTCGTTGCTGCGCCCTGTGCAAAGATCTGCTCCTGAAAGAATTGATGCCATCTGCCAGAGGTCAAGGCTCCAGATAGATGTTGCATGTCAACCAGCTCTGACCCTGCAGATGAGGTAAAGAACCAGTGATGCAAGACTGTGGCTTGGTCTATAAACTGAATCCCTTCCCAACACACATCTTCTTTCAGACCATTAGATGAAGTCATCTTGACCAATCCTTGTGCTGTGGGGTAGAAACCTCTATACTACAAGGTTCAACTGCAACAGCCACAACACCCCACTGCATCTCACACCAGGGATACAGTCGCTGCATAAAACCAACACATATGCAATATAGCAAATGTTGTCCCCTTGTTCAAGAAGGGGAGTAGAGACAGCCCTGGTAATTATAGACCTGTGAGCCTTACTTCGGTTGTGGGTAAAATGTTGGAAAAGGTTATAAGAGACAGGATTTATAATCATCTTGAAAAGAATAAGTTCATTAGCGATAGTCAGCACGGTTTTGTGACGGGTAGGTCGTGCCTCACAAACATTATTGAGTTTTTCGAGAAGGTGACCAAACAGGTGGATGAGGGTAAAGCAGTGGATGTGGTGTATATGGATTTCAGTAAGGCGTTTGATAAGGTTCCCCATGGTAGGCTATTGCAGAAAATGCGGAAGTATGGGGTTGAAGGTGATTTAGAGCTTTGGATCAGAAATTGGCTAGCTGAAAGAAGACAGAGGGTGGTGGTTGATGGCAAATGTTCATCCTGGAGTTTAGTTACTAGTGGTGTACCGCAAGGATCTGTTTTGGGGCCACTGCTGTTTGTCATTTTTATAAATGACCTGGAAGAGGGTGTAGAAGGGTGGGTTAGTAAATTTGCGGATGACATGAAGGTCGGTGGAGTTGTGGATAGTGCCGAAGGATGTTGTAGGGTACAGAGGGACATAGATAGGCTGCAGAGCTGGGCTGAGAGATGGCAAATGGAGTTTAATGCGGAAAAGTGCGAGGTGATTCACTTTGGAAGGAGTAACAGGAATGCAGAGTACTGGGCTAATGGGAAGATTCTTGGTAGTGTAGATGAACAGAGAGATCTTGGTGTCCAGGTGCATAAATCCCTGAAGGTTGCTACCCAGGTTAATAGTGCTGTTAAGAAGGCATATGGTGTGTTAGCTTTTATTAGTAGGGGGATCGAGTTTCGGAGCCACGAGGTCATGCTGCAGCTGTACAAAACTCTGGTGAGACCGCATCTGGAGTATTGCGTGCAGTTCTGGTCACCGCATTATAGGAAGGATGTGGAAGCTATGGAAAGGGTGCAGAGGAGATTTACTAGAATGTTGCCTGGTATGGAGGGAAGGTCTTACGAGGAAAGGCTGAGGGACTTGAGGTTGTTTTCGTTGGAGAGAAGGAGGAGGAGAGGTGACTTAATAGAGACATATAAGATAATCAGAGGGTTAGATAGGGTGGATAGTGAGAGTCTTTTTCCTCGGATGGTGATGGCAAACACGAGGGGACATAGCTTTAAGTTGAGGGGTGATAGATATAGGACAGATGTCAGAGGTAGTTTCTTTACTCAGAGTAGTAGGGGCGTGGAACGCCCTGCCTGCAACAGTAGTAGACTCGCCAACTTTAAGGGCATTTAAGTGGTCATTGGATAGACATATGGATGAAAATGGAATAGTGTAGGTCAGATGGTTTCACAGGTCGGCGCAACATCGAGAGCCGAAGGGCCTGTACTGCGCTGTAATGTTCTAATTCTAAAACATATGAAACTCTTAGGAGCATAGGAACAGTAGTAGGGCATTTAGCCCCTTGAACCTGATCCTCCATTCAATGAGATCTCCGACGTAACTCCAGGTACCCTACTTTCCTATCATCCCTTAATATCTTTGGTTAACAAAATCAATCTGAGTTAAAATTAACTGATCTAGCATCAACTATCATTTGCAGAAGAGAATTCCAAACTTCTACCACTCTTTGAATACAGAACCGTTTCCTAATTTCACTCCTGAAAGGTCTGGCTCTAACTCTTGGGCTATGTCCCCTAGTCCAAGACTCTCCAACAAATGGAAATACTTAATTTCCATCTGCCCTATCTGCTCCCCTTGATATTTTGAAAACTTTTATTAATTCACTCCTTCATCTTCTAAATTCTAGGAAATACAACCCCACTTTATGTAATCTCTCCTTGTAATTTAACCTTTGGAGTCCTGGTATCATTCTGGTAAATCTACATTGCAGTCCCTCCAAGGCCAATATTTCCTTCCTAAGGTGTCGCTTAAACGAAAACACTTCCCATTGCCATCTCCCTCCCCAGGCTGGCTCATCATACAAAACAAATGGAAACAATGAATTTCTGGTCTACATCATTCAGTGCTACACGGGGTTGTACCCTGTATCATTAGAATAGGCAAGTAGCAGCGCAGTTGTACAAAGTTATAGAATCAGTGATTACAGTTGTCTGCATTTATAGATACTGATACAGTATATTCAATTTCCATAGCAGTCAGTCCTGAGGCTATCCCAATACCCTTCTCCAGAGAGATTACAAGTTCTAATCATGAAATATTACTGAACAACCAGACTATCATTTAGAATTTTCTTTATACACAATGTTTGGAATGATTTATAAAACCACTTAACAGACACACCTTTCCACAAAGACAGCTGTTCCTACTCCCTCCTCCCACACAAGAGAATCCTCACTCAAACTTAGAATGTAGAAAGGAGTCTTGAGACTGGTGTTCAACACAGCAGCAAGTACAATATTTCCATTTGAAGTCATGAAGTTAGAAACTGCTGGAAGAATGATATCCTGGTTCCTATATGCCAATCTTGACAGCTACAGACGTAGCACAGTCTATCATCTTCAAACAGTTTAAAGTGCCATTGCTTCTCAAATGGATTAGGCATCATACAAGCTTTCCCAAGTAATACTGGGTATGAACAAGCTGACTCTTCAGCTCTTCGCTGCATTATAGCACATCGGGATAGTATTGTTTTTGCTTTAAATAATTCAACAATGGGATCAATTAAAAAGTTTCCTGGCAAGTTTAAGTTAGTTGGTGTGGTAGGAGGAAGGGTTAAATCTGTAAAAAGGAAGACTTACAACTTTCACGATCTCAGGATATCCCAAAGTGCTTTACATTTTGAAGTATAGTCACTATTGTAATGTAGGAAACAACAATGGGATGACCAGATAATCTGTTTAAAGTGTTGGTTGAGGACACTGGTTAGAACTCACCTATTATTCTTCAAAGTAGTGCCATGGGATCTTTTGTTTGAGAAACAGACAGGGCCCTGGTTTAACATCTCATCTGAAAAATGGCACCTCCAACATTGCAGCACACTAGATTTTGTGCTCAAATCTCTGGAGTGGGACTTGAACCCACAATCTTCTGACTCAGAGCAGATTGCTATTCACTGAGCCACAACTGACAGCTATAGTTCTCTAGATCAAATCACTGATCTCAGCATTCAGCACAGTAAGAAGTATCCTCACATGGACAGAGGAAACAGTAGGGGAAAAAATCACTAATTTTCTTAAAGCAGAGTGTTATAACTCCTTTCTACAGGCGAACCTTTCGACTGAAACAGTAAAACAAGCACACAATTGGATTGCTTGGCTTAGTGATTATGCAATCAGGTAGTGTGGCACTCCATTATCTGAATTAAGACCCTTTCCCAGTCTGTGAAGGACAAACAAGGATGGAATTTCAGTTTGTAGCTTGTTCCTTGCCACAGGGTCTCTTTGAAACTCTTTTTATTTAGCGATGGAGAGAAGCCAAGTATAATGAAGCTTTAGTTCAAACAGTCCTAGACCTGTTCTGATTATTCTGTTGTAATGCCTCCTGGTGATCCAGCCTTTGGGAATGTTGGAATGCAGATCAAAAGGAAGCTTTAAATATACATGCTTTACTTAGGTAAGCAAAAATATTGGAATAGGGCAATTGTGAAAAAGTGTTAGAGATCCCTGCGCCTGGCCAGTCACGCTGCCTAGTAACACTGTCTAGACTGTGTCTGGTAAAGCTTAGGCTTGCAACCAAGCAGCACAACTCTGTGCTGGCCAGGAAGTACCCAAATCACAAAAAAGGCAAATTTTGGTAATGCAACAATGAAGATGCAACTTCAGTTACATAAAGAGACTGGAGAGGCTGGGATCGTTCTCCTTAGAGCACAGGATGTTAAGGGGAGATATGATAGAGGTGTCCAAAATGATGAGGGAGTTTGATAGAGTAAAGAAAGAAAAACTGTTGTCACTAGCAGAAGGGTTGGTAAACAGGATGCAGATTTAAGATAATGGTAATAGGACCAGAGGGGAAACTAGGAGAATTGTCTTTTTTTTTAAAAATGCAGTGGGTTATGATGATCTGGAACACACTGCCTGAAAGGGCAGTAAAAACAGATTCAATAGTAACTTTCAAAAAGGAATTAGATAAATGCTAGTTAGGGGAAAACATTGCAGGGCTATGGGGAAAGAGCAGGGGGGTGGTGGTGGAACTAATTAGATAGCTCTTTCAAAGAGCTGACACAGGCACAAGGGCCTGAGTGTCCACCCTTCTATGCTGTATGATTCTATGAACACCCAGAATTAGATAGCAGGCTATCAGTGAGGTTAAACTAACAGTGCTGAGCTATGAATCAGTACCTGAACGGGAACACTTTCTCCCGTCTCCCCGTCCACTTGAACAGTTCCCTGCAACAATGCATTCCTCCCGTTTCCGCCTTTCTTTTCATTCTTCTTGCTCTGCTCCTCCTCCTCTTGCTCGCTCTCCTTCTGTCTGTAATTGTAGTCGAAAACCTCTCTCCCAGCGCCCAGATCTATGTCCTGCCTCCACAGGATATCAATTAGATCAATGTCCTAGAACCAGAGAATTCCAATAATTCCATCTGTAGCCAATATTTATTTCAGTTACAAAGCAAGACACTTTCATTATTAGTTGCAAAGCAAGCAGCTCAAAGTGAAGCAGGAAAATTTATAGCTCCAAGTCTGACAGGAACAAGGAGGGAGTCATGTTTCAATTTCCACTAGTGAGCACCAAACTAGATACTGAATATAGGAACAGGAGGAGGCCATTCAGTCCTTCAAGCCTGTTCTGCCATTCAATTAGATCACGGTTGATCTGTATCTTAACTCTCTCTATCCCTTTAGTTCTGTAATCCTCAACACCCTTGGCCTAACAAAAATCTACCAATCTCAGTTTTTGAATTTTTCAGTTGACCCCCCCTCCCCTCCCAACACCCCCAGTCTCAACAGCATTTTTGGGGAGAGTTTTCCAGATTTCCACTATCCTTTGTGTGAAGAAATGCTTCTGGACATGAATCCTGAACAGCTTAGCTCTAATTTTAAAAAGTTAGGCCCCTTGTTCTGGACTCACCCACTAGAGGAAAGTAGTTTCTATCTGCCCTATCAACTCCTTGAATACTCCATTAGATAAGCCCTAAATCTTCTACATTCAAGGGAATAAAAGCCTAGTCTATGCAACCTCTCCTCACAATACAATCCTCCCCTCTGGATTCACCCACCAGAGGAAATAGCTGCTCTATCTACCCTATCCCAGGTAGATAGTGCCATACGTCACTATGTCTAGCTTCAGTTCAGTCCAGCCACCCAAACCCAGAACCTCAAACTCTCTGCTTTTTAGTATTAATTCTCATTTTACCACTGCACAGAATACTGATCAGCCCAATATTCAGAATGCCAGTTTCAGCACACTAATATGGATAGATACGAATTTCCCCAAAAACCCTCCTCAAACCTCCTCCTCACACACACTATCAGCACTGCTGCTGCAGAATGACATCAAGCGGGAGGCAAACAGTCCCACAGGGAGGGAGCAAATGAAAGTGAGGCAGAGAAACTCTCACCCTGGGGGCACTTTCGTATGCTAACAGCCAGTTTCAGAAAGGCATTACTGGTTGTTCTGTCAGCCAGAGAATGTATGGTAGCCTAGAGGTTTTGGTACTGGACTAACAACCTGGCATTTTGTGGAAGCGAGTTCAATAAATCTGGTAATTCGACCACGAGAGCCTGCCTTTTTTTGGTTAAAAATCCAACTGGTTCATGAATGTCTTGAGGGAACCTCCTGCCCCTTCCCAGTCTGATTCCAGTCCCACACTACATGCTTGGTTGTGGAAGCCCTCAGGGAATTCAGGGATGGACAATAAATACTGCCTTGTCAGAGCGAAAGCAAGATATTGCGGATGGTGGAAATCAAACAAACAGAAAATGCTGGAAATTCTCAGGAAATCAGGCAGCATCTGTAGAGAGAGAAACCGAGTTAACAGTTCAGGTCAATGACATTGTGATGGAAGACCTGAAAAGTTAACGGTTTCTCTTCCTGCAGATGCTGCTTGACCTGAATATTTTGAGCATTTTCTGTTTTTAGTGCCTTGCCAGTGTTGTTCACATTTCAAGTAAAAATAAGAAATAATGCAATCTGTCTCCAGCTGTCAGAAAAGATCTTAAGTTTACAAACTAACCTTGAAAGAGTCTCACCAGGAAAGGGAGAGGGGCATGAAGAAAAAAGATGCTATTTTCTATTCAAAATATTCTCCCGCTGAAGTAAAAAGCAAATTCAGCATTTTAGCAGCATTTTCCTGGGATTGGGTGTCTCTGATCAGCTCCCAACATGCGATTCGTGAGACACAAACCCACTCACCCCAAATAAGATTAATGGCAGGGCAGGCCAGGGAAGGTGGGGAAGAGGGGTGGTGGTTAGGATGAGGGAAGAGGAAAAAAATGGGTTTAAAATCACAGTACTCCACACACACATACACACACACACAAGCAAGCGATCTAAAGAACTCCAGACTCCCCCCCCCCGCCATCATACATGTTGAGGGGTCAGAAACAATTCCATTGATTTCCCTCTCCTTCAACACTCAGATTTTCATTATTCTGCTTTTGTATTTCAAATTCCAGATGGGCGCATACAATGCTTTGAGAAGGGCATAAATTTGAGATCAGGTATAAATGGATAGAAGTTTCTGTTGGGCCCTGCCTGGCAGTAACATTCGATTTATTGCCACTTCCCTCGCTCTCCAGCCCACGTCACACAGTGGTACCACACTGATTTGCATACAGAGGCAGTCAGCTGCAGCGAAGCAGCCTAGTGCATCAGTGCTGAATGGTTCCTTCAGTGCATCAGTCTCAAACAACAAGATACCAAGCTTGATAAGGAGACGTAGCAAGCTTAAATATACACATACACTCTCTAAAGGAGGGGTGAGTGGCTGTTTTTATTAAAGCAGAGCCTAGCAGTAGTGTGGGACACTGGAAAATGTTTGGATAGGCAAGAGGAGAAAAGAGAGAAACTGCAAGAGGAAATGAACCTGCCCTCAATGTCAAATTTAGTTTGATAATGCTCCTGTGAAGCATTTTGGGTTGCTTTATATTTGAAAATGCTATATAAATGCAAGTTGTTATTGTATTATGAATGGCTAAGATGATCCTGTGTTTAACCCAGCCTGTCCCTCTGGAGAAGGGGTCTCAAATGGTAAAGGCAAGTCATTGCAACTGATTTATACACGAGGCAATTGGAGAGCAATTATAAGGGTTTTTCATCCAGGTCAGAAGAAACCAGCATTTAATAACCATCTCTCTCTTCCTTTTAAAAAGTTTAATTTTCCAAAACAAACCACAAGTTTCCTGGGACATCTACTGTAAAATGACCGTTTTCTGTACGGTGCTCGAAATGCACATTTGAATAGACCACCAAGAACCCTGTCAAAACCTAGGAGACGCCAATGAGTTCAGTGCTGGCGACTCAGTTTATGATTAAATATTAGGCCTTGAAACCAACTTGAAAGTGGAACCAGAAGAAAGGATGGATGCTTTTAACAGGCAGCCAGAGCAGCCTATTGGTCTCATATCACAGGCTCGGCTGACCAGTGGCCTCAGCCCAATCTGGATGTGGACAGCTCACACACTTAATTAAACTTAGAAGCATGGTCAATTCAGAGAAAAATGGCTGCTTAAGATAGCAGACTGTTTCGATCAAGGTGACCTCGGAAGAAACCCAGTGGAGACTTTACAGAGTCAGTCAGATTTTAAAAGCTGCAATGGTGAAATGCACGAAACACTTTTTTTAAAATGAAATAGTTTGATTGTAAAATTGGTGCAGTAAAATTTAAATAATCAAGCTCACGCAAACAGCTCCAGATGGTTCTGTTGCCTTGTGCAACGAGAGCATTGAAAATAATATCTGAATATTTAAGTACCCGTTTCATCTTCAGTGCTTCCTCCCGTCCTCATGGAAAATGGGTCACAGCTATTTTTGACTTTACATAAGCTCTGTTATTCTGGCAGTCAGCGTGTTCCAGCGTGCTGCACTGGGTTAGGCTGCTGGTAATCCTTTTACACTCCAAGAGTGAGGAGCAGGGGGAGTAGTCTGTCTAGACTGGTCCAATTGTGTAACTGTAGCAGGGAGCACATGGTAATTGAACATAATCCACATTTATCTGCCAACTTCTCAGCTCCATCACTTAACTTAAATAACTGTTCACATTAGCTCTGCGCAAAGTCCCAGACCCACTACTCAAAGGATGAGAATTTGAGCCCAACCTCTGGAAAGGGAATTTCATTGAGTTAAAGGAGCAATATGAAACATACAAGATCCTGAGAGGTCTTGACAGGGCGAATGTGGAAAGCATGTTTCCCCTAGTGGGAAAATCTGGAACTAGGGGTCACTGCTTAAAAATAAGGGGTCACCCATTTAAGACAGAGATGAGGAGAAATTTTTTCTCTGAGGATCATGAGTTTTCGGAATTCTCTTCCTCAAAAGGCGGTGGAAGCAGAGTCTTTGAATATTAAGGCAGAGGTAGATAGATTCTTGATAAGCAAGGGGGTGGAAGGTTATCAGGGGTAGATGGAAATGTGGAGTAATCAGTTCAGCCATGAACTTACTGAATGGTGGAGCAGGCTCGAAAGGCCGAGTGGCCTACACCTGCTCCTAATTCATATGTTCATATGATCTTTTATTCGCCCCCCCCCCCCCCACATACCCCACAAACACTTCCCTTTCAAGTAAAAACTTGAAATCTGCACAAATCACATTACCTTTCCAACTCCTTCCTCTGCGGCAAGTTATCTCCCTGTACCAAGTTTTTCTCTCCCATCCAACCAAAATAACATTCCCATTTTAAGAGTTGGATCAACTGAGCTGCTCTACCCATCAATGTCCCTCAAACTGTTCCAACAGGTATGAGTGTGTGACTCGATGGAGGTAAACCTTCAACCCATCGCTCACTACACAATCTCCCACCACACCAGCTAGGGCAGAGACAAGGGACCAGGTCCCTTCTATTCCCACAAGTTAGGTTGTGAAATTCTTTCGCGATGGCTGGGAAACCTTAGCTAGAAAGCAGAATAGATAGATCCTTGGCTCAGTCCGTATGGAATTAGCCAATCACAACCAGGATGTTGGTACAGGAGCAATGGATATCATGAAAGAGAAGTGGGCTCTGCCAGAGTCAAGCCTGCTGACAACCACCTCTAACACTTGGGGTAAATAATATTTTACTTGTGAAAGTAGCAGAAAGTGACTGATGTTTCACTGAATCTTAGCCCAGAGCAAAAGCAACACCTTTGGGGTGGGAAGAAACAATTGCTGAGGGAAAAAAAAAGAGGAAGTGAGGAAAAAGAGATTGGCATGTTTTCTTCCAGAAAAAAAAGTGCAAGTTTCAATTACTAATGCAAGAGTTCGACACAAGTGAATCATGGAAGTCAGTGTGGCAATGAGGAAGAAACTATGACCCGAGATCAAATTAAGTTCCAAAGATACAGTGCCACACAATAGACTTACGTGCAAAGTTGTAGCTCATGGAATAAACGGGACAACAACAACATGGATACAGAACTGGCTCAGTGACGGGAAACAAAGAGTAGTGGTTAATGGATGTTTTTCGGGCTGGAGGAAGGTAATGACCTAGACCTTGGTATACAGGGCATAATTTCAAAGTTTGTGGATGATACAAAAAGTGGAAGCATTGTGAACTGTGAGGACGATAGTGTAGAACTCCAAAAGGACAGACAAGTTGGTGGAATGGGCAGACAGGAGGCAGATGAAGTCCAATGCAGAAAAATGTGAAGTGATTCATTTTGGTAGGAAGAACGTGGAGACACAATATAAAGGGTACAATTATAAAGGGGGCGCAGGAGCACTGGTACCTAGGTGTATATAAGAACATAAGTACACAAGAACTGGGAGCAGGAGTAGGCAATTCAGCCCCTCGAGCCTGCTCCGCCATTCAATAAGATCATGGCTGATCTCATCTCGGCCTCAACTCCACTTTCCTGCCCATTCTCCATAACCCTTCAACCCATTACTAATTAAAAATCTGTATCTCTTCGTTAAATTTACTCAATGTTCCGGGATCCACCGCACTCTGGGGTAGTGAATTCCACAGACTCACGACCCTTTGAGAGAAGTAATTTCTCCTCATCTCTGTTTTAAATCTGCTACCCCTTATCCTAAAACTAAGACCTCTCGTTCTAGATTGCCCCATAAGGGGAAACATCCTCTCTACGTCTACTTTGTCAATCCCCTTAATCAATCATCTTATATACCTCAATTAGATCTCCTCTCATTCTTCTAAACTCTAGAGAGTAAAGGCCTGAACTGGATAAGTCATTGAAGGTGGAGGGCAGGTTGAGAGCATGGTTAATAAAGCACACAGTATCCTGGGCTTTATTAATAGGGGCATAGAGTACAAGAGCAAGGAGGTTATGTTGAACTTGTATAACTAGTTTGGCCTCAACTGGAGTATTGTGTCCAGTTCTCAGCGGTGCACTTTAGGAAAGATGTGACGGCATTGGAGAGAGTGCAGAAAAGATTCACGAGAATGAAGTTCATCATCCCTGGAACCAGTTATGAAGACAGATTAGAGAAGTTAGGACTGTTTACCTTGGAGAAAAGGCGGCGGAGAGATGATTTGATAGAGGTTTTCAAAATCATGAGCGGTATGGACAAAGTAGATAGGGAGAAACTGTTCCCACTTGTGAAAGGATCAAGAACGAGAGGGCACAGATTTAAAGTAATTGTTAAGAGAAGCAAAAGCGACATGAGGAAAACTTTTTCACGCAGTGAGTGGTTAAGGTCTGGAATGCACTGCCCGAGAGTGTGGTGGAGGCAGGTTCAATTGAAGCATTCAAAAAGGGAATTAGTCTGTTATATGAAAAAGAAGAATGTGCAGGGTTACAGGGAGAAGGCAGGGAAAGGCACTAAGTGAATTGCTCATTCGCCACCTGGTGCAGACACGATGGGCCGAATGGCCTCCTACTGTGCTGCAACAATTCTGATTCTGTGTAGTCACCACTATACAGAATCACTACAGTGCTGGAGGCGGCCATTCGGCCCATCGTGTCTGAAACAGCAACTCCTTCAGTTCCATTCCCCCACCTTCTCCCCTTAACCCTGCACGTTCTTCCTTTTCATATAACTGTCTAATTCCCTTTTGAATGCTTCAATTGAACCTGCTTCCACCATGTATTCAGGTACAGCATACAAAGCTACTGCCCTGAATTACTACCCAGATCTGTTGAACAAAAATGCACAATCATTCCGTAATATGATGGCACAACTACCAGAACCCACCAAGCATTGCAATCCAATGATGAAATAAACTGAGTAACCCTAAGCAGCATTGCCCCTAGCTGTTCCACTGTTAAACCCTCCTGATCACGAAGGTCCCACGTTCCACCCTCTGATCTGTGCAGAGCCTCGGCAGGAGTGCTACAATTCCCGAGTGCTCATGGGCTGTAGAAACACCCTGCTCCCAGTCACTATCTAAGAGACCCTGCTGGACAATGCACATACAGGGACATAACCTCTCCCCATATGATTGAATAGCAATCTGACAGTCTATCTGAGCTCATGCATGAACAATGATCAATTCCATTGAAGTATCTGCGTGACACAAGGCAGCAACACAATCTTGGGTCCAGTTGTTGAGGAAATGGAATGCTGGCAAAACTCATTTGGTCACAAATCAGACTAAATTCCCAAAATTAAACAATAATCCATTAACATCTTGTAACACACTGCAACCACTCATTGCCTGACTACCCTGCTGCCCTCTCTGCCAGTGGAGAACATTTTCACCAATTTCCAAATTGAGATCTGAGTGTAAAACAAACCACCACACATCCCCATTAAAAGTGTAGCACGGTAGCCTTTTGGCCTGGTGACAGGTCCTAATTGAACTGGTGCTTGCAAGAGGGGTTGGTAGAGTTAAATACACAAGAAAACACAAGTGGATTCCACACCACAGGATCATTGGGAATATTACAGATCACTGCAATGCACTGATTTGTTGGTCAATTATTAAAAACCCCAACAAGCTATATTCAAACATAAAGTAAAATCATTGTAATTAATACCTTCTTTACTAGTGAATACCAGGCAGCGAGGCCTGGACAACGTATGTCAGCCAAGAGCGACGTCTCAATTCATTTAGTCTTCGCTGCCTCCGGAGAATACTTGGCATCAGGTGGCAGGACCGTATCTCCAACACAGAAGTCCTCGAGGCAGCCAACATCCCCAGCTTATACACACTACTGAGTCAGCGGCGCTTGAGATGGCTTGGCCATGTGAGCCGCATGGAAGATGGCAGCATCCCCAAAGACACATTGTACAGCGAGCTCGCCACTGGTATCAGACCCACCGGCCATCCAGGTCTCCGCTTTAAAGACGTCTGCAAACGCGACATGAAGTCCTGTGACATTGATCACACAAGTCGTGGGAGTCAGTTGTCAGCGTTCGCCAGAGCTGGCGGGCAGCCATAAAGGCGGGGCCAAAGTGTGGCGAGTCGAAGAGACTTAGCAGTTGGCAGGAAAAAAAGACAGAGGCGCAAGCGGAGAGCCAACTGTGAAACAGCCCCGACAAACACATTTTTCTGCAGCACCTGTGGAAGAGCCTGTCACTCTAGAATTGGCCTTTATAGCCACTCCAAGAGCTGCTCCACACACTACTGACCACCTCCAGGCGCTTACCCATTGTCTCTCGAGATAAGGAGGCCAAAGAAGAGATTAGAATGGTGCAATCCATCCAACACAGACACCAGGGAAGAATGACTCAGCCCAGTATTTTGAACCCTGCCCAGTACAATAGAAGCTGGTGGTTTGAAGATTCACAGCCCATTACTGGTCTTGGCATACATGAATAGATGGTTCAGCAAAATCTAGATTACCGGTTAACCAGTTGTCTTGGTTCAGTTATCTACACAGCGGAAAGGTCTAAGCTTTTGAGACCCACAGGTCTTTATCAAATACATTCACTGTTAGATCAGCCATGATCTTGTTGAATGGCAGAGCAGGCTCAAGGGGCCGAGTGGCCTACTCTTGCTCCTAATTCATATGTATGTTCGTATTCAGGCTTTCGCATTTAGTCAGGAGTGATCACCATCATCCACTTGTGAACAAAAAGCTGGCAGTTTATGCTAGCTAATCTCAGCTACACTGATGCAATGAGCAGGGATCCAGTTATTCAAAATGGTGAAGGTGGGGAAGAAAGAGAAGAGCACAAGCAAAAGAGGGGGAAAAGGGAGCAAAATCCCTTCACAAAATCAGCCTCAAATGCCCCACATTGACACTCACCTGAATAGGCTGCAAAGCCCCAGAGAAAACAACCGTTGCAAGACAGAAAAAAGAACTCAAGGAGAGAAAACAGAGGAAAACGAAGGATAAATAAATGTTCCCTCAAAATAATAGATCATGAAATAATCTCTGAGGACAGAGATATCTATATTAAACATAGGTTATTTTTCTCCTTTCGTGCACACACTTAGCTTGGATTTGGTCAGATGTACAGACCAAACAAACTCATTGATTTAAAGGCCCAGTGCTCACTAGTAAACAATCTCTGTTTAACGGTGTTACTCAACTGCTTTTTGAAGGCAGATTACCCATTATTGAAAAGAGAGAAAGGAGAATAGAGAAACATGCAATGAATGTCACTGCCTAGAAAAAAAGAGTCAGTCATTTAAGGCACAGAAGGAGGCCATTTGGCCCATCGAGTCCATGCTGGCTCTCCACGGAGCTATGCAGTCAGTCCCACTCCCGGCTCAATCCCTGTAGCACTGCAAGTCCATTTCTCTCAGGTGGCCATCCAACTTCCTCTTGACATCATTGATCGTCTCCACTTCCACCCCCTTGTGGGCAGTGAGTTCCAGGTCATTACCACCTGCTGTGTTAAAAAGTGCTTCCTCATATTCCCCCTGCATCTTTTGCCCCAAGCTTTCAAAGTGTCCCCAGTTCTTGTACTATTTAATGGAAACAGTTTTTCCTTGTCTATCTTATCTAAGCCTGTCATAATCTTGTACACTTCCATTAAATCTCCCTTCAATCTCCTTTACTCTAAGGAGAATAAACCCAGCTTTTCCAACCTAACCTTGTAGCTAAAATCCTCCATCCCCGGAACCATTCTGGTAAATCTCCTCTGCCCCTTCCTGAAGTGTGGTGACCAGAACTGGATGCATAACTCCAGTTGGGACCCAACCAGAGCTTTATAAAGCTTCAGCATAACTTCCCTGCTTTTGTACTCAATGTCTCTATTTATAAAGCCAAGATCACATATGTTTCACCAATCACTCTTTCAATATGTCCTGCCACCTTCAAAGATCTATGCACATACACCCCAGGTCCCTCTGTTCCTGTACACTTTAGAACCATTAAGCATATATTGCCTATCCCTATTCCTTCTGCCAAAATGCATCACCTCACACTGTCAGTATTAAATTCCACCTGACACCTGTCTGCCCATTCTGCTAGCCCATGTCCTGTTGCAGGTGGTTCATATCATCCTCACTGTTTACCCAACCTCCACGTTTGGCATCATTAGCAAATTTTGAGATTCTACTCTATTCCAAGATCCAAGTCATTTATATATATCAAAAAAAGCAGTGCTCCCAGCACTGACCCTTGGGGAATACCGCTGTCTACCATCCTCCTGTCTCAAAAATAACCATTTACTACAACTCGCTGTTCACAGTCCTTAAGGCAATTTTTTTTATCCAATTGGACATTGACCCTCCTATTCCATGAGCCTCAATTTTGTTACCCAGCCTTTTATGTGGTACCTTATCAAATGCTTTCTTAAAATTCATATAAACAACATCCACTGCATTCCCTTCATCGACCTTCTGTTATTTCATCAAAAAAAATCAATTAGATTCGTCAAGCATGATCTGTCTTTTACAAATCCATGCAGGCTATCCTTAATTAACTCAAATCTCTCCAGGTGTCTGTTGATATTTTCCCTAATTGTTTCTAAAACCTTACCCACCACTGATGTTAAACCAACTGGCCTGTAGTTGCTAGGACTGTCCTTACACACTTTCATGAATAATAGTGTCACATGTGCCACTCTCCAATCCTCTGGCACCTCCCCCGTATCCAGGAAAGATTGAAAGATTATGGCAAGTCCTTCAGCTATCTCCATCCCCACTTCCTTTAGCAACCTGGGAAATATTATGCACACAATATTATGAACCACCTGCAACAGGTTAGCACTGCAGCCTCACAGCTCTAGCGACCCAGGTTCAGTTCTGGGTACTGCCTGTGCGGAGTTTGCAAGTTCTCCCTGTGACCGTGTGGGTTTCCGCCGGGTGCTCCGGTTTCCTCCCATAACCAAAGACTTGCAGGTTGATAGGTAAATTGGCCATTGTAAATTGCCCCTAGTGTAGGTAGGTGGTAGGAGAATGGTGGGGAATATGGGGTTAATGTAGGATTAGTATAAATGGGTGGCTGTTGGTCAGCACAGACTCGGTGGGCCGAAGGGCCTGTTTCAGTGCTGTATCTCTAAATAAAAATAAAAAATAAAATAAATAAACAAACCAAGAAAAAATAGGAAGTATTACTGTTTACAGCTACTTTCATATCGTACTCATGCTGCTGGGGTGTTAATCCAGGTAAGGCAAATATACCAGGTCTGTTAAGACAAGGAAAACCCAAAAGCACCACTGCAATATGTCCTGGTCAATATTTATCTCTCAACCAGCACCTAAAACAAATTATCTGGTAATTTATTAAATTACTGTTTTTGGGAGCTTACTGTGCACAAATTGACTGCCAAGCTTCCTGCATTATAAGAATGACTTCACTTCAAAAGTACTTTGTTGGCTAGAAAGCATTTGGGGAAGCCCGGATGTCATGAAAAGGTGTTAAATAAATGCAGGTCTTTTTTGTTTATTTAAAGACAGTTTAAATTGAACCTCCACTGCTTTAATTAGACCTCAAAAGGTCGGCACTACAGAAATCGACACCACTAATAAAACAGCCTTGTAAAAGGTCCAATCAAGTTAAAAGCATAAAATTAAGCTAATTGAGGATCTCAGTATCATGTTTAATGATACAGGGTCACCCTGCGGTGCCCATTGGACATAGACAGCCTTGAGCACCAGCTGCACTGTCCCTCGTCAGGGACACCTGGGAATGGACAAGACTGTGGAAGAGAGGCAGACCACCAGAGTGACTCCTCCCACCATCACCCCACCCCAACAAGATCCCAAACATTCTGGATCTGAATGGTGGTTTTAGTCAAGCCCAGATCCCATGAGACGCTCCTCCAGATTTGAACCACTTTTTTTGTGGCAACCAGCTCTATAATCATTTCAGCAATCGATTCCCTGCTCAAGACTGGCATCTAAATTACACCTCGCCTCCAAATACATCCCCTGTCCGAAGTCCAGCCTCTTCCATCCAAACCAATATTACTGCAAAGCCAAAACACAAAGAATTAGCTGCAGCCATGGGGAGGCAGTGGCATAGTGGTATTGTCACTGGGCTAGTAATCCAGAGACCCAGGGTATTACTCTGGGGACATGGGTTTGAATCCCATAGCAGAAGGTGGAATTTGAATTCAATTAATAAAAAAAAATCTGGAATTAAAATGTTAGTCTAATGATGGCCGTGAAACCATTGTCGATTGTTGTAAAAACCCATCTTTTTTTTTTAGTTAGTTTAGAGATACAGCACTGAAACAGGCCCTTCGGCACACCGAGTCTGTGCCGACCATCACACTAATCATTAATCACCCATTTATACTAATCCTACACTAATCCCATATTCCTACCGCATCCCCACCTGTCCCTATATTCCCCTACCACCTACCTATACTAGGGGCAATTTATAATGGCCAATTTACCTACCAACCTGCAAGTCTTTTGGCTTGTGGGAGGAAACCGGAGCACCCGGAGAAAACCCACGCAGACACAGGGAGAACTTACAAACTCCACACCTGGTTCACTAATATCCTTTAGTGAAGGAAATCTGCAGTCCTTGTGTCAAAGTTGGGAGAGGTGTCCCACAGACTAGTCAAGCAAAAGCCTGACATAGTCATACTCACGGAATCATACCTTGTGGGAGGAAACCAGAGCACCCGGCGGAAACCCACGCAGACACAGGGAGAACTTGCAAACTCCGCACAGGCAGTACCCAGAATTGAACCCGGGTCCCTGGAGCTGTGAGGCTGCAGTGCTAACCACTGCGCCACTGTGCCCTGGGAGTTTTCAACATCGACTCCGAACCCCATGAAGTCTCATGGCATCAGACCAAACATGGGCAAGGAAACCTCCTGCTGATTACCACCTACCGCCCTCCATCAGCTGATGAGTCAGTACTTCTCCATGTTGAACACCACTTGGAGGAAGCACTGAGGGTGGCAGGGCGCAGAATGTACCCTGGATGGGGGACTTCAATGTCCATCACCAAGAGTGGCTCGGCAGCACCACTACTGACTGAGTTGGCAGAGGCCTAAAGGACATAGCTAGACTGGGTCTGCAGCAGGTGGTGAGGGAACCAACAAGAGGGAAAAACATACTTGACCTTGTCCTCACCAATCTGCCTGCCGCAGACGCATCTGTCCATGACGGTATTGGTAGGTTTGACCAACGCATGCTCCTTGTGGACATGAAGTCCCACCTTCACATTGAGGATACTGTCCACTGTGTTGTGTGGCACTCTTTGGCCTCCTTATCTCGAGAGACAATGGGTAAGCACCTGGAGGTGGTCAGTGGTGTGTGGAGCAGCGCCTGGAGTGGCTATAAAGGCCAATACTACAGTGACAGGCTCTTCCACAGGTGCTGCAGAAAAATGTGTTTGTCGGGGCTGTTACACAGTTGGCTCTCTCCTTGCGCCTCTGTCTTTTTTCCTGCCAACTGCTAAGTCTCTTCGACTCGCCACACTTTAGCCCCGCCTTTATGGCTGCCCGCCAGCTCTGGCGAACGCTGGCAACTGACTCCCACGACTTGTGATCAATGTCACAGGACTTCATGTCGCGTTTGCAGACGTCTTTAAAGCGGAGACATGGACGGCCGGTGGGTCTAATACCAGTGGCGAGCTCGCTGTACAATGTGTCTTTGGGGATCCTGCCATCTTCCATGCGGCTCACATGGCCAAGCCATCTCAAGCACCGCTGACTCAGTAGTGTGTATAAACTGGGGATGTTGGCCGCCTCGAGGACTTCTGTGTTGGAGATACGGTCCTGCCATCTGATGCCAAGGATTCTCCAAGGCAGCGAAGATGGAATGAATTGAGACGTCGCTCTTGGCTGACATACGTTGTCCAGGCCTCGCTGCCATAGAGCAAGGTACTGAGGACACAGGCCTGATACACTCGGACTTTTGTGTTCCGTGTCAGTGCGCCATTTTCCCACACTCTCTTGGCCAGTCTGGACATAGCAGTGGAAGCCTTTCCCATGCGCTTGTTTAATTCTGCATCGAGAGACAGGTTACTGGTGATAGTTGAGCCTAGGTAGGTGAACTCTTGAACCACTTCCAGAGCGTGGTCTCCAATATTGATGGATGGAGCATTTCTGACGTCCTGCCCCATGATGTTCTTTTTCTTGAGGCTGATGGTTAGGCCAAATTCATTGCAGGCAGCCGCAAACCTGTCGATGAGACTCTGCAGGCACTCTTCAGTGTGAGATGTTAAAGCAGCATCGTCAGCAAGGAGGAGTTCCCTGATGAGGACTTTCCGTACTTTGGACTTCGCTCTTAGACGGGCAAGGTTGAACAACCTGCCCCCCTGATCATGTGTGGAGGAAAATTCCTTCTTCAGAGGACTTGAACGCATGTGAAAGCAGCAGGGAGAAGAAAATGCCAAAAAGTGTGGGTGCGAGAACACAGCCCTGGTTCACGCCACTCAGGATAGGAAAGGGGTCTGATGAGGAGCCACCATGTTGAATTGTGCCTTTCATATTGTCATGGAATGAGGTGATGATACTTAGTAGTTTCGGTGGACATCCGATCTTTTCTAGTAGTCTGAAGAGACCACTTCTGCTGACGAGGTCAAAGGCTTTGGTGAGATCAATGAAAGCAATGTAGAGGGGCATCTGTTGTTAGCGGCATTCTCCTGTATCTGACGAAAGGAGAACAGCATGTCAACAGTCGATCTCTCTGCACGAAAGCCACAATGTGCCTCAGGGTAGACGCGCTCGGCCAGCTTCTGGAGCCTGTTTAGAGCGACTCGAGCGAAGACTTTCCCCACTATGCTGAGCAGGGAGATTCCACGGTAGTTGTTGCAGTCACCGCGGTCACCTTTGTTTTTATAGAGGGTAATGATATTGGCATCGTGCATGTCCTGAGGGACTGCTCCCTCGTCCCAGCACAGGCATAGCAGTTCATGTAGTGCTGAGAGTATAGCAGGCTTGGCACTCTTGATTATTTCAGGGGTAATGCTGTCCTTCCCAGGGGCTTTTCCGCTGGCTAGAGAATCAATGGCATCACTGAGTTCCGATTTTGTTGGCTGCATGTCCAGCTCATCCATGACTGGTAGAGGCTGGGCTGCATTGAGGGCAGACTCAATGACAACATTCTCCCTGGAGTACAGTTCTAGGTAGTGCTCAACCCAGCGGTCCATTTGTTTGCGTTGGTCAGTGATTATGTCCCGATCTAGATTTGAGGGGGGCGATCTTCCTGATGGTTGGCCCAAAAGCTCTCTTAATGCCATCATACATTCCTCTGATGTTTCTGGTGTCTGAGGCCAGCTTAATATGACTACATAGGTAGTCGTTTGCGCAGCGCCTGGCTGTTCTTTGTGCAGTGCTTCTGGCTGCTTTAAGTGCTACGGATGTTAACTCACTGGGGGCTTTCTTGTAGTTCAATAGTGCAATGCGCTTAGCGGCAATGACAGGTTCCAGCTCTTCATTATAAGATTGAAACCACTCTGCATTTCTTTTCGCACCTTTGCCGTAGGTGGTCAAAGCTGACTCATAGATGGCGTCTCTGATGTGGGCCCACTTGGTCTCAGCATCCCCTGTGGGAGTGTTTTGAAGGGCTGTTACAAGTGAATTTAGAAATTTTTGTAACAGCTGTGGGTGAGAAATTCTGCTCGTGTTGATGCGCGGGTGGCCCTTCTGCTTGGAATGATGCAACTTCTTTGGTCTGAGTCTAACCTTGCTGCACACCAGGGAGTGGTCGGTGTCGCAGTCCGCACTGTGGAAGCTGCATGTGATTTGAACACTGTTTAAGGCGGCTCGCCTTGTGACAGTGAGGTCTAGCTGGTGCCAACGACGCGATCTTGGCACTAACACCATGCTAAATGGGATAGATTTCAAACAGATCTAGCAATGCAAAACTGGGCATCCATGAGGCGCTGTGGGCCATCAGCAGCAGCAGAATTGTACTCAACCACAACCCCACTCTACCATTACCATCAAGCCAGGAGACTAACTCTGGTTCAATGAAGAGTGCAGGAGGGCATGCCAAGAGCAGCACCAGGCATACCTCAAACTGAGGTGTCAACCTGGTGAAGCTACAGATGACTATCTGCATGCCAAACTGCGTAAGTAGCATGCGATAGACAGAGCTAAGCGATCCCATAATCAACGGATCAGATCTAAGCTCTCCAGTCCTGCCACATCCAGTCGTGAATGGTGGTGGACAATTAAACAACCAACTGGAGGAGGTGGCTCCACAAATATCCCCATCCTCAATGATGGGGGAGCGCAGAACATCAGTGCGAAAGATAAGGCAGAAGCATTTGCAACAATCTTCAGCCAGAAGTGCCGAGTTGATGATCCATCTCGGCCTCCTCCTGAAGTCCCCAGCATCACAGATGCCAGAGCCAATTCGATTCACTACATGTGATATCTAGAAACGGCTGAAGGCACTGGATACTGCAAAGGCTATGGACTCTGACAATATTCCGGCAATAGTACTGAAGACCTGTGCTCCAGAACTTGCCGCGCCCCTAGCCAAGCTGTTCCAGTACAGCTACAACACAGGCATCTACCCGGCAATGTGGAAAACTGCCCAGGTGTGTCCTGCACACAAAAGCAGGGCAGGTCCAACCCGGCCAATTACCATCCCATCAGCCTTCTCTCAATCATTAGTAAAGTGATGGAAGGCGTCATCAACAGTGCCATCAAGCAGCACTTGCTTAGCAATAACCTGCTCAGTGATGCTCAGTTTGGGTTCCTCCAGGGCCACTCAGCTCCTGACCTCATTACAGCCTTGGTTCAAACATACAAGAGCTGAACTCAAGAGATGAGGTGAGTGTGATTGCCCTTGACATCAAGACAGCATTTGACAGAGTATGGCATCAAGGAGCCCTAGCAAAACTGGAGTCAATGGGAATCAGGGGGAAAACTCTGCTGGTTGGAGTCATACCTAATACAAAGGAAGATGGTTGTGGTTGTTGGAGGTCAATCATCAAGACATAACTGCCGGAGTTCCTCAGGGTAGTGTCCTCGGCCCAACCATCTTAAGCTGCTTCATCAATGACCTTCCTTCAATCATTCGGTCAGAAGTGGGGATGTTCGCTGATGATTGTACAATGTTCAGCACCATTCGCAACTCCTCAGATACTGAAGCAGTCCGTGTAGAAATGCAGCAAGACCTGGACAATATCCAGGCTTGGGCTGATAAATGGCAAGTCACATTCGTGCCACACAAGTGCTGGGCAATGACAATCTCCAACAAGAGAGAATCTAATCATCTCCTCTTGACATTTAATGGCATTACCATCACTGAAATCCCCACTATCAACATCCTAGGAGCTACCATTGACCAGAAACTGAACTGGAGTAGCCATACAAACACCGTGGCTACAAGAGCAGGTCAGAGGCTAGGAATCCTCTGTAACTCATCTCCTGACTCCCCAAAGCCTGTCCACCGTCTACAAGGCACAAGTCAGGAGTGTGATGGAATACTCTCCACTTGCCTGAATGGGTGCAGCTCCAACAACACTCAAGAAGCTCGACACCATCCAGGACAAAAGCAGCCCGCTTGATTGGCATCCCATCCACAAACATGCACTCCCTCCACCACCAACGCAGTGTCAGCAGTGTGCACCATCTACAAGATGCACTGCAGCAACGCACCAAGTCTCCTTAGACAGCACCTTCCAAACCCGTAACCTCTACCAACTAGAAGGACAAGGGCAGCAAATGCATGGGAACACCATCACCTGCAAGTTCCCCTCCAAGTCACACGCCATCCTGACTTGGAACTATATCGCCGTTCCTTCACTGTCACCGGGTCAAAATCCTGGAACTCCCTTCCTAACAGCACTGTAGGTGTACCCATCTCACATGGACTGCATCGGTTCAAGAAGGCAGTTCACCACCACCTTCACAAGGGCAATAAATGCTGGTCTAGCCAGCGACGCCCACATCCCATGAATGAATTTTAAAAAAGCAGTTTTAAGCAGTCTTGGGAAACAAACAAATTTCACTCTGGCCACACACAGGGTTTGAGAGACACAATGCAATCAGAAGCAACACTTTCAAACTCGGAGTTGTGACTAATTTTCATATCAAAAGTTTGAAAGTGTATAGATCCTATTAGTATTTATTTTTGGGGTTGTCTGCAAGTTTATTGAAATCTTCAAGTCAGCAGGATGTTTTAAGCAGCCACTCCCTTTCTACATCCCATTTAGTCTATGCAGGGGCTAAGAGACTGTCCTTTAGATGGCATCATATCCATAGTCTGCCCGCATTCCCCCCACCCTCCAGGTGCCACAACACTAGTCAGGGAAGATCGAGAAAAGCAGAGACAACAGCATAACAGCCACTAAATATCTTCCTCGAACTGCATTGTAACTGCTCGAACGCCCTTCTGTAACAACATTTGAACGTTCATTATTAAAGATTAAATAAGCACAACAGTTCTAAGTCAGGGAAATGCTGGCATTTGAGACACAGGGATTATTCAGCAGTCTATCACATGCTCAGTTGGCAGCTCATGTGTTTTATATAATTAGGGTACAAGGCATGATTTTTAGTAGTAGTTTATTTATAGGGCGAACAAATCCACAGACACAGGGTCCTGTCTTGTACTGCAACAAGATAATCAGAACTAAAACTGAACAAGCAGTGTTTTCACCGCCAGTTTGTAATCATTCATATAAGCATAAATACATCAAATTGGGTGCTAACATGCGGTGCCACAGAACAGTGGGATGCATGTTTAACGCCTTCATCTTCAGACAGAGGAGGGAGAAGGTTGGATGAAGGAGGGGGCAGAGAGAAGGAAAATAGAGGCCATGTATTGTCTCCTAGCAGCCAACACCCTCCAGGAGGAACATATAGATGATACATTTACCGTAGAGTACCATGGAGTGTGTTACTACATTAAAGACACTACTTAAATGTAAGTTGTTGTTGTAGTGGCCAATTAGGATCAATAGTACCAGCCTGCCACAAGTAGTCAGTTGTAAGCATTAATGATGCCCAGACTGGAGCGACCAGACAGAGAAAACAAAGGAGGGGAGATTGCAGATAGAGGATCCTCGCAGGTTCATGGTGGTTAAGAGTCTCCTCCACTAGAGAAGAGAGATTAGGCAGGGTGGTAACTGTTGTAGGGGTGGGGTTTGGGTCTGGTGGAGGGGAAGAGAAATGGAAAAGCAGGAACCAAAACAGGGAAAGCATTCAATAGAATTCAATAGGGCGGCACAGTGGCGCAGTGGTTAGCACCGCAGCCTCACAGCTCCAGGGACCCGGGTTCGATTCCAGGTACTGCCTGTGTGGAGTTTGCAAGTTCTCCCTGTGTCTGCGTGGGTTTTCTCCGGGTGCTCCGGTTTCCTCCCACAAGCCAAAAGACTTGCAGGTTGATAGGTAAATTGGCCATTATAAATTGTCACTAGTGTAGGTAGGTGGTAGGGAAATATAGGGACAGGTGGGGATGTTTGGTAGGAATATGGGATTAGTGTAGGATTAGTATAAATGGGTGGTTGATGTTCGGCACAGACTCGGTGGGCCGAAGGGCCTGTTTCAGTGCTGTATCTCTAATCTAATCTAGAACAGCAGCATCCTCATCTTGCAACTGCTCCACATGCTCATTCTCTAATCTAGCCCATGTAGCAGAAGTGGAGGACAAAGTATGTCAGACTTTACATAAATCCAATATTGCACATCCAGATTAGAACTTGCATTTATATAGCGCCTTTAACATAATACAATGTCCCAAGGGCACTTCACAGGAGCATCAGACAAAATCTGACATTGAACCACATAAGGAGATATTAGGACAGCTGACCAAAAGCTTGCTCAAAGGGTTAGGTTTTAGGGAGTGTCTTAAAGGAGAAGCAAGAGGTAGAAAGATAGAGAGAGATAGGGAGGGAGTTCCAGAGCTTAGGCCAATGCAGCTGAAGGAATGGCCACCAATAAGTTACTAAAATCAGGAATGCTCATGAGGTCAGAATTAGAAAAGCACAGAGATCTGGGAGGTTATAGGGCTGAAGGAGATTAGAGATAGGGAGCAGGCAAGGCCATGGAGAGATTTGATACCAAGGATGAGAATTTTAAATTTGAGGCATTGTTTGACCAGGAGCTAATGTAGGGAAGCAGAGAGATGGGTGAACGGGACTTGGTGCGAGTTAGGACACAGGCAGCAGTTTTTTTGAAAGACCTCAAAGTTTGCTGACATATGATAGGAGACATAAGCTAACTGGAAATATTGACACCCTTGGTGATTCTACAAGACACTAGACATATAAACAAAGTAGCCGTTTGATACCAATTTATAGAAAAGAGTCAGTTACACTATCGCAGGACTCAGTGCTGATAAGTTTGCAGGGAGCGATTTCCTGCAAAGTACCCCCTGCCGCATTATGTCCCCTACACAGTTAATTAAAGATGCTGATCCTATCATTAGTGCTGCTGTTCAAGAGTGGTGCGTGTAAAGTGAAGACATGGGAGACTCCTGGATTCTCCCTTCAAAAGAATATATGCAACTTAAAATGGAGAACTGCTCATTCAATTGTTAACCCAATCATTACCTCTATTCTGAACTTAAAGGATAAAAGCATCCTAGGAGTTCTGCCCATGGAGACACAAACAAACAGTCAGCAAAGGCAACAAATTATCCCAGAAATATATTATCGGAGCAACAGTGAAGACAACATTGGTATTAATCTTTCATCCTTTCACTGGCTCATGGTCTGCAGTAAGTACACTTCATAAAAACATACATTGGCTGTAAAGTGCTTTGGAATATCTGGAGGTTGTGAAAGGCATTATGGAAATGCTAGTCTTCCTTTACTGAACAAACCCAAGATAACCATCGGCTTCTCCTCGCTTTGGACTGGGTACCAGAACCATAGAATTCTATACACTGGCTGTTCGCTTCACAAGTCGAACTGGGGTTGAACTGCAGGCCTTGCTGTATCACTCAATGTGGAAAGGACGGTGGGGGATGGGAAATTCTAGCTCTTTCAAGTAATTAGTCAAAAAGCATTTTTTTTTTAAAAAACTATACTTGATTAATGATCATTAACCCTTTTTATCTCCATCTTACTATTGTGGAAGCTTTCCTTTTTTTAGATGAACTTTGTGCTCAGTAAACAGAGATATCAGCGAGCCCAGGATCAGAAGAATCGCCACTCTAGCAGTGTTTCCAGCACTCGGGTTTAAGTCCAGGAGTCTCTCAGGTTGAGGTCAGCCAAACTACAGCTCACCTTATTGCTTAAATTGAAGGATCTGATACAAAATCCCAAACCAAACAGATTGCTTATAAAGGGTCATTAACTAAGTAAAGCAGCAACTACAGCAAGGGTTATATTTATTAGTGAACTCCATGGGTTTGGTTCTAAGATTTTCTGCCCTGTAAACTGTAGTTTGGCTGACATACAGCATCCACAGAGCCAAGAGTTTATCAAGCACGTACACCTGTCACAAGAGAGAAGTCGCAATAAGACTTGACATTGACTCAAGCACAGCAATCAACAAAAGTTTTGCTAACTCTCCAGCATGCATTCCATGCCCAGTTATGTGTAGCAGACAACAGTAGCTAGGCACAGAAATCCCCTAGAAATCCTGGTGACAGAAATAGGCCTGCTCCAGATGGAGTTACTGACATGCTTGGGTGAACTTCCATCACACGATACTGGAACAAATAGTTATTTTTAATCAGTCCAGGAACAAAATGTTGATATACAGTCTTTCTTTTGGAAAAACACATGACTGGCAGCTGCTTGACCTCCACTATTTAAAAACAGATAAACAGGGGGGAAACTATGACCAGTCCTGCTACAAAGTCACCACAGAAACAAAACAGCACAAAAAGCCAGTTTGCGGGATTTGCACTTCAATCCCTAACTGAGCCCATATCAGGAGACTGAAAAACAAACGTTATTCCCCTCCAAAGCTTTCTAATTTCCTCCCCTATCCAAATTGCTTGCTTCTTACTGGGATAAAGTCCCAGAGACAGCAGCTGCCCTGAGATACATACCCGAGCAGCTTTTACTCTGGCATATTAATATGGCACCATTTCACAGAGCAGGGTAGTGGGTTCTCCCTGGCGTCCTGGCCAATGCTTATCCCTCAGACATGACTTTGAAAAAGCCCAGATTACCTGGTCATTATCACACAGTTGTTTGTGGGACCTTGCTGTGCACAAATTGTGTGCTATGTTTCCTACATTACAGCACTGCAAAAACTGTACTAATTGGCTGTGAAGCACCTTGGGACATCTCAAAGTAGTGAAAGGCCCTACAGAAATGCAACTTTTTTAAAATTCATGTACGAACTTAGTTGGGAGGGGGCATCAGAATTGTGCTCAATGCCCACACTCTCGAGTAGAAGTGAATGCAGTGACCAGGAGCAGGAATCCAAGCTGATTTTGCTCTCCCTAAGTCAGGCACAACATGGCCAAGGTTTATAGCAGAGATCACACCACATGGAACAGGGATGGAATCTGGGCCCTATCTACTCAACAACTCATTGGATGAGCTCACAGAGCCACACTCTACATCTCAAGGTTTATAAACACAACATGAAAAGGTTTCAATAACCACTGTGTCTTGGTAAACAAATTCTTGCAACTACAGCGACGGCACCATACGGCAAACCACCATCTGGCCCACCACACTGCGAGGCCTGATACTGGCCACCACATCTCACTGATCAAAGCTCACTGACAGTGCAGGGCATGCATTAGTGAGGCACCCACTGACAACCATCACCACCATTCAGAGAAACAAGAACATAACTGCATGGACTAATAGTGGTGATATTATATTAAAGGCACTGTATAAACACAAGTGATAGTAGTTGTTGGCTGGGTGCTGGGCATGGGCAGAGCCTCCAACTTCTTGATTTGTTTGCTCACAACAGGCAGATGCCAAACATCTCAACACGGGTTTTTTGGGGGGAAATAAATGATAAGTAGGCGAGTAGCCCAAATGTACTCTCACAGTCATGCCAGTTTCATATTTGGGCGAAAATGTCGAAACCAGGTGGTCAAACTTTACATGACATCGTCTCGAAAAAGGATTAAAAACAAAATGGAAAGTCCAATAGGAAACCTCAAATGCCAAATTAACCATCCTGAGGAGATTTGGGTGGGAGGGGAGGGGGGGCAGGTGGAGAAAGAGATGGGCAAATCCCCAGGAAAAGATGGTTTTCAATCCAGGATTTTGAAGGAAGTAGGTGAGGTCATTGCAGATGCCCTAACTATAATCTCCAAAGTTCTCGATTTGGGAATCGTTCCTTTAGATTTAAGAATTGTGCATGGTACTCCACTATTTAAGGTGAGGGAAGGAAACCAGGTAATTTTAGACCAGTTAACCTAACATCTGTTATTGGGAAATTGCTAGAGTCTATAATTAAGGACAGGGTAACCAAACACCTTAAAATTTTCAGCTGAACAAAGCACGCCTGCATGGATTTGTAAAGGATAGGTCATGCCTGACTAATCGGATTGAAGTTTTTGAAGAGGTGATTAAAGTAGTTGACAGTTGAATGTCTACAGATGTTATTTATGGTGACTTCCAGAAGGCATTTGGTAAAGTCCTTCATTAGACACGGTTAACTAAAGCTGAAGCCCATGAAATTGAAGGCATATTATTGACCTAGTTAGGAAACTGGCTGAGTGGCAGGAGACAGAGGATAGAGATACTGGGCATGCACTCCAATCGGCAGGATGTGACTAGCGGTGTCCTGCGAGGATCTGTGTTGGGACCTCAACTATTCACCATATTTATTAACAACTTAGATGATGGGATAGAAAGCCACAGATACGAATTTGCCAATGACACAAAGATAGGCAGTATTGTAAGCAGTGTAGATGGAAGCACAAGAGTACAAAGAGATGTTGATAGATTAAGTTAATGGGTAAAACTGTGGCAAATGGATTTCAATGGAGGCAAATGCGAGGTCATCCACTTTGGAACTAAAAAGGATAGAACAGGGTACTTTCTAAATGGTGAACAGCTACAAACCATGGAGGTCCAAAGAGACCTGGGGGTCCAGGTAAGCAGATCGTTAAAATATCATGAACAAGTACAGAAAATAAATCAAAAAAACTAATGGGATGCTGGCCTTTATATCTGGAGGACTAGAATACAAGGAAATAAAAGTTGTGCTTTAGCAATACAACGCCCTAGTTAGATCACACCTAGAGTGCTGTGAGCAGCTCTGGGCACCACACCTTAGAAAGGACATATTGGCCATGGGGGAAGAGTGCAGTGTTGATTTACTCGAATGATACCTGGCCTCCAAGGGTTAAGTTATGAGGAGATTACACAAACTAGGATTGCATTCTCTGGCATTTAGAAGGTTAAGGGGCGATTTGATCGAAGTTTAAGATACTGAGGGAAACAGATAGGGCATGCAGAGAGAAACTATTTCTGATAGTTGGAGTGTCTAGAATTAGGGGGCATAAGCTTAAAAAAATTTTGAGTCAGACCTTACAGAAGTGAAATTAGAAAACAGCTCTTCACACAAAGGACGGTCGAAGTTTGTAACTCTCTTTCGCAACTGGCAATTGATGCTAGATCATTTGTAAATTTTAAATCTGTGATTGATAGATTTTTGTTAACTAAAGGTATTAAGGAATATAGAGCAAAGACAGGTATATGGAGTTAGGTCACAGATGATCTTGAGACTAAATGGCCTAGGCCTGTTCCTGTTACCTGTCAGTAGATTATTCAAGTCTAAGGTGGCACTTTAAATACCCACATATCCTTCCCAAGTATATGATTTCATTCATAAATCCACAGCCAAGACTGCAGCTGGAACAACCCATATTCTCCACAGAATCTTGTGGCTTCCTGGCTCTATTACAGCAACAAGCTACAGGTACAGGCCTGACAGGTTGGGACTAGACTGAACACCGAAACGGCTTATCTCCCGAGACATTTAATTAACAATCCCATACTGCAATCAGTGCATTTTCCCATTCCTGGCTGAGGAGGAACTTCTCAGTCAGCGTTACATGAATCACAGGACTATTGCATCAGTGGCCCAATAAAGCAGCTTGCATTTATATAGCACTTAGTAAAACGTCCCCAGAAAAAACTTCACAGAAGTGTTATCAGACAAAATTCAGCACCAAGCCACACGAGGCGATACAAGGACAGGTGACCCAAAAAACATGGTCAAAGAGGGAGGTTGTAAGGAGTATCTTAAAGGCATAGAGAGGCCAAGAGGTTTAGGGAAGGAATTCCAGAGTTTAGATCTAGGCCACTGAAGGCACAGCCACCAATAATGGTGCAATAAAAATCGGGAAACAAAGAACAAAGAACAAAGAAAATTACAGCACAGGAACAGGCCCTTCGGCCCTCCATGCCTGCGCCGATCCAGATCCTCTATCTAAACATGTCGCCTATTTTCTAAGGGTCTGTATCTCTTTGCTTCCTGCCCATTCATGTATCTGTCTAGATACATCTTAAAAGACGCTATCGTGCCCGCGTCTACCACCTCCGCTGGCAACGCGTTCCAGGCACCCACCACCCTCTGCGTAAAGAACTTTCCACGCATATCCCCCCTAAACTTTTCCCCTCTCACTTTGAACTCGTGACCCCTAGTAATTGAATCCCCCCCCACTCTGGGAAAAAGCTTCTTGCTATCCACCCTGTCTATACATGATTTTGTACACCTCAATCAGGTCCCCCCTCAACCTCCGTCTTTCTAATGAAAATATCAAGAGGCCAGAATTGAAGGAGCAAGAGATCACAGAGAGTTGTAAGGTCTGGAGGTTACAGAGATAAAGCCAGGGTGGTGGGGGGGGGCGGTGGCGGAGATGCGGGGAGGGGGTCAAGGCCCTGGAGGGATCTAAAAACACTCAATACCTAGTCTCATGCACAAAGCAGCTCAGGAGAGACACCATAGGGTGGCCAGTACTGCTGGAACTACACCCGAGTAAGAGTCAGCACCTTGAGGACAGGAGGGGAGGACAATGTGAAAGAGAAGATGTCCCCGATGTAGTTGCAAAAGAGATAGAATTTTGGAGTCATCCACTTTATTTTAATATAAATGTTACCTCCCATTAGACACAGATATCCCAATAAAAGAGAAGATATTGCAACAGGTGCAGGCTTCTTGTAACTATTGTAATCCATGAGCAAATCTGAAAGATTTCACAAAGATTCCAAGATGGAAACACAAACGGCGGATTAGGGCAGTCATAAACACCGTGACTAATATTAGAACGCTTTCCAAACTCAAAAAAAGTGCTTCTATTCATTATGTTTAGTACAAATGCTGGCAGCAATTATGATTTCACAGGGCTTAAGATACCGATCAGGAGGCAAATTACACATGTGCCCCACCTAGACCATATGTTGCAAGTACTTAAGATTCTATTTGGTAAACAAAAAAGGGGGGAAATGGCCACATTATGCTTGTATTCCTGTCCTCAAAGTGCTGCCTGGCACAGACTCCATGGGCCAAATGGCCCCCTTCTGTGCTGTACTATTCTATGAATTCACATGTACAATCTGAAGGACACCAGAATCCAAACTCTCTGAATATCCTGGTATCACCTTTATCTCTGCAGCAGGTGCAGGAAAATGCAACCAGCTGACTGAATATTCAAAGTTAGAAATAGTTCCTACCATCAGTGGCCAGAGGCCAAATACAACATGTCTGGGAGTGGTGAAACAGACTGGTGTACAGCCAGTTCTTAATTGCTGCCAGTACCAGTGTAGAGGTGGGGGGGGGGGCAAAGTCAGCTGTTATGCAACTTCAAGCACCTGGTTATAAAACAGCACTGGGCAGAGTCTCACAGCTCTCCTAACATGGTACGGTGCATGCGACAGAGCACAAGAAATAGGAGCAGGAGGCGGCCATTCAGCCCCTCAAGCCTGCTCTGCCATTTAATATCTTGGCTGATCTGATTGTGGCCATAACTCCACTTTCCTGACTGCTGCTCTTAACCCTCGACTCCCTTATCAATCAAAAACCTGTAACTCAGCCTTGAATATATTCAATGACCCAGCCTCCACTGCTCTCTGGGTTAGAGAATTGCAAACACTAACAATCCTAAGAAATTCTTCCTCATCTCTGTCTTAAATGGGAGACCCCCTAATTTGAAACTGTGCCCCCTAGTTCTAGATTCGCCCAAAATGGGAAACATTTTCTCAGCATCGACCCTGTCAAGCCCCCTCAGAATCTTGCATGTTTCAATAAGATCACCTCTCAATCTTCTAAACTCCAATGAATATAGGCCCAACCTGGTCAACGTTTTCTCATGACGTAAACCCCTCATCCCAAGAATAAGCCGAGGGAACCTTCTCTGAACTGCTTCCAATGCAGAGAGAAGAAAATCATTTTGGTTGCCTAACTAACTTGTTATCCCAGTTTGAGTTTTCAAATCTGTGCCAGAGTAGCAAGTTACAAGATGGAATAAAATTTTAATGGCTAATGAAATACTAAAGAGGCAGAAGTATTGTACTGTGTTCAGTTCTGGGCACCACACCTCATGAAAGATATACTGGCCTTGGAGAGGATACAGTGCAGGTTCACCAGAATGTTACTGGGGCCTACAAGTCTACAGACCAAGAACTGGAAAGTGGAATTAGACTGGATGGCTACTTGTCAGTCGGCCCAGACACGATGGGCCAAATGGCCTCCTTCCGTGCTGTAAATTTCTATGATTCTTAACCAGTTAAATTATGAGGCCAGGTTGCTTGACTAGGCTTGGTTAAGATGAAAGCTAACATTCTATTATCCTTGAATATATAATTGAGATGCTTAAGATAATTAAAGGATTCAAGAGGGTGGATATAGAGAAACTATTTCCTCTGGTTTGGGAGTCCAGAACAAGGAGCAAAACCTTAAATTAGAGCTACCTGAATACACTGCCCCAAAATGCTGCTGAGGCTGGGGGTCAATTAAATTTCAAAATTGAGACATAGATTTTTGTTAGGAAGGGTATTAAGGTGGAAAATGGCGTTAAGATGCAGTTCAGATCAGCCATGATCTAATTGAATGGCAGAACAGGCTCAAGGGGCTGATTCACCCACTTGTGTGTGGAACCCGTGGATCTGATACTCTGACCTGTGTGGTAACTTGTTGCAGTGTGTTACACTAAATTGAATGGAAAGTTGAGGTGTGTGTTAAACTAGCAAGAGACTGTGATACAGATTCACAAATATAACATTAAGCCTTAGGTTTGACCTCCAGTGTCAGGTTAATGGACATTGGGAAAGCTGGTCTGTTGGTACTGCACAAAGCTGAGCTGAGCCAGAGGAGTAGCTTAAAATCCTCACTCTTATCCAACAGTCACTGGAGAACAGCACTGGCACAGGGACAGAGGACAGTGATACTGCAAAGTTAAAGACCTGTGTCAGCCATGGTTCAGCGGTTGCACTTTCAACTCAAAGTCAGAGGGTCGTGGGTCAAGTCCCAATGCGGAGAGCTGAGAATATAATCCAGGCTGACACCCCCAGTGTAGTACTGAGGGAGAACTGTCAGAAGTACTGTCCTCCTGATAAGACATTAAACCAAGGCCCCATTATCGCTCTCAGATACAACAACTTATATAGCACCTTTAACGTAATAGAACATCCCAAGGCACTTCACAGAAGCATTATAAAGCAAAATATGATATAAAGAGATATTAGTCAGATGACCAAAAATTTAGGTCAAAGAGATAGGATTTAGGAGTGTCTTAAAGGAGGAGAGAGGGGTAGACAGGCAGGGAGGGAATTCCAGAACTCAGGTTCTAGGCCACAGAGCACAGCCACCAAAGATGCATAAGAGACCGGAGTTGAGGAGCACGGAAATCTAACAGTTGGAAGAGGTTAGAGATAGGGAGGTGAGACCATGGAGGGATTTGAACACTGGGATGAGAATTTTAAATTCGAGCCGATCAGAGATGTACAAGGAAACTTATGCGCGGATGCAGAAGATGTGGGCAGGGTTCTTAATGAGTATTTTGTCTCTGTCTTCACATAGGAGAGGGTTGATGCAGAAACTAGTTGAAGAGGAGTGTGAAATATTAGATACGATAAGCATAATGAGGGAGGATGTACTAGAGAGTCTGGCATCCTTGAAAGTGGATAAATCACCAGGGCCAGATGGATTGCATCCCAGGTTGTTAAAGGAAGTCAGGGACGAAATAGCGGATGCACTGAGGATCATCTTCAAATCCTCAGTAGATACAGGCGAGGTACCAGACGACTGGAGGTCTGCGAACGTTATACCATTGTTTAAAAAGGGTGCGAGAGATAAGCCAAATAATTATAGGCCAGTCAGTCTGACCTCGGTGGTGGGTAAATTGTTAGAATCACTTCTGAGGGACCACTTAGAAATCAGTGATAGTCAGCATGGATTTGTTAAGGCAAGGTCATATCTTACTAACTTAATTGAGTTTTTTTGAGGAAGTGACAGGGAGCATTGATGAGGATAGCGCCGTGAATGTGGTCTACATGGAATGTGGCAGGTTGGATCCAGAATTGGCTCAGGTACCCGAAAGAAAGGGTAGTCGTCGATGGATGTTTTTGTGCATGGAAAGCTGTTTCCAGTGGTGTTCCACAGGGCTCAGTGTTGGGTCCCTTGCTGCTTGTGGGATATATTAATGATTTGGACTTAAATGTGAGAGGCATGATTGGGAAATTTGCTGATGACACAAAAATTGGCCATGTAGTTGATAGTGAAGAGGAAAGCTGTAGACTCCAGAATATCAACAGTTTGGTTGAGTGGCAGGAAAGCAGCAAATGGAATTCAATCCAGATAAGTATGAGGTAATACATTTGGGGAGGACAAATAAAGTGAGGGAAAACACAATAAACGGGAGGATATTGAGAGGGGTGGAAGAAGTGAGAGACTTTGGAGTGCATGTCCATAGGTCCCTGAAGGTGGTAGGACAGGTAGATAGAGTGAAGAAGGCACTTGGATTGCTTTCTTTTATTGGTCGAGGTATAGAATACAAAAGCAGGGATGTGATGCTGGAACTGTATAAAACACTGGTTAGGCCACAGCTGGAGTATTGCATATAGTTCTGGTCAACACATTACAGGAAGGACATAATTGCTCTGAAGAGAGTACAGAGGAGATTTACAAGAATGTTGCCATGGCTTGAAAGTTGCAGCTATGAGGAAAGATTGGATAGGCTAGGGTTGTTTTCCCTGGAACGGAGGAGGCTGAGTGGAGACTTAATTGAGGTGTACAAAATTATGAGGGGCCTAGATAGAGTGGGCAAGGACCTGTTTCCCCTGGCAGGGAGGACAGGTACCAGGGGACACAGATTTAAGCAGATTGATGGAAGGATTAGAGGGGACATGAGGAAAGACTTTTTCACCCAGAGGGTGGTGGGTATCTGGAATTTGCTGCCAGGAACATTGGTGGAGGCCGAAATTCTCAATTCTTTTAACAGGTACCTGGACTTGCACCTGAAGTGCTATAACCTGCAAGGCTATGGACCAGGTACTGGAAGGCGGGATTAGATTGGGCGGCTAGTTTTTTCAGCCGGCATGGATACAATGGGCTGAATGGCCTCCTTCTGTGCCTTAACTGTTCTATGGTTCTATGAGACAAGACTCAATACAGCCCAGTAGCCTTGTCTGAACACCTCCCCTTGACCCTTTATCTTCAGTAAGCCTGCCACTGCTCTATAGGGTTGTGGGCTTCCACTCATGGCCTGCACAGCAGCTGTGAGAAGATGGATTGGAATTCAGTGTTTGTCATGTTCTTTCGCGGTGTCCAGTTTGGAAATAACTTGCGTTTATATATAGCGCCTCTAACCTCAATGTCCCATGGCACTTCACAGAAACAGAACAAATAGATAGGGAAGCGACCAAAGACACAGATCTCTTGCTGACTTTACAGTAAGAAAGAGGGGGACCGAGGTGGAGGAGTTTAGGGAGAAAGTGGGGTGCAAACAGCTGAAGTCTCTGCACCCGCCTATGGTGAAACGGAGCGGGGACAAAATAAAGTAAAGACAAAGAAAGAAACTGGGCTGGAAAAGCAATCAGGGTCAAAGAGGATGTCAGCTGGAATATTGGCTGGAGGATGTTGAAAAGATGGAGGGTAGGAACATAAAGAGATGAGCATACTGAATTCAAGGTGTTGGATAACTAGGAGCCAACAGGAACAGCTCAGGAAATGAGCTTTGGACATATCCCAGTTTACATAAAGGACAGCCAAGGAGAGCACAGCAAGAACAGTGTTGGGAGGTTTAAGCCTGGAAGTGATTGAGAGGCAGGTGAGTATTCAGTGGCAGTGGGGCAAGCTCAAGTTCCAAAGGTGAAAAGGTGAGTGAGCCATGGCTCAGCAGGTAGCACTCTCACCTGAATCAGAAGGATGTGGATTCAAGTCTCACTTCAGGACTTAAGCACAAAGATCAAGGCTAGCACTCCAGTGCAGCATTGAAGGAATGCTGCACTGCCGGAGGTGCCATCTTTCAGATGAAACATTATACCAAAGCCCATTTGCTCTCCCAGGTGGACGTAAAAGATCCCATGGAACTATTTCAAAGAAGGACAGGAGAGTTAACTCCCTGGCTCCCTGTAAATATTTATTCCTCAATCAACATCACAAAGTAGAAGAGCAAAATACTATGGATGCTGGAAATCTGAAATAAAAACAAAGTGCTGGAAATACACAGCATGTCTGACAGCATCTGTGGAGAGAGAAACAGATGAAAGGTCATAGACCTGAAATGTTAACTTTGTTTCCCTCTCCACAGATGCTGCCAGACCTGCTGAGTATTTCCAGCACTTTGTTTTTAATTCACAAGACAGATTATCTGGTAATCATCACTTTGCTGTTCGTGGGAGCTTGCTGTGCACAAATTGGTTGCCAAGTTTCTTACATTACAACAGTGGCTAGAATTTAAGTAGTACTTCGTTGGCTGCAAAGAACTTTGTGACGTCCAGTATTCGTGAAAAGTGCTAAATGCAAGTCCAGTTTTAAAAAAGGCGGTTTTGATGGAGAAAATAAGGGAATGGTGATGGGATAATGAACCATTCCAGGATCCACTAAGCAAGTGAAAGGGCTTCTTAAAGAGAAGGACTGATAAATTTAACAGAACAGTGGTCCTGCAGTTTCAGTTTCTCTCTCCTCCCATTTCCTTTCTTATGGGGAAGTGACCTCCACTTGGTAAAGGTTCACAGTGCGGAACTGAAACCAGGAGTTCATCACAATGTGAATTACAGGCGCAGGCAAGTTCTTTTACTGCACTCTACAGTAAACATGTTTGAGCATGTTTCAATATCCCTTGAGTAACATTACTTCAGACTGTAACCCTGGGCACAAATTTATATGCTGCCTTGATTGCTTGCTGCAAACGACATATTCTGACAATATGATCAGGAACTGGATTAACGTTACCAGACCAATATAGGGATGTTTAATCAATATCACTAGCTTATGGACAGTAATCCAAGGTTCCTGCACCGTGTTGGACCAACTCTGTCTGTCGCATGCGCAGAAGCCATTTCCAACCAGGATTTCCCCTCTTCCCAGCTTCCATCTGCCAATCCAAGTTCAGCACTCAACTTAAGACAACAAAACCACACATACAATAACTTGCTTACTCTTAACTTCCAAACATCACCCTCCCCATTCTTAAGGCTTTGGTCCCTTGCAATGGTTCCATTCCACAGGGGCAACTGATGGGCACGGTGTATCAACCAAACGGCCATTATTCAACATCTGCCCAACTAGGGAGTGCGGCAAGATATGCAATCTAAACGGATCACAGCTGATTCTACCCCAGGCTAGCACCCACCACATAGCAATCAACAGCAGGACCACTGGCTGATATTCCCATTCGCCCACGCTGAGCTACACTGGCTCGTGGTCCCACAATGATTTGATTTTAAAAACTGTCAGTTTTCAAATCACTCAGCTTTGTCCCTCACTGGCTCTGTAACCTTATCAAACCCTACAACCCTCAGATGATCTCTTTACTCCTCCAACTCTGGCCTCGTGCACATCTTCCACTCTCTTCACCCCAGTTCTGGCTACCGTGCCTTTAGCTGCCCAGGCCTTAAGCTCTGGAAATCCCTCCCTAAACCTCTCCACATCTCTTACTGCCTTCAAGATGCTTCTTAAAACTGCACCTCCTTGATCAAGTTTTTGCCCCAATATCTTATGTGGTTTGGTGTCAACTTTTGTTTGATAATGCTCCTGTGAAGCAGCTTGGAATGTTTTACTATGTTAATACTGTGGTGGCACAGGGAGATGGTGGTAGTACTTGGGGGGGTGGGGGGTGTGGGGGGTCGGTGGGGGCAGGGGAGCAGCAGCACAGGCCAGAGAAGGAGAGAATAAAATTACCACCTTCTACAACATGCAACGGTGGTGTAGTGGTAATGTCACTAGACGAGTAATCCAGAGCCGGGGCTAATTCGAATCCCACCACGACAGATGGTGAAATTTGAATTCAATTAATAAAATCTGGAATTAAGCTAGTCTAATGGTGACCATGAAACCATTGTTGATTGTTGTAAAAACCCATCTGGTTCAGTAATGTGCTTTTGGGAAGGAAATCTGCTGTCCTTACCTGGTCTCATCTACATGTGACTCCAGACCCACAGCAATGTGGTTGACTTTTAAATGCTCTCTGGCTTGCTAGGCCATTTCACTCAGTTCAAGTGCAATTAGGGATGGGCAATAAATGCTGGCCTAGCCAGCGAAGCCCACATCCCACAAACGAATAAATACAAACAGAAGTTGAAGTTTGCTCTTAAAGTTAGGTGCAAACCTCAATGACCAATCATTGTTCCCATTTTTATGTCTGAAAGTGTGGGAACAAATGAACAGTCAAAAAAAGTTTGTGCCCAGTTTAGAAATTTTTTGACAGCCCACTTAAAAAAGGGGGGGGAACAAGAGGGGGCAGAGGGGAGACAGTGAGGAGAAAATCAAGTTTAAGCTGCAGAATGGTAACGTTTATTAACATCTACAAGTGCTGGAATTTCTACTTTACTCAGGTTGGGTTACTTGCCATTCATGGCCTTGCAGATACTGCAAGATCTTGAGCAGCCATTTTAGTCATGCCCTGCCCTTTAAATCGAGCATCAGCTCGCCACTCGAGTGAGGTTTACTTTCTTTAGCTAGCAACAATGTTATGAAACTAATACAAACTTTAAAGGTGCAACAAGGTGGCGTATATTGTTCCTCTAGATTCGAGATTAAATGTTGCACTTCAAGTTACAGTCGGATAGTGGAAAGGGGAATTCCGGCTTTCATTGAAAGCACGTGGGGATTACATCTGGATATGAAAGGGTGGAGTTTCTATTTCGGGCTGTAGTGTTTTTTTGTGGGAGCCTCCCAGTTTGCTAGTTTAAAACAGAACAAAGTGGTTTTCTTTTTAAGATTTGAGGTGCAGACTCAGCACAAGTTAACTGGAGATGTGCATTAGGTTTGAAATACCTCCTTGGTTAAATCGCTGCTCATTGGCAATCCTACAGCCCCCAAGTTCTCCTCGACCTGCTCGGAGGAGCCATTGCCTCTGTTACTGCTGTCCGGATCAGTCACCTCGGTCACTCCGTTTGGGTTATCCAAGGGTAGGTTGGGCTGCGAAGCGGCCACCGAGCTGTCCGCCTCCCGGCTGCCGCCGCCACTGCTGCTGTGCACCAGCCAGGCGCTGAGCTCGGTGCTGGGCACCAGCAGCCGGTCCAGGCCCCTCACATCGTTCAACAGCCTCCTGGCTGTGAAGTAGTAGTCCAGGTCCACGCTCTTGGGGTGAAGGTCGTAGCCGTCCAGCGTGTTCCTCCAGTTGTGGAACTGAGTCTGGGTGTAGGCCGAGCTCTGGCCCAGGATAATCTCGCGGAACGGAGGGAGCTGAGCATTCAGATAGGAGTCAATGTCCACCCGGACACCCATCAGACTCAGGAGGATGGTGAACTGGATGAGACCCTCTGTGAAATACTTCTTCAAGGGGAGCATCTTCCCTTCCAACATTAGTCAAATGGTTTTAAAATAAGCAGGAGAAGGGGGAGCCTTTAATTCCCCAGTTAACGGCCTCTTCTCTTCCTCCTTTCAAAATAAGCAAACAAAAGGCACAATGAAACAAAAGAAACTTCAGCCAAGTCCCAGCCCTTTGCCCCACTCGGAGTTTGTCTGTAAAAGGGAATCACTTTCTCTTCTGCTTGACTCTAAAACGCCCTTTGTTTCTCACTGCCGTCCCCCTCTGCTCATCCTCCTCCAGACGTGCGGAAGAAAAGTTCCTCCCCAAGCGGCCGAGTGGCTTCACTCTAACTCCAGGCTCTGTGTTGCTGCCACTGTGACTAGGCCCGGAGATGCTAAGAAGGGGTCTATAGCCTTTTAGAAATTCCCATTATTAAACGGTGTTTTATTAGTGGATGGTTCGGGCTGCCGGTCGCGTCCATGCGCTGGTTTGTTTGTTATGACTCCGACTGCCGGCTCCACACACGCTAAACTTAAACTTGTGACGAAAAAAAAAGCAGCAGGAAATCTGCCACCACTTCCTCATCCTGACCCGTCGTCTGATTGACACGCCGTCCAACCAATCGCACGCCACTTCGTCAAATCACTCGGCACAGCCCCACCTCACCCGACCAATCAGCGGCCGGTAGGGGAGGCGGGGCCTGTTGCTATGCGGCAAGCCAGCTTAGGCCCAGGCGCCGGCTGGTAGTTAGCCGGCGGCTTTTAGTTTGGTTTCTATTCATTTGTTTTTGGAGGGGTTGGGAAAGGCTCGGCTCTTCTCAGAGCCTTTATTTAATTAATGAGTAGTTTGCTGGCCGCGGGAGGCGCTACTGTGACCGGCGGGACTCGGTGCGCCTGCTGCTCCATTCCCCTCCCCCACAGCCGGCAGGCGCCACCATGACTTGCAGATTCGCGGTTGCTGCGGCGCATGCGCGTTGGCCTTGGCTCCGCGAAGCTGAGTACCGATTTCCCCCCGGCCACGTGACCTGAAATGACAACAGAAAGTGCTGGAAATACTCAGCAAGTTCAGAGCAGTGACCTTTCATCAGAACTGGTAAAGGTTAGAAAAATATTAGGCTTCAAGCAAGGGGGAGTTTGGTGGGGAAGAGACCAAAAGGGGAGGTGTGTGGTAGGGCAGAGAGCAGGAGAGAGTAAATAACAAAGATGTCCTGGGACAAAGGGTGGGTGAATACTTGTGGTGAAAGACAAAGCATTAGTCCAGAGGGTGTTAATAGCAGAATAATGAGCAGCTCTATCCACATGAAAAAACAGGCACATGGTTAAAGAAACAATAAAAAATATTGAAAACCATGCTCTGAAATTGTTGAACTCAGGGTTGAATCTGCAAGGCCGGAGCGAACTCCTCAACACCCTGGTCCACTCCTCCATCACCCTCAGCACCTTCCCCTGCAATCGCAGAAGGTGTAATCCTGCCCATTTACCTCCTCTCCTCACTATCCCAGGCCCCAAACACTCCTTTCAGGTGAAGCAGTGATTTACTTGTACTTCTTTCAATGTCGTATAATTAAGAGAGCTTTTGGGCCAACCATCAAGAAGATTGCCCCCCTCAAATCTAAATCAGGGGACACAATCACTGACCAACGCAAGCAAATGGACCGCTGGGTGGAACACTAACTAGAACTGGACTCCAGGGATAATGTTGTCACTGAGACCGCCCTCAATGCAGCCCAGTCTCTGCCAGTCATGGATGAGCTGGACATACAGCCAACAAAATTGGAACTCAGTGATGCCATTGATTCTCTAGCCAGCGGAAAAGTCCCTGGGAAGGACGGCATTACCCCTGAAATCATCAAGAGTGCCAAGCCTGCTATACTTTCAGCACTGTACGAACTGCTTTGCCTGTGCTGGGACGAGGGAGCAGTACCACAGGACATGCGTGATGCCTCTATAAGAAGAAGGGTGACTGCGGTGAATGCAACAACAACCGTGAAATCGTCCTGCGCGGCATAGTGGGGAAAGTCTTCACTCGGGTTGCTTTAAACAGGCTCCAGAAGCTGGCCGAGCGCGTCTACCCTGAGGCACAGTGTGGCTTTCGAGCAGAGAGATCCACCATTGACATGCTGTTCTCCCTTTGCCAGCTACGGGAGAAATGACGTGAACAACAGATGCCCCTCTACGTTGCTTTCATTGATCTCACCAAAAGCCTTTGACCTCGTCAGCAGACATGGTCTCTTCAGATTACTAGAAAAGATTGGATGCCCACCAAAGCTACTAAGTATCATCACCTCATTCCATGACAATATGAAAAGCACAATTCAGCATAGCGGCGCCTTATCAGACCCCTTTCCTATCCTCAGTGGCATGAAACAGGGCTGTGTTCTCGCACCTACACTGTTTGGGATCTTCTTCTCCCTGCTGCTCTCACATGCGTTCAAGTCTTCTGAAGAAGGAATTTTCCTCCACACAAGATCAGGTGGCAGGTTGTTCAACTTTGCCCGTCTAAGAGCGAAGACCAAAGTACGGAAAGTCCTCATCAGGGAACTCCTCTTTGCTGACGATGCTGCATTAACATCTCACACTGAAGAGTGCCTGCAGAGTCTCATCGACAGGATTGTGGCTGCCTGCAATGAATTTGGCCTAACCATCAGCCTCAAGAAAACAATCATCATGGGACAAGACGCCAGAAATGCTCCATCCATCAATATCGGTGAGCACACTCTGGAAGTGGTTCAAGAGTTCACCTACCTCAACTAGTTGAGGTTCACCTCAACTATCACCAGTAACCTGTCTCTCGATGCAGAATTAAACAAGCGCATGGGAAAGGCTTCCTCTGCTATGTCCAGACTGGCCAAGAGAGTGTGGGAAAATGGCGCACTGACACAGAACACAAAAGTCCAAGTGTATCAAGCCTGTGTCCTCAGTACCTTGCTCTACGGCAGCGAGGCCTGAACAACGTATGTCAGCCAAAAGCGATGTCTCAATTCATTCCATCTTCGCTGCCTCCGGAGAATCCTTGGCATCAGGTGGCAGGACCTTATCTCCAACACAGAAGTCCTGGAAACGACCAACATCCCCAGCATATACACCCTACTAAGCCAGCGGCTCCTGAGATGGCCCATGTGAGCCGCCTGGAAGATGGCAGGATCCCCAAGGACACAATGTACAGCGAGCTCATCACTGGTATCAGACCCACCGGCCGTCCTTGTCTCCGCTTTAAAGACGTCTGCAAACGCGACATGAAGTCCTGTGACATTGATCACAAGTCGTGGGAGTCAGTTGCCAGCGATCGCCAGAGCTAGCGGGCAGCCATAAAGGCGGGGCTCAAGCGTGGCGAGTCGAAGAGACTTAGCAGTTGGCAGGAAAAAAGACAGAGGCGCAAGGAGAGAGCCAACTGTGTAACAGCCCCGACAAACAAATTTCTCTGCAGCACCTGTGGAAGAGTCTGTCACTCTAGAATTGGCCTTTATAGCCACTCCAGGCGCTGCTTCACAAACCACTGACCACCTCCAGGCGCTTACCCATTGTCTCTCGAGACAAGGAGGCCAAAGAGAGTACACTGTCTTCGCTGCTCACAGTGTGGTCTCCTCTACATTGGGGAGACCAAACGCAGACTGGGTGACTGCTTTGCAGAACACCTCCGCTCAGTCAGCAAGCATAACCCCAAACTTCCGGTTGTTTGCCATTTATGCCCACCACCCCCACCCCCCCCCCCCCCCCCCCCCCCCCTGCTCTCATGTTCACATCTCTGTCCTGGGATTGCTGCAGTGTTCCAGTGAACATCAATGCAAGCTCGAGGAACAGCATCTCATTTACCGATTAGGCACACTACAGCCTGCCGGACTGAACATTGAGTTCAATAATTTCAGAGCATGACGGGCCCCCCATTTTGCTTTTATTTTTAGTTATTTTTTCTTTTTTATATTCTTTGTGTTTATTTTTTTGTCAGTTTGCCTCCCCACTTTTTTCATGTTTGTGCTTGTGGCTGTTCAATTTTCAGTCAATTAACACCCTATCTGTACTAATGCTTTGTCTTTCAACACACCATTAACATATTGTTTGCCTTTGCTCCATGACCTTCTGGGCGGTTTTTCTCTGTGACCTTGTCCTATCTACACCTTCTCCTTTGTTATCTCTTGCCCCACCCCCGCTTTACTTGCTTAAAACCTTTCACATTTCTAATATCTGCTAGTTCTGAAGAAGAGTCACCGACTTCAAATGTTAACTCTGCTTCTCTCTCCACAGATGCTGCCAGACCTGCTGAGTATTTCCAGCATTTCTTGTTTTTATTTCAGATTTCCAGCATCCGCAGTATTTTGCTTTTATTTTAGTATCCTGTATTCACTGCTCACAATGCGGTCACCTCTACACTGGGGAGAGCAAACACAGATTGGGTGATTGCTATTGGAACATCTTCGCTCAGTCCGAAAGCACAACCCTGAGCTTCCGGTTGCTTGCCATTTCAACACAACCCCCCGCTCTCATGCCCACATTACTGTTCTTGGCCTGCTACAGTGTTCCAGTGAAGATCAAAGCAAGCTTGAGTAGCAGCACCTGATCTTTCGATTAGGCGCTCTACAGGCTTGCAGACTCAACCTTGAGTTCAACAATTTCAAAGCATGCCCTTTTTTTCTATTTTTCTATTTTTTATTTTATTTTATATTTTAATGATGTGCTTGTTTTTTTATGGGACCAAGCTGCTCATTATTCTGCCATAACAGCGGCACAGTGGTGCAGTGGTTAGCACCGCAGCCTCACAGCTCCAGCGACCCGGGTTCGGTTCTGGGTACTGCCTGTGCGGAGTTTGCAAGTTCTCCCTGTGACCGCGTGGGTTTCCGCCGGGTGCTCCGGTTTCCTCCCACAGCCAAAGACTTGCAGGCTGATAGGTAAATTGGCCATTGTAAATTGCCCCTAGTGTAGGTAGGTGGTAGGATAATTGAGGGAAGGTGGGGATGTAAGGGATATGGGATTAATGTAGGATTAGTATAAATGAGTGGTTGTTGGTCGGCACAGACGCAGTGGGCCGAAGGGCCTGTTTCAGTGCTGTATCTATGACTCTTAACACTCTCTCTGGACTAATGCTTTGTCTTTCACACTAGCATTAACACACTCTTTGCCTTTGTCTCATGACAGCTTTGTTATTTAATCTCTCCTGCCTTCTGCCCTATTACACACTTACCCTTTTGTTCTGTTCCTCACCAACGCCCCCCCCCCCACCCACCCCGTGCCCCCACCGTGCTTAAAACCTAATTCATTTCTAACCTTTGCCAGTTCTGATGAATGGTCACAGACCTGAAACGTTAACTCTGCTTCTTTCTCCACGGATGCAGCCTGACCTGCTGAGTATTTTCAGCACTTTCTGTCTTTATTTCAGATTTCCAGCATCTGCAGTATTTTGCTTTTATTTTCATGTGACCTGAAGTGTTGTTAGGAAGAAGGCCATTTTGGAGAGGGGCCTTCCACCTCATTGAGTGCTAACCCTCCAAGTAATTGTCCTGGACTTTCCAAGCAGTTGGACATTGCTCCAAGGAAAACCCAACAGAAACTTCTTAGAGCAGAAAGTCAAAGGAAGATTTATTTAAAAGTCTTCAAAATCCTGAAGTGTTTTGATCGAGTAAATAAGAACATAAGAAACAGGAGTAAGCCATCTGACGCTTCGAGTCTGCTTCGCCACGTAACAAGATCATGGTTGATCTATCTGAACTTCACCTTCCGCACTATTCACATACCTTTAATTCCCTTGATACTGAAAAATGCATCAACCTCTGTCATGAATATGTTCAATGACTGAGCATCCACAGCTCTCTGGAAAAATAAGGAGAAATTGTTTGCACTAACAGTTGGGTTGGTAACCAGAGGACACAGATTTAAGAGGAATAGTAGCATAGTTGTAGAAATCAGACGTCCGGACTAATGATCCAGAGACGTGAGTTCAAATCCCACCATGAAATCTTAAATTCAGTTAATTAAATCAATCTGGAATAAAAAGCTAGTATCAATAATGGAGACCATGAAACTACCAGATTGTTGTTTGAACCTTAAGGAAAGAAATCTGTTATCCTTACCCAATCTGGCCTATGTGTCTCCAGGCTCACAGCAATGTAGTTGACTCTTAACTGCCTCCGAAACGGCCTAATAAGACGCTCAGTTGTATTCAAGCAGGCGGCTCACCATCACCTTCTCAAGGGCAATTAGGCATTACCCACACCCTGTGAATTAATTTGAAAAAAATATTGTGATTGACAAAAGAATCAGACAAAACCTAAGGAAACTTTTTTAAACAGCAGGTTGTTGTGATCTAGCGATTCATATATGTACATCGGTTAAAATGTCATGAACGGGAATGGAAAATAATCAAAAAGGCTAATGGAATGCTGGCCTTTTATATCTAGAGGTCTAGAATACAAGGGGGTATAAGTCATGCTTCAGCTATTCAAAGCTCTGGTTGGACCACACCTGGAGCACTGTGAGCAGTTCTGGGCACCACACCTTAGGAAGGATATATTCAACTTGGAGAGTGCAGCGTAGATTTACCAGAACAATATCTGGACTCCAAGGGTTAAATTATGAGGCAAGATTACCCAAACTAGGGTTGTATTCCACAGAATTTAGAAGGTTAAGGGGTAATTTAACATATTAAGGGGAGCTGATGGGGTATTTAGAGAGAAATTATTTCTACTCGTAAGGGAGTCTAGGATTAGGGGACATAGGTTAAAGGTCAGAGCCCAGCCTTTCGGAAGTGAAATTAGGAAACACTTATACACACAAACGGTGGTAGAAGTTTGGAACTTTCATCTGTAAACAGCAGTTGATGATAGGCCAATTGTTAATTATGAATCTGAGACTGATAGATTTTTCTTAACCAAATGTATTAAGGGATATGGGGCAAAGGTAGGTATATAGTTAGGATCAGCCAAGTTTTGACTGATTAACAGAACAGGGTCAAAAGGCTAAATGGCCAACTCCTGTTCCTAACTGGAAAGCATGGCCTAACAGAGCAGTGGAAGTGATTCAATAGTTACAGTTAAAAGGCAATTCGCTAAATACTTCAAAGGAAAAAAAATTACAGGGTTATGGGGAAAGAGCAGGGGAGTGGGACTAATTTAAATTGATTGGTAGAAGGCTTAGAGGGAAGATGAGAAAAAAAGTTTTTCACCCAGAGGGTGGTGAGGGCTGGAACTCATTGCCTGAAAGAGTGGTAGTGGGAGAAAACTTCATCTCATTTAAAAGGTGCCAGGGTGTGCACCTAAAGTGCTGTAACCTACAGGGCTACGGACCAAATGCTGGAAAGTGGGATTAGGCCGGGTGGCTTTTTTTTCAGCTGGCACGGACACGATGGGCCAAGTGGCCTCTTTCTGTGCCGTAAACTTTCTATGATTCTGTAGTGGATAGCTCTTTCATAGAGCCCCACAAGCACGATGGGCCAAATAGCCTCCTGTATTGTATCATATCATAATACGATAAAAAATCATTCCACAGTTAAAATCTTTTTTTCTTTTCCTATGAACAATTCTCTTTATTAGTTACAGCAATGTAGGAGATGGGAAAAAGCTTGATTGTCAAGAAACATCCAATTGGGTAATGATAAGTTTTTTTGCTTTTTGATTGGTCATGAACTTCAAAGATGGACGTACACAAGGCACCAGAGGATAGTTGGCACCAGAAGGGCCAAGCTCCAATGTGGAGTCAGCACCAGGAGAAGGTAGGAGGAACAAAAGTCTTGATATAAAATGGACCCTGGTAATTCAGTTAGAAGCTTGGGGCCTTTGAGTTCCAGGAATGCACTAGAGTAAAATTACACCCCTACCCCCCAAAAAAGTTGGAATGTTACATCTTAAAATCACTATTCATTTGTATTGTTGAAGGTACATTTGATGAATTGTAAATTAAAGAACTTGCATTTATACAGCACCTTTCACAACCACAGGGTATCCAAAAGTGCTTTACAGTCAATGAAGTATTTTTTGAAGTGTAGTCACTGTTGCAGTGTAGGAAATGTGACAGCTAATTCACGCTCAGCAAGCTGCCACAAAATCTGTTTTAGTGTTGTTGGCTAAAGGATAAATATTGACCAGGACAACAGGGGCATGCCTCTGCTCTTTGCATAGTGCCGTGGGATCTTCTACCTCCACCTCGGAGGACAGACAAAGCCTCGGTTTAATGTCTTATCCGATAGACAGCAAGTCTTTCTTCAAAGGAGCTGTATCCTAAGGATTGAAAATTTGTCTTTATATATTTCCCAAACATTACAGACAATCACAGCCCATAACTTCCAACTGGCTGATGCAGAGCTGTGAGATCATTTAGTGCATCTCCTACAGTAATTCATTTGTAGTTATTATAGCACTGAATCAAACTGAGACACATTCCTTTCTTGCCCAGTTCTGGTATCCTGATTTACACTTGAGGCAGTGAGAAGACAGAAGAACTTTCTTTTACACTACATAAAATAAGATTTCTTACGTGATATTCATTTGTAAATCATTACCTTCCTGCCAGGCAACTGCACCCATGTGAAGCACAAAGGAAGATCATGGGATTCCAGAAGTGTGTCAGAGAACTGTACCTCCAACCTCCAGCTGCTAAAATCAATTCAGAAAACACAGAATACCTGAGGAATCTTTTGTTCTTGGCTCAGGATATTTTGTTTAAGTATTACTGAAGAATGAATTATGTACGATGGAATGGAATGAAGTTTAGTCCTTTGGGAATCTGTTCAGAGGGAGTGAAGCAAAGGGGTTTGAACCATTGGGATTCTTTGTAATGGTAATGAATGGGAACAGGTTCAGTCCATTGGGATTCAGTGCAGAATTGGACTCTATAACTCTCTCACATGATCAGTCTCAGTAATTCTCTCACACTATCAGTTTCAGTAGTTCCTCAAGATATAATTAGAGCATCCACTGCACTGGATGAAACCAAGACTTAAAGGATCTTAGTCTCTTAATTTTAGCACCTGAAAAGTAGTTGGAGGCTGTGTGTGAGCATGATGGAAATCAAATGCTAATGTTTGATGGTCAATGTATATCAGGTGTTAAAAGCTGTGGTCTCACCCTGTTCCAGTTACTGCTAAAGACAGATTGAAGTTGAGATCTGGAATGGAGAATGTTTCGTCAGCTAAACACTTTTCTCTGTGGCTAAACCTTTCTGCGGAAGTGCTCCTGGAGGTATCAGTTCAGTCTGAAGTTTGCATATGTGCTCCTGGCACTGACTTTAACCACATATTGGTTAATTGCTGGCCCCATCAGTTACAATCCATGAAAAGTGTATGCAAAGTTGCTCAATTTTTCTTTCCAAAAATATAGTTTATTCATAAAATCTGTAAAAAATACGTTACAAAACAGTTCCAAGTTGACATTCTAGAAAGTGCAGCACAGTGGCGCAGTGGTTAGCACCGCAGCCTCACAGCTCCAGCGACCGGGTTCAGTTCTGGGTACTGCCTGTGTGGAGTTTGCAAGTTCTCCCTGTGTCTGCGTGGGTTTCCTCCGGGTGCTCCGGTTTCCTCCCACATGCCAAAGACTTGCAGGTTGATAGGTAAATTGGTCATTATAAATTGCCCCTAGTGTAGGTGGTAGGGAAAATATAGGGACAGGTGGGGATGTGGTAGGAATATGGAATTAATGTAGGATTAGTATAAATGGGTGGTTGATGGTCGGCACAGATTCGGTGGGCCGAAGGGCCTGTTTCAGTGCTGTATCTCTAAATAAAATAAAAATAAATAAATAAATTAAATTTAAAAAAAAACAGTTTTCTTCAATACAGCACATGAGTTGCCTCACAACCCTTCCATTCCATTTTGCATGCAAAGTATGTTAAAGGCCAGCTCGGGTCTGCAAATGAAACCCGACCCGAGCCTGACAGAACCACATCCGACCCGGCCCGAGTCCTTCCATTTTTTCCTGTGCCCGACCCAACCATCAGTTAGCCTAGCTTCCGTTTTTCACTTTGTTGCTTATCTGCACAAGCTTTAAAAAACTGTAACCAAACAACGTTTCAAGTCCAAAAAGTACGTTAACATTGGAGCCACGTACCGGAGGTGGTGATAGAGTGTGTCCAATCCGGCCCGACCTGACCCGAGCCCGAATGCCGGACTTGGAAGAGTGACCCGACTCAACCCAAACCCGACACATGTCGTCGGCATATGAGATTTAGCATTGTGGACATTACAAATAATCCAAAACATAAGTTCAAATCCTAACATTGCAGTTTGAGAATTTGAATACAGTTTAGAAAACAAACATTGGCAAAATCAGTAAAATGATCATGAAGCTCTTGAATAAAACCAAATGGTTTGCTTAGAAAAGGAAACCTACCATCTTTATCCAGTTTGGTCAATATGTGACTCGAGTCTCATAACAATGTGGTTGGCTCTTAACTACCCTCTGAAGTGGCTTAGCAATCCACTCATTTCTAACAATTGTGTTTTCACTTCACACTCTTCCCTTGGAGAACAGTGTGAAGTAGTGGAAAGATTCACAAGCTGATTAACTGTCTGACAGGCAGCAATGTGAACACTCCTTTCATGGCTGTGACCATCTTTAGCCCAGCAGATAGGGGAGATAGTTGTGTATGACAGGAGGATTTTATGGGTCACCCACCCTCCACCGGATGCAAGAATCTTGCTGGACATTAACCCAGAATTTGAAATTCCAATTTCCACCCACCGGACTATCTTCAGGGGGGTTTGAACCCTACACCTTCTGACTCAAAGGCAGGAATGCTCCCATTGAGCCAAAAGCCAATCCGGGACATCTAATGATGGGCACTATATGCCAACCTTGTCCATCATACCCACATCCCAAAAAATGGATCAAAATAAATGAGGTCCTTTGTACCTGTTCAGATGTGTGCAAAAGAACTCATGGCATTACTTAAAGAACAAAAGGGAAGAAAGACTTGCATTTATATAGTGTCCAAAGCATCCCAAATACTTTAAAACCAAATTACTTTTGAAGTGTCTTTACTGTTGCAGCCAAATTATGCACAGCATGGTCCCACAAACAGCAATGTGATAATGAGCAGACAATCTGCTTTAGTCTTGAAGGTTGAGGGATAAATATTGACCAGGACACTGGGGAAAACTCCCCTGCTCTTCTTTGAAATAGTATAATGGGATCTTTTATATCCACCGGAGAGGAAAGATGGAGCCTCAGTATAACTCCTTATCCAAGAAATGGCACCCCAATGGTGCAGCATTCCCTCAGTACTCCACTGGAATGTCAGCCTGGATTATGTGGTCAAGTCTGTGGAGTGGGACTTGAACCCATAACCTTCTAACTCAGAGGTGAGAAAGCTACCAACTGAGCCCCAAGTGAGCAAGAGAGCTCCTCCCTCACCTTAACCCTCAGTCTACACCACCAAAAGTAACATACTGGCAATCTATTTCATTGCTGTTTTGGGACCTTCCTGTGCACAGATTGGCTGTGGTGTTTGCCAGTATCTCAAAAGTAATTATACTTCAAAAGTAATTAATTAGCTGTAAAAAGCTTTGGGACATCTTGAGGGTGTGAAAGGCACTATATAAATGCAAGTTTTTCTTCCCATTATTTATTTTTCATGTATCCATGGGTACTGATATTTTCCAGGAGATGGAGCAGGAGTTGGTAACTTCAGTAAGGACTGGTTCCCTCAGTAACTAGAAAGTTCTCAATTATTGGCTATGATTTATAGTTAAGGTCTGAATGCACCATTATAAAAAGGCATTATCCCTGTTTGAGTTGTTGTAATTTCTTCAAATGATGTGTTGACCTTTCATTTGTTTCTTAATCAAGAAAATGTACAGCGTTGTCACTCCACACTGGTTAATTTCAATGAGAGCAACAAGTGGATTGTTGCTTGGCAACCTAATAGCTACATCAGAGGGTTTGTTTGGAATCCCAGTGCTTACACTAAGGTTTTACGTTAAGATAAGATTCTACCCTCCATAAACTTGAGGTCATCCAAAATTTAGCAGCCCATGCCCATGCTCCAACGTTCCCTGTCTCTGTAATCTCCTTTAGTGCTGCATCCCTCCAAGATACCTGCACTCCATCTATTCCAGGCATTTGAGCATCCCTGATTTTAATTGCTCCACCATTGGCAGCTGTGCCTTCAACTGCAAAGGCCTGAAGAATTTCCTTCTGAAACCTCTCTGCCTCTTGTTCCTCCTTTAAGAAGCTCCCTAAACCTACCTCTCTGACCAAGCTTTTAGTCATTTACCCTAGTATCTCCTTATATGGCTCGGTGGCAAATTTTGTTTGATTACGCTCTTGTGAAGCACCTTGGGACACTTTCCTATGTTAAAGAAGCTATATAAATACCGATTATTGTTGTTGATGTTGGTTGCCAGATAAATATTGACCAAGTCACTGGGGAGAACAGCTCTGTTCCTCATCAAAATTATGCCATGGGATTTTTGACATCAATGGGGCCTCTGTTTAATGTTGCATCAGAAAGGCAGTGCCTCCGACAGTGTAGCACTTCCACAGTACTGCACTAGGAGTGTCAGCCTAGTCTTTGTGTTCGAGTCCCTGAATTCACAACCTCCTGATTCGGAGTCGACATTGAGCCATGCAATTCTCTTCCATTGTTTCAAATTTCTGCTCCAAGTATATCTGTTCATCCAGTTGGAATGTTCAATGCACTGAATACAGAGAATCCATTGGAACATTCCATTCAGAGGCAGCAATGTGTTTGGAAATATGATCCTTATGTGTAAAATCTGGGTTCCTGTTCCATGTTTTGTTCTGACTGAATCATTGTATAATTATGCAAGAGGGCTGCAGTGCAGAGATTTACCAACAATCTGTTTCTATGTGAAGTTTATAGAACCCTGACCCAAGCCAATACATATCAAAGTAATTCGGTGTTGGTGAGTGGAGAACTTTTTCCAACCTTCCTAGCCAGCGCATCAAGCCCTCCAAGAGAAAGAGCAGCCCATCCTTTCTGAATGTCTCTCCCTGTTCACGCACTGTCCCTGTCCAAGAGGACAGGCAGACACACCATACCAAGGTTTTTGCAGTTGGTGTACAATATCTGTAGTGTTCAAGGAACAAACTAGCATTGCTTTCAAGCCACATGACTTCAGGGCATTCCAAAGCACCAGTGAAGTACTGTTTGAAGTGTAATGGAGGAGACACCACAGTTGATTTTCACACATCAAGATCCCACAAAGAACGATTTGATAAATGATTGCATAAACTAATTTTAGTGATATCGGTTGAGGAATAAATATTGGCTAGGACAACTTGCCTGTTTTTTCCCCCAAAAATATACTTTATGCATAAAAATCTGTAAAAAAAAAAATACAGTACAAAACAGTTCAAAACAGCACCAAGTCAACAATACAAAGAGTGCAAAGGAGATCAGTTTTCTTCAATACAGGAGTGAGTTGCCTCACAACCCTTCCATTTCATTTTACATGCCATGTACATTTTGCAGCAAACCCATATTTTCTGGATACAGCCCGAGGGGTTTTTCATGGATCCAGCCCCTCAGTTCAGCTTGGTGGGGGGGACCTTACACAGTGGTCTTTCCCCATTGAGCCTTTGCCGCGACTGCCCCAAGCTTTAGTGCGTCTCTCAGCACGTAGTCCTGGACCTTGGAATGTGCCAGTCTGCAACACTCGGTCATGGACAACTCTTTGCGCTGGAAGAACAGCAAGGTTCGGGCAGACCAAAGAGCGTCTTTCACCAAATTGATGGTCCTAGAGCAGCAGTTGATGTTTATCTCGGTTTATTTCTGGTTTATCTGGAGATCCAAAATGGACCAGGTCCGGAGGGACACGATGTTCAAACCTCTGGAAAAGGGCAGGAAAAATGTACCCAATGTCGTCCTTCATGCGCGGCTGCATCAAGCTGTGTGTAGAGCCCCAGTACGCAAACACCAAGTGTCACTACGTGCTGAGGTTCTATCTGTCCCCGGTGTTGCGAAGGATGGGCCTGGGCACATTGCCGTGGAACGCTCCATCCAGTTGGACCGTGCCGTACCACCTATCCTTCGTGGAAAAGTTTGTGCGGAAAAACACCTTGGACCATCAGGCAGTGGTCTGCACGGAATGTCCTCAAGGCCCTACGGGAAAGGAGATGGTGGATCCTGCCGGATTGTTCCCCAAGCAGACTGCCAAAATCATTTGACAGAATGTCTCATCACCAGAACTTTCAAACAAGGACCAAGACGTAGCTTGTCTGGTGGTGAGAAGTGTCCTCCCCGTCAGATCCTTCCTGCATGCCCGGAGTCTCGCCCCCTCCGCACACTGCCATCGAGGTGGCTGCGATGCGGAAGAGACGGTTGCCCACCTCCTTCTGGAATGTGTCTTTGCAAAGCGGGTGTGGAAAGAGATGCAATGGTTTTTGTCGAGGTTCATCCCAAGTAGCTCTGTAACACAGGAGTCTGTGCTCTACGGGCTGTTCCCAGGGACGCACACCGAGATAAACATCAACTGCTGCTGGAGGACTGTCAATTCGGTGAAAGACGCCCTTTGGTCTGCCCAAAACTTGCTGGTCTTCCAGCGCAAAGAGTTGCCCACGACCGAGTGTTGCAGACTGGCACATTCCAAGGTCCAGGACTATGTGCTGAGGGACACACTAAAGCTTGGGGCAGCTGCTGCACAGACTCAATGGGGAAAGACCGCTGTGTAAGGTCCCCCCACCAAGCTGAACTGAGAGGCTGGGCCCATGGGAAACCCCCCAGGCAGCATACACCAAATATGGGTTTACTGTAAAATATACACGGCATGTAAAATGGAATGGAAGGGTTGTGAGACAACTCACTCCTTTATTGAAGAAAACTGATTTCCTTTGTACTTTCTGGAATGTCAACCTGGTGCTGTTTTGAACTGTGTTATAATGTATTTTTTTACAGATTTTTATGAATAAAGTATATTTTTGGGGGAAAAAATGAAGGACAAAAAATGCATGGGGAGAAAAAACAAATAACTTTATAATTACCCCTCAAAGAGCTGCTATTTGGCTCCTTCAAATGATTAGATTAATGTTCTTGAGCTTTTACTGACACTGACTGATGAGGCCATGTTTTTCAAATAAAAAGTGTTACCTTTCAAGTATTGTTTTTTGCATATTAATTAACCACAGGTCATCGATCATTTGTAAAGAATTCCAGGTCATTTCGGGTGAAAGCTTTATGGGTTCCACATTGAACTCCATCCCTCTTTCATCACCAACTATCAGCCTGTTCCTTTATAATGTTTAAAGGTGTCAGAGAATCCTAAAAACTTCTAACAGTTAATTCATAAGTAATTCTCCTTTTTAATAATCTTAAAATGGTAGGAGCAAGCAGCGGAGGTTGCAGTTAACCCCCTTCTCCCCCCCTTTCCCAGCGCATCAGGCTGCACTGCTCCAATTGTACTTTAACTGTTTCTTTTCCAAGCTTTACGTTATCCCAGTTTCCTTCATCCTTAGGGAAAATCACAGAAACCTATATCCAGCTAGGGAGGAGATCACTTTGGACAAGAGGTAGCTACCCTGTAATATAAACAGGGTCAATGTGATCTCCTGCACTAGTTTTGATTGGCCAAAGGGGTCAGACAGGAGCTTTCCAGATTTTCCTCCCCTCATTCCCTGTGCTTCCTGATTTCATTCCTGAACGGCCTAGCTCTAACTTTATGTTCTCTCCTCCTTGATCCTCCCACCAGACAATATAGTTTCTCTCTATCTACCCTATTAAATTCTTTTAACATTTTACACACCTCAATTAGAGCACCCCTTAATCTTCTCTGCTCAATGGAATACAAGGAATTAAAGCCTGGCTTGGGTATAAAATTAAAACCCGACCCAGGCCCGACCCAGCCACAGCCAACCCAAACCCAATCCGGGCACGAGTTCTTCCATCTCTTTTTGCGCCCGACCCGACCCGACCGGACATGAATCTCCTTCATCCGTTCCGGCAGCAGACTATTCCTGCAGCTGGAGTTCTGGGGAATCATGGGTAAGCCTATTCTCGTGACTTCCCGGACAGCAGCACTATCCATCCCGACCCGACCCGACCCGACCCGACCCAAGCCCAAATGCTGGACTCGGAATTTCGATTCGACCAGACCGAACCCGACACATGTAGGTGGGTCTAGTCGGGTGCGGGTCGGGTAGCCAGGCTTTACAAGGAATACCCCAGTATCATTCTGGTGAACCTGCATTGCACCCTCTCCAATGCCAAAATATATTTCCTGAGGTGCGCTGCCTAGAACTGAGTGCAATACTCCTGATGTGGTCTGACCAAGGCTCTGTACAACATATGGAAGAACCGACATTTCTATAGCACCTTTCATGACTTCAGCATATCCCAAAGATTTTTGCAGTACTTGCAATGAAGTACTTTTGAAGTGTAGTTGTTGTTGTAATGTCGGAATGAGGTGCTATACAAATGCAAATCTGTTAGGAATATCAAGCCTCAAAATTACTCTGTGTGACATTTTGCTCCAAACAGTTTATACGTTTGCATCAGACAAGTAGTGTTAACCCATTTCTATTAAATGTTGGTAGGATGGTGTGGCACATGATAATTCCCAGGCTTTACTGTGAGCATGAAAACTGGCCAGTTTTTTTCTAATGGTCAACTTGCACATAAGGCCCACCTCTGCCCCCCAACCACATTGTCTGACCTCTGAGTCAGTCCACCATGTCCACCCCATTTTGTGAATGTTTAGATCTCATTACGTGTGCTGGCAGCAGAAGTAACCCCTCAAAACATGTGAGCTGAATGAGAGTCAAACCCTTGCCCTGGGAGTTTGCAGGTCAGGGTGACCCCATCACGATTTTGAGCTCAGAAGCTGGAAAGCACAAGCGGAGTAGTCAGCACTGGGAGCAGTGGAAACAGCCAGTTAGCATTGTTCTAAATTAGGGGTGGGGGTGGAGAAGGGTGGGGAACATCCTTGTGGCTGGCAGCTTTTAATCAGAAACATCTCTGCAGCATTTGCTCAGCAAAGTGGCAGGGAGGTAGTGAGCAGAGGAAAGGGGCTCCCAAGACTGCTGTTCCTCACACAAATTAAAAACACAGCCAGAAATAAGAGGACCTCTTCTAGCTCCTCTCCCATACTACAGAACAGGATGCAGGAACAAACTTGTCATCCAATAGACCATCATTATGTTGCCTAATTCCACTAAAAATTGCTGGGTTTTTTTGGTAAATATTTGAACCATTTTATATCAAATGTACATAAAGATAACAAAAGTAAAGAACAAGAAAATGTCACTTGGTCCATCAATCCTACTTCTCCTAGCCACCTTATGGGCTGTACCCCACCTAAAATAAACTCCACTATACTAATTTACTCTCCTGATGTGAAGTTCCACATAAATAAACACCAATCCCTAAAAATAATTTATAGCTGATCTTGTCTCCTCTCCAGCCTCCAACCCCGTCTCCTGCCATCTCCATCACAAGCCCTCATGGATCTCTCTATTTCAACCTTACCATTATGGTCAATGCTTCTCCAAGCTTTCACCTCTTTCTCCTTGTAAACTCCAAATCCCTGGCCTACCTGTTCTTCCTTCTCAGCAACAACAACTTGTATTTATATAGCATCTTTAACATAGTGAAATGTCCCAAGGCGATTCATTGGAATGTTATAAAGCAAAATTTGACACTGAGCCACATAAACAGTTATTAGGACAGGTGACCAAAAGCTTGGTCGAGGAGGTAGGTTTTAAGGGGTGTCTTAAAGAAGGAGAGGGAGGTGGAGAGGTTTAGGGAGGGAATTCCAGAGCTTAGGGCCCACTCAGCTGAAGGCAGAGCCACCAATGGTGGAATGCTGAAAATCAGGGATGCTCAACAGGTCAAAATTGGAGGAGCGCAGAGATTCTGAAGGATTGTAGGGCTGGAGGAGATTACAGAGATAGGGAGGGGTAAGAATTTGAGGACAAGGATGAGAATTTGAAAATTGAGGTGTTGCTGGACAGTGTGACTGAAATCCCACATGCCAAATGGAAAATATTAATTTTGTCGCATGGAACATTGCCTGAAACCTTTTTCACTGGACATTACAAGTAACTTTTAAAAAGCATAACAGAACAGCTAAAGATGGCCATGCACAATTTGCATATAAGAAGCCAAAGGCCGGCTGGGAGACAGAGGTGATTACCCCGTCTAGCCAGAATAATAGGGGTGCGCTCTGATTCATTTAGCTAGAATGGTTTTTGTCAATAGTGGTTGATAAAAGCCTCAACACCCATTGACTTTGAAAGAGCCAACACCCACCCCCGCCCCCACCAAGTATGTTTGCACAGCTTAAGAGAGGAACTTTGAATTTCAAACAACCTTCCAGAACCTCTGTTTTCACATGACAAACCTGCCTGTGTAACACTGAGTTTGTGAATTGTGCCTCAGAAAGGAGAAAGACAGTAACTGAACTCCAAGAAGGAACACCTCTCCCGTTTCCCTCTCCAGCAAAGTCCCAGGGGAGCCTTGGCTGCAGCTAAACCTCAGATCTACAGACCCGCATCAACAAGGTGGATGGATAAAGTCTCTCTTTGGCCTTTCGGAACCAGAGAAACAAGCCCAAATTGTGCACTTGGCCCAGCGAGGACTTCAAGATTTCAATTTCACCTAAGGACACTGGGACTACACTTGCAGATTTAAATTCCATTTTTATTTTTTTAAAAACCCTACTCCAACCTCCCAACTCTGCTCTTCCCCTCTATCTATTTGTGTGTGTGTGTGTGCCTCATATGAAAGTGAACATGGATGCATCGCATAGTTTAGTCATTTTAACCGGTTTAGAGTGATAAGGTTAATAAATTTACATCTTTCTTTTTTAAACTCAAGAAAACCTGTCTGATTGGTTCATTTGCAATTGTAATTAGAGTAACAGGAGCAAGTGCTCACTGAGTTAGTAAGTTGAATCACTGTGTTTAAAAGATAAACCCTGTACGGTCAAACCAGTGCAGGGGCGAAAGGGGAGTCTGAGACCCCTTCCTCACGTGGTTGTAACAACAGGGAGCCACTGTACATCAGCAAGGACATGGATGATGGGTGAATGGGACTTGGTGTGAGTTAGTTTTCAATGAGCTCAAGTTTAAGGAGAATGCAAGGTGGCAGGCTGACTTTTAATGTCTAAGTTTGCCGTCACTCAGTAGTCACTTGTTGACTATTGTCAGCTTGGCTGGTGTCCTGCTCTTGGGCATCTCCATAAAACCATAGACAGATTGAGTGTATATAAAATGCTCCATGTTCCATTCGTGCCTGCAGAAACCAGATGTAATGGGCTATTTTTCTAGCTATGGGCAGCCTTTATTTCCAGAACATGCTTCATTATTCTAGAACAATCATTTGGGCATGGACCAATTTTAATAGGAGGTCAAGGGGAAAAAGTTGTTATTTATTTCCATTGAAAACCAAAAAGCCAATGACAGGATTGCTGGGCATGTTTTTGTAACCTTCCAATTTTTCTCTCCTTACCCAATGGCACTCACTCTCCCTGGATATCTCCACAAGCACTGGCAACCCTTCACTATCTCACCCAAGGGACCATTCATCAAAGGTCAGTAGTGCTCAATGAGTGGCGGTGAATCACTGCCAGGTTTGGTCCTCTCCTCACTCAACATCCACACACAAACTTTCCTGTTGAGGCAACAGGAGCAAGAACCATCTCTGATTTTCATCTCTCCAGCTTGGAGACATGGATGGTAGCTGTACTGCCCATACTGCTGCCCCCTTAGACTGGATTGTGCCTCTTGGTTGAGGGGGCTCAGTAGGAGGTGCATTTAACCAGAGTGGCATTGAGTGATCTCCATTCCTAATCCATTATTTTCTTCTCCCATTTTCCCATCTCAGCCCCAGCCCGCTCTCAAATGGAATGTAGAACATGTTATACACACTCAATCGATCTATAGTTTTATTGAGATGCTCATCAAGCAGGACACCAAAAGGTGAGGTAAGTCAACAAGTGGCGATTAAGCAATGGCAAACTTAGATGTTAAAATCCTTGTACCCTCTGTAACCCCAGGCATGAAAAGTGAAAATTGACCCCATTGGTCCAATTCAGCACAACCTGAAATGGAGGTTCTGAAGCTGGAGCTATCCTTGCAGATAAGAATTGATGGGTAAGAATTGATTGGTGAGGAGAGGTAGGATATTCTGTGGAGTGCTTTAGACCATCCTGCAGTGGTGAAAGGGTGCTATATAAATGCAAGCTCTTGCTTTCTTCTTGAGGTAAATTTGCACTCATCTGCTTTTGTACTGGGGAGTCTTTTTTTGAGTGAGGTGTCTGAAAACATTCCAAACTATAAACTGGATTCCGAAAGCCTATTTTCAAATATATAAATCCATTTTTCCTACTTAGAGTTGTGGAATCTGCACCATTCTGTCTAGGCCCCATTTTTGGGTCTGTCCATCTGTCTTCTTTAGATTTTGCCTCCCATAGATTTGAAATTTGCATCTGTTGTTGCGATGTGCATCACTCTCCACAGCCTTTGTGATCAAGCCACAATCCCACTGCCCCTTCAATCCCTTGCATTGCCCTTCAACTATCCCTCAGCAGTTTTAATTTTGGGACTTTCCAAGTGTTAGTAATCCTAGAGGGGGTGACTGATCCTGCCAGAGGCTAAGGTTGCCAAACTTCCAGAATTGTCCAGGAGTCCCAAGGAATTGAAGATTAATCTCCAGAACATTCCTGTAAGCAAACCAGGAGAAAAAGTATAAGGGGGACATTATAAATAAACCATTTCATTTGCATTTTCAATGAACACTTCCATTTATTAGTTGTAAAAATATTGGCGATGTGGAAACGGGGCTGTTTCACTCATAGTCAAGGTGAATCCAACTGAGTTACAAGGAATCTGTATCCTTTCCAATTGATCATGGGAAGGCAGTGCACCTGGAGGACAGACCAATGGCAGGAATGTGGGGCAGGGGCAGTTTGAGGCAGTAGGTCATGTGATGAAAACTCCAGGAATACATCTAACCGGAGTTGGCAACCCCTATCAGAGGCTGAACTTTGAGAAATTCCTGATAGCCTAGTCCTTTTTCCTGGCACATTGTCAATATTTGACCAGCAGGCCTCATCTAAGGATAAATATTGTCTCGGACACCAGGGATAATTTCCATGTTCTTCTTCGAGATAGTGCCATAGGTTCTTTTATGCCCACCTGAGAGGGCAGATGGGGTCTCGATTTAATGTCTCACATAAAAGACAGCACTTCTGACAGTGCAGTACTCCCTCAGTATTGCACTGAAGTATCAGCCTAGATTTTTGTGCTCAAGTCCTGGAGTGGGACATGATCCACACCCTTGTAACTCAGAGGGAAGAGTGCTACCAACTGAGCCACAGTGTGTGGCATAATATATGTGGTAAAGTTTATATCGTAAATGATGCCTGGTTCTCTCCAGTGTCCTGGCCAGTATTTGTCCCTCAATCAACATCACTAAAACTGATGTAAAAACAAAAAGTGCTGGAAATACTCAGCAGGTCAGGCAGCATCTGTGGAGAGAGAAACAGAGTTAACATTTCAGATCAATGACCTTTCATCAGAACTGGCAAAGGTGAGAAATATAATAGGTTTTGAGCAAGTGAAAGATGGGAGGGGGGAAAAAGAATAAAAGAGGTCTGTTTTAGGGCAGAGGGTGGGAGAGATTAAATGACAAAAATGGTATGGAATAAAAGGCAAAGGGAGTGGTAATAGTTGTAGTAAAAGACAAAGCATTTGCCCAGAGAGTGTGTTAATGGCAGAATAATGAACAGCTCTGTCCGAAAGCAAAAACATGAAAAACAAGTTTAAGACCAGTGCATAGTAAAAAAAATACACAATCAAAATGGGGGTTGTGGTCTGAAATTGTTAAACTCAATGTTGAGTCCAGAAGGCTGTAAAGTGCCAAATTGGAAAATGAGATGCTGTTCCTCAAGCCTGCGTTAAACTTCACTGGAACACTAAGGGCGTGAAAGCAGGGTGGTGAAATAAAATGGCAAGTAACCGGAAGCTCGGCGACATGCTTGCAGACTGAGCAGAGGTGTTCTGCAAAGCGGTCACGCAATATAGAGGAGACCGCATTGTGAGCAGCGAATACATTATACTAAATTGAAAAAAGTACAAGTAAATCGCTGCTTCACTTGGAAGGAGTGTTTGGGGCCTTGGATGGTGAGGGGAGAGGAGGTATTTCCAGCACTTTCTGTTTTTATTTCAGATTTCCGGCATCTGCAGTATTTCGCTTTCACTAAAACTGATTACCTGGCCATTATTACATTGTTGTTTATGGGAGTTTGCTGTCTGCAAATTAGCTACTGTGTTTCCTACATTGCAACAGTGACTTTTTTCTTTATGGGTTGTGAGCGTCGCTGGCATTGCCCATGTCTAATTGCATTTAGGACTACACTTGAAAAGTACTGAATTGGCTGTAAAGCGTTGTATTAGTGAAAGGTGCCAGATAAATGCAAGTCTTCCGTTATGTATTCTCTACTGAGTATAGTATGTATACCACGTGTACTGGACACTGTGAATGTGATGTTTGTTGGTGCGTTCTAACCCAAAAGCACAATTGGAATGGAGGGGAAAAAAACAAGGAATTTGAGTCAAACCACATGAGAGCGAGCAATTACAGGGAGCTGGGAGTCATCCAGAATCCCGTCATACACCGTTGCAGCCTAAATAAACCCTCCTATGGCGAGGGAGCCAGTCACAGAGACTGGGAGTGGATGTAAGATTTGTCCACGTCGGCACTACCGCAACATGGATCCCTCAGCGCTGGTACGGTGTGTAACATTTGAAGCATTTTTCTCCCCTCTTTAGGCCATGTCACTTTCGGTGGGAGATGTCTTTGATGAAGCAGACCGTGAGCAGGGTGAAATCAGCCTTTCTGCCCAGACTGCTTCTTCTTTCCTCGCTGAATTGGCTAAGATTTATTTCTGACATTTTTCACATAGCAGTTTGCACAGATATAGACACCGGACAGTGTGCGACTCTGTAACAAAACTCAACCGAATTTCTTCTGACAAGGATCAGTCGCTAATTTGTTTGCAAAATATTGAGAAATAAAACTAGAAGATAGTTCAGTAAAAATGGAACTAAACGATTGCCTGTTCCTTCCTAGTGTGTGTCGGAGGAAGGAAACAAAATTCAAGAAAACTTGTAAAGTTGTAACAAAAATAACAGCGTCAGATGGTGTCAGTCGGTAGAATTGTAGATTTTAATTTGATTGAAAAGTTCGGCAGTTTTTGCAAGTCCTGATTTGGGCTGGGCTGAAACTGATTTTTGTTGATATATTTGTTGAAATGCAAAGAAAACCTTTAGGTTTATTCCAACCAAAATGTGATTTCAAAAAAAAGTCTGTCTGATGAGTTTATCCCTGACTTCCCCTGAAGATCTACCGTACAAAGGTCTCCCAAGCCGAAGGTTCTGTCATACACTTCGGCTCTGTAACTGAGAAAAGTCAGTGCATGACAGAACTTTGTTTTGGAAGGACCCCAACCACAAACTAAAAGCAGGCGAACTGACTAAAGGCTGCAAACTCTCCCAGCTGTTAAACAGAAGGCAATTTTTACCTTTTTAAATTTTTTTTCTAGAAAGTTAACTTTTTTATTGATACAAAGATTGTTAATTTATTTATACGTGTATCTAGACATCAAGAAGTTAACTTTGTTACAAAGTTTGTTACCTCATTGATCTACATGTATTCAAAAACATTTTTGGTTACAAAGTTTGCTACTTCAAGAGCGGAAAGGATATCCAGAAGGTATTTTAAGGTTTTTTAAATGGAGTTTTTGACTTGCTCAGTGAATGATTTTGAGTTATCTGTGTGAAGTTGTGATGATCTTCTGACTCAGTCTGTGATGTGGCGTTGGCGGAGACACGTGTAACGCTTCCGGGCAGCCTGTGTTCAGAGAAATGCTGGTTGATGAGAATTGTAGGTTAATGTCTGGATTAGTCAAGGAGAGTCAACCATTCCAAGCACCGTCACTAAACACAGTTTAAATGCTGACTTTATAAGGGTGGGGCACCAGATTACTTTTAAACAAAATGTGTAGAGCTCCGTTCAAATCTCATTTCTTTATTTTAGAAAAAATGTCCAAGGGGATAGACGGAGGAAGGATTAGGTTTAATTTTTATTGCTGGTAATTAAGTTCTCTGCCAAGTTTAAAAACTAGCAAGAATGTTGTTTACACATGTAACCGTCACTGTATTTCCATTCATTGTATGGAACACATTTTGAGACCAGAAAGTGCTAATAATAAACGGAGAGCCCATTGACACCACTGAGCCAATGAGTTGCAGGCCGGGCAGGATTTACAGAAAGCAAAATCTATTTAGAGTCTATCTTTTTTTAAAAAAAAGTCTGTAGCACGAACAACTTAGTGACTGAAGCTGCAGTAGCATCTCCTGATTTAATACAATGCATGGAGGATAGTTACATACACATTGTGTATAAAACCAATCTCAGTTCTAGCAGTGGTTGACGGGGCAATTAGCTAAATATCATTCTAGTTAAGCCCCATATAAATAAATATAAGGGCTGGGCTTCACGTCATCAGGTACAAAAGTAGGTTGAAAATATTAAATTTCACTGAAACATTAAATGAACTTTCTGGCCCTTAACATCAATTTTCATTTATATAGTGCCTTTTAATGTAACAAAACATCCCAAGTCGCTTCACAGAAGCGACATTGGAAAAAAACATTTGACACTGAGCCAAAGAAGGAGACATTAGGACGGAAGACTAAAAGCTTGGTCGAAAGAAAAGAAAAGCACAAAGAAGTTTAGGGAAGGAATTCCAGAGCTTAGGGCTGAGGCAACTGAGAGCTCGGTTGCCAATGATGCAGTGAATAAAATCCGGGATGAACAAGAGACCAAAATTGGAGGAGCATAGAGATCTCTGAGGGATTGTAGGAATGGAGGAGGTTACAGAGCAATGACTGGACAAGGCCATGGAAGAATTTGAAAATGAGGATGAAAATTTTACAATTGATTGAATAGTCCTGAAATCGCCTTGGCTGGTAAACTGATACCCCAGATAGAGACGATTGGCAGAGTGTTAGGTCTTGGGTGGAAGTTGGACTTGCTCCAAGTCACTTTTTCTCTTGCTCAGAGAGAGAGTAGATTCACCTCAGAGGGACCTTGACCAACCCACTTTTACTCTGTAGATGTTTACTGATCTGTGTATTTCCTGTGGTTTCAGTTTTTGTTTCAAACTTCCAGTATCTGCAATTATCCTTTTTCCTACTTTTAATCAGTGTATTCACCACCTTATGACCCCGAACTTAAGGTGAGAATTTACTGCATAGACCAGTGTCCGACCGAACCTTGCAATGCTGTACACTAATGTTCTGAGTCACTAGTGCAATGCACCAGACATTAAGGACACCTCAGCACACAATGTATATGAAATCCCATCTAGCAGACATGTACACACTTCATCGTAGTTTTGTACCCAAACCATTGTAAATGGCCAATGGATCTTGCCATACATGGGCTACACAGTTAAAAACTATTAGTGGATTATCCTTCAGTGATTAACAACATTTAATGGGAGTACAGCCTCATCAAATGGCATGACATACTTTTGTTTTACAATACGAACAATGTTCATGCGATCCTTGAACTTGGGTCTATCCCACGTGCCCTGTGGGACTCCGTAAAGCCTTTGAGTGTTACGGACAAGTTGTCATTGTGTAACAGTGTGGATTCATATAATCCCAAAGATTATACACATTGGAAATAGGAAAAGGAAATGTCAGAATGACCTGTTAATCTTTGCATCCTGGCCCCTGGCTACACAACGCATCTGTTAAGTCAGTTTGCATCCAAAGTTAAAACAAAACCTTGCTCCCACTTTCAGAAAGAAAGGCTTGCATTTATATAGCACCTTCCACAACTTCAGAACATCCCAAAGCATGTTGCAGGCAGTTAAGTGCTATTTAAAAGTGTTGTAATGTAGGAAAAAACAGCAGCCAATTTGCACACAATAATCACTCACAAACAGCAATGACCAGATAATCTATTTTAGGTGTGGGTTAAAAGATAAATATTGGCCATGACACTGGGGAAAACTCCCCTTCTGTTCAGTTAGTGCCGTGGAATCTGTTGCGTCCACCTGAGAAGGCAGATGGGGCCTCAGTTTTGCCTAGATTTTGTGCTCACATTGCTTTGAGTGGGGCTTGAACCCAGGACCTTTCTGATTCGAGGTGAGAGTGCTACAACTCTGATCACCACAGGCTGAAATATTCCACATAGGGTCTGATGGTCACTTGAGCAAGAGCTTGGTAAAGAGATGTACGAGTAAGCGTGTTCTGTATTTCAGTAAAACTGGGATTAGCTCAAAAGTCAAGGCAAAGTGGGGACAGAGTCCTTGTGCTTCCAGCACCCACTCCCTGTCCCCACCTTCCCTTGTCTTGGGTCTTTCATTTGTGTTGCTTTTTACCTGATCGTTTTGTCAGCCAGGCCTTTGAAAGTTGTGTCTCTGAATGGGCAGCTCCTCTGGTTTAATGCCAAATGGAGAGGCTCAGTAAATATTGTGTTACAAAACATGTTTGCTTTTCATGGTTTGCAGTTCCTGAAGGACATCACCACTGAGAACTTCGCTTCCTGCATAATTACATCCCATTTATATCTGAGTTTGTGCCATCTTAGGGAGCCATTCTAAGACGCCACTGCAAAACCAAGAGATATTTCTGCACAATTGTGTTCATGCTGTGATTGTGACTTTAAGGGCCCTATTTTAACTGTGACCTCCCTCAAATCTAGTGAAAATTGGGCTGGGTGGGGGTGGTGTGACAGTTAAAATGAGTGGAACATCTTTGCCACCTCCCCCACCCCATTATCCTGCTGCCTTCCTGTAGGTTTCCCATATTACCCTTCCCTTCTGAGCAGTCAAGTGTAAAGGCCTGCTCGGGTCTGCAAAAATAAAACCCGACCCGAGCCCAACAGAACCACATCTGACCCGAGCCCGACCCGGCCCGAAACCTTCCATTTTTTCCTGTGCCCGACCTGACCATCAGTTAACTTACCTTCCATTTTTCACTTTTTGTTGCTGATCTGCACAAGCTTAAAATAACTAACAAAACAACCTTTCTAGTCCAAAAATTAAATTAACATTGGAGCCACTTACCTGTGATAGAGCGTGTCCGACACGAGCCCAAATGCCGGACCGGAAGTGCAACCGACCCGACCCCGACATGTCGTCCGGTCCTGTCGGGTTCGGTCACTTAGCTGGCCTTTAATCAAATGGGACAACTGCCATAAGGTGTCGGGGGTCTGCTGTAAGTATGCAGATTCGGTCCCCATTGGCGACTTTTGTTGGAGGCTTGTGTTTGGTTGGGGGTGGGGGGGAAGCAGTGACAGGTTCACGCCCCAGGCCCCCCCATCACCATTATTTTTCCCCATTCACCTGAGAGGACAAACGGGGCCTTGGTTTAACATCTCATCTGCGTGACAGCACCTCTGACACTGTAGCTCTCCCTTAATACTGTGCTGGGTGTGTCGGCCTGCAATATAGGCTCAAGTCTCTGGAGTGAGACTTGAACCCACAATCTTCTGACTCTGACAGTGTCGCTCTTGGTTCTCATGGTACTGGTACGCAAGGCTGAAGAGCTGTCACTCTCACTCCCTCAGCCAGTTTCTAGGTCCCCTGCAGGGACTCGGGATGGAGATTAGCATGGGACAAAAATATAGCAGCAGGCAGATTCACCCATGGGCATTAAAGAGACATTCCATCAGTAATGTGATGGGGCATTGACAGAAAACTCAAACCATGCTGGGAGTGGGGAGCTCTAATCAATTTTTAAAATCAAACACTGGTCATGCATCTGGATGAAAATGTTCGTTCTTTGTCTTTTTCCTTGTCTTGTGGTTTCAGGAGCCATCTCTCTACACTGTCAAAGCAATCATTATCCTGGACAATGATGGGGAGCGTCTGCACGCTAAGGTAACTCCTGAAGATAGCTGTTTGAAGAGGCAGTTCTTTCCTCAGTAACATCCATGGGAATGATCCTATATTTCTTTCTCCTTCTCTTTCTCATTTTTCTCTCTCTCCACAGTATTATGATGATACCTATCCTTCCACCAAGCAACAGAGAAGTTTTGAAAAGAATATTTTCAGCAAGACACATAAAAATGACAGTAAGTGGGCCCACCCTCCCCTACCAGTGTTATTGCTAAACTTAAGGCTTAACCTTCTAATCGCTCTTCCTTCATCTCTGCCCTTCTCTTGTTGCTATTACTGGACAGAAATCAAGAGTGGACACCCTGAGATCCATTCTAGTGCCTATAATACTGCCTGCCTGTAATCAACTGGCTCAGCACTGACCAGAGACAAGGCCCTGGTTTGTAAGACTCAGTATCTTGCTGAGTGGAAAATTGACCCACTGAACCATTGGGGTGAGAATGCTATAGATGATCTTTTTAAAAAAACTTGAATTATTTTTAATTCATTCTTGGAATGTGAGTATTGCTGGCAAAGCTGGCATTAATATTGCCCTTGAAGCTGGTGGTGAGCCACTGGCTTGAACTGCTGTAGTTTGTGTGGGGTAGGTACACCCACAGTGCTGTTGGAGAGGGAGTTCCAGGCTTTTGACCTGACCCAGTGACAACGAAGGAATGGCGATAAAGTTCCAGATGAGGATGATATGACTTGGGGAACTTGCAGGTGGTGGTGTTCCCATACGTCTGCTGCTCTTGTTCTTCTGGGTGGTAGAGGTTGCAGATTTGGAAGGTATTGTTGAAGTTACGTTGGAGAGTTGCTACAGTGCATCTTGTAGATGGTACACACTACTGCCACTGTGCACCAGTGGTAGAGGGAATGAATGTCACCCATTCACCAGCTTAAGCTTGAATTGGAAAACAGTTCAAAGATACAGGGACCAGGAAAAGGTCACTGAGGGTTTGTGAGCTCAATATATTGAGAACAGGTGGCTGATGATCTGATATCAAGTTTGTTTATGTGCAGAGAGTTGACATGTGACTTTTTAAAACTGAGATTATGAAATCCCTCCCTTGTCTAACAGTAGATGGTGACAGATTGAGCTCAGCTTGCGATACGTATGAGATCATCCACTTTAGACCTGAGAAATATAGAACAGAGTATTTTCTGACTGGTGAGAAGCTGGGAATTGTGGAGGAGCAGAGAGATTTAGGATCCAAGTAAGAAATCACAAAATTAGTGGACAGCTACAAAGAATTATTTAAAAGGTTAGTGGAATGTTGGCCTTTATCTCGAAGGCTGGATTACAAAGGGGTGGAAGCTAGGTGTTCATTTTACACAGTCTTGGTCAGACCCATCTGGAGTAAATGTGTTCAGTTCTGGGCACTGTATCTCAGGAAGAATATATTAGTTTTGGAGCGGGTGCAGCACGCATACACCAGAATGATATTGGGATTAAAAAGGGTTAAGTTATGAAGACTGTTGATTAGAGTAGGACCAAAGCAAAATACTGCTGATGCTGGAAATCTAAAATATAAACAGAAAATACTGGAAATACTCCGCAGGGTCCGGCAGCATCTGTGGGTCTTGCCCACTTCCTGCCAATTCCGGACATCCGTGTGCCAGTTGTAACTGAGAATTGGGGAGAATAGAGTTATTCAATCGTTACAGAATTCCTTGTCTCTAAAGCAATGCTTAGAGGTAAAAGTAATCTCTCTTTTTCCAATTCTGATGGAAGGTCATTGACCTGAAACATTAACTTTGTTTCTCTCTCCACTGCCTGACCTGCTGAGTATATCCAGCATTTCTTCTTTTTATTGCATAGACTAGGCTTGTATTCCCTGGACTACATAGAAGATTAAGGGATGATCTAATTGAGGTATTTAAGATGATTTAAATGAATGAGCATTTCTCCCTTTTTCCTCTGGTGGGAGGTTCCAGAACAAGGGGGCATAACTTTTAAAATTTAGAGTTGGAACATTCAGGGATGATGTCAGGAAGCACTCTTCCACATAAGAGGAATGGAAATCTGGAACACTTTTTTTTTTTTTGTTTTCCCCTCTTCCTGCCCCCCCCACCCCCCCCCCCCCCAAAAAAAAACAAAAAACAAATCTGAGACTGGGGTTCAGTTGAAAATGTCAGAACTAAGATTGATAGATTTTTGTTGGGTAAGGGGATTGAGGGATACAGAACCAAAGTGGGTAGAGGGTGTTAAGATAGAGATCAGGTTAAAAATGAAGACTAGGCACAATGGTGAGAGGAGAAACTGGAGGAATAGAAGTGTTTGATCCCAGTGGAATGCTGACCCTCTCTATCCTTTTGGCTGAAACAGGTGAAATTGCATTCCTGGAGGGATTGACCATCATCTATAAAAGTTCTGTCGATCTGTACTTCTACATTGTAGGGAATTCACAGGAAAATGAGGTAAAAAAAAATGCAACCCTTTCTTTTGCTGAGTAAGTGAAATGCTGCAGACATGTTGGGAAGCACTAAGTGAAGTGGAGGCGGTGGTGTAGTGGTAATGTCACAGGACTGGTGGCCCAGAGGCCCAGGCTAATGCTCTGGGGACATGGGTTTGAATCGGCAGATGGTGAAATTTGAATTCAATTAATAAATCTGGAATTAAAAAGCTAGTCTAGTGTGACCATGAAACCATTGTCGATTGTTGTAAAAACCCATCTGGTTTACTAATGTCCTTTAGGGAAGGAAATCTGCCGTCCTTACCTAGTCTGGCCTATATGTGACTCCAGATCCACAGCAATGTGGTTGACTCTTAAAATGCCCTCTGAAATGGCCACTCAGGGCAATTAGGGACGGGCAATAAATGCTGGCCGAGCCCACATCCCATGAACGAATTTTTAAAAAAGTCAAAACACCTCCACCCAGGGTAGGCGGAGTTGTTGCCTATTCGTTCTGACAGTCTCCTGGTAGAATAGCTCAAAGCAACACTGGCAGGAGCTTCACAAGAATCTCTCATTTTCCTGCCACTCTTTCTGACAACAGGTATGAGGATCATCGAGCATTAGCATTCATCCTTTACTATAGGGACCAGGAATTCTGTAATGCTCAATACTGCAGAGAAACATTGTAACAGTACTATAGCAAGAAATAGTGACATAATTATAGTAAGATAGTAAAATGGAGTAGAATTTAAAAAGTAGGACCGAGCAACATAATTAAAAAGTAATATAGAGTAACAGTAAAGTAGCAAGATAGTTAAGAGTAACAGAGGTACATAGTAATGGATTAAACAGAGATGACTGTGACTTTGCAACAGTACAAAGCTGGTGAGAAAGAGCCAGAAGCCTATTTTATATCTTCCTGATTGACTTCAGTGGAAAGAAAAATGGGAAGAGATGTAAATTGGGCAGCTGATTCGCTGTTGTAAGTTTTACAGTATCGTCCAAAATCTAACCGTGTGTGATTACTGTGCGAGTTCTTAATCCTTTCTAATGATACTGCTTTGTGCACATTTTTAACCCATTTATTTTAAGGAGGTTGTAACACTTGTTTGTTTAAAAAAAAAAACGAATGTCATATAGATCTGTACACTAATACTACAGACAGTTATTTCTAGGTTAGAGAATCACATACATCTCTGACTGGACATCATTGTTGTATCTTACCTGTTCAATTATCTCCTCTCTTTCCCGTGAGATATCTCTCACCCATTTATAAAACGTGACAACCATCAAACCTTTCAGACACGGCAGCTTGTTCATTATTTCTGCAACTCTTTGTTTCCCGCTATCTGACCTACACTGGGAGCTTGCTGCATATATTCATAGTGTTACGGCCAAGGTGAGGAGGGGGGTCACAGTCTCCTGTCTTGCCCTTCCTTTTATTTGACTGCAACATAGTTTATTCTTTTTAAACAACAATGGTGCTTACCACCTCGGTGAGTGTTTTATCTTTTATCTTTAATGTAATTGATTGATTGTGAAAGAACCAGACAGGTTTTCTTGAGTTTAAACAAGAGGTAAGTTTATTATACTCCAGCTAAACCTGATCTAAAATAATAAAAGACGCTACACATTCACGTGTGCACACACAAACATTCACACGAGGATCACACAAGTAGACTACAAAGTGGAAAGTAGTTTTTTTTTTGGTTGGATTAGAGTCCAAAATAAATAAAAGTTAAATACACAGTCTGAGGTTGGATGATTCAGTGGTTGTCCAGCTGGAGTTGTATTCCTGAAGTCTTTGGCTAGTCAAAGTGCACTTTGTGGCTGGCCCACTTTGCTCAGGGTTTTCTTTGAAGGCAGACTGGTGGGTGGTGCTCTTTCCCTGGCTGTAGTAGTCTGTAGGCTTGGAGGGTCCACAGTTGCAGACAGTTTTCAAACTTGTTCCTTTTCTGGAGAGGGAGAAAAGGAGGCACGCAGCCTTCTCTGCTGCTGCACACTCAGTTACTGCTTGTCTCTTGTCTGTGTAACAAAACTCCCAGTTTTCAGAGATGGACTGTCACATGACTGCCTCTGGAACCTTCTAATGAGATACAACGTTCAGAATTGGCTCCACAGGCCCAGGGTGCCAATATTTACACTCTGAGCGGTTTGCTTTTTCCAAGTCCATGTGTCAGAATGCCTTGACTCTCGTGCTAATGAAGCAATCCTAGGTAATTCAATTACTTGGAGCAAGCCATTGTTCTGGGTCCAGGGCTTCTCCGACTTCTGGCTCTGCTTGGGCCTTGGAATGTGCAGAGGTGTTTCAGTTGCAAATTGCAGTGGCCATCTTGGCTGCCAGGTTTTTTAAAAAGTTAACTGTAGGATCTTCTCCATTAAAAGTCTATTGTACGTTTCCAACTGATGAAATAATATTTCTCATTTGGTTTGGTGTTTTCTTGAATAGTTTTACTAAAGACAGTGGGGTAGGAATTCCAGAGGCCCATTGCACTACCCAGATCCTGGGGTCAAGTGAGGTTTCTGCCTGTTCCATTGGCCTGACTCAGGTTCCAAATCCTGGGGACAAAGTCATTTAAATCCGATGAGGGAGAAAGGAATAGAAGGATATGTTGATGAGAGGAGGGGAAGTAAATAGAGTGGACGAGGGTCATGTGAAGTATAAACGCCTTCATAGACATGTTGAGCTCACTCAAAACTCTGCTGCCCATGTCCTAACCTACACCCAGTCCCATTCACCCATGACCCCCTGTGCTTGCTGACTTACATTTGCTTCCTGTTCAGCAATGCCTCCATTTTAAAATTCTCATCCTTGTTTTCAAATCCTTCCATGGCCTCACCCCTCCCTATTTCTCTCATCTCCTGCAGCGCTGAAACCCTCCAAGGTATCTGCGTTCCTCCAATTTTGGCCTCCCATGTGCATCCTGAATTTCCTTTGCCCCATCATTGGCTGTTTGTGACCAACACTCTGAAATTACCTCCTTCTTCTCCATTTTAAAATCCAGCTCTAAGCTATTCACAGACTCTCCTAATACCTATTCCTTTGGGTTTAGAATCCATTCTTTTTTGCCTGATTATCCTTCACTGAGGCAACTTGGGGTGCTTTTCAATGTTAAAGATGCTATATAGATTCAAGATGTTGTTGCATCAGCGTAAGTGTGTTTTTTCTGTCTAAAATATATTGGTCTCATTACATGAAGTGCATTCAGTTACAATATCATGGGCACCAATGTGATGTGTAACAGAATCTGTTTGTTTACAGCTCATGTTAATGGCTGTTCTCAACTGCCTGTTTGACTCTCTGAGCCAAATGCTACGGTAAGTGAGACTTTAAAACTCTGGTCCATAAATTTTTTTTATTCATGGAATGTGGGTGTTGCTGACTAGGCCAGCATTTATTGCCCATCCCTAATCGCTCTTGAGAAGGTGGTGTTGAGCCTTTAACCTGTGTTACTACAACTCAGTGAAAATATCCTATCTCCAATTTCCTCCATTCCCTGCCCACCATTTTTAAATTTTTTTCCTCCCCTTCCTGGCCTTTTGTCTCTGGCTGAACTGAACTATTTGTAACCTTGACCCCCTATTTAATCCTGAGCTGAGCTTCAGAATCCATATTCACATCACCACAAAGATCACCTCCGTAACATCTCCCATCTCCGTCCCTGCTTCAGCTCATCTGCTACTGAAACATGCCTTTGTTACCTCTAGACTTAACTGTTCCAATGCTTTCCTGGCCAGCCTCCCATCTTCAACACTGAATAAACTTAAGCTCATCCAAATCTCTACTGCCTATATCCTAACTCCCATCACCCATTGGCCCTGTGGTTGCTGACCTACATTTGGCTCCTGATCCAGCAACCCCTTTTTTTTTAAATTCTCATCCTTGTCCTTCCTTCAACTGTGTTCCTATAATTTTGTATCTTGTGTATCCCCTGCTCCCTTCACCCCACCATTGGTGGCCATGCCTTCATCCATCTAGGCCCGAACATGTAGAATTTCCTCCAGCTCTCATTTTAAGACCCTCCTTAAAACCGACCTCTTTGACTGAGCTTTTGGTCACCTGTCCTAATATCTCCTTATGTGGCTCAGTGTCAAATTTTGTTTGAAGCTCCCGTGAAGTACCTCAGGACATTTTGATATGTTTAAGGTGTTATATAAATGCTAGTTGTTGTAGCAATTGTAATTCCCTAGAATCAATCATGGTCCAAATTGGGGAGATCATCAGTAATAAAATAATAAACTTTAACTTGTTTTTTTTTGCTGGTCCATATTATATTTTTCAGGAAAAATGTTGAGAAGAAATCTCTAATGGAGAACATGGATGGGGTCCTGCTTATCATGGATGAGATTGTGGATGGAGGGTGAGGTCATTTTAACATACATTTTGCACTTTTTCAGACAAATCCACTCTTGGGGAAATTGTAGACCCGCAGCCTGTGAGTTTCTGATTTTAATGGTTAAGTTACAAGGACAGGCTGCACTAACATGGCTTGTATGCTTTTGAGTTTAGAAGATTAAAGGTGATCTAATCAAGGTATTTTAAAATGATTAAAGGATTTGACAGGGTAGATAGAGAAACTGAAAAAGTGCTGGGAATACTCAGCAGGGAAGCAAAGTTAGCGTTTCAGGTCAGTGACCTTTCATCAGAACTGGCAAAGGTTACAAATGTAAATTAACTTTGCTTCTCTCTCCACAGATGCTGCCAGACCTGCTGAGTTTTTCCAGCACTTTTTTGGTTTTATTTCAGATTTCCAGCATCTGCAGTATTTCGCTTTTATTTTAGATGGATAAACTATTTCCTTTAGTGGGCCAATCCAGAACAAGGGGGCGTCACCTTAAAATTAGAGCTGGGTTGTTCAGGGGTGATGTCAGGAAGTACTTCTTCATAAAGTGTAGTGGAAATCTGAGTGACTGTGTGAGGGAGCTGGATTAACATCAATCAATTACATACTCAAACCATATTTTCTACATTTTGCACTGTGTTTTTACTTTTGATTCTGACAGGGTCATTCTGGAGAGTGATCCCCAGCAGGTTATTCAGAAAGTGAATTTTCGGGTAAGTGTCTGTTCTAGAATATTACTTGTATTCCACACCCTCTTTTTGCTCTCTCCTGTTTGGGGCGACTATATCTTCATTCTTTTTTTTTTCTCTCTCTCTCTCTTTTTCTCTTTCTGTCCATCTCTTTTGGTGCCAGGCGGTCTCTGAATCAGCCTATGGTTTTGTTCTCTTTGACTATCTGACGAGCAGCGGGAACAGTGATGACCAGTCTCGTCAACCTCTGAATTAATGGTGGGCAGCGCAGGTACACATGTGTCCGGGTCTATCCTCACTGCATGCTGTTGCATGGAAGTGTCTGTCAGCCTGATCAGGAGTTTGCCTTTATCTGGCTATTTACACAACATCTCGAGGACCAGTATAGATGCTGTTAGCTGATCTCAGCTGAGGAGGGGGGGAAGGATGGGAGGTTATGCAGACAGGGTGAAATGAAGTAGTGGTGGGAGGAAGCTCATGTGGAGCATGAATGAATTGGGCTGAATTGCCTGTTAGTTTACAACATAGAAATGTTACATTTCTATAGCGCCTTTCACAACCTCAAACTTCCCAGAGCACATTACAGCCAAAGAAGTACTTTTTGAAGTGTATTTACTGTTATAATGTAGGAAACATGGCAACCTATTTGAAGTTTAGTTTAGTTTAGAGATACAGCACTGAAACAGGCCCTTCGGCCCACCGAGTCTGTGCCGACCATCAACCACCCATTTATACTAATCCTACACTAATTCCATGTTCCTGCCACATCCCCACCTATCCCTATATTTCCCTACCACCTACCTATACTAGGGGCAATTTATAATGGCCAATTTACCTATCAACCTGCAAGCCCTGCAACCTGCAAGATCCCACAAACAGCAATGTGATATTGACCAGATAATTTTGTTTTTGTGATGTTGATTTTTGAGGGATAAACATTGGTCCGGACACTGGGGAGAATCCCCCTGCTCTCGTTCGAAATAGTGCCATGGAATCTTTTGCATCCACCTGGGAGGGCAGACGCTTCAATGTCTTGTCTGAAAAACAGCAACTCCAACAGTGCAGCACTCCCTCAGTACTACGCTGGGAATGTCAACCTGGATTAAGTGCTGGAGGCTCGAGTTGGGCTTGAACCTACAGCCTTTTGCCTGTTGAGGTGAGAATGTTGCCCACTGAGCCCAGTCTGACACTTTAAGGGGTTTACAATTGATCTTTTGGGGCCCCTAGGCTGTGGAGAAGGGAAAGTCTTGAATGCGGTTCCTGTTCCTGATCACTGTCCAGTGACCACCCCCAGCCCCAGCTAGAATGTGTGTATCTGGGTTGGTCTTGGGTATGATGCCCTTGCAGTTGAACAGCCTGTTGGCTGCAGTCTAGGCTTGCATGTGGATAATGGCCCCTGGGGTGAGGGGAGTAACTGTCTGTTTTGGAAATGCAGTTATCAAATTTTGTTTGATTATGCTGCTGTGAAGCACCTTGGGATGTTTTGCTACATTTATAGGTGCTATATCAATGCAAGTTGTTGGTCGAGGTGCTAACTCATGATGCAACTAGAAGTTGAGTAGCCATGAATGGGTTAAGATTCTAATGGAGCTTACATCCTGTGTATCACATCCAGAGTGCAATGTGATTCTTGTGTGGGAGATGAAAGGTCAAAGTAAATAATAAACCAGCCCTGGAAATCTAATATAAATACAGCAAATACTGGAAGCTCACAGCAGATCATCAGTGTAGGTCAAGGGACAAACACAGGTCGACAATTTTAGGCATAAGAATTCTTCCAAGCTGGCAGTATTCTGTAAATAGCCAATCACTGCAGTGTCTGATTTAATTGATGTCTTTAAGATCTCTGCATTCCTTCAATTCTGGCCTCTTGAGAATCCCGGATCTTTAATCGTTCCACCATTGGCAGCAGTGCCTTCAGTTACCTAAGCTCTGGAATTTCCCCCCTAAACCTCCATCTCTTTTTTGTGATCTTTAAATCCTTTTTTATGTTTCTGATCTTTTGCACCACCCAGAATGCATTAACTACGTGTTTTTGAATACAATACCTGCAAGTTTCTCTAAACTCATCTGAAGTGTCATTTCTCTGAGTTGGACAGCAGAACAGTAGCAGATGAAATTTTAATACAGGCGGGTGTAGAGTACTAGAAATGTGAAGAATAAATGGGCAACACATGTCCTGTAATGAACTAGTTCAGGAGGAAACTGAGAGAGTTAGGGCCCTTGTACATTTAACACTCCCCATCACTAACCAATACCCATCAACCATCAACAATGGGAGAATATTTAGAACATCTTTAGGACGTCCCAAAGCATTTCACAGCCAATTAAGTACTTTTTGAAATGCAGTTCTTGGGAACTGGGTGCAAAGCCATACTTATGTCTATTCTGTTGCTTTATGAAAGTGGCTGTGGGTTGCCTTGAACTTGTTTGATATCTGCCGTCATGCTGCATATCTTGGCTTTGTGCTGCTTCACACTGCTGCACTCGAGTGCAAACTCTCCCTGGCAGACTCCTCCTGGTCCCCAAGGCCTTCCCATTTGGCTCAACTCCCAAGTTTTTGCCAGAGCAACAGCAAGTCTGTCTGGGCTGTCTCGGTTCTGATAACATCTCGTTCGCACATGTCCCAGCAGGTCTTGGACAGGCTGCCCCCCCACCCCCCACCTCTCCCAGGCCCCAAGCTGCATCATCTCCAACATACAGGCTCTATAAAGAAAAGTTAAAGATTGAAATTGAATCATAAAGCAGCACGTGCAGCATACAGGGAAAGTATAACCCCCACAGAAAGGCAAGACTTGTGTGTGTATATACACAAAGACAGAGAGAGCGCATGAGTCAGACAAGCTAGACGTAGAAAATGAAAATAGGAAAGAACTTATGGAGTGTGAGTGGAAGACAGTCTGACAGAATCAGGTAAAGAGTTAAAGTGGGGCATCAGATCATAAGAAATGGCAGCAGGATTAGGCTATTCAGCCCCTCGAGCCTGCTCCACCGTTCAATAAGATCATAGTTGACCCGATTGTGACCTTAACTACATTTTCCTGCCTGCCCCCCATAACCCTCTGCCCCCTTGTTGATCAAAAATCTGTCTAACTCAGCCTTGAATATGTTCAATGATCCAGCCTCCACTGCTCTCTGGGGAAGAGAATTCCAAAGATTAATGACCCTCAGGGAAGAAATTCCTCCTCATCTCCTCCTTTTTATTTTTTAACGGTCCCGTAGTTCTCTCTTTCCCCCCATGAGGGGAACCATCTTCCCAGCATCCACCTGGTCCAGTCTCCTCAGAATTTTGTTTCAATAAAATCACCTTGCATTCTTCTAAACTCCAATGAGTATAGGCCCAAATCTGCTCAACCTTTCCTCATAAGAAAACCCCTTCATCCCAGGAATCAATCGAGTGAACCTTTTTTGAACTGCTTCCAATGCAATCATATCCTTCCTGAAGTAAGGAGACCAAAACTGTACACAGTACTCCAGATGTGGCCTCACCAACGCCCTGTACAACTGTAGCAAAACTTGCCTACTTTTATATTCCATCCCCCTTGCAATTAAGCCCAACGTTCCACTTGCCTTCCCAATCACTTGCTGAGTGCTTGGGGCCCCAGCTATTCACAATATATATTGATAACTTGGGTGAGGGAACTAAATGTAACATTTCCAAGTTTGCAGACGACACAAAGCTTGGGGGGTGGGGGGGGGGGGGGGGGGTGAAATGTCAGCTGTGAAGAGGATGCAAAGAGGCTCCAATGCGATTTGGACAAGTTTAGTGAATGGGCAAATGCATGGCAGATGCAGTGTAACATGGATAAATGTGAGATTATCCACTTTTTGGTTGTAAAAACAGAAAGGCAGATTATTATCTGAATGGTGATAGATTGGGAAAGGGGGAGGTGCAATGAGACCTGGGTGTCTTTGTACACCAGTCACTGAAAGCAAGCATTCAGGTGCAGCAAGCAATTGGGAAGGCGAATAGTATGTTGGCCTTCATTGCAAGAGGATTTGCGTACAGGAGCAAGGATGTCTTACTGCGGTTGTACAGGGCCTTGGTGAGACCACATCTGGAGTACTGTGTGCAGTTTTGGTTTCCTTATTTGAGGAAGGATGTTCTTGCCTTGGAGGGAGTGCAGAGAAGATTTACTAGGCTGATTCCTGGGATGGCAGGATTGACGTATGAGGAGAGATTGGGTTGACTAGGCCTATATTCACTAGAGTTTAGAAGAATGGGAGGGAATCTCATAGAAACCTATAAATTCTAACAGGACTAGACAAGTAAGATGCAGGGAGGATGTTCCCGATGGCGGGGGAGTCCAGAACCAGGGGTCATAATCTCAGGATACAGGTTATGCCATTTAGAACCGAGATGAGAAATTTCTTCACTCAGAGGGTGGTGAAACTGTGGAATTCTCTACCGTAGAAGGCAGTGGAGGCCAAGTCATGAAATATATTCAAGAAGGGGATATATATATTTCTTAATGCCAAAGGGATATGGGGAGAAAGCGGGAACAGGGCAGTGAATTAGACTATCAGCCATGATCTTTTTTTGAATGGCGGAGCAGGCCCGAAGGGCCGAATGGCCTACTCCTGCTCCTATTTTCTATGTTTCTATGTACCTACATGCTATGTACCACGACACCCAGATCCCTCTGTGCCACAGATTTCTGCAGTCTCTCCATTTAAGTAATATCATGCTTTTCTATTCTTCCTGCCAAAGTGGACAAGCTCACATTTTCCCACATTATACTCATCTGCCAAATTTTTGCCCACTCGCTTAACCTATCTATATCTCTTTGCAGACTCTGTCCTGCTCACAACTTGCTTTCCTACCTATCTTTGTGTCATCAGCAAATTTAGCAACCATACACTCAGTCCTTTCATCCAAGTCATTGATGTAGATTGTAAATAGTTGAGGCCCCAGCACTGATCCCTGTGGCACTCCAAGTTAAAGCTTGCCAACCCAAAAATGACCCATTTATCCTGACTGTATGCTTCCTGTAAGAACAAAGAAAATTACAGCACAGGAACAGGCCCTTCGGCCCTCCAAGCCTGCGCCGATCCAGATCCTCTATCTAAACATGTCGCCTATTTTCTAAGGGTCTGTATCTCTTTGCTTCCTGCCCATTCATGTATCTGTCTAGATACATCTTAAAAGACGCTATCGTGCCCGCGTCTACCACCTCCGCTGGCAACGCGTTCCAGGCACCCACCACCCTCTGCGTAAAGAACTTTCCACGCATATCCCCCCTAAACTTTACCCCTCTCACTTTGAACTCGTGACCCCTAGTAATTGAATCCCCCACTCTGGGGGAAAAAGCTTCTTGCTATCCACCCTGTCTATACCTCTCATGATTTTGTACACCTCAATCAGGTCCCCCCTCAACCTCTGTCTTTCTAATGAAAATAATCCTAATCTGCTCAACCTCTCTTCATAGCTAGCGCCCTCCATACCAGGCAACATCCTGGTGAACCTCCTCTGCACCCTCTCCAAAGCATCTACATCCTTTTGGTAATGTGGCGACCAGAACTGTACGCAGTATTCCAAATGTGGCCGAACCAAAGTCTTATACAACTGTGACATGACCTGCCAACTCTTGTACTCAATACCTCGCTATTAGCTAGCCAATCATTTATCCCTGCTAATATGTTACACCCAGCACTGAGCTCTTATCTTGTGTCGTAACCTTTTTTATGTGGCACCTTTGTCGAATGGCATTTGGAAATCCAAATATACTCTCACTCACTCACTCACTCGCCTACCTTTTGGTGTACCATTATTCTCTGGTTTAAACGCTCACTTTCATTAGGTACCCGCTGTGGCTCAGTGGATAGCACTCTTACCTGCTGAGGTTATGTGATCAAGTCACACTCCAGAGACTTGACCACAAAACTCTAAGCTGACATTCCAGTGCAGTGCCGAGGGGTGCTGCACTGCCAGAGATGCCATCTTTCAGATGAGACGTTAAACCAAGGCTCTGTTTGCCTTCTAGGGTGGATGTGAAAGATTTTGGAGCAGGGCAGTTCTCCCAGTGTCCTGGCCAATGTTTATCCTTCAATAACGCCTCATTTTACAAATCGATTGTTATCTGATTGTTTATCACATCACTTTGCTGTTTGTAGGAGCTTGTGTGCACATTGACTGCCACATTTTCTACATTACAACCGTGACTACATTCAAAGTTCCTCATTGGCTATAAAGCATTTTGGGACATGAATGACACTATATGTAAATGCAAGTTGGCTTTTTGCAGTCTCCTTCATAGTTTCTTTTCTCTGATTTTCCACTGAACCTTTTTGCTGCTGTCCCGCCTTCTCCAATTTCTACCCTTTTTTGAAAGATGCAAAATTAATGATTCCTGTGTTTATGTATGGCACTGTAGCCTTAATGATTTATCAGGCTTGAGTCTTATTGAGACTTTGTACTCTATCCCTCCAGGTCGATGATAGTCCTTTAACAGAACAGAGTATGGCACAGGTAAGGCCCTTTTTGTGGTGACAGCTACTTTCTTACACATCATCACTCGAGTTGTATCCATTCTGATTCAACCGCCCCTGCTCCCCACCACTACCACTTTCCTCTCCTTCACAGACCCTCAAATAATCAAGAAACATTAATTAAAAGGCAACAAGTGTGTGGCAGGAATGAATCCAGGCAAACGACTGATCCACACACAGGGAGGCTGGTGTATAGGGAAACAAAGATGGGTTGATTGGGATGGAGGAGGGTGGGCTTGAATTTCTGGGGGGGGGGAAGGGGGAAATACTCCAGAGAAATTAATGTCCTTTCTGCTGTTTCTTTCCAGGGAATTTCTGTGACTCTTCCGTCAAGGTAACGGAGGATAATCAGGAGAAACTTCCTCTGGAATTTCAACCTGTGGTATTGTGTTGGGAGAGATCGGGGAGGAGATTTCTGAGGCATTGACAGTCCTCCTGAGCGAGTGTCCGGGCACTGTGAAGGTGGCGTAGATTGGAAACGGGATAATATGCCCATAATTAAAAAGGGGTCAAAACAAACACTGGCAATGACAGACTCATTAACCTTAGTCCATTCCATGTAAAATACAGGAAATAATTATCAGGATAAGCTGTCTGCACAATAGTAATAAGCACAGACTGAGACAGGGGAGATCCTGTCTGATCAAACTCCTCGACAACTTTGAAGAAATGATAACCTAAAACCAATGACTTGAAGGTCACTGGTTCAATTCATAGGAGCAATAGGAGGCCATTCAGCCCCTCAAATCTGTCCCACCATTCATAGATCTTTGGTTGATCCGTACCCCAACTCCAATTAACTGTCTTGGTTCCTGATATCTCAGTTTTGATGGGTTTTTTTTCAGTTAATCCCTGCCCCCCACCCAACCAAGTCTCAATAGTTTATTTGGGGGAGAAAGTTCCAGAATTCCACTACCCATTGTGTGAAGAAGTGCTTCGTGACATCAGTCCCGAAAGGCCTAGCTCTAATTTTAAAGTTATGTCCCCTCATTCTTGCTTGCCCCATCAGAGGAAATAGTTTCTCTATCTATCCTTTAAACCTATTTCAATTTGAACACTTCATTTAGATCATCCTTCATCTTCTACACTTGGGAATATAAGTCTGGTCTATGCAACCTATCCTCATAATTTAACCCTTACAGTCCTGGTATAAATCGTGGAGATTTGTGATCTCTACTGAGTTTATAGGTTAAGGGGGACATGGGTAGAAATTGGGAAAAGATAGGCTTCGGGTTGATATCAGAAATGCCCTGTGAAGACAGAGTAACTGATAGGTGGAATGGAGCCCAGAACTGTAGTGTAATTCGAAAGACAGTTAAAGACTATGGGGAGAACTGAAATCTTCTGTTAAAAGATGAGCTAAACAGGACAGATCCCTTCTCCCTTCTCAACTGCTATTTTATCAAGATTGAGACTCCAAAATGAATCATAGAAAGTTTAAGGCACAGAAAGAGGCCACATGGCCCATCGTGTCTGTACTGGCATTCTGTCCTTGTGTCAGCATGAAGTCTGTTCCATCCCATGGTGTACAATCCCTGCCCTGTTTCAATACCGCTCTCTCCTTCCTGTGACTCAGTCGGTTTTTTAAAAGGTAGATTTTTTTTTTTTCTCTGTAACCTGTGCTTCACTTTGCTTCCTGTTTTAAGGGTTGTGGTGAGTTTGTGTGCGAGTGGATGTCAGGTCAGTCACGGCCAGGCTCGAACTTTATTTCCTTTCCTCAGCTGTCGAAGAACGTTCCCTTAACCACGGAACAGGACAGTCAGTATCATGGGGACCCATAACCTCCACCCCCCGCCCCCCACCCCGTGAGAGAACCTTCAGGAGAGAAGAGGTGTAGAAAATGCCTCCAGGACAGATGTTACAGTAAGAACAAACAAAGAACAGTACAGCACAGGAACAGGCCATTCGGCCCTCCAAGCCTGCGCCGATCTTGATGCCTGCCTAAACTAACACCTTCTGTACTTCCGGGGCCCATATCCTTCTATTCCCTTCCTATTCATATATTTGTCAAGATGTCTCTTAAATGTCGCTATCGTATCTGCTTCCACCACCTCCCCTGGCAGCAAGTTCCAGGCACTCACCACCCTCTGTGTTTTAAAAAAAAAACTTGCCTCGCACATCCCCTCTAAACTTTGCCCCTCGCACCTTAAACCTATGTCCCCTAGTAACTGCCTCTTACACCCTGGGGAAAAAGCTTCTGACTATCCACTCTGTCCATGCCGCTCATAACTTTGTAAACCTCTATCATGTTGGCCCTCCACCTCCATCGTTCCAGTGAAAACAATCCGAGTTTTTCCAACCTCTCCTCATAGCTAATGCCCTCCAGACCAGGCAACATCCTGGTAAACCTCCTCTGTACCCTCTCCAAAGCCTCCACGTCCTTCTGGTAGTGTGGCGACCAGAATTGCACGCAATATTCTAAGTGTGGCCTAACTAAGGTTCTGTACAGCTGCAACATGACTTGCCAATTTTTATACTCTATGCCCCGACTGATGAAGGCAAGCATGCTGTATGCCTTCTTGACTACCTTATCCACCTGCGTTGCCACTTTCAGTGACCTGTGGACCTGTACGCCCAGATCTCTCTGCCTGTCAATACTCCTAAGGGTTCTGCCATTTACTGTATACCTCCCACCTGCATTAGACCTTCCAAAATGCATTACCTCACATTTGTCTGGATTAAACTCCATCTGCCATTTCTCTGCCCAAGTCTCCAACCGATCTATATCCTGCTGTATCCTCTGACAATCCTCATCATTATCCGCAACTCCACCAACCTTTGTGTCGTCCGCAAACTTACTAATCAGATCAGCTACATTTTCCTCCAAATCATTTATATATACTACAAACAGCAAAGGTCCCAGCACTGATCCCTGTGGAACACCACTAGTCACAGCCCTCCATTCAGAAAAGCACCCTTCCACTGCTACCCTCTGTCTTCTGTGACTGAGCCAGTTCTGTATCCATCTTGTCAGCTCACCTCTGATCCCGTGTGACTTTACCTTTTGCACCAGTCTGCCATGCGGGACCTTGTCAAAGGCTTTACTAAAGTCCATATAGACAACATCCATCATCTTGGTCACTTCCTCAAAAAACTCAATCAAATTAGTAAGACATGACCTCCCCTTCACAAAACCATGCTGTCTCTCGCTAATTTCATTTGTTTTCAAATGGCAAACCCTTCTTAAACAAAGGAACAACATTGGCTATTCTCCAGTCCTCTGGGACCTCACCTGTAGCCAATGAGGATGCAAAGATTTCTGTCAAGGCCCCAGCAATTTCTTCCCTTGCCTCCCTCAGTATTCTAGGGTAGATTCCATCAGGCCCTGGGGACGTATCTACCTTAATGCTTTGCAAGACACCCAACACCACCTCCTTTTTGATAATGAGATGACTGAGACTATCTGCACTCCCTTCCCTAGGCTCATCATCTCCCAAGTCCTTCTCTTTGGTGAATACTGATGCAAAGTACTCATTTAGCACCTCACCCATTTCCTCTGGCTCCATGCATAGATTCCCATCTCTGTCCTTGAGTGGGCCAACCCTTTCCCTGGTTACCCTCTTGCTTTTTATATATGTATAAAAAGCCTTGGGATTTTCCTTAATCCTGTTTGCCAATGACTTTTCATGACCCCTTTTAGCCCTCCTAACTCCTTGCTTAAGTTCCTTCCTACTGTCTTTATATTCCTCAAGTGCTTCATCTGTTCCTAGCCTTCCAGCCCTTACAAATGCTTCCTTTTTCTTTTTGACTAGGCTCACAATATCCCGTGTTATCCAAGCTTCCCCAAACTTGTCTTTCTTCCTCACAGGAACATGCTGGTCCTGGATTCTAATCAGCTGACGTTTGAAAGACTCCCACGTCAGATGTTGATTTACCCTTAAACAGCCGCCCCCAATCTAAATTCTTCAGTTCCTGCCTAATATTGTTATAATTAGCCTTCCCCCAATTTAGCACCTTCACCCGAGGACTACTCTTATCCTTATCCACAAGTACCTTAAAACTTATGGAATTATGGTCACTGCTCCAGAAATGCTCCCCCACTGAAACTTCGACCACCTGGCCAGGCTCATTCCCCAATACCAGGTCCAGAATGGCCCCATCCCTAGTTGGACTATCTGCATACTGTTTCAAGAAGCCCTCCTGGATGCTCCTCACAAATTCTGCCCCATCCAAGCCCCTAGCACTAAGTGAGTCCCAGTCAATATTGGGGAAGTTAAAATCACCCACCACTACAACCCTGTTACCTTTACATCTTTCCAAAATCTGTCTACATATCTGCTCCTCTACCTCCCGCTGGCTGTTGGGAGGCCTGTAGTAAGCCCCCAACATCGTGACTGCACCCTTCCTATTCCTGAGCTCCACCCATATTGCCTCACTGCATGACCCCTCTGAGGTGTCCTCCCGCAGTACAGCTGTGATATTCTCCTTCACCAGTAATGCAACTCCCCCACCCCTTTTACGTCCCCCTCTATCCCGCCTGAAGCTTCTAAAGCCTGGAACATTTAGCTGCCAATCCTGCCCTTCCCTCAACCAAGTCTCTGTACTAGCAACAACATCATATTTCCAAGAACTAATCCAAGCTCTAAGTTCATCTGCCTTACCTGTTATACTTCTCGCATTGAAACAAATGCACTTCAGACCACCAGTCCCGCTGTGCTCAGCAACATCTCTCGGCCTGCTCTTCCTCTTAGTCCTACTGGCCTTATTTACTATGTCCTACTGCTCTGGATCCCACCCACCTGCCACACTAGTTTAAACCCTCCCAAGTGACGCTAGCAAACCTTGCAGCCAGGATATTAGTGCCCTTCCAGTTTAGATGCAACCTGTCCCGTATTGATGCAGGGGAATAAAAGATGATGAGATATACTGTTTGAGGGGGTGAGATTATTGAAATGGGAGGAGGCCATTTAGCCCCTCATGTCTGTTCCATCATTGTCAGATTATGGTTGATCTGAACCTCAAGTCCATACACCTGCCTTTTGCTTTGGATCCTTGGAGAACCATAAACTAACAAAAAAAAACTATTGATCTCAGTCTCGAAAGTTCCAATTGACCCTCTGTATTCCCAACCTTTTGGGAAGATGGTTCCAGATTTCCACTACCCTTCTGTGTGCGAGAAAGTGCTTCCTGATTTTGCTCCTGAATGGCCTAGCTCTAGTTTTAAGCTTATGCCCTCTTGTTCTGGATTCCTCTTACTACAGGAATAGTGTCTCTGTCTCTTTCTGTTTCTGTGTGTCTAGCCTATTGAATCCTTTTATCATTTTCATACCTCGATCTGGTCACCCTCCGTCTAAACTCGAGGGATTTCAAGATGGGTAACTCTGTTACTGTTCAGTGTTGGGTGAATGCATGTGTAGGATGTGGCTGTGTTGCATCTTTTAACCCAGTGTCTCCGTCTTGCCTGTGTAGCAAATCTCCAGGAGGCTGGGAGTCACTAACAATGTAAGTCTGTCTGCCATCTGTATGTCTGCGTTACATAGAATTGCATTGAATGTACAGCACAGAAATGGGCCATACAGCCAACAGGTCCATGCCAGTGTTTATGCTCCTCCCAAACCTCTTCTCACCCTATCAGCATCTCCTTCATTCCTTTCTCCCCCATGTACTTATTCAGCTTCCCTGTGACTGTATCTATATTATTCATCTCAATGTCTCGCGCTCCCTCTGTCTCGCGCTCCCTCTGTCTCGCGCTCCCTCTGTCTCGCGCTCCCTCTGTCTCGCGCTCCCTCTGTCTCGCGCTCCCTCTGTCTCGCGCTCCCTCTGTCTCGCGCTCCCTCTGTCTCGCGCTCCCTCTGTCTCGCGCTCCCTCTGTCTCGCGCTCCCTCTGTCTCGCGCTCCCTCTGTCTCGCGCTCCCTCTGTCTCGCGCCGTGGTAGCGAGTTCTGTATTTTCGCCACTCCATGGGTAAAGAAGTTTCTCCTGAATTCCTGATTGAATTTATTAGTGACTATCTTTATATTGATGGCTCCTTAGTGTTGGGTTCCCACACAGGTGGAAACATTTTCTCTATCGAGGAGTTTGATGTGGAGATAAAAAGAGGGGATAAGTTTGAGTGAGTGCTACACCACAAATTCTGAATGCTGACTTAGCATTCAGAGGAGAATTGGATCACTTCCTGATTCAGTAGGGAGTAGAGGGGCAAGAGTGGGGGTTAGAGGGTGAGGAACATTCCTCTTGAAGAGAAATATATTTCATTTTTAAAAGGGTTTGTGATGGTTGCTTGACCCTTTTAAGGAGGGTTCAGTGTATCAAATAATCACCACCTGTCTTTTTTTTCCTTTTTTCTAGGTCCTTCAGTCGGCAAAAGAACAGATCAAATGGTCGCTGTTAAAATAAAACGAGAATGTTTCCCTTTTTTCTGTGCTCCCTTCCCCGTCTTATCAAACACTCTCAGACATGTCCAGATCTCAACTGTGGCATCGACATTCAGTAAATACAGCTGAGGAAAGCAGTCAGGACCACCTAGCTCATCTGTCCAGATCTCGTGTGCCCACCCATCACGACATCCAGCTGCAGAATGCCTCCAGGATTTCACTGCCCACTTCCCTATACAGGAGCCCATTCTAAAAAGAACTTGCATTTCTATAGCACCTTTCACAAGCTCAGGACGTTCCGAAGTGCTTTTATTTTGAAATGTAGTCACTGTTATAATGGAGGAAACTTGACAGCCAATTTGTGTACAGCAAGATCCCACAATGTGATAAATGACCAGATCATATGTTATGGGCTGATTTTTTTTTTTGGTGTGTGTGTGTGTGTGGACTTGAGAGATGCAGGAGGGATTTAGTCTGAATTATTGGGTTCTTGCCCTACTGTTTGCAGCTTTGGGTTAGTTGTTATCTCCCCAATCTTCTTTCAGTCTTTTGACCACGCGTCTGGACACCTAATCTTAGCCTCTGTTAGGCTGTCTCTAATCCTGGGTCAGACAGAGGCGTGACCTTCCCATTCCCCCTCTCAGTGGCTTCAGCTCAACTGATGGAGGCCTTTAAAATTATGAAGGGGTTTGATAGGGTAGATGTAGAGAAGATGTTTCCACTTGTGGCAGAGAGACCAAAACTACTGGTCATTAATAAATTCAATAGGGAATGTAGGTGAAACTTCTTTATGCAGAGTGTGGTGAGAATGTGGAACTTGCTACCACAGGGAGTGGTTGAGGTGAATAGTATAGATACATTGAAGGGAAAGCTGGATAAACATTTGGAGAAAAGAATAGAAGTCTATGCTGATAGGGCGGGAGGAGATTCATGTAAATACCAGCACGAGGGGACACAAGTTTAAGGTGAGGGGCAGGAGGTCTAAGGGGGATTTGAGGAAGAACTTTTTTACCCAGAGGGTGGTGACGGTCTGGAATGCCCTGCCCGGGAGGGTGGTAGAGGCGGGTTGCCTCACATCATTTAAAAAGTACCTGGATGAGCCCTTGGCACGTCATAACATTCAAGGCTATGGGCCAAGTGCTGGCAAATGGGATTAGGTAGACAGGTCAGGTGTCTTTAATGCATCGGTGCAGACTCGATGGGCCGAAGGGCCTCTTCTGCACTGTATTATTCTGTGACGTTGGGCCAAATGGCCTGTTTCTGTGCTGCAAAATCCTAGGTAATAACCTGGAGTAGCTCAGTTGGATGTGTGAACCCATATCACCTGCATCTGAGACTGCGCCTGTCTCTTCAAACTGGGGATTTGTTTTAGAGCTGGTAGCGTCGATCATGAACATATGAAACTGGGTAACAGGCAGACCTCAGCATTACTGCGGGGAGAGTGGTGGAGGTGGAGGTGGGTGGAGGTGGGGTGGGGGGGTGGAGGTGTGGAGGTGGGTGGTGGGGGTGGGGGGTGGAGGTGGAGGTGGGGGGGGGGGTTCTTGACTGAATTATAAACAAGTTACTCCAGGTCCAGTATAATAAACCCATGCTTAGTCAGTAAATGCACAGGTGCCAGGAGGCTTTAACCTCTGACAGGAGTTGTGGCCTGAACCAAATGGATGATATGAATATGTATTGTAAAGAAACAATTTGTTGGGGAAATAAGCATGTGTGTGGGACTAATTGGATAGCTCTTTCAAAGAGGCTTGATGGGCTGAATAGCCTCCTGTTATGATGTAAGATTCTCTGGTCTCATGTTGTAAAAGGTAATGACATCTGCCTGTTAGGTGAAAGTTAACAGTTAGGTGTCCTTTACACTAGGGTTACCAACTTTCCAGATTGCCCTGGAATCTCCAGGAATTAAAGATTAATTTCCTGGACATTGCTGTGATGAAAGCCCAGAAGAAAAATCCTAGAGATATTAAAAATAATTTCATTTTCTTTGAGCCACTTTTATTATAAAAGTATGATCTGGCAGAGGCTGTTTGATTGACAGCCAGGAATTATCCAATAGGGTAACCGTGTTCAATCTCCATTCAGTGAGGAAAGACGGAGGACAGTAAGGATGGATGGAGCAATCGACCAATGGGAGTGTGGGGGTGGGCAATTGGAGATTGTGATGCAACCACCTGGATTATGTCCAAAGAGTTGGTGACTTTGTACACAAGTGTTCACTAGTCATGGGCTGTTCATTTTGGTGGGGGACATAATTGGGCTCCACTGGTGAGAAAGGGGTTAAAATTCAGGACTTGTGGTTTTGAAGGGATAATAGAAAATCCTGGAATCCTATTTGGGAGAAATGTACTTTTGATCTAGAATAATACAACACAGACGGAGGCCATTTGGCCCATCATGCCTGTGCCGGCTCTTTGAAAGAGCTATCCAAATAGTTCCACTCCCCTGCTTTTAACCCCATAGCCCTGTAATGTTTCTCCCCTTCAAGTATTTATCTAATTCCCCTTTAAATGTTATTGAATCTGCTTCCACTGCCCTTTCAGGCAGCATGTTCCCAATCACCATGTTCAGTCCTGAATTACTGGGAAAAGGGAGCTTCCAACTCTTCCATCCTGTTAAGAGTCCTCTGGCTGCAAGTTCCCAACAGTGTATGTCCCAATTATCAATGTGTGTTCGATTGGGAGAGTGGAGTCAGAATACTCCCATCCCCTCACCGTGTTGAGATATCTGGTGTCTCCCGCTAGGTGTGAGGCAGCTCTGACCGATTGCTTTCCAACGGGGCATTTGACTCCGTGCAGCATTACGCCAGCTCAACCTTGTGACATTCCAAGGAGAATGTGGTGTCTTGGTCCCAGCATTTTCTCTCTACAGTTTCATTGTGTAATGTTTTAACATGGAGCTGGAATTTATATAAATTGCTTGGTCTGATAATTACAAAAAGTACCTTTTTTAATTAAAAAAAAAGACTTTTTAAAAATTCTGTTTCACTCTACCTTGTCTTTCTGTAAATTCCCTCCTTCCTCCATTGTGTCTCAAACCAACAGTAAGACCATTCAGGTGTTCCCACTATTCAATTAGCTCATGGCTGATCTGTACCTCAATTCTATTTACACACCTTGGCTCCATATCCCTTATTACTATACAAAAATCTGTCCACCTCTGTCTTGAGATTGGCCCCCAGCCTCAACAGCTTTTTGGGGGAGAGTGTTCCAGATTTCCACTACCCTTTGTGTGAAAAGTGCTTCCTGATTTTTACTTTGAAATGGCCTAGCTCTAATTTTAACATTATCTTACCCTTGTTCTGGGCTCCCCACGAGTTTCCCTCTGCACAACCTCAGCACTCTGGCCTTGGTCTCAGCTTCAAATTCCATGACCTTATACATCCACAAGACCGATGCATCTCTGAACACTGCAGCATCCCCTTCACCTCATCCCAATGCCACTGAAATCCTCAATACACTTTCATCTTCTCCAATGCTCTCTCAATGGTCTCGCCAGCTCTATCCTACACACAACTCCACCACTCACATCCCATTCCACACTCATGCACTCACCCTTCATCCCTGTCCTTACTGATCAGCATCTCCCAATGCCTCCAACTCAAACTCCTGAACCTGTCGATTAGATTCCAGCCTGTAACTCACCCCTGGGTATCAGTTATTCTATATATATAAACCTCCCAAACTGATTCCAGTCTGTAACTCACCCCTGGGTATCTGTTATTCTATATATAAACCTCCCAAACTGATTCCAGTCTGTAACTCACTCCTGGGTATCTGTTAAGAACAAAGAACAAAGATAATTACAGCACAGGAACAGGCCCTTCGGCCCTCCAAGCCTGCGCCGATCCAGATCCTCTATCTAAAAATGTCGCCTATTTTCTAAGGTTCTGTATCTCTTTTCTTCCTGCCCATTCATGTATCTGTCTAGATACATCTTAAAAGACTCCATCGTGCCCGCATCTACCACCTCCGCTGGCAATGCGTTCCAGGTGCCCACCACCCTCTGCGTAAAGAACTTTCCACGCATATCCCCCCTAAACTTTTCCCCTTTCACTTTGAACTCGTGTCCTCTAGTAATTGAAACCCCCACTCTGGGAAAAAGCCTCTTGCTATCCACCCTGTCTATACCTCTCATGATTTTGTACACCTCAATCAGGTCCCCCCTCAACCTCCGTCTTTCTAATGAAAATAATCCTAATCTGCTCAACCTCTCTTCATAGCTAGCGCCCTCCATACCAGGCAACATCCTGGTGAACCTCCTCTGCACCCTCTCCAAAGCATCCACATCCTTTTGATAATGTGGCGACCAGAACTGTACGCAGTATTCCAAATGTGACCGAACCAAAGTCCTATACAACTGTAACATGACCTGCCAACTCTTGTACTCAATGCCCCGTCCGATGAAGGAAAGCATGCCGTATGCCTTCTTGACCACTCTATTTACCTGCGTTGCCACCTTCAGGGAACAGTGGACCTGAACACCCAAATCTCTCTGGACATCAATTTTCCCCAGGACTTTTCCATTTACTGTATAGTTCACTCTTGAATTGGATCTTCCAAAATGCATCACCTCGCATTTGCCCTGATTGAACTCCATCTGCCATTTCTCTGCCCAACTCTCCAATCTATCTATATTCTGCTGTATTCTCTGACAGTCCCCTTCACTATCTGCTACTCCACCAATCTTAGTGTCGTCTGCAAATTTGCTAATCAGTCCACCTATACTTTCCTCCAAATCATTTATGTATATCACAAACAACAGTGGTCCCAGCACGGATCCCTGTGGAACACCACTGGTCACACGTCTCCATTTTGAGAAACTCCCTTCTACTGCTACTCTCTGTCTCCTGTTGCCCAGCCAGTTCTTTATCCATCTAGCTAGTACACCTTGGACCCCAAGCGCCTTCACTTTCTCCATCAGCCTGCCATGGGGAACCTTATCAAACGCCTTACTGAAGTCCATGTATATGACATCGACAGCCCTTCCCTCATCAATCAACTTTGTCACTTCCTCAAAGAATTCTATTAAGTTGGTAAGACATGACCTTCCCTGCACAAAACCATGTTGCCTATCACTGATGAGCCCATTTTCTTCCAAATGGGAATAGATCCTATCCCTCAGTATCTTCTCCAGCAGCTTCCCTACCACTGACGTCAGGCTCACCGGTCTATAATTACCTGGATTATCCCTGCTACCCTTCTTAAACAAGGGGACAACATTAGCAATTCTCCAGTCCTCCGGGACCTCACCCGTGTTTAAGGATGCTGCAAAGATATCTGTTAAGGCCCCAGCTATTTCCTCTCTCGCTTCCCTCAGTAACCTGGGATAGATCCCATCCGGACCTGGGGACTTGTCCACCTTAATGCCCTTTAGAATACCCAACACTTCCTCCCTCCTTATGCCGACTTGACCTAGAGTAATCAAACATCTGTTCCTAACCTCAACATCCGTCATGTCCCTCTCCTCGGTGAATACCGATGCAAAGTACTCGTTTAGAATACTCTGTTATTCTATATATAAACCTCCTGAACCCCTTGATTAGATTCCAGTCTGTAACTCACCCCTGGGTATCTGTTATTCTATATATAAACCCCCTGAACCCCTCGATTAGATTCCAGTCTGTAACTCACCCCTGGGTATCTGTTATTCTATATATAAACCTCCTGAACCCCTTGATTAGATTCCAGTCTGTAACTCACCCCTGGGTATCTGTTATTCTATATATAAACCCCTGAACCCCTTGATTAGATTCCAGTCTGTAACTCACTCCCGGGTATCTGTTATTCTATATATAAACCCCCTGAACCCCTCGATTAGATTCCAGTCTGTAACTCACCCCTGGGTATCTGTTATTCTATATATAAACCCCCGAACCCCTTGATTAGATTCCAGTCTGTAACTCACTCCTGGGTATCTGTTACAACAACTGAAAATGCAGGAAATACTTAGCAGGTCAAGCGGCGTCTTTGGAGAGAGAAACAAAGTTAACATTTCAGGTAAAATAAAAGCAAAATACTGTGGATGCTGGATTCTGATGAAAGGTCACAGACATGAAACATTAACTCTGGCCACAGATGCTGCCAGGCCTACTGAGTATTTCCAACATTTTCTGTTTCTATTTGACATTTTAGGTATCTGTTATCCTGGTGTCGGTTATTCAATACACCAAGCGCCTGGTTGAGTTGTTCCTGGGTGAAGGAACTGGTGGAATTCCCTACCCTAGGGTACCGAGAGGGTTATTGGATATGGGATAGTCGGGAAGATGGTCTTGAGGTAGAAGATGAGCCATGATTTTATTGAATGGTGGAAAAGGGTCGAAGGGCCGAATGACCTACTCCTGTTCCTATTTCTTGAGCTGGAGCAGCTCAGCCCTGGGATCTCGTGTCGCTAACTCGGGATTTTAACCGGCAGACATTAAATTAGTGCTGCGCCTTTAATTTTGCTCTGTTCTCGGGAAAGTAATTTGCATCTCACCTCCCTATTGGCCACTTTGGTACCATGGGGTGGCAATTCAAATCAGCAATAACCAGGATATTGTGACGTCCATTGATTAGCATACGGTATATTATGTAATTACTATGTAAATAGAGGAAGCCTGCGCTCCAATCAATGCGGCGCAAAAGGCAGAGTCATTGGAATTATTTGCGTAAATGAGGGCGGGGGGGGGGTGAGAGCAGACCGTTTGTGATTGGCTATCGCGGCAGCAAAGAGGTGTGGTATGTAAATGAACCTCCTGGGTATTAATTAGGGAATTGGATACATTGGCTGAAGTATCAGTTTGTAGCCGGCGAGTTAAAGGCGCCGTTCATCCATCCTGAGAGTCACAGAAACGTTCTGGATGTCCCCATCTGAGCAGAATAAAAGCGGAATCACAGCTTTTTATGCAGCAGTTTCGGACCGTGCCGCCTGCAGTCTCTGATACTCATCACTGTGGGATATGTAATAGGGAGCATCCTCTTTGAAGCTGCTCCTTGAATTTAGTGATTCAAATCGAAGGGGGCGTCTCCCGGGGAAATAAATGAATGATGATAATATTCAGAAATAAAAGTAAGGTGGACATGCCGGGGGGGGGGGGGGGGGTGGGAATGCAGTCTTTTCCTGTCCCTATTCGGAGTGTGAGGGGTTTCAGGATGGCCTGTCTCTCACACTGATCTCTGCTGTTTCAGGGCTGGAATCTGATGCCATCAGTCGACAGCCCCATCTACAGGGTCTTCTTTGCCTCAACGACTGAGTTCCAGTAAAGTTTCAGACCAACCCCGCAGACTTGACTCTCTGATTTTTGAGATCGGAGTTTGGGAAAAGTATCTTTTTTGCACTTATTAAAATGGAGAATGTTAGAAAAGTCCAATAGGATTTCAGCATTATAAATTAAATTATTAATTTTTACTATTACTGATTATTTAGGAGGCTCCTGTAGTGTAATGGTTAGCATGCTAGACTTTGAATCCAGCAATCTGAGTTCAATAAAAGCAAAATACTGCGGATGCTGGAAATCTGAAATTGTCGGTAGGATCTCAAATGTTTTTTGTCAGCTGTGGCTCAGCTGGTAACATTCTAGCTGCTGACTCCCAAAATTGCAGCATCAAGACCGACCCTAGAGCTTGAAAATCTAGGTCGACACGCGAGGGCAGTGCTGAGGGAGTGCTGTGCTGTCAGAGGTACTGTGTTTTGGGTGCGATGGTAAATTGAGGCCCCATCAGCTTTCCCTGGTGGATGTAAAAGATCCCTTGGCTGTATTTTGAAGAAGAGCAGAGGAGTTCTCCCCAGTGTCCTGGCATAATATTTATCTCTCAATCAACATCACAAAAACAAATTATCTGGTGATTATCACATTGCAAAGGCCCTAAGCTCTGGAATTCCTGTCCGAAACCTCCTTGCCTCTGTACCCCCCTCTCTCCTTTAAGGTGCTCCTTAAAATCGACCTCTTTGACCAAGCTTTTGGTCGCCTGTCCTAATATCTTCTGATGCAGCTCAGTGTCAAATTTTGTCTGATAATACTCCAGTGAAACACCTTGGGATGTTTGCCTATATTAATGGCACAGTTAACTGCAAGTTATTGTGATATCATAGTATAAGCTGATATTTATAAATGGGGATCAATTGAATTGGCCTTTTGCCAATCGCACAGTTCGTGTTGGCCAGTGCTGGTCTGCTCTCACTTTATCAAAGGTTCATCCGAGCAGAGAGACAGGGAACACTGACACACTCCCTCTGAGAGGTGCCTAGGATTTAACTGTGGGTGTTGCTGTGTCTCGGATCATTATACAACTGTGTAATGTGGCCATTCAGTTAATTAAATAAATGTAACCATTAACCAAATGGATCTATTACATGGCAAAATGATCTTAATCGCTGACATCCACACTAACCCAGTGGAGTGTGACTCCCCTACAGCTTGGAATAAAGTCTTAAAGGGCCAGTACCCATCCAATCTTTTCCCCATGGGACTGGGTTGGAGGAACTACAAGAACAGGACAAAATAACAGGTGCTGCAGCAAGTCATCCTGTGTGAGATTGTAAATTAGGGCTCGATGTAAGGGCTGCCTGGTGCACTACAGGGGAAAGGTCGAGCTTGCATTCCCTCAGTGCCCTGTGACAGATTTCACCCTGACGTATTTCCAGGGTTACCAACCCTGCTTGGACGTATCATTGAAGATTTCATCACATGACCTTCCACTTCAACAGCTTTTTTTATAACTGATAAAGGAGTGAACAAAGAGATATCAAAGCCCACATAATTTTTTTACAGCCCACATAATTTTGCCTGTTACTGAATCTCTCATCCAGTGCTTCCTCAGTACTGCCCCTCCAACAGTGCGGCACTCCCTCAGTACTGCCCCTCCAACAGTGCGGCACTCCCTCAGTACTGCCCCTCTAACAGTGCGGCACTCCCTCAGTACTGCCCCTCCAACAGTGCGGCACTCCCTCAGTACTGCCCCTCTAACAGTGCGGCACTCCCTCAGTACTGCCCCTCCAACAGTGGGGCACTCCCTCAGTACTGCCCCTCCAACAGTGCGGCACTCCCTCAGTACTGCCCCTCCAACAGTGCGGCACTCCCTCAGTACTGCCCCTCTAACAGTACAGCACTCCCTCAGTACTGCCCCTCCGACAGTGTGGCACCCCCTCAGTACTGCCCCTCTAACAGTACAGTACTCCCTCAGTACTGCCCCTCCAACAGTGTGACACTCCCTCCGTACCGCCTCTCTAACAGTACAGTACTCCCCCTCCAACAGTGCAGCACTCCCACAGTACTGCCCCTCTAACAGTACAGTACTCCCTCAGTACTGCCCCTCTAACAGCACAGTACTCCCTCAGTACTCCCCCTCCAACAGTGCGGCACTCCCTCAGTACTGCCCCTCCAACAGTGGGGCACTCCCTCAGTACTCCCCCTCCAACAGTGCGGCACTCCCTCAGTACTGCCCCTCTAACAGTACAGTACTCCCTCAGTACTGCCCCTCCAACAGTGCGGCACTCCCTCAGTACTGCCCCTCCAACAGTGGGGCACTCCCTCAGTACTGCCCCTCTAACAGTACAGTACTCCCTCAGTACTGCCCCTCTAACAGTGTGGCACTCCCTCAGTACTGCCCCTCTAACAGTACAGTACTCCCTCAGTACTCCCCCTCCAACAGTGCGGCACTCCCTCAGTACTGCCCCTCCAACAGTGCGGCACTCCCTCAGTACTGCCCCTCCAACAGTGGGGCACTCCCTCAGTACTGCCCCTCCAACAGTGCGGCACTCCCTCAGTACTGCCCCTCCAACAGTGCGGCACTCCCTCAGTACTGCCCCTCTAACAGTACAGCACTCCCTCAGTACTGCCCCTCCAACAGTGCGGCACTCCCTCAGTACTGCCCCTCCAACAGTGCGGCACTCCCTCAGTACTGCCCCTCTAACAGTACAGTACTCCCTCAGTACTGCCCCTCCAACAGTGTGACACTCCCTCCGTACCGCCCCTCTAACAGTACAGTACTCCCCCTCCAACAGTGCAGCACTCCCACAGTACTGCCCCTCTAACAGTACAGTACTCCCTCAGTACTGCCCCTCTAACAGCACAGTACTCCCTCAGTACTCCCCCTCCAACAGTGCGGCACTCCCTCAGTACTGCCCCTCTAACAGTACAGTACTCCCTCAGTACTGCCCCTCCAACAGTGCGGCACTCCCTCAGTACTGCCCCTCCAACAGTGGGGCACTCCCTCAATACTGCCCCTCTAACAGTACAGTACTCCCTCAGTACTGCCCCTCTAACAGTGTGGCACTCCCTCAGTACTGCCCCTCTAACAGTACAGTACTCCCTCAGTACTCCCCCTCCAACAGTGCGGCACTCCCTCAGTACTGCCCCTCCAACAGTGCGGCACTCCCTCAGTACTGCCCCTCCAACAGTGGGGCACTCCCTCAGTACTGCCCCTCCAACAGTGGGGCACTCCCTCAGTACTGCCCCTCCAGCAGTGCGGCACTCCCTCAGTACTGCCCCTCCAACAGTGGGGCACTCCCTCAGTACTCCCCCTCCAACAGTGCGGCACTCCCTCAGTACTGCCCCTCCAACAGTGGGGCACTCCCTCAGTACTGCCCCTCCAGCAGTGGGGCTCTCCCTCAGTACTGCCCCTCTAACAGTGCGGCACTCCCTCAGTACTGCCCCTCCAACAGTGCGGCACTCCCTCAGTACTGCCCCTCTAACAGTGCGGCACTCCCTCAGTACTGCCCTTCCAACAGTGGGGCACTCCCTCAATACTGCCCCTCCAACAGTGCGGCACTCCCTCAGTACTGCCCCTCCAACAGTGCAGCACTCCCTCAGTACTGCCCCTCTAACAGTACAGCACTCCCTCAGTACTGCCCCTCCAACAGTGCCGCACTCCCTCATACTGCCCCTCTGACAGGGTGGCACCCCCTCAGTACTGCCCCTCTAACAGTACAGTACTCCCTCAGTACTGCCCCTCCAACAGTGTGACTCCCTCAGTACTGCCCCTCTAACAGCACAGTACTCCCTCAGTACTCCCCCTCCAACAGTGCGGCACTCCCTCAGTACTGCCCCTCTAACAGTACAGTACTCCCTCAGTACTGCCCCTCCAACAGTGCGGCACTCCCTCAGTCCTGCCCCTCCAACAGTGGGGCACTCCCTCAGTACTGCCCCTCTAACAGGACAGTACTCCCTCAGTTCTGCCCCTCTAACAGCACAGTACTCCCTCAGTACTGCCCCTCCAACAATGTGGCACTCCCTCAGTACTGCCCCTCTAACAGCACAGTACTCCCTCAGTACTGCCCCTCCAACAGTGGGGCACTCCCTCAGTACTGCCCCTCTAACAGTACAGTACTCCCTCAGTTCTGCCCCTCTAACAGTACAGTACTCCCTCAGTACTGCCCCTCCAACAGTGCGGCACTCCCTCAGTACTGCCCCTCCAACAGTGCGGCACTCCCTCAGTACTGCCCCTCCAACAGTGCGGCACTCCCTCAGTACTGCCCCTCCAACAGTGCGGCACTCCCTCAGTACTGCCCCTCTAACAGTGCGGCACTCCCTCAGTACTGCCCCTCCAACAGTGCGGCACTCCCTCAGTACTGCCCCTCTAACAGTGCGGCACTCCCTCAGTACTGCCCCTCCAACAGTGGGGCACTCCCTCAGTACTGCCCCTCCAACAGTGCGGCACTCCCTCAGTACTGCCCCTCCAACAGTGCGGCACTCCCTCAGTACTGCCCCTCTAACAGTACAGCACTCCCTCAGTACTGCCCCTCCGACAGTGTGGCACCCCCTCAGTACTGCCCCTCTAACAGTACAGTACTCCCTCAGTACTGCCCCTCCAACAGTGTGACACTCCCTCCGTACCGCCTCTCTAACAGTACAGTACTCCCCCTCCAACAGTGCAGCACTCCCACAGTACTGCCCCTCTAACAGTACAGTACTCCCTCAGTACTGCCCCTCTAACAGCACAGTACTCCCTCAGTACTCCCCCTCCAACAGTGCGGCACTCCCTCAGTACTGCCCCTCCAACAGTGGGGCACTCCCTCAGTACTCCCCCTCCAACAGTGCGGCACTCCCTCAGTACTGCCCCTCTAACAGTACAGTACTCCCTCAGTACTGCCCCTCCAACAGTGCGGCACTCCCTCAGTACTGCCCCTCCAACAGTGGGGCACTCCCTCAGTACTGCCCCTCTAACAGTACAGTACTCCCTCAGTACTGCCCCTCTAACAGTGTGGCACTCCCTCAGTACTGCCCCTCTAACAGTACAGTACTCCCTCAGTACTCCCCCTCCAACAGTGCGGCACTCCCTCAGTACTGCCCCTCCAACAGTGCGGCACTCCCTCAGTACTGCCCCTCCAACAGTGGGGCACTCCCTCAGTACTGCCCCTCCAACAGTGCGGCACTCCCTCAGTACTGCCCCTCCAACAGTGCGGCACTCCCTCAGTACTGCCCCTCTAACAGTACAGCACTCCCTCAGTACTGCCCCTCCAACAGTGCGGCACTCCCTCAGTACTGCCCCTCCAACAGTGCGGCACTCCCTCAGTACTGCCCCTCTAACAGTACAGTACTCCCTCAGTACTGCCCCTCCAACAGTGTGACACTCCCTCCGTACCGCCCCTCTAACAGTACAGTACTCCCCCTCCAACAGTGCAGCACTCCCACAGTACTGCCCCTCTAACAGTACAGTACTCCCTCAGTACTGCCCCTCTAACAGCACAGTACTCCCTCAGTACTCCCCCTCCAACAGTGCGGCACTCCCTCAGTACTGCCCCTCTAACAGTACAGTACTCCCTCAGTACTGCCCCTCCAACAGTGCGGCACTCCCTCAGTACTGCCCCTCCAACAGTGGGGCACTCCCTCAGTACTGCCCCTCTAACAGTACAGTACTCCCTCAGTACTGCCCCTCTAACAGTGTGGCACTCCCTCAGTACTGCCCCTCTAACAGTACAGTACTCCCTCAGTACTCCCCCTCCAACAGTGCGGCACTCCCTCAGTACTGCCCCTCCAACAGTGCGGCACTCCCTCAGTACTGCCCCTCCAACAGTGGGGCACTCCCTCAGTACTGCCCCTCCAACAGTGGGGCACTCCCTCAGTACTGCCCCTCCAGCAGTGCGGCACTCCCTCAGTACTGCCCCTCCAACAGTGGGGCACTCCCTCAGTACTCCCCCTCCAACAGTGCGGCACTCCCTCAGTACTGCCCCTCCAACAGTGGGGCACTCCCTCAGTACTGCCCCTCCAGCAGTGGGGCTCTCCCTCAGTACTGCCCCTCTAACAGTGCGGCACTCCCTCAGTACTGCCCCTCCAACAGTGCGGCACTCCCTCAGTACTGCCCCTCTAACAGTGCGGCACTCCCTCAGTACTGCCCCTCCAACAGTGGGGCACTCCCTCAATACTGCCCCTCCAACAGTGCGGCACTCCCTCAGTACTGCCCCTCCAACAGTGCAGCACTCCCTCAGTACTGCCCCTCTAACAGTACAGCACTCCCTCAGTACTGCCCCTCCAACAGTGCCGCACTCCCTCATACTGCCCCTCTGACAGGGTGGCACCCCCTCAGTACTGCCCCTCTAACAGTACAGTACTCCCTCAGTACTGCCCCTCCAACAGTGTGACTCCCTCAGTACTGCCCCTCTAACAGCACAGTACTCCCTCAGTACTCCCCCTCCAACAGTGCGGCACTCCCTCAGTACTGCCCCTCTAACAGTACAGTACTCCCTCAGTACTGCCCCTCCAACAGTGCGGCACTCCCTCAGTCCTGCCCCTCCAACAGTGGGGCACTCCCTCAGTACTGCCCCTCTAACAGCACAGTACTCCCTCAGTACTGCCCCTCCAACAATGTGGCACTCCCTCAGTACTGCCCCTCTAACAGCACAGTACTCCCTCAGTACTGCCCCTCCAACAGTGGGGCACTCCCTCAGTACTGCCCCTCTAACAGTACAGTACTCCCTCAGTTCTGACCCTCTAACAGTACAGTACTCCCTCAGTACTTCCCCTCCAACAGTGCGGCACTCCCTCAGTACTGCCCCTCCAACAGTGCGGCACTCCCTCAGTACTGCCCCTCCAACAGTGCGGCACTCCCTCAGTACTGCCCCTCCAACAGTGCGGCACTCCCTCAGTACTGCCCCTCCAACAGTGCGGCACTCCCTCAGTACTGCCCCTCCAACAGTGCGGCACTCCCTCAGTACTGCCCCTCCAGCAGTGCAGCACTCCCTCAGTTCTGCCCCTCTAACAGTACAGTACTCCCTCAGTACTGCCCCTCTAACAGTACAGTACTCCCTCAGTACTCCCCCTCCAACAGTGCGGCACTCCCTCAGTACTGCCCCTCCAACAGTGGCGCACTCCCTCAGTACTGCCCCTCCAACAGTGGGGCACTCCCTCAGTACTGCCCCTCCAACAGTGCGGCACTCCCTCAGTACTGCCCCTCCAACAGTGCGGCACTCCCTCAGTACTGCCCCTCTAACAGTACAGCACTCCCTCAGTACTGCCCCTCCGACAGTGTGGCACCCCCTCAGTACTGCCCCTCTAACAGTACAGTACTCCCTCAGTACTGCCCCTCCAACAGTGTGACACTCCCTCCGTACCGCCCCTCTAACAGTACAGTACTCCCCCTCCAACAGTGCAGCACTCCCGCAGTACTGCCCCTCTAACAGTACAGTACTCCCTCAGTACTGCCCCTCTAACAGCACAGTACTCCCTCAGTACTCCCCCTCCAACAGTGCGGCACTCCCTCAGTACTGCCCCTCTAACAGTACAGTACTCCCTCAGTACTGCCCCTCCAACAGTGCGGCACTCCCTCAGTACTGCCCCTCCAACAGTGGGGCACTCCCTCAGTACTGCCCCTCTAACAGTACAGTACTCCCTCAGTACTGCCCCTCTAACAGTGTGGCACTCCCTCAGTACTGCCCCTCTAACAGTACAGTACTCCCTCAGTACTCCCCCTCCAACAATGCGGCACTCCCTCAGTACTGCCCCTCCAACAGTGCGGCACTCCCTCAGTACTGCCCCTCCAACAGTGGGGCACTCCCTCAGTACTGCCCCTCCAACAGTGCGGCACTCCCTCAGTACTGCCCCTCCAGCAGTGCGGCACTCCCTCAGTACTGCCCCTCCAACAGTGGGGCACTCCCTCAGTACTCCCCCTCCAACAGTGCGGCACTCCCTCAGTACTGGCCCTCCAACAGTGGGGCACTCCCTCAGTACTGCCCCTCCAGCAGTGGGGCTCTCCCTCAGTACTGCCCCTCTAACGGTGCGGCACTCCCTCAGTACTGCCCCTCCAACAGTGCGGCACTCCCTCAGTACTGCCCCTCTAACAGTGCGGCACTCCCTCAGTACTGCCCCTCCAACAGTGGGGCACTCCCTCAATACTGCCCCTCCAACAGTGCGGCACTCCCTCAGTACTGCCCCTCCAACAGTGCAGCACTCCCTCAGTACTGCCCCTCTAACAGTACAGCACTCCCTCAGTACTGCCCCTCCAACAGTGCCGCACTCCCTCATACTGCCCCTCTGACAGGGTGGCACCCCCTCAGTACTGCCCCTCTAACAGTACAGTACTCCCTCAGTACTGCCCCTCCAACAGTGTGACTCCCTCAGTACTGCCCCTCTAACAGCACAGTACTCCCTCAGTACTCCCCCTCCAACAGTGCGGCACTCCCTCAGTACTGCCCCTCTAACAGTACAGTACTCCCTCAGTACTGCCCCTCCAACAGTGCGGCACTCCCTCAGTCCTGCCCCTCCAACAGTGGGGCACTCCCTCAGTACTGCCCCTCTAACAGGACAGTACTCCCTCAGTTCTGCCCCTCTAACAGCACAGTACTCCCTCAGTACTGCCCCTCCAACAATGTGGCACTCCCTCAGTACTGCCCCTCTAACAGCACAGTACTCCCTCAGTACTGCCCCTCCAACAGTGGGGCACTCCCTCAGTACTGCCCCTCTAACAGTACAGTACTCCCTCAGTTCTGCCCCTCTAACAGTACAGTACTCCCTCAGTACTGCCCCTCCAACAGTGCGGCACTCCCTCAGTACTGCCCCTCCAACAGTGCGGCACTCCCTCAGTACTGCCCCTCCAACAGTGCGGCACTCCCTCAGTACTGCCCCTCCAACTGTGCGGCACTCCCTCAGTACTGCCCCTCCAGCAGTGCGGCACTCCCTCAGTACTGCCCCTCTAACAGTAAAGCGCTCCCTCTGTACTATACTGAAATGTCAGCCTAAATTCTATGCTCAAATGCCTGGAGTGGGACTAGAAGGCACAAATCTTCTGACTCAGAGGTGAGAGTGCTGCCACTGAGCCAAGGAAACACTGATGAAAGTAAGGAAGTGCAGGGTGAGTCATTCAGCATTGGTAAGAGAGGACAGTGGTGGTGCTGCTTGAGAAAGGAGAGCTCTTCCAGTCTGCTAAATGCTGCAACCCAATTGTATGGGTGCACAGAGGAGCTTTCAAACAGAGGTTCTTTTATGGATTGATTTGGGGAGTGAACTGTAGCATTCCTGCCTCTGAATCAGGAAGGTGAGGAGTTTGAACCCCACTCCAGACAGTCCTGGCGTGTACAGACTGGAATATAGTCTTTAAATATTGGGTCGGCTGCGGATGGGAATGTGCATCTGGAGTGAGTGATCTCTGACGCACAGACAGTATTCCAGCCTAGGAACTCTGGACCTTCCCTGGGAATGGCAGGTTTGTGCCCCATACCAGATAACAACAACAACTTTCATTTATAAAGCACCTTTAACTTAGTAAAACATCCCAAGGTGCTTCATAGATAAAATTTGACACAGACTCATAGGTAACCAAAAGCTTGGTCAAAGAGGTAGGTTTTAAGAAGCGTCTTCAAGGAAGAGAGAGAGGCTGAGAGGCTCAGGGAAGGAATTCCAGAGCTGAGAGCCCATGCAGCTGAAGGCACGGCCGCCAATAGTGGAGAAATTAAAATCGGGGGTGCGCAGAGATCTCGGAGAGTTGTGGGGCTGAAGGAAATTACAGAGATAAGGAGGAGCAAAGCTGTGGAGGGATTTGAAAATAAGAATGCTAGACTGGGAGCCTGTGTAAGTCAGTGAGCACAGGGACTGATATGTAAGAGGGACTTTGGTGCAAGTCACAATAAAGGCAACAGAGGTTTGGGTGACCAGAGCGCTGGTTCTCAATATTGGCTGATGTCTTTCAGGCCTGAGTGTGTTTGTGGTCCATACTCCATCGTAGAGGGTAGGCGGGGCTCTTTAACATTGGTCGCAGCCCACCCAGGAGAAGGTACTGTGAGGAAGGATAGGGGAAACCACCTCAGCTCTTCTTCCCTTGTGAGTGGCTCAAGAATCTCGTGAGTGAGACTTGAGTCAGAGCAGCACTGAGTGCCAGACATGAATCCATTGACCCTTCTCCCAATGTCCCATCACTTGACTCCTTTACTGAACCTGGTCCAATAAAGTGTACTGTGGGGTCCTCCTCTGGTCAGCTGGAAGTACTGCAGCACACATAACGTGATGTATTAATTCACAATTTTACGGAACAGTTACCTCGTTGTTATGTTACTGGACTAGTAATCCAGAAGCCTGAACTAATGATCTGGGGACATGAGGGAGAAAGGAATAGAAGGATATGGTGATGATGGCAGATGAAGAAAGGTGAGAAGAGGCTTGTGTGGTGCATAAACACCAGCATGGATCAGTTGGGCCGAATGTCCTGTAAATATTATTGAATACTTTGTGTCTGTGTGTTCCTCTGTGTTTCTGTGTAAATCCCTGTCATTTTCTCTCTGACGCACTATAATGGGTTAATATTTCTGAACAATTCTGTTCCTAATGATATATTCCTAATTATTAAAACATAGATAATAGATTAAAATGTGTATCACCAATCAGAGTTCACTTGTCAACCAATCAGCACTCTCTTCTCATGCAGTATAAAGTTGTTGTTTTCCCTTACATTGGTATTCTTGCGGTTTGTCCTGATGAGTGCAAGACGAAAAGCTTCGACAACATGTCTATTTTCAGCAATACTCGAGTTCTGTACTACTAAATGACTAAAGTAAAATGTCTTAGAATAAATAGGTAAATAATAAATAGAATTTAATTTTGATCGTAAACATTACTCAGTCATCAAAGGGTTAAGTGCTGCTAACTGTGCTAAACCAGAGCCAGTTCTGTCACCACTCAGTCTGCACCTTACAATTGCCATCACAGGGTGGTGCAAGAGGCCAGGAATCCTCTGACTTGGATTCACTGAGAAGCCTGTACAGATTAACTTGAGATGGGAAGAGATGGAAGCAAACAGCCCCTGGGCAGAGAAGGGGAGAAACCATCCAGGGTTATCACTGCTGATTGGGTGGTTATCCAATATATCAGCTGTGACTCAGTGAGCAGCACTCTCTTCTCTGAGTCAGGAGTTTGTGGTAGCTGACACTCCCCGGTGCAGTACTGAGGGAATGCTGTTCTTTAGAATTAGAATTAGAACATTACAGCACAGTACAGGCCCTTCGGCCCTCGATGTTGCGCCGACCTGTGAAACCATCTGACCTACACTATTCCATTTTCATCCATATGTCTATCCAATGACCACTTAAATGCCCTTAAAGTTGGCGAGTCTACTACTGTTGCAGGCAGGGCGTTCCACGCCCCTACTACTCTCTGAGTAAAGAAACTACCTCTGACATCTGTCCTATATCTATCACCCCTCAACTTAAAGCTATGTCCCCTCGTGTTTGCCATCACCATCCGAGGAAAAAGACTCTCACTATCCACCCTATCTAACCCTCTGATTATCTTATATGTCTCTATTAAGTCACCTCTCCTCCTCCTTCTCTCCAACGAAAACAACCTCAAGTCCCTCAGCCTTTCCTCGTAAGACCTTCCCTCCATACCAGGCAACATCCTAGTAAATCTCCTCTGCACCCTTTCCATAGCTTCCACATCCTTCCTATAATGCGGTGACCAGAACTGCACGCAATACTCCAGGTGCGGTCTCACCAGAGTTTTGTACAGCTGCAGCATGACATCGTGGCTCCGAAACTCGATCCCCCTACTAATAAAAGCTAACACACCATATGCCTTCTTAACAGCCCTATTAACCTGGGTAGCAACTTTCAGGGATTTATGCACCTGGACACCAAGATCTCTCTGTTCATCTACACTACCAAGAATCTTCCCATTAGCCCAGTACTCTGCATTCCTGTTACTCCTTCCAAAGTGAATCACCTCGCACTTTTCCGCATTAAACTCCATTTGCCATCTCTCAGCCCAGCTCTGCAGCCTATCTATGTCCCTCTGTACCCTACAACATCCTTCGGCACTATCCACAACTCCACCGACCTTAGTGTCATCCGCAAATTTACTAACCCACCCTTCTACACCCTCTTCCAGGTCATTTATAAAAATGACAAACAGCAGTGGCCCCAAAACAGATCCTTGCGGTACACCACTAGTAACTAAACTCCAGGATGAACATTTGCCATCAACCACCACCCTCTGTCTTCTTTCAGCTAGCCAATTTCTGATCCAAAGCTCTAAATCACCTTCAACCCCATACGTCCGTATTTTCTGCAATAGCCTACCATGGGGAACCTTATCAAACGCCTTACTGAAATCCATATACACCACATCCACTGCTTTACCCTCATCCACCTGTTTGGTCACCTTCTCGAAAAACTCAATAAGGTTTGTGAGGCACGACCTACCCTTCACAAAACCGTGCTGACTATCGCTAATGAACTTATTCTTTTCAAGATGATTATAAATCCTGTCTCTTATAACCTTTTCCAACATTTTACCCACAACCGAAGTAAGGCTCACAGGTCTATAATTACCAGGGCTGTCTCTACCCCCCTTCTTGAACAAGGGGACAACATTTGCTATCCTCCAGTCTTCCGGCACTATTCCTGTCGACAATGACGACATAAAGATCAAGGACAAAGGCTCTGCAATCTCCTCCCTAGCTTCCCAGAGAATCCTAGGATAAATCCCATCTGGCCCAGGGGACTTATCTATTTTCACACTTTCCAAAATTGCTAACGCCTCCTCCTTGTGAACCTCAATCCCATCCAGCCTAGTAGCCTGAATCTCAGTATTCTCCTTGACAACATTTTCTTTCTCTACTGTAAATACTGACGAAAAATATTCATTTAACGCTTCCCCTATCTCCTCTGATTCCACACACAACTTCCCACTACTATCCTTGATTGGCCCTAATCTAACTCTAGTCATTCTTTTATTCCTGATATACCTATAGAAAGCCTTAGGGTTTTCCCTGATCCTATCCGCCAATGACTTCTCGTGTCCTCTCCTTGCTCTTCTTAGCTCTCCCTTTAGATCCTTCCTGGCTAGCTTGTAACTCTCAAGCGCCCTAACTGAGCCTTCACGTCTCATCCTAACATAAGCCTTCTTCTTCCTCTTGACAAGCGCTTCAACTTCTTTAGTAAACCACGGCTCCCTCGCTCGACAACTTCCTCCCTGCCTGACAGGTACATACTTATCAAGGACACGCAGTAGCTGCTCTTTGAATAAGCTCCACATTTCGATTGTTCCCATCCCCTGCAGTTTCCTTCCCCATCCTACGCATCCTAAATCTTGCCTAATCGCATCATAATTTCCTTTCCCCCAGCTATAATTCTTGCCCTGCGGTATATACCTGTCCCTGCCCATCGCTAAGGTAAACCTAACCGAATTGTGATCACGATCACCAAAGTGCTCACCTACATCTAAATCTAACACCTGGCCGGGTTGATTTCCCAGTACCAAATCCAATGTGGCATCGCCCCTGGTTGGCCTGTCTACATACTGTGTCAGAAAACCCTCCTGCACACACTGGACAAAAACTGACCCATCTAAAGTACTCAAACTATAGTATTTCCAGTCAATATTTGGAAAGTTAAAGTCCCCCATAACAACTACCCTGTTACTCTCGCCCCTGTCGAGAATCATCTTCGCTATCCTTTCCTCTACATCTCTGGAACTATTTGGAGGTCTATAAAAGACTCCCAACAGGGTGACCTCACCTCTCCTGTTTCTAACCTCGGCCCATACTACCTCAGTAGACGAGGGGGTGTTTCTGTCGGGGGTGTTTTTTTCAGGTGAGCCGTTAAATCAAGGTCTACCTCTCCGGTGGATGTAAAATATCCCATTTTGTAGAAGAGCAGGGGAGTTCTTCCCGGTGTCCTGGACAATATTTATCCCTCAATCTATGTCACTAAAAACAGATAATCTGGTCATTATCACATTGCTACTCATGGGATCTTGCTGTGTGCAAATTGTGAGCTGTGTTACCCACATTACAACAGGGACTACACTTTAAAAAGCATTTCATTGGTTGTAAAGTGCTTTGGAACTTCCTGAGGTTGTGAAAAGTGCAAAATCTTTTTCTATTTAGCAGCTGGTAGACAGCAGGAGGAAGGGAGACTGAAGGAGGGGAGATTTGAAGTATTTGGAAACATAGAGCCAGAGACAATACAAAGAGTCAGGATTCCAACACAGTGAGGATGTTAGGGGGAGGGAGTGTGTGTAGAACGGGGGATATTTGGAGGAACAAAGGAGAAGAAGAACTTTGACCTATAGGAGGGTCAAGAAACATTACAAAAGATGGAGGGAGGGATTTGCAAACTGCAAGGAGCGATGGATTGTTACCAATCAGCCATCCCTTGGAATGGGCTTGTATCTACCCCTTACACTCACTATCCTGGATTGGGATTTTCCCTGCTGGAATCTCTCTGACCACCACCTCTGTTGGGAATACTGGAGCACCATCTTTGTGAGGGAGCTGACCATCACAGAGAGAGGTACATTGAAACATAGAGCCTCCAATAGATCATTCCCCTGCCCCTTGCTTTACTCTGGAATTTTTCCCTCCGCACCCTCCTTGCAGACTCTACTCCAGGTATTGACCACACTAAAATGAGGGGCTTCCTGATAACAGTCTTGAGCTTTCCTTTCCCCAGTTTGTCCTTGTGCCACCTTGTCCTGGTTTAACCTGTGCACAATATTAGCCTTTTCTGTTGCACGTACAGAATCCCTATGAGGTTCCCTCACATTCTCCGCATTTCAAGGAAGGATCTAAGTATTTCTAACATTTCCTGACGATTCAATCCTCTGACAACAGTCCCAGTGCCTGTCACTGCAGCTCTCACAGCATTTGGGCACTGATTCAGCAGCATTTTAGCACAAGGTGTCACGACTGGCATGCTGAGCAATCTTGGAGCAGGTTCCAGTCCCATTTAATGGAATAACTGAGTTCAGCGCAATTCTGTACTTTAATGTTTTATAAAGCATACAGAAGTGGCAAGTATTACCCTAAGGATACATTCTGCCCCACACTCTCCCTCCCTCTCTCCCACACTCTCCCTCCCTCTGCCCCACACTCTCCCTCCCTCTGTCCCACACTCTCCCTCTCTCCCACACTCTCCCTCCCTCTGCCCCACACTCTCCCTCTCTCCCACACTCTACCTCCCTCTGTCCCACACTCTCCCTCTCTCCCACACTCTCCCTCCCTCTGCCCCACACTCTCCCTCCCTCTCTCCCACACTCTCCCTCCCTCTGCCCCACACTCTCCCTCCCTCTGTCCCACACTCTCCCTCTCTCCCACACTCTCCCTCCCTCTGTCCCACACTCTCCCTCTCTCCCACACTCTCCCTCCCTCTGCCCCACACTCTCCCTCCCTCTGTCCCACACTCTCCCTCTCTCCCACACTCTCCCTCCCTCTGTCCCACACTCTCCCTCTCTCCCACACTCTCCCTCCCTCTGCCCCACACTCTCCCTCCCTCTCTCCCACACTCTCCCTCCCTCTGTCCCACCCTCTCCCTCCCTCTGTCCCACACTCTCCCTCCCTCTGTCCCACACTCTCCCTCTCTCTCTCCCACCCTCTCCCTCCCTCTCTCCCACACTCTCCCTCTCTCCCACACTCTCCCTCCCTCTCTCCCACACTCTCCCTCTCTCCCACACTCTCCCTCCCTCCGTCCCACACTCTCCCTTCCTCTCTCCCACACTCTCCCTCCCTCTTTCCCACACTCTCTCTCTCTCCCACACTCTCCCTCCCTCCGTCCCACACTCTCCCTCCCTCTGTCCCACACTCTCCCTCCCTCTGTCCCACACTCTTTGGATTTGGATTCTGCCTTTCTGTGTAAAACGAGTGATAATCAGTCACCCATTTTACATCACTATCCATTTTCGTAATTTTGTAATTTCGTAATTTTGTTGCTGGAATGGTAATCCAGTGTTTTCTAGAGTTTTGAACTATTACCTGCAGCTTAAGAAGAAGCCTCACCACCACCTTCTCAGGGCAACTAGGGAGGGGCAATAAATGCCAGCCTCACGAGCGATGGTCACATCCTGAGAATGAATATAGACCCCATTCTAAAGCCATAGATTCTATACTTGTTATATAATACTATAATCGGATAGTTAATAAGTAAAACTCTCAATTCGGGAAGCAAAGAAGTGGAGCTCTTTGGGGCAAAGCCAGCTGAGCAGCTGGAGCTGCAGTGCCATCACTGGCAGGAAGGTGTAATTACAGCGTGACAAGTTTACATAGGCAGATTCGATTATAAATGTTGATATAACAATTTATAATGGGAAAAAGTTATCACAAATCTGTGACAAAAACATGAACCACAAGAATTATTTTTTTACACAGAAAGTGTGCACAGATATAAGCTGTTTAGTTATACATGATATAGGAGCAGAGTTATTAAAGGGAAAATTCTTGCCTTACATCACAATATAATCCCAATAGTTTTAAGGACATGCACTGCAACATTTACTTGTATTCCCAGTCTCTCTGCTGTTCCTGTGCTTTAACTTTGAAACTGTAGCTCAGATGTCCTTTGGGAGAAGTCCTTTCTGTAGAATTGCCTCAGCAGAAATTCCTCTGGAGTGAAATCAGAGCCAGGGTGTGACGCTGTGCAATATTATTGCAGAAACGTTTAACAGGTTTATGTTAATGTCCTCTGTCACTGTTATAGTGGAACCTGTAACCCAGCTGTGCCTGAATTCCCATTTGTGTTCCTAACATCAATTCATCAAATCTGCAGGTCGTGATGCCTCTGCAGTTGAATACCAACCTGTCATTCACTGTCTGGGTTCACAAAAGAAGCATTTGATAAGGTGCCACATCACATGTTATTGCAGAAAATAAAAGCTCCTGCTGTAGGGGGTAACATATTGGCATGGATAGAAGGTTGGCTAGCTAACAGGAAATAGAGAGTCGGCATAAATGGGTCATTTGACAAGATGTAACGAGTGGTGTGCCACAGAGATCTGTGCTGGGGCCTCAACTTTTTACAATTTATATAAATGACTTAAATGAAGGGACCAAAGGTATGGTTGCTAAATTTGCTGTTGACACAAAGATAGAACAAAGAACAGTACAGCACAGGAACAGGCCATTCGGCCCTCCAAGCCTGCGCCGATATTGATGCCTGTCTAAACTAAAACCTTCTGCACTTCCAGGGCCCATATCCCTCTATTCCCTTCCTATTCATATATTTGTCAAGATGTCTCTTAAACGTCGCTATCATACCTGCTTCCACCACCTCCCCTGGCAGCAAGTTCCAGGCACTCACCACCCTCTGTGTAAAAAACTTGCCTCGCACATCCCCTCTAAACTTTGCCCCTCGCACCTTAAACCTATGTCCCCCAGTAACTGACTCTTCCACCTTGGGAAGAAGCTTCTGACTATCCACTCTGTCCATGCCGCTCATAACTTTGTAAACCTCTATCATGTCGCCCCTCCACCTCCGTCGTTCCAGTGAAAACAATCCGAGTTTTTCCAACCTCTCCTCATAGCTAATGCCCTCCAGACCAGGCAACATCCTGGTAAACCTCTTCTGTACCCTCTCCAAAGCCTCCACGTCCTTCTGGTAGTGTGGCGACACGAATTGCACGCAATATTCTAAGTGTGGCCTAACTAAGGTTCTGTACAGCTGCAGCATGACTTGCCAATTTTTATATTCTATGCCTTGACTGATGAAGGCAAGCATAGGTAGGAAAGTAATTTGTGAAGAGGACATAAGGAGGCTACAAAGGGATATAGATAGGTTAAGTGAGTGGGCAAAGACCTGGCAAATGTAGTATAATGTGTGGAAGTGTGAAATTGTCCACTTTGGCAGGAATAATAAAAAAGCAGCATATTATCTAAATGGTGAGAGATTGCAGAGCTCTGAGATACAGAGGGATCTGGGTGTCCTAGTGCATGAATCACAAAAAATTAGTATGCAGGTACAGCAAGTAATTAGGAAAGCTAAAAGAATGTTATTGTTTAGTGCGAGGGGAATTGAATACAAAAGTAGGGAGGTTATGCTGCAGTTATACAGGGCATTGGTGAGACCACATCTCGAATACTGTGTACAGTACTGGTCTCCTTATTTAAGGAAGGATGTAAATGCATTGGAGGCAGTACAGAGAAGGTTTACTAGACTAATTCCTGGAATGGGCGGGCTGTCTTATGAGGAAAGATTGGACAGGTTAGGCTTGAATCCGTCGGAATTTAAGAAGAGTAAGAGGCGACTTAATTGAAACATATAAGATCCTGAGGGGTCTTGACAGGGTGGATGTGGAAAAGATGTTTCCTCTTATGGGAGAATCTAGAACTAGGGGTCACTGTTTAAAAATAAGGGGTCGCCCATTTAAGACAGAGATGAGGAGAAATGTTTTTGTGAGTCTTTGGAATTCTCTTCCTCAAAAGGCGGTGGAAGCAGACTCTTTGAATATTTTTAAGGCAGAGGTAGATAGATTCTTGATAAGCAAGGGGGTGGAAGGTTATCGGGGGTAGGTGGAAATGTGGAGTAATCAGTTCAGCCATGAACTTATTGAATGGTGGAGCAGGCGCGAAGGGCCGAGTGGCCTACTCCTGCTCCTAATTCGTATGTTTGTATTGAAGGACACACTGCAAGAGTTAAAGGGATCAGGAGAGGGGAAACATACAGTCACACAGACACATATACACAGATACACAGTTACAAATACATACACAGACACACATGCACACAGAGATACAATTATACACGGACATACACACACACACACCTGCTAAAGTTAGTCAGAAATGTATTATATATATATAAAATATATATATAAATCTGAAGGTTATTAATTTCCCAACAATTAATAATCTGTCCCTCACATGTACACACACTGACACTGAGTGTCGCTAACTCAGAAACCCCATAGTGGCAGATTGACATTAATATTAAACAAAAGACAATGAGATGGAATATGCTTTATGGTGCTGGGCAGGCAGGGGTTAAGTCTCCCAGACTGACGCTGGTGATAAAGAGCCCAGCAGACGGCGGATGCACTACATTGACTCCTGTCAATCCTAGACCGCAGCATAGAGTGACAGGCTCTGTGCAGACACTGGAGACATTGAGGGATAGGACGGGGCAGGACAAAAACACAAAGAACTTCAGCACTTTAATTGTCCTGATCACATTAGTGACCTTTGACATTTGATCCCTTGCCTTTTGTCTGTCTGTTGGAGCCAACGATTATTTTTTTGAATCACTCACGGAAAAAGAGCATTTTGGATGTTGTGGGTTTGGGATTAAAAACAGACATCTTTGCCCAAGCTTTTGGTCACCTGCCCCATTATCTCTTCCTGTGGCTCGGTGTCAAATTTTATCCAACAATGCTCCTTGGATATTTTACTATGTTAACTGTGTGATATAAATGCAAGGAGTGGTTCTGCTGGAAACATTCAAATTAAGGAAAAATCTTCAGCTGAAAGGCTTTTACCCCCAAATATTTCTCAGCTGAAGACACTGACTCTCACTGGGGAACAGGCTCTACACACACTGACTCTCACTGGGGAACAGGCTCCACACACACTGACTCTCACTGGGGAACAGTCTCCACACACACTGAGTCTCACTGGGGAACAGGCTCCACACACACTGACTCTCACTGGGGAACAGTCTCCACACACACTGACTCTCACTGGGGAACAGGCTCCACACATACTGACTCTAACTGGGGAACAGGCTCCACACACACTGACTCTCACTGGGTTACAGTTCCACACACACTGACTTTCATTGGGGTACAGTTCCACTCACACTGACTCTCACTGGGGTACAGTTCCACACTCACTGACTCTCACTGGGGTACAGTTCCACACTCACTGACTCTCACTGGGTTACAGTTCCACATCCACTGATTCTCACTGGGGTCGAGCTCCACACACACTGACTCTCACTGGGTTACAGTTCCACACCCACTGACTATCACTGGGGTACAGTTCCACACACACTACCTGTCACTGGGTTACTTTTCAACAGGCATTGACTCTCACTGGGGTACAGTTCCACACACACTGACTCTCACTGGGGTACAGTTCCATACACATTGACTGTCACTGGGGTACACCTCCACACACACTGACTCTCACTGGGGTACAGTTCCATACACATTGACTGTCACTGGGGTACACCTCCACACACACTGACTCTCACTGGGGTACAGTTCCACACACACTGATTCTCTATGGGATACAGTTCCAAACCCACTGACTCTCACTGGGGTACAATTCCACACGCACTGACTCTCACTGGGGTTCAGTTCCACGCACACTGGTTCTCTATGGGATAAAGTTCCACACACACTGACTCTCACTGGGGTACAGTTCCACACACACTGATTCTCACTGGGGTACAGTTCCACACGCACTGACTCTCACTGGGGTACAGTTCCATACACATTGACTGTCACTGGGGTACAGCTCCACACACACTGACTCTCACTGGGGTACAGTTCCACACACACTGGTTCTCTATGGGATACAGTTCCACACACACTGACTCTCACTGGGGTACAATTCCACACGCACTGACTCTCACTGGGGTACAGTTCCACACACACTGACTCTCATTGGGGTACAGTTCCACACGCACTGACGCTAACAGTGGTACAGTTCCACACACACTGACTCTCATTGGGGTACAGTTCCACTCACACTGACTCTCACTGGGGAACAGTTCCACTCACACTGACTCTCACTGGGGTACAGTTCCACTCAAACTGACTCTCACTGGGATACAGTTCCACACCCACTGGCTCTCACTGGGGTAAAGGATCCACACACACTGACAATCACAGGGGTACTGGCTCCACACACACTGACTCTCACTGGGGTACAGTTCCACACGCACTCACTCTCACTGGTGTACACTTCCACACACACTGTTTCTCACAGGGGTACAGTTCCACACAAACTGACACTCCCTGGGATACAGTTCCACACACACTGACTCTCACTGGGGTACAGTTCCACACGCAGTGACTCTCACTGGGGTACAGTTCCACACACACTGACTCTCACTGGGGTACAGTTCCACTCAAACTGACTCTCACTGGGATACAGTTCCATACCCACTGGCTCTCACTGGGGTACAGTTCCACACATACTGACTCTCACTGGGGTACAGTTCCACACGCACTCACTCTCACTGGTGTACAGCTCCACACCCATTGTTTCTCACTGGGGTACTGTTCCGCTCACACTGACTCTCACTGGGGTACAGTTCCACACACATTGACTCTCACTGGGGTACAGTTACACACACAGTGCCTGTCACTGGGTTACAGTTCCACAGGCATTGACTCTCACTGGGGTACAGTTCCACACACACTGACTCTCACTGGTGTACAGTTCCACGCGCTCTGACTCACACTGGGGTACAGTTCCACACCCACTGGCTCTCACTGGGGTACAGTTCCACACATATTGACTCTCACTGGGGTAAAGTTCCACGCACACCGACTCTCACTGGGTTACAGTTCCACACACACTGACTCTCAATGGGTTACAGTTCCACACCCACTGATTCTCACTGGGGTACAGTTCCACACACACTGACTCTCACTGGGTTACAGTTCCACACCCACTGACTCTCACTGGGGTAGACCTCCACACACACTGACTCTCACTGGGTTACAATTCCACACCCACTGATTCTCACTGGGGTACAGTTCCACACACACTGACTCTCACTGGGTTACAGTTCCACACCCACTGACTCTCACTGGGGTACAGTTCCACACACACTGACTCTCACTGGGGTACAGTTCCACAGACACTGATTCTCACTGGGGTACAGTTCCACACATACTGACTCTAACTGGGGACAGGCTCCACACACACTGACTCTCACTGGGTTACAGTTCCACACACACTGACTTTCATTGGGGTACAGTTCCACTCACACTGACTCTCACTGGGGTACAGTTCCACACTCACTGACTCTCACTGGGTTACAGTTCCACATCCACTGATTCTCACTGGGGTCGAGCTCCACACACACTGACTCTCACTGGGTTACAGTTCCACACCCACTGACTATCACTGGGGAACAGTTCCACACACACTACCTGTCACTGGGTTACTTTTCAACAGGCATTGACTCTCACCGGGGTACAGTTCCACACACACTGACTCTCACTGGGGTACAGTTCCATACACATTGACTGTCACTGGGGTACACCTCCACACACACTGACTCTCACTGGGGTACAGTTCCACACACACTGATTCTCTATGGGATACAGTTCCAAACCCACTGACTCTCACTGGGGTACAATTCCACACGCACTGACTCTCACTGGGGTACAGTTCCACGCACACTGGTTCTCTATGGGATAAAGTTCCACACACACTGACTCTCACTGGGGTACAGTTCCACACACACTGATTCTCACTGGGGTACAGTTCCACACGCACTGACTCTCACTGGGGTACAGTTCCATACACATTGACTGTCACTGGGGTACAGCTCCACACACACTGACTCTCACTGGGGTACAGTTCCACACACACTGGTTCTCTATGGGATACAGTTCCACACACACTGACTCTCACTGGGGTACAATTCCACACGCACTGACTCTCACTGGGGTACAGTTCCACACACACTGACTCTCATTGGGGTACAGTTCCACACGCACTGACGCTAACAGTGGTACAGTTCCACACACACTGACTCTCATTGGGGTACAGTTCCACTCACACTGACTCTCACTGGGGAACAGTTCCACTCACACTGACTCTCACTGGGGTACAGTTCCACTCAAACTGACTCTCACTGGGATACAGTTCCACACCCACTGGCTCTCACTGGGGTAAAGGATCCACACACACTGACACTCCCTGGGATACAGTTCCACACACACTGACTCTCACTGGGGTACAGTTCCACACGCAGTGACTCTCACTGGGGTACAGTTCCACACACACTGACTCTCACTGGGGTACAGTTCCACTCAAACTGACTCTCACTGGGATACAGTTCCATACCCACTGGCTCTCACTGGGGTACAGTTCCACACACACTGACTCTCACTGGGGTACAGTTCCACACGCACTCACTCTCACTGGTGTACAGCTCCACACACACTGTTTCTCACTGGGGTACTGTTCCGCTCACACTGACTCTCACTGGGGTACAGTTCCACACACACTGACTCTCACTGGGGTACAGTTACAGACACAGTGCCTGTCACTGGGTTACAGTTCCACAGGCATTGACTCTCACTGGGGTACAGTTCAACACACACTGACTCTCACTGGTGTACAGTTCCACGCGCTCTGACTCACACTGGGGTACAGTTCCACACCCACTGGCTCTCACTGGGGTACAGTTCCACACATATTGACTCTCACTGGGGTAAAGTTCCACGCACACTAACTCTCACTGGGTTACATTTCCACACACACTGACTCTCAATGGGTTACAGTTCCACACCCACTGATTCTCACTGGGGTACAGTTCCACACACACTGACTCTCACTGGGTTACAGTTCCACACCCACTGACTCTCACTGGGGTAGACCTCCACACACACTGACTCTCACTGGGTTACAATTCCACACCCACTGATTCTCACTGGGTTACTGTTCCACTCCCACTGATTCTCACTGGGGTACAGTTCCACACACACTGACTCTCACTGGGTTACAGTTCCACACCCACTGACTCTCACTGGGGTACAGTTCCACACACACTGACTCTCACTGGGGTACAGTTCCACAGACACTGATTCTCACTGGGGTACAGTTCCACACATCCTGACTCTAACTGGGGAACAGGCTCCACACACACTGACTCTCACTGGGTTACAGTTCCACACACACTGACTTTCATTGGGGTACAGTTCCACTCACACTGACTCTCACTGGGGTACAGTTCCACACTCACTGACTCTCACTGGGGTACAGTTCCACACTCACTGACTCTCACTGGGTTACAGTTCCACATCCACTGATTCTCACTGGGGTCGAGCTCCACACACACTGACTCTCACTGGGTTACAGTTCCACACCCACTGACTATCACTGGGGTACAGTTCCACACACACTACCTGTCACTGGGTTACTTTTCAACAGGCATTGACTCTCACTGGGGTACAGTTCCACACACACTGACTCTCACTGGGGTACAGTTCCATACACATTGACTGTCACTGGGGTACACCTCCACACACACTGACTCTCACTGGGGTAAAGTTCCACACACACTGATTCTCTATGGGATACAGTTCCAAACCCACTGACTCTCACTGGGGTACAATTCCACACGCACTGACTCTCACTGGGGTACAGTTCCACGCACACTGGTTCTCTATGGGATAATGTTCCACACACACTGACTCTCACTGGGGTACAGTTCCACACACACTGATTCTCACTGGGGTACAGTTCCACACGCACTGACTCTCACTGGGGTACAATTCCACACGCACTGACTCTCACTGGGGTACAGTTCCACACACACTGACTCTCATTGGGGTACAGTTCCACACGCACTGACGCTAACAGTGGTACAGTTCCACACACACTGACTCTCATTGGGGTACAGTTCCACTCACACTGACTCTCACTGGGGAACAGTTCCACTCACACTGACTCTCACTGGGGTACAGTTCCACTCAAACTGACTCTCACTGGGATACAGTTCCACACCCACTGGCTCTCACTGGGGTAAAGGATCCACACACACTGACAATCACAGGGGTACTGGCTCCACACACACTGACTCTCACTGGGGTACATTTCCACACGCACTGACTCTCACTGGGGTACAGTTCCATACACATTGACTGTCACTGGGGTACAGCTCCACACACACTGACTCTCACTGGGGTACAGTTCCACACACACTGGTTCTCTATGGGATACAGTTCCACACGCACTGACTCTCACTGGGGTACAATTCCACACGCACTGACTCTCACTGGGGTACAGTTCCACACACACTGACTCTCATTGGGGTACAGTTCCACACGCACTGACGCTAACAGTGGTACAGTTCCACACACACTGACTCTCATTGGGGTACAGTTCCACTCACACTGACTCTCACTGGGGAACAGTTCCACTCACACTGACTCTCACTGGGGTACAGTTCCACTCAAACTGACTCTCACTGGGATACAGTTCCACACCCACTGGCTCTCACTGGGGTAAAGGATCCACACACACTGACAATCACAGGGGTACTGGCTCCACACACACTGACTCTCACTGGGGTACATTTCCACACGCACTCACTCTCACTGGTGTACACTTCCACACACACTGTTTCTCACAGGGGTACAGTTCCACACAAACTGACACTCCCTGGGATACAGTTCCACACACACTGACTCTCACTGGGGTACAGTTCCACACGCAGTGACTCTCACTGGGGTACAGTTCCACACACACTGACTCTCACTGGGGTACAGTTCCACTCAAACTGACTCTCACTGGGATACAGTTCCATACCCACTGGCTCTCACTGGGGTACAGTTCCACACACACTGACTCTCACTGGGGTACAGTTCCACACGCACTCACTCTCACTGGTGTACAGCTCCACACACACTGTTTCTCACTGGGGTACTGTTCCGCTCACACTGACTCTCACTGGGGTACAGTTCCACACACATTGACTCTCACTGGGGTACAGTTACACACACAGTGCCTGTCACTGGGTTACAGTTCCACAGGCATTGACTCTCACTGGGGTACAGTTCCGCACACACTGACTCTCACTGGTGTACAGTTCCACGCGCTCTGACTCACACTGGGGTACAGTTCCACACCCACTGGCTCACACTGGGGTACAGTTCCACACATATTGACTCTCACTGGGGTAAAGTTCCACGCACACCGACTCTCACTGGGTTACAGTTCCACACCCACTGATTCTCACTGGGGTACAGTTCCACACACACTGACTCTCACTGGGTTACAGTTCCACACCCACTGACTCTCACTGGGGTAGACCTCCACACACACTGACTCTCACTGGGTTACAATTCCACACCCACTGATTCTCACTGGGTTACTGTTCCACACCCACTGATTCTCACTGGGTTACAGTTCCACACCCACTGACTCTCACTGGGGTACAGTTCCACACACACTGACTCTCACTGGGGTACAGTTCCACAGACACTGATTCTCACTGGGGTACAGTTCCACACGCACTGACTCTCACTGGGGTACAGTTCCATACACATTGACTGTCACTGGGGTACAGCTCCACACATACTGACTCTCACTGGGGTACAGTTCCACACACACTGGTTCTCCATGGGAAACAGTTCCACACACACTGACTCTCACTGGGGTACAGTTCCACACACACTGACTCTCACTGGGGTACAGTTCCACACGCACTGACGTTAACTGTGATACAGTTCCACACACACTGACTCTCACTGGGGAACAGTTCCACTCACACTGACTCTCACTGAGGGACAGTTCCACTCACACTGACTCTCACTGGGGTACAGTTCCACACACACTGACTCTCACTGGGGTGAAGGATCCACGCACACTGACAATCACAGGGGTACTGGCTTCACACACACTGACTCTCACTGGGGGACCATTCCACACGCACTCACTCTCACTGGTGTACATTTCCACACACACTGTTTCTCACAGGGGTACAGTTCCAAACAAACTGACACTCCCTGGGATACAGTTCCACACGCAGTGACTCTCACTGGGGTACAGTTCCACACACACTGACTCTCAATGGGGTACAGTTGCACTCAAACTGACTCTCACTGGGATACAGTTCCATACCCACTGGCTCTCACCGGGGTACATTTCCACACACACTGACTCTCACTGGGGTACAGTTCCACACGCACTCACTCTCACTGGTGTACATCTCCACACACACTGTTTCTCACTGGGGTACAGTTCTGCTCACACTGACTCTCACTGGGGTACAGTTCCACACACATTGACTCTCACTGGGGTACAGTTACACACACACTGACTCTCACTGGGGTACAGTTCCACAGACACTGATTCTCACTGGGGTACAGTTCCACACGCACTGACTCTCACTGGGGTACAGTTCCACACACACTGACTCTCACTGTGGTACAGTTCCACTCAACCTGACTCTCACTGGGATACAGTTCCATACCCACTGGCTCTCACTGGGGTACAGTTCCACACACACTGACTCTCACTGGGGTACAGTTCCACACGCACTCACTCTCACTGGTGTACAGTTCCACACACACTGTTTCTCACTGGGGTACTGTTCCGCTCACACTGACTCTCACTGGGGTACAGTTCCACACACATTGACTCTCACAGGAATACAGTTAGACACTCAGTGCCTGTCACTGGGTTACAATTCCACAGGCATTGACTCTCACTGGGGTACAGTTCCACACACACTGACTCTCACTGGGGTACAGTTCCACGCGCTCTGACTCTCACTGGGGTACAGTTCCACACACACTGACTCTCACTGGGGTACAGTTCCACACTCATTGACTCTCACTGGGGTACAGTTCCACGTGCACTGACTCTCACTGGGTTACAGTTCCACCCACACTGACTCTCACTGGGTTACAGTTCCACACCCACTGATTCTCACTGGGTTACAGTTCCACACACACTGACTCTCACTGGGTTACAGTTCCACACCCACTGACTCTCACTGGGGTAGACTTCCACACACACTGACTCTCACTGGGTTACAATTCCACACACACTGACTCTCACTGGGTTACAATTCCACACCCACTGACTCTCACTGGGTTACAGTTCCACACCCACTGACTCTCACTGGGGTAGACTTCCACACACACTGACTCTCACTGGGTTACAGTTTCACACCCACTGACTCTCACTGGGGTACAGCTCCACACACACTGACTTTCACTGGGGTACAGTTCCACAGACACTGATTCTCACTGGGATACAGTTCCACACGCACTGACTCTCGCTGGGGTACAGTTCCAAACACTGACTCTCACTGGGGTACAGTTCCAGACGCACTGATTCTCACTGGGGTACAGTTCCACACACACTGACTCTCACTGGGTTACAGTTCCACACCCACTGACTCTCACTGGGGTACAGTTCCACACACACTGACTCTCACTGGGGTACAGTTCCACAGACACTGATTCTCACTGGGGTACAGTTCCACACGCACTGACTCTCACTGGGGTACAGTTCCATACACATTGACTGTCACTGGGGTACAGCTCCACACACACTGACTCTCACTGGGGTACAGTTCCACACACACTGGTTCTCCATGGGAAACAGTTCCACACACACTGACTCTCACTGGGGTACAATTCCACACTCACTGACTCTCACTGGGGTACAGTTCCACACACACTGACTCTCACTGGGATACAGTTCCACACACACTGACTCTCACTGGGGTACAGTTCCACACACACTGACTCTCACTGGCGTACAGTTTCACACGCACTGACGTTAACTGTGATACAGTTCCACACACACTGACTCTCACTGGAGTACAGTTCCACTCACACTGACTCTCACTGGGGAACAGTTCCACTCACACTGACTCTCACTGAGGTACAGTTCCACTCAAACTGGCTCTCACTGGGATACAGTTCCACACACACTGACTCTCACTGGGGGACAGTTCCACACACACTGACTCTCACTGGGGTGAAGGATCCACGCACACTGACAATCACAGGGGTACTGGCTTCACACACACTGACTCTCACTGGGGGACCATTCCACACGCACTCACTCTCACTGGTGTACATTTCCACACACACTGTTTCTCACAGGGGTACAGTTCCAAACAAACTGACACTCCCTGGGATACAGTTCCACACACAATGACTCTCACTGGGGTACAGTTCCACACGCAGTGACTCTCACTGGGGTACAGTTCCACACACACTGACTCTCAATGGGGTACAGTTGCACTCAAACTGACTCTCACTGGGATACAGTTCCATACCCACTGGCTCTCACCGGGGTACATTTCCACACACACTGACTCTCACTGGGGTACAGTTCCACACGCACTCACTCTCACTGGTGTACATCTCCACACACACTGTTTCTCACTGGGGTACAGTTCTGCTCACACTGACTCTCACTGGGGTACAGTTCCACACACATTGACTCTCACTGGGGTACAGTTACACACACACTGACTCTCACTGGGGTACAGTTCCACAGACACTGATTCTCACTGGGGTACAGTTCCACACGCACTGACTCTCACTGGGGTACAGTTCCACACACACTGACTCTCACTGGGGTACAGTTCCACTCAACCTGACTCTCACTGGGATACAGTTCCATACCCACTGGCTCTCACTGGGGTACAGTTCCACACACACTGACTCTCACTGGGGTACAGTTCCACACGCACTCACTCTCACTGGTGTACAGTTCCACACACACTGTTTCTCACTGGGGTACTGTTCCGCTCACACTGACTCTCACTGGGGTACAGTTCCACACACATTGACTCTCACAGGAATACAGTTAGACACTCAGTGCCTGTCACTGGGTTACAATTCCACAGGCATTGACTCTCACTGGGGTACAGTTCCACACACACTGACTCTCACTGGGGTACAGTTCCATGCGCTCTGACTCTCACTGGGGTACAGTTCCACACACACTGACTCTCACTGGGGTACAGTTCCACACACATTGACTCTCACTGGGGTACAGTTCCACATGCACTGACTCTCACTGGGTTACAGTTCCACCCACACTGACTCTCACTGGGTTACAGTTCCACACCCACTGATTCTCACTGGGTTACAGTTCCACACACACTGACTCTCACTGGGTTACAGTTCCACACCCACTGACTCTCACTGGGGTAGACTTCCACACACACTGACTCTCACTGGGTTACAATTCCACACGCACTGATTCTCACTGGGTTACAGTTCCACACCCACTGACTCTCACTGGGGTAGACCTCCAGACACACTGACTCTCACTGGGTTACAATTCCACACCCACTGATTCTCACTGGGGTACAGTTCCACACACACTGACTCTCACTGGGTTACAGTTCCACACCCACTGACTCTCACTGGGGTACAGTTCCACACACACTGACTCTCACTGGGGTACAGTTCCAGAGACACTGATTCTCACTGGGGTACAGTTCCACACATACTGACTCTAACTGGGGAACAGGCTCCACACACACTGACTCTCACTGGGTTACAGTTCCACACACACTGACTTTCATTGGGGTACAGTTCCACTCACACTGACTCTCACTGGGGTACAGTTCCACACTCACTGACTCTCACTGGGTTACAGTTCCACATCCACTGATTCTCACTGGGGTCGAGCTCCACACACACTGACTCTCACTGGGTTACAGTTCCACACCCACTGACTATCACTGGGGAACAGTTCCACACACACTACCTGTCACTGGGTTACTTTTCAACAGGCATTGACTCTCACCGGGGTACAGTTCCACACACACTGACTCTCACTGGGGTACAGTTCCATACACATTGACTGTCACTGGGGTACACCTCCACACACACTGACTCTCACTGGGGTACAGTTCCACACACACTGATTCTCTATGGGATACAGTTCCAAACCCACTGACTCTCACTGGGGTACAATTCCACACGCACTGACTCTCACTGGGGTACAGTTCCACGCACACTGGTTCTCTATGGGATAAAGTTCCACACACACTGACTCTCACTGGGGTACAGTTCCACACACACTGATTCTCACTGGGGTACAGTTCCACACGCACTGACTCTCACTGGGGTACAGTTCCATACACATTGACTGTCACTGGGGTACAGCTCCACACACACTGACTCTCACTGGGGTACAGTTCCACACATACTGGTTCTCTATGGGATACAGTTCCACACACACTGACTCTCACTGGGGTACAATTCCACACGCACTGACTCTCACTGGGGTACAGTTCCACACACACTGACTCTCATTGGGGTACAGTTCCACACGCACTGACGCTAACAGTGGTACAGTTCCACACACACTGACTCTCATTGGGGTACAGTTCCACTCACACTGACTCTCACTGGGGAACAGTTCCACTCACACTGACTCTCACTGGGGTACAGTTCCACTCAAACTGACTCTCACTGGGATACAGTTCCACACCCACTGGCTCTCACTGGGGTAAAGGATCCACACACACTGACACTCCCTGGGATACAGTTCCACACACACTGACTCTCACTGGGGTACAGTTCCACACGCAGTGACTCTCACTGGGGTACAGTTCCACACACACTGACTCTCACTGGGGTACAGTTCCACTCAAACTGACTCTCACTGGGATACAGTTCCATACCCACTGGCTCTCACTGGGGTACAGTTCCACACACACTGACTCTCACTGGGGTACAGTTCCACACGCACTCACTCTCACTGGTGTACAGCTCCACACACACTGTTTCTCACTGGGGTACTGTTCCGCTCACACTGACTCTCACTGGGGTACAGTTCCACACACACTGACTCTCACTGGGGTACAGTTACAGACACAGTGCCTGTCACTGGGTTACAGTTCCACAGGCATTGACTCTCACTGGGGTACAGTTCAACACACACTGACTCTCACTGGTGTACAGTTCCACGCGCTCTGACTCACACTGGGGTACAGTTCCACACCCACTGGCTCTCACTGGGGTACAGTTCCACACATATTGACTCTCACTGGGGTAAAGTTCCACGCACACTAACTCTCACTGGGTTACATTTCCACACACACTGACTCTCAATGGGTTACAGTTCCACACCCACTGATTCTCACTGGGGTACAGTTCCACACACACTGACTCTCACTGGGTTACAGTTCCACACCCACTGACTCTCACTGGGGTAGACCTCCACACACACTGACTCTCACTGGGTTACAATTCCACAACCACTGATTCTCACTGGGTTACTGTTCCACTCCCACTGATTCTCACTGGGGTACAGTTCCACACACACTGACTCTCACTGGGTTACAGTTCCACACCCACTGACTCTCACTGGGGTACAGTTCCACACACACTGACTCTCACTGGGGTACAGTTCCACAGACACTGATTCTCACTGGGGTACAGTTCCACACATCCTGACTCTAACTGGGGAACAGGCTCCACACACACTGACTCTCACTGGGTTACAGTTCCACACACACTGACTTTCATTGGGGTACAGTTCCACTCACACTGACTCTCACTGGGGTACAGTTCCACACTCACTGACTCTCACTGGGGTACAGTTCCACACTCACTGACTCTCACTGGGTTACAGTTCCACATCCACTGATTCTCACTGGGGTCGAGCTCCACACACTCTGACTCTCACTGGGTTACAGTTCCACACCCACTGACTATCACTGGGGTACAGTTCCACACACACTACCTGTCACTGGGTTACTTTTCAACAGGCATTGACTCTCACTGGGGTACAGTTCCACACACACTGACTCTCACTGGGGTACAGTTCCATACACATTGACTGTCACTGGGGTACACCTCCACACACACTGACTCTCACTGGGGTAAAGTTCCACACACACTGATTCTCTATGGGATACAGTTCCAAACCCACTGACTCTCACTGGGGTACAATTCCACACGCACTGACTCTCACTGGGGTACAGTTCCACGCACACTGGTTCTCTATGGGATAATGTTCCACACACACTGACTCTCACTGGGGTACAGTTCCACACACACTGATTCTCACTGGGGTACAGTTCCACACGCACTGACTCTCACTGGGGTACAATTCCACACGCACTGACTCTCACTGGGGTACAGTTCCACACACACTGACTCTCATTGGGGTACAGTTCCACACGCACTGACGCTAACAGTGGTACAGTTCCACACACACTGACTCTCATTGGGGTACAGTTCCACTCACACTGACTCTCACTGGGGAACAGTTCCACTCACACTGACTCTCACTGGGGTACAGTTCCACTCAAACTGACTCTCACTGGGATACAGTTCCACACCCACTGGCTCTCACTGGGGTAAAGGATCCACACACACTGACAATCACAGGGGTACTGGCTCCACACACACTGACTCTCACTGGGGTACATTTCCACACGCACTGACTCTCACTGGGGTACAGTTCCATACACATTGACTGTCACTGGGGTACAGCTCCACACACACTGACTCTCACTGGGGTACAGTTCCACACACACTGGTTCTCTATGGGATACAGTTCCACACGCACTGACTCTCACTGGGGTACAATTCCACACGCACTGACTCTCACTGGGGTACAGTTCCACACACACTGACTCTCATTGGGGTACAGTTCCACACGCACTGACGCTAACAGTGGTACAGTTCCACACACACTGACTCTCATTGGGGTACAGTTCCACTCACACTGACTCTCACTGGGGAACAGTTCCACTCACACTGACTCTCACTGGGGTACAGTTCCACTCAAACTGACTCTCACTGGGATACAGTTCCACACCCACTGGCTCTCACTGGGGTAAAGGATCCACACACACTGACAATCACAGGGGTACTGGCTCCACACACACTGACTCTCACTGGGGTACATTTCCACACGCACTCACTCTCACTGGTGTACACTTCCACACACACTGTTTCTCACAGGGGTACAGTTCCACACAAACTGACACTCCCTGGGATACAGTTCCACACACACTGACTCTCACTGGGGTACAGTTCCACACGCAGTGACTCTCACTGGGGTACAGTTCCACACACACTGACTCTCACTGGGGTACAGTTCCACTCAAACTGACTCTCACTGGGATACAGTTCCATACCCACTGGCTCTCACTGGGGTACAGTTCCACACACACTGACTCTCACTGGGGTACAGTTCCACACGCACTCACTCTCACTGGTGTACAGCTCCACACACACTGTTTCTCACTGGGGTACTGTTCCGCTCACACTGACTCTCACTGGGGTACAGTTCCACACACATTGACTCTCACTGGGGTACAGTTACACACACAGTGCCTGTCACTGGGTTACAGTTCCACAGGCATTGACTCTCACTGGGGTACAGTTCCGCACACACTGACTCTCACTGGTGTACAGTTCCACGCGCTCTGACTCACACTGGGGTACAGTTCCACACATATTGACTCTCACTGGGGTAAAGTTCCACGCACACCGACTCTCACTGGGTTACAGTTCCACACCCACTGATTCTCACTGGGGTACAGTTCCACACACACTGACTCTCACTGGGTTACAGTTCCACACCCACTGACTCTCACTGGGGTAGACCTCCACACACACTGACTCTCACTGGGTTACAATTCCACACCCACTGATTCTCACTGGGTTACTGTTCCACACCCACTGATTCTCACTGGGTTACAGTTCCACACCCACTGACTCTCACTGGGGTACAGTTCCACACACACTGACTCTCACTGGGGTACAGTTCCACAGACACTGATTCTCACTGGGGTACAGTTCCACACGCACTGACTCTCACTGGGGTACAGTTCCATACACATTGACTGTCACTGGGGTACAGCTCCACACATACTGACTCTCACTGGGGTACAGTTCCACACACACTGGTTCTCCATGGGAAACAGTTCCACACACACTGACTCTCACTGGGGTACAGTTCCACACACACTGACTCTCACTGGGGTACAGTTCCACACGCACTGACGTTAACTGTGATACAGTTCCACACACACTGACTCTCACTGGGGAACAGTTCCACTCACACTGACTCTCACTGAGGGACAGTTCCACTCACACTGACTCTCACTGGGGTACAGTTCCACACACACTGACTCTCACTGGGGTGAAGGATCCACGCACACTGACAATCACAGGGGTACTGGCTTCACACACACTGACTCTCACTGGGGGACCATTCCACACGCACTCACTCTCACTGGTGTACATTTCCACACACACTGTTTCTCACAGGGGTACAGTTCCAAACAAACTGACACTCCCTGGGATACAGTTCCACACGCAGTGACTCTCACTGGGGTACAGTTCCACACACACTGACTCTCAATGGGGTACAGTTGCACTCAAACTGACTCTCACTGGGATACAGTTCCATACCCACTGGCTCTCACCGGGGTACATTTCCACACACACTGACTCTCACTGGGGTACAGTTCCACACGCACTCACTCTCACTGGTGTACATCTCCACACACACTGTTTCTCACTGGGGTACAGTTCTGCTCACACTGACTCTCACTGGGGTACAGTTCCACACACATTGACTCTCACTGGGGTACAGTTACACACACACTGACTCTCACTGGGGTACAGTTCCACAGACACTGATTCTCACTGGGGTACAGTTCCACACGCACTGACTCTCACTGGGGTACAGTTCCACTCAACCTGACTCTCACTGGGATACAGTTCCATACCCACTGGCTCTCACTGGGGTACAGTTCCACACACACTGACTCTCACTGGGGTACAGTTCCACACGCACTCACTCTCACTGGTGTACAGTTCCACACACACTGTTTCTCACTGGGGTACTGTTCCGCTCACACTGACTCTCACTGGGGTACAGTTCCACACACATTGACTCTCACAGGAATACAGTTAGACACTCAGTGCCTGTCACTGGGTTACAATTCCACAGGCATTGACTCTCACTGGGGTACAGTTCCACACACACTGACTCTCACTGGGGTACAGTTCCACGCGCTCTGACTCTCACTGGGGTACAGTTCCACACACACTGACTCTCACTGGGGTACAGTTCCACACACATTGACTCTCACTGGGGTACAGTTCCACGTGCACTGACTCTCACTGGGTTACAGTTCCACCCACACTGACTCTCACTGGGTTACAGTTCCACACCCACTGATTCTCACTGGGTTACAGTTCCACACACACTGACTCTCACTGGGTTACAGTTCCACACCCACTGACTCTCACTGGGGTAGACTTCCACACACACTGACTCTCACTGGGTTACAATTCCACACACACTGACTCTCACTGGGTTACAATTCCACACCCACTGACTCTCACTGGGTTACAGTTCCACACCCACTGACTCTCACTGGGGTAGACTTCCACACACACTGACTCTCACTGGGTTACAGTTTCACACCCACTGACTCTCACTGGGGTACAGTTCCACACACACTGACTTTCACTGGGGTACAGTTCCACAGACACTGATTCTCACTGGGATACAGTTCCACACGCACTGACTCTCGCTGGGGTACAGTTCCAAACACTGACTCTCACTGGGGTACAGTTCCAGACGCACTGATTCTCACTGGGGTACAGTTCCACACACACTGACTCTCACTGGGTTACAGTTCCACACCCACTGACTCTCACTGGGGTACAGTTCCACACACACTGACTCTCACTGGGGTACAGTTCCACAGACACTGATTCTCACTGGGGTACAGTTCCACACGCACTGACTCTCACTGGGGTACAGTTCCATACACATTGACTGTCACTGGGGTACAGCTCCACACACACTGACTCTCACTGGGGTACAGTTCCACACACACTGGTTCTCCATGGGAAACAGTTCCACACACACTGACTCTCACTGGGGTACAATTCCACACTCACTGACTCTCACTGGGGTACAGTTCCACACACACTGACTCTCACTGGGATACAGTTCCACACACACTGACTCTCACTGGGGTACAGTTCCACACACACTGACTCTCACTGGCGTACAGTTCCACACGCACTGACGTTAACTGTGATACAGTTCCACACACACTGACTCTCACTGGAGTACAGTTCCACTCACACTGACTCTCACTGGGGAACAGTTCCACTCACACTGACTCTCACTGAGGTACAGTTCCACTCAAACTGGCTCTCACTGGGATACAGTTCCACACACACTGACTCTCACTGGGGGACAGTTCCACACACACTGACTCTCACTGGGGTGAAGGATCCACGCACACTGACAATCACAGGGGTACTGGCTTCACACACACTGACTCTCACTGGGGGACCATTCCACACGCACTCACTCTCACTGGTGTACATTTCCACACACACTGTTTCTCACAGGGGTACAGTTCCAAACAAACTGACACTCCCTGGGATACAGTTCCACACACAATGACTCTCACTGGGGTACAGTTCCACACGCAGTGACTCTCACTGGGGTACAGTTCCACACACACTGACTCTCAATGGGGTACAGTTGCACTCAAACTGACTCTCACTGGGATACAGTTCCATACCCACTGGCTCTCACCGGGGTACATTTCCACACACACTGACTCTCACTGGGGTACAGTTCCACACGCACTCACTCTCACTGGTGTACATCTCCACACACACTGTTTCTCACTGGGGTACAGTTCTGCTCACACTGACTCTCACTGGGGTACAGTTCCACACACATTGACTCTCACTGGGGTACAGTTACACACTCAGTGCCTCTCACTGGGGTACAGTTCCACAGGCATTGACTCTCACTGGGGTACAGTTCCACACACACTGACTCTCACTGGGGTACAGTCCCACGCGCTCTGACTCTCACTGGGGTACAGTTCCACACACATTGACTCTCACTGGGGTACAGTTCCACACATACTGACTCACACTGGGGTACAGTTCCACGCACACTAACTCTCACTGGGTTACGGTTCCACACACACTGACTCTCAATGGGTTACTGTTCCACACCCACTGATTCTCACTGGGATACAGTTCCACACACACTGACTCTCACTGGGTTACGGTTCCACACACACTGACTCTCAATGGGTTACTGTTCCACACCCACTGATTCTCACTGGGATACAGTTCCACACATACTGACTCTCACTGGGGTACAGTTCCACGCACACTAACTCTCACTGGGTTACGGTTCCACACACACTGACTCTCAATGGGTTACTGTTCCACACCCACTGATTCTCACTGGGGTACAGTTCCACACACACTGACTCTCACTGGGTTACAGTTCCACACCCACTGACTCTCACTGGGGTAGACCTCCACACACTGACTCTCACTGGGTTACAATTCCACACCCACTGATTCTCACTGGGTTACTGTTCCACACCCACTGATTCTCACTGGGGTACAGTTCCACACACACTGACTCTCACTGGGTTACAGTTCCACACACACTGACTCTCACTGGGGTACAGTTCCACACACACTGACTCTCACTGGGTAACAGTTCCACAGACACTGATTCTCACTGGGGTACAGTTCCACACGCACTGACTCTCACTGGGGTACAGTTCCATACACATTGACTGTCACTGGGGTACAGCTCCACACACACTGACTCTCACTGGGGTACAGTTCCACACACACTGGTTCTCCATGGGATACAGTTCCACACACACTGACTCTCACTAGGGTACAATTCCACACTCACTGACTCTCACTGGGGTACAGTTCCACACACACTGACTGTCACTGGGGTACAGCTCCACACACACTGACTCTCACTGGGGTACAGTTCCACACACACTGGTTCTCCATGGGATACAGTTCCACACACACTGACTATCACTGGGGTACAGTTCCACACGCAGTGACTCTCACTGGGGTACAGTTCCACACACACTGACTCTCAATGGGGTACAGTTGCACTCAAACTGACTCTCACTGGGATACAGTTCCATACCCACTGGCTCTCACCGGGGTACATTTCCACACACACTGACTCTCACTGGGGTACAGTTCCACACGCACTCACTCTCACTGGTGTACATCTCCACACACACTGTTTCTCACTGGGGTACAGTTCCGCTCACACTGACTCTCACTGGGGTACAGTTCCACACACATTGACTCTCACTGGGGTACAGTTACACACACAGTGCCTGTCACTGGGTTACAGTTCCACAGGCATTGACTCTCACTGGGGTACAGTTCCACACACACTGTCTCTCACTGGGGTACAGTCCCACGCGCTCTGACTCTCACTGGGGTACAGTTCCACACATACTGACTCTCACTGGGGTACAGTTCCACACACATTGACTCTCACAGGGGTACAGTTACACACTCAGTGCCTGTCACTGGGTTACCGTTCCACACGCATTGACTCTCACTGGGGTACAGTTCCACACACACTGACTCTCACTGGGGTACAGTTCCACGCGCTCTGACTCTCACTGGGGTACAGTTCCACACACATTGACTCTCACTGGGGTACAGTTCCACGCACACTGACTCTCACTGGGTTACAGTTCCACCCACACTGACTCTCACTAGGTTACAGTTCCACACCCACTGATTCTCACTGGGGTACAGTTCCACACACACTGACTCTCACTGGGTTACAGTTCCACACCCACTGACTCTCACTGGGGTAGACTTCCACACACACTGACTCTCACTGGGTTACAATTCCACACCCACTGATTCTCACTGGGTTACAGTTCCACAGGCATTGATTCTCACTGGGGTACAGTTGCACACACACTGACTCTCACTGGGGTACAGTTCCACGCACACTGACTCTCACTGGGGTACAGTTCCACACACATTGACTCTCACTGGGGTACAGTTACACACACAGTACCTGTCACTGGGTTACAGTTCCACAGGCATTGATTGTCACTGGGGTACAGTTCCACACACACTGTCTCTCACTGGGGTATAGTTCCATGCACACTGACTCTCACTGGGTTACAGGCTCCAGACACACTGACTCTCACTGGGGTACTGTTCCACACACATTGATTCTCACTGGGGTATAGTTACACACACAGTACCTGTCATTGGGTTACTGTTCCACAGGCATTGACTCTGACTGGGGTACAGTTCCACACACACTGTCTCTCACTGGGGCACAGTTCCACGCACACTGACTCTCACTGGGGTACAGCTCCACGCACATTGACTCTCACTGGAGTACAGTTCCACACACAGTGCCTGTCACTGGGTTACATTTCCACAGGCATTGATTCTCACTGGGGTACAGTTCCACACACACTGTCTCTCACTGCGGTACAGTTCCACACACACTGACTCTCACTGGGGTACATTTCCACACACATTGACTCTCACTGGGGTACAGTTACACACACAGTACCTGTCACTGGGTTACAGTTCCACAGGAATTGATTCTCACTGGGGTACAGTTCCACACACACTGTCTCTCACTGGGGTACAGTTCCACACACACTGTCTCTCACTGGGGTACACTTCCACGCACACTGACTCTCACTGGGTTACAGGCTCCACACACACAGACTCTCACTGGGGTACAGTTCCACACACACTGACTCTCATTGGGATACAGTTCCACACACACTGACTCTCACTGGGGTACAATTCCACACACACTGACTCTCACTGGGGTACAGTTCCACACACACTGATTCTCACTGGGGTATAGGCTCCACACACACTGACTGTCAGTGGGGTAAAGGCTCCACACACCCTGACTCTCACTGGGGTACAGTTCCACTCAAACTGACTCTCACTGGGATACAGTTCCACACCCACTGGCTCTCACTGGGGTACCGTTCCACACACACTGACTCTCACTGGGGTATAGGCTCCGCACACACTGACTGTCATTGGGGTACAGTTCCACACGCAGTCACTCTCACTGGTGTACAGTTCCACACACACTGTTTCTCACTGGGGTACAGTTCCACACAAACTGACACTCCCTGGGATACAGTTCCACACGCACTGATTCTCACTGGGGTATAGGCTGCACACACACTGACTCTCAGTGGGGTAAAGGCTCCACACACCCTGACTCTCAGTGGGGTAAAGGCTCCACACACCCTGACTCTCACTGGGGTACAGTTCCACGCACACTGACTCGCACTGGGGTACAGTTCCACTCAAACTGACTCTCACTGGGATACAGTTCCACACCCACTGGCTCTCACTGGGGTACCGTTCCACACACACTGACTCTCACTGGGGTATAGGCTCCGCACACACTGACTCTCAGTGGGGTACAGTTCCACACGCACTCACTCTCACTGGGGTACAGTTCCACGCACACTGACTCTCACTGGGGTACAGTTCCACTCAAACTGACTCTCACTGGGGTACAGTTCCACATACACTGACTCACACTGGGGTACTGTTCCACAGACACTGACTCTCAGTGGGCTACAGTCCCACACACACTGACTCTCACTGGGGTACAGTTCCACACACACTGACTCTCACTGGGGTACAGTTCCACGCACACCGACTCTCACTGGGTTACAGTTCCACAGACTCTGACACTCCCTGGGATACAGTTCCACACGCACTCACACTCACTGGGGTACTGTTCCACACACACTGACTCTCACTGGGGTACAGTTGCACACACTGACTCTCACTGGGGTACAGTTCCTCACACACTGACTCTCACTGGGGTACAGTTGCACACACTGACTCTCACTGGGGTACTGTTCCACACACACTGACTCTCACTGGGGTACAGTTCCACACACTGACTCTCACTGGGGTACAGTTCCACACACACTGACTCTCACTGGGGTACAGTTCCTCACACACTGACTATCACTGGTGTACAGTTCCACACACACTGACTCTCACTGGGGTACAGTTCCAAACACACTGTCTCTCACTGGGGTACAGTTCCACGCACACTGACTCTCAGTGGGGTACATTTCCACACGCACTCACTCTCACTGGTGTGCAGGTCCACACACACTGACTCACACTGGGTTACAGTTCCACAGACTCTGACACTCCCTGGGATACAGTTCCACACGCACTCACACTCACTGGGGTACTGTTCCACACACACTGACTCTCACTGGGGTACAGTTGCACACACTGACTCTCACTGGGGTACAGTTCCTCACACACTGACTCTCACTGGGGTACAGTTGCACACACACTGACTCTCACTGGGGTACAGTTCCACACTCACTGACTCTCACTGGGGTACAGTTCCACACACACTGACTCTCACTGGGGTACAGCTCCACACACACTGACTCTCACTGGGGTACAGTTCCACACAAACTGACAGTCCCTGGGATACAGTTCCACACACACTGACTCTCACTGGGGTACAGTTCCACACGCAGTGACTCTCACTGGGGTACAGTTCCACACACACTGACTCTCAATGGGGTACAGTTGCACTCAAACTGACTCTCACTGGGATACAGTTCCATACCCACTGGCTCTCACCGGGGTACATTTCCACACACACTGACTCTCACTGGGGTACAGTTCCACACGCACTCACTCTCACTGGTGTACATCTCCACACACACTGTTTCTCACTGGGGTACAGTTCCGCTCACACTGACTCTCACTGGGGTACAGTTCCACACACATTGACTCTCACTGGGGTACAGTTACACACACAGTGCCTGTCACTGGGTTACAGTTCCACAGGCATTGACTCTCACTGGGGTACTGTTCCGCTCACACTGAATCTCACTGGGTTACAGTTCCAGACACATTGACTCTCACAGGGGTACAGTTACACACAGTGCCTGTCACTGGGTTACAGTTCCACAGGCATTGACTCTCACTGGGGTACAGTTCCACACACACTGTCTCTCACTGGGGTACAGTCCCACGCGCTCTGACTCTCACTGGGGTACAGTTCCACACATACTGACTCTCACTGGGGTACAGTTCCACACACATTGACTCTCACAGGGGTACAGTTACACACTCAGTGCCTGTCACTGGGTTACAGTTCCACACGCATTGACTCTCACTGGGGTACAGTTCCACACACACTGACTCTCACTGGGGTACAGTTCCACGCGCTCTGACTCTCACTGGGGTACAGTTCCACACACATTGACTCTCACTGGGGTACAGTTCCACGCACACTGACTCTCACTGGGTTACAGTTCCACCCACACTGACTCTCACTAGGTTACAGTTCCACACCCACTGATTCTCACTGGGGTACAGTTCCACACACACTGAATCTCACTGGGTTACAGTTCCACACCCACTGACTCTCACTGGGGTAGACTTCCACACACACTGACTCTCACTGGGTTACAATTCCACACCCACTGATTCTCACTGGGTTACAGTTCCACAGGCATTGATTCTCACTGGGGTACAGTTGCACACACACTGACTCTCACTGGGGTACAGTTCCACGCACACTGACTCTCACTGGGGTACAGTTCCACACACATTGACTCTCACTGGGGTACAGTTACACACACAGTACCTGTCACTGGGTTACAGTTCCACAGGCATTGATTGTCACTGGGGTACAGTTCCACACACACTGTCTCTCACTGGGGTATAGTTCCATGCACACTGACTCTCACTGGGTTACAGGCTCCAGACACACTGACTCTCACTGGGGTACTGTTCCACACACATTGATTCTCACTGGGGTATAGTTACACACACAGTACCTGTCATTGGGTTACTGTTCCACAGGCATTGACTCTGACTGGGGTACAGTTCCACACACACTGTCTCTCACTGGGGTACAGTTCCACGCACACTGACTCTCACTGGGGTACAGCTCCACGCACATTGACTCTCACTGGAGTACAGTTCCACACACAGTGCCTGTCACTGGGTTACATTTCCACAGGCATTGATTCTCACTGGGGTACAGTTCCACACACACTGTCTCTCACTGCGGTACAGTTCCACACACACTGACTCTCACTGGGGTACAGTTCCACACACATTGACTCTCACTGGGGTACAGTTACACACACAGTACCTGTCACTGGGTTACAGTTCCACAGGCATTGATTCTCACTGGGGTACAGTTCCACACACACTGTCTCTCACTAGGGTACAGTTCCACACACACTGTCTCTCACTGGGGTACACTTCCACGCACACTGACTCTCACTGGGTTACAGGCTCCACACACACAGACTCTCACTGGGGTACAGTTCCACACACACTGACTCTCATTGGGATACAGTTCCACACACACTGACTCTCACTGGGGTACAATTCCACACACACTGACTCTCACTGGGGTACAGTTCCACACACACTGATTCTCACTGGGGTATAGGCTCCACACACACTGACTGTCAGTGGGGTAAAGGCTCCACACACCCAGACTCTCACTGGGGTACAGTTCCACGCACACTGACTCTCACTGGGGTACAGCTCCACTCAAACTGACTCTCACTGGGATACAGTTCCACACCCACTGGCTCTCACTGGGGTACCGTTCCACACACACTGACTCTCACTGGGGTATAGGCTCCGCACACACTGACTCTCATTGGGGTACACTTCCACACGCAGTCACTCTCACTGGTGTACAGTTCCACACACACTGTTTCTCACTGGGGTACAGTTCCACACAAACTGACACTCCCTGGTATACAGTTCCACACGCACTGATTCTCACTGGGGTATAGGCTGCACACACACTGACTCTCAGTGGGGTAAAGTCTCCACACACCCTGACTCTCAGTCGGGTAAAGGCTCCACACACCCTGACTCTCACTGGGGTACAGTTCCACGCACACTGACTCGCACTGGGATACAGTTCCACACCCACTGGCTCTCACTGGGGTACCGTTCCACACACACTGACTCTCACTGGGGTATAGGCTCCGCACACACTGACTCTCAGTGGGGTACAGTTCCACACGCACTCACTCTCACTGGGGTACAGTTCCACGCACACTGACTCTCACTGGGGTACAGTTCCACTCAAACTGACTCTCACTGGGGTACAGTTCCACATACACTGACTCACACTGGGGTACTGTTCCACAGACACTGACTCTCAGTGGGCTACAGTCCCACACACACTGACTCTCACTGGGGTACAGTTCCACACACACTGACTCTCACTGGGGTACAGTTCCACGCACACCGACTCTCACTGGGGTACAGTTCCACGCACACTGACTCTCAGTGGGGTACATTTCCACACGCACTCACTCTCACTGGTGTACAGGTCCACACACACTGACTCACACTGGGTTACAGTTCCACAGACTCTGACACTCCCTGGGATACAGTTCCACACGCACTCACACTCACTGGGGTACTATTCCACACACACTGACTCTCACTGGGGTACAGTTGCACACACTGACTCTCACTGGGGTACAGTTGCACACACACTGACTCTCACTGGGGTCCAGTTCCTCACACACTGACTCTCACTGGGGTACAGTTGCACACACTGACTCTCACTGGGGTACTGTTCCACACACACTGACTCTCACTGGGGTACAGTTCCACACACTGACTCTCACTGGGGTACAGTTCCACACACACTGACTCTCACTGGGGTACAGTTCCTCACACACTGACTATCACTGGTGTACAGTTCCACACACACTGACTCTCACTGGGGTACAGTTCCAAACACACTGTCTCTCACTGGGGTACAGTTGCACACACTGACTCTCACTGGGGTACTATTCCACACACACTGACTCTCACTGGGGTACAGTTCCACACACTGACTCTCACTGGGGTACAGTTCCACACACACTGACTCTCACTGGGGTACAGTTCCTCACACACTGACTCTCACTGGGGTACAGTTGCACACACACTGACTATCACTGGTGTACAGTTCCACACACACTGACTCTCACTGGGGTACAGTTCCAAACACACTGTCTCTCACTGGGGTACAGTTCCACGCACACTGACTCTCAGTGGGGTACATTTCCACACGCACTCACTCTCACTGGTGTGCAGGTCCACACACACTGACTCACACTGGGTTACAGTTCCACAGACTCTGACACTCCCTGGGATACAGTTCCACACGCACTCACACTCACTGGGGTACTGTTCCACACACACTGACTCTCACTGGGGTACAGTTGCACACACTGACTCTCACTGGGGTACAGTTCCAAACACACTGACTCTCACTGGGATACAATTCCACACACACTGACTCTCACTGGGGTACAGTTCCACACACACTGACTCTCACTGGGGTACAGTTCCACACTCACTGGCTCTCACTGGGGTACTGTTCCACACACACTGACTCTCACTGGGGTACAGTTCCACACTCACTGGCTCTCACTGGTGTACAGTTCCACACGCACTGGCTCTCACTGGGGTACAGTTCCACACACACTGACTCTCACTGGGGTACAGTTCCACACTCACTGGCTCTCACTGGGGTACAGTTCCACATGCACTGGCTCTCACTGGGGTACACTTCCCCACGCACTGACTCCCACTGGGGTACAGTGTTACACTCACTGGCCCTCGCTGGGTTACATTTATTATTTTATTTAGAGATACATCACTGAAACAGGCCCTTTGGCGCACCAAGTCTCTGCCGACCATCAACCACCCATTTATACTAATCCTACACTAATCCCATATTCCTGCCACCTCCCTACGCTAGGAGCAATTTATAATAGCCAATTTACCTATCAACCTGCAAGTCTTTGGCTGTGGGAGGAAACCGGAGCACCCGGCGAAAACCCACCCGTTCACAGGGAGAACTTGCAAACTCCGCACAGGCAGTACCCAGAATTGAACCCGGGTCGCTGGAGCTGTGAGGCTGCGGTGCTAACCACTTCGCCACTGTTCCACCCACACTGACTCTCACTGGGGTACAGTTCCACAGACCCTGGTTTACAGTTACAGCACGGGTTAGATACCGAGTAAAGCTCCCTCTACTCTAACGCATTAAACACTTCCAGCGTTTGCATCACCAATATTAATCCCTCAAACAACTTCTTTGGCCTCCTTGTCTCGAGAGACAATGGATAAGCGCCTGGAGGTGGTCAGTGGTTGGTGAAGCAGCGCCTGGAGTGGCTATAAAGGCCAATTCTAGAGTGACAGGCTCTTCCACAGGTGCTGCAACATCGCAGTTGAATAACATCACTAAAAGGAACAGATTATGTGGTCATTATCACATTGCTCAATGTTGGTGCTTGCTCTGCACAAGTTGGTTGCCATGTTTCCTACATTGTAACAGTGGCTACACTTTGAAAATACTTCCTTTGGCTGTGAAACACTTTGGCTCGTCCTGAGATTGTGAAAGGCAAGTTCATTCTAGATTTCTGACATTTGCTGTTTCTCCTTTTTCATCCGGGGGAGGGAGAAAACTGGGATTTTGTTTTAAAATCAGTTGGATGCAGTGATGGGAGGAGTGACTGTGGCTGCCCCAGGATGAATGACCTAATTTAGCTCGAGTGACCTTTCTCGCTGCTCTGTGTCGTCTGATCTTGTTGTTCGGCTGAGGTGAGACACTTGCCCTGTCACAGTGACATCTCCAAAAGTCTTGTGCCTTGGCTGTCCCCAGCGGTGAATGCTGGCTGTAACCATGGTAACCGTCTCCATGGTGACTGCCCCGTAACGATCTGTGGGAATCCACAAGCCAAACGCTCCCCAACGCCCGAAACCCCCCACCTCAGCAAAATAATCTGACTAGCATCATGCAGCTGAATAATAAAAATAATAAGTTCCCATTTTTCTCCCCTGCTGCCCTTTCGACCAGCACCAGCTGCCCTCCAATACCTCACTCGAACAGCGAGCCCAAAGACTGAACGTGAGCAGGCTATTCAACTGCAATGGGCATTGCAGGCAATTCCACTCCCTACTTGAGAACGAAACTTTGGCTGTTCCATCTTGTCTTGTCCAGGGACAGGGAGAATAAAGATAGGGTTCACCTGTACTGTGAGAATAAAGGTAGGGTTCACCTATACTGGCTTTCTCCTTGTGATCAGCTGACCTAAACCCAGGCGTTTCTAATCAGAATAGGTTGTAGTTTGAAACCTTACTCCAGAGAATTAATCACAAAGAAAAAGGGTGGGACGGCCAAATCTAGAGCCTCATGGATGTCAAGGAGCTTAGAGGGTATGATAAGGGAGGAAAGGAAAGCTTATGTCCAATAACGAGAACTCAATATTACAGAAAGCCAAGCGGAGTATAGAAAGTGGAGGCGTGAAATCAAAAAGGAAATTAGGAAAGCTAAGAGAGGGCATGAAAGAATATTGGCAAGCAAAATCAAGGTGAACACAAAGATGTTTTATCAATACGTTAAGAGTAAGAGGATAACTAAGGAGAGAGTAGGGCCCATAAAAGACCAAAAAGGTAACCTATGCGTAAGGGCGGAAGATGTTGGTATTGTTCTGAATGAATACTTTGCGTCTGTCTTCACAAAAGAGGGGGACGATGGAGATATTGTAGTTAAGGAGGAGGAGTGTGAAGTATTGGATGTGATAAACACAGGGAGAGAGGAAGTATTAATGGGATTAGCATCCTTGAAAGTGGATAAATCACCAGGACTGGATGAAATCTACCCCAGGCTGTTAAAAGAGGCAAAAGAGGAAATAGCGAAAGGTCTCACCATCATTTTCCAGTCCTCACTGGATACAGGTGTGGTGCCGGAGGATTGGAGGACAGCTAACGTTGTACCTCTGTTTATAAAGGGAACGAGGGATAGACCGAATAATTACAGGCCAGTCAGTCTAACCTCAGTAGTGGGCAAATTATTGGAATCTATTCTGAGAGACAGGATAAACTGTCACTTAGAAGGGCACAGATTAATCAAGGATAGTCAGCATGGATTGGTTAAGGGAAAATCTTGTCTGACTAACATGATTGAAGTTTTTGAAGAAATAACAAGGAAGATTGATGAGGGTAGTGCAGTTGATGTGATCTACATGGATTTTAGCAAGGCTTTTGGCAAGGTTCCTTCCACATGGCAGACTGGTAAAAAAAAAAGCCAATGGGATCCAGCAAGGTGGATATAAATTGGCTCAGTGGCAGGAAGCAAAGGGCAATTGTTGACAGGTGTTTTTGCAACTGCAGGGCTGTTTCCAGTGGTGTTCTGCAGGGCTCAGTACTGGGTCCCCTGTTTTTTGTGGTATGTATTAACAATTTGGACATAAATGTAGGGGTCATGATCAAGAAGTTTGTAGATGACACAAAGATTGACCGTGTGGCAGATAGCGAGGAGGATAGCTGTAGGCTGCAGGAAGATATCAATGGACTGGTTAGGTGGGCAGAAAAGTGGCAAATGGAATTCAACCCTGAGAAGTGTGAGGTGATGCATTTGGGAAGATCAAACAAGGCAAGGGAATACATGATTAATGGGAAATCACTGAGAGGTGTAGAGGAAGTGAGAGACCTTGGAGTAAATGTTCACAGATCCCTGAAGGTAGCAGGACAGGTCAATAAGGTGATTAGGAAGGCATATGGAATCCTTTCCTTTATTAACCAAGGTACAGAATATAAGAGCAGAGAGGTTATGCTGGAACTGTATAACTCATTGGTTCGGCTACAACTTGAGTACTGTGTGCAGTTCTGGTCACCTCATTACAGAAAGGATGTAATTGCACTAGAGAGGGTACAGAGGAGATTTACGAGGATGTTGCCAGGACTGGAAAAATGCAGCTATAAGGAAAGATTGCATAGGCTGGGGTTGTTCTCCTTGGAACAGAGAAGGTTGAGGAGAGATCTGATTGAAATGTACAAAATTATGAGAGACCTGGATAGAGTGGATGGGAAGGGCCTATATACCGTAGCAGAGAGGTCAGTGACGAGGGGGCATAGATTTAAAATGATTGGTAGAAAGATTAGAGGGGAGATGAAGAAACATTTTTTCACCCAGAGGGTGGTGGGGGTCTGGAACTCACTGCCTGAAAGGGTAGTAGAGGCAGAAACCCTCAATTCATTTGAAAGGTGTCTGGATATGCACCTCAAGTGCCGTAACCTGCAGGGATATGGACCAAATGCTGGAAGGTGGGATTTAGCTGGGTGGCTCATTTTTCAGCCAATGCAAACACAATGGGCCAAGTGGTCTCTTTCTGTGCCATAAACTTTCTATGATTTCTATGATTTTATTCAGAGTGGGCAATGATTCAACATCATCTGGGAAGCAAAATGGTTTATAGCAGATTGGTTGCCTGTTAGACAATCCTCCCAAATTTCTTTTCTAATGCATGGGTGTATATTGAGCAGGTGTATATTCAGTAGCTGTATACCCTGTGGGTGTAAGTCAGGCAGGGTGTATATTGGGTAGGTGTATACTGGGTGGGTGTATATTTGGTGGGTGTAAATTGCATGACATCTATATTGGGCGGGTGTATATCGGGCGGGTGTATGTCAGGTGGGTGTATAATGGGCGGGTGTTTATTGGGTGGGTTTGTAATTGGTGGGTGTATATTGGGTTAATGTTTATTGGGTGGGTGTATATTGGGTGGGTGCTTATTGGGTGGGTGTATATTGGGTTGGTGTTTATTGGTGGATGTATATTGGGTGGGTGTTTATTGGGTGGATGTATATTGGGTGGGTATATGTTGGGTGTGTGTTTATTGGGTAGGTGTATACTGGGTGGGTGTATAATGGGCAGGTGTATATTGGGTGGGTGTATAATGGGTGGGTATATATTGGGTGGGTGTTTATTGAGTGGGTGTATATTGAGTGGGTGTATAATGGGTGGATATATATTGGATGGGTTTATATTGGTTGGGTGTATATTGGGTGGTTGTATATTGGGTGGGTATATATTGGGTGGATGTATATTGGTGGGTATATATTGGGTGGGTGTTTATTGGGTGGTTGTAGATTGGTTGGGTGTATATTGGGTGGGTGTATATTGGGTGGGTATATATTGGGTGGGTATATATTGGATGGGTGTAGATTGGTTGAGTGTGTATTGGTTGGGTGTATATTGGGTGGGTATATATTGGGTGGGTATATATTGGATGGGTGTAGATTGGTTGGGTGTATATTGGCTGGGTGTATATTGGGTGGGTATATATTGGGTGGGTATATATTGGATGGGTGTAGATTGGTTGGGTGTTTATTGGATGGGTGTATATTGGGTGGGTATATATTGGGTGGGTATATATTGGATGGGTGTAGATTGGTTGGATGTTTATTGGATGGGTGTATATTGGTTGGGTGTATATTGGGTGGGTGTAGATTGGTTGGGTGTTTATTGGATGGGTGTATATTGGTTGGGTGTATATTGGGTGGGTGTATATTGGTTGGGTGTATATTGGGTGGGTGTATATGCACTTCAAATTCTCAAACTGCCCCAGTGGGATTTTAACTCTCTGGATTTACTGGTCCATGCCTCTAGATAACCAGCTACAGTAACAGACCCAGCGCACCCACGTACCCCTAACAATCTCAGCAACGTATGTAACTGTCTAACTCGCATCAATATTCTTGCCACGGCAGTTCAATGGGAATTTAGGATATCAGATACTTTAAAAGATATTGATTAATGTGGCCCTGTTCCACTGTCTAGTTTCCATGTCCTGACTTGTCTTTGCCTGAAGCAATACTTGCCTCAACTCTCTTAGTTCAATGTGATCAATTTGGATTGGTTGGAGACTCAGTGCTTGATCCTACTGTTAACTTTTCCACTAATGGCCTTTCAATCCCCTATCTGTCCCCAAGAATATCAAGGGATGGATGGAGGGAAGCAAATCTCAATTGGTGTCCCCACAGATTTTTCAGGATTTCTTGTGCTATGATCTAGCCAACACGTGTGCTGTTCAGATCCCTTCATGGCCTCCACCCTCCCTATCTCTGTGATCTCCTCCAGCCCTATAACTATCCAGGATCTCTGTTCTCTTGCACAGCTTAGGCCCTAAATGTTGGAATTCTCTCACTAAACCTCTCCGGCTCTCTACTTCTCTCTCCTCCTTTAACACACTCCTTTGATCAAACTTGTCCCATGTCCTAATATCTCCTTATGTGGCTCAGTGTTAATGTTTGTTTGATAACACTTCTGTGAAGCGCCTTGAGATGTTTTACTCTTTAAAGACATTATGTAAATGCAGGTTGTTGTTATTGATGTTGTTTGTGATAAGGCGGCAGCGTTTCTTTTTCAACTGTGGCAATAACTTAAACCGAGGCCCCATATTCCCTCTCAGGGGAATGGAAAGGATCCCATGGCACTAATTCCTAGAAGAGCAGAGGATTTCTCCCCAGTGTCCTGGCCAATATTGATCCCTCAATTAACATCATTCAAAAACAGATGATCTGGTCGTAATCACATGGCTGTTTGTGGGAGCTTGCTGTGCACAAACTCACGCTGTCCTAGCCGACTCATTTCCTCCATTAGAACAGAGCTTACACTTCAAAAGCTACTTCATTGGCTGTAAAGTGCTTTGGGACATCCTGAGGTTGTGACAGGCGCTATATAAATGCAAGTCTCTCTTTTATCAAGTGCACAATGCTACAAAATCACCATTGAAAGAACTTGCATTTCTATAGCTCCTTTCACATTCTCAGGACATCCCAAAGGGCTTCACAGCCAAAGAAGGGCTTTCAGAGTGCAGTCACTGCTGGAATGTGGGGAAACTCGGTAGACCATTTGAGCACAGCAAGCTCCCACAAACAGCAATGGGTTAATGGCCCAGTTAATCTGGTTTCGATGGATAAATACTGGGTCAGACACATGTGTGCTTCTGATCCTGGCCACTTGTAAACAAAGATTGCATTGATGTTTATCTTGCTCGGTTTCCAATGGGATTTCTGCTGCTTTTTGCTGGCCTCGTTTCCTCTGGTTACAGCGCCAGTATCCATGGAGACAATCTTGCCCGTGGTTTTTTTTTTTGCACGAGAGTTGCATGTTCTCTGAACGAAGACCCACAGGAACTGGATGGTAGACGATTAGAATCTGGGCTGCATTGGGCGATTGCTGGAGAGATGGAAATGATCAGAGAGCAAAGCGAGACAGGCAAGGTGACAGCAGGAGGCAAATAGAGGCTGTTACCATGGCAAGAAAGCAGAGCCCTCCTGACAGCTCAGTGAGAAAGCTGCCAGTAATTCAGCGAGGCAGCATCTGCTTTGTACAACGCTACTGGGACAGGACTAGCAGATGAGTCTGCCCCTTAAAAAAAAAGGAACAGATTAAGCCAGCTGCCCAATGAGGGTCGGAAAATGTTATTTATTAAATTTAGCGAAAGGTTGATCCGCTGGGTGAATTGATTAATCTCTCAGCCTTCATCCTGTCATTCCAGTGTATCTTCTCTTTGAAAACAAAGCAAGAGGGACTGGTGTTAAAGGCTGCTGTTGTTTTATGCCTCTGCTGTCTGTCACTGTTGATGGATTGCTCGCTTGATGATTGGATACTCCTGCTATCATTAGTGTCTTTCCAAGGCATTGTGTTTTTTAGTGGTTACTGGAGAATGTGAAATGCTGGATAATCTTCTCGTTATGTTCTCAGGGCCAGGAGAAACATCTTTGCCACAGTGATAGCTGACTCAGGTGCCAAATGAAGGGTTGTAGAATAAAAAGTCCGAGAGGTGTGTGCACAGGCTAAACAACTCCTCCCCAATCTCCCCCTTCCACCTCCTACATCTCATTCCCACCCAATCTCAACAACACTGACTCCTTCCAGCGTTCACACACCCATCCCCATTATTCATTGTTCTGGGATATTCTTTAATCAAACAGAATTAATGAAGCTTTTACCACCACTCGAAGCTTATGGATATTAGAAGCATTTCCTGAATCTCCATCAAATTTAAGTGCAACTCAATTCCTTGACATAAGCCAGTTTCTGCCCCTACCTTAGCTCATCTGCTGCTGAAACTCTCATCCATGCCTTTGTTACCTCCAGACACTCTAATGCTCTCCTGGCAAGTCTCCCATCCTCCACCCTCCCTAAACTGCAGCTGATCCAAAACTCTGCTTCTCATATCCTACCTCGCACCGTCCCATTCACTCCTCACCCCTGTCCTCGCTGACCTACCCTGGCTCCCAGTCCAGCAATACCTCGATTTAAAAATTCTCATCCTTGTTTTCAAATCCCTCCATAGCCTCACCCCCTCCCTATCTCTGTAACCTTCCTCCAGCCCTACAACCCTCTGAGAACTCTATAATCCTCCAATTCTGGCCCCTGGAGCATCCCTGATTTTAATCGCTCCACCACTGGCAGCCGTACTTTCGGCTGCCTGGGCCCTAAGTTCTGAAAATCCCTCCCTAAACCTCTCCCACTTTTTATCTCTCTTTCCTCCTTTAAGATGCTCCTTAAAACCTACCTCTTTGACCAAGATTTTGGTCACCTGTCCTAATATCTCTTTATGTGACTCGGCGTCAAACATTTGTCTAATAATGCTCCAGTGAAATGTTTTGGGATGTTGTGGAGCCAGGGTATAGAGCTGAGGTATTTTGCATCTGTATTCACTAAAGAAGAGGATTCTGCTAATGTCACAGTAAAGGAGGAGGAGGCAGAGAAGTTGGATAAGATAGAAATCGATAAAGAGTACTTAAATGGTTGTTGGAGCTCAAAGTAGATAAGTCACCTGGTCCGGATGGGATGAATCCTCGGTTGCTAAGGGAAGAAAGGCTGGAAATAGTGACGGCTCTGGCCACAATGTTCTTGAATATGAAAATGAGAGTGGTGCCAGAGGACTGGAGGGCTGCAAATGTTTCAGCCCTGTTCAAAAAAGGGGGAGGGATAACTGGGTAACTGCAGCCTAACATCAGCAGTGGTAGGCAGCACTGCTCTTTTTGAAGTATATTAATGAATGGACTTGGGTATACAGAGCATAATTTTAAAGTTTGCAGATAGCAGAAAGCTCGGAAATATAGTAAACAGTGAGGAGGGGAGCAATAGACTTCAGGAAAACATAGACTGGTGAAATGGGCAGACTCATGACAGACAAAATTTAACACAGAGAAGTGTGAAGTGATGCATTTGATAGGAAGAATGAGGAGAGGCACTTTAAACTAAATGGTACAATTTTAACAGGAGTGCAGGAACAGATTGATCTGGGGGTATACGTGCACAAATCCTTGAAGGTGGCAAGTCAAGTTGATGACTGTGAAAAAGGCATACAGGATCTGTGGCTTTATAAAAGAGAGGCATAGAGTACAAAAGCAAGGAAGTTATGACAAACCTTTATAAATCACTGGTTATACCTCAGCTGGAAGATTGTGTCCAATTCTGGGTAACACACTTTAAGAAGGATGTCTAAGCCTTAGAGAGGATGCAGAAAAGATTTACTAGAATGGTACCAGGCACTTCAGTTATGTGGAGAGGCTGGAGAAGCTGGGATTGTTCTTCTTAGAACAGAGAAGGTTAAGGGGAGGTGCACAAAATTAAGAGGGTTTTTGATAGAATAAATGAGAAACTGTTCCCAGTGGCAGGAGGGTCGGTAACCAGAGGACACAGATTTAAGATAATCGGCAATAGAACAGGACTGGGGGGGGAGTCAGTAGATGAGGAGAATTTTTTTTTACGCAGCAACTTGTGATCTGGAATGCGCTGCCTGAAAGGGCTGTGGAAGCAGATTCAATAATAGCTTTCAAAAAGAAATTGGGTAAATACTTGAAGGGAAAAAATTTTACAGGGCAATGGGGAAAGAGCAGGGTAGTGGGACGAATTGGAATAGCTGTCCTGGGAGTGTTTGATGGGGACAGAGTAGAGGGAGCTTTACTCTGTATCTAACTCCATGCTGTACCTGTCCTGGGAGTGTTTGATGGAGACAGTGTAGAGGGAGCTTTACTCTGTATCTAACCCCCATGCTGTACCTGTCCTGGGAGTATTTGATGGGGACAGAGTAGAGGGAGCTTTACTCTGTATCTAACTCCATGCTGTACCTGTCCTGGGAGTGTTTGATGTGGACAGTGTAGAGGGAGCTTTACTCTGTATCTAACTCCATGCTGTACCTGTCCTGGGAGTGTTTGATGAGGACAGTGTAGAGGGAGCTTTACTCTGTATCTAACCCCCGTGCTGTACCTGTCCTGGGAGTATTTGATGGGGACAGAGTAGAGGGAGCTTTACTCTGTATCTAACTCCATGCTGTACCTGTCCTGGGAGTATTTGATGGGGACAGAGTAGAGGGAGCTTTACTCTGTATCTAACTCCATGCTGTACCTGTCCTGGGAGTACTCAATATGGACACTAGGTGAAAAAATAAAAAATGTGTTCAATTTTTCAAATCCAACACTCCCTAGCTTGATAAAAACAAAATTTACTCCCATTGTATAACAAACTTTATTTAAACTTTATTATGCTCCCATTCCCCTCCTGGTCAGGCTGGGAGCAAATGTTTGACAGTGCACACACACAGTGTTATTCTTCTTAAAGGGGCAGGTCATCTCCTCTGAATGGTTTAAATTGGGAACTTTTTCCCATGGTCTCCAGTTTCTGCACTGGGCCTACTTCAGAATATTGGGATTTGAATTTGTCAAGAAGCTAATCCAAGTGGTGTGAGAGTTCATAAAATTCAGTGCAAAGTTGACAAGGGGAAGTAAATTATTTCTGTATATCAACAATTTGTATTTATATAGCACCTTTAATGCAGTAATACATCCCAAGGTGCTTCACAGGAGCATTATTAAACAAAATTTAACACTGAGCCACAACAGGTGACCAAAAGCTTGGTTAAAGAGCTAGGTTTTAAGGACCGAGTTGAAGTAGGAGAGAGGCAGAGTATTTTAGGAAGGAAATTGCAGAGCTTAGGGCCTAGGCAGCTAAAGGCTGCCAGTTGTGGAGTGAAGGAAATTGGGGATGCACAAGAGGCTAGAATTGGTGGAGCGCAGAGATCTTGGAAGGATGTAGGGCTGGAGGAGGTTCCAGAGACTGAGACAGGCGAGGCCATGGAGAGATTTGAAAACAAGGATGAGAATATTACAATCTGATTGTTGCAATTGAACCAAATGTTGCATTGGGAAATGAAGCAGAGCCTGAGTACATATCCCTATTGGCGGGGGCACCCATCATCAGGCTCAAAACTGCAAAAAAAGGTTTAAAGGAGCAATAGACGCCTTTCTTATTTGTAATGAAATCTACATTTCCTCCCCCTCAATCTTCTTTCAAAAGGTTCTTCCAGAATAAAAACCAATTGATGCCAGCAGAGAAGTGAGGCACTAATTGAATTAACCTCAGTGTCGCAAATGTAATTACCTGATTGACTGGCTCCAAACCAGGAGTGAAGCAGATTGCAAACCATTTGCTTTGTAATTTGATTAGATTTTGATCTGCTCTCTCAGTGTCTTGGCCAGCCACCTGTTTAGTGGCAATGGAAGTGGATTCACTGACACTCACTCAATGTGAGGGTCCTTTCTTACTGAAGCAGGTGATGGTGTCAACAGGGACAATACAAAGAGACTGAAAGCCAATTGGATTAGAATGTGTCAAATTCTAATTCTAAAAGTCTTGAATCGTGATCACAGAGTGAATGGTGAATTACCTCTAAACAGCCCTGTGGTTAAACGTTTGGCACGACATTCTCTCTGGTTTCATTGTGTCTCTTTTGTTGGTGAATGTAGCTAAAGTTTTTAAGAGTTTTTCTCCCTGTGTGGGGGGGTTTCATGCCGGGAAAGGTTGGTTTCAGTTAGATTCCCACCAACCAGAATGATCCCGTCACAACCCATCATTAACAACAACTTGCATTTATATAGCACCTTTAATGTAGTAAAACGTTCCAAGATGCTTCAGAGGAGTGTTGTCAAACATAATGTGACATCGAGCCACACAGGATATAGAAGGACAGGTGACCCCAAAAGCTTGGAGTAAGAAATAGGTTTTAAGGAGTATCTTAAAGGAGGAGAGAGGGGTAGAGAGGTTGAGAGGTTTAGGGAGGTAATTCCACAGCTTCGGACCCAGGCAGCTGAAGGCACGGCCACCAATGGTGAAGTGATTAAAATCAGGAATGCTCAAGAAACCAGAATTGAAGGGACGCAGATATCTCAGAGGGATGTAGGGCTGGAGGAGGCTGAAGAGATAGGGAGGGGTGAGACCATGGAATGATTTGAAACATGAATGAGAATTTGAAAATCAAGGCATTGCCGCACCAGCAGGCAACGTAGGTTAGCGAGCACAGGGGGTGATGGGTGAACAGGACTTGGTGTGAGTTAGAATATGAGATGAAGTAGAGTTTAGGATGAATTTCAGTTTATTTAGGGTGTAAGGCAGGAGGCCAGACAGGAGAGACTCAGGGATAATTTGAGAGGGTTCACGGTAAGGGAAATTTATGCCCACGCTCCCAGCATAGCTATCGCTGCCTGGGCTGGAGTCCTGGTTAGAGATAGTGCAACAACCTTGTGGCACCAATCCTTCAAAAACACAGAGGAGGCTCTGAGCTTGGAGCTGAATAAATCAGGGAATGTGACACTAAAAGATAAAGAGCAGGAGGGATAAGAAGCAGAAATCCATGAAAAGGAAGAGCCGTCAATGGAACTGTGTCAAAACGGGTGATACTTGTAACCAATCAGAACATGTGATTTCATACCCAATGGCATGGCTTGAAACTGTCGAAGGCTTGTGGAGAAGTCAGCTCCAATGTGACTCCCAACCTGGAAAGGAAAGAATTCCTTCATCCTTTTTTAAATTGTTTCTCTGTGTGGAAAGGCATTAAAATATATACCGAGCTCAGAGAATTCCTTCCTTCCCTCTCCCCACTCCCCACTTCCCACATCTGGTCTCTGTACCAGACGGACGATTTACTGACTGACATTCCCCAATGACTGGGAATATTGTATCATTGCAAACATCCCATTGTCCAAGTCAAAACTTGCCAGGAAAGGCTTCGGAAAAGGAAGGTAACAGGTCAACAAACAGCCCGTTGTCAAGTGTTTACAAGCTCTCCAGGGGCTGAGCCCGATTAAACTTTCTCAGAATCATTGAAGAATAATAGAGAGAGAGCGGTTTCTTTTTGGGATCTTTTTCTACTGATCAGCCATCAAGTTTCATATCCATGTGATAAATGCAGCCAACTACAGTCATGTCAATTGCTGCTGTGCTTTCTAAATTCTCTTTATCTTCTATCTCCTAGATGTGCCAACCGTGGCTCAGTGGTAGCACTCTTGCCACCAGTTTGTAGGTTTGAGTCCCACTCCAGAGACGTGAGCGCATAATCCAGGCAGACAGTCCCAGTGCAGCACTGTCAGAGGTCCTGCCTTTCAGATGAGATATTAAACCTGCCCTCTCAGGTAAAGGTAAATCATCCTAGTTGAGGAAGAGCAGGGTCGCAGGATAAATAATAGTTCAGATGCTGGGGAGATCTCCCCTGTTCTTATTTGAAATAGTGCCAAATAATCGTTCACATCCACCTGAGGCTTCACTCTCCTGTACTATCCCCATAAGCCTTGATTCCCTTAGAGCCCAAAAATCTATTGATCTTAGTGTTGAATATACTCACCGACTGAGCATCCACAGCTCTCTGGGGTAGAGAATTCCAAAGATTCACAACCCTCTGAGTGAAGAAATTTCTCCTCATCTCAGTCCCAAATGGCCAATCTTGTAATTTGTACAATGAATGCTGACAGACAGGAATTCTGCTCTGCTGAAGGTTTATATTCCTGAAACATTAGCCTGTCCTCTCTTATAAGGTGGAGTGAACATGCTGTCTATTCCTCTTTACTACTGTACCTTTATCTTATGGTTTAAGGGGTCATTGTTGCCATGGTAATCCGCCTTTCAGGATCTGGGATTAGATTAGATTAGATTAGATTAGAAATACAGCACTGAAACAGGCCCTTCGGCCCACCGAGTCTGTGCCGACCATCAACCACCCATTTATACTAATCCTACACTAATCCCATATTCCTACCAAACATCCCCACCTGTCCCTATATTTCCCTACCACCTACCTATACTAGTGACAATTTATAATGGCCAATTTACCTATCAACCTGCAAGTCTTTTGGCTTGTGGGAGGAAACCGGAGCACCCGGAGAAAACCCACGCAGACACAGGGAGAACTTGCAAACTCCACACAGGCAGTACCCAGAATCGAACCCGGGTCCCTGGAGCTGTGAGGCTGCAGTGCTAACCACTGTGCCACTGTGCCGCCCAACATCGGATGATTTGACTAGACAGTGTCCAGTGCATCAGCTGCTATGGAAGGATTACTTGCCTCAAATTTTAGTCCTGTTTTGTAGCTTCACCAGGTTGGCACCTAGTTTTCAGCCACACCTGGTACTGTTGCCTGCATACTCTTCTACACTCCTCATTGAACCAGTGATGGAGGAGGGAGGGATATGCCAGGCAAGATTACAGATTGTGGTGAAAAGCAATTCTGCTGTTGCTCATGGTCCATGTGCCTCAAGGATGCCCAGTTTTGAGCTGCTAGGTCTCTTCTTAATCTGTCCCATTTAGCTCTGTGTTAGTGCCACATGAAACGATGAAGGGTGTCCTCACTGTGAAGACAGGACTTCTCCGCAAGGACTGTGTGGTGGTCACTCTTACCAATACAGTCATGGACCGATGCATCTGCAACAGGTAGATTGGTGGGGATGAGGTCAAGTTATTTTTTTTATTATTCGCTCATGGGATGTGGGTGTCACTGGATAGGCCAGCATTTATGGCCCATCCCTAATTGACCTTGAGAAGGTGGTGGTGAACTGCCTTCTTGAACTGCTGCAGTCCTTAGGGTGTAAGTACACCCACAGTGCTGTCAGGAAGGGAGTTCCAGGATTTTGACCCAGCGACAGTGAAGGAATGGTGATATAGTTCCAAGTCAGGATGGTGTGTGGCTTGGATGGGAACTTGCAGGTGGTGGTGTTCCCATGCATCTGCTGCCCTTGTCCTTCTGGGTGGTAGAGGTCATGGGTTTGGAAGGTGCTGTTGAAGGAGCCTTGGTGAGTTGCTGCAGTGCATCTTGTAGATGGTACACACTGCTGTCACTGTGCGTCAGTGATGGAGGGAGTGAATGTTGAAGGTGGTGGATGGGGTGCCAATCAAGCGGGCTGCTTTGTCCTGGATGGTGTCAAGCTTCTTGAGTGTTGTTGGAGCTGCACCCATCCAGGCAAGTGGAGAGCATTCCACCACACTCCTGACTGTGCCTTGTAGATGGTGGACAGGCACTGGGGAGTCAGGAGGTGAGTTATTCACCGCAGAATTCCCAGCCTCTGACCTGCTCTTGTAGCCACGGTATTTAAGTGGCTGGTGCAGTTCAGTGTCTGGTCACTGGTAATCCCCAGGATGTTGATAGTGGGGGATTCAGCAATAGTGATGCCATTGAATGTCAAGGGGAGATAGTTAGATTCTCTCTTGTTTGAGATGGTCATTGCCTGGCATTTGTGTGGCACAAATGTTACTTGCCACTTACCAGTCCAAGCCTGGATGTTGTCCAGCTCTTGCTGCATCTGGACATGGGCTGCTTCAGTATCTGAAGAGTCGCTAATGGTGCTGAACATTGTGTAATCATCAGTGAACATCCCCACTTCTGACCTTATGATGGAGGGAATGTCATTGATGAAGCAGCTGAAGATGGTCGGGCCTAGGACACTACCCTGAGGAACTCCTGCAGTGATGTCCTGGGCTGAGATGATTGGCCTCCAACAACCACAACCATCTTCCTTTGTGCTAGGTATGACTCCAACCAGTGGAGAGTTTCCCCCCAATTTCTATTGACTCCAGTTTTGCTCGGGCTCCTTGATGCTATACTCGTCAAATGCTGCCTTGATGTCAAGGGCAGTCACTCTCACCTCACCTCCCATTAGTTGATGGTACAAGGACTAGGGGACACAGGTTTAAGCTTTTGGGTAAAAGATGCAGAGGGTGTGAGGAAGAACATTTTTACACAGTGAGTGGTAATGACCTGGAACTCGCTGCTGACGAGGCAGCAGAATCGATGAATGATTTCAAAAGGAAATTAAATGGACACTTGAAGGAAGTAAACTTGCAGGGCTATTGGGGATAAAACCATGGAATGGGACTGATTGGATTACATTGCAGCGATCCGGCATGTACTCAATGGGCTGAATAGCCTCTTTCTGTGCCGTTATGACTCTATGATTGTATAAGTAGATTATTCCATCATCTCCTGCTGCAAGCCCAGTATCGCAGTCATGTCCTTCAGAACTCAGCCAGCTCTGTCAGTGGTGTTATTACTGAGCCAAGCAAAGAACATTCTGTGTCCTCACTGCTTCTTCCAAGTGGTGATTAATATGGAGGAGCACTAATTCATCAGCTGACAGAGGGCGATGGATGGTAATCAGCAGGATGTTTCTTTGCCCATGCTTGACCTGAAGCCATGAGACTTCAGGGGGTCCAGATCAATGTAACTGTATATATTGACAGTATACCACATTGACAATGCTCTGCACCCTATTCTGTTGGACATTGACCTTATTACACACCAGGTTCAGTTGGTAGCAGTGAAGTATTGAAGGAGTGCTATACTGTTAGAGGTGCCATCTTTCAAATGAGAAGTTAAAATGAGGCCCCGTCTGACCTCTCAGGTGGACATAAACGATCCCATGGCACTATTTCAAAGAAGAGCAGGGGAGTTCTCCCCGGTGTTCTGGCCAATATTTATCCCTCAACCAACATCACTGAAACAGATTATCCGGTCATTATCACATTGCTGTTTGTGGGAGCTTGCTGTGCACAAATTGGCAGTTGCATTACTGACATAACAACAGTGACTACACTTCAAAAGATGTAGTGGTTGTGAAGTGCTTTGGGATGTCCTGAGGTCATGAAAGGAGCTATATAAATGCAAGACTTTCTTTGGTATTCAGAGGGATTTGGGTGTCCTTGTACACAAAGAGTTAACATGCAGGTACAGCAAGCAACTAGGAAAGCAAATATGTTGGCCTTTATCGCAATGGGCTTGGAGTATAAGAGTAAGGAGGTCTTGCTGCAATTATATAGGGCTTTGATGACACCACACCTGAAGTATTGTGTACAATTTTGGTCTCCTTACCTAAGGAAGGATATACTTGCCTTAGAGGTGGTTCAATGCCAAATCCCTAATTGCCCTTGACAACTGAGTGTCTTGCTAGGTCATTTCAGAGGGCAGTTAAGAGTCAACCACATTGCTGTGCGTCTGCAGTCACTTGTAAGGACAGCAGATTTCCTTCCCTAAAGGACATTAGTGAACCAGATGAGTTTTTAAGACAATCGATGACAGTTTCAGGGCACCATTACTGAGACTAGCTTTCAATTCCAGATTTTTAAAATTAATTAATTGAATTTAAATTCCACCAGCTGCCATAGTGGGATTTGCACCTGTGTCCCAGGGCTTTAACCTGGGCCTCTGGATTACAAGTCCAGTGACATTGCCACAACAACACGGTAGAGGGGGAAAGTAGAGTTGAGGTTAAAGGCCAGTCATGATCTTATTGAATGGCGGAGCAAGCTCGAGGGGCCGAATGGCCATCTCCTGCTCCTATTTCTTATTTCAAAGTGACTCCTGACAACGCAGCCCAGTGCCGACATCATCAGAGCACTCCCAGCTTCACTCGTGTGCAGAACGGACTCTTGCTGTCTGTATGGTGCTGCGCATGTGCAATCTACATCAGTGCCTGGCTGTCCAGGACTAAATTGCGCAGGCACGCAAAAACATTATCGCGTACTGCAATGTCTGCTCGCCACTCGCTCCCAGCTCCGTCACATCTCCTTCCTCAGCCACTCGCTCCCCGCTTCACTGTCACCCCCTCCTCCCCCATCTGTGGGCCGCTCGGTCCCCGCCTCACCACTTCTCCCCTCTCTGCTCTGCTTCTGGTTCTCGCTTCCTCTTGTGATCGCTGCCTCTCTTCCCCGCAGTGGAGAAGTGGGAGGAAGAGAGGGTGACAAGAAAGGCAGGGGAGGGGAGGGAGATGGTGAGTGGGAGGGAGTGGGGAGCAGAAGTGGAGCAGAGGGGAGGAAGTGGTGAGGTGGGGAGGGAGTGGCTGACAGGTGAGGGGGTGGTGAAGCGGGGAGCGAGTGTCCGAGGGGGCAGAAGTGGCGAGGTGGGGAGCAGACAGGTGCGGGAGGCAGTGGCGAAGAGAAGCACAATAGCAGGAGGGAGCGGGGACTGTTGGGGGTGGGATGGAGGCGGCAATCGCAGCCACTGTGGGGATTTGAGTTTCATTGGTTTTTGTTTTTGTGATAAATTGACCTGTGCCATCTTTAATCCTGGCAGCTGCCAAAAACATTGCAGAACATTTCAGTGGATGAGGCTGCATTTGCGCATATGCAAGTACTGCGCCACCTAGTGGTTGCGTTGTCAACAAACGCAGCCTTCTTATTTTCTTCTTTTTTTACATTGCCATTCTGTACCATATTCTAATGCACATTAACAGTGTTCTGTCCATTGTACAATTCTAAGTTTGCTGAAAAAAGCCAAAATCTGAAATAACCATTAGCAGGAATCTGGACAACTCTGAGGCTAGTCCCAAGATTTTACAGTTGGTATTTAGTGCTTGTTGCTGAGTTGCTGACCTGTCTGAGTGTGAAGTGCCCAATGAGGGAGGAGGCCTTTGTTACATGGACTGAGGCTGATTCACAGTCAAGAGGCCAGTAGAAGTTCAGGCTGTCTGAAACAGCACGAATGAAGTAATGCTGTCATTGTTTCAGTTACTGAGAGGCTGCAGGCTGTGGATAGCAGGAATGGCTGTTTTCAAGTAAAGCCATGGATACCACATTCCCATTGTTCTGCTTCCCTGGTGTTTTTTTTTTAGAGATACAGCACTGAAACAGGCCCTTCGGCCCACCGGGTCTGTGCCGACCATCAACCACCCATTTATACTAATCCTACACTAATTCCATATTCCTACCACATCCGCACCTGTCCCTATATTTTCCCTACCACCTACCTATACTAGGGGCAATTGCTAATGGCCAATTTACCTATCAACCTGCAAGTCTTTGGCATGTGGGAGGAAACCGGAGCACCCGGAGGAAACCCACGCAAACACAGGGAGAACTTGCAAACTCCACACAGGCAGTACCCAGAATTGAACCCGGGTCGCTGGAGCTGTGAGGCTGCGGTGCTAACCACTGCGCCACTGTGCTGCCACTGTGTGTCTGAGGCTAAAGCAGAGGCACTAGGGTAATAGGAAAAGAAGCTTGATAATTTCCATCTTTGCTGTCTGTGGCGCATTATGAGTATATCCTGGCAGAGCAAAATCACGAAAGTGGTAGTCCTTACAAAGGAGAGCTCCCAAGTGTGTTGGCACTAATCAAACAGAGGTGGCTTCGGTGGATTGGGCACATTCGCAGGATGGAAGATGGTCACATACCCAAGGAGCTTCTGTATGGTGAGGTAACTGGGGCCAGATGACCAGTGGGGAGCCCAAAGCTCAGCTTCAAGGATGCTTGCAAGCGTGACATGAAGGCTCTAAGTGTCGACTATCGCACCTGGGAGTCGCTAGCTGGCAAAAGAGGGAAATGGCGATATATCCTGTGGACTGGTGTGCACTACCACGATGACCAGTTGCTACAGCAGCTTGGCAACAGGTGCCAACATCAAAAACAACAACTCACAGAGTCACTTGGCAGCTTCACGTGCGGCACTTGTGGCAGAACCTGTCTCTCAAGGATTGACCTTCACAGCCATCAGCAAAGGTGCACCAAGAGAAGACACCCCCACCTAAATAGATTGCTGCATGTCCATCATCTATCATAGATGGAAGGATGACAGACGGGGAAATAAAGGAAACATCACTGCACTCTGTAAGGGAGATTGTGACTTTGTACAATGTCGTAAAACAGGTGACAGTCCAATTTACATATCTCCCGACTGACTTCAATGGAAATATGAATGGGGAGAAGTGTACTAAGGGTTGCTGATTCGCTAACACCAGTTTCACAGATTTTTACAGATTGTAAAAGCTTCTATAGGTATGTAAAAAGGAAAAAAATTGGCAAAGACAAATGTGGGTCGATTACAGGCAGAGACAGGGGAATTTATAATGGGAAATAGAGAAATGGCAGAGAAGCTAAATAATTACTTTGTATCTGTCTTCACTGAGAAAGATACAAGAAGTTTCCCTGAAATAATTGAGATCCAAGGGTCTAGTGAGAATGAGGAACTGAAAGAAATTAGTATTAGTAAAACAGTAGTATTGGAGAAATGAATGGGACTGAAAGTTGACAAATCCCCAGAACCCGATGATCTTCACCCTAGAGTGTTAAAAGAGATGGCTCGAGATAGTGGATGCATTGGTGATCATCTTTCAAAATTCCATAAGTTCTGCAATGGTGCCTGCAGACTGATGGTTGCAAACATAACCCCACTGTTTAAGAAAGGAGGGAGAGAGAAAACTGGGAACTACAGACCTGTTAGTCTGATGTCAATAATAGGGGAATTGCTAGAATCTATTATAAAGGATGTGACTACTGGACACTTAGAAAATAATGGTCTGATTGGGCAGAGTCAACATGGATTTATGAAGGGGAAATCATATTTGACAAGATTATTAGAGTTTTTTGGGGATGTTACTAGTAGAGTGGATAAGGGGGAACCAGTGGATGTGGTGTATTTGGACTTTCAGAAGGCTTTTGACAAAGTCCCACATAGGAGGTTACTAAGCAAAATTAAAGCACATGGGATTGGGGTTAATATACTGGATTGAGGATTGGATAACAGGAAGAAAACAGTGAGTAGGAATAAATGGGTCATTCTCAGGTTGGCAGGCTGTGACCAGTGGGGTACTGCAAGGATCAGTGCTTGGGCCCCAGCTGTTCACAATCTATATCAATGATTTGGATGTGGAGACTAATTGTAATATTTCAAAGTTTGCAGATGACACAAAACTTGGAGGGAATGTGAGTTGTGAGGAGGATGCAAGGAGGCTTCAAGGGGATTTGGACAGGCTGAGTGAGTGGGCAAGAACATGGCAGATGGAATATATTGTGGATACATGTGAAGTTATCCACTTTGGTAGGAGGTGCAGAATATTTCTTAAATGGTGAGAGACTGGAAAGTGTTGATGTACAAAGGGCCCTTGGTGTCCTTGTTCATAAGTCACTGAAAGCTAACAAGCAGGTGCAGCAAGCAATTAGGAAGACAAACAGTATGTTAGCCTTTATCGCAAGAGGATTTGAGTACAGGAGCAAAGAAGTCTTGTTTCAATTGTATAGAGCATTGGTGAGGCCACACCTGGAATATTGTGTGCAGTCCTGGTCCCCTTGCCTGAGGAAAGATATACTTGCCATAGAGGGAGTGCAAAGGAGGTTAACCAGACTGAATCCTGGGATGGTGGGATTGTCCTATGACGAGAGATTGAGGAGACTGGGCCTGTATTCTATGGAGTTTAGAAGAATGAGAGGCAATCTCATAGAAATTTACAAAATTCTTAAAGGGATGAACAGGGTAGATGCAGACCCCTGGCTGTGGGGTCTAGAACCAGGAGACAGAATCTCAGAATAAAGGGCAAGCCATTTAGTATTGAGATGAGGAGGAACTTCTTCACTCAGAGGGTGGTGAATCTTTGGAATTCTCTGCCCCAGAGGGTGGTGGAAGCTCAGTCACTAAGTTCAAGACAGAGATCGATAGATTTCTAGTTGCTAATGACATCAAGGAATAAGGGGAATAGAGCAGAAATAGGGCTTTGAGGTAGACGATCAGCCATGATCTAGAATGGTGGAGCAGGCTCGAAGGGCTGAATGGCTTACTCCTGCTACTATGTTCCTTTGTTCCTTCCTATGTTCACAATGTGCAGACCTACCCCTGTGCCTTTACATTTGTCTCAGCTTCTAAAAACTTGTTTCCATCTGATGAAAATGATGGATTTTACCAGTAATTACACTTAAAGATTAACCCTGTGACACACATCCTTTTTGCACTTTTGAAAATGATTTCCCTCTCTCTGCTCCCAAAGGTTCAGACACTTGCTGAGCTAGTGCTGTTGGAAATATTGGTCAATCTCTGCTCACGTTATTCCTCATGCACCTAGCCAGTGGCTACAGGCTGTTCCACTGTGATGGGCATCACAACAGAGACCTGGATAAAAACCATGGGGTAGAGTTTCTGCTTTGGGAACAATCGGCAATCCAGGTGCAATTGTGCTCAGAATTGCGCTAGTTTCTGAATTGATTGTATGGTTTAAGTTTCCGTTCAAACTCATTTGCAGAATCAGAAAAGAAAAATCTTCCATGACCTGGCAGAATTGGGCAGCAGGTTAAAATCTAATTGTTTATTCCCTGCATTAAAAAAATTCTTGATGTATTAAGTGAAAACTTGGTGCAGTTTCATTAATACAGCTGAAATTGAGTTTATCACAAAAATAATCATTTTAATCAGTGTCTGGTCCATCACTGTGAGTAACCTGATTTTAACTAATGGAAAATGACTTTAGAGATCTATGGAGAACCATTTACTAGTTTCACTGGTGTACACTAGTTTACTTCTTAGTAAATTCAGCATTTTTTAAATATTTAAAAGCCTATTAGCCTCCTTGCACTCAAAAAAAGCAGCTTAATTTTAAAAGGCTCCTTGAAGTCCTGCAAACAACACAATTAGCAGAAACTCGCTACAGTGTTAATTCGATCTGAGGGCGGGGCCAGCTTCCAGCACAATATTTTTGAAACCAGAGTAAAAGATCGCAGATCCTTGATTTGTGCCGAACTGGGGAAATTCCATCTTTGGCGCTGGTTTGGGTGATTTCGGCCAACTTGGAAATCCATTTCCTACATTACAACAGTGACTTCAAAAGTACATCATCGTCTGTAAAGCACTTTGGGATGTCCTGAGGTTGTGAAAGGCGATATATAAATGAAAGTTCTTTCTTGTCTTTTTGGGAATATAATTGAAATCTAGCAGAAACTCTGCCCCCATACATGGCATGTCTAACCGGGCTGAGGGCTGAGGACTGACCCTGACTGGTGGTGAGGACTGACTGAGAGAAACTAATTCAGCACACACATCACAGTCTTGAGGTGGCACTCAGAGTCACATTTCTCTGTCCCTGTTTCATCTGCTTTGCACTCAGGAACAGCACATTTCCCAGCCACAAAGTCGAAAAGAATTGGCAACTGCACACCCCACTGTTGGCCAGTGGGTCTCCTCTATATATTTGACTGGAGGGGTGTTAACAGGGTTCTGTGTTGGGACCATTTCTCATTCCAAAATATAGGTCAGAGGCTAGGAATCCTGCGGCAAGAACTCACCTTCTGTCTCCCCAAAGCCTGTCCACCATCTACAAGGCACAAGTCAGGAGTGTGATGGAATACTCTCCACTTGCCTAGATGGGTGCAGCTCCAACAACACTCAAGAAGCTCGACACCATCCAGGACAAAGCAGCCCGCTTGATTGGCACCCCATCCGCCACCTCAACATTCACTCCCTCCACCACCGACACACAGTGGCAGCAGTGTGCACCATCTACAAGATGCACTGCAGCAACGCACCAAGGCTCCTTAGACAGCACCTTCCAAACCCGCGACCTCTACCACCTAGAAGGACAAGAGCAGCAGAAGCATGGGAACATCACCACCTGCAAGTTCCCCTCCAAGCCACACACCATCCTGTCTTGGAACTATATCGCCGTTCCTTCACTGTCGCTGGGTCAAAATCCTGGAACTCCCTTCCTAACAGCACTGTGGGTGTACCTACCTGCACCACATGGACTGCAGCGGTTCAAGAAGGCAGCTCACCACCAACTTCTCAAGGGCAATTAGGGATGGGCAATAAATGCTGGCCTAGCCAGTGATGCCCACAGCACATGAACAGATAAAAAAAATACAGAAATGAAATATAAACAGAAGGTGCTGGAAAACACTCAACAGATCAGGCACCATCTGTGGAGAGAATGAAACAGAGTTATCATTTCAGGTTGGTGCCCTTTCAACAGAACTGGAAGATATTAGAAACAAGACACCACAATCCAGATGTCTTAATCCAGATGTTACACTTTGCTACAGATACAGCAATGAGGGAGAAAGTCAGACATTGACCTGGAGCCAGAAATTGTCTGAAGGTTACAATTGCACTCTCACTGACCACAATAGCGTGTATATTTCTATAGCACCTTTAAACATAGAAAAACATCCCAAGATGCTTCATAGAAGCATACAGTAAAAATTGTCGCTGTGACGAAGAAGAAGCTACTGGGAGGGCTGAACATAGACTTACAGGGTTTTGAGGGAGGTCTTAAAGGAGGAGATTTTTTTATTCATTTGTGGGATGTGGGCATCGCACACTAGGCCAGCATTTATTTCCCATCCCTAATTGCCCTTAAGAAGGTGGTGCTGAGCTGCCTTCTTGAACTGCTGCAGTCCTTGGGATGTAGGTACACCCACAGTGCTGTTAGGAGATGAGAGAGGTCGAGAGGTTTAGAGAGGACCTAGACAGCTGAGTTTGAGCCTATATGGCTGAGGGCATGGCTGCCTATGAACTACAGTTACCTGGAATTGAGCGATTTGCTATTTTCCAACAGAGTATACTCGAGCAAGGGTCTTAAAGAGACAGGCCAGGCCAGCAGGTGACTATTGCATGCTAGACTGCACAGTACCAATGAGCAATGCCGCAGGAGATTAGTTAATACATAAATGTATTTTCAAGAGACGGAAATTGCACAAATTAGCAAATCCCTTCAGCTTTACGTCACTATGCTTTTCACAAAGCGATGCATCATTGCAATTGAATTTACCTCTTTGTAACATCTGACATTTAACCTCAGTGTGCATAGAAACCCTATTAATTTTTCTGCTTTAAAAACAACACCGGAGCCCTTCACTAACTCTGATTTGTGATGCTTCAAAGTGCCCGTTTTCTGTGCTTGATGCCTCCATTGCCTTGTCTCAATGGAAATATTAGTCTGTTGTCTCACGGCTTAGTGCTCTTTATTTTGTTAATTATTTTTATTTACTGTCTGATAAAGGTTTCCCTTACTCATTTAAGCTTCTCTCCATCCAGAATAGTCCTCTATTTATAACCAAACATAAAACACTGTATGAGCAGCATTGACATGCTATCTATCTCCGATATGAGTCATTCTATGAATTTGTTCTCCTAATATGGAGCTTTTCTCAATGGGAAAGTGTACATTAGAAGAAAGAAAGGCTTGCATTTACATAGCACCTTTCACAACCCCTCCCCCCCACCCCCCACGCCCCCCCCCCCCCACCGTTTACAGCCAATGAGGGACTTTTGAAGTGTAGTCATTGTTGTAATGTAATTTGTGCACAGCAAGCTCCCACAATGTGATAATGACCAGATAATCTATTTTTTGTGATGTTGGTTTGAAAATTAATATTGGCCAGAATGCCAGGAAGACCTTCCCTGCTCTTCTTCAAATAGTGAATGGGATATTTTATGTCCACCTGAGAGAGCAGACGGAGCCTCAGTTTAACATCTCAACGAAAAGAAAGCACCTCTGACAATGCAGCACTCCCTCAGTGGTGCACTGCAGTGTCAGCCTAAATTTTGTGCTCAAACCTCTGGAGTGGGACTTGAATCCACAACCTCTGACTGAGCAGAATGCTACCCACTGAGACATGCTGACACCTAGAGATTCATAGAGTCATAGAGTTATACAGCACAGAAACAGGCCCTTCGGCCCATTGTGTCCGTGCCGGCCATCAATCACCTATCTATTCTAATCCCATTTTCCAGCCCTTGGCCCTTAACCTTGTATGCTATGGCGTTTCAAGTGCTCATCTAAATACTTCTTAAATGTTGTGAGGGTTCCTGCCTCTACCACCTCTTCAGGTAGTGCGTTCCAGACTCCAACCACCCTCTGGGTGAAAAAAAGTTTCCTCAAATCCTCTTTAAACCTCCTGCTCCTTACCTTAAATCTATGCCCCCTGGTTATTAACCCCTCCACTAAGGGAAAAAGTTTCTTCCTATCTATCCTATCAATGCCCCTCATAATTGTGTATACCTCAGCAGGGACAGGAAGCTCCTCCATGAGAAAGAATCTCTCAGGACAACAGATTATTCCGTAGGAAATTAGATTCTCCCAGTTTTAGAACAGGAAATATAATTCTAGAGAGACCTGGCTGGAAACTGAAATGTGGATTTGCTTCCACCACCCCCCCCCCCCCCCCCCCCACTGCACACAAAGAGACAATCTGCTCTCAGCACTCTCTCTGGTCTATCAGTCGAGGGCCCCCAGGGATGTGCCTTCACTGCTTTCCCTGCTGCTCCTGGCCCAAGATACCATTATGTCTGTAAAGTGACACTTCATCATGATGTCACCTAGTCCCTGATATCAGCCTCTCCTCCTGAAGCAGGCCCTGTGATCAGATGTCAAAAACGCATTATATCCACAAGATTGAGAAGGTAATGGCCATTATCTAACTCTTGCAAAAACTGTGCCTGGAAGCCTGAGTACGTTAATAACATCAGCAACCATCCCCATCAGCCCATATATTACCCGTCTGTGAACAGTATAAGGGGATGACACTTCGACTGACTTCTCCAGTAGGATGAAAGGATGAAATGTTCTGTCCCTTATCTCACTGACAGAAAACCACACTAGCCAGTTCTGCTTGATGCTATCTCCCTCCTCGCCCCACCCCCGCTTTCTCTCCCTCTTTCCATTCTGACATTTGCTTAATCTCCCAGCCTGTCAATCTTCTTTCACCAGCCTCGATCCATCCTAATCTTGTCCCTCAATTCTTTTTTCTTTTTTTTCTTCCCTTTCCCAATAGTTTGCTGAAGTGATTGTCTTCTCCAAGGTCACGTCCAGCCTGCAGAAGCCATTAACCTTATCTGGGCATTTTTACATTGCTGTTTGTGGGAGCTTGCTGGGCTGAATGTTATGGCACCCCACCTCCCCCCCACCCCCCGGAGATGGGCTAGTATTCGGGTTGGGGGGGAGGCCCATATAAATGCAACGGGAGGTGGAGGGCCCTTCACCTTCCTGTCACACCGCAATTTTGTTGGGGGTGGAATAAGCTGATGACGGCCTTCCCGCCCAGAGGTTGCCTATTAACAGGGCCTCTCCCCCTCGCCATTGGCATTGGCAATCTATGGATCACGGAATGCTCTGCCAGCAAACAACCCACCTCCTTACGATCCCCCACCGCCTGCACTGGTGTGGTGCCCTGAACTGCACACAGTGCTCCAGATATGGTGTAACCAGGGCTTTCTCTAGCCGTAGAATAATTGGCCTCTGTTTCTGCACCCATGTACCCATTCTAGACACGTGAGCCCAGTGAGTGAGTAAGTCTTAGCAGGCTATTCGACTGTGGAAGGGGGCATCACAGCCAAATCCGATCCAAACTCCATCCCACAGCCAGACATTTTCCAGTAGGAATCAGGAGTCCTGGTTGATTTCCCAACCCCCTCCCCTCAATCCTCTCTCTCTCACCCAGGGGCATTGAAACAAAGTGGGGCTGGACAGCTCCCTCATGTATCCCAGCATAGAACCATAGAACAATTATGGCACAGAAGGAGGTCATTCAGCCCATCGCATCCATGCTGGCTGAAAAAACTAGCCGCCCAATCTAAGCCCACCTTCCAGCACTTGGTCCATAACCTTGCCGGTTACAGCACTTCAGGTGCAGGTCCAGGTACCTTTTAAAAGAATTGAGGGTTTCTGCCTCCACCACCGTTCCTGGCAGTGAATTCCAGACACCCACCATCCTCTGGGTGAAAATGTTTCTCCTCATGTCCCCTCTAATCCTACTACCAATCACCTTAAATCTGTGCCCTCTGGTAATTGACCTCTCCGCCAGGGGAAACAGGCCTTTCCTGTCTACTCTATCTAGGCCCCTCATAATTTTGTACACCTCTATTAAGTCATCCCTCAGCCTCCTCTGTTCTAAGGAAAACAACCCTAGCCAATCCAATTGTTCCTCATAGCTGCAACTTTCAAGTTCTGGCAACATTCTTGTAAATCTCCTCTGTACTCTCTCCAGAGCAATTATGTCCTTCCTGTAATGTGGTGACCAGAACTGTATGCAATATTCCAGCTGTGGCCTAACCAGCATTTTATACAGTTCCAGCATTACATCCCTGCTTTTGTATTCTATACCTCGGCCAATAAAGGAAAGCATTCCATATGCCTTCTTCACACTCTATCCACCTGTCCTATCACCTTCAGGGACCTGTGAACATGCACTCCAAGGTCTCTCACTCCTTCTACCCTTCTCAATATCCTCCCGTTTATTGTGTATTCCCTCGCTTTGTTTGCCCTCCCCAAATGCATTACCTCACACTTTTCTGGATTGAATTCCATTTGCTACTTTTCCGCCCACTCAACCAAACCATTGATATCATTCTGGAATCTACAGCTATCCTCTTCACTATCAACTACACGGCCAATTTTTGTGTCATCGGCAAATTTCCCAATCATGCCTCCCACATTTAAGTCCAAATCATTAATATATCCCACAAGCAGCAAGGGACCCAACACTGAGCCCTGTGGAATGCCACTGGAAACAGCTTTCCATTCACAAAAACATCCGTCAACTACTACTCTTTGCTTCCTGTCACTGAGCCAATTTTGGATCTAACCTGCCACATGCCCCTGTATCCCATGGGCTTTCATTTTACTGACCAGTCTGCCATGTGGAACCTTGTCAAATGCCTTACTAAAATCCATGTAGATCACATCCACTGCAGTTCCCTCAACAATTCACCTTGTTACTTCCTCAAATAACTCAATCAAGTTAGTAAGACATGACCTTCCCTTAGCAAATCCATGCTGACTATCCCTGATTAATCTGTGCCTTTCTAAGTGGCAGTTTATCCTGTCCCTCAGAATTGATTCTAACAATTTACCCACCACCGAGGTCAGACTAACCAGCCTATAATTATTTGGCCTATCCCTCACACCCTTTTTAAACAATGGAACAACGTTCACAGACCTCCAATCGTCTGGTACCTCTCCTGTTTCTAGTGAGGATTTGAAGATGATCCTCCGAGCATCCGCTATTTCCTCCCTGGCTTCCTGTAACAACCTGGGATGCAATCCATCTGGCCCTGGCGATTTATCCACTTTCAAGGATGTCAGACCCTCTAGTACTTCCTCTCTCATGAACCTGGGACCTCCATCGGGGTGGAGAGAGGGTGAAAACAATCAGTTCTGATTTTACACTGCGGTTCTGGTTAAATAATCACAAACCTCTCCTTGTTAATATCACAGTACACATCCAATTCAGTATCACAAAAGGCAGATATCACATAGGGAGAGGATGAAGGAGAGTGAGTGGGGAAAGTGGGAAGGGGAGAGGGAGAGGGGGGAAGGGCAGGTGAAAGAGACAGGGTGAAGGGAAGTGGGAGAAGGGGGAAGGAAGGAAGAGAGGAGAGGGGAAAGGGAAGGAGACAGGGGAAGAGAGAAGGGGTGAAGAGGGAGTGGAGGAGAGTGGGAGTGGGTGAAGGAGAGAAGGTGGACAGGGAGTGTAAAGAGGGGATGGGGACGGGGAAAAGGTGAGGTGGAGGAAGGGAAAAGAGAGAGGGAAGTGGGAGAGGGGCACAATGGCAGAGAAGAGGAGGACTGGGGAAGGGGAAAGGGGGAGTGGAGGAAGGGGAAGGGATCAAGGAAGAGGGAAGAGAGGAGAGGGGGAAGAGGGATTGGAGGAGAGGGGAAAGGAGAGAGGGGAGTGGTGAATGGGAGAGGAACAGGGAGTGAGAGAGGGGGACAGGGAAAGGAAGAGGGGGAGTGGGGGAAGAGTAAAAGGGGAGGAAAAATGGGGACAGGGGAATGGGTAGAGGAAAAGGGGAGGGGAAAGGGGAGGGGGAATGGGGAGGGGGGAAGGGGAAGGGGAAAGAGGAAGGGGGAATGGGGAGGGGAAAAGGGAAGAGGGAAAGGGGAGGGGGGAATGGGGAGGGGGAAAGGGGAGGGGGAATGGGGAGGGGAAAAGGGAAGAGGGAAAGGGGAGGGGGAATGGGGAGGGGGAAAGGGGAGGGGGAATGGGGTGGGGAAAAGGGAAGAGGGAAAGGGGAGGGGGGAATGGGGAGTGGGGAATAGGTAGGGAGAAAGGGGAAGGAGGAATGGGGAGGGGGGAATGGGGAGGGGAAAAGGGAAGAGGGAAAGGGGAGGGGGGAATGGGGAGGGGGAAAGGGGAGGGGGAATGGGGAGGGGAAAAGGGAAGAGGGAAAGGGGAGGGGGGAATGGGGAGGGGGAATGGGGAGGGGAAAAGGGAAGAGGGAAAGGGGAGGGGGGAATGGGGAGTGGGGAATAGGTAGGGGGAAAGGGGAAGGAGGAATGGGGAGGGGAGAATGGGGAGGGGGGAAAGGGGAGTGGAGAATGGGTAGGGGGAAGGGGGAATGGGGAGGGGGAAAGGGAAAGGAGGAATGGGGAGGGGGGAAAGGGGAAGGTGTTCACATTTGAGCTAAACACTAAGTATCCTCTGAATGGAAATCAATTGGTTAAATACAGTTAATTGAGATCAGAGTGTGCCCAGTTACACATGGCAGTTCCACCAGTTCTTGTCCATCTCAGGCACACTCCCTGGTTTGCTGAGGATACCCCACCCTCTCCCCCATTAGATCTCCATCCTAGGAACGGGAAGAGGTCATTCAGCCCCTTGGGCCTGTTCCGATATTCAATTAGATCATGGCTGTTCTGTATCTTAACTCCATCTACCCACCTTGGTCCAATAACCATTAATACCCTGGCTTAACAAAAATCTATTCATACAGAGTTACAGATTTCCACTACCCTTTGAGTGAAGAAATGCTTCCTGTCATCACTCCTGCATGCCCTGGCTCTAATTTTGTTTTGGATTCATTCCCACATTCCCCTTCAACTTCCCATTCTGGTCAGAGGCAGGAGCTGATGGCAGGAAGTGCCATTATGGTCCGTCCAGCTTTTCCTTCCTGTCAGGTGGAAATTAAGCTTCCTTAGTTTCAATGGTATATCCGCTCCTCAGTTGAAAGGCAGTGAAGCTACTAATTTCCAACTGAAGAAATTGAGATCGAACCATTGTCCAACAGGCACTTGGCTAACTGGCCCCATCTAAAATTACAACAGCTGCTCAGTTACAACACAGGGTCACACACTCAGACAATGTTGCAGGACAGAGCAGGGGACACAGTATACATTGACCATGGAAATACCAAGTGATAGAGAGTGGTCCTTCATACGGCCTCGGATGTATTGATATTTACTGCTGTGACTCTCTGTTAAAGCCATGTTGAACTACTCGACAATATTTTTCATGCACAAGCAGATACATCTATACAAACCCAGGCATACCCACAAGTGTATACATCCATCCACACTCACCTACACATGTGCATGCGTACATAACTGTAATCACTGCCACACATAACTCTCACCGCCACACACATATTTATACACACATTCATGTCCAGGTTTGTGTAGATTCACAATGATTCACACGCACACACCTCCACACATACACATCTGCATACACTCACCCACACCCAAGTTTGCGTACAACAATCCACAAACACTCACTCACTCACACACTCGCTCACGTACACACACTCACTCATTCACACACCCTCATTCACATACACACATTCCCTTGCACATTTGCTCATGTACATACACATTCACTCACATACACACACACATTGGCTCATGTACACACCTCCGCACATAAACAACTACTCCTACATGCACTCCTGCATGTCGACAGACACCCCATGTACAAAACCCCACAGATGCCCACACATTTATGAAGGCAGTTTTCAATGCTGTGACATCATCTCCTTACTTTCATGAGTTCCATGGCACTCTGCCTCTCTCCACCTGCTCCCTGACCATTGGAAACTCTTTCATCGCTCAGTAAGGTTGCAAAGCTGTGACAGCACCACTTTTCAGGCCTGTCTCAGGGGTGATGGATGATGATGTGACCTGGGTCTTCAGGCTGGACAGGCAGGTTGGACAAAAGGAATGTCGACTGTGCTGCCAACTGTTTTCTTTGGTTAATGGAGCATTGAGAAGATCTTAACCTCCTTGACTCAACAGGACTTTGTGAGCGAAATGTCACAGAAAGAAGAATTGAAAGGTGGGGGAGGAGAGTGAACTTAGACCAGAAAATGCTTGAACTTGTTTGGCATCTTAAAGCCTTTGTCCGCTGTTAAATTCCAGGCTTTACCTCAGGGAACACAATCCCTAACTCAACAACCATTTACCCATGTCTCATTTTCCTAGTGGAGCTTTAGAAAAATGGAAGAATTATTAAGGCAACAGTGTGAAGCAGTGTCGAAACTCATCGAAGAGTATTAACGTTCGGTCATTTTAGGGTTAGAAGACAAGAGGCTTCTGGATTCCTTGGTTGTTGGGAGGATAAATGATCAGATAAATGTGACACTGAATGTCCCAGATTCAGTCCTTGGCTCATGCTGAGTCTGATCATTGCAGTAACAGCAGAACTGTACTAAAACATCCCAAGACGATTCACAGGAGTATTATCAAACAGAATTTTATATAGAACATCGGTTTGACAAGGCTTGGAGTACTGTGAACAATTCTGGTCTTCATATAATGAAAAGAACATAGAGGCACTGGAGAAGGTGCTAAAAAGATTTACTAGAATGATACTAGAACTGAGAGGTTATAACTATCAGGAAAGATTGAACAGGCTGGGCCTCTTTTCTCTAGAACTCAGAAGGCTGAGGGGTGACCTGATAGAGACCTGATAGATAAGATTATGAAAGAGTTTGATAGGGTGGATGTGAAGAAGATATATTCACGCAGGAGAGAGCAGAACTAGGGGTCATAAATATGTGACAGTCACTAATAAATCTACTAGAGAATTCAGGAGGAATTTATTTATTTAGCAATACAGCACTGAAACAGGCCCTTTGGCCCAGCAAGTCTGTGCCAACCATCAACCGCCCATTTATACTAATCCTACATTTAATCCCATATTCCTACCACATCCCCACCTTCCTCTACCTACACTAGGGGCAATTAAAAATGGCCAATTTACCTATCAACCTGCAAGTCTTTGGCTGTGGGAGGAAACCGGAGCACCCGGAGGAAACCCACATGGTCACAGGGAGAACTTGCAAACTCCGCACAGGCAGTATCCAGAATCGAACCCAGGTCACTGGAGCTGTGAGGCTGCAGTGCTAACCACTGCACCACTGTGCCGCCCATGATGAGAAGGTGGAACTCGCTGTCAGAGGGAAAGTTTCAGGTGAATAGTATTGATGCAGTTAAGGGAAAGCTAGATAAACACAAGAGGGAGAAAGGAATAGAAGGATATGGTGATAGGGTGAGATAAAGGGTGGGTGGGAGGAGGCTCATGTGGAGCATAAACACCAGCATCAACCTATTGAACAGAATAGCCTGTTTCAGTGTTGTAAATATTTCATACAGCTTTGTAAGATTTGATTCTGTGCCATCTAAGGAAATATTAGGACAGGTGACCAAAAACTTGGCCAAAGAGGTCGGTTTTAAGCAGCGCCTTAAAGGAGGGGAGAGAGATAGAGAGGTGAAGATGGTTAGGGAGTGGATTCCAGAGCCTAAGGCCCAGGCAACTGTCTAGTGTTCCCAACACTCCTGCTTTGGGTGGGAGTCTACTGGAATGAGCACTTGGCCTCCTGAGTGCCGCTCTTGGCAACTCGGGAGAAATGGTCCAGGTCCTCGCAGTTCGCTCATGGGCAGTGCCCCTAGCTGTACAGGCTTGCCCCGGTGGTCACCCTGAGTTTTGGAAACACACTGCTTCAATGTCGATTGTGAGGATGATGGCATTGGGACTACACCTGGAGTACTGTGTACAGTTTTGGTCTCTGTACCAAAGGAAGGAGGTCTTAAAAAGAGATTAATTAGATTGATTCCTGGGATGAGAGGGCTCTTCTAGGAGGGGAGATTGAGTAGAATGGGCCTACGCTCTCTGAAGTTTAGAAGACTGAGAGGTGATCTCATTGAAACAAATAAGATTCTGAGAGAGCTTGGTAGGGTAGATGCTGAGATGTTGTTTGCCCAGGCTGAAGAGTCTAGAATAGGGGGCACAGTCTCAGGATAACAGGCCATTTAGGACTGAGATGAGGAGAAATTTCCTCACTCAGAGTATTGTGAATCTTTAGAACCCTCTACCCCAGAGGACTGCGGATGCTCAGTCATTGACCATATTCAAGGCTGACATCAATAGATTTTTGGACTCTAAGGGAATCGAGGGAAATGGGGATCGGGTGGGAAAGTGGAGTCAAGGTTGAGCATCAGCCATGACCATATTGAATGGTGGAGCAGGTTCAAAGGGCTGTCTGGCCTACTCCTGCTCCTATTTCTTATGTTCTTATGAGTGAGAGATACACATACTGGGGGAGAAAGAAAGAGAGTAACACAAACTGGAGGAGGGTGAATTCCTGTCAGCCTGTGCCCTGTTGGACAATGTGTTTTGTTCTGGGAGTTGGGTCAGTTCAACGTTTCTTCCCGAGGGCTGAGCCTCACCTCCCTGATGCTGGGCTTCAATGATGGGGGTGTGGGAGTTAGTGAATTGAATTAGGTTTTGTTCTTATTTATTATTTGTATAACTTTCCATGTTTTGTTAAAAGTCATAAAATTGTACGAAAACTTTAGTTAGGAGTTAGTTACATTGATGTTTTTGTTGAATCAGTGGTGTTTACTTGTGTTTCACACTGTGATCGATTCTGTAAAAATATCACAGAAGTAGTTTTTATTTAAATATCCTATCCTGAAATCTTTATATTCTTTTCTGTTCTTTCTTTGATTTCTAAATAATGTTATTCAACTCACTATAAAACAAAAAGTCAAATATTTTATTTGGGACTCGGTGATATTGAGACACTCAACTAAGGTAAATGCAGTAACATTTGCAAATGTCAAGTATTCAAATGTCATCTGATTAAGCAGTGCATGAGTGGTGTCATGTGATTGAATGCCAAGTGATCAAATGTCACATGATCAGATCTCCAGGAATATACCAAACCAGAACTGCCAACCATTCCGAAGGTACGGCTGGATCAGCGATGAAGAAAATCGAGGATGTGCAAGAGGCCAGAATTGGAGGAGCACAGAGAGCTGGGAGAGCTCAGAGGGTTGTAGGGCTGGAGAACATTACAGAGTTAACTAGTCTCTGGCAGGCAGACAGACTGGACCAATCACAAAACAAAAACATCTTTGAAATAAAGACTAGATTTCAGCACAATCATGTTTCCAGATGAAAGTAGCACATTCAGGAGCCTGACTGAAAGTTTTTAATATCATTACAATTTATCACTGCCTTTATAAGATAGACTAGGATCCTCATGATATGTGACAGATGAACATATTGCATGTGCAAGCATGTATCAATCACAATAAGGGCTTTCAGTTGAAGACATCTGAAACTGAAGCCACATCTCCATCCAGCAGCATCACACCAAGTGTGGAACTTTCAGTCATTTTCTTTTGCAGAATAATCATCACCTTCGTCTGTTATTTCAGATGCAATGGGACACCTTCCAGTATCTTGCCCAAGTGGCCATTCTTTAGTCATGACTATTCAACCACACAGAGCATCACCACTGAGCCTGAACTTGCCCTTACACCCGCCATCTGGGAACCTTGCAATTGGTGGGAATCTCTGGATTAATTCCTGGGATGCAGGTGTCACTGGCAAGGCAAGCTTTCTGGCATTTAGTGCCCATCCTCTCATTGACCTTGAGAACAACAGCAACAACTTATATGTATATAGCGCCTTAATGTAATAAAACAAGGCGCTTCACAGGAGTGATATAAAGCAAAGTTTGACACAGAGTCACATAAGACGATATTAGGGTAGACTAAAAGCTTAGTCAAACAGGTAGGTTTTAAGGAGCGTCTTAAAGGAGAAAAGCAAGATAGCGAGGTGGAGAGGGTTAGCGAGGGAATTCCAACCCAGGCAGCTGGAGGCACAGCCACCGATGGTGGTGCGATTAAAGTCGGGGACACTCAAGAGCCCAAATTAGAAGGGCGCAGTATCTCGGAGGGTTGTGGGGCTGGCGGAGATTACAGAGACAGGGAGGGGCGAGGCCATGGAGGGATTTGAAAACAAGGATGGTAATAAAAGCCATTTTCTTTAACCACTGCAGCCCATATGGTGAAGATGCAGCATTTTGATCCAACGACGATGAAGAAACAGCAATATCCCAATGGTGTGCGTGACTTTGACGGGAACTTTGAGGTGGTGGTGTTCCCATGGGATTGGGATCATACAGCACGGATGAAGGCTTTCGTTTCATGATAGTTGTACCCTCTCAGTTCTGATATCATCTTTGGAAATCTTTTCGCAACTTTCTCCAGTTATTCTTTATTCTTTTTGAAATATGGAGACCAGAACTGTGCACAGTAATCCAGGTGTGGTCTAACTAAAGTTCTATTTTAGTTTAGCATAACCTCTCTGTATTTGAATTCTATTCCTCCAAAAATAATGTTCATATGAACATATGAATTAGGAGCAGGAGTAGGCCACTCGGCCCCTCAAGCCTGCTCTACCATTCAATAAGTTCATGGCTGAACTGATTACTCCACATCTCCACCTACCCTCCGATAACCTTCCACCCCCTTGCTTATCAAGAATCGATCTACTTCTGCCTCAGAAATATTCAAAGACTCTGCTTCCACTGCCTTTTGAGGAAGAGAATTCCAAAGACTCATGACCCTCTGAGAGAAAACATTTCTCCTCATCTCTGTCTTAAATGGGCGACCCCTTATTTTTAAACAGTGACCCCTAGTTCTAGATTCTCCCATAAGAGGAAACATCTTTTCCACATCCACTCTGTCAAGACCCCTCAGGATCTTATATGTTTCAATCAAGTCGCCTCTTACTCTTCTAAATTCTAGCAGTTACAAGCCTAGCCTGTCCAATCTTTCCTCGTAAGACAGCCCATGCATTCCAGGTATTAGTCTAGTAAACCTTTTCTGTACTGCCTCCAACACATTTAAATCCTTCCTTAAATAAGGAGACCAGTACTGCACACAGTACTCCAGATGTGGTCTCACCAATGCCCTGTATAGCTGAAGCATAACCTCCCTACTTTTGTATTTAATTCCCCTCGCGATAAACAATAACATTCTATTAGCTTTCCTAATTACATGCTGTACCTGCATACTAACCTTTTGTGATTCTTGCACTAGGACACCCAGATCCCTCTGTATCTCAGAGCTCTGCAATCTCTCATAGATAATCTGCTTCTTTTTTATTCTTCCTGCCAAGGTGGGCCATTTCAGGCTTTCCCACATTATACTCCATTTGCCAGGTCTTTGCCTACTCACTTAACCTTTCTATATCCCTTTGTAGCCTCCTTATGTCCTCTTCACAAGTTACTTTCCTACCTATCTTTGTGTCATCAGCAAATTTAGCAACCATACCTTCGGTCCCTTCATCCAAGTCATTTATATAAATTGTAAAAAGTTGAGGCCCCAGCACTGATCCCTGTGGCACACCACTTGCTCTCACCCAGTCCCTTATTCCCTCTGTCTGGTCTGGATTATATCAAACCTTTAGATGAGAAAAGTCAATATTCTAACACGATAGAGTTTTAGCTCAGTTACGCTGTCCTTTTCAGTGCAATTTGCACAAAATTGGCATAACTCGTGCAGAAGTTGGAAGAATTTTAAGTGCAAATCACATTCAGTGCAAATTGAGTTTCTGTGATCGTTTGCACCAGTTTAAAAAATATCGTGCTAGAAGCCAGTCCCGTCCACAAAACTGTCCACGTCCCCGTGGCGAATTTCTGTTAATTGTATCCATTTGCGGCTCTATGAGGAGGTTCTTTAGAGAACAAGGACATTAATAGACACGTTTTAAAAGCTTCTGAGTGTAATTTTTAAAACATTTACTGAGAAACTGGCTACTGTACCCCAATATAACTAGCAAATGGTTCTGTAAAGTTTTTAAAGGTCATTTTCAGTGATTTAAAATCAGGTTACTCACAGGTGAGAGATTGACGTAGATTAAAAATGCTTTTTTTTTGTGATAAACCCTTGTATTAGTTGTATTAGTAAAACTGCACCAAGTTACCACTCTTAAACACATCAAGGAATATTTCTTAACACAATTTTTTTACAAAACGGTCCTTGTACTCGCATTTTAAAAGTGTAACCGATTGTACTGCTTCATCGCAAGGTTAGCGCTTGGTGATTTGCAAATAAATTTGAATGCAAACTGAAGGGAAAAAACATTTTTCAAAAAGGACCCAATTTTGGACTTTTGTTTCTTTGCTTGTCCCATTCCCACCTTATTTTGCCTTGCACTATCATTCCTTTTGCCATTTAATCTCTCCTGCCTTCTTTCCCTTTTGTTCTTTTCTCCCCTCACCCACTTTCTCTGCCTCTATGCTTGCTTAAAACGTTTTACGTCTCAGACTTTCTCCACTTCTGATGAAAGGTCATTGACGTGAAACATTAACTGTTTTTCTCTCCAAAGATGCTGCCAGACCTGCTGAGTATTTCCAGCGTTTTCTGTTTTTATTACAATTTTGGCACAATTTGTGCCTAGATTGCCAATTGCACCCAAAGCAGAAACTCTACCATATTCTTTTTACAATTGCTAACTCTGCCTGGACACATATTTGGAGGTTTCATCACGTTACCGCCTCCCGCCAGACGCCCTCGCATTGGTTGCTCAACATGTCCATCATCGTGGAGCAGTCTTCCCACAGCCAATTGGAAAGCAAACAGACTCTTCATTACCGATTGGACGATTCTTCATTGTCAATCAAAGAGCCTTTTCTTTCCCATCGCCAATATTTTTATAACTAACAAACAAGAGTGTTGAAAGAAATTTTTTTTTAAATGCCGCCATGAATTTTCTCTTGAGTGTTGCTCAGAGCAGTGTAATAGGAGATTACTCATCAATTCCAGGTGACTCCAGGCCAATCCTGGAGGGTTGGTAACTGTAGACACTCAGATACATACAAAAGATTGATGTTCACCCCCTACTGCTGAACTGGATTTGAACTCTACTAACAGAAATGCTACACTTGCCAATTTCACTTAGGCTCCAGTCAGAGTCAGGAGGACTTTTACATTCCACTTTCTGGGTTCGATGGTTAATGCAGAAGAAAGGTGTTCCAGAATGAGCCACGCCCCTAGCCAAGCTGTTTCCAGTACAGCTACAACACTGGCAACTACCAACAATGTAGAAAGTTGCCCAGGTATGTACTGTCCACAAAAAACAAGACAAATCTAATCTGGCCAATTATCACTCCATCAGTCTACTCTCAATCATCAGTAAAGTGATGCAAGGTGTCGTTGACAGTGCTATCAAGTGGTAAAGCCTGGCTACCCGACCCGACCCAGAAAAACCCGACTATGTGTTGGGTTCGGGTTGGGTTGGGTCGGGTCAGGTCTGTATTCTGTGTCCACCATTTGGGCTCGGGTTGGGTCGAGCTGGACTGTACTGTTTTGTTTTGTATTGTTTTCATTTTAATCTACAATTTATTTCTGTTTCATTAATATGTATGTTATTTTCAGATCGGGTCGGACATTTCAAAAAATGAAAGGACTCGGGCCTGGGTCAGGTTCGATTGGCTGTTGTCGGGTAGGCCTGGGTCGGGTTTTAATTTTATATCCGAGCCAGGCTTTATCAAGCGGCACTTGCTAAGCGGCCCACTTGTTTGGCACCCCAACCACCACCTTCAACATTTACTCCCTCCACCACCAGTGCACAGTGGGAGCAGTGTTTACCATCTACAAGATGCACTGCAGCAACTCACCAAGGCTCCTTCGACAGCACCTTCCAAACTTGCGACTTCTACCACCTAGGACAGCAGATGCATGGGAACACCACCACAGCCAAGTTCTCCTCCAAGCCACACACCATCCTGATTTGGAACTATATCGCCGTTCTTTCACTGTCACTGGGTCAAAATCCTGGAACTCACTCCTTAACAGCATTTTGGGTGTACCTATACCCCAAGGACTGCAGCGGTTCAAGAAGGCAGCTCACCACCACCTTCTTAAGGGCAATTAGGGATGGGCAGCAAATACTGGCCTAGCCAGCATCGCCCACATCCCACGTTTATAAGGATGAGAGGTGATCTGATTGAAGCATACAAAATTCTTTCAGGGCTCAACAAAGTAGGTGCAGGAAGGATGTTCCCTCCGGCTGGGGGTTCTAGAACTAGGGGACACAGTCTCAGAATAAGAGGTAGAACATTTAGGACTGAGAGGAGGAGGAATTTCTTCACTCAGAGGGTGGCGAGTCTTTGGAATTCTCTAACCTAGAGGGCTTTGGAGGCTCGGTCATTGATTATAAGTCAGAGATCGATAGATTTCTAGATATTTAAGATATCAAGGGATATGGGGATAGTGTGGGGGGAAAATGGCACTGAGGTATCATCAACCAGGATCTAGTTGAATGGTGGAGCAGGCTCGAGGGGCCGAATGGCCTACTCCTCTTCCTATTTCCTACGTGGGAATTAAAAAAAAGCATGGGCTGGATTTGTACTTAGGTGCCGGAGCTGAAAGTCTCAGTGGTGTCTGTCCCACCTGCTGGGCCCCTATTGTGTCCTATGTGATAACAGACAAGGTGAATACGGCTGTATCTTTTAACCTCTCTGTCACTCTGTGCAAGCTGACGCCAGTTATAATTTATTTTTATAAGCGGAATGTTTTTACACAAGACTTCAACCACTCTGATAATCAGCAGGAATGGACACAGCAGCCCTGAAGCCCGGCTGTTTCCAAGCAGATTAAACGCCAATTTGCATAACACCTCCAATCCGCCCGTTAGTGTTTGTCCTTTTATACTCAGTCAAGTGTAGCCTGCGGGCAGTTTGACAAATGAATTTCCGAAGCACTATTTTCAGGGTGTGGATGGGGCAGAAAATGTTGTGACATTAACTGATAGTAAACATTGTAGATAGTTCATAACTCCAACCACATTTCCCTGCAGAAAGTGCAGACCACCAGCCCCCTTTTCTCCAGGTCTGGTGATTAATTTGGGCTATCATTCTTGTGTCGATGTACCTTCCCAGCTCACAGGGTCCCCTGTCCTCGCCACAGCGCTGATAACAAGCGGACGGAATAATGAGAGATGTCATTTCACTTTTCATTCTGAAGGCAATCCCATTACATGAGTCAAGCTACTGCCTGACAAGTCATGAATCAACCAGTCTTCTATGAAATTAAAATCAAATTATCAGTGCTGTTCACTAGCTACCTGTAACTGCAGCAGGTAGGGGGAAAATACAGAGATTGTTTATTTGTTAAATGAGGGAAGAGAGAGTGAGGAAGCAGACCCACAAAGTGACTGAAATGACAGCAAATTCCCTGAAAAACCCTGTCTTGGATCAGGAGTTTCGGCATCTCAATCCCAACTGGAAGGCCTGAGGTTTTCCTGAATTCACTTTCTCTCCCACTGGCTGTTGGAATGAGGATCTTGATGGAGTGCTGCACAAGAGACAGAACAATCTCATATCAGGGACATCATAGAGAATCATACAGCACAGAAGGAGGCCATTTGGTCCATCATGCCTGTGACAGCTCTTTGGAAAAGCTATCCAACTAGTTCCACTTCCCAGCTCTTTCCCCATAGCCCGGTATACTTTTCCTTTTCAAGAACTTATCCAGTTGCCTTTTGAAAGTTACGATTGAATCTGCTGCCACTGCGTTAAAAAATGTCCCTTCATCTCCCCCCAGCTCCACCTGATTTCCCTCCTTATGAGTCAGGCGCAGTGGTTAGCACCGCAGCCTCACAGCTCCAGTGACCCGGGTTCAGTTCTGGGTACTGCCTGTGCGGAGTTTGCAAGTTCTCCCTGTGAGTGCATGGGTTTCCGCCGGGTGCTCAGGTTTTCTCCCACAGCCAAAGACTTGCAGGTTGATAGGTAAATTGGCCATTGTAAAATAGTGTAGGTAGGTGGTAGGAGAATTGTGGGGATGTGGTAGAGAATATGGGATTAATGTAGGATTAGTATAAATGGGTGGTCGTTGGTTGGCACAGACTCAGTGGGCCGAAGGGCCTGTTTCAGTGCTGTATCTCTGTAGAAGATCATGGGTTCAAGTCCCACTCCAGAGTCTTAAGCACAAAACTCTACGCTGGCACTCCAGTGCACTACTGAGGGAGCACTGCACTATTGGAGGTGCCATCTTTCAGATGATACATTAAACCAAGGTCCTGTGTGCCCTCTCAGGTGGATGTAAAAGATCCCATGGTGCTACTTGGAAGAGCAGGGGAGCTATCCCTGGTGATCTGGCCAATATTTATCCCTCAATCAACATCACTAAAAACAGATTATCTGGTCATCATCACATTGCTGGTTGTGGGAGCTTGCTGTGTGTAAATTAGCTGCTGCAGTACCTACGTTTCAACTGTGACTATATTTCAAAAGTACCTTATTGGTTGCAAAGTGCTTTCAAATGCCTGAGGCTGTGAAAGGTGCTATATAAATGCAAGTCTTTCTTTTTTCTCCCTCCTCCCTTGCTAAGCAGATTGGGAAATGTTCAGATTTGCTGCTGTAGGTTGGGATGGTGATTGGGGCACGATGATTGGTGCCCCTGAGCTGGAGAGGGGGAGAATTCCTGTTCCAAAGATGGCTGTGTATTCGCCTCTACTGATGCGTGTGGGTGAGTCGGCATTGGTGAGGACAGTAGCTATGATGCCCTCCAGAGTTGAACATCCCACAGTATCACAGAATCTTTACACTGCAGAAGGCGGCCCTTTGGCCCATCGTGTCCACACTGGCTCTCCGAAAGAACAATTCCCTCAGTTCCATTCCCCCACCTTCTCCCCATAACCCTGCATTCTTCCTTTTCATATAACTGTCTAATTCCCTTTTGAATGCTTCAATTGAACCTGCCTCCACCAGATTCTCAGGCAGTGCATTCCAAACCTACCCAGCAGATGGTGAATGGTCAAATGGTGACATACCAAAGGATATCTGGCACAGTATCCCAGCTCCAGTCAAAGGCTGGATATGTTGGGGGTGAAATCGATCACAAATCGGTCGCCAAAGATCAATTTTTTTTATTCGTTCGGGGGATGTGGGCATCACTGGCTAGGCCAGCATTTATTGCCCATCCCTAATTGCCCTTGAGGTGGTGGTGGTGAGCTGCCTTCTTAAACCGCTGCAGTCCATGTTGGGTAGGTACACCCACAGTGCTGTTAGGAAGGGAGTTCCAGGATTTTGACCCAGCGACAGTGAAGGAACGGCGATATAGTTCCAAGACAGGATGGTGTGTGGCTTGGAGGGGAACTTGCAGGTGGTGGTGTTCCCATGCAACTGCTGCCTTTGTCCTTCTAGGTGGTAAAAGTCACAGGTTTGGAAGGTGCTGATGAAGGAGCCTTGGTGAGTTGCTGCAGTGCATCTTGTAGATGGTACACACTGCCGCCACTGTGCGTCGGTGGTGCAGGAAGTGAACGTTGAAGGTGGTGGACAGAGTGTTAGTCAAGCTGGCTGCTTTGCCCTGGATGGTGTCGAGCTTCTTGAGTGTTGTTGGATCTGCACCCATCCAGGCAAGAGGAGAGTATTCCATCACACTCCTGACTTGTGCCTTGTAGATGATGGACAGGCTTTGGGGAGACAGAAGGTGAGTTAGTCTCTGCAAAATTCCCAGTCTCTGATCTGCTCTTGTAGCCATGGTATTTATGTGGCTGGTCCAGTTCAGTTTCTGTTCAATGGTAACCCCCAGGATGTAGATAGTGGGGGATTCAGCGATGGTAATGCCATTGAACGTTAAGGGGAGATGGTTAAGATTCTCCTTTGTTTGAGATGGTCATTGCCTGGCACTTGTGTGGCGCGAATGTTATTTGCCATTTATCAGCCCAAGCCTGGACGTTGTACATGTCTTGCTGCATATGGACGTGGGCTGCTTCAGTATCTGAGGAGTCACAAATGGTGAACATTGTGCATTCACCCCAACAACAGCAACTTACATTTATATAGCACCTTTAATATAGTAAAACATCCCTAGGTACTTCACAGGAGTGTTAGCGAGCAAAAATTTAACACTGATTCACATAATGACATATTAGGACAAGTGACCAAAAGCTTGATTAAAGAAACTGATTTTAAGGAGCATCTTAAAGGAGGAGAGGTGGAGAGATTTAGGGAGGGATTTCCAGAGCTTAGGGACTCGACAGCTGAAGGCACGGCTGCCAATAGTGGAACGCTGGAAATGGGGGTGTGCAAGTTATCAAAATGCAAATCTTAATCCTTAGCATTGCAGTGTGTTTTGTGGGGTAAGCTGGTGTTATTTCTGGGGGCTGGGGGGTTTTCATTTTTAATCCGACTTCTTACTGACAGATCACACCTGCACTATGAACTCCGCTGTTTCACAAATGGCGGACTTGCAGTGCTTTTCTAGAATCTTCCCTTTCAGATTTCTAGCATTTGCTATTATTTTCTTGCTCTTCCATCTCTCTTGGAAAAATTCTCAGGTCTCTGGGAGTTCCGAAGATACAAAAACTAGGAGTTTGGAAAGTTATTTAAAGTTTATTGTGGGTTTAAAGGAAGAACCCACTAACTGATTTGACCCCGAGATGAGTCTCTGACTGCATATTCATGCCATCACTAAGACGCCTATTTTCACTTCCGTAATATCGCCTGACTTCATCCCTGTGTCAGTGCATGTGTTGCTGAAACCCTCATTTATGCCTTTGTTACCTCTAGACTTGACTATTCCAATAGCACTCCTGGCTGGTCTCCCACATTCTACTCTCCGTAAACTTGGAAGTCATCCAAATCTCTGCTGCCTATGCCTCAACTTGCAGAGTCCTATTCCCCTTTCACTCCTGTGCTCGCTGACCTACCTTGGCTCCCTGTCAAACAACGTCTTGATTTTAAAATTCTCATTGCTTCTTCAAATCCCTCCATGGCCTCGCCCCTCCCTATCTTTGTAATCTCCTCCAGCCCCACAAACCTCCAAGATACCTCCGCTCCTCTAATTCTGGCCTTTTGAGCATCCCTGATTTTAATCATTGCACCAGGTGGCCGTGCCTTCAGTTGCCCAGGCCCCAAGCTCTGGAATACCCTCCCTACACTTCTCTGCCTCGCTTTTCTCCTTTAAGACACTCCTTAAAACCGACCTCTTTGACCAAGATTTTGGTCATCTGACCTAATATCTCCTGTCGTGGCTCAGTGTCATATTCTGTTTTATAATGCTCCTGCAAAGCACCTTGGGATGTTTTATTATGTTAAAGCTGCTGGAAAATGGGATTAGAATAGTTAGGTGCTTGATGGCCAGCACAGACACGATGGGCCGAAGGGCCTGTTTCTGTGCTGTATAACTCTATGACTCTGCAAATATAAGTTGTTGTTGTTGATAGCCAGGAGCAACCAAATTAAGTTTTGGTTCACCTGAATCAACTGGTTTTTACCAGTTTCCATGCCAACAGTCTCATGACTTAAGGGGAAATGCAACTTTAGAGTCTGATGTGAGTAGAAGCTCTCGGTCCTAATGAGCTTTTCCCAGAGATCAGTCTCACTGATTCTTTCCTTGTCACTATTGTAATTTCTTATCCGACTTCCTATTTCATCTCTTTTCCCCTTGCTCCTTTAAGAATCTCTTGAGACATGCATCGATTCTATAGTTCCCACTCCAGAGCTGCACAGGGATCAAGACTGAGGGTGGATTACGGTTGCCATCCCTGGTTGGATAGCAGATTTCCTCCCCTAAAGGACATTAGTGAACCAGATGGGGTTTTAATGACAATCGATGATAGTTTCATGGCACCATTTGCTGTGGTGAGATTTGAACCTATGTCTCCTGGGTCTAGGGCTCTGTATTGCTAGTCCAGTGACATTATCACCACACCACAGTCTCCCCTTTGCTCCTCCATTTTCTCGCAGCAGTGCCCTGGAGATTAATCCTTAATTCCTGGATCATTTCTGATGAAGGGTCACTGACCTGAAACGTTAACTCTGCTTCTCTCTCCACAGATGCTGCCTGACCTGCTGAGTATTTCCAGCATTTCTTGTTTTTATTTCAGATTTCCAGCATCTGCAGTATTTTACTTTTAGCAAAGTTGGGAGAAGGTGGTGGAGTGGGGAATGTGGAGAGCAAGAGGAAGCAGGGGCTGAAATGGAGAGCTAGCTCTCCCCATTAGACAGACCTGGCAATGCTCCATCATATTTCCACCCTAATCCCACCCCTCCTTCCCAGTTTTCTCCCCTTGTCTCCCGAAGATGGTACCATTCATATCCTCTGAAATTCTGCCCAAACGACCATCTTTTATCCATGATCCTTAAATTGTGAGTGTTGGCCGGACATTTGACCCTGCGTGACAGGGCATACCTCTGTATTCTATTGTTTCTATTTTAACAGCAGTACGAGGCAAACATCCAGCCTTGGGTTACTGCTGAAAAGGCAACATGGAGCTAATAAAAAAAAATTGCATTTATATAGCACCTTTCACGACCACCGGACGTCTCAAAGTGCTTTCCAGTCAATGAAGTACTTTTTGAAGCGTAGGAAAGTGGCAGCCAATTTGTGCACAGCAAGCTCCCACAAAAGCAATGTGATAATGACCAAATAATATGTTTTTGTGATGTTGATTGAGGGATAAATATTATCAGAACACCAGGGAGAACTCCCCTGCTCTTCTTCCAAATACCGTCAGAGATCTTTTACATCCACCTGAGAGGGCAGACAGGGCCTTTGTTTGAGGGCTCATCCAAAAGACAGTGCTTCTGACGGTACAGCACTCCCTCAATATGGCACTGGAGTATCAGCATTGATTTTTGTATTCAAGTCCTGGTGTGGGACTTAAACTCACAACCTTCCGTGCCGAGGCGAGTGTGTTACCAACTCAGCCATGGACTAACGCCATGAAATGGAAAGATGTGGAAAATGAAAAAATTTAAAAACCAAAACACCTTGCATTTATATAGCACCTTTGACACAGTAAAATGTGCCAAGGAGCTTCACAGGTGCATTATCAGACAAAAAATTGACACCAAACCATGTACAGAAATATCAGAACATAGAATCATAGAACAGGTGACTAAAAGCTTTGTCAAAGAGATGGATTTTAAGGAGCTTCTTAAAGGAGAGAGAGGTGGTGAGCTTTAGGGAAGGAATTCCAGAGCTTAGGGCCCAGGCAGTTGAAGGCACAGCCACCAATGGTGGTGTAATAGAAATCAGGGCTGGACAAGAGGCCAGAATTGGAGGAGTGCAGAGATCTTGGAGGGATAAAAGATTACGGAGATAGTGAGGGGTTGAGGCCACAGAGGGATTTGAACATGAGGATGAGAATGTTAAAATCGAAGTGATGCTGGACCAGGAGCCAATGTAGTTCAGTGAGCACAGGCATAAGTGAACGGAACTTAATGCAAGTTAGAATACAGGCAGCAGAGTTCTGGATGATGATCCAAAATATATCTAAATACCCGCTCCACACATTGCCTGCTTTAATATACTCCTGCAATTACAATGCACCAAATCTGTTAGCTTAATAACCAGTCCTGACAGACTGTCGCAAAGGTCAAAAACAGGGTGCTTTATATTCAGGGTAGCAAGTACTTTAATTTAATTGAAAATTGATTGTCGGGGGGAAGTTATTAAGGGTGATTACTGTCTTGAGAATGTGGTGATTGGATTTATGCAAATGAGTGAGTTCTCCAGGTACTATACTGCACAGCACAGAGACCCGTGTAATTAGGCGGTAGGTATAACCAGTTACCTTGGTTACTTTTTAATTTAATGTTGCACAGTGGCAATATAACACTGCTGGGAAACATTAACTGTTAGGGATGTCAGAATGAGTTTTACTACTTTGAATGGGGGGCTGTGAATATCTTTTTATGAATTATGATTCCTAGTTGGATCAGTTTGTTTTAAGATTGTGCAAAGTTATTCCAAGCAACAGTACTCACCTCCAAGGAGGTGGGTGGGGTAGCTGTATAAATGCAATTTAACTCTATAAATGCATGCAATGTGATTGCTCAATGCCTACTTTGGTCGTGATTCTTACAGCACTGGAAGATCCCAAGTTCAACCCTCCTGATCACAGCCCAGGCAGCCATACCAGGTGCTGCTGCAATCAGCTTCAGTAGACCCAAGGCTATGTAGGGAAAAGTCACTCCTGAATTGCCTCTCATGCTTGCTGGCCCTTGCTGAAAAAAGTGTGTAAATGTGGATATTAGAAAGACAGACTTGCATTTCTATAGCGCTTTTCTCAACCTCAGACCATCCCAAACGACTTGACAGCCAACCAAGTTTCTGAAGTATAGTCATTGTTGTAATGCGGTAACCAATTCATGCACAGCAAGCTCCCACATCCAGATTATCTATTTTAGAGATGTTAGTTGAAGGATAAAAATCAGCCAGTAGTCCCTTGCTCTACTGCAAGTGCAACAGGATCTTTTACATCAACCTGATTGAATTGTTAAAGCAGGGCGCTGTCTGTTTATTCTTACATCACTGCCGGCAGTGCAGCACTCCCTCAGTGCTGGCAGTGTCAGCCTAGATTTTGTGCTGAAGTCTCTGGAGAGGGATTTGAACCCACAACCTGCTGACTCAGATGGGAGAATGCTGCCCACTGAGTCACAGCGGATACCTGAGGAAACAGCACCAAGTTCAGCTGTGATGCCCCTGCAGTCGAATAGGCTCACACACAAGGAACAGGAATTTGGACAAGGTACCAGAGGCTGGTTGGTACCATGCAATTGTAACACAGCAAGAGACAGCAGGGGAGTATACTTGGAGCAAAATAGTAGTTGAATCTCGTGCACTAATTGTTTGGTCTTTGATTTCAAAATCTCTCAAAAAGGACCTCACATTCCCCTGGAATACAAATCACACAACTTCTGTCTCACAACATCCACAGAGTGAATTCCCAAAACTGTTAGCCAGCGCCAAATATGATAAAATAATGACTGAGCTCATAAACCAGACTGACACTCCAGCACAGTACTGAGGGAATGCCGCACCGACAGAGGGGCAGTACTGAGGGAATGCCGCACCGACAGAGGGGCAGTACTGAGGGAATGCCGCACCGACAGAGGGGCAGTACTGAGGGAATGCCGCACCGACAGAGGGGCAGTACTGAAGGAGTTATTACCACCTGCCTGAAAGTGTGGTGGAAGCAGATTCAATTGTAACTTTCAAGGAAAAGATTTGCAGGGCTATGGGGAGAGTGGAACTAATTGGAAAGCTCTTTGAAAGAGCCAGCACAGGCACATTAGGCCAAATGGCCTCCCTCCATGCTGTATCGGTCTATGATTCTAATGAAGACCCACATGTGAAGCCTGGTGGGTGGGTGGGGGTGATTCCAGCCTCCAAGAAACTTTTCCCAAGCGACAAGTCTGTGCTTTCAGCAGTGGAGGGGCATGGACCAGAGAAACAAACATAAGGAAGGTTGTCAGTGGGCAGATTGAATTGTTACGGGATACAGTAAGGTGACAAGCGCTGCAGCCCAGAGACACAAGCTGACAAGGTCTTTGTTACATGTCTGTTATGTTTGTGAACGGGTACAGCCTCTAACTGGGAACCAGAAACACAGTAGCCTAACCCTGTGAGGGCTGAACCTTTAACCAGTGACCTACCAGTCAATCAGCAATGAATAGGAATCAACTACCCCGCTGTCCAACTGCTGAATCTGTTTCCCCCAACATGCTCTGATCACTGATATGACTCAATAAAAACTCTCCACAGGCAAGGATGTGCAAAGAGTATTTAAATATTAGAACAAGATCTTCATTCAGTGAGGTTGAAAGATTTGCATTTCTATAGCAACTTTCACAACCTCAGGCCATTCCAATGCACTTTACAGCCAATGAAGTACTTTTTGAAATGTAGTCACTGTTGTAATGTGGGAAATGTGACAGCCAACTTGCGCATAACAAGATCCCACAAACAGTAGTAAGATAAATGTAGTGGCCCTCAGCCACTACAAAATCTCAGCACAGCCTAGATTAGGTTTTGTGATCCTGGTGTGTTGGGCGAAGAGTATTTTCCAATAAATCCCAGCTTTTGACCCATTGCTTAGCACGGAGAACATGGTCATTAACTATTGGCTCTTACTGTGTGACAGCACTTAAAGGGTTAGCACAAGTTATAGTTTAGGTTATTAATGCTCAAAATATAACCCAGGGTCATCTGCAGACGGGGTTGCCAACTCTAGTTGGGTGAATTCCTGGATGTTTCATCACATGGCCTCCTGCCTCAAACTGCTGCCTCATCATTGGTCCATCATCCAGGAGATGCTGCCTTCCCATAGCCAATTGGAATGGGAACTGACTGTTTCCTAATTGGATTGATTTTGACTGTTGATGGAATAACCTGGTATCCCCATCTCCAGTGCTGTTATAATTAATACAATGAATGTTGGACAGAGTGTTCTCTCAGCATTGCTGCAATTCATAATGGTGAAGAACAGCTAGCCAGGGGACACAGTGATTTTGAGTGGGTTCTACAGTGGTTGTTACAAATGATCAGCTCCGATAGATACTGCCCCAATCTACCCCAACGTTCCAGCACAGTGGCTGCTGTGCACTTACCTTAAAGTGTAAAACCCTCTCAGTCCAGCATCCGATGGGCAGGGGGCAGGTTTCCAAGTGTATGGATTATTGCAGAAACCGCAAGGACCTCGGCTGTAGCTCCTCACACTGCTGGATCAAACTCCAGGTGCAGAAGCCAGGCTACAAAGTGAAGGAAGAAGATTTCACAACAAAATATTCTTCCAAAATAATTTTTTTAGGGAGTCTTTTTACTTTGATATTGGCGTTTGTTTGAATTCATTCTCAGGATGTGGCAAGGCAAGCACTTATTACCCATCCCTCGTTGCCCTTGAGAAGATGGTGGCCATCCACTGCTCTGTATGGTGAAGGTGCTCCCAAAGTGCTGTCAGGAAGATAGGAATAGGAGGAGGCCATTCAGGCCCTAGAATCTGTTCCATCAATTAATTACATAATCAGTAACCTGTATCTCAACTCCATTTACCCACCTTGGCTCAGTAACCCTTAATACCCTTACCGAACAAAAATCCAGCAATTGCAGTTTTGAAATTTTTAATTGACTTCCAGCCTCAAAAGCTTTTTGTGGGAGAGTGTTCCAGATTTCCACTACCATTTGTAGAAGTACTTCCTGACACCACCCCCGAATGGCCTGGCTCTAAATTTTGAGGTTAGGCCCACTTGTTCTGGACGTCACCACCAGCCCCCAACCTCCACCCCATCAGAGGAAATAGTTTTGCTCCATCTACTCTACCAACTCCTTTAATTATCTTAAACATTTCAATTAGATCACTCCTTAATCTTCTATATTCAAGGGAAATCAAGCCGAGTCTATGCAACCTGTCTCAATTTAAGCCTTTAATACCCAGTATCATTGTGTTAGGTTGGGAATTCCACTTTCCCAGCGACAGTGAAGTGAGAGAATGCACAGGGGCTGTCACAGGAGATATTTGAACAATATGGTCACTCGGAGAATGCCCTTACAATCGGCAGGAAAAAAACATCACAACCAGTTGCAAGGCTGCACCTGAACACTTAGATACAAAGCAGCCCAATAACAGCAGGGAAATTATACAACCTGTTCTTTTTGTTTTTTAGAGATACAGCACTGAAACAGGCCCTTCGGCCCACCGAGTCTGTGCCGACCATCAACCACCCATTTATACTAATCCTACACTAATCCTATATTCCTACCACATCCCCACCTGTCCCTATATATTTCCCTACCACCTACCTATACGAGGGGCAATTTATAATGGCCAATCAACCTGCAAGTCTTTGGCATGTGGGAGGAAACCGGAGCACCCGGAGGAAACCCACGCAGACACAGGGAGAACTTGCAAGCTCCACACAGACAGTACCCAGAATTGAACCCGGGTCGCTGGAGCTGTGAGGCTGCGGTGCTAACCACTGCGCCACTGTGCCGCCTTACTCATGCTGAGTATTGTGCTGCAGTTATATAAACCTCTGCTCAGACCCCAATCTGCGTTCAGTTCTAAGCACATCTCAGGAAGGATACGTTGGCCTTGGAGGGGGTGAAGCAAAGATTCATCAGAATGACACCATGATTAAAGGGGTTAAATTAGGAGGGTGGGTTTCATAGACTAGGCTCAAATCCAGGCAATATTATCTGAAAGGACAGCATCAGGTTGCACATGTACACTGACAACACTTAGCTCTATCTCACTGCCAACTCTCGACCCCTTCACACTCTGATTTGTCAGTGCTTGTCCAATATCCAATACTGGATGAGCAGAAATTTCCTAACTGATAACTGTCTGAAGCTGAGCAAGACCATTCACAACTTTGGTGCTGTGTTTTACCCTTACCAAACTCCAATCCTGCCTCAATTCATCTGTTGCTGAAATCCTCATTCAAGTCTTAGTTACCTCTAGTCTTGACTGTTTCAATGCTTTGTTGATCAGCTTCCCATTTTCAACACTACATAAACTTGGTCTCATCCAAAATTCTGTTGCCCGTATCCTAACCCGCACCAAAACAAATTCACCCATCACCCGAGCTCGCTGACATGTACTGACTTCCAATCTGACTAAACCTCAATATTAAAATTCACATCCTTGGATGCTTTCAAATCCCTACATGGCCTTGCTCTCTCCCCATCTCTCTAACCTCCCTCAGCCCTACAAGTCTTTGAAATCTCTACACTTCTCCCATTCTGGCTTCTTGCGCATCCCTGATTTTAATCTCTCCACCATTGGCAGCTATGCTTTCAGTTGCCTTGGCCTTGAACTCTGGAATTCCCCTGCCTAAACCTCCCCATCGTTCTCTCTCCCTCTGCCTTTAAAATTCTCCTTAAAATCTCTTTGACCAAATCTTTGGTCAACTGTTCCAATACCTCCTTATGTGGCTCAGTGACAAAAAACATTAAAGGTTCTATATAAATGCAAGTTATTGTTGTATCCCCTTGAGTAGATTTAGGGTGACATGCTTAAGATGTTCAAAGGATTTGATTGGGTCGATAGAAACTATTTCCTCTGGTGGGGGAGTCCAGAACAGGTGGGCATAACCTTAAAACCCGCTTGATTGTGGACTCCCTCCACCACTGATGCACAGTGGCAGCAGTGTGTACCATCTACAATATGCACTGCAGCAACTCGCCAAGGCTCCTTAGACAGCACCTTACAAACCTGCGACCTCTACCACCTAGAAGGACAAGGGCAGCAGATGCATGGGAACATCACCACCTGCAAGTTCCCCTCCAAGCCACACACCATCCTGTCTTGGAACTATATCGCCGTTCCTTCACTGTCACTGGGTCAAAATCCTGGAACTCCCTTCCTAACAGCACTGTGGGTGTACCTACCTCACATGGACTGCAGTGTTTCAAGAAGGCAGCTCACCACCATCTTCTCAAGGTCAATTTGGGATGGGGAATAAATGCTGGCCGAGCCAGCGATGCCCGCATCCCATGAATGAATAAAAAAAATTAGAGCTAGGCAGTTTAGGGGCAATGTCAGTGAGCACAGGTATAGCAGATCATGAGAGTGGAGAAGCAGATAAACAACTGGCTACCACCATCACCAAACCAGCTTTGCCTGCTCCCAAGTACTTATCCTCTGCTTCAGCAGTGTGCAGGGCACCGTTGGTGCATACAATACGCGTCACTGTATCAAAGGTGAATAACTCATCGCTTTAACCCAGTACATGTTGTACCTGTGATGCTGGAAGGGGGGGTTACTTGGCACATCGGTACCAATAAATTAAGGGGGTAAAAGAAAGATCACCCTCAAATCAATACACTCTAATACTTGTATTATTCTGCTGTAGGATTGTGAGAGACTGTTAAACCATCCCTTCAAATTACCCCTTAGTCACAGTGACAAACCAGTACTGTAACCTAGTGGTACATAGCTCACAATTCTCTCACAAGACACAACACAGGTTTGCTGACAGTGTGCACAGTTTGGTGGACAAGGTATAAAGGTGTCACATACTGATCATCACAGAGCACTGGAATCCTAGTGACACCAATGCACACTGTATAGAAAACAGCTGCATTATCTGAGCCAGACAGTAGCAGTACCTACCCAAACACACATGGAAATAGATACATGCCGAGCCATGTGTGCATAAGATGCAATAATCACGAGAAATGAGGTTGGCATCTATTTAAATATTTTATTGTTAGGTTTAATAATTAGTGATTTTGCCTTTGAGGGGCAGAGTACAGAACAACAAATAACTCTACTATGTGCATTTGTCTCTGAACATGTGTGAGTGTTTGTGCATGTGTTCTCCTGTGTGTGTGCGTGCAGAGTTTCTGCATGCGAATGTCTGCAAGTGTGTGCATTTACATGTGTGTGGGTCTGGGTGCGATGTCAGAAAAAAATGCATGACTGCATACACAGATCTGACCACCACATCTCTACATTCTTATTTAACTGGGCAGTGAAGTACCCTGGATAGGCTTAATTATTCAAACATGAATTTCGAGGCCTGCCCCCTACAGTCTGAGTTAACTATTAACCAGAGACAGTGGACGGGAGCTGCAGCTTTACTCAATAACCTACTAGGTTAAACAGTTCCTCCTCACGGGTAGAAAATACAATTTATTTAGCTCCAAAATATTAACAAATATGAACCCCTTGTTAGACCTGTTATATTCAGAGGGTTTTTAAAAACCTTCCCCTTCCAGGACTGCTGTCTCTACAGGTGGGTCACTGATCAAACTCAAATCTCCAAAACCCTCAGAGTTCCTGAAGTATATCAGACGTTCGAGTCGCCATTTCATTCTTTTTGTGTTAAACCCTTGATCCAACCTTCAATCTTTGTCCAGTAAGTCCACAAGCAAGTACCAAATAATTCAGTGCGTGCTGCGGTGTCAGCTGTTTCCGGGCACCGTGCAGCTGGTTAGACAATGACCCCCATCAGATTTACCTGGCGGTTCTGATACCGTCTGGAGACATCTGCCTCGATCTGAAAGAGATAATAGGAAAAGGACTGATAGAAGCCCAACACACTTAGTGCCAGACACTGCTACAGCCGTGCGCTCACACGCCAATACTTGAGTACAATCAAAGAATAAAGAATAAAGAATAAAGACAGACATCCCAAAGTGTTTTACAGCCAAAGTAGTACTTTTTTTGAAGTGTAGTCACTGTTATATTGTAGGAAACGTGGCAGTCAATTTATGCACAGCAAGCTCCCACAAACAGCAATGTGTGATAATGACTACATAATCTGTTTTAATGACGTTGGTTGAGGGTTAAAATATTGTCCAGGACACCCCTGCTCTTCTTCGAAATAGTGCCATGGGATCTTTTATGTCCACCTGACAGGGCAAATGAGGCCTTGGTTTAACTTCTCACCCAAAAAATGGCAAACTGTAGCTCAGTGGGTCGCACTGTCTCACCTCAGTCAGAAGCTTGTGAGCTCGAATCCCATTTCAGAGACTTGAACACATAATCTAAGCTGACACTCCCAGTGTAGGACTGAGGGAGTGCTGCACTGTTAGAGGTGCCATCTTTTGGATGAGACATAAACCAAGGCCCTGTCTCAGATTGACGCAAGGGATCCCATGGCATGACTGAATGAAGAGCAGGGGAGTGCTCCCCAATATCCTGACCATTATTTATCCCTCAATCAATATCAGAACAGATTATCTGCTCATTACCACATTGTTATTTCTGGGAGCTTGCTGTGCACAAATTGGCTGCCATGTTTCCTGGCATAACAGTAACTACACTTCTAAAAGTACTTCATTGGTTTTAAAGTGCTTTGAGACGTCCTGAGGTTTTGAAAGGCTCTATAGAAATGCAAATCTTCTCATTGATGACCTGTGGTGGTGGGAGTAGGGACTGCAACAAACAAACAGTTTCATTTTTAATCTGAATCCCACTCGGTGAAATTTCTGACAACTTTAAGCCTGCACACACGTGTGCCCGGACATGTCACTAACCAGCTTCCGAAGATCTTTAGTTCTCTGGATTAGACGGTCTAGTGTGGGTTCAAGGGCAGCCTGTTCCTCCAGCGACTGCTGTCTCTTCTTGACCATCAAGTGCTGCTTTTCTCCCACTGCGTTTGCCTGTTTCAGCTTCTGTTGCAGGAGCTCAGTCACACGGTCTATGTATCTGAGGAAACGAGAAAGCAGCATTAAATGCACATGACTCGCCCTACCTTCATTTCACCATATGAAATTTTTCAATCGCCTCCACACCCCTCCAAGTGTTGACTGTTGCTCGGGGGGGAGGGGGGGTGCAGGTGGGGGTTTGTTTTCACAGATGCTGGATGCCCTGGAGTACCTCACTCAGTGATGATAGAGGAGGAACACTGTTGGCCTATTTAACCACTGGGGGTGTTGCAGGGTGGAGTAAATCACAGCTGTAAGCAACGTCTTGCCAACGTGATAACGTGCCAAGCAGTCGGGAGTTGATCAGAAGACTGAGTGAATGCTAACAGAGAAAGGGATGAGAAAAGATGGGGTAGTAAAGTACAAATCTGGGGGAAAACAATGATGGTGTTGCACAGAGGATTACATAATTTACAAAGATGGCTTAATGGTTTAACAGCAGCAAAGTGTGCCTCAGCCTCAACCCGATGCCAGACACATGCAGGCTGCAGCTGGAACCACTTAGGGCAGGGGGGGGTCTGGGCTGATGTTTCCCCTCCACACCTCAGATGCTGTGGTTGACTGTCGCACCCTTTCTGCTGTTGCAATTCAGATCAGTTAACTCAGAACAGACCCAGGATTAAAAAATAGAAACACAAATGGTAGTGGAAATTTGGAACCCTCACCCCCAAAATGTTGCTGAAGTGAGCAGGGTGCAGTTAATTGACAATTCCAAGACTGAGATTGACAGGTTTTCGTTAGGCAATGGTATCAAGGGTTACAGAACCAAGATTACAGACCAGCCATGATCTAACTGAATGGTGGAACCAGCTTGAGGGGCTGAATAGCCTCCTCCTGTTCCTGTGTAAACCTTAGAGGGAGCAAGGTACAGAGTCCAAGGCGAAATTCAAAGGATAAAACATATTTAGCATCAAACCTGGGAGAGGCGTGGATCATGAATAGATGCTGCATCTTCACGTTGGTCAGTCTCTGGACAAGGTCCTTTACGAGAGTTGTCATGGCAACAACCTTAGCAGAATCCTGATTCTGGATTATGGCTGGGGCGGTTTGAAACTGGTTTATGGAGAGGATGTCTGCCTCCTCGCTCATTTCGGTGAGTCGCTGGGTCAGGAAGTCCTGTAACTGGAAGGAACGATTAAAGAAATGCATCAGGAAACCTGCCGCCCAGGACAGATGGCAACAGACGAGGTCACTAACAGTGTCAGAACGAAAAGCCAACCAGATGTTTGGCTCAAGGTGACTAGAGAATGGTCAATCACACAGTTGGGGGCTGGACGGGGAGGGGGGTGGTCGCAGAACTACTCTTGTGATTCCACCGCAGGGTCAGGCACTTCTCTACAAGAAGCAATAAACAAATGAATAAAGGTATCGGTCTTATACATCTCAACAAGTTTATTGAAATTGTTCCTCAGCTACTGTACAAGGACTGGGGTTGCCTGGCTTCCAAACAGCATTCCAGACATTGCTACAATTTGCTTGGCAGCAGGAAGAGAAAGGAAAGTAGGACTGAACCCCAGCCCAGGCAACATCACATTGTTGGGCAGATCACAAAGGGACGTCTCCATGGAACATCAGAGATGAAGAGGTGGAGGACACAAAATAGCCTCCCTCAGGCTTTATTTGAGCACTGCTAGTGTATAATTATACATATTAGAGCGAGTTAGAAGGATAAAGTTTTCAACAATCTATCTGGAGAAAACTTTTGAGGCTGTCCGTGCCGTCTTTTGGACAAGACGTTAAACCAAGGCCCCATCTGCCCTCTCAGGTGCAAGAGGAAGGTCCCATGGCAGTATTAGAAGAGGAGGGGAGTCTCCCCAGTGTCCTGGCCAATATTTATCCCTCATTCAACATCACAAAAACAGATTATCTGGTCATTATCACATTGCTGTTTGTGGGAGCTTGCTGTGCGCAAAACTGGCTACCACGTTTCCTACATTACAACAGTTATTAACTTCAAGAAGTACTTAATTGGCTGTGAAGCACTTTGGGACGTCCAATGGTCATGAAAGGCGCAAAAGAAATACAAGTCTTTCTCACAAAGTGTCGAAAGTGTTTTGAAAAAACAATGCCATTATTTCAGGCTAATATTAGAGAGAGAAACTGTATCGTTCCTGCAGCTCAAATTCTCCACACACCAAGCAATCTACAAACTTTCCTCACTAGTGGTGATGAACGTCAGTGCCCGTATAGATCAATTCCCCAAAGGGAACACCTAACCAGCAAGTAAACTCATCAGTTGCAGTCAAACTGGGCCAAGAGATGAAGACAGTGGGCAGGTTCTCTCCCTGCTCTGTGCCAAGGTGCCTGCATTTCAATGGGGAGATAACTCTGCAGCTGATGTGCTGGAGTCTGCTTCTAGGAACAGGAACAAAACCTAATCCCTGAAGGGTTCCTGCTCCTCGTTCCTCTCCAGGGACCTTTGTTGTGAATTATAAAAAGTTATATGAAAATTCTTCCTTATAGTGTGCATGTGCTTGAAGCATCACACTCGCCTATGGTCACACTGAAGCTGCCACACTTTGGCTCACCACAAGCAGCTCCGCAGGAGGTCAGAGAGGAGGAGCAAAATGGGGGAAGGTGGGGATGGATTAGGGAAGAGAGAGATATAACCAATTACTGCCCCATCAGTTTACTCTCGATCATCAGCAAAATGATGGAAGGTGTCGTCAACAGTACTATCAAGCGGCACCAACTCAACAATAGCCTGCTCACTAACGCTCAGTTTGGGTTCCGCCAGGGCCACTTAGCTCCTGACCTCATTACAACCTTGGTTCAAACATGAACAAAAGAGCTGAACTCCAGATGTGAGGTGAGAGTGACTGCCCTTGACATCAAGGCAGCATTTAACTGAATGTGGCATCAAGGATCCCTAGCAAAATTTAAGTTAATGGGAATCAGGGGGAAAACCCTCCACTGGTTGAAGTCCTACCCAACACAAAAGAAGGTGGATGTGGTTGTTGGAGGCCCAACATCTAAGCCCCAGGACATCGCTGCAGGAGTTCTTCAGGGTAGTGTCCTGGGCCCAGCCACCTTCAGCAGTTTCATCAATATCCTTCCCTCTGACATAAGGTCAGGAGTTGGGATATTTGCTGATGATTGTACGATGTTCAGTACCATTCCTGACTTCTCAGATACTGAAGCAGTCCATGTCTACATGCAGCAAGACCTGGACAACATTCAGGCATGGGCTGATAACTGGCAAATAACATTCACGCCACACAAGTGCCAGGCAATGACCATCTCAAACGAGAGAGAATCTAAGCATCTCCCCTTGACATTCAATGGCATTACCATCGCTGAAACCCCCACCATCAACATCCTGGGGGGTTACCATTGATCTGAAACTGAACCAGCCTTATAAACACTGTGGCTACAAGAGCAGGTCAGAGGCTGGGAATTCTGAGGCAAGTAACTCACCTCCTGACTCCCTAAAGTCTGTCCACCATCTACAAGGCACAAGTAAGGACTCGCCTGGATGAGTGCAGCTCCAAGAAATGACAATCAAGAAGCTCAACACCATCCAGGACAAAGCAGCCCACTTGATCGACACCCCATCCACCACCTTAAAACATTCATTCCCTCCACCACTGGTGCACAGTGGCAGCACTGTGCATCATATACAAGATGCACTGCAGCAATTTGCCAAGCCTCCTTTGGCAGCACCTTCCACCTAGAAGGACAAGGGCAGCAGGTGCATGGGAACACCACCACCTGCAAGTTCCCCTCCTCGCCACATACCATCCGGACTTGGAACTATATCGCTGTTCCTTACTGTCACTGGGTCAAAATCCTGGAGCTCCTTCCCTAACACGGTGGGTGTACCCGCACCATATGGACGACAGCCGTTCAAGTAGGCAGCTCACCACCACCTTCTCAAGGGCAATTAGGGATGGGCAACAAAAGCTGGTATAGCCAGCGATGCCCACATCCCATGAACAAATAAAAAAAAAAGTGTTTATCCTAAGGCCCATCAACAGTGCCTGTGTCACTGGTATGGCACTGCACACATTCAATTGCCTCTACTGAAACATATAGCAGGCAGAGGCCACTCAACCCCTTGCACATGTTCTGTCGTCCAGTCAGATCACAGCTGATCTGTACCTCAACCCAACTTAGCTCTACAACTTCAAGCCAACAAAAAGCTGCTCACTGGCACCACACTGTGGCCAGAAGGTGCTCAAGCACCCCACTAATGCTAAGCAGTGCACTCAGAATCACAGAATCGTTACAGTGCAGAAGGCGGCCATTCGGCCCATCGTGTCCGCACCGACTCTCGGAAAGAGCAATTCCCTCAGTTCCATTCCCCCGCCTTCTCCCCATAACCCTGCACATTCTTCCTTTTCATATAACTGTCTACTTTCCTTTTAAATGCTTCAATTGAACCTGCCTGCACCACGTTCTCAGGCAGCGCATTCCAGACCTTAATCACTGCAGCAATACATTTCATTCTTCAATATTGTATTTTGAACATTTTGCCAGTATTTATAATTCTAGTTGAAAAGTACCTCCATGAGTTCATTAATAAACTGGTTTCTGGTTTCTGTATTTTCCAGGATTGTCAGAGCATCATTCCCCTTTGCCACTCCATCATCACCTAAAATCATAAAAGAGAATTTCACCTAACAGAGGAACAGAGTCAGTCTGTGATTTTAAAATCATTGCTGAGTTGGATTTGAATATTATCCATAACTCGCCTGAATCCAATTATTTTATTCAGAATAAATGACACACCCGAAATAGAACATTCAGGTGTTTTGATATTTCAGTAATGAGACTCAGAAGTGATAACAGGGCAGTGATCTCATCACCAAGAAATGTTCTTTCACAAATAACCCAAAGTTCATGAACCACGTTGGCAGGAGGGGGGGAGTCTGAAAGTCTCTGTAAATTGCAGTACAGGTTCCTACCCCAGCGACAATTCCACAAGCAGCACTGACACCTAGTGTCCAAAGTGTAAGTCCTTCCTATTTAAAGGGAAATTATATTGGAAAAGAAATCTCGAATTTATATCGTGCTATTTTGCTGTTGCATTTATGTAGCACCTCTCACGTCCTCAGGACATCCCACAGCACTTCATAGCCATACATAGCAATGAGATAAATGACTAGCTAATCTGTTTTAGGTGTTGGTTGAGGGATAAATATTGGCCAGGACACTGGGGAGAACTCCCCTGTTCCTTTTCAAAATAGATCTTTTACTTCCATCCGAAAGGGAAGACAGGACCTCGGTATTAACGCCTCAGCTGAAAGACGGCACCTCTGGCAGTGCAGCACTCATTAATATTACAAAACAAAAGAAACCCAGGTGTGAGTTACAGGCTGGAACCTAATCAATCTAACCTCAAACATCTTTGCAGCCCCGAGATTAGGTGATCAGGTTGTAACTCAATCCCCTGTTCACAGATATATAATTTATCAGTAGAAGGTATGTACAAGAATACCTTCAGCCCCAGACTCCACCATATCGATTTCCACTGCAGCACTTGTACTCTCTCCCCAGTCGATCACATCAGCTCCTGGTTCCTGGCCATTCACCTTGGAGAAAATACAAAGTAAAATACCATGAAAACCTGTAGCAAACAATATCAGGTCAGGAGAATCCAAGAGATAAGCATGGAGACAGTTTCATTAGGTGGGTTTGGTGACTTACCTCCACACTTTCTTCCAATGTGATTCCCCAGTCGATTTCAGCTGACTGGTCTGTTTCAGCCATGCCATCATCTCCCCAGTCAATCTGGAACACAGATTAAAACGCACTGTGTTACCCGGAAAAGACCAGATAATGCAGCAAAGAATGGCTTGGGTATCCACACTCCTTAGCTAGTTAGGCTAAGTCATTGTCCAAAGTAGAATGTGTAGTACAAGGCAGAGTTTGCTGGAGTGCATCTTAGACCCTGGCAAAGTCCTGGGTTGGGTTGCCAATATCTGGTGCAACCTCTTTACATGCACCCCCCCACCCATCGTGCTCGTATCAATTATAGGGTCACATTTGAGACATTTGCCTCCCATAGCATCCAGCGCACAGGAAGTAATCTAAGTGACGTCAGCAAGCCTACACTCCAGCATCATCCGTGCACTCTTTACAGCATGGACATAAGACATAAGTGGACTCAGAATCACAATACCACAAAGAATCACCAAAGCCTCAAGCTATTTTGTATTTAAATTATTTTTGATTTTTTAAAAAACTCGCAAGCACCATAATAAATCGCAAAAAATAAATTAACACGGGCCTTTAGGAAGCCAATTACTAATCGGTCCTGCAAATCGGTCCTGCAATGTGCCCCGAGTTATTCCTTGATGCCCCACTGATCTGCTGCAGCGGGCAGTAAACAATGAACCCTGGTGTGGTCAAATAATCAGCAAGGAAGGTAATTGCTCAAAGATCCAGCATCAAAGAGGTTAACAGAATGGGCTCATTACGACTACACTCACTGTATCTGCGGGCTCCATTGGTTGTGTCTCCACGTTCTCCGTGCTGACTGGCCGCTCGATGGTCAATGGTGTCCGTCCTGTTCTCCATTCATAGACGGTCGTGTTTCCTTTGAGTTGAACGTGTTTCAGCAACGGAGCAATGGGCTCGGAGACACTGTTAGCCACAACACACCGGAATTAAACAGCAGCCAAACATAAGGGAGCAGGCAGTGGAGGGAGGGTGAGGAAGGGAAAATGCACAAGCCATCATGGTGTGTGAGGTAGGCTTGATGGAGTAGATGGTCTTTTCCTGCCCCTCAATTTCATGGTTTCCAATTTTTGACAACTAAAGGAAACTCTCCTTCAATAGAAGTTTCTAAGAGCCCACCTTTAGATCAATGATAGGCTAATTGGTCATCTCGATATCACAACAGCCAACAGCCTGGCTGCACATTATACAATTCTATTAATTAATCTTGCTTTCTATAAAGATATTCCCTCCCCTTTCTCAAACCATCACCATGCTCTTTTCCTCTTCCAGCCCTCTGAGACTGTACAGGTCTCCTATGCCTTTGACCCTATAAACAACTGCCAGGTGATGTGCCACAGCAGCCCAAGGTGACTCAATGCTTCCCAGGTCAGATCCTGTTCCTGGTGTTTTCCACAGACAGCACATCTTCAACTGGGGGCTGGAATCAGTGCGGGAGTAAAACATGAGCAAACACCTCCAGCGTTCTAGTACTGTGGGAGCTGTACAGTAACAGGATGAGGCCATTCAGCCCCTCGAGCTTGTTCCGCCATTCAATTATACCATGTCTGATCTGTATCAAAATTCTACTTGTCCACCTTAGTTCCAGAGCCCTTAATACCCTTGCCTAGCAAAAAAAACCATCACTTAGTTTTGGAATTTCCAATTGACCAGCTCAAAGAAGTGTTTTTGTGGTTCACATTGGTTGGGGGGGGGGGGGGCAGGAAGAGAGGGTTCTAGAATTCCACTAGTTTGTGTGTGAAGAAGTTCCTGACATCCCCCCGAATGGCCTGCCTCTAATTTTAAGGTTATGGCCCCTTGTTCTGGACTCCCCCCACCAGAGGAAGTTTCTCTCTATCAACCCTGTCAAATCCTCTAATCATCTTAAACACCTTAATTTTCTATACTCAAGGGAATACAAGCCTAGGTATTGGTTGAGAGATAAAATTGGACAGGTAAACAGGGAGAATGCCACTGCTCGTCTGCAAAATAGTGCCATGGGATTTTTTACTTCCATCCGAAAGGGCAGACAGGGCCTCGATTTAACTTTGCTGAAAGACCACACCTCCAACAGTGCTGCACTCCCTCACTACTGCACTGGGAGTGTCAGCCTAGATATGAGCTTAAGTCTCCAAAGTGGGACTTAAAACTACTTAAAACCTTCTGACTCAAAGCAAGAGTGCTACCCACCGAACCACCCATCAGTTCTACCCCCTCCTCCCCATTGTGAAATATGTAGTTACTTTGCTGGTGATATTGCCCTCGGAGTGCAGCAGTGCTGCTGAAGGTCGAGATATGGTGATCAGCAGCTTAGGAAGCTCCACCTAGTGTAGAGGTGTGCAGCTGGACAGTGACCCTCCCCCACCACCAAATAAAGAGTCTGCGACTTAAGTAGCAAATCTAATGAATCAAATATTATATCAGGATGACTGGGTCAAAGGAAAATTGCACTACATCATCGAGTGATTCTTGTTGAATTCATTTTGATCAAAACTCGGTGGGAACATTGCAGCTCAAGTGCTTCCCGCCACAATCTTACCTGCCACACACAAAGGCCACACAGGCCTCGTACAGCTCAAGAGCGTCTGTAAGATTTCTGGTTCCCTCAGCGATACCATCGAGGCCAGTTGGGAGGTCACTGCACAGGGATAGCAGCTCCTGTCGGACATCATTGCCCTGTTCAGTGACACAGAAACTTCAGTCACTTATAATCAGGACTGAATGGTCTACAATCCTTTTATTAGTTTTGGTAGGAGGAGCAGGAAGAGAGAGAGACCTGCGCTTCATGTACAGATATCTTTGAAGGTGGCAGGACTGGTTAACAAAGCTATTGAAAAACCATAATGGCTGCTTGGTTTTACATTAAGATGCATCGAGTCCACTGCACAGAAACAGGCCACTTGGCCCAACTGGTCCATGTTGGTGTTTATGCTCCATGTGAACCTCTTCCCACCTTACTTCATCTCACTATCAACATATCCTTCTATTCCTTTGTCGCTGATGTGTTTATCCAGCTTCTCCTTAAATGCATCTATACTCTTCACTTCAACCACTCCCTGTGGTAGCAAGTTCCATATTCTCACCACTCTCTGGGTAAAGGATTTTATAAATAAAGGCATAGTGTACAAAAACAAGGAAGTTATGCTAAAACTTTATAAATCATTGCTTAGCTCTAGCTAATTGAATACAATTTTGGGCACCACACTTTAGGAAGGATGTCAAGGCCATGGAGAGGATGCAGATGAGATTTACTAGAATGGTACCCGGAATGAGAGACTTCAGTTATGTGGGGAGACTGGAGAAGCTGGGGTTGTTCTCCTTGGAGCAGAGAAGGAGAAGGGCCGATTTGATAGAGGCGTTCAAAATTATGAGGGATTTTGAGATGAGTGTAAAGGAAGAAACTGTTTCCACTGGCAGGAGAGTTGGTAATCAGAGGGCAGGGATTTAAGGTAATTAACCAGGGAGGAATGATGAGAAATGTTTTAATGGAGCAGATGGCTCTGACCTGGAGTCGACTGCCTAAAAGGCGACAAAAACAGATTCAATAATAACTTTCAAAAGGGAATTGGATAGCTCTTTCAGCACAATGGGCTGAATGATTCTTCACTATAGACTCTGGAACAGTTCCTACAGATTGGAGGGTAGCTAATATAATCCCACTATTTAAAAAGGGAGGTCGAGAGAAAGCGGGGCATTATAGACCAGTCAGCCTGATGTCGGCAGTGGGGAAAATTCTAGAGTCCATTATCAAAGATTTTATAGGAATGGTTTATAATTTTAATATGATAGCTGCACAGATCTATCGTGAAGTTAGTCAGTCAGATGATACTTTTTTTTAAAATGAGGGGTACATTGTCACATGCAATGCATGTTGCATTATTCTGATGCACCTCTGCATTACTCTTGATCACAACAATTCTATCAGATGTAGTTCAATCCATTATCCCAGTGATCTCACTCCCAGACCTGTGTCTCAGTCAAGAATTGCAGTGGGCCACAGAGAATAAAACAAACTAAAGTAGAACCGCTCTAGGGTAGGTGTAAAAGTAGGAAAGTTTTAACTGCTTCCATTTTCTACCTCCTGCACTTGGCTCACTTTATTAGTTACAAAATAACTCCGCGCGAGTGATGTGTAGGTGTGTGAGTGAGGAGAGAGACAGAGCTTCCTTCCTCTAGATTAACCTGTTAATCAAACAAAGCCATCATTCTGTACTGTAACCAGACCTCCCTTGTAACTCACTTCGAGAAGGCTGAGCAACTATACCACCCAGTATTAAAAGAACATGCATCTGCATTTTAGTTTACCGATGTCCTGTTCCTGTTATGAATTGTTTTGCGAGAATTATATCATTTATCGTGAGTCCAGACACAGGCTGACCCACCGTTATTCCAAACTGCTTGCAGGAGATGAAGAACCTGTCCCGCAAGGCAGCTGCATTGTTGATATAATCGAGCTCCTTGCGACTGTACTCCTGCTGCAGCTGTTGACACTTGCTGATCTGCTTCTTCAGTGAGGGGATTTCATAGTTCACATTTCGCACCACTAAACTAGCGAGTTCAGCTGTTGTTAATAAAAAGAAAACATGCCTGTGAGGAATGAGAAATTAAAAGCACAGCTACAGACACAGAGCATTTCTCCCATCCCATTATAGGAGCATTTCAGGGGAAGCTGAATAAATACATGAGGGAGAAAAATATACCTATCAGGAAAGACTGAACAGGTCTTTAAAATTATGAAAGTGTTTGATAGGGACGACATCGGGAAGATGTATCCACTTGCAAGGGAAACCAAAACCAGAGTCCATAAATATAAGATATTCACTAATTAATCCAATAAAGAATTCAGGAGATATTTCTTTATTTAGAGAATGGAACACGCTACAAGGAGTGGTTGAGATAAATAGTATTGATACATTTAAGGGGATGTTAGATAAACACATCAGAAAGAAAGGAACTGAAGGATATAGTGATGGGTTAAGATGAAGAGGGGTGGAAGGAGACTCTTGTGCAGTACAAGTACTGGTGTAGATCCATTGGACTCAATGGCTTGTTTCAGTGTTGTATGTATTACACCATACATTTTCTGCCGCCAGAGGGTGTTGATCACGTGGTTCACAGTGGCTCTTGACCGAACCAGAACAAAACCACCCAATGCCCCGAAACCCACCTCTTTACAGCATAAAGCTCAACACAATGGGGTTGATTTTGATTTTTAGGTCCTGACTAACATTCCCTCTAAGCTGTGCGAGTGTGCAGCTGCGCAGCAATCTCAAACATACTGTACACAACCAGGAAAAATTAGAGGGTACGTGGATCCCGATGGGGGATTGCGTGGCCGGCCCCAGATCCAGCGGCGAAGAGGCTCCTGCCCATACCCCCACGACTGAGAACCTGAATTTGGCAGGTGAGCTGTGGGGAGCCAAACAGATAACTCAGGCTGAATCAGCTGTCAGCAAGGGTAGTTGTGTGTGTGCATGGGAGGGAAATCGCAATGGCAGAGGTATTAAGAGTGGCAGTGCCTCTGATTATTTTTGTGGCACACTCTTGTTCCTCTGAAGCATACAAAAATAATTCCACAGTTGCCTTTGGCTGGGTCTCTTCTGCTCCATCGCTTGTGAAGCTGGTCAGTGAGCACGGCACAGACTTCAACTGGCTTCAACCAAAAATGGCAATCGGGGTCCTATTTACATCACAGGGTACATCCACCTCTGATTTCCATTTTAAAGGAGACCATTTGTCCACATTTATAGCAGAGACATCTTATGCAAACAGTTGCACTGTAATTACACGCTCTCGCCAGTGCTGCTGCTGCAGTGTGACAAGTTTACACAGGAAATTATGATTATAAATGTGGACATAAGGCTTTTTGCCAGACGCAATACTTTTAATATTTATATAGATAGGTGTGCTGCAAGATATTTAAGATCATCTGTTTTAGGTGTTGGCTAAGGGATAAATGTTGGCCAGGAAGAATTTCCAGTTCTTCTTTAAATAGTGCTGTGGAATTTTTAACATCCACCTGTTGGGGTCTTGGTTTAACATCTCATCTGAAAAACAGTACATCTGAGAGCACAGTGCTCCCTCAGTACTGCAAATATAAAGTACGGCACTGACGTGTTATCCAAGCTTAGGGTTTGAGTCTCTGGAGTGAGGCTGAAACGCATGACCTTTTGACTCGGGGGTCAGTGTGTTACCCACTGAGCCACACCTGATATCTATGCGTCAGAAGTGTCCTGGATTTAATGTGTTGCAAAATAACCACAAACTGACTTCCTTACCTAGGTAGACGCTGTCTTTTTCATACAGTGACACTATTTCCTGCCAATCCTACAGCAACAAAAAGATAAAGAAAAGGACAATCTTTGGACTTTTAAAAGAAAAAACAGATGAAACTGTCTGAAAAATTTAGAATAAATTTACCTTCATTCTCTGAGAAGAATAGCTACCAAAAATATTCTTTGTGGAAGCTTCTGTCCTTCTGAGAATCTCTACAATTCTTAAGCAATGGAAATAATGAATATCTGCAAAAGAGGGAAAATTATCAGTCCACAGGAAAGGAATATCACACTAATATAAAACCACAACTACCTGATCTATGTGAGATGCTGATGGACCCACCCTGTATTTCCAATCGCAGACACGCCGGTCTCTATCTCAACAGTATCAGTGAAGCCTGTTAAAGCACCATCCAGTGCCAGAATAAGGAACATAACAAATGCTGCAACAACAACTTGTATTTATATAGCACCTTTAACATAGTAAAACATCCCAAAGTGCTACACAGGAGCATCACTAGACAACATTTGACACCGTAACAGAATGAGATATTAGGTCAGCTGACCAAAATAGGTTTTAAGGAGCGACCTAAAGGGACAGTGAGGCAGAGATTTTTATGGAGGGAATTCCAGAGCTTAGGGTCCAGATAGCTGAAGGCACGGCCGCCAATGGTGGGGCAATTAAAATCGGGGATACAGAATTGAGGACAGAATTTGAGAAGTGCAGAGACCTCGGAGGGTTATAGGCTGGAGGAGATTACAGAGATAGGGAGAGGGGCGAGGCCATGGAAGGAGTTGAAAACAAGAATGAGAATTTTTTATATCGAGGTGTAGCTGGACCGGGAGCCAAAGTAGGACAACGAGCTCAGGGGTAATGGGTGAACAGAATTAAAATATCAAAATTTTAGCTGCATTTAAGGGGAAGCTAGATAAAATACATGAGGGAGAAAGAAATAGAAAGATATGTTGATAGGGAGAGATGAAGTAGGTGGGAGGATGCTGATGTGGAGTATAAACATCTGCAGGGACCTGTTGGATCAAACAGCCTGTTTATGTGCTGTGAACCCGATGTAAAGCATACAACAGACAAAATTTCCTTCTGCTCGTTGTGCACCGATCCTGGACTACAGCAAGGTTAACTGTGAATTCTGTTTACATATACAGGCTGCTGGGATGTGATTTGACAGAAATGGTACTGACATGATCCTGACAGGAGCTGTTTGATCTCCTCATTCTCTGGCATATCCTGGATAGCGTTGTTTATTTTCTCGCGAATTGCCAGCACCGAGTTCTGCCATTTCAGCTTGCAGTGTCGTCTATCCACCAGCCAGTCTGAGAGAGACACGATACAAAACACTTCTGTGAGGCAAGTGTCATCCCGGACATTCAGGAAACAACTTAACTGCAGTCATAATGTCATTACGGCACAGAAGGATGCCATTCGGCCCATCAAGTCCTCTGGAGAGCAATCCAATCTGTCCCATTCCCCTGCTTTATCCCTGCAGTCCTCCAAGTTTATTTTCCTCAAGTTCCCGTCCAATTTCCTTTTGAAATTATTCATCTTCACTTCCACCACCTCATAGGCAGCAAGTTCCAGGTCATTACCACTTGCTGCATAAAAAAGTTCTTCCTCACATCCCCGCTGCATCTCTTGCCCAAGATCTTAAATCGGTGTTCCCCTGGTCCTTGTACCATTAGCTAACGGGAACAGCTTTTCTTTGTCTACCTTTAAACATGTCATAATCTTGTACACCTCGATCAAATGTCCCCTCGATCTCCTTTGTTCCAAGAAGAACAACCCCCAGTTTCTCCAACATAACCTTGTATCTAAAATCCCTCATCCCTGGAACCATTCAGGTAAATCTCCTCTGCACCCTCTCTAGGAAGGATGTGAGGGTCCTTAAGTGTGGTGACCAGAAAACTGGTTCAGCATAACTTCCCTGCTTTTGTACTCAATACCACTTTTGCGAAGCCCAAGATCCAATATACATCGCTAACTACTCTCTCAATATGTCCCATCACCTTTAAAGATGTAGGGACCCAAACCCGAGGTCCCGCTATTCCTGCATACTCTTTGGCACTGTGCTAAAAAGGGGTAGGGGGGTGACGGCCAAATCTAGAGCCTCATGGATGTCACTCAGCTTACAGGGTAAGACAGGCAGAAAAGGAAAGCTTATGTCTGACAGAGAATTTAGAATCACAGAATCGTTCTAGTGCAGGGGCTGTTTGGCCCTTCGTGTCCGCACTGGCTCTCTGAAAGAGCAATTCCCTCAGTTCCATTCCCCCAACTCAATACTACAGAAAGCAGAGAGGAGTATAGAAAGTGGAAGGGTGAAATTAAAAAGGAAATTAGGAAAGCTAAGAAAGGGCATGAAAGAATATTGGCAAACAAAATCAAGGTGAACACAAAGATGTTTTATCAATATATTAAAAGTAAGAGGATAACTAAGGAAAGAGTAGGGCCCATAAAAGACCAAAAAGGTAACCTATGTAAAGGGGCGGAAGATGTCGGTATGGTTCTTAATGAATACTTTGCGTGTCTTCACAAAAAGGGGGACGATGCAAGTAGTTAAGGAAGAGGGGTGTGAAGTATTGGATGCAAGCCGAATCGGGAGTCCCGCATGGTGTGTTGCCTGCCCGGTGCCAGGGTGCAGGACATCTCTGACCGGCTTGAAAGGATATTGGAGCGGGAGGGGGAGGATCCAGTTATTGTGGTCCACGTTGGGACTAACAACATAGGCAAGGCTAGGATGGAGGACCTGTTTGGGGATTATAAAGCACTAGGAACGAAATTAAGGAACAGGTCCTCAAGGGTCATAATCTCCGGATTACAGCCCGAGCCACGTGCAAATTGGCTTAGGGATAAGAATATTAGGGAAGTAAACACGTGGCTAAGGGAGTGGTGTGGGAAAGAGGGCTTCCATTTCATGGGGCATTGGCATCAGTTTTGGAACCGGGAGGATCTGTACCGATGGGACGGTCTCCACCTGAACCGATCTGGAACCAGTGTTCTGGCAAAACGGATAAATCGGGTGGTCTCTAGGACTTTAAACTAGTGAGTCGGGGGGAAGGGAAAGGGAAAACGACAGGGAGTATGATAAATAAAAAGGTAAGCAGCAGGCTAACATATGTGCAGGAGGGTTTAAGTTCAAGGCAGACTATGAAAGAAGCAGAAAGGAAGGATAACTCAGGAGTTATTATTAGAGATGTTGGGAATCATGAGGGTAAGAAAGCTAGCATAAAGGCACTTTACCTGAATGCTCGTAGCATTCGTAACAAGGTTGATGAGTTAACGGCACAAATCATCGCGAATAAATATGATTTGATAGCCATTACGGAGACATGGTTACAGGTTGGTCATGACTGGGTGTTAAATATCCAGGGGTACCAGACTATTCGGAAGGATAGACAGGAAGGTAAGGGAGGTGGTGTAGCTCTGATACTCAAGGACGACATCAGGGCGGTGCTGAGAGATGTTATAGGTTGTATGGAGAATGAGGTTGAATCCATTTGGGTGGAAATTAGAAACTCTAAGAAGAAAAAGTCATTGATAGGCGTAGTCTATAGGCCACCAAATAATATCACATTGGGGCGGGCAATAAACAAAGAAATAACTAATGCCTGTAAAAATGGTACGGCAATTATCATGGGGGATTTTAATCTACATGTAGATTGGTCGAACCAGCTCAGTCAGGGTAGCCTTGAGGAGGAATTCGTTGAGTGTATCCGTGATAGTTTTCTTGAACAGTATGTAATGGAACCGACGAGGGAGCAAGCTATCCTAGATCTAGTACTGTGTAATGAGACAGGAATAATTAATGACCTCATGGTTAGGGATCCTCTTGGAAGGAGTGATCACAGTATGGTTGAATTTAGAATACAGATGGAGAGTGTGAAGATAAAATCCAATACCAGGGTCCTGTGCTTGAACAAGGGGGACTACAATAGAATGAGGGAGGACTTGGCTAAAGTGGACTGGAAACAAAGATTTTACGGTGGGACGGTTGACGAGCAGTGGAGGACTTTCAAAGCAATTTTTCAAAGTGCTCAGCAAAAGTATATTCCAGTGAAAAAGAAGGACTGGAAGAAAAGGGATAATCTGCCATGGGTGTCTAAGGAAATAAGGGAGGCTATCAAATTGAAAAAGAAGGCATACAAAGTGGCCAAAAGCAGCATGAAACTAGAAGATTGGGAAAACTTTAAAGGTCAACAGAAAGCTACAAAAAGAGCTATAAAGAAAAGTAAGATGGAACATGAGAAAAAACTAGCACAGAATATAAAGACAGATAGCAAAAGTTTCTATAAATATATAAAACGAAAAAGAGTGGCCAAAGTAAACGTTGGTCCTTTAGAGGATGAGAAGGGGAATTTAGTTATGGGATATGATGAAATGGCCGAGGCATTGAACAGGTATTTTGTATCGGTCTTCTCAGTGGAGGACATTAATAACATGCCAGTAATTGACAAAGAGACGAACTTAGGTGAGGACCTGGAAACAATCATTATTACGGAAGAGGTAGTGTTGGCCAAGCTAATGGAGCTAAGGATTGATAAGACTCCTGGCCCTGATGGAATGCATCCCAGGGTACTAAAAGAGATGGCGGGAGAAATAGCAGGTGCACTGACGGTAATTTTCCAAAATTCGCTGGACTCTGGGGTAGTCCCAGTTGATTGGAAAACAGCAGATGTGACGCCACTGTTTAAAAAGGGAGGTAGACAAAAGATGGGGAATTATAGACCGATTAGCTTAACCTCTGTAGTGGGGAAGATGCTCGAGTCTATTATCAAGGAAGAAATAGCAGGGCATCTCGATAGAAATTGTCCCGTTGGGCAGACGCAGCATGGGTTCATGAAGGGCAGGTCATGCTTGACAAATCTTTTGGAATTCTATGATGACATTACGAGCAAGGTGGACAATGGGGACCCAGTGGATGTGGTGTACCTAGATTTCCAAAAGTCCTTCGACAAGGTGCCGCACAAGAGGCTGCTGCATAAGATAAGGATGCATGGCGTCAGGGGTAAAGTATTAGCATGGATACAGGATTGGTTGACTAACAGGAAGCAGAGAGTGGGGATAAATGAGTGCTATTCTGGTTGGCAATCAGTCACTAGTGGTGTGCCTCAGGGATCGGTGTTGGGACCGCAATTATTTACAATTTATATAGATGATTTGGAGTTGGGGACCACGTGTAGGGTGTCAAAGTTTGCAGATGACACTAAGATGAGTGGCAGAGCAAAGCGTGCAGATGACTGTGAAACTTTGCAGAGGAACATAGATACATTGAGTGAGTGGGCAAAGGTCTGGCAGATGGAATACAATGTTAATAAATGTGAAGTCATTCATTTCGGTAGGAGTAACAGGAAAAAGGATTATTACTTGAATGGTAAAAAGTTGCAGCATGCTGCTATGCAGAGGGACCTAGGTGTCCTTGTGCATGAATCGCAGAAGGTTGGTCTGCAGGTACAGCAAGTAATTAGGAAGGCAAATGGAATTTTGTCCTTCATTGCTAAAGGGATTGAGTTTAAAAGCAGAGAGGTTATGTTGCAGCTGTATAAGGTACTGGTGAGGCTGCACCTGGAGTACGATGTGCAGTTTTGGTCTCCTTACTTGAGAAAGGATATACTGGCACTGGAAAGGGTGCAGAGGAGGTTCACTAGGTTGATTCCGGAGTTGAGGGGGTTGGCTTATGAGGAGAGACTGAGTAGATTGAGATTATATTCATTGGAGTTCAGAAGAATGAGGGGGGATCTTATAGAAACATATAAAATCATGAAGGGAATAGATAAGATACAAGTAGAGAGGATGTTTCCACTGGCAGGTGAAGCTAGGACAAGAGGGCATAGCCTCAAGATTAGAGGGAGCAGATTTAGGACTGAATTAAGAAGGAACTTCTTCACCCAGAGGGTTGCTAATCTATGGAATTCCTTGCCCAGTGAAGTAGTTGACGCTTCTTCAGTAAACGTCTTTAAAGCTAAGGTAGATATCTTTTTGAACAATAAAGGAATTAAGGGATACGGTGAGAGCGCGGGTAAGTGGATCTGAGTCCACGAAAAGATCAGCCATGATCTTATTGAATGGCGGAGCAGGCTCGAGGGGCCGGACAGCCTACTCCTGCTCCTAGTTCTTATGATAAACATAGGGAGAGAGGAAGTATTAATGAGATTAGCGTCCTTGAAAGTGGATAAACCACCAGGACTGGATGAAATATACCCCAGGCTGTTAAAAGGCAGGGAGGAAATAACGGAGGGGCTGTCCATCATTTTCCAGTCCTCACTGGATACAGGTGTGGTGCCGGAGGATCGGAGAACTGCTAACGTTGCACCTCTGTTCAAAAAAGGAGCGATGGATAGACCGAATAATTACAGGCTAGTTGGTCTAGCCTTAGTAGTGGGAAAATTAATTCTGAGAGATAGGATAAACTGTCACTTAGAAGGGCACTGATTAATCAAGGATACGCAGCATGGATTTGTTAAGGGAAAATCTTGTCTGACTAACCTGATTGAATTTTTTGAAGTAACAAAGAGGATTGATGAGGGTAGTGCAGTTGATGTGGTCTACATGGATTTTAGGAAGGCTTTTGACAAGGGCCCACATGGCAGAAAACAAAAAATAATTGTTGATGGGTGTTTGTGACTGGAAGACTTTTCTAGTGGCATTCTGCAGGGCTCAGTACTGGGTCCCCTGCTTTTTGTGCTATATATTAATGATTAGGATGTAAATGTAGGGGGCATGAAGAGGTTTATAGACGACACAAAAATTGGCCATGTGGTTGACAGCAAGGATAGCTGTGGGCTGCAGGAAGACATCAATGGTCTGGTCAGGTGGGCAGAAAAGTGGCAAATGGAATTCAACCCAGAGATGTGTGAGGTGATGCATTTAGGGAGGTCAAACAAGGCAAAGGAATACACGATTAATGGGAGAATTTTGAGAGGCGTAGAGGACGTGAGGGACCTTGGCCTGAAGACACGGGGGGTGGGGGGGGGGGGGGGAAACAAGGATAGAAATGAAAGACAGAAAGATAAGAAGCAAACGTGGAAGGCAGAGAAAACAAGGGAGAGAAACAAATGGAGCCATAGTGTAAAATAAAGCTAAGATGACTAACGATGTTAAAATGACAAATCTAAAGGCATTGTGTCTTAATGCACAGATCATTCGCAATAAGGTAGATGAATTAACAGTGCAAATAGATATGAACGGTTATGTTATAGTTGCGATTATGGAGGCATGGCTGCAGGGTGACCAAGGATGGGAACTGAATATCCAAGGGTATTCAATATTTAGGAAGGACAGGCAAAAAGGGAAAGGAGGAGGGGTAGCGTTGTTAGTAAAGGAGGAAATCAATACAATAGTGAGGAAGGATATTGGCTTGGAAAATCATGATGTAGAATCTGTATGGGTGGAGCTAAGAAACACCAAGGGGCAGAAAATGTTGGTGGGGGTTGTCTATAGGCCCCCAAACAGTAGGGGAGATGTAAGGGATGGCATTAAACAGGAAATTAGAGATACATGCAATAAGGGTACAAGTGCAATCATGGGCGAGTTTAATCTACATATAGATTGACCAAACCAAATTAGCAATAATACTGTGGAGGAGGATTTCCTGGAGTGTGTACGTGACGGTTTTTTAGACCAATACATTGAGGAACCAACTAGAGAACAGGCTATCCTAAACTGGGTATTGTGCAATGAGAAAGGATTAATTAACAATCTTGTTGTGTGCGGTCCCTTGTGGAGGAGCGACCATAACATGATAGAATTCTTCATTAAGATGGAGAGTGAAGTAGTTGAATCCAAAACTAGGGTCTTGAATCTTAATAAAGGAAACTACGAAGGTATGAGGCGCGAGTTGGCTATGGTAGATTGGGGAACTTTACTAAAAGGGTTGATGGTGGATAGGCAATGGATACAATTTAAAGAACATGTGCATGAATTACAATAATTATTCATTACTGTCTGGTGCAAAAATAAAACCGGAAAGGTGGCTCAACCATGGCTTACAAAAGAAATTAGGGATAGTACTAGATCCAAAGAGGAGGCACATAAAATTGCCAGAAAAAGCAACAAGTGAGGATTGGGAGCAGTTTAGAATTCAGCAAAGGAGGACAAAGAGGTTGATTAAGCGGGGAAAATAGAGTATGAGAGTAAATTTGCAGGGAACTCAAAAACTGACTGTAAAAGCTTCTATAAATATGTGAAAAAAAGATTAGTGAAGACAAATGTAGGTCCCTTACAGTCAGAAATTATAATGGGGAACAAAGAAATGGCAGAACAATTAAACACACACTTTGGTTCTGTCTTCACAAAGGAGGACACAAATAACTTTCCAGAAATGTTGGGGAACCAAGGGTCTAATGACAGGGAGGAACTGAAGGAAATCAATATTAGCAAAAAAAATATAGCTAGGGAAATTAATGGGATTAAAGGCTGACAAATCCCCAGGGCCTGATCATCTATATCCCAGAGTGCTAAAGGAAGTGGCCCTGGAAATAGTGGATGCATTGGTGCTCATCTTCCAAAATTCTATAGACTCTGGAGCAGTTCCTACAGATTGAAGGGTGTGAAACGTAACCCCACTATTTAAAAAAGGAGGGAGAGAAAAAACAGGGAATTACAGACCAGTTAGCTTTACATCAGCAGTGGGGAAAATGCTAGAGTCTATTATAAAGGATGTGATAGCAGAACAAAAGGAAAGCATAAACGGGATTGGACAAAGTCAGCATGGGTTTACGAAAGGGAAATCATGCTTAAAAAATCTACTGGAGTTTTTGAGGATGTAACTAGTAGAAAAGATAAGGGACAACCAGTGAATGTGGTGTATTTGGATTTTCAGAAGGCTTTTGATAAGGTTCCACATAAGAGGTTAGTGTGTAAAATTAAAGCACATGAGATTGGGGGTAATATACTGGCATGGATTGAGAATTGGTTGACAGACAGGATACAGAGAGTAGGAATAAATGGATCTTTTTCTGAGTGGCAGGCAGTGACTAGTGGGGTACCGCAGCTATTCATAATATATAGTAATGACTTGGGTGAGGGAACTAAATGTAACATTTCCAATTTTGCATACGACACAAATCTGGGGGGAATGCGAGCTGTGAGGAGGATGCAAAGAAGCTCCAATGTGATTTGGACAAGTTGGGTGAGTGGGCAAATGTATGGCAGATTCAGTACAATGTGGATAAATGTGAGGTTATCCACTTTGATTGTAAAAACAGAAAGGCAGATTATCTGAATGGTGATAGATTGAGAAAGGGGGAGGTGCAACTAGACCAGGATGTCCTTGTACACCAGTCACTGAAAGCAAGTATTCAGGTGCAGCAAGCAGTTAGGAAGGCGAATGGTATGTTGGCCTTCATTGCAAGAGGATTTGAGGACAGGAGCAAGCACTGCAGTTATACAGGGCCTTGGTGAGACCACATCTGGAATATTGTGTGCAGTTGTGGACTCCTTATCTGAGGAAATATGTTCTTGCCATGCAGGGAGTGCAAAGAAGATTTATTAGGCTGATTCCTGGGCTGGCAGGATTGACGTATGAGGAGAAATTGGGTCGATTAGGCCAATATTCACTAGAGTTCAGAAGAATGAGAGGGGTTCTCACAGAAACCTATAAAATTCCAACAGACTAGACAGGCTAGATGCAGGGAGGATGTTCCTGATGGCTGGGGAGTCCAGAACCAGGGGTCACAGTCTCAGGATACAGGGTATGCCATTTAGAACCGAGATGAGGAGAAATTTCTTCACTCAGAGGGTGGTGAACCTGTGGAATTCACTAGCGCAGATGACAGTGGAGGCCAAGTCATTAAACATATTCAAGGAGATAAATATATTTCTTAATGCCAAAGGGATCAAGGGATATGGGGAGAAAGCGGGAACAGGGTACTGAATTAGATGATCAGCCATGATCTTTTTTGAATGGCGGAGCAGGCCCGAAGGGGCGAATGGCCTACTCCTGCTCCTATTTTCTATGTTTCTATGAATGTCCACAGATCCCTGAAGGTAGCAGGACAGGTCGACAAGGCGATTAAGAAGGCATATGGGGGAATCCTTTCCTTTATTAACCGAGGTATAGACTATAAGAGCAGGGAGGTTATGCTGGAACCCTATAAATCAATTAGGCCACAATTTGAGTACTGTGTGCAGTTCTGGTCATTTTATTACAGAAAGGATGTAATTGCACTAGAGAGGGTACAGAGGAGACTGCCAGGACTGTTGTCGGAAAAATGCAGCAATGAGGAAAGATTGCATAGGCTGGGGTTGTTCTCCTTGGAACAGAGAAGATTGAGGGGAGATTTTATTGAAATGTACAAAATTGTGAGGGGGCTGGATAGAGTGGATGTGAAAGGCTTATTTACCTTAGCAGAGAGGTCAGTGACTAGGGCACACAGATTTAAAGTGATTGGTACAAAGATTGGAGGGGAGATGAGGAAAAGCGTTTTCACCCAGAGGGTGATGGGGTCTGGAACTCACTGCCTGAAAGGGTAGTGGAGCCAGAAACCCTCAACTCAGTTAAAAGGTGCCTGGCTATGCACCTAAAATGTTGTAACCTGCAGGGCTACGGACTAAATACTGGAAGGTGGGATTAGGCCAGGTGGCTCGTTTTTTGGCCGGCGCAGATATGATGGGCCAAGTGGCCTCTTTTTGTGCCGTGTAAACCTATGGTTCTATATTGCCTATCCTTATCCCTTCTGCCAAAATGCATTATCTCACACTTCTATTAAATTCCATCTGCCACTTGTCTGTCCATTCTGCTAGTCTATCTACGTCTTGTTGCAGTCGACTTGTATCATTCTCACCGTGTGCCACATCTCCAAGTCTGGTATCATCAGCAAATTTTGAAATGTTTCTCTGTAATCCAATATCTAAGTGATTTATATATATTAAAAGAAAAGCAGTGGTCCTAGCACTGAACCTTGGAGAACACTACTTTCTACCATCCTCCAGTCTGAAAAACATTTACCCTGACTCGCTGTTTTCTGTCCTTAAGCCAATTCTTTATCCAAGCTAACAATGATGCCCCATTCCTCAACTTTGTTAACCAGCCTTTTATATGGTATCTTGTCAAACTCTTTCATAAAATCCATATATGCAACATCCATTTTTTTCCCTTCATCAACCTTCTCTGTTACTTCATCATAAATTCAATTAGATTAGTCAAGCATGATCTGACGTTTACAAATCCATGCTGGTTCTCCTTAATTAACTCAAATCTCTCCAAGTTCCTGTTGATTTTTCCCCCTAATTATTGTTTCTAAAACCTTACGCACTACTGATATTAAACTGTAGTTGGATCCTGTAGCTACTAAGAATGTCCTTACACCCTTTCTTAATTAAGGGCATCACACTTGCCACTCTCCAATCCTCTGGTATCTCCCCACATATTAAGGGAAGATTGAAAAATTTTAAAAAGCCCTTCATCCCCACTTCTTTTAGCAACCTGGGACGCAAGCCATTCAGACCAGGCAACTTAACCACTCTAAGCATAGCCAGCCTTTCCAGTACATTCTTATCAATTTTCACCCCATCCATTACCTCTACCATCTCCACCTACTGATATTTTATCAGCATCCTCTTCTTTGGTAAACACCAATACAAAGTACTCATTAAGTATTCTAGCCTTTCCCTGCACCTTCTTTGTACCCAATAGGCCCCACCCCACCTCATTACTACTCGCTTACTATTTACACGCAGGTAGATGATTTTTGGGTTCCCTTTTATGTTAATTGCCATTCTATTCTGATATTCTCTTTGCCAATTTTATTTTCCTCTTCACTTCCTCTCAATTTATTGTATTTAGACTGGTTCTTACTTAATTCACCTGACATGCATCATACACCCTCTTTTTGTTTCATCTCATTCTCTATCTCCCTCAGCATCCAAGGAGCCCTGGCTTTGGTCCCCCTACCTTTCGTCCTTGTTGGAATGTACCTAGCCTGTACCTGAAACATCTCCTCCTTTGGGCAGCGCAGTGGTTAGCACCGCAGCCTCACAGCTCCAGCGACCCCGGTTCGATTCTGGGTACTGCCTGTGACTGCGTGGGTTTCCGCCGGGTGCTCCGGTTTCCTCCCACAGCCGAAGGCTTGCAGATGGATAGGTAAATTGGTCATTATAAATTGCCCCTAGTGTAGGTAGGTGGTAGGGAATATGGGATTAATGTAGGATTAGTATAAATGGGTGGTTGATGGTCGGCACAGACTCGGTGGGCTGAAGGGCCTGTTTCAGTGCTGCATCTCTAAATATAAAAAAACGAAATATATAAAGACCAACCATTGTTCTTTACAGTTTTCCCTGTCAGTCTTTGGTTCCATTTTACTCTGGATAGATCCCCTTTCATCCCATTGAAGTCAGCCGTCTTCTAATTTAGAAGTTCTACTTTAGATTTTCATTGCTCTTCTCCATTACTAATCTAAACCTTGATACTATGATCATTCTTACCCAAATGCTCCACCACAGACACTTGGCCTACCTCATTCCCCAGCACTAGATTCGGCACTGCTCCTTCCTAGTTGGATTGAGATTAGAGGATTTAAAAAAAATATTTATCAAGCACACAGATGTACCCATCTACCTTCCACTCTAAGCTACACATTGTTTCCTAGCAAGAAGGTACCCTGCAAAACCCTGGCTGACACTCCAATGCAGCACTGACGGAGTGCCACTCTGTCGGAGATGCCGTCTTTCAGATGAGACTTTAAACTAAGGCCTCGTCTGCCCTCTCAGATAGATGGAAAAGATCCCATGGCATTATTTCGAAGAGTAGAGGTTTTATCCCAAGCGTCCTGGCCAATAAATATCCCTCAATCAATATCACTAAAAAAGATTACCTCATTACTGTGTGTGGGAGCTTGCTGTGCAGATTATTGGCTGCTGTGTTTCCTATATTACAACAATGACTACACTTCAAAAAGTATTTCATTGGCTGTAATGCAATTTGGGACATCCCCAGGTTGTGAAAGGTGTTACATAAATGCAAGTCTGTCTGTCTTTCTTTCTTGTTTCCTGACCATGCAGGAATAAGCAGGTTGGCCCACCTCAACCCTTTAGGTTTTTGTTCAAATGAACTGCCTCAATTATTATGGTCATTGAGACTCATCCAGCAGAAATACCACCTTGCAGCTCCAGGGTTTCTGAGATCAAACACTGACTATCCTCTTTACACTATTCCAAACTGCAACAAACTCAGACTCTAACTCACTAGCTCCTCCTTGCAGGTGTACCAAGGGCTGGTCTCATTCACCCATCACCCACCAGGCTTGTATTGGCTCTCGGTCCAGCGACACCTCGCTTTTCAAATAGAAGGGTCACTGTAGTCTCTGGGGTGGGACTTGAACCCACGCCCTTCTGACCTCGAGGCAAGATTAGTGTTTCAGAGCCAGGGCAGTAGATGCCCGGGGGAGTGAGTTTCATCAGCAGACTATGTGCAACTTAAAAGATTCCTTGAAATTTTAGGGAAACTGCCTGCAGCTCCCATGTTAGATTCAGATCCACTTAGCTACCAAAATCAGTAAATAGTAGCAAAATATATTCTCCAAAGAGATTTAAAATCACTGGCAAAAGAACCAGAGGTAAGATGAGGAGAATTCTGTTTTTTTGAGTGAGTTATGATGATCTGGAACGCACTGCCTGAAAGGATGGTAGAAACAGATTCAACAGCAATTTTCAAATAGAATTGGAAAAATACTCTAAAAAGGAAACATTTGCAGGAATATGGAGAGTAGCAGGGGAGTGGGATGAATTGGATAGCTCTTTCAAAGAACCAGCATATGCCCAAGGGCTGAATGGCCTCATTCTGTGGTGTACCATTCAATGTTAACCAGTTTGAAACAACTCATGATTCACTGCTGTAGAGATTTACCCAAGAGCTTGCTGGTTTGTATATCGATTGGCCATTTTCTTTGTTCCTGTAAGGAAAATAAACACAAGATAAAACCCAATAAAAACAGCAACAATTTCTGTTTTATAGCCGCCCTCACAAATACTTTACAGAGCATGGGGCAAGTAAAAAGAGGGATGGGAATTGGCGATCAGATAATGTAATAGTGAAAGAGAAAGGTTCTTAAAAAGTGTTTAAGGTACAGGAGAGGTGGCAAAGGGGAAATCCTGGAGCAGGGAACAGCAAATGGTGCAGGTACAGTGTCTGAAGGTGGAGCTGGGAGCAAGCTGGTGTGGGAGGATTAGACTAAAGGGAAGGCCATGGAGGGGCAATTCACTGAGCAACGGGGTGTTTGGTCGGGGCAGGGGGGGGGGGGGGGGTGGTGGGGGTTGAGTTTGCTGAGGACAGGGGAGTCTGGGCAAGGACAAATGCCTCAGAATTGCTGGCCAGGATATACAGCAGAATCTCAGATACCAGTAGCTTCGAGCGGGCACTGTTCATACAAAAGGGAAAGCAGCTTCATCCCAGTCAGACATCAAGATGGTCAGCATCACCTGGCTCAACAGTTGTGCAGGTTCAGCACCGCCCAGCTCGGACACTGGCGCGGGGTCAGCGCCGACATGCTCGGACACCGGCGCGGGGTCAGCACCGACATGCTCGGACACTGGCGCGGGGTCAGCACCGACATGCTCGGACACCGGCGCGGGGTCAGCACCGACATGCTCGGACACCGGCGCGGGGTCAGCACCGACATGCTCGGACACCGGCGAGGGGTCAGAACCGACATGCTCGGACACTGGCGGGGGGGCGAGGGGTCAGCACCGACCAGCTCGGACACCGGCGAGGGGTCAGAACCGACCAGCTCGGACACTGGCGGGGGGGCGCGGGGTCAGAACCGACCAGCTCGGACACTGGCGGGGGGGTCAGCACCGACCAGCTCGGACACCGGCGGGGGGTCAGCACCGACATGCTCGGACACCGGCGGGGGGTCAGCACCGACATGCTCGGACACCGGCGTGGGGGCGAGGGGTCAGCACCGACATGCTCGGACACCGGCGCGGGGTCAGCACCGACATGCTCGGACACCGGCGTGGGGGCGAGGGGTCAGCACCGACATGCTCGGACACCGGCGAGGGGTCAGAACCGACCAGCTCGGACACTGGCGGGGGGGCGAGGGGTCAGCACCGACATGCTCGGACACCGGCGAGGGGTCAGAACCGACCAGCTCGGACACTGGCGGGGGGGCGAGGGGTCAGCACCGACATGCTCGGACACCGGCGAGGGGTCAGAACCGACCAGCTCGGACACCGGCGGGGGGTCAGCACCGACATGCTCGGACACTGGCGGGGGGGTCAGCACCGACATGCTCGGACACCGGCGGGGGGTCAGCACCGACCAGCTCGGACACCGGCGGGGGGTCAGCAAAGACCAGCTCGGACACTGGCGGGGGGTCAGCACCGACCAGCTCGGACACTGGCGAGGGGTCAGCGCTGCCCCTCCCCCCGGTCTCTGATGTTTTGTTGGTAATGACGATCCGCCCCTTGTTATCTGCACTCGCTGAAGTCACAAAAAGCCCAACCGGGACCGAACTCCCCCCCTTCCATCAGCTCAGCCTCCAGGTGAAGGCCCCGGGCCCGCTCGCCTCGGCCTCTCACTCACCTCCATCCCGCTCAGACTCCGCCTCTGCCACGTGTCAGTCTAGCAGCAGCGGCAGCCAATCAGAATGGGGATTAACATCAGCCAATCAATGTAAAGGAGTTCCCACAGCCAATCGGCGATATCTGGTCACACGCCAACCTACCAATCAGTTCCGAGGAAGCGGGTCGCATCATTTGACCAATCACAAGTCATGTCGTGTTTTCACGTTCAATTTCTAACTTATTGACCAATCAAATGTGAATGTAAATTAACTACACGTTTAGCAGCTGCCACAGGCGCAGAAAGTGAGGAAGGGAGGGAGCATTTCAATAACAAAAACAAGAAATGCTGGAACCACTCAGCAGGTCTGGCAGCATCTGTGGAAAGAGAAGCAGAGTTAACGTTTTGGGTCAGTGACCCTTCTTCGGAACTGACAAATATTAGAAAAGTCACAGATTATAAACAAGTGAGGTGGGGGTTGGGCAAGAGATAACAAAGGAGAAGGTGCAGATTGGACCAGGCCACATAGCTGACCAAAAGGTCACAGAGCAAAGGCAAACAATATGTTAATGGTGTTTTGAAAGACAAAGCATTAGTACAGATTAGGTGTGAATATACTGAATATAGAACATCAGCAAGTGCAAACCTGAAGAAAAACAACCTGAAAAAAACAGTGGGTAAGCAAACTGAACAAACTAAGATGAAATGAAATAAATGCAAAAAATGTAAAAAGGAATGCAAAAAAAAAGGAAGAAAAAATAACTAAAAATGAAAGTAAAGTGGGGGGCTGTCATGCTCTGAAATTATTGAACTCAATGTTCAGTCCGGCAGGCTGTAGTGTGCCTAATCGGTAGATGAGATGCTGTTCCTCGAGCTTGCGTTGATGTTCACTGGAACACTGCAGCAATCCCAGGACAGAGATGTGAGCATGAGAGCAGGGGGGAGTGTTGAAATGGCAAGCAACCGGAAGCTCAGGGTCCTGCTTGCGGACTGAGCGGAGATGTTCCGCAAAGCGGTCACCCAGTCTGCGCTTGGTCTCCCCAATGTAGAGGAGACCACACTGTGAGCAGCGAATACAGTATACTACATTGAAAGAAGTACAAGTAAATCGCTGCTTCACCTGAAAGGAGTGTTTGGGGCCTGGGATAGTGAGGAGAGAGGAGGTAAATGGGCAGGTATTACACCTCCTGCGATTGCAAGGGAAGGTGCCCTGGGACAGGGACGAGGTGGTGGGGGTAATGGAGGAGTGGACCAGGGTGTCGCGGAGGGAACGATCCCTTCGGAATGCTGACAGGGGAAGGGAGGGGAAGATGCGACTGGTAGTGGCATCACGCTGGAGGTGGCGAAAATGGCGGAGGATGATCCTTTGGATCATTTCAATAAACTGTCTTTAAGGTTATGTTACTGGACAGCGATCCAGAGGCCTGCTGCAATAATCCAAGACCGGTATTTTAAACTTAAATAAGGGCAATTATGAGGACATGAAAGCAGAGCAAGCTAAAGTAAACTGGCAAAGTAGGTTAAGGGATAGGTCAATGGAGATGCAGTGGCAGACATTGAAGGGGATATTTTAGAAAACACAGAATAGATACATTTCAATGAAAAAGAAAAATTCCAAGGGGGGAACCCGCCATCCGTGGTTAACTAAAACAGTTAACAATAGTATCTTCTTTGGCCTCCTTGTCTCGGGAGACAATAGGTAAGCGCCTAGAGGTGGTCAGTGGTGTGTGGAGCAGCGCCTGGAGTGGCTATAAAGGCCAAATAAGGAGACAAATACTGTACACAGTATTCCAGATGTGGTCTCACCAATTCCTTGTATAGCTGAAGCATAACCTCCCTATTTTTGTATTCAATTCCCCTTGCGATAAACAATAACATTCTATTAGCTTTCCTAATTAAGTGCTGAACCTGCATATTAACCTTTTGCAATTCATGCACTAGGACACCCAGATCCCTCTGTATCTCAGAGCTCTGCAATCTCTCACCATTTAGATAATATGCTTTTTTATTCTTGCTGCCAAAGTGGACAATTTCCCACTTTCCCACATTATATTCCATTTGCCAGGTCTTTGCCCACTCACTTAACCTATCTATATCCCTTTGTAGCCTCCTATGGACTGGCCTGCTATGGACTGAAACCTTCCCAACAGTTACTGAGAATTGCTAAATGCACAATACCCCAGCAGATGTCACCCCAATTACTGTCATCGTAACCTTAAACTGAAATGTATAGTAACGTGCTGATAACAGATAGGAATTTTTAATAGTTTTTGCTAAAACATTTTCAGATGCAGTAATATAGTTTTTGTAAAGAGCTCTGACCAGTTAGAGATTAAATAAACCACTAATGAGGTTTATAAAGCAACTGTTAATCTCTATTGGTTGATTTAAAAGAAAGCACCATTTATGTACCAAATCTATCGAGAGATTATGAGACATTGTGATGGCAAAAGGGTGTTAGAAACAGTCTGCATTATTTAAGGGCATACTTTGTACCTGTAGACTAGACTATTCCAATGCACACCTGGCTGGCTTCTCACATTCTACCCTCTGTAAACTTCTGGTCATCCAAAACTCTGCTGCCAATGTTCTAACTCGCACCATCACCCTTGTGTTTGCTGACCTACACTGGCTCCTGGTCAAGCAAAACCTACATTTTAAAATTTTCATCCTTGTTTTCAAATCCCTCCATGGCCTCACCCCTCCCTATCTCTGTCATCTCCTCCACAACCCTCTGAGATATCGATGCTCCTCCAATTCTGGCCTCTTGAGCAGCCCTGAGTTTAATCACTGCACCATTGACAGACTTACCTTCAGCTGCTTAAAACCTACCTGTTTGACCAAGCTTTGGGTCACCTGTCCCAATATCTCCTTATGTGGCTTGGTGTCGCATTTGTCACATTTTATTTGATAACACTCCTGTGAAGCATCTTGGGATGTATTCCTATGTAAAAGATGCATATAAATGCAAGTTGTTGTGAGGGACAGACAGCAGCCTCGCCTGCTACAGTGTTATTTGGCTGATTTAGGGCCAATGCCTCTCGTCTCCCCCTTGTGGGCTAGCTGGGAGATAGAATACAAATAGTTCCTGATTAACCAGTGCTGAGGCTTTGAATGGGATCAATATTCCTTGATGAGTCAATAGCCAGAACTGTGAGGACAATCTGTTAATCCTGACCCAACAGTTGGACCCTACGCTATTCTGACTTGGCACCAGATGCGACTCCCTTGTAATAAATCTAACTAATGACACAAGCTCCCACTGTGAACAAGTTCTCGATCAGCATCGAGTTTAGTAGCCTGAGGTGGGATTGACCAGCTGGTTTCAGACTACACCTTTCCTAAATGTTTAACATTTTTATCTCCCCTCCCCCACCATCCTGAGCAGTTTAATATATTTAATTTTTAACCTAGTTTAGTGTTTCATGCTGCAGGATTCTGGAATTTCTTTTTACATAAAGTGCTGAGAAATCCATTAACACCATATATGTTTCACAGGTGTAAATTGGGTACCTAAGCATCCAATACAGAGGGTGGCGTAGCCATATTTTCCACGAATGGTGAGTGGACTGCCATATTGGTAAAGGATGGAGTATAGGTGTCCAAGACTCAGGCCTGAAAAATGCAATAAATGCTTATTATATACAAACAAGGAGCCTAACACCTGTTTCAGGGCCCCTTCCCAGAACTGAACTGCAAAAAATGCAGTTGGTGCCTGGCTCACTGAAACCAGGTCTACCTATGGCTTATTCCTTGGTTTTTAAAGGAAAACTCTTAGCTAAATTCTTCCTTGAATGTGGAGCTGTGAGGGGCATGATTGTACCGTTGCTAGCCTCTGCTCAACCCAATCTCAATTGCCTCCTCTCGTCTGATCTTCCCCTCCATCCCAATTGCGCCCCCTCTCAAATGCCCCTTCCCCCATTCGCCCTCTTCCTTCCAATCGTTCCCCACTCCTACAATCCCCCTCCCTCCCGATCACCCCATCTCTGCTCAAATCAACCCCCACCATCCCTCCCAGCTTTTAAATAATTCCTAATTGTTCTCGGAGAGGGCTGGTGTTATCCAATGTACTAATCAACCTCTCATGGCATTGCACATAGGGAATCAAGAGCCATTCACCTTTAGCGGGGACAGTGGTGGTGGGGGGCAGGGGGTGTAATGTGGTAATGTGTGATCAGCTCTGTCCATGACCCCTGCTGTAATTGAAAGTTCCAGGTATAATCTTTGGATGAAATGGGGATAAAGTGTGGGGGATAATTGCAGCAGGCTGTATTTACCATGATTCACTAATCCCTTTGAAGTGATGCATCCTGTCCTTGTTATATAGTACTTGGAGTTTATATCAATTATAATTAAGTAATGAAAGTTCTGGCAGTTTGGAAAGCAAAGAAGTAGAGCTGGTCGGAGCCGAGAAGCCTGGAGGGGCGTTACAGTGCCAGCAATGGCAGGAGGGTGTAACTACAGGAGAACTGGTTTAATAGGCACTTTCCAAGCAGATGTAACCTTTTTGATATCATACAGACGGTAACCCAGGGCATTTCCAATCTCAGACAGCCTATCAGGTTGTTGCAAAGTGTTATGTCGTGATAGCGAGGCAAGTTCATAGAACAAGTTATCCTGTGCGTAACCCGTTCCCAACCCGCTGTTATTTAATGTATAATCCACTCCCAATCCTCTAATATCCACCATGCTGGGTGCAGCTACAACAACACTCAAGAAGCTAAGCAACATCGAGGACAGAGCAGATCATGTGATCAGCATCTCTGCCACCAGACTCAGTATTCAAACCCTTTCCCACTGGACTGCTGGATGACGGGCAGGTTTGCACTGTGGGTTTACGTTTGGGTTGAAAGTGTAGCAAACTCATTTTGTACACATCAATCTGGGTTAGATTTACATGTGAAAATGTGAAGTTGTTCACTTTGGCAGGAAGAATAAAAAAGTAGAGTATTACTTAAATGGAGAATGACTGCAGAATTCCGAAGTGCAGAGGGATCTAGGTGTTCTGTGCAGGAGTCACAAAAAGTTAGTATGCAGGTACACAAGTAATAAAGAAGGCGAATGGAATGCTATCCTTTATTATGAGAGGAATTGAAAATAAAAGTAAGGATGTTATGCTTCAGTTATACAGTGCATTGGTGGGACCACATCTCGAATACTGTGTGCAGTTTTGGTCTTCTTAAACATAATATAGAAACATAGAAAATAGGAGCAGGAGTAGGCCATTTGGCCCTTCTAGCCTGCTTCTCCATTCATTATGATCATGGCTGATCATTCAACTCAGTAACCTGTTCCCGCTTTTGCCCCATATCCTTTGATCCCTTTAAACCCAAGAGCTATATCTAACTCCTTCTTGAAAACATACAATGTTTTGGCCTCAACTGCTTTCTGTGGTAGCGAATTCCACAGGCTGACCACTCTCTGGGTGAAGAAATTTCTCCTCATCTCAGTCCTGAATGGCTTACCTTAGACTATGACCCCTGGTTCTGAACTCCCCCACCATCGGAAACATCCTTCCTGTATCTACCATGTCAAATCCTGTTAGAATTTTATAGGTTTCTATGAGATCCCCCCTCACTCTTCTGAACTCCAGCGACTATAATCCTAACCGACTCAATCTCTCCTCATACGTCAGTTCTGCCATCCCAGGAATCAATCTGGTAAACTTTCGCTGAACTCCCTCTATAGCAAGAACATCCTTCCTCGGATAAGGAGACCAAAACTGTACACAATATTCCAGGTGTGGCCTCACCAAGGCCCTGTATAATTGCAGCAAGACATCTCTGCTCCTGTACTCGAATCCTCTTGCTATGAAGGCCAACATACCATTTGCCTTTTTTACCACCTGTTGCACCTGCATGCTTACCTTCAGCGACTGGTGTACGAGAACACCCAGGTCTCGCTGCATATTCCCCTCTCTCAGTTTATAGCCTTTCAGATAATAATCTGCCTTCCTGTTTTTGCTACCAAAGTGGATAACCTCACATTTATCCACATTATACTGCATCTGCCATGCATTTGCCCACTCACTCAACTTGTCCAAATCACCCTGATGCCTCTCTGCATCCTCCTCACAACTCACCCTCCCACTCAGTTTTGTGTCATCTGCAAATTTGGAGATATTACATTTAGTTCCCTCATCTAAATCATGAATATATATTGTGAATCGCTGCGGTTCTAGCACCGATCCCTGATTTAAGGAAGGATGTAAATGCGTTGGAGGCAGTTCAGAGGAGGTTTATTAGATTGATGAGTGGGTTGTCTTATGAGGAAAGGTTGGACAGACTGGACGTGTCTTCACTGGAGTTTAGAAGAGTGAGGGGAGACTTGATTTAAGTATATAAGATGCTGAACATTCTTGACCAGGTAGATGTGGAAAGGATGTTTCCTCTTGTGGGTGAGTCCAGAACTAGGGGGCACTGTTTTAAAATTAGGGGTTGCCCTTTTAGGACAGAGATGAAGAGACATTTTTTCTCTGAGGGTTGTGTGACTTTGGAACTCTCTGCCTCAGAAGGTGGTGGAGACGGGGGTCATTGAATATTTTTAAGGCGGAGGTAGATAGATTCTGGTTAGGCAAGGGAATCAAAGGTTATCGGGGGTAGATGGGAGTGTGAAATTCGATACACAAACAGATCAGCTGTGATCTTATTGAAGGGCAGAGCAGACTCGAGGAGCTGAATGGCCTACTTCTGCTCCTAATTCGTATGTTTGTATTTACAAAAAGACCAGTGTTCTAACCTGATGTGCACCCCTCTCTTGTCCTCACCTCAGCCCCTGTTCACCCTTGTAACTTTCACTGCAAAGATTTTTTCTGTCACACAATGAACCCAGTTCACTCAGGCTTCAGAATTAATGATTAACTCATTGTAGAGGAAGGAAAAGGAGAAAATTGATGAGAAAAATGTTTGACATACTAACTTCTCTGTAAATTGTATCCATGTTGTGGATATCCGGATGCCCTGTGGCTGCAGTTTGTACAAGATAAACCATGGCCCCACCCTTTGCTATGACCTCCACTTCCAAGAAGGACAAGAGCAGCAATGTAAGGGAACTGCCTCATTTCCTAGTTAGAATCATAGAATCTTACAGCACAAAACATAGGGATACAGGAACTGGAGGTAAAGGGCTGCTCGAGTCTGCAAAAAAAAACCCGACCCGAGCCCAACAGAACCACATCCGACCCGAGCCCGACCCGACCCGAGTCCTTCCATTTTTCCCCGCACCCAACCCGACCCGACCATCAGTTAACTTACCTTCCGTTTTTCACTTTGTTGCTGATCTGCACAAACTTAAAATAACTAACAAAGCCACCTTTCTAGTCCAAGAATTAAAGTGACAGTGGAGCCACTTACCTGTGATAGAGCGTGTCCAACCCGACCCGACCCGACCCGAGCCCGAATGCCGGACCCGGAAGTGCAACTGACCCTAACCGACCCCGACACATGTCGTCGGCTCCCGTCGGGTTCGGGTCGGGCAGCCGGCCTTTAACTGGAGGAGACCTATCAGCCTCTTGAGCCTGTCCCACCATTCAACAAGATCATGGCTGATCTGCAACCGAACTCCATATACCTGCCTTTGTCCCATTTACCTTAATAGCTTTGGATTACACAAGTCTATCAATCTCAGATTTAAACTTTACAATTAATCTGGCATCAACAGTTGTTTGCAGAAGAGAGTTCCAAACTTCTACCACTCTTTATATGTAGAAGTGTTTCCTAATTTCCCGCCTGAAAGGTCTGGCCCTAATGTTTAGACTCTGTCCCCAGTCCTCGACTCTCCAACTAGTGGAAATAGTTTCTCACTATCCACCCTGTCTGTTCCCCTTAATATCCTGAAAACTTTGATCAAATCACCCCTTAACCTTCCATGGAATACAACCCAAGGGCTGATCGCTGAAGAGAACGACATGCCGCGGAGACACCACAATCTTCCATGTGGCAGCTCATTTAAATAGGCAGGACGGGCCACAACCACCCCTAGCCCCCGATCGTGTGGAGGGGGTGGGCTGTCCATCCCCAGCAATGGCGTCAGCTGCTTGTGCACAGGAGCTGAGGCCATTTTTAAAGGGCTTTGAGTCCTACTGAGAAATTTAAATACTTAAAGCGCAAGTAAATAAAAATAAAGACATCTCTTCTGTCCCTCTTCCACCCCCCCCATAACAATTTAATTAATTACTTGCCCTCTCCCCCCCAAAACACATACTCTGTCCACCTTTCCCTCCCAAACTGCATAAACTTTAAACTATAACCCTTCCCACCATCCCCTACATCAATGATGTTAATTTGACCCCGTTTCTCTGCCCCGACCCCCCGCACTGATGAAATTATCGTCACCCCCCACACCCCCCTGCCCCCCCGTGTGATGCCTCATTTTCCCAGATGGGGATCCGAAGGCACAGGAGAGCCGGCCGCCCGGTCGAAGATCGCTGTGGGACAGCAGGCAGTGCGTGAGTGCCATTAATTTATTAATTTTAATTTATTTAAATATTCAAATGGGGGTCTCATCGCCGAGCGGGGGGCGGGGGGTGGCGATGGCCGACATGAGGCCTTGCCACCGCCGATAATATCGGACTGGGCCCTCCCAGCATCGGGGCGCGTGATGGCCCTCTCCCGGAGGCATCTTCTGGCCCCCCCTGCCACCCCACGTGATGGCCCTCTCCCGGAGGCATCTTCTGGCCCCCCCCCCGTCATGGACCCCGATGCCTGGGAGAGAACAAAATCCAGCACCTAGTGTGTGTAATCTCTTTTCCTTGTAGTCCAGAAGGAGGCCATTCAGCCCATCATACCCATGCTGGTTCTTTGAAAGAGTTACCAATTAGTTTCACTTCCGTTGCCCTTTTCTCATATCTCCCCTCGTCACACATTATCCTGATTTGGACACGTATTCACAGTCGCTCATTATCGCTGGGTCACTATCCTGCAATTCACTATCCATCACCACCGTGGGAACGTTAGCAGAGTGCAGACTGAAGCGGTTCAAGGAGATAGCCCACCACTATCTTCTCAGGGCCACTAAGGATAGGCAATAAATGACGGACTTGCCAGCCTTGCACACACACTGGGAATGAATTTAAAAAACACAGTGACTTCCAGGAGTCGCATCATGGGGCATTTCCGATCTTTTGAACTCTAGTCTCAATTTAAGTTTATTTATGGGAACATAGGGGAGTATTTTATGCTCTCCACCACGGTGGGTTTGGAGGCGGGGGAGCATAAAATCGGATGGGATGGTGCCAGGGAGGGGGTGGCCTGTTCCCGCCTCTGCCAATATTTAGTCCGGGCAGGAAGCCCTGTGACTGGCCTTCCTGCCTCACTGCCAATTGAGGCCATTAACTGGGCAATTAACCCCCAATTAAGGGCCTCATCCTGCCGCTGTCACAACTACCGGTGCAGCGGGCTGCCCTGTTGCTGCACGGGATGCATAGCACAACACAAAAAACCATGCAGGCTGCTTCACAGCACTAGGAGGCGAGGGGGGGCCCTCATTAAAAGGCACTTAGTGCCTGAACGAGAGCCCTGGCATCGGGAAGGGGGAGCCTGCTGAGAGACACCCACCTGCCCTTGCTGCCAACCCCTCTGCCACCCTCCCCAGCAATCCCCACCCTGCGAGACCCCTCCCACCCAGACCTGCTCTCGGCCTGGGTGCACAGCGCTGCTGGTTCTCTGGCATGTGCTCCATTGGCATAGCCACCGTCTCCACAGTGATGCTGCTCAGTGGAAGTGCTGCTGGCCTCTGATTGGCTGGCTGCTCTCCCAGGGCGGGACCTCTGCCGACAGGGTCCTTGATCCTGTGGAAAGCCCACCACTGGCCACTTAAGTGCCTGATTGGCACTAGATTCGGTGGCCCTTCTGGAGACGAGGCAACAAGGGGATCTCAATGTCCCTTTCTCCAGACATCGAGACCCCCGCTGTCAGGATAAAATCCCAGCCATAGAATCTTATAGCACAGAAGGAAGTCCACCCTGCCTTGTGCCAGCTCTTTGAAAGAGCTATCCAATTAGTCCCCTGCTCTTTCCCCATAGCCTGGCACATTTCTCCTTTCCAGGTATTTTTCCAATTTCCTTTTGAATCTATTTCCACCTTCCTTTCAGGCAGTGCATTCCAGATCACAACACCTCGCTGTGCAAGAAAAAACTCCTCATGTCACCTCATGTTGTTTTGCCAATCACCTTAATTCTGTGCCCTTTGGTTATTGATCCGAACGCCAATGCAAACAGTTCCTCTTTATTTACTCCAACAAAACCCCTCATGGTTATAATTTTATTGACTTCCTCAAACTTACATCCTGAAGTAGTCTCATATCTGTTAACCATCCTCACACTCCCGGTTTATATGGTCCCTAAGGCATTCTGTTGTGGAATGCCCCTTTTCAGTTTTATTATAATCATTGACCTGTGTGTAAATCTAATTGGAACACAGACTTTGCTCTCTATAAATATAAAATTAAATGAGTGAGTTATTAAACAGGTTCTAACTGAGGAGCGCTTCAAACTTGGGAATAGTCACGAGTCTTACTTTCTTTGAAGTTTATTTATGATTCTACTAAAAGGATTGAACCCCAACCACATGGAAAGTCATACAAGCATTGGGATGGCATAAGGGTATAATTGGGAATAATGGTATGAAGGGCACCATGACTGCTTTAGAAGACTTACCAAGAAGGAAAGCAGAGAATAGATGGAGAAAATTCCCATCACAGGGAAAGACTGGAGAGGGGGAGATTTCCAATGCAATATAACATCTTTAACCTAGTAAAATGTGCCAAGGTGCTTCACAGGAATGTTATCAAACAAATTTTGACACCGAGACACACAGGAAGATGTGGGGACAGGCTGCAAAGTGGTAGGTTTTAAGGAACATCTTAAAGGAGGAGAGAGACGTAGACAACTGGAGAGGTTTGGGGAGGGATTTCTGGAGTTTAGGGTCTCGGCAGCTGAAGGCATGGCTACCAATAGTGGAACGATGGAATTCGGGGATTACAAGAAACAGGAGGGTTAAGCCATGGAAAACCAAAATTAGCTAAAAGTGAAAGTACTGCAGCAACGATTGTTTGTAAGTTTTAGCCCCAAAATCCAAAGCATTCTACAATCTTGATATTTTCTAGGTTCTGTATCAATTGTCTGACTCACATGTTTCATTATTGATCTGATCTTTATATCTAAACAGAGCAAACAACCTAAAACACTGTGAGTCAGAACTGGTTCAATCCATTTATTTGTTTAACAGATCTCTCCTTAAGTTCCAGCTACAGCATTAAATCCATTCCATGAGTCAGGGACAGGGTTGGGGGGAGAAGGGTTGTTAGGACTGAATACCCCTGGCAATTGAGTTTAGAATTTACAGCTCTTCTGTAATCCAGGATACCCGTGACAGCAAACGTTGACCTCAGCATTCGGCCACTGGCCCAGTATTGGCTGAAGTGGGAAACATGAAGCTTGTCCATTGGAGAACAATAATGAGGAAGATCAGTTTTGTTGTCCTGGGACAGAAAGAGATGGATTAGGAAACCATGAGTCCAACATAATGGGGATGGCAGGAGGATTTCTTCTAAAAATCATTCTCAAAATGTGGGCAAGGCCAGCATTTATTGCCGATCCCGAGTTGCCCTTGGTCTTTATAGCAGTTTGATACAGCAGAGTGATTTATTGCTGGGCCATTTCAGAGGGCAGTTAAGAGTCAGCCGCATCAGTGTTCGACTGGAGTCACATATTTATTTAGAGATACAGCATTGGAACAGGCCCTTCAGCCCACCAATTCTGTGCCGACCATCAACCACCCATTTATACTAATCCTACATTAATCCCATATTCCTACCACATCCCCTCAATTCCCCTACCACCACTAGGGACAATTTACAACGGCCAATTTACCTATCATCCTGCAAGGAAACCGGAGCACCTGGTGGAAACCCACACGGTCACAGGGAGAACTTGCAAACTCTGCACAGGCAGTACCCAGAACTGAACCTGGGTCACTGGAACTGTGGTGCTAACCACTGCACTACTGTGCCACCCAGTCCAGGTAGGTTTCCTTCCCTCAAGGACAGTAGTGAACCAGTTAGGTTTTTAAAAGACTCTGACAGCTTCATGGTCACTTTTACTGAGACCAGCTTTTTAATTTCCATTTTTTAGCTGAGTTCAAATCCTCAAACTTCCAAAAGGAAGCTTTGAACTCACATTTTTTCGATTATTAAGCCATACCTCGGGATTAAAAGACAGTAACACAATTACTATACCATTGTATCCAATCTATATTCAGAATTTAGGAGTGGCAATTTCAGAGGAGGATTAATCATAGTAATAATGATGAAAAAGAGAGATCCAAGAAGGTTGTGGTTGAAAGAGGTTGGAGGTGAGAGTGGGATGATCAAACAACAGACTTTTTGTTGCAATCTGCCCTACTTTAAAACTTCTTTCTCTTTATCTGTTTTGGCAAATACCTTTTACTGTCACAGTGATTTTGCTGAGAGCTTTGCGCCAGAGGTTTATAACTAAAGTGAAATAAATTATTGTGTAAAGCTTTTCCACATCACAGGGCAGTTGAAATTGAAAGTGCACCAACTGTCAGCGTAGTTAATGATTGAGCTCCTGTTTGCTAAACATTGTGAGAACTGCCAGAAAACTTTTATTATATTTCTCCACAGCCCCATGCTATTTGACCTTCAACCTCTGAACTCATTCCCAGAATTCCTTTCTGCTGAAGCCATCTAATCCCCTTGCCTCCTGTTTCTGATTTGTGAATTTTGTATTCATGGTGATGGGATGTCAGATTTCAGCTTAGCTATTGCAGAGTTCAGTGCAATATTTCTTTTCTACAATAAAGACACTCCATAAATGCAAGTTGCTGTCTTAAGCAACAACTTTCTCACTCCTTTCTACTCCCCTCTGTCCCTGTTACACCGATCTAGAGCTGCTGGTGCTGGATGGATGTATTCCTGGAGGTTTCATTACATAACCTCCCTCTTCTAAGCACCCACTTTTCGCCACCAACTAGTGCGTTCCCCGCTTTCCCGCCAATGGTCCCCCAACATGTCCATCTTCGCGGTGCATTCTGACCCATGACAATCGGAACACAAACACATTCAATTGGATAATTCCTCAAACAGCTTTTATCACCAATATTTTTACAACTAATGAACTAAATTGTTTTTAAAAATGGAAAAACTAACTATTTTTAATGCGCGTAATACCTTTTCCCCTGGGTTTTGCATACAGCAGTGTACTGAAGATCAATCTTCAATTTCTGGAGACTCCACAGCAGCCGTAGAGAGTAAGTAAACAGTACTATCTATGGTCACACATTAACAGGCACACCACACCCAGTGGGACAGACGATCAGGTAAATCAAAAGCATGAATGATGTCAAGCTTGTATTTGAAAAGCCTATAGATGGGGCGGGTGTTGGCGGGGAGGGGTGCGGGGTGTGGAATCCTCTGGTGAAGAGTCCAGAACACTGGGGGCATAACCTTAAAATTAGAGCTAGGTCATTTAGGAGTGAAATCAGGAAGCACTTTTTCCACACAAACAGTAGTAAAAATCTGCAACTCTCTCCCGCAAAAGGCTGTGGATGCTGAACAGACAATTGAAATTTGCAAGACTGAGATTGATAGATTTTTGTTGGGTAGGGGATTAAGAGGTATATAGCAAAGGTAGGCAAATGGGGCAGCGGTACATTTTAGCCCACCTAATTAAATGGCAGAACAGGTTCAAGGGGCTGAATGGCCAAAAGTTTTCATTGACTGTAGTATGAGCAGACTGAGGAAATCCAATGCTTAGAATTCCCAAAGAAATTACCCTCATTTTAACACAGAGAGGGAGGAGACTGAGCGATTGGGGGATGTGGAGTTCAGGAGGAAAATAGAGAGAGAGAAGAACACAGCAGGAAAGCTGTAGATGAGGAGAGAAAGGAATTGTATTGTCCAGGAGTGTAGAGAGGAGCTGGCTCCAGTATGGGGACATTGCACACTAGGGGCAGATATTTGCACAGCTGTTTGAAGCAGGAATGGTGGTGTGGGGGTTTCAGAGAATTGCGTCAGAAGCGTCCGCCCAGAAATCCGGCATCATGCCGTCGGTTCTGGGTTTAGTCAGCAGCGGGAAAGCACCAATCAGACAGGTGTAAGTTTATTAGCCTTACCACTCTAACACGGTTAAAATTACTAAAATACGCGATATAACCATGCTAGCATGCATACTGCATAGGAGATAAACACGCACAGAAATAGATACAGAGGAGGAAAAGAATTTGGGGGGGGGGTGGTTGAAGTAAGGTTGACAATAAATGGAATTCAGTTACTGTCTTTTGTTTTTGATGTAAAGTCCTTAGTTGAAATTGAGGTCTTGGAGTTCTCATTGAGACCCAGTGCACAATTTCAAACTTGCTTCTCTGGTACCAGAAGGCCGAAGAGAGGTCTCAGTTGTCTTCTCGATGGTTGCCTGTAAAGTTCTGTAGTCTTGAGGCTTCCATTGCCACTGTGGCTTTCCTGGGACTTTGCTGGAGAGAGAGGTGCTTTCTTCTTTGAGTTCATTTGCAGTCTGTTTCCTTTCTGTGTGGCACAATTCAAAAGCCCCAGTCTGGCCAGCAGGTAAGTCACGTGACCATCTCTTTGTTTGAAACAGCATCTTCTGGGAGAGTTGTTGGATTTCAAAGTTCTGCAGTCATACTCGGTGGGGTGTGGAGTTCTGGCCCCTATACAGACAAAGAATGTTGATTAACACCATTGGCCAGCCCAATCTTGTTAATTGAATCAATGAACACTCCCATTGTCTCTCTATTCAACTGTCTGTCAGAATGCGCATGTGCAACTGTGTTTTCAGCTGTTCATCTCTGTGGTCTTCTTAAACAAGTTATGTGCAATGTCCAGTAAAAAAAGTTCAAGTAGTGTCCCATATGACAAAATTAATATATTTCCATTTGGCAGGTCTGATTTCTGTCACATACAGCCGAGCGCTGCCGAGCACTGGTGGAGGGTGCAGGAGAGTCATTGAACGGTGCTAACTCTGACTGCGGTTTCTCCTCAGAGGTGGTCAGCTGTCGCCCTTCTGCTTGAGTCTCCATCAGACGCTGACCTGCATGGGAGAACATAAACATGTGTAGGTTAGGCTGTGGAGATCTTGTCATGCCAACCATACGTGATGTGGGTCTCTCGAAGTGACCTGTATGTCTATGGAGGCCAATCCTCACTCTCCAGCACGGATATAATCCATCCAATATGGTGCGGCCACCCTGTGATTCTGCCAATTCTAAGGCCTGTTTGTCAGCTGTGGTGAGAGGCCGAAGGTCTGGGATGCCTCCGCCTGTTTAGGCCGTCTCGTTCCCGTTGTCGGCCCTCTTGTCCTGCAAGTGGAAAGATGGAGATGGTCATACTTCACAGAGAGAGGAACATGTCAATTCTGCTAGTGTCAGCCTCTCATCCCCTGGGCTTTCACATATAGCTCATGCTGCCGTCCGCTGTCAGGGGAGTTAATGGGGGTGAGCTGTGAAAGAAGGTGACCAAGATGTATCTGTCAGGATGAGGTGATGCCTATACCCCTCTGCCAGCTCAGTTGTGGTGCCACCCTCCCCATGTCCCGGTTCCTCCTGCGAAGCCAGTTGTAATCCCTAGAAAGGAGAGCGTTATGGAGCACTCACCTTGGCAGAACACAGGAGGCCATTGACCCTCTTGCAGCACTGTACCCAGTTCCGGTGGGGTGACCCCACAGCTACTGACCTCCTCAGCCATCTCCATCCAGGCTTGCTTGGTCAGGCGGAAGGACCTCTTCTTGCCGTCGCTGGAGAAGAGGACCTCCTGTCTTTCCCTTGCAGGAGAATCTGGAGGGAGGCATCACTAAACTATGAGGTCACCCTGTGTCTTGGCTCACCATCCTGCGGGGTCCACCTGGGGAGTCCACCTGGGGAGTTTGGAGGGTCCAGAGTCAATGCAAAACAGGTCAGTGTTTTGAGCAGCTGGCAGCAAATGAATGCAAGGAAGCAATGCAAGCAGGGCTGGCAGGGCTTTAAATATGGCACCAGCACCTGCTCTGCAATCATCTGACACCGTACTTGGCATCTCACCTCCCAGCCCCGCCGCATGATTGGGGTGGGGGGGGGGAGGGGGGCCATGCCTCCATCATGCAAAATGGCCACCCGCCACGTGACCATGATGGGCGGCCGCCCACGTGACAAACAGAAACGGACTCATTTCCGAGCAATGGGCTCACTAAATTCAGCCCTAGGGTTGCCAACTCTGGCTGGGCATATTCCTGAAGGTTTCACTACGTAACCTCCCTCTTCTAAACACCCCACTTGGTCAAACAGCCTTTTTACCCAACACCCACCACCCCCCACCCCCACCCCCACCCACCCTCTGCCCCCACCATTATCAATATTTTTATGACTAATAAATTAAAGTGTTCAAACAGATTGATAATAACATTGTTTTTTAATGCCCCCATGATTTTTTTCTGCCGGGTTTCTGTTTGCAGTAGCACCAGGAAACTAATCTTCAATTCCTGGAGACTCCAGAACAATCCTGGAGTGTTGGCAACCCCCCAGTCTGCTGATGTCAGAATGATGGAAACCCCTTGGAGTGAATCTATTTCATCTCTTTAGTGAAAGTATACAGTCTGTCAAAACATCTTTCACTTTCTAATTTCCTTTTCTGTCTTGGCTTTTTAAAAAAAAACACAATTTGCTAAAATGCAACTAATTCTGAGTTTAAAAAGCTGAAAGTTCATGACAATCTGTTTAAAAGAATAAATTAAGCAATATCAGGGAGTGGGAAGCTGAGACAGAGGTCTAGTGTGGTGATTTCACAGTGTCAGGTGTGTAACTATCACACCCTTTAGTCACTTCACAAGGATTGAGGCCAATAACCTTGAATACAACTGTTGATAATTTGTTTGTAAAACAAATAGTTTTGAGTTATTATTTGTAGAACTGATTAATCTCAGATAGGAACCTGCCTCTGTCCTTTGGCAAGTGAGAGGGAAGTTTATCAGATTATCTCTGTACTTTAACCTGAAAGTGAATCTCTGCCAAATGAAACTCTGACTCTCCTTTTAGAACTGATATCACACACGCACACCCTAACACCTGAACATCTGATATGAATCGACCTTGCTTTTAGAGAACCCGCACCCTGCTCTTTACCTTTCCCAGAGTCTGGCTGATCTCTTACTGCAATCAAAGTTCCACCAAGAAGAACCCACATTGGCTCTGAATCCATAACCCACTATGACACCTGCATTTGAAAGCAAAATTACATCTACCCTCTCAGGTGGCTGTATAAGATCCCACAGCACCATTCCAAAGAAAAGCAGGAGAGCTCAACCCAGTGTATTGGGCAAATATTTATCCCTCAACCAACATGACTGAAAAACAGATGATCTGGTCATTATCACATTGCTGTTTGTGGGATCTTGCTGTGTGCAAATTTATGTCAGACTTCCCTCATTACAACAGTGACTACACTTCAAAATAAGGTACTTAATTGGCTGTAAAGTGCTTTGGGACCGCCTGCGGTCATGAAAGGTGCTATATAAATGCAAGTCTTTGTTTTTAACCTACCAATAGTTCTGCCATGCCAGAGGCTTGTGAAGATGTCTCCTCCTAACCTCTAATGAGGAGCAGGAAAAAAAACTTCAAAAAGCAATTTAAACAAGAATAATAATAATATACCTTCTCTATAACAACCCCCAGAGGGTGTGGAGCATACAATGTGCTGCTGTCCTGTCCTGTTTCACACAGCTGATTGTGGAATGTAAGGCTGCTAGTTTCAATGGTTGCTTCATTGAGGTCATCACATTATAGAGGAAGGAGGCAGCTGTGTCCCCTTTCAGAGCAAAGTTTCACTTCATTGTAACAATTATTTTCCAGTTTCTTTTGGCACCGTATATTTCCAAATATGAAAAGACCAGTCTAACCTGTCCCATTGGCCATGTTTCATATCTAACTGTTGGAGTCAGTCCAGGGCAGTGTCTGGCTCAAACAAACAGAGCCAATTGTTGAGGAAGTCTTGTGCCCTTGAGGCACAAGTTATGCTGTTTTTTATATCTTCCATTTATAAAAGATTTCACGGCACTCCTGTCCAATATTTATCCCTCAACCCTCATCAATAAAACAAATTATCTGGCCATTTATCTCATCATTGTTTACGTTAGCTTACTGTGTGCAAGTTGACTGCTGCGTTTCCCTACATTACAGGAGTGACTCCATTTCAAAAGTAATTCTTTGGCATAACGTGCTTTGGGACATTCTGAGGATGTAATAGGCTCTTTTCAAATGAAAATTCTTTCTATGTAACAATAGCAAAACTAGGTTGACGAGTTCAACACAGAGCAGAAGAGCTGAGGTTGAATGGAAAATACCTTGCCAGAGCAGGGAGATAGTGTGCGGAACAGGGAGTAGTAAGGAATCTGATTTGGTCTCCTTCTGTTAGAATCATAGAATGGTTACAGCACAGGAGGAGGCCATTCAGCCTGTTGTCTCTGTGCCAGTTCTCTGTAAGAGCTACTTAACTAATCCCACTCCCCTAACTTTTCCCCATAGCCTTGCAAATTCTTTCCCTGCAGGTAATTATCCAATTCCCTTTTAAAAGCTACGATTGAATCTGTCTTCACCGCACTCTCAGGCAATGCACTCCAGATCCTAACCACTTACCGAGTGAAAACATTTTTCCTTATGTCGCCTCTGGTGCTTTTGCCAATCATCTTAAATCAGTGTCTTCTGGTTCTTGACCCTTCTGCCAATGAGAACAGTTTCTCCCTATCTACTCTATCCAGACCCCTCATGATTTTGAACACTTCTATCAACTCTCCTTTTAATCTTCACTTCTCCAAGGAGAGCAACTACAGTTTTGCAATCTATCCATGTAACTGAAGTCTCGCATCCCTGGAACCATTCTCGTAAATCTTTTATGCACACTCTCTCATGCCTTCACATCCTTCCTAAAGTGTGGTGCCCACATTTGGATATAATACTCCAATTGAGGCCAAACCAGTGTTTTATAAAGGTTCACCATAACGTCCTTGCTTTTGTACTCTATGCCTCTATTTATAAAGCCCAGGGTCCTGTATGCCTTATTAACTGCATTTTCAACCTGTCTTGCCATCTTCAATAATTTCTGCACACATACCTCCGGGTCCCTCTACTCCTGCACCCCCTTTAGAACTGTATCCTTTGTTTTATATTGCATCGTCTCATTCTTCCTGCCAAAATGCACCATGTCACTCTTCTCTGCATGAAATTTCATCTGCCAATGTGTCCGCCCATTCCACCAGCCTGCCTATGTTCTCTTGAAATCTATCACTATCCTCCTCACTGTTCACAATACTTCCAAAGTTTGGGTCATCAGCAAATTTTGAAAATGTGCCCTGCACACCAAAGTCTAGGTCATTAACATAAATCAAGAAAAGCAGTGGTCCTAATACCAACCCCTGGGGAACCCCACTATCTACCTTCTTCCTGTCTGAAAAACAACATTCACCACTACTCTCTGTTTCCTGTCACTCAGCCAACTTCATAGCCATTCCGACAATGTCCTTTTTATTCGGTGGGCTTCAACTTTGCTGACAAGCCTCTTATGTGGTACTTTATCAGATTCCTTTTACAAGGCCATGTACACCACATCAACCACATTACCCTCATCAACCCTCTCTCTTACTTCATTGAAAACTCAAATAAATTAGTTAAACACGATTTGCCCTTAATAAATCCGTGCTGGCTTTCCTTAATTCACACTATTCATGAATAACAGAGAGTTAGTTTGTTGACATCAAGCTTTATGGTCAAGTGGTTATTGGCTAACAGGATTTAAATGGATTGCTGGAAGCATAGAATCATTAAATGATATAGCACAGATTGAGGCTGTTCAGCTCCTCGTGCCTGCACTAGATTGATAGGGTAGATAGAGAGAAAATATTCTCTCTGGTGGAGGAGTCCAGAACAAGGGGACATATCCTTAAAATTAGAGCTAGGCCAGTCAGGGGTGTTGCCGGGAAGCACTTCTTCACACAAAGGTTAGTGGAATCTGGAAAACTCACCACCAAACGGCTGTTGAGGATGAGGGTCAATTGAAAATTTCAAAACTTTCCTGTTTGTTGGTTAAATGTATTAAAAGATATCAAACCAAGGCAGGTAAATGGATTTAAGATATGATCATGTCTGAGCTGTATCTTAACTCCAATTGAATAGAGGAACAGGCTCAAGGGGTTGAATGGTTTCCTCCTGTTCCTATGATTGGACCAATGAAGTGAAGAAATACAAGATGAAATTCAATGCTTTGCAAATTGATAAATGAAATGTGTGCCCAATGAATGGAGTCAATGGAATTGTGGAGTTAGTCAAACCCCCAGCTAGAGACATTCCAAGGCCCGAAGCAGCCTCTGAGCTTGGGGCAGGGGAGGGGCAGAGGAATCAGTTCTGACCAACCACCGGGACAGTAGTGATTGATCAGTCAGGTTGCAAACGGTTTCATTTAAGATTTTGTTCTAAGGCTTAACCTTGAGTGGTGTGTGAAGTGCCCCCTTCTCTGCCCCACGAAGCCCCCACCCCCTTGCCTCCTCTTTCTGCCCCTCCTCATCCCCTGCCCTCCATACCACTTCCCCCTCTCCCACACCCTTCTCTTCCTCTATGTCCCTCTTTCCCATTTCCCCCTAAGCCCCTCTCCCCTATCCCCCAGCAATGTTTTCCCTGGGTCAGCGCTGGATCAGTTGTGTAGCCAGAATCTTGCCCTCTTGATCCATACACCAGAGAAGGGACTGGTGAGGGCTGGGTGCACAGGCACCGGGATGAGATGGTGGTGAATGACTTGCGCCCAATCAACCAGCCAAAAGTCTGAGCCTTGAGGAAGGGAGGGGAGGGTAAGAAATCAGCAAAGGGAAATATGTGTTGAACTCCAATCAGATTTCAAAACTTTGGAGCAGTCAGTCCTGGTTGCTGGTTTCATTGGCTTAGAACAGCTGAAGGAGAACAAAACAGCTAAAATCAGAAATCTCCACGTATGGCAAGCTCCAGGTGCCTTTTATAATATTTTATTTTACTTTGTTTGACAGCTGACGAGCAGAATAAAAGAAGCACGAGACTGAAACTGGGTGCGAAACTGGTTGAAACAAAACAGAAAATGCTGGAAATACTCAGCAGGTCTGGCAGCATCTGTGGAGAGAGAAACAGAGTTAACGTTTCAAGTCTGTGAACTTACATCAGAACATGTGAAACTGGTTGATTGGGTGTTGGTTTTGCACAGTCCCTCTCAGTCAGTGACAGACAGACAGAAAAGCAGCAAAAACTATATATCTAGTTAACCCCTGCAACTCCAACTGTGGCCAAATCTAAATGTTCAGTGGCAACCCTGTGCTCAGCAAGCATCCCATCTCAGCACAGCTGAGGAGAGTCCAGTGGCTTTCTGCAGGCAGTGGGTGGGGTGTGGGGGAGGGATGGGGGCAGAGGTGGAATAGGTGAAAGGAGGGTTGACTTGGTTCCAGGACAGGCAGAGGGCTAGGTGCAGAGTATCAGGCTACACTGGATACCAGACACCGTGGGCTGGTGATAATCACTGAGAGACAAGGGAAAGGTAACCAGGCGACTGACACAAACACACACAGCGGAAATGGAAGATCCAAATATCACCAGAGCAACATGAGAATCAGAGAATTTTTATTACTGCAAACAAAAAGTTCAATTAGTGAAGATTAACCCTTAATTATATCAGTGGATCTGCTGCTCATTATTTCTTGTGTAGGTTAATTCACTGACATATTTTGTGTATTTCAGGGTCAAAGATATCAGTATTTGGGAAATAGGATAATTTTCTGCTTTCTTCCTTCATTCTGAGGGCAGGTACAGCACGGGGTTAGATATAAAGTAAAGCTCCCTCTATACTGTCCCCATTAAACACTCCCAGGACAGGTACAGGTCAAATAGGATGCCAAGATTGTGAACATAGGGATTATTTGTACACTTGTGGTATGGCCAAGGGTTTTATACAGTATATTTCTGAGGAGTCAGGTTCCCAGGTGTGACAATCAACAAGCATCAACAGAGAACATAGCCCTTATTCACATGACTAATCCCAGCAATGCGAGTCTTATTGGCTACAGTGGCATGGTTAACAAAACACCATCTTGCTGAGTCACCTGGTGAAATGTTAAATAAAAACAAGAAATGCTGGAACCACTCAGCAGGTCTGGCAGCATCTGTGAAAAGAGAAGCAGAGTTAACGTTTCGGGTCAGTGACCCTTCTTCGGAACTGACAAATATTAGAAAAGTCACAGGTTATAAGCAAGTGAAGTGGGGGTGGGGCAAGAGATAACAAAGGAGAAGGTGTAGATTGGACCAGGCCACATAGCTGACCAAAACGTCACGGAGCAAAGGCAAACAATATGTTAATGGTGTGTTGAAAGACAAAGCATTAGTACAGATTAGGTGTTAATACACTGAATATTGAACAGCAGCAAGTGCAAACCTGAAAAAAAAAGTGGGTAAGCAAACTGAACAAACTAAGATGAAATGAAATAAATGCAAAAGAAAGATTGTAAAAAATGTAAAAAAGAATGTAAAAAAAAAGGAAGAAAAAATAACTAAAAATGAAAGTAAAATGGGGGGCTGTCATGCTCTGAAATTATTGAACTCAATGTTCAGTCTGGCAGGCTGTAGTGTGCCTAATCGGTAGATGAGATGCTGTTCCTCAAGCTTGCGTTGTGTCTTGTTGTGAAGGTCAGTACACAGCCACGTTGATCTGGGTGGTGCCCAGCACAGCTTCAGTATCCAAACATGATGCTTGCTCACAATTAGAGTACAAGGATGTGATACGGTACAACTCAGGCACTCTACAAAACCTGATTAGCTTTGTTGGATTATGAGTAATTGAGGAATAGCATGTGGATATCAAACTACCGCCCCCCGCCCCCCCAATCTCCCTTTCCTCTCCAAAGTCCTTGAATATGCTGCTGCCTCCCAAATCCACGCCAATCTTTCTTGCAACTCCATGTTTGAATCTCTTCAATCAGGTTTCCACTCCTGCCACAGCACTAAAACAGCCCTTACCAAAGCCACAAATCACATCCTATGTGACTGTGACAAAGATAAACTATCCCATCTCATCATTCTCGGTCTGTCTGCAGCCTCTGACACAGTTGACCCCACCATCCTCCTCCAACTCCTCTCCTCTGTCATCCAGTTGGGTGGTACTACCCTCACCTGGTTCCATTCCTCCCTATCCAGTTGTAGTGAGAGAATCACCTACAGTGGCATCTTTTCTCACTCCCGCTCTGTTACCTCTGGTGTCCCTCAAGGGTCTATCCTTGGTCCTCTCCTATTTCTCATCAACATGCTACCCCTTTGTCACATCATGCGCAAACACAACATCAGGTGCCACATGTATGCTGACAACACCCAACATTTCCTCACCATGACCTCTCTTGACCCCTCCACTGTCTCGGATTTGTCATGCTGCATGTCTGACATCCAGTACTGGATGAGCAGAAATATCCCCCAATTAAATATTGGGAAGACTGAAGCCATTTCCTTCAGTCCCACCACAAACTCTGTCCCCCAGCCACAGAGTCCATCCTTCTCCCTGGTCACTGTCTGAGGCTGATCCAGACTGTTTGCAATCTTGCTGTCTTATTTGACACAAATCTGCTTCATCACCAAGATTGCCTACTTCCACCTCTGTAACATTGCCCATCTCCACCCCTGTCTCAGCTCATCTACTGCTGAAACTCACATCCATGCCTTTGATACCTCTAGACTTGACTATGATGATGCTTTCCTGGCCAACCTTTCATCTTCCAGCATACATAAACTTGAGCTCATCAAAAACTCTGCTGCCTAATTCACACCAAGTCCTCTTCATCCATCACCCCTGTGTTCACTGACCTACATTGGCTTCCAGACTGGCAACGCCTTGATTTTAAAGTTACTTGTTTTCTAATCCCGCCATGGCCTCATCCCTCCCTATCTCTGCAACCATGTCCAGCCATATAACTGTCAGGGATCTCTGAGCTCCTCTATTTCTGGCCTCTTGAGCATCCCCAATTTTAATTGCTTCACCATTGGCAGCCATACCTTCAACTGCCTGGGCCCTAAGCTCTGGATTCCTCCCTAAACCTCTCCATCTCTCCACCTCTCTCTCCTCCTTTAAGATGCACCTTAAAACCTACCTCTTTGACCAAGCTTTTTGTCACATTTCCTAACATCTCCTCATGTGACTCAGTGTCTAATTTTGTTTGATAACACTCCTGTGAAATAACTTTGGACTTTATTATGTTAATGGTGCTATATAAATGCAAGCTGTTTTTGTTTTATATATTCTATAATAAAACTGTCTATATTCTATAGTACTGTGCACATTCTTTCAGAATTTTATAATTGTAGAGTATGGTACCATCTATCAGGCAGAGTGTAGAGTATAAATTGTATATATGCACAGTGGATCAGGTACAGCTCTGTATAACTGGTGCGCATAGTGTTACACAAGATGTACATGCACACAATGTATCAGGTACACTACATCAGGTCTGTACAAATTAAGAATGACGTTTTGGATTTCAATCAAACCTTGGTATTCTGAATCCAAACTTTTAACTTTCCCGACAGTTTTGACTTTCCTCAACTGAAATCAGAAAAATCACTATAACAATAGCCCTGAACATTCAGATTTCAATCCCCAGACAGCCATTGGTGGATGGGTTACGCCCTTGAATGGAATCACTCTTCTCAGTTAATTAGAATCCATTTACAACTTCTCACAAAGTAGGTGAGGTTGTCCGCTCTGTGACAACTCAGTGTTGCTAAGCAACAGATGACAGGACATTCTTCCCTCAGTCACTGTTCTTCTGATTCAGGCAATTGCAGCCTGCAGCAGAGCTTTCTCACTCATCTGAAGTCTGGCACCTGCACGGCCCTTTACACATCCCCTCTTGTAGGTCCCTCTCGCCTGGGTGCAGACCCAGAGGAGGGATTGCTTGTCGGCAATGTTCTTAACCTCACCGTTTCTGGAGGTTCTGGGAAGTGGAGAACGGAGATTCTTACAAAAGGTTTTTTGAAAGTCTCCAACAATCAGCAACAATTTGCATTTAGATAGCACCTTTAATGTAGGAAAACATCCCAAGCTACTTTGTAGGCAAGAATTCAGACAACATGGGAACATAGAAACATAGGAAATAGGAGCAGGAGTAGGCCATTCGGCCCCTCGAGCCTGCTCCGCCATTCAACTAGATCATGGCTGATCTTCGACCTCAATACCATTTTCCCGCACTATCCCCATATCCCTTGATAGCTTTAATATCTAGAAATCTATCAATCTCTGCCTTGAATATACTCAATGACTGAGCTTCCAAAGCCCTCTGGGGTAGAGAATTCCAAAGATTCACCACCTTCTGAGTGAAGAAATTCCTCCTCATCTCAGTCCTAAATGGCCTACCTCTTATTCTGAGACTGTGTCCCCTGGTTCTAGAACCCCCAGCCAGGGGAAACACCCTTCCTACATCAACCCTGTCGAGCCCTGTAAGAATATTGTATGTTTGAATGAGATCACCTCTCTTTCTTCTAAACTGTAGAGAATACAGGCCCAGTTTCCTCAATCTATCCTCATAGGACAATCCCAGGGATCAGTCTGGTGAACCTTCATTGCACTCCCTCTATAGCAGGTATATCCTTCCTTAGATCAAAACTGTACACAATACTCCAAGTGCGTCCCACCAAGGCTCTATACAATTTCAGCAAGACTTCTTTACTATAATAAAAACAAGAAATGCTGGAACCACTCAGCAGGTCTGGCAGCATCTGCGGAAAGAGAAGCAGAGTTAACATTTCGGGTCAGTGACCCTTCTTCGGAACTAGCAAATATTAGAAATGTCAAAGGTTATAAGCAAGTGAGGCAGGGGTGGAGCAAGAGATAACAAAGGAGAAGGTGTAGATTGGATAAGGCCACATAGCTGACCAAAAGGTCATGGAGCAAATGCAAACAATATGTTAATGGTGTGTTGAAAGACAAAGCATTAGTACAGATAGGATGTTAACGGACTGAAGATTGAACAGCAGCAAGTACAAACATGAAAAAAAACAGTGGGTAAGCAAACTGAACAAACTAAGATGGAATGAAATAAACAAAAAAAAGTTGTAAAAAATGTAAAAAAGATAAAAAGAAAAAAAAACTAAAAATAAAAGTAAAATGGGGGGCCCGTCATGCTCTGAAATTATTGAACTCAATGTTCAGTCCGGCAGGCTGTAGTGTGCCTAATCGGTAAATGAGATGCTGTTCCTCGAGCTTGCGTTGATGTTCACTGGAACACTGCAGCAAGCCCAGGATAGAGATGTGAGCATGAGAGCAGGGGGTAGTGTTGAAATGGCAAGCAACCGGAAGCTCAGGGTCCTGCTTGCGGACTGAGCGGAGATGTTCCGCAAAGCGGTCATCCAGTCTGCGTTTGGTCTCCCCAATGTAGAGGAGACCACATTGTGAGCAGCGAATACAGTATACTACATTGAAAGAAGTACAAGTAAATCGCTGCTTCACCTGAAAGGAGTGTTTGGGGCCTGGGATAGTGAGGAGAGAGGAGGTAGATGGGCAGGTATTATACCTCCTGCGATTGCAGGGGAAGGTGCCATGGGACAGGGACGAGGTGATGGGGGTAATGGAGGAGTGGACCAGGGTGTCGCGGGGGGAACGATCCCTTCGGAATGCTGACAGGGGAAGGGAGGAGAAGATGCGTTTGGTAGTGGCATCACGCTGGAGGTGGCGGAAATGGCGGAGGATGATCCTTTGGATATGGAGGCTGGTGGGGTGGAAAGTGAGGACAAGGGGAACCCTGTCACGGTTCTGGGAGGGAGGGGAAGGGGTGAGGGTAGAGGTACGGGAAATGGGCTGGACACGGTTGAGGGCCTTGTCAACAACAGTGGGGGGGAATCCTCGGTTGAGGAAAAAGGAGGTCATATCAGAAGCACTGTCGTGGAAGGTAGCATCATCAGAGCAGATGCATCGGAGATGGAGAAACTGGGAGAATGGAATGGAGTCTTTACAGGAGGTAGGGTGTGAAGAAGTGTAGTCCAGGTAGCTGTGGGAGTCGGTGGGCTTATAATGGATATTAGTAGACTTCTTTACTCCTGTACTCAAATCCTCTTGCAATAAAGGCAAACTTACCATTTGCTTTCCCAATGGCTTGCTGCACCTGCATGTTAGCTTTCAGTGACATAATTGACACTGAGCCAAAGAAGACATTACAACAGGTGCATGGAGTAGTCTATCCGGATGTTTATTCCACATTTGGATCACTCTCTGTGTGAAGCATTTCCTGATATCTGTCCTGAATTTACAATTTATTTGTTTGAACCCATGCCTCCTGATTCTACTCCCGGAGTTCAATTTAAAGTAATATTCTGAGTTAACTTTCTCCATATCCTTAACAGTCTGATATCCCTCTGTAAGATCGTCTCATAGATGCCTACTTTCCAGATAGAAACTCTCCAGTCTTTCCCCATATCTCCTGACCCTGGGGTCACTCTCATGGCTCCCCTCTGCTTTGCATCCAGTTCTCAAATAGCTCTCTCGTTTATTGCCAACCAGAACTGGACACAGTACTCAAGGTGGGTCTGACCAGAACTGGACACAGTACTCAAGGTTGGTCTGACCAGAACTGGACACAGTACTCAAGGTGGGTCTGACCAGAGCCCCGGATAGTTTGATCACAGCCTCCTCAGATTTGTACACTGGTGATGAAAGCAACCCGGAGCTTTCGGTTGCTTGCCATTTTAATTCATCACCCTGCTCTCATGCTCACATTTTTGTCCTCAGCCTGCTGCAGTGTTCCAGTGAAGCTCAATGCAAGCTCGAGGAATAGCACCTTATCTTCCAATTAGGCACTTTACAGCGTTGAGTTCAACAACTTCTGACCATGACTGCATTTTGATGTTTTTTTTACCATGTGCCAGTCTTAAACATGGTTACACCCGAGGTGGGAGGAGTGCACTGTTTATTCTAGTTCCACTTCTCCACAGGTCACAACATATATTTAAATTTTCCCACTTACCGATACGGTCAATCATAGATTCTACCTTTTCCCAGAATAAAACACACTAATCAGGTTTCTTTAATGAACAACAAAATTATCAGTTTATTATAAAACAAGTCTTAACCAGTAATGAAGTAAAGCATAAACACACAGATGGAAATTTTAAAGTTCCCTTTTTACCTTAGCCACACACACACACACACACACACACACACACACACACACACCAGTCAACTGGAAAAATAAAAGGGATTTTTGTTTAGAGCTCTGTTACAGACAAAAAACACTTGGGCTAAATACTTGCTCATTCTTGAAAAAAGCAGCAGATGAGATATGTTGTGTTCCAAAACTGGCATACAGTCTGGCCTCCGAGTACACGTAGACGGGTCACTGGGATCTTTTAGAACAGTTTTCAGGCAGCGTTGAGAATTAATTTAGCAGGCTTTTCTTCAAAGACAGGAGATGAGATGAGTTGACACAGTGGACTTCTCAGGGTCTTTTAAAGAGATGCTGGAAAGCTGAGCTGGGTTGTGGTCTTCTCTCCTTCCTTGGGAATTCTCTTCTCTCCTTGGAATTTCTCTTCCTTTTTCTGCAGGCTTTTAAAAGAGATGGAACAGGCTGGGCTGAGTTGGGGTTCTAGCCTTCAGTTTTATTTTTTAAAACTCCAACCCCTTTTAAGCAGTTCATTCCCAACTCCAAACAATTCAAAAGTCAAGCCGGAAACTGAAATTCCACCTTCTGACTTATCACTTCTCTGCACACATCTTCCTCAATTACCAAGGTTTCTGTTCTATTTTTAACTTGAATCATGTGACAACCAGTAAATGTAGTTGTCAAACAAGTCCTTTCAGTGTCCTCTTGATGAGCCTCTTGGAAAAAAACTGGTCCAACATTTCCTCAGTTTGACTATGAATTCCTCAAAAAATATTTTAAACAAAAACAGAAACACTTTTGTAACAACTTGGTTTTTTATACTTTTGCTTTTGGACAGAGCTGTTCATTATTCTGCCATTTACACTCTTTCTAGACAAATGCTTTCTCTTTCACTATGGCTATTACTACTCCCTTTGCCTTTTATTCCATGGCATTTTTGTCATTTAATCTCTCCTGCCCTCTGCCCTATCACAGACGTTCCAATTTGTTCTTCTTCCCCGCACCCCACCAAACCCCCACCCCCACCCCCCCCAACTTTCACTTGCTCAAAGCCTACTACATTTTTAACCTTTGCCAGTTCTAATAAAAGGTCACAGACCTGAAACATTAACTTTTTTTTTTATTCATTCATGGGATGTGGGCATCGCTGGCTAGGCCAGCATTTCTTGCCCATCCCTAATTGCCCTAACTGAGTGGCTTGCTAGGCCATTTCAGAGGACATGTAAGAGTCAACTGCATTGCTGTGGGTCTGGAGTCACATGTAGGCCAGACCAGGTAAGGACAGCAGATTTCCTTCCCTAAAGGACATTAGTGAACCAGATGGGTTTTTACAACAATCGACAATGGTTTCATGGCCATCATTAGACTAGCTTTTAATTCCAGATTTATTAATTGAATTTAAATTCCACCCTCTGCTGTGGTGGGATTTGAAGCCATGTCCGTAGAGAAATACCCTGGGTCTCTGGGTTACTAGTCCAGTGACAATACCACTACGCCACCTCCTACCCTAAACTCTATTTCTCTCTCCACATATGCTGCCAGACCTACTGAGTATTTCCAGCACTTCCTCTTTTTATTGTACGCTACAGTGCTGTCTTCGTTGCTCAACATCCTATTGGCTTTGTCGATTGTTCTGCATCGGCTGGGCAAGTTGAATATTGAGTTTATCAAGACTCCTGGGTCTCTTTCAGCTTCATTCTTAACTATTTTGACATCATTCATGGCCTGCCCATGCCCTCTAACTTTGCTTTTACATGCTACGCCTGCCTATATTAAACTTTTCCTGTCATTATTCTGCCTACTCGCATGTTTGTTCTAATTCAGGTCACAGTTTCTTACTGCCTCCTTTGATTTCACTGCTCCTAATTTGCGAACATCTGCAGATTTGCAGTGAATTCTGAATCCAGGTCATTGATGAAAATTTGTAACAATTGTGGTCCCATCACTGAGCCCAGGCCCCTCCCATTTAGTCCTCGCATCCCCCACACTGATACAACTCATCGAAGGAGGACTCAATCTTCCTACCCTTCAACCAGTTTCTTATCCATTCCTAGGTTTACCCTGAATCCCCACTGCTTTGAGTTTAGTTAATAGCCTTTCATGTGGAACTTTATCAAAAGTCTTTTGGAAATCGAGTTACCATTTCATTGGGCTTCCCACTTGGGTTATCATTTCCTCAAGGTAGTCAAGGAATTTGATCAGATAGGAACTTCCCCACCTGAGTCTGTGCTGACTGCTGTTAACCAGATTATTGTTGTACAGACAATCTTAAGGTTCATTCCTGATAATCAATTCCTTTATTTTACATGGACTGGAGGTAGAGTCATAGAGTTATGCAGCACAGAAACAGGCCCTTTGGCCCACCGTGTCCGCGCCGGCCATCATGCTTATCTATTCTAATCCCATTTTCCAGCACTTGGCCCGTAGCCTTATATGCTATGGCATTTCAAGTGATCATCTAAATACTTTTTAAATGTTGTGAGGGTTCCTGCCTCTACCACCCCTTCAGGTAGTGTGTTCCAGATTCCAACCACCCTCTGGGTGAAAATATATTTCCTCAAATCCCCTCTAAACCTCCTGCCCCTTACCTTAAATCTATGCCCCTGGTTATTGACACCTCCACTACGGGAAAAAGTTTCTTCCTATCTACCCTATCTACGCCCCTCATAATTTTGTATACCTCAATCAGGTTCCCCCTCAGCCTTCTTTGCTCTAAGGAAAATAACCCTAGCCTATCCAGTCTCTCTTCATACTGAAATGCTTCAGCCCAGGCAACATCCTGGTGAATCTCCTCTGCACCCTCTCCAGTGCAATCACATCCTTCCTATAGTGTGGTGACCAGAACTGTACACAGTACTCCAGCTGTGGCCTAACTAGTATTTTATACAGCTCCATCATAACCTCACTGCTCTTATATTCTATTTCTCGGCTAATAAAGGCAAGTATCCCAAATGCCTTCCTAACCACCTTATCTACCTGTGCTGCTGCCTTCAGTGATCTATGGACACCAAGGTCCCTCTGATCCTCTGTAATTCCTAGGGTCCTACCATCACCTCACACTTCTCAGAATTAAATTCCATTTGCCACTGCTCTGCCGATCTTACCAACCCATCTATATCGTCCTGTTACCTAAGAGTTTCCTCCTCACTATTTACGATACCACCAATTTTCATGTCATCTGCGAACTTATTGATCATACCTCCTATATTCACATCTAAATCATTAATGTACACTACAAACAGCAAGGGTCCCAGCACCGATCCCTGCAGTACACCGCTGGTCACAGGCTTCCACTCGCAAAAACAACCCTTGACCATCACCCTCTGCCTCCTGCCACTAAGCCAATTTTGGATCCAGTTTGCTAAATTGCCCTGGATGCCATGGGCTTTTACCTTCTTGACCAATCTCCCATACAGGACCTTATCAAAAGCCTTAGTGAAGTCCATGTAGACTACATCAACTGCTTTACCCTCATCTACACACCTAGTCACCTCCTCAAAAAATTCAATCAAATTTGTTAGATATGATCTCCCCCTGACAAAGCCATGCTGACTATCCTTGATTAATCCCTGCCTCTCCAAGTGGAGATTAATCATGTCCCTCAGAATTTTTACCAATAATTTCCCTACCACTGATGTTAGACTCACTGGCCTATAATTACCTGGTTTACCCCTGCTACCCTTCTTGAATAATGGTACCACATTCGCTGTCCTCCAGTCCTCTGGCACTTCTCCTGTGGCCAGAGAGGATTTGAAAATTTGTGTCAGAGCCCCTGCTATCTCCTCCCTTGCCTCACATAGCAGCCTAGGATACATCTCATCTGGGCCTGGGGACTTATCCACTTTTAAGCCCACTAAATCCGTAATACTTCCTCCCTTTCAATGCTAATTTGTTCAAGTATATCACAATCCCCCTCCCTGATCTCTACACCTACATTGTCCTTCTCCATAGTGAACACAAATGAAAAGTAATCATTTAAAACCTCACCTACATCCTCCGGCTCCACACACAGATTGCCACTTTGGTCCTTAATGGGCCCTACTCTTTCCCTGGTTATCCTCTTGCCTTTAATATATTTATAAAATGCTTTGGGATTTTCCTTTATCTTGCCCGCTAATGTTTTTTCATGCCCCCTCTTCGCTCTCCTAATTACTTTTTTAAGTATCCACCCCCCCCCCACCCCCCCGCCCACTACACTGTCTATACTCCTCTAGGGCCTCTGCTGTTTTCAGCACTCTGAATCTGCCATAAGCCGCCTTTTTTTTCCTGATCCATTTCTGTATATCCCTTGACATCCAGGGTTCCCTGGACTTGTTGGTCCTACCCTTCACCTTTACAGGAACATGTTGGACCTGAACTCTCACAATTTCCTTTTTGAATGACTCCCACTGGTCTGATGTAGACTTTCCTACAAGTAGCTGCTCCTAGTCCACTTTGGCCAGATCCTGTTTTATCACATTGAAATCGGCCTTCCCCCAATTCAGTGCCTTTATTTCCGGTCCATCTTTGTCCTTTTCCATAACTACCTTAAATCTTACAGAATTATGGTCACTATCCCTGAAATGTTCCCCCACTGATGCTTCTACCACTTGTCCAGCTTCATTCCCTAAAATTAGGTCCAGTACTGCCCCTTCTCTTGTAGAACTTTCTACGTGCTGACTCAAAAAGCTCTCCTGTATGCATTTTAAGAATTCCGCCTCCTTTAAGCCTTTTGCACTAAGACTATCCCAGTTAATATTTTGGGAAGTTGAAATCCCCTACTATTATTACCCTATTATTTTTATACCTCTCTGAGATTTGCCTACATATCTGCTCTTCTATCTCTCCCTGACTGTTTGGAGGCCTGTAGTACACTCCCAGCCAAGTGATTGCCCCCTTTTTGTTTTTAAGTTCTACCCATATGGCCTCATTTGAGGAATCTTCTAAGATATCATCCCTCCTTACTAGAGTAGTTGACTCCTTGATTAACAGTGAAATGACAGCTCCTCTTTTATCCCCTCCCCCGTCATGCCTGAAGATTCTATACCCTGGAATATTTAGCTGCCAGTCCTGCCCTTCCCTAAACCACATCTCTGTGATAGCAATAATATCATATTCCCATGTGTTAATCAACGCCCTCAATTCATCTGCCTTACTTGTAAGATTCCTTGTGTTAAAATAGATGCAATCCAGCCTTGCATTATTCTGCTTGTGCCTTAACAGGTCTATATTTGCTCTGCCTTCTAGACTGACTTAGTTTCTCTTCTATATTTGGCTGTGCATCACCCCCTACTGTACCTCCACTCTGTCTCCCATCCCCCTGCCAAATTAGTTTAAAAGGTAAGAATAATGAGTCTCTCGTTGCCTGTGTCCATCCTCATTTTTTAAATTATAGACGCTACATTAATTTCTTTCTGATTTAATGGCATGTCCCCAGTGCCCTGCGATTCCCTCATGAAGATTGTCAGTGCCTCACAAATCTCCTCCCTGATCTCTGCCAGAATTCTGGGATAAATACTATTTATTGTCACTCAGAAATTCCATGTGAATCTGGAATAGAAAACTTTCAGATAACACAGAAGGAGGCTATTCGGCCCATCGTGCCTGTGCCAGCTCTTTGAACGAGCTGTCCAATTAGTCCCACACCCCTGCTCTTTCCCCACAACCCATTGGGACCGAGGGGCTGAAATCTCTTGTTGCCTTGGTCCTGGTGAATTCTGCACAAAAGAACTCGCAGTGGGAAATCCTCCAATAAAAAAACAAGAAATGCTGGAAATACTCAGCAGGTGTGGCAGCAGTGGGAAATCTTCCTGTCGCTTTCCACTTTTCCTTCATTTCCCATCCCTCACTTAGGTTGGCAGGAGCTTGGAGAGTTTCATTAATTTATAGACAGAACCTCGCACTCTTGGCAACTCCAAATATGTAAAATACTCAACACTCGCCCAATGATCCGAGCCCGTCTCAGCCACGTGATGGGGAGAGCTGAGCTTCATTGAGACATTGACAGGTGAGGGAGTCACTTGCACCTGCTGGACAGACAGACAGAGACATGTAGAGAAAGTATCTGGGACATAGAGAGACAAACCGGCGGAGCCGGGAGAGGCTGCACCGAGAGCCCCGAACACACTCTCGCCAATCCCTGGACTCCCTCCCGGCTGCAGCAACCCAATCCACCCCCACCTCCCCAAAGCACAGCCCGGGGAAAGGCGATGAGCTGCCCGGAGTCAGCAACTCCCTGAGCCACTCGGTAACCGGTAACTTCAAACAGATCCCGACTCATTCTCTGGAACTGTCCGTCTGGGGCGATGGGTGACGGTTCCACTCAGGGCTGGTGGAAATTCACCTTCCTGCGCAAGAGGAAGAACAGCCCCAAGGTTTTGTATGAGATCCCGGTGGACCGGAGCAATACCGACAGCAATGAGTGCGGGGAGAGGGAGAGCAGAGCGGACTCGAAGCTGGAAGCCAGACTGGAGAAAATCGTGGACAAAAGCACCAAAGGCAGACACGTGAGAGTGTCCAACTCCGGTAGGTTCAAGGAGAAGAAGAAAGTGAGGTCGAGTTTGTCAGAAAACCCCGGCTTCTTTAACGATTCGGAGAACGGAGGCGGACCCGAGCCGTGAACCTCATCCGCACCCCGTCTCCATCCGAAACAAACCCTGTCCGGGACGATTCTCAATGAGAGGATTCTCACCGAGCACCTAAAATCCACTTCAAGGGATAACACAGCAACCCCACTTAGTTAATTCTGCTACCCGCTTCAAGGGTTAATTCCTGCAATCTATTTAAAGGGTTAACCAGCAATCCGTTTAAAGGATTCATACATGCAAACTGTTTATAGTGTTAATTCCACCCCACCCCACCTCACCCCACCCCACCCAACTGAAATGTGAACCTCTGGAATCCACTTAAATTCAGAAGTAACAGACTTTCAGCAGTTTTTTTTCTAAAGAGACGAGATGATCTTTTTTCTTAAGTTTTGCTGTACAATTATTTGACTGCAGAAAGTCCTGGGTTTCCCAATGTGATCGGTGTCTGGGGAATGAATATTCCACGCCTGTTTTCTGGAGGAACTAAAAGTGAAGGATTGTTGGAGAGGAGTGGGAGCTGGGGACGGAGCGGAGGATATTCAAACTCACTGATGTGAATATGCTGCATCCATCTCGACTGAACTTTTCAACCAAACATTGTGTGTGTATAAATCACAAGGATTAAGGCAAACTGGTGAATCACCACAAAGAAGGAACTAGACGATGTTTTAAGTTTTAAAAAAAGTTGAATTGTGTTGAGTGCATTATGTTTAGTCAACAATGAATGTTAGAAAAAATATTGGGTCACAGGGTTTTGGCTGTGCACCGACCGAGTGTACAGTGGAATTAAGCGCTCTGGTCATGGGAAATACAGATTAGCACAGTGTGGTTCTAAAGGTCTCTTAATTAAGGTCATGTGGTCATGTAATTAAAATTGGAATTTGACTATGTCTTGGTGTCAGATTTTGTTGATAATGCTCCTATGAAGCGCCTTGGGACTTTAAAGGTGCTATATAAATGCAAGTTGTTATACAGTCATCATAAACCGGTGCAAATAATGCAAAAGCAAAATACCACAGATGCTGGAAATCTGAACTAAAAACAAAGTGCTGGAAGTACTCGGCAGGTCTGGGAGCATCTGTGGAGAGAGAAGCAGAGTTAATGTTTCAGGTCAGTGACCCTTACATCATCGACCTGAAACATTAACTCTGTTTCTCTCTCCACAGACGCTGCCAGACCTGCTGAGTATTTCCAGCACTTTCTGTTTTTATATGATAAAATGGTTATAGAGATCCTGCAAAAACTTAATTCAGTCGAACTCTGACCAGCTATGGGTGCTGTGTGAGAGAGAGAGAGAGGGAAATCATCTTTTGCAGGAAGTTTCATGTGGTTTAATGGTGTAAAGCTAGCTTTTAGTAATGTTTAAAAATGTTATGGAATCATTCCCAGAGTTGAGTAGAAAGATGTCGAGATTGGGCAGATTATCAGGGTACAACATAGGAAGCCCAACATCCGACCTGGTTTTAAAGAAAGCAGGACATCTTCCCAGATATGTTATCAAGACTGGGAGTGTGTCCCAATATTCATCTTTAAGTAAATGTGTGTAGGGCACTAGGAAATTCAGGACAGTAGTCACTGCATAGAGTCGGAATGGCAAGTACATTCCCCATTTTGAAGGCAGAAGGATTACTGGCCTCTTCAGCTTCATGCTTTGAGTAGTTCAGGCCACAAGTCCCTTTATTCCATTTCGCCCCTGGTGTTGTACTGTGAAGCTGAGGTGCTGTCAGAGGGAAAAGACAGTGCCTCTGTTTTATCCCTTGTCCCCAAGATGCTGTGTAGTTTGGACCAGTGTTGTTTAATAAGTTAGCCAGATGTGGCTAATTGGGAATCCAGATGTGGCTAATTGCATTTCTGGTTAGTACGTTAAAAATGAGTAATAGACACCGTCTCTTTGAAATAGTGCCATGGGATCTTTTAGATCCATTTGAGAGGGCGTTTAACGGTTTATGGGTTTATGGGTTTAAGGTCCCATCTGAGAGAAGACACATCAAACAGTGCAGCACTCCCTCAGTATTGCAGTAAAGTATCAGCCTATTTTATGTGCTTAAGTCTGTGGAGCCAGACTTGAACCCACAACCTTCTGACTCAGTTAAGTAAATATCCATGTGAATTACATTTATTTGTATTGTATATAAGGCGTTTCTACTCCAAATATTGCAAGCAGCTAACACGGTGTCACTGTAACCACACCTGTGTCTACTCAGCAGGTTCTGTTGGGCAACACTGGGTTAGAAGTTAAGCACTTGCATTAATGGCTTATCTGAGGTATCTCCATGGTAATTTATAACATTTCTATCTGTGTGGTGATTGTATGATTTCGGAGAAATGCTTCATAGTTTGCAGAAATAAGTGATATCCGATCCATATGAAAAATTGAGAAGTCATTCATTTTATAAATTAAAACAAAAAATCATAAATGCAGGTTTCAGTTTGAAACTTGGCCTTGAATAAAGGCTCAACATCCAAATCCTAAACATTAAATCAAACGGTTCCACTGTCCCTCACAGACTTGCAGTTTAACGTATCTCTGCTGCTGCCTGAGAATAAAAGCCAGCCGAGCGATCTGACAGCAGATTGAGTAATGGATAGTATCATTGTTCGGGAAAATATTGGCGTCCTCATACCCAGGCTTCATGTGGGGTTCCTCATAAGGTAAACTGTGCTAATGGGCTCGGCTTTGATCCCCATTACTTCACTGTTACTGGGTCAAAATCCTGGCTCTCCCTCCCTAACAGCATTGTGAGTGTACCTACATCACATGAACTACAGCGATTCAAAAAGATGGTTCATCACCACCACCTTCTCAAGGGCAATTAGGGAAGGGCAATAAATGCTGGCATAGCCAATGACATCTCAAGAATTTTTTAAAATGCTCAGAGATGGGAGATGATGAAATACAACAGGTACTTTTTAAGGGACCCAGAACAATTATCTGTTGACACAGAAGTTTGTCGATTCAAACTTCAAGATTAACTGTACTGCTTGATTATTTTTCAGGAAAGTTAGGAAAGGTTCAAAGTAGGGGATCAGCAGGTGGAAGGTGTGGGAGTGTCCATTATCTGATTATTCTATCATAGTCTCCATTTCTTATTTTGATGCCCATCAACAATCAGATAATTTGCACTTAAAGCAGATTAAAAATACAATAAACCTGTAAATGTAAATTTGAATTGCTCCACCATTGACAACTGTGCCTACAGTTGCCTAGATCCTAATTTCAGGAATTCCCTCCCCAAATCTTGACATCTCCCTCCTCCTTTAAGATGCTCTTTAAAACCTACCTCTTTGACCAAGTTTTTGGTTACTTGTCCTAATATCTTTTCACGTGACTCAGTGTCATAGTTTGTTAATCTCTCCTTTGATATGACTTGGGATATTTTACTAAATTAAAGGTACTATATAAATGCAATCTGTTGTTTTGTTTGAAAAGTATTTCAACGGAGTGAGATCTAATCATTTGTATAGCATTAATATGTTAAATTCACTCTTGCTTTGATGGATGTTAAGTGACATCTCCCACCATTCTGTGAAAGCATTTTATCATGGAAAAATGACAATCAGGGGAGAGAGAAATGGAGACAGAAATAATTTTAAAAGTAAGACAAGTAGACAGTGGGTTACAGAAAGAGAATATCCTTTCTAAAATTTTGTGTGAGCAGTGCTACAGGAATTCATTTGAGCTGTTTCATTACTGTAATGTTATTGCTTGTTTCAGTGTCATGCAAAAATACAAATTAGGAGCAGGAGGAGGCCACTCGGCCCCTCGCGACTTCTCCACCATTCAACAAGATCATGACTCATCTGATTGTAACCTCAACTCCACATTCCCACCCACCCCCGATAACCTTTCACCCCCTTGCTTATCAAGAATCTATCTACCTCTGCCTTAAAAATATTCAAAGACTCTTTGTTTCCACTGCCTTTTGAGGAAGAGAATTCCAAAGACTCATGATCCTCAGAGAGAAAAAGTTTCTCCTCATCTCTGTCTTAAATTGGCGACCCCTTATTTTTAAACAGTGACCCCTAGTTCTAGATTCTCCCACAAGGGGAAACATCCTTTCCACATCCACCCTGTCAAGACCCCTCAGGATCTTATATGTTTCAATCAAGTTGCCTCTTACTCTTCTAAACTCCAGCAGATAAAAGCCTAGCCTGTCCAATCTTTCCTCATAAGATAACCCGTCCATTCCAGGTATTAGTCTAGTAAACCATCTCTGAACTGCTTCCAATGCATTTACATCCTTCCTTAAATAAGGAGACCAATACTGTACACAGTACTCCAGATGTGGTCCCACCAATGCCCTCTATAACCAAAGCATAACCTCCCTACTTTTGTATTCAATTCCCCTCACAGTAAATAACATTCTATTCACTTTCCTAATTATGTGCTGTACCTGCATATTAACCTTTTGCGATTCATGCACGAGGACACCCAGATGCCTCCGCATCTCAGACCTCTACAATCTCTCACCATTTAGATAATATGCTTTATATTCTTCCTGCCAAAATGGAAATTTCACATTGTCCCACATTATACTCCATTTGCCAGATCTTTGCCTACTCACTTAACCTATCTATATCCCTTTGTAGCCACCTTATGTTCTCTTTACAACTTATTTTCCTATCTATCTTTGTGTCATGAGCAAATTTAGCAACCATACTTCATTTAAGTCATTTATATAAATTGTAAAATGTTGAGGCCCCAGCACTGATCCCTGTGGCACACCACTTATTACATCTTGCCAAGCAGAAAATGACCCATTTATGCCTGCTCTGATTCCTGCTAGCTAGCCAATCTTCTATTCATGCCAATATGTTACCCCCTACGTGATGAGCTTTTATTTTCTGCCATAACCTTTGATATGGCACCTTATCAAATGCCTTATGGAAATCGAAGTACAATACATCCACTGGTTCCCCTTTATCCACAGCACATGTAACTCCCTCAAAGAACTCCAATAAATTGGTTAAACATGATTTCCCTTTCACAAAACCATGTTGACTCTGCCTGATTACCTTAAATTTTTTAAGTGGCCTGCTATAACGTCTTTAATAATAGCTCCTAACATTTTCCCTAAGACAAACTGACCTATAGTTCCCTGCTTTCTGTCTCCCTCCCATTTTGAATAAAGGAGTTACTTCGGCTATTTTCCAACCTAATGGAACCTTCCCCAAATCAAGGGAATTTTGTAAAATTAAAACCAACACATCAACTATCTCACTAGCCACTTCTTATAACACCCTAGGATGAAATCCATCAGGAACTGGGCACTTGTCAGTCCTCAGCTCCAACAATTTACTCAATAAGTCACAGACAAGGGGCTGAAAACAAACAAAGGGCGTCAGTCCAGGGGAGAAACGGAGCTTCCTCCCACATCAGATGGCAATTTTAGGGTGAAGAATTTAGCCTCTGTAATCCTTAACCTTCATTTTTGCACCAGAAAGAAAGGTAGCATTAAAGCATGTTATTGTGTCCCAGCCAGTTTGTGAATGAAATGCTCCAGATGCTGTTTTGAATCTTGTTTATTCCTTTCCTTTCCCTTCGCCATGTGTCAACTCCCAACTAAGTAATTGGTACTAAGCCTCTAGTGTTGACACTTGATCGCTTAGTCAGCGAGTCCCCATTAGCCCCTGCCCCAAATTTGTTCACTTTTCCCCCCAGAAAATCCAATTGCAAGGTTAGTGTTTCACCCAAATCATTGTGCTATAAAAATTTAAACCTTGTTATGTGAGCTTCTTAATACTCCTGGGAGTAACCCTAGATGGGTAGATAGGAGGGTAAATTGATACAAGCCATTTACATCATTGTGCAAGCCGAAGATGTATGAATAGAGCTTAATACCTCCATCTCTCATCAGGAATAGGTCATCCGAGACCTCTGTAACACAGACACAGGCTTTAACTCACTGAGCTTTGCTGGTGCATTCCTCAAACATTTCATCTCAACCTGGCAGAAGGAATTGTTCAGCTGCTCATGAAACTCCTATGAGGTATTAATTGTTCTGTTAACCAACTGGAGCCTTTGACTGATGTTATGGATTAACTTCTTGGTTGGACATATATCAGCATTCCTTCATTGTCACTAGGTCACTGCCCCCTCCAAATCACACAACGTCCTGACTTGGAAATGTATCACTGTTCCTTCATTGTCACTAGGTCAAAATCCTGCAACTTCCCCCCCCCCCCCCTAACAGCATTGTGGGGGACACCTTCACCATATGGACTGCAGTGGTTCAAGTAGGTGGCTCACCACCACCTTCTCAAATGCAATTAGGGATGGGCAATAAATGCTGGCATTACCAGCAGTGCCAACAACTAGAGAATGAATTTTTAAAAAGGCACCTAAGGCCCAAGGGTTTCACATTTCTTTTTACAGTGGAATTTTTGGGGGTTATGTTTCCCATTTTGTTTGTTTGGGCCCGACACCTCTGGAGATGATTAGGCAGGAGCACAGATTCATGGCACTACCACTGACACAGCACCCCCGTCCCCTCTACATACCCCCATACTGAGTGGAGCATAATTTGAAACCATGTCCATTTCTGTATGGTGGCCTTTTAAGTCTTAGCACCAAATGTGCTCCAATCAAAATGAAAAGGGCCCATTTGATGTAGAGAGCCCATTAGATGATCTAAACTCTCATAGTCCTCTGAAGAAAGAAAAACAAAGAACTTGCATTTCTGTAGCGCCTTTCATGACCTCAGGATGTCCCAAAGTGCTTTACAGCCTATGAAGTACTTTTGAAGTGCAGTCATTGTTGAAATGTAGGAAATGCAGCAGCCAATTTTTGTGCACAGGAAGCTCCCACAAACATCAATGAGGCAATTACTAGATAATTTGTGTTTTAGGTTTTGGTTGAGGGATAAATATTAGCCAGGACACTGGGAAGAATTTCCCTGCTCTTTTTGAAAACAATGCCATGGGATCTTTTATATCTACCTGAGAGTTGCCAGGGCCTTGTTTCAACATCTCACCCCAAAGACACCACCTCCGACAGTGCAGCATTCCCTCAGTACTGCAGTGTCAGACTGGATTATGGGTTCAAATCCTACTCCAGAGTAAACCCCATGACCTTCTGGCTCAGAGGTGAGAATGCTACCCACAGAGCCATGGCTGACACCATGAGACTGATGATATTCAGACTGACATTGGTGGAACCTGAGCTGTTGGGCAGTCAACATGGAACCACTAAAGCTACAATCGCAGAGAAAACCATGAGGACCAGAACCCTTGGCAAAGACCTAAGCTGCTACCCCATTGTATTAACCCCAGCTCAGTGACTGAATTTATTTTCCAACCTGCTTAATTTCCCCCTTTTGCATCTTTCTCTGAAAACCCATTAATAAGTTACAGCAGAATTAAATATATATTCCATTCACATTTGATTGAGGCAGAGAACAGGGAGAATGTCTTTTTAACATTGAGTGAGAACGTAAAAGGGGCGATGCTGATTTCCATTTTCCACTGAAGTGAATCAGGAGAAATGGATGAACGGGTGGCTGATCTAATATCACCTGTTTTATACATCTCGAAATTCAAAGTGACCACCACAGGAGTATTGTAGAAAAAGTATTTGTCCTCGGGTTTTATTACAAGTTGGAACATTAATCTTCATGACTGTTGTCAGAATAGCTGTGGAGATCAGGACCCTGATGGCTTCAAAAAAAATTGCGTCAAACACATTCAGGCACAGTCCTCCACCTGTAGTTTCATTAACCCTTAAGTGTCCCGGGCACCTTACATTTCAGAGACCCGCACCTCCCCATTCTGCGATCCTTTGTTTTATAACAACTAGCCAGAATAAGTCAGGATATCTAAAGGTGAGTGGGTGCGTTGGCAGAAAATTATAAATCACTTTTATTATCCCAACAAACCTAAATATTCAATACACATATATTTATATTCAGAAATCATGACGGACTCCCCAGTAACTGGAGGTAAAAGACACCAGGTTAGATTTTCCCTGCAATCTCAAATGGGAATCAGAAGCCCGCACTGTGTGGGAAACAGTCACTCATTGTGATTTTCCCCGGAGCGGTCAGTTAATGGCCAGAGGATGGGCTCATCGTCCAATTAAGGATGGCTCTCAAAGCTGGAGGGCCAATCAGAGGCCTTCTAGCTTGACTACAGGAGCAGGAGGCCAGGGAGCTATGTGAGGGAGAAGGCCTAAAAAAACAGAATGTGCTGATCCTCAGTTCTGATGAAAGGTCACAGAATTGAAACGTTAACTCTGTTTCTCTCTCCACAGATGCTGCCAGACCTGCTGAATATTTCCAGCACGTTCTGTTTTTATATCAGATTTCCAGCATCCACAGTATTTTGCTTTTATACGAGAGAGAGGGCACTTCAAAATGGAGGTGTCCACTCTCCAACCTTTTTAAATTTCAAACAAAAAATGGCCTTTGCAGTTGGGCCACTACTGTGAGGCTGGGGGTGGTGTGGGGTGGGGTGGGGGGGGGGCGGGGAACCCCTTGACAGAACAGCCTGTGGCTGCTGCTGCACCCGGGCAGGCAGGGAGGGACTGTAGGCTGCCTGGGGAGCTGGCTGTCTGGTTTGGCACTGGAAGGCTGCCTCCAGGCAGTTAAACGGCCCCTTGCCACCTGTGGGAACCCAGAGGCCAACTGGAAAATCCCAGGCAGCCTCCTTCAGTTAGTTTAAAGTGGCCCTTAATGAGCCAGGTCAGCTACCCACTGTGAGCGGGCGGGTTCCCTGCCACACACTACCCCCTCCCCCATCCCACCTCAGGGAAAATGGCCCGGGGTGGGATGGAGCTGGGGGATTAGCACAAAGGACAGTGGCACTATTTTTCGCGCTCACCCATCTCTATTCTCGGCCCCAACAGAGCCTAAAACTCAGGCCCTGAAATCAGTGCCCGAATTCTACGCCTCCCGCAGGAGTGGGCTGGAGGCGGGGGGTGGGGCATAAAATTCAGCAGGAGATGGGGGGGTGCCGTTCCCATCGCCTTCCTGCCCCGCTGCAATTTTACGAGCCGCGGCAGCAGCTAGAAACAGCTTGCCCGCCCCAGGTTAATTAAGGCCCATAAGTGACCAGTTAACTGCCACCGAAGGACCTCCTACTGTCACCGCTGGTATATTACCAGTGGCGAGCGGGCGGGCAGCTCAGTAAAACCTGGCAGCCTCTTTGTGGGTTTGAGGGTGCCCTCCTGATTGGGCAGCCTGAGCCCCACAGAGGGCCACCCCATGGCATTGCATACCCCAACAAGGTTAGTTAACAACAAGGTTAGTTAACCTCCCTTGCCTCGCAAGGGCCTGGCCAATTGTCCCTGGCAAGGCCCTACATTCTTACCTTCATTCCGGGGCCAGCGTCCCTGTTGCTCATCTCGCTGGGACTGAGAGCTGTCAGCCCACTGATTGGCCCACAGCTCTTAGAGACAGGACCTCCTGCCTCAGGGGGTCGGAAGGCCCGCCCAAGGCCAATTAAGGGCCTGGGCCACGAAAGATCATAGTGTGGCTTCCAGGCTCGGCGGAGACGGGCTTACCACCAAATTTTTGGCTGGTGAGGGGGCTTCCAGCCCAATGTAAAATTCTGGCCCAGGTTTTTACAGAGGTTTCCTGGACCCTGCCCACAAATGCAGGAAACTGGGAGGAAAGGTGCAACTAGCAAGTTCCGCAAAAGTTACAGTGGGAGATTGAGAAAATGTTTTAGAAACTCTACCTCACAGTCTGTCTGTGGTAGGGAATGGGAAAGCTCAGAATTAATCCACCAACTGTGCTCAGTCAGGTAATCTTTTTCACTCCCGGGTATCTATATAAATCCCTGGATTAAATGCCAGCCTGTAACTCACTCCTGGAGTATCTGTTATTCCATATATAAACCCCCTGAACCCCTCGATTAGATTCCAGCCTGTAACTCACTCCCGGGTATCTGTTATTCTATATATAAACACCCTTGAACCCCTCGATTAGATTCCAGTCTGTAACTCACTCCCGGGTATCTGTTATTCTATATATAAACCCCCCGAACCCCTCGATTAGATTCCAGTCTGTAACTCACTCCCGGGTCTCTGTTATTCTGTATATAAACCACCCGAACCCCTCGATTAGATTCCAGCCTGTAACTCACTCCCGGGTACCTGTTATTCTATATATAAACACCCTTGAACCCCTCAATTAGATTGCAGCCTGTAACTCACTCCCGGGTACCTGCTATTCTATATATAAACCCCCTGAACCCCTCGATTAGATTGCAGCCTGTAACTCACTCCCGGGTATCTGTTACTGGTTAGTGGGAATATCACAGGTTGCTGTGTAATGGCCATCCTTCTTCAACCTGCAGTCTCTATAGAGATTCACCAAATACTCTTCATCTTCTTCTTTGGCCTCCTTGTCTCGAAAGACAATGGGTAAGCGCCTGGAGGTGGTCAGTGGTTTGTGAAGCAGCGCCTGGAGTGGCTATAAAGGCCAATTCTAGAGTGACAGACTCTTCCACAGGCGCTGCAGATAAAATTGGTTGTCGGGGCTGTTACGCAGTTCACCTAGAGACTAATGAAATGTATGGAAACATATCAAGCTCTATGCAAAAATAAAAGGTTTCTGTGTTCAACCATTAACATGAATCCTATGTAAACAGGACAGGAGAGTCTAAGTCAACATCACAGTAATATGCTGCACTCTCATTAATGAGCAATGTTTTGCCTCTGCTTCTAATGTTACTGCATTGAATCCTTCTGGTTCTCACCTCACACCTAAAAAGGGAGGCGCTGGACAGTAAGTCACAGACTGATGGGGATGCTCAGTCCTTCATGTAGTTTCACAGTGAGGCAGACCTCTTAACAACAGCAGACTGGGTAAAGTCTGCACCTGGTTCGATGGATTTGTATACCATGCAAACTGGTCACCATGATAGCACAGTCGTAGGATTCAGTCAAACTGCATGTGGGCAAGGCCTCTGTAAAAATACATTTAGAATAACTTGAAGGCTGGTATCTGTATATTTAGGACAAGACACGGGCTGGGAACTATATAGAAAAACCAAAAGGCTGGAGTCTCTATATGTGACAACACATGACTGGAATATATATGTGTGTGATAACAGGTGGGCTGTTTCTGTATATATCAGATTGTAATGAGTTCTTTTATGTTGTCTGATGCAACATAAATGAGGTGCGTGGAGTCCAGTAGGTTGAAGATCTCAAACAAGTTTATTTACAGTTAGACTATTATATACAGTACAGAGCTAACTATTCACAGAACCTTACTCTGGGTGTTATAGTTGCCGAGCGACTGCTTATTAGCATACTAAGATCTTAAATTGTGGCGAGTCGAAGAGACTTAGTAGTTGGCAGGAAAAAAGACAGAGGCGCAAGGGGAGAGCCAACTGTGCAACAGCCCCAACAAACAAATTTCTCTGCAGCACCTGTGGAAGAGCCTGTCACTCCAGAATTGGCCTTTATAGCCACTCCAGGCGCTGCTTCACAAACCACTGACCACCTCCAGGCGCGTATCCATTGTCTCTCGAGATAAGGAGGCCCAAAAGAAGATCTTAAAGGGACATCACTCTTAAAGGCAATCATACAACATCTCCCTTCTTTCCAAAGATAAGCCTTGTATGCTAAAAGTAAAAACACATAACATTAAATAACATCAAAATTAGTTACACGGAATATAGATTATAAAATTTACAAGTTTAGAGGCTCAAAAGTCCATATATTGTCTCAGTGGTTTGACAACTCTTGCTCGGGGAGTTTGCGTCTCATCTGTTGCTGTTCTTTCTGAAGTTTCTCCCTCTCTGCATTCAGTTCTGTTGCTCTGCCTTCAACCTGCTAACATATTCTGTTACTTTTCTCAAGATGACCACCTTTGAGGCTTTGTCATTCTTGGAAAGTTCCGGCACCTCATCTCAAACAGCCAATAGACAATGCTTCAACTCATTCCTCTTCTGCCTCTCCTAGACATTGTGTGTCCTTTGCCTCTCCTCAGCCTCTGCATCTGAAGGCTTGAGTCTCAAGGTCAAGGACTTGTTGGGGGAAGAGAACTTGGCCTCATGGCGGTACCTGTCCATTCTGGCTCGTTGTGATGCCGGCAGTTCTCTGGATAGCAGAAGTGAAGGTGCGGTATAGTTGTGCTGTTGCTGAGTTTCCAGACAGCACCATTTGATGCTGGCCAGAGTCTGCAACCGGGTTCCGGTCCTTGGAGATTTCCCTTTGGCAATGCTCTCATGAATAGTTATGATGTTGAGGTCCTTACATGCACAGATCTTGAAATGCAGGGCAATTTCACCGTGTGTGGGACAGACCGCACTTACCACACAGTGTGCTTACTCTTTTTGACCTGGTTATGGTGTCAATACTGTTGGCTGCACCTAGTGCTTGCAGGTGCTGTTGTCCAGCTACAATGGCTTCATATTTCCTGCTATCTTCCAGCAGTGCATCAATGCTGTGACCTTTCCTTTTGCCCAAGAGGTCTTTCTGAAACACTTCAATGGGTATCAATACAATCACTAGCTCCACTATTTGGTCCAACAGCTCAGTTTCTGAGAAGTCACATTCATTAACCTTACTACGGTATGTATTGACGAGCTGGTGTATTGATTCCTGTGGCTGTTGCCTGTAAGGACATCAATTCCAGGTGGTGAATTCTAAAATTCACACTTATTCAGAGCTGAGCTTCTAGCACTTTCCATATCTTTGTGGATCTTTCTGGTCCTCGTCAGATAGTCCAGAGGTGTTGATTCTGTGAAATCCCTCATTTCCAACTGCTATTATTATTTTTACAGCCTGTTTTACTAGTTCTACAATTATTTGGTCTGTGAAGAATAACTGCATTCTTTGTTTCAACAGTCAGAACTCGGATAGAATATCTAAGGCTGTTCATGCTGGGAAATTTGGTATCCATATTTCTGTTGTTGTTTTGCTTTAAAATTTGCTTTAAGACTTGTTCTATGACTCTGCATGGTTTCCCCTTTAAGAGACTCTTTGTTATTTATACTAGCTGCTTTGATTGATCGGAGCAGGTGTTTGCTCGTGCTGTGTGTTTATCTTGCTTCCAGCACTTAAGCGTGGTCTGTTTACACAGCTGTCCAATAGGCAGTTCAATGTTATTTTTTGCTACAGTGTGTTTATGTTTTTCACCTTCTAGAGGTTTTATGAGTTTTTTTTTACTGTGGCTGGGTGAATGGAAGCTCTTATTCAGGCTCCAGTGGTTTTAATGGGTTATTTAAAAACTGTGGCTGAGTGGAAGACGTTCTGCAGAGATCAGGCTCTCCCGCGCGCTTTTTTTTGTATTTGAAAAAACCCCAATCTTTTGGAGGAATTCAAAGCTTTCTTTTTAAGCAGTGTCTATTTATTTATTTAGAGATACAGCACTGAAACAGGCCCTTCGCCCCACCGAGTCTGTGCCGACCAACAACCACCCATTTATACTAATCCTACATTAACCCCATATTCTCTACCACATCCCACCATTCTCCTACCACCTACCTACACTAGGGGCAATTTACAATGGCCAATTTACCTATCAACCTGCGAGTCTTTGGCTGTGGGAGAAAATCGGAGCACCCGGCGGAAACCCACGCAGACACAGGGAGAACTTGCAAACTCCGCACAGACAGTACCCAGAATTGAACCCGGGTCAATGGAGCTGTGAGGCTGCGGTGCTAACCACTGCACCACTGTGCCGCCCTCGACTGTTGGCGCAATGACTCATTTGATTTCTTTGCAGCCTGTTGTTCTGAGCTCTGTCTGCTACAACTGGAGGTAAGTCCCATTTTTCTTTAGTGTTTGAGCCAATATTTTCTTTTCTCTCCATTGGTTGTAGGGAAGTCTTTTCAAAGCTGTTTTACCTGTGGCCTTCAACTTAGACTTTTTTTCTCACCACAACTGCCACCATGTAATGAGATCTTTTACATTGTCTGATGCAACATAAACGAGATGCATGGAGTCCAGTTGGTTGAAGATCTCAAACAGGTTTATTTATAGCTAGACTATTATAAACAGTACAGAACTAACTATTTACAAAACCTTACTCTGGGTGTTACCAAGTTGCCAAGTGACTCTGGCTCTGAGTCACATGACTGCACCCTGGTACTTAGCTCATTAGCATACGAATGAGACATCACTTAAAGGGACATCACTCTTAAAGGCAAACATACAACACAGATAATAACAACTACTTGCATTTATATAGCGCCTTTAACATAGTAAAACATCCAAATTGCATCACAGGAGCATTATCAAACAAAATTTGACATTGAACCACATGAGGTATTCAGACAGGTGATCAGAAGCTTGGTCAAAGAGGTAGGTTTTAAGGAGCATCTTAAAGGAGAAGAGAGAGGTAGACAGGTAGAGAGGTTTAGAGAGGGAATTCCAGAGTTTAGGGCCCAGGCAGCAGAAGGCACGATCACTGTTAGTGGAGCAATTAAAATTGGGGATGTTGAAGAGGCCAGAATTGGAGGAGTGCTGAGATCTCTGAGGGCTGTGGGGCTGGAGGAGATTACAGAGATAGGGAGGGAAGCAAGGGCCATGGGGAGATTTGAAAACAAGAATGAGAATTTTAAAATAAAGGAGTTGTTGGACTGGAGGCCAATGTAGCTCAGTGAGCACAGGGATGATGGGTGAGCGGGGCTTGAAATGAGTTAGGATACGGCTAGCTGGGTTTTGGATGAGCAAATAAGAGGTATCTGTTTCTTTACTGATGTTGATTGAGGGATAAATACTGGCCAGACATCGAGAAGCACTCACCTACATTTCTTTAAAATAGTACCAGCCACCTGAGAGGGCAGATGGAGCTCAACCTCTCATCCAAAAGATGGCACCTCCAACAGAGCAGCACTCCCTCAGAATGGCACTGAAGCATCAGCCTATATTTTGTGCTCAAATCTCTTAAGTGGGGCTTGAACCCACAATCATTTAATTAAGAGGTAAGAGCACTACCCACTGAGCCATGCTGACACAGAAGGAAGGATTTCTCCAGCCAAGTGGAGGCTGATTCTGGTGCATGCAGGGTGGCAGATCCCCTGAAATTGACATTGAGTTGGTATCCTGTCGACATCCTGACCTTTTCCGGTTTTCCCCAGTTTGGGTTCCAAGTCCAGTGGGGAAAACCGTCGGGCCTGGTGAAAAAGCAATTGAGCCAATTAAAAAGGCAATTAAGAGCCTTTTGAACCATGGAATCCTTCTTTCCTTTCAGCAGACAGCTTCCACACCATGTCTGCACCTTGCCAGCGTCACTGAGGCACGTGCACAGCGAAAAGAGCTTCTTCAGTGAAACTGACAAGCTGGGAGGCTTTGATCAGTTGCACTTAAGAGCTCCAGCTATGGCCAGGTGAGAAACTTCTCAAAGCACTCCTTCTCTGAGAGAGTGCAGTCACTGCTTGACACTTGATTTGCAGCTTCTTAGAAGGCACTTCACTTGTCCAGCATTTTACTCACCTTCAGCTGCACCTCCCAGCTTCCAGCCTTCACCACAGCATTGGAGCAGCTTCTGCAGCTTGTTATGACCTTATTGAGGACGGTAACGTTAAAACATGAGAAATGAACTCCCCAGAGCAATTTAAAGAATTACACGACAAGATTGCACGTTTTAGGAATTTTATTAAACTAAAAATCCCCATTATTTAAATAGCACCTTATAAGTAACTGATACCCCAAATTACAGAGAAAGGTATTTTCTTCACTTATTAAAACACTTGAAAACCTCACACCACACTTATACGTTACACATCATCCTTGTTGGTGAAATCCTTATAGCTAAAAGTCCCAAACTCCTCCCAGTTGCAATGGGTTGGATCTCCCAGACCTTTCTCAAAGTCATTGTCCTCTTTGCTCACTTCTTCCCCGCACTTTTGAGCTGGACTTCCATGAATAAGGGATCTCTGGTGATCCTCTTGGTCTTTTACTTCTCTGCAAGTCTCAACTTTCAAAACAGGTTCACGTCTTTGCAGCCTTTTGCTGTATCAGTCTTCTGAGAGCAAGTGTTCCCTCTCTCTCTCTCTCTCTCTCTCTCTCTCTCCCTTGAGGCTGCCACCGCTGGTCTTCTTCTGGTCTTCCTTACAGCCTTCCTGCCTTCTGAAAATCTGTTGAATTTATCTGGAATCAAAAGTCAATAGCCAGTGTCTTTTCCAATATGCAAAGTCCACAAGTCTGGCTGCAGCAGAACCATCCAAGCATTCCATTGTTTCCAAGTGTTAGCAACTGCAATTCGTATTTACATTTTCAGAACCACCGACTCCTTGTTTGCGATCTGAAAGTCTGGGGAGGGTAAAACCCCTTGTTCTTCAGGTGTTATACCCCTGCAGTCTCTGCTTTTCAAAAAGATCTTTGAGCTGGGATCTCTGGGGTCCTGGTAACCAAGATTTCTGTCTTGTCTTTAAGCAGAGTTGATGTGAGGTCACCTGACTTCTCTGACTCCGTCTTAAACTACATTAACAATCACAGTTTTTAAAAACAAAGTCCAGGGTTCATAACAAGCTCCACATTTCACCTTTGCTGAGGGGCAAGAGCAGGAGCCACATCACTGCCATCTGCTCTAGCAGGAGCAGCAGTAGCAACACCTGCCTTCTCCTCAACCACATGCCCCTCCACTGAGCAGATGGGCTGGAAGGAGACGAGACCCCTAACACGGTCTACAGGCAGAGGATCAGCACTCTCGACATGTCTGAGAGGAGGTGCAGACTGTCATGGCAGGTCCCTGCTGACGTCTGCAGCCTCCTGGAACAAGATCACCTTCCAGTGTAGCAAGTGGGCACACCTTGCCTGTCACTGGAGGGCCTCTTCCGGCCGCACTCCACAAGCCCACCCCCCATCCCCGATCACTGCCACTCACCAAGTTGTGTGCTCTCTTCTCCAAGGAGAGAAAGCAGAGAGGTTTGAGTGTTCATAATGGCTTGTGCGCAGAGGCGAGAACAACACCATTCGTGGAGGGTGACTGTGAGACATAGGTGAGAGAGGGCAATAGGCTAAGAGTGAGGGTGACTTTTGGCCATTCGGATGGGGATGTGAGGAATGAGTGGAGCTGCAAGATGTGTTGACCTGAGGAGTGCTGTGCAGGAGGATGCTGGGCATGTCAGAGTGTGGGGCTTGGCACCTGAAATTGTTATGCCTCTTGCCTAAACTGCCCTCCTGAGGTTCTGGTTTCTTGGTGCACTTAGAGGTTGTAGGGAGCACACTTCTGCTGCTGACTTCTTCGGCCACGTCCATCCATGCCTGCTCATTTGGAGAGGCTGTCCTCTTCCTCCTATGCTCGAGAGAACTCACCTCACTGCAGCCCTTCAGATCCCACTGTAGGACCTCCAGGTAAGAGTGAAAGACCTGATTGGGGAGGGGGGGGGGCAACTTTCCCAGGTGTCCTCTCCATTCCTGTGGTTGCTGCAGCCTCAGGAATCTAACTATTGATGAGCCCTTGTAACCCACGCCGTGGTCCCTTTAATTAGAAATCCTTCCTTTGAATGGACGCAACATTCCACCTGCCCTCCCTAATTGGTCGGGGGTGTGGGGCGGGGTGGGGTGGAGGTGTGCCTGGAGGCAGGATGCTAATGACGTTGCTCTGGGAAAGAGGCTTGGCTAAGCCCGCCCATTAGGAAACCGTGTGCTTGACCCAAAAATGGTCCTCCCATTAAGGGGACAAGATTCCACCCAGAGACCACATGGTGTAGTTGAGGCAAATGGCATCAATGCATTTAAAGGGAAAATTGACACACAAGGGGAAAGGAATAGAAGGATACGCTGATGGGATGTGATGGAATCGGGTGGGAGGAGGCTCAAGCGGAGCAGAAACACCAGCATATATGCGGCTGACTGGCTGTTTCTTTGCTGTACATTCTATGTAATTCTGTATAGACTGTTTGTTACTAATAGAGGCTGAAGCCATTTCATAGAAATCATAGAATTGTTACAGCACAGGAGGAGGCCATTCGGTCTGTTGTGTCCGGGCATGCTCTCTGCAAGAGTAACTCACCTGGTCCCACTCACCTGCCTTTTCCCCGTGGCCCTGCATTTTCTTTCTCTTCAGATAATTATCCAGTGCTCTTTTGAAGGCCACAGTTGAATCTGCCTTCATTACAATCTCAGGCACTGCGTTCCAGATCCTAACCACTTGCTGCATAAAAAAGCTTTTCCTCATCTTGATGTCGCTTCTTTTGCCAATCGTTTTAAATCAGTGTCCTCTAGTTCTGGATTCTTTGGTTAATGGAAACAGTTTTTCCCTATCTACTCTGTCCAGACCCCTCATGATTTTGAACCCCAAAAATTTCACTAACATTATTTGACAGGGAAAGGGTGAGAATTCTATATTTGCCGTAAGACAGTGTTAGTTCAGTAGGTGGGGCAAGAGGTTGGAATGTTTCTAGTGCTGGTGCCCAGGCTTAATTTACAAGACACCTCCCAGAATCAGTCTATAAGGAGCTGTGAACCTAACCAGAAATTCGAGACAGACCCGTCATACAGGAAGCAGATCAAACACAGGCCCCTTTCATTCTTTCAACAACAAAGAAACTGAATCTCAGTTTCTTTCCTATCTTCTATTTTGGTTTCTGTGTCATGTTTTCATCGTTGAACTATGTTGGAGAGCGTCAGTGTACAGATGTGCAAAGTTGTCATGGCAACATGTCTCCCATTCACAAAATGGCTCCAGAAACAGTGCAGATCGGTACGCCAATATGGCTAAGTTGGTAACACTCAAGTCTCTGTCATGAACATTGTACATTCAATTCCCACTCCAGTCTGAAGACTGTGGGTTCTAAGCCCCATGTCAGAGACTTGAGGACATCATCTAGGCTAACACTTCCACTGCAGTACTGAGGGAGTGCTGCACTATCAGAGGTGCTGTCTTTTGGATGAGATATTTAGGGATGGGCAGTAAATGTTGGCCTTGCCAGCGGCACCCACATCCCTTAAATGAATAAAAAAAAACTGAGGTCCTGTCTTCCCTCTCAGGTGGATGTAATGGATCCCAGAGCTACTATTTTGAAGCTGAGCAGGGAAGTTCTGCGGTTCAGAGTATTTACTGGGAGAATCACAGAGTATTCTGGTTCAGGTATAACTAACTTATCTGAACTCTCCTTCCTTGTCTGTGTGGCATAATTTATTGGCCTTTTCCTGCATTGGTGCAGGGGACAGAGAATAAATGAAACAAATCAGAATCTGTGATCCTGCATCAGTTTAAGAAGACAGGAAGAGCTCCTGATGCGATCAGTCTTTTATTCACAGCAGTCACAAGGTACAACAGTAACCTCACAATTTAATTCATTGGATGAGAAACACTGAGCTGTTTCTGAATGACAGGATAATGCAAGCATAAACTTACAACTTTACAATATCACATACACAGTAGTCACAACAAAATTACAGATTTCACAGGGAAGGTCTTATCACAACTTCCAGGCATAAAATTATTGGGGAAGGTTTAAACTAAATTGGCAGGGGGACGGGCACCAGCATATAGAAGTAGAAAAGAGGAATAAGGTGTATAATGTGAGTGTTGGATAATACTAGAGAGGGAAGTAGTTCCATATTAGATAGGAGCAGATAGAGAAGGACTATGAGGAATGCAAAGACAGGATTACAATGCATGTATGTAAACACACAAAGTGTAGTGAATAAGGCTGGTGAACTACAAGCTCAAATAGCAGTATGGGAATATGATGTAGTGGCAATAATGGAAACATGGCTTAAAATGGTGAGGACTGGGTGCTTAATATACAAGAATATAAAGTGTTCAGAAAAGACAGAGAAGGAAGAAAGGGAGGTGGGGTGGCAGTAGGAACATAGGAAGATAGGAACAGGAGTAGGCCATTCAGCCCCTCGAACCTGTCCTGCCATTCAACAAGATCATGGCTGATCCACAGCCTAACTCCATATACCTGCCTTTGGCCCATATCCCTTAATATCATTGCTTAACAAAAATCTATCTATCTCAGATTTAAAATTAACAACTGTTCTAGCTTCAACTACTGTTTGTGAGAGCAAGTTCCAAACCTCTACCATCCTTTGCGTGCAGAAGTGCTTCCTAACATCTCTCCTGAACGGTCTGGTCCTAATTTTTAGACTAGTTATAGAATCTCCAACCAGTGGAAATAGTTTATCTTTATCTAGCCTGTCTTTTCCTGTTAATATCTTGAAGACTTCGATCAGATCACCCCTTAACCTTCTAAATTCTAGCAAAAACAGGCCTAATTTGTGTAATCTCTCCTCGTAACTTAACCCCTGTAGTCCAGGTATCATTCTTGTAAACCTACGTTGCACTCCCTCCAAGGCCAATATATCCTTCCTAAGGTGTGGTGCCCAGAACTGCTCACAGTACTCCAAGTGGGGTCTAACCAGGGTTTTGTACAGCTGCAGCATAACCTCTGTGCCTTTATACTCCAATCCTCTAGATATAAAGGCTAGCATTCCATTAGCCTTTTTGATTATTTTCTGCACTTGCTCGTGGCATTTTAAAGATCTATGCACCTGAACCCCCAAGTACTGATTAGGGAAAACATTGTAGTTTTGGAAAGAGGGGATGTCCTTGGGGCAAGGATGGAATACATCTGGCTAGAGTTGAGAAACAAAAAGGGTATGATCACACTACTGGACGATATTCTATAGGCCTCCAAATAATGTGAGAGAGATAGAGATGTGCAGGAACTATAGAGTTGGGGGACTTTATTCAAATATCATTTGGGATTATTTTAGCGTAAAGGGAAAGGAGGGGGAGGAATTTCTGAAATGTGTTCAGGAGAACTTCCTTGATCGGTATGTTCTCAGCCCAACTAGAACAGAAGTATTGCTGGATCTGGTGCTAGGAAATGAGGTGGGCCAAGTGGATCAAGTGTCTGTGGTTAAGAGTGATCATTGTATCATAAGGTTTAGGCCAGGGTTGTCCAACCTATTTGGGTGGAGGGCCCCATAGCGATTTTTGCTTGGCCTGGGGGGGGGGGGCTGGTGAGCAAAATTTGAAAGATAAAGGCATGAAATATTTATCTTAGTAATAAAATCAACAACAAATGTGCATTTTTGTGAAGAAGCTTTAAATGAGAAGACTAATTTATTGACTTACTCTATCATCACTTTATTAAAAACTGATTTAGTGACATACCTGGCATTGATTTTGCTTTATTAAATAGTCATTCTCTGCCCTGCCCGCACACCTGATGTAGTGATGCAGAATATTCTGGATAAATGTCCACATTTCAGGAGAGACCTTGATCTGTCTTTCCCTTTCCCCGTGCTTGTGTGTGTGTGTCTTGTTCTGTCTTCCCTCCCCCATCCCCTCTAGGACTCGGGGACACTGATTGAAAGCTTTATGCAAAAGATGCAGGGAGAATATGAGGAAGCACTTTTTTTACGCAGCAGGTGGTAATGACCTGGAACTCACTGCCCACGAGGGGGTGGAAGTGGAGACGGTCAATGACGTCAAGAGGAAGTTGGATGGTCATCTGAGAGAAACAGACTTGCAGGGCCACGGGGATTGAGGCAGAGAGTGAGGCTGACTGCATAACTCTGTGGAGAGATGGCATGGACTTGATGGGCCGAAAGACCTCCTTCTGTGCCGTAAATGACTTTAAGTGAGAAGCAGATTTAACCTTTCAAGTCGATGACCTTTCATCAGAACCTTTTTTCCACCTGAGTGATTTTATTTTGCAATATCCAGCCTCTGCCTTTACCTTTTCTCAAGAAGTGGGTGACACTGGCAAGGCTGGCATTTATTGCCCATTCCTAGATGCACAGCCACTTCAGAGGGCAGTTAAGAGTCAGTCATGTTGGTATAGGACTGGAGGCATGTGTCGGCCCAGAGCGGGTAAGGACGGCAGGTTTCCTCTCCTAAAGGGCATTAGTGAACCAGTTGGGTTTTTACGACAATCGACAGCTTCATGGTCACATTTACTGATCCCAGCTCTTTATTGTCAGCTGTTTTGAAAACTGAAGTCAAATTCTCAAACTGGTGCGATTTGAACTCATGTTCCCTCGGACAGTAGTTCTCAACCTGGGGTCCATAGAGACTTTCCAGGGGGTCCGTGCAACAAGGTAAAAGTGCTTACTGAGCAGGGCCGACCTTACGGGTAAGTCACCAACCAGGGCACCATAGTCAGGGTTTGGATCTTATCTTGCCACCATGTAGCTACTTGTAACTGCCTGCCGCTGCTTAAGACACTGAGATTTTTGGTTAAAAGCCCCACGCAGAGTGATATGGTAAATAACGGAGACTGCAGCCTCTTGAATTGATGCACTGTCACTCAAGGAGCAGCACAAAGCTGTCAAATCGGTCTCAGACCGTTGTTCAGCCACTCTCCCAATCTTTGCAGGGCCACTCCTTTACCAGACTGAGCAAATCAAATACTATTGTTAATTACATGGTATTTTTATGGGTGTTTTGGGGACTACATTCTGCAATTTCATCCGCTTTTCTGTGAAAAATAAGAAAAGTTGACTTTTATATGGAATGATTTATATTGTGTCATTGTCAAACATCACACCAGGATAGACAGACTCTGCAGTGAGAAACAGGCACACCCATCGCACTGATGTCTGTAAATAATCATCTGTTTTTTAAAAAGCATTACTAAAGCATTGTTAACTTGCAGTTGCAGAAGTTTCATATGATGGGTATTATTTAGGATTATAATTTAGAGGTGGGGGGTTGTGATTACTAATCTATTTGAATAGGGGCCCTTCAGTCAAAATGTTTGAGAACCACTGCCCGAGGATTAATTAGTCCAGGCCTCCAGATTACTAGTCCAGCACTTTGACACTACACTACCATACCGGTGGTACTGGTAGGAGTAATCTATTGGTCCCCAAACAGTAGTTCCGCAGTGGGGCACAATATAAACCAGGAAATACTGGGGGCTTGTAAGAAAGGTACGGCAATAATCATGGGTGATTTTAATATGCATATAGACTGGATTAATCAAATTGACAAGGGTAGCCTCGAGGGAGAGTTCATTGAATGTATTAGAGATCGTTTTTTGGAACAATATGTTGTGGAACCAACCAGGGAGGGGAGCAGGCTAATCTAGATTTGGCATTGTGTAATGAGGTGGGATTAATTAATGGTCTCATAGTTAAGGATCCTCCAGGGAAGAGTGATCATAGCATGCTAGAATTTCAAATTCAGTTTGAGGGCAAGAAACTGGAGTCCCACATTAGCGTTCTGGAGTTAAACAAAGGTAATTACATAGTCATGAGGACAGATTTAGCCCTAGTGGACTGGGCAGCAAAACTAAAAGGTTGATGAGCAGTGGCAGATGTTTAAGGAGATATTCAATTCCTCCCAACTAAAATATATTCCAGAGAGGAAGAAAGATTCTAAGAGGGGGAAAAAACATCCATGGCTAAGCAAGGAAGTTAAGGATAACAGGAATTCAAAAACTAAGGCATACCATATTGCAAAGGCCAGTGGCAGGCTGGAAGATTGGGAAACTTTTAAAGATCAACAAAGGGTTACTAAAAAAGTAATAAAAAGGGCAAAGGTAAATTATGAAAGAAAACTAGCGCAAAATATAAAAACAGATAGCAAAAGCTTCTGTAAGTCTTCTTTGGACTCCTTGTCTCGAGAGACAATGGGTAAGCGCCTGGAGGTGGTCAGTGGTTTGTGGAGCAGCGCCTGGAGTGGCTATAAAGGCCAATTCTAGAGTGACAGACTCTTCCACAGGTGCTGCAGGTAAAATTGGTTGTCGGGGCTGTTACACAGTTTGGTTCTCTCCTTGCACTTCTGTCGTTTTTCCTGCCAACTGCTAACTCTCTTCGACTCGCCACACTTTAGCCCTGCCTTTATGGCTGCCCGCCAGCTCTGGCGATCGCTGGCAACTGACTCCCACGACTTGTGATCAATGTCACAGGATTTCATGTCGCGTTTACAGATGTCTTTAAAGCGGAGACATGGACGGCCGGTGGGTCTGATACCAGAGGCGAGCTCGCTGTACAATGTGTCCTTGGGGGATCCTGCCATCTTCCATGCGGCTCACATGGCCAAACCATCTCAAGTGCCGCTGACTCAGTAGGGTGTATAAGCTGGGGATGTTGGCCGCCTTGAGGACTTCTGTGTTGGAGATACGGTCCTGCCACCTGATGCCAAGCATTCTCCGGAGGCAGCGAAGATGGAATGAATTGAGACGTCGCTCTTGGCTGACATATGTTGTCTAGGCCTCGCTGCCATAGAGCAAGGTACTGAGGACACAGGCTTGATAAAGGCGGACTTTTGTGTTCCGTGTCAGTGCGCCATTTTCCCACACTCTCTTGGCCAGTCAGGACATAGCAGTGGAAGCCTTTCCCATGCGCTTGTTGATTTCTGCATCGAGAGACAGGTTACTGGTGATAGTTGAGCCTAGGTAGGTGAACTCTTGAACCACTTCCAGAGCGTGGTCGCCGATATTGATGGATGGAGCATTTCTGACGTCCTGTCCCATGATGTTCGTTTTCTTGAGGCTGATGGTTAGGCCAAATTCGTTGCAGGCAGCCGCAAACCTGTCGATGAGATTCTGAAGACACTCTTCAGTGTGAGATGTTAATGCAGCATCATCAGCAAAGAGAAGTTCCCTGATGAGGACTTTCCGTACTTTGGTCTTCGTTCTTAGACGGGCAAGGTTGAACAACCTGCCACCTGATCTTGCGTGGAGGAAAATTCCTTCTTCTGAAGACTTGAACGCATGTGAGAGCAGCAGGGAGAAGAAAATCCCAAACAGTGTAGGTGTGAGAACACAGCCCTGTTTCACGCCACTCAGGATAGGAAAGGGGTCTGATGAGGCACCGCTATGCTGAATTTTGCCTTTCATATTGTCATGGAATGAGGTGATGATACTTAGTAGCTTTGGTGGACATCCAATCTTTTCTAGTAGTCTGAAGAGACCACGTCTGCTGACGAGGTCAAAGGCTTTGGTGAGATCAATGAAAGCAACGTAGAGGGGCATCTGTTGTTCGCGGCATTTCTCCTGTAGCTGACAAAGGGAGAACAGCATATCAATGGTCGATCTCTCTGCTCGAAAGCCACACTGTGCCTCAGGGTAGACACGCTCGGCCAGCTTCTGGAGCCTGTTTAAAGCGACTCGAGCGAAGACTTTCCCCACTATGCTGAGCAGGGAGATTCCACGGTAGTTGTTGCAGTCACCACGGTCACCTTTGTTTTTATACAGGATGAAGATATTGGCATCGCGCATGTCCTGAGGTACTGCTCCCCCAACCCAGCACAGGCAAAGCAGTTCGTACAGTGCTGAGAGTACAGCAGGCTTAGCACTCTTAATTATTTCAGGGGTGATGCCATCCTTCCCAGGGGCTTTTCCGCTGGCTAGAGAATCAATGGCATCACTGAGTTCCGATTTTGTTGGCTGTACGTCCAGCTCATCCATGACTGGCAGAGGCTGGGCTGCATTGTGGGCGGTCTCAGAGACAACATTCTCCCTGGAGTACAGTTCTAGGTAGTGCTCAACCCAGCGGTCCATTTGCTTGCGTTGGTCAGTGATTGTGTCCCCTGATTTAGATTTGAGGGGGGCGATCTTCTTGATGGTTGGCCCAAAACGGTGTCTGAGGCCAGCTGAATGTGACTGCATAGGTGTTGCCAGTAGTCATTTGCGCAGCGCCTGGCTGTTCTTTGTATATAAAAAGTATATAAAAGGGAAGAGAGTAGCTAAAGTGAATGTTGGTCCCTTGGAGGATGAGACTGGGGAGTTAATAGAGGGGAACACAGAAATGGCGGAGACTCTAAATCAGTATTTTGCCTCAGTTTTCACGATGGAGGACACTAGTACCATCCCAATAGTAACAGGTAATGCTCCACGGGATGCTTTGACTATGTTAAAGGCGCTTCACAAATGCAAGTTGTTGTTCCACCACCAGTTTCCTTATTGATTGTGTCGAATAACTGAATAAGAAGCTAATTGTCTGTCGAAGCCTGCGTTATCCATCATAACGGGTGGTCCCTCTCTCCTCCACTGCTGTTGATACTGCAAATTGGAGACTAATCAGGTATTGAGATGGTAGAGCAACAGATAAAGTGAATTTAGTCTTTCTCGTAGAGAGGTTGGTTTCTGTCAGTCAGGAGGAGTATGTAACCTGGGCTGGTTTGGCCAAAAATCCCTGGTGCTGCACCATCGGGGCAGGGAATAACTGGCGTGCGGTTCCAAGATATGAAGATTAAAAATGCAGGTTTTTGTCCAGAAATGGGGTGGGTTGGAAGGTCTGTTCCTATTATGTCACCTTTGATTCCAAATGACAATCCAATGAGAAATATGTCAGTGCTAGAACAATTTTGAAGAGATATCCATTATTCTCTGATTGAAATGAGGAATAGTTTGAAGATTGAATTCCAATGGTAGTGGCAGTTGATCATGGTGATAGTCTTTTATATACCCAATCACCTTCAGCCTTGTGAATCATGGAAGTGTCTGGAACTTTCCCTTCCTTCAAACGCTGGAACAAGATTCGGTCATGCAAGCGGTTGGTTTGGCCTTGCCAAAACTCAATGATGTTGGGCTCCAGGAGAAACCCTCCCCTTCAAAAACAACAGCACACATGAATTACAAGGAATGTACAGCACAGAAACAGGCCATTCAGCAGAACTGGTCCATGTTAGTGTTTATGCTGCACATGAGCCTCCTCCCACCATTCTTGACCTCACCCCATCAACATATGCTTCTATTCCTTTATCCCTCATGTACTTATCCAGCTCCCCTTAAATGCAACTGTGCTATTCGCCTCAACCGCTCCACATGGTAGCGAATTCTGCATTCTCACCACTCTCTACGTAAAGACGTTTCTCCTGAATTCCCTTTTGGATTAATTAGCGACTAACACTGACGTATGCGAAAAAATACTGCTCAACCTGTAGAGGTCAAAGTTAGGGTTTTGACCCTCCCTATCTCTCAAACCTGTAGGTTTCCTTTCCTACAGAGGGGTTAGTGAAACAGTTGAATTTTTATGACAATCCGACAGCTTCATGGTGACTTTTTACTGGCTTTATAGTTCCGGATTTTTTAAACTGAATTCTCAGACTGCCATGACAGGTTTTGAACTCACATGCTCAGGATTTACTCATCCAGTAACATAATTGCTACACGGATCGTAACCCCAGAAGGGAGGCTGCTGCTCGGTCAGCTTTCAGCCGTCACTCACCAGTACTCGGGCATCGGCACCTCCTTCTCTTTGTAGAGCTCCTCAAACTGTGCATTCTTCTTCCTGAGAAACTGAAAAGAGAAGAGCATTAAGTGGATGTCAAACTGGAGGAACCATGAAGTTATCGAGTACCACATTCAGCTCTGGCAACTACTCCTCGGGAAGCATTCCTGGGATGAAAGGATTGTCCTACCAGGAGAGATTGAGTAGAATGGGCCTATATTCTCCAGAGTTTAGAAGAATGAGAGGTGATCTCATTGAAACATATAAGATCGAGAGGCCTTGACAGGGTAGATGCTGGAAGGATGTTTCCCCCTGACTGAGAATCTAGAACATGGGATCACAGTCTCGGAATAAGGGGTTGGCCATTTGGGACTGAGATGAGGAGAAATTTCTTCACTCAAAGGATTGTAAATCTTAGCTAACAGTACATACTGGAGACCACACCTGAGACCTTTCTGCTCACTGCATTGAGTGTTTGTGAGTATGAATGGATGATTCTGTATGAGAGTGTATGTCGGAGAGTGTGACTGACAAAGGAGGAAGGTCAGGTCAGCTTTGGCTGTGATGCAGCGGAATACCCCAATGGATTCTACATGAAAGCCAGCCTCAGGGTGAGGGACGGCAGCTGCAGAGGGAAGACAGGATAAAACACAGGGACTTTTTTTTTGGTGATGACAGTAGGTGACTAACTTGCTGAATTTATAGAATGCTCATCTCAGTTATTCAGTAACTGCACTACTTTCTGCATAGGATCCTAAACTGGAAAAGTATAAACTGTCTCCTTGGTAACAGCACATTCAGACACTGAAAACTGCAATATGTGAGGGGGAAATGGAAAATGTTTCTGCACAGTAACTATGGTCACTGATCAACATTGAGGAGAGGAGAGTGTCAATGAATACCTGGGGATGGACAGGAGGCTGACACAGGCTGGAAATACTGGAGAGAAGAAATAATCCACAGGCCACAAACGTGTTGGTGCTGCTTGGGTCTGGTGAGATGGGGAACGATGGGTGGAGTGCAGCAGACCTGGGTCAAATAGTTGAGCTGTGAGGGTGGCTGAATATTCAGGGGTTTTGCACACTTTGGGCATCAGGGAGTGTTCATATAGAGCTTCAACCCAGGAATTGAAATGGGTGGGTAGAGTCTATGACAGGGCAGAATGTACACAGGCTGTGGGAAGGATTGGTTGTTTGATCTTTACTTATTCCATGCTTCCTTCTGTTACACACTCCATAATCGAGACTCACACAGTTTTGTGAACACACCTCTCGGTCAGGGATCACCGTGCTCTGATGACTGACTACAGCACCAATCTGGCTGCTCTTGGGCCGGGAATGGAAGTACTCCTCAGAATCCTTGTCTGGTAGCTTGACCACAGGCCCTTCGATGCGTACCTGAGGAGAGTGAACATTTGTGGTCAGTACCTCTGCTCCAATTGACTTACCAACAGGTGGAACAGAAAGAACGACAATACAGGCAGCAACATGTTCAATGCAGTTATACAAATATGAAAGAGAACATCACATTGAGCATACGAACATATAAACTAGGAACAGACTTTGTGGGGTCTATGATCCAGCTCAGGGATTGTTTTTTTAGAATTAGAACATTACAGCGCAGTACAGGCCCTTCGACCCTCGATGTTGCGCCGACCTGTGAAACCATCTGACCTACACTATTCCATTTTCATCCATATGTCTATCCAATGACCACTTAAATGCCCTTAAAGTTGGCGAGTCTACTACTGTTGCAGGCAGGGCATTCCACGCCCCTACTACTCTCTGAGTAAAGAAACTACCTCTAACATCTGTCCTATATCTAGCACCCCTCAACTTAAAGCTATGTCCCCTCGTGTTTGCCATCACCATCCGAGGAAAAAGACTCTCACTATCCACCCTAACTAACCCTCTGATTATCTTATATGTCTCTATTAAGTCACCTCTCCTCCTCCTTCTCTCCAACAAAAACAACCTCAAGTCCCTCAGCCTTTCCTCGTAAGACCTTCCCTCCATACCAGGCAACATCCTAGTAAATCTCCTCTGCACCCTTTCCAAAGCTTCCACATCCTTCCTATAATGCGGTGACCAGAACTGCACGCAATACTCCAGGTGCAGTCTCACCAGAGTTTTGTACAGCTGCAGCATGACCTCGTGGCTCCGAAACTCGATCCCCCTACTAATAAAAGCTAACACACCATATGCCTTCTTAACAGCCCTATTAACCTGGGTAGCAACTTTCAGGGATTTATGTACCTGGACACCAAGATCTCTCTGTTCATCTACACTACCAAGAATCTTCCCATTAGCCCAGTACTCTGCATTCCTGTTACTCCTTCCAAAGTGAATCACCTCGCACTTTTCCGCATTAAACTCCATTTGCCATCTCTCAGCCCAGCTCTGCAGCCTATCTATGTCCCTCTGAACCCTACAACATCCTTCGGCACTATCCACAACTCCACCGACCTTAGTGTCATCCGCAAATTTACTAACCCACCCTTCTACACCCTCTTCCAGGTCATTTATAAAAATGACAAACAGCAGTGGCCCCAAAACAGATCCTTGCGGTACACCACTAGTAACTAAACTCCAGGATGAACATTTGCCATCAACCACCACCCTCTGTCTTCTTTCAGCTAGCCAATTTCTGATCCAAAGCTCTAAATCACCTTCAACCCCATACTTCCGTATTTTCTGCAATAGCCTACCATGGGGAACCTTATCAAACGCCTGACTGAAATCCATATACACCACATCCACTGCTTTACCCTCATCCACCTGTTTGGTCACCTTCTCGAAAAACTCAATAAGGTTTGTGAGGCACGACCTACCCGTCACAAAACCGTGCTGACTATCGCTAATGAACTTATTCTTTTCAAGATGATTATAAACCCTGTCTCTTATAACCTTTTCCAACAACAGGGAGAGCAGAGGGCATTGACTAATTATCAATCAGGACCAGGAATCTTGGCTGATCTTTTTTCTCCTCAAACACAATGGGCAGTTGTAATGCCTCCTACTAATGTGATTAGATAGGTAGTCAGCATTGGCTCAGTGGGAAGCACTCTTGCCTTAAGCCAGAAAGTCACAGGTTCAATGCCCTCTCTGGGACATAAGTACATTATCCAGGCTAGCACTTCACTCCAGTGAGGTACTGAGGGAGTGCCGCACTGTCAGAGGTGTTGTCTTTCACATAAAATTTTAAACCAAGGTCCTGTTTGCCCTATCAGGTGGATGTAAAAGTGTGACGGGGAACTCTTTCCACTGTCCTGGTCAATATTTATCCTTCAACCAACATGAATGACACAGGTGATTCCATTACTTTCTAATTCCTAAACAAGAACTGAAAATGCTGGAAATACTCAACATGTCAGGCAACATCTGTGCACAGAAAAACTGAGTTAATGTTTGAGGTCTGTGTGACATTTCTGATGGACCTGAAACATTAACTCAGTTTTTCTCTCTACAGATGTTGCCTGACTTGTGGAGTATTTCCAGCATTTTCTGTTTTTGTTTCAGACCTCCAGCATCTGCAGTAATCTACAGCATTTTGCTTTTGTACTTTCTAATTCCTGTTTGTGGGCCTGATGTATTTTCCCATTTAATATCAGTAACTGTAGTTTACAAGTACTTCATTGGTTGCAGACTGTTTTGTGGCATCCTGAGGATATAAAAGGCATTTTATAAATGCAAGGCCAATCTATCAGGTACAGCTGCTGACAGTTTAACTTGGGAGCTAAAATAAGGTATATTTAAAAAAAAGGAGCAAATATGTAAATGAGAACGTACTTGCCTATTCAGGGCCTCCCAGTAAAATACGATTGCTGCAAGTGGATTGATCTCCTAGAGAATGATAGAAATATTAACATGATCTGTATATGTAATGGAGTTTTATAATTAATAAATTATAAGAAGGGGGAGGTGTGAATAAGTTGATAATGAAGGTTGCAGAGATAACCAATCAGGTGCCTACTCACCAACTCCCTCCCTTTCCTGCTCTCATAGTTTGTGTAGAATTTGAATCCCTCAGAGCTGAATCCTTTCAGAAGCAACATTCGAGCAGAGGGTCTTCCATCCCTAGAAAAGATCCAGAAACAGAGAATCTGATCAAACAACATCCTGTTTTTAAATTCCATCACATTAATTGTGAATTCTATCCCTTTGTGTATAGAAATGCAAACTCTTCCTTTTTTATCTGGTCAGTTAGAAAATAATACATGGAATCAGAGGACAAGAGGTTTTCTTTTCTTCTTCCCAACATTCCCAGTCCTCTCCCATTAATTTCCTCCCTTTCTAACTTCAAGGCACCGACTCTTGCTGGGGAATGGGTGACACTATCATCGCCTGCCCTCTGGTACTATGAACCAAGGGGCCATTCCCCATGCGTAAGATTAGATAATGGGCGAAGGCAGGATATTTGACTGTGGTAGGCAGCAGAGCTGATTTCCAACTTGAGCCATTCAGATTGCCAGTTTGATTTCCCGTCTTTGCCAATTTATTGAATCTCAGCCAGGCTTTATGGGAGTTATGTTACAATTCCTCGGCTAGGGAGGTGGAAAATTTGTCCAGATTCCCCTTCCTAGTCACAATCCCTGGTAGAAGCTGTGTGTCAGTGGGCGTTAGGTGAGAATAAAGCATGACTGTGATACACTCTGTGGTCAAATAGGCTGCCAGGACTCTATGACTCTATATAGGAGAATAGCCACTTGAGTGTGATATCGGTTGGGCAGCTGGCACCTGATGAATTGCAACCCAGGGAGTGAACATCTTCAGGAGCGAAGGGGATAAAATCAGCGTGAGGATGTAATAAACCACACAGCATAGACAGGAATGTTATTAGAAGAGTCAGAGAATCATAACGACACATATTCGGCCCATCGAGTCCATGCCAGCTCTCTGTAGAGCAATCCAGTCAGTTCCAGTCCCCTGCTCTATCCTCATAGCCTACAAGTTTATTTCCCTCAAGTGCCCATTCAATTTCCATTTGAAATCATTCATCATCTCCACTTCCACCACCCTCGTAGGCAGTGAGTTCCAGGTCATTACCACTCGCTGTGTAAAAAAAGTTCTTCCTTACATTCCCCCTGCATCTCTTGCACAAAACCTTCAATTTGTGTTCCCTAGTCCTTCTACCATCAGTTAATGGGAACAGCTTTTCTTTGTCTACCTTATCTAAACCCATCATAATCTTGTACACCTCTATCAAATCTCCACTCAATCTCCTTTGCTCCAAGGGGAACAACCCCAGCTTCTCCAACCTAACCTTGTAACATAGAAACATAGAAAATAGGAGCAGTAGGCCATTCGGCCCTTCGAGCCTGCTCCACCATTCATTATGATCATGGCTGATCATCCAACTCAGCAACCTGTTTCCACTTTCGCCCCATATCCTTTGATCCCTTTAGACCCAAAAGCTATATCTAACTCCTTTTTGAAAACATAAAATGTTTTGGCCTCAACTGCTTTCTGTGGTAGCGAATTCCATAGGTTCACCACTCTCTGGGTGAAGAAATTTCTCCTCATCTCTGTCCTGAAAGGTTTGCCCTGTATCCTCAGACTATGACCCCTGGTTCTGGACTCCCCCACCATCGGGAACATCCTTCCTGCATCTACCCTGTCAAGTCCTGTTAGAATTTTATAGGTTTCTATGAGATTCCCCCTCACTCTTCTGAACTCCAGTGAATATAATCCAAACCGACTCAATCTCTCCTCTTACGTCAGTCCCGCCATCCCAGGAATCAGTCTGGTAAACCTTTGCTGCACTCCCTCTATAGCAAGAACATCCTTCCTCAGATAAGGAGACCAAAACTGCACACACTATTCCTGGTCTGGCCTCACCAAGGCCCTGTATAATTGCAGCAAGATATCCCTGCTCCTGTACTCGAATCCTCCATTATGAAGGCCAACATATCATTTGCCTTTTTTACCGCCTGTTGCACCTGCACGCTTACCTTCAGTGACTGGTGTATGAGAACACCCAGATCTCGCTGCATATTCCCCTCTCTCAGTTTATAGCCATTCAGATAATAATCTGCCTTCCTGTTTTTACTACCAAAGTGGATAATCTCACATTTCTCCACATTATACTGCATCTGCCATGCATTTGCCCACTCACTCAACTTGTCCAAATCACCCTGAAGCCTCCCTGCATCCTCCTCACAGCTCACCCTCCCATCCAGTTTTGTGTCATCTGCAAATTTGGAGATCATCATCTCTGGAACCATTCTGGTAAATCTCCTCTGCACCCTCTCAAGGACCCTCACATCCTTCTAAAGTGTGGTGACCAGAACTGGATACAATATTCTAGTTGGGGCCTAACCAGAGCTTTATAAAGATTCAGCATAACTTCCCTGCTTTTGTACTCAATACCTCTATTTATGAAGCCCAAGATCACATATGCAAGCATGACCCAAAGCTTCCGGTCGCTTGCCATTTTAATTCACCACTCTGCTCTCACGCCCACATTTCTATCCTTGGCCTGCTGCAGTGTTCCAGTGAAGCTCAATGCAAGCTCAAGGAACAGCACCGATTAGTCGCTCTACACCCTTCTGAACTCAACATTGAGTTCAACAATTTCAAAGCATGACTGCCTTTTCTATTGTTTATTTTTATTTTATTTGTTAACCAAGTGCCTCTTTTAAACTTGTTTTTCATGTTTTTGCTTTTGGACAGAGCTCTTCATTATTCTGCCATTAACACTCTCTCTGGACTAACCTTTGACTTTTACTACAATTGTTACCACTCCCTTTGTTCTGTGACATCTTTGTCATTTAATCTCTCCTGCCCGCTGCCCTATCAACACCTTCCCTTTTTCTCTTCTTCCCCCTCCCCCCATCACTTGCTCAAAGGCCTATTACATTTCCAACTTATGTCAGTTATGATGAAAGGTCATCGACCTGAAACATTTACTCTGTTTCTCTCTCCATAGATGTTGCCAGACTTGTTGAGTATTGCCAGCATTTTCTGTTTTTATCCCATATGCTTTACTAACCACTCTCTCAATATGTCTTGCCACCTTCAAAGATCAATGTGCATGCGCCCCCAGGTCCCTCTGCCCCTGTACACTCTTTAGAACTGTGCCATTAAGTCTATATTGCCTCGCCCTAACCTTTGTGCCAAAATGCATCACCTCACATTTCTCTGTATTAAATTCCATCTGCCAATTGTCTGCCCATCCTGCTAGCCTATATCCTGTCATAGATGGTTCATATCTTCCCTGTTTACTGCATCTTCAAGTTTGATATTATCCAAGTCATTTCGGGGAGGCAGTGGCGTAATGGTATTGTCACTGGACTAGTAAACCAAAGACCCAGGGTATTACTCTGGGGACATGGGTTCGAATCCCACCTCAGCTGAAGGTGGAATTTGAATTCAATTAATAAAAAAAACCGAGAATAAAAAAAAGGGCAGCGCAGTGGTTAGCATCGCAGCCTCACAGCTCCAGCGACCCGGTTTCAATTCTGGGTACTGCCTGTGCGGAGTTTGCAAGTTCTCCCTGTGACCGCGTGGGTTTTCGCCGGTTGCTTCCTCCCACAGCCAAAGACTTGCAGGTTGATAGGTAAATTGGCCATTGTAAATTGCCCCTAGTGTAGATAGGTGGTAAGGGAATTGTGGGGATGTGAGAGGGTAATGTAGGATTAGTATAAATGGGTGGTTGATGGTCAGCACAGACTCGGTGGGCCGAAGGGCCTGTTTCAGTGCTGTATCTCTAAATAAATAAATATATATCAAAAAATCAGTGGTCCCAGCACTGACCCTTGGGGAACACCACTGTCTACCATCCTCCAGTCTGAAAAACAACCATTTACCATGACTCACTGTTTTCTGTCCTTAAGCCATTTTTTAAAAATCCAATTGGACACTGACCCTCCTGTTACATGAGCGTCAATTTGTTAAACAGCCTTTCACGTGGTACCTTATCAAACACTTTCTTAAAATCCATATAAACAACATCCACCGCATTCCTTGTTACTTCTCTGTTACTTCATCAAAAAATTTAGTTAGATTAGTCAAGCATGATCTGCCTTTTACAAATCTGTGCTGGCTATCCTTAATTAATTCAAACCTCTCCAAGTGCCTGTTGATTGTTTCCCTTTTGTGGGAGGCTTTTTCCAATTGGACTAGGCCTCAGTAAGTAGAACGCTGGAAGTTCCCATTATGTCCTCAAGGCAACCTCGTCATATGCCAATCCTCACTTTTAAGAAAGAAAGATGTGCATTTATACAGCACCTGTCACAACCTCATGTCTCAAAGAGCTTTACAGTCAATGAAGTGCAGTCACGGTTGTAATGTAGGAAACGCGGCAGCCAATTTGTGCACAGCAAGCTCCCACAACCAGCAATGTGATAATGGCCCAGATCATCTGTTTTTTAGTGATGTTGGTTGAGGGATAAATATTGGCCCCATGACATCGGGGAGAACTCCCCCTGCTCTCTTCAAAATAGTGGCCGTGAGATCTTTTACACCCACTGGAGAGGACAGACAGTGCGGGGAGCCTTGGTTTAAATGTCTTGTGTGACAGATGGCACTTCCAATTGTGTGCCAAGCACATCGTAATGAGAAGGCACAATCAATGCCAATTGAGAATTCTAATTATTCGTGGTTCTTTCATGTTGACAAGTGATAAATTTGGAAATACATTTGCTGCAGTGTAGTTTGAGGAATTGTACTTAGATCTTTCATTAGCAAACTGATTCCCTGAAAGAAAGATTGCATCTTCAAGGTGTTTCATTAAGGCCTTGATGCAAGGATGAAGCTGTGTTTAACTAGTCCGATCCCTTCAAGGCTATGGCATGTGTGAGTGTGTATGCAAAAATGTGTGAGAGTGAGTGTATGAGTGAGGGCGAGTGTGTGTGTCTGTGAGTGTGAATGTGTGTCAGTGAATGTGTGTGAGTGAGCGGGAGTGTTACATAGAACCTACAGCACAGAAACAGGCCATTTGGTTCAATAGATCTATGTTGGTGTTTATGCTCCATGCAAGCCTCCTCCCACTCTGTTTGCTTCATCTCATCCTATCTGCACACTCTTCTATTCCTTTTCCCCTCATGTGTTTATCCAGCTTCCCCTTAAATGTATCTCTGCTATTCACCTCAATTTCTCTCTGGTAGTGAGTTCCACATTCTCATCACTGTCTGGGTACGAAGTTTCTCCTGAATTCCCGATTGGATTTGAGTGACTGTCTTATATTTATGGCCACTAGTTCTGGACTCCCCCAGAGGTGGAAACATCTATTAGAAATAGGAGCAGGAGTAGGCCATTTGACCGCACGAGCCTACTCCACCATTCAATAAGGTCATGGCTGATCTGATTGTGGCCTTAACTCCACTTACCTGCCTGCTCCCCATAACCCTTTACTTCCTTGTAGATCAAAATCTGTCTAGCAAGTTTACATCTACCCTGTCAAACTATTTCATGATTTTAAAGGCCTCCAGGAGTGGCACAGTGGTTAGCACCGCAGCCTCACAGCTCCAGTAACCCAGGTTTAATTCTGGGTACTGCCTGTGCGGAGTTTGCAAGTTCTCCCTGTGACTGCATGGGTTTCCTCTGGGTGCTCCGGTTTCCCCCACAGCCAAAGACTTGTGGGGTTGATAGGTAAATTGGTCATTGTTAATTGCCCCTAGTGTAGGTAAGTGGTAGGAGAATTTGAGGGAAGGTGGGGTTGGGAGACGGAAATGGGATTAATGTAGGATTAGTACAAAAGGGTGGTTGATGGTCGGCACAGACTCAGTGGGCCGAAGGGCCTGTTTCGGTGCTGTATCTCTCTATGACTCTACCAGGTCACCCCTCAGCCTTCTCTTTTCTAGAGAAAATGAGCCCCAGCCTGTTCAGTCTTTGCTGATAGTTATAACCTCTCAGTTCTGGCATCATCCTTGTAGAACCTTTTTGCACCTTCTCTGGTGCCTCTATATCCTTTTTATAATATGAAGACCAGACCTGTGCGCAGTAAGTGTGATCTGACCAAGGTTCCATACAGGTTTAACATAACTTCCACAGCACAGAAACAGGTCATTCAGCCTGACTGGTCTATGCTAGTGATTATACTCCATACGCGCCTTCTCCCACTCCAATTATATCTTCCCGCCTTGTTCCCACCCCCGTATCCCATTTCCAATTTCCTCTGTTAGGAATGGACCCCATTACTGCGCAGGTATGAAACTGCTCTTTGGCTCATATTTTAATGAGGATGTAACCTAAATTAATTAAAATAGCAGAGAGAGAACTTTCATATCAACACTGCAACACAGCCTCCTTGAATATTTTTTTTTTTAGATAGGGTGGGGCACCCATGTAATTTCAAACGTTAACTCCACTTCAGGCTTTTTGGTGAACTTTTGGAGGCCCGCCCGTAGTTTCAGCCAAGAGCTTGGCAAAGGTGGTTACTTGGTGCAGGTGGCGAGGCACATGGCATTAGCTTCCCGGATAGATGGGCATTTCGTGGCTGCTTCAAACCAGTCTGCAAACTGCTTTATGGGGTCCAGAGAAACCAGCTGATTTTCTTCAAAAGCCTGTTGAAAAGAAAGAGAGAAAGATAAACAGACACATGCACACCAAGGTATCAGCAAAACAGCAGATGGATACATGGTGCATTTTTAAAAGTTTATAAGGTCCTGGGCTCTGGGATATCTTGGTGAGACCACATTTAGTGCCCAGCCCGGTCAACCCGAGAAGGTGGTGGAACTGCTTGCATACTTTCAAACTCTGCATAGAGAAGTCATTAGTCACTGGTGCCATGTAATTTTTCGACAGCACCTCCTAAACCCTTGACCTCCACCACCTGGAAGGACCAGGGAAGCAGGCACATAGGAACATCATCACCTCCAGTTCCCCTCCAGATCATGCATGTGCCAACTTGGAAATATATCAGCCATTCTTTCATTGGCTGGGTCAAAATCTTGGAACTCCTGACCTAACTGCACTACTCTTGTGTAAAGATGGACTTCCTGCCATCATTACTGAGACGTTGCCTTTTGGATGAGACTTAAACTGAGGGCCCATCTGTAGCTGAAACTCTCACTCATGCCTTTGCAAGCTCCAGGCTTAACTATTCCAATAAAAGCAAAATACTGCGGATGCTGGAAATCCGAAATAAAAACAGAAAGTGCTGGAAATACTCAGCAGGTCTGGCAGCATCTGTGGAGAGAGAAGCAGAGTTAATGTTTCAGGTCCGTGACCTTGCATCAGAACTGGCAAATATTAGAAATGTAATAGGTTTTAAACAAGTATAGCGGGGGTGGGGGTGGGGGTGGGGGGGGAATGAGAACAAAAGGGAAGGTATGTGATAGGACAGAGGGCCAGAGAGATTAACTGACAAGGAGGTCATGGGGAAAAGGCAAAGAGAGTGTGTTAATGGTGTGGTGAAAGACAAAGCATTAGTGCATAGAGAGTGTTAATGACAGAATAATGAACAGCCCTCGCCAAATGAACAAACATGAAAAAACCAGTAGGCAGGGAGATGGTAAAAAAATATGAAACAAAATACAATAAAATAAAAAAGGGCCAGTCATGCTCTGAAATTATTGAACTCAATGTTCAGTCCGGCAGGCTGTAGTGTGCCTAATCAGTAAATGAGATGCTGTTCCTCGAACTTGCGTTGATATTCACTGGAACACTGCAGCAATCCCAGGACAGAGATGTGGGCATGAGAGCAGGGGGGAGTGTTGAAATGACAAGTGACAGGAAGCTCGGGGTCATGTTTTTGGACTGAGTGGAGATGTTCCGCAAAGTGGTCACCAAATCTGCGGTTGGTCTCCCCAATGTACAGGAGACCACATTGTGAGCAGTGAATACAGTATACTACACTGAAAGAAGTACAAGTAAATCACTGCTTCACCTGAAAGGGGTGTTTGGGGCCTGGGATAGTGAGGAGAGAGGAGGTAAATGGGTAAATTACACCTCCTGCGATTGCAGGGGAAGGTGCAATGGGACGGGGACGAGGTGGTGGGGGTAATGGAGGAGTGGACCAGGGTGTCGCGGAGGGAATGGTCCCTTTGGAATGCTGACAGGGGAAGGGAGGGGAAGATGCGTTTGGTAGTGGCATCATGCTGGACGTGGCGGAAATGGCAGAGGATGGTCCTTTGGATGTGGAGGCTGGTGGGGTGGAAAGTGAGGACAAGGGGAACCCTGTCGCGGTTCTGGGAGGGAGGGGAAGAGGTGAGGGCAGAAGTGCGGGAAATGGGTTAGACATGGTTGAGGGCCCTGTCAACCACAGTTGGGGGGGAATCCTTGGTTGGGGAAAAAGGAAGATATATCAGAAGCACTGTTGTGGAAGGTTGCATCATCAGAGCAGATGCGTTGGAGACGGAGAAATTGGGAGAATGGAATGGAGTCCTTCCAGGAAGCAGGGTGTGAGGAAGTGTATTTGAGGTAGCTGTGGGAGTCGGTGGGCTTATAATGAATATTAGTGGACCGCCTAGCCCCAGAAATGGAGACAGAGAAGTCAAGGAAGTTCTGATGAAAGGTCATCGACCTGAAACATTAACTCTGCTTCTCTCTGCACAGATGCTGCCAGACCTGCTGAGTATTTCCAGCAATTCTGTTCTTAATAACTATTCCAATGCTCTCCGGGCCAGCCCTCCCACCTTCCACTTACTATAAACATCTGCCTATCCAAATCCTGCAGCCCGTATCCTAACTCGCACCAATTCCTATTCACCTATCATCCCTGTGCTCGATGAACTACATTGGCTCCTGGTCTGGCCGTGCACCTAGCCACGCTATTCCAGTACAACTACAATACTGGCATCTACCCAGAAATGTGGAAAATTGCCCAGGTATGTCCCGTGCACAAAAAGCAGGACAAATTCAACCCAGCCATTACCACCCCATCAGTATACTCTTGATCTGCAATCAAGTGGCACTTGCTCATGGACGAAAGAGCTGAACTCCAGAGGTGAGGTGAGAGTGACTGCACTTGACATCAAGGCAGCACTTGACCAAGTATGACATCAAGGAGCCCTAGCAAAACTGGAGTCAATGGGAATCAGGGGAAAACTCTCCACTAGTTGGAGTCATACCGTGCACAAAGAAAGATGGTTGTAATTGTTGAAGGTCAATCATCTGAGCTCCAGGACATCACTGCAGGCGTTCCTCAGGATAGTGTCCTAGGCCCAACCATCTTCAGCTGCTTCATCAATGACCTTCCTTCCATAATAAGGTCAGAAGTGGGGATGTTTGCTGGTGATTGCACAATGTTCAGCACCATTCGCGACTCCTCAGATACTGAAGCAGCCCATGTCCATATGCAGCAAGATCTGGACAACATCCAGGCTTGGGCTGATAAATGGCAAGTAACATTCATACCACACAAGTGCCAGGCAATGACCATCTTAAACAAGAGAGAATCTAACCATCTCCCCTTGACGTTCAATGGCATTACCAGCTGAATCTCCCACTATCAACATCATGGGGGTTACCATTGACCAGAAACTGAACTGGAGTACCCATATAAACACCGTGGCTACAAGAACATGTCAGAGGCTACGAATCCTGCGGCGAGTAACTCACCTCCTGACTCCCCAAAGCCTGTCTACCATCTACAAGGCACAAGTCGGGAGTGTGATGGAATACTCTCCACTTGCCTGGATGGGTGCAGCTCCAACAACACTCAAGAAGCTCGACACCATCCAGGACAAAGCAGCCCATTTGATTGGCACCCCATCCACAAACATTCACTCCCTCCACCACTGAGGCACAGTGGCAGCAGTGTGTACCATCTGCAAGATGCACTGCAGCAATGCACCAAGGGTCCTTAGACAGCACCTTCCAAACCCATGACCTCTACCACCTAGAAGGACAAGGGCAGCAATGCATGGGAACACCACCACCTGCAAGTTCCCCTCCAAGCCACACACCATCCTGACTTGGAACTATATCACCGTTCCTTCACTGTCACTGGGCCAAAATCCTTGAACTCCCTTCCTAACAGCACTGTGGGTGTACCTACACCCCAAGGACTGCAGCGGTTCAAAAAGTTAGCTCACCACATCCTTCTCAAGGGCAATTAGGGATGGGCAATAAATGTTGGCATACCCAGCGATGCCCAAATCTCCTGAATGAATAATAAAAAATCTTGATTTTCAAATCCTGGTTTTCAACAGTCTCCATGGTCTCACCTCTCCCTATCTCTGTAACCTCCTCCAACCCTCCCTATCTCTGTAACCTCCTCCAGCCCTACAACCCTCCCTATCTCTGTAACCTCCTCCAGCCCTACAACCCTCCCTATCTCTGTAACCTCCTCCAACCCTCCCTATCTCTGTAACCTCCTCCAGCCCTACAACCCTCCCTATCTCTGTAACCTCCTCCAGCCCTACAACCCTCCCTATCTCTGTAACCTCCTCCAGCCCGACAACCCTCCCTAGCTCTGTAACCTCCTCCAGCCCGACAACCCTCCCTAGCTCTGTAACCTCCTCCAGTCCTCTGAGATCTCTGCATTCCTCCAATTCTGGCCTCTTGAGCATCCCCTGATTTTTAATGGCTGCACCATTGGTGGCAGTGCCTTCAGCTGCCTGGGCCCTAAGCTCTGGAATTCCTCCCTAAACGTTTCTGCCTCTGTCCTCCTTTAAAACGCTCCTTAAAGCCTGTTTCTTTGACCAAACCTTTCATCACCTGTCCTAATATCTCCTTATGTGCCACTCCTGTGAAGGGCTTTGGAGCCTATATAAATACAAGTTGTGTGGTGAGATATGGGAGGATTTGTAAATGAGGGCAAGGATTTTGAAAGCAATGTTTGGTCATCCGAGGCGGTGACTTCAACTGCATTATCGATGCGGCTGGACGATCCGGCAGTGACGACAGCAAACTGGACGCTACGTCCAGATTCCTAATAGAAACAGTTAAAGATGCCAAACTGCACGACGTCTTCAGCAAACCTGCAGACGGAGCACAGCGCAGATACACATGGTCAAGGTCGGACGGGTCTGCCCGTTCCAGGATTGACTTCCTGTTTGTGTCCCGTGCTGTCACGGTCAGATCCACCGACGTCAAGCTGGTGTTCTTCTCCAACCACTGCCTCTTACAGGCCGACTGTCACTTACAGGACGACCAGCGGGTTGGCAGAGGGACGTGGAAGCTCAATGCTACACTGCTGACCCCAGAGAACGTTGAGGAACTCAAAAGGGATTACAAAGGTTGGAGGACCGTGAAACCCCTCTGAGTCTCCAGTTCACTGGTGGGAGGCGATCAAGGAGAACATCAAGAGGTTCTTCATCCACAAAGGTGTTCAGAGAGCGAGAGAGAGACAGAGGGAAATGTCCCGACTCCAGAAAAGTATGCAAAATCTGCTCCAGCTGCAGTCGATGGGGGTCGAGGTCAAGGAGGACCTCCAAGAGGTGAAGAGCCAGCAGGCCTCGCTCTTTGCCACGGAGGCCTTCAAGATCATCTTCCGGTCCAGAGTCCGCTCCATTGAGCAGGATGAGACGTGCTCGCGTTACTTCTTCCAAAAGGTACACAGAGAGAGCTCTGTTATCAGCAGCCTGAAGGAAGAAGATGGCTCGGTAAATTCTTCGCAGTCCGACATACTAAGGATCAGCAAATCCTTTTATGCTAGGCTGTATGACGCGAAGCCCACAGACAGCAGAGCCTCCCAGTCCTTCCTGTCATCTATCACAGAGGTCTTAGATGACAACACGAGGGAGAGATTGGACAAGCCCCTAACTCTGGACGAGCTGACAAAGGCCGTCGAGTCCTTCGAGATGAGTAAAACTCCCGGAAGCGACGGCTTACCGGTCGAGTTGTACTCGGCCCTGTGGGACTGGGTCGGCCCGGACCTGCTGGAAGTATACGAGAGTATGCTCCTGGCCGGCAGCATGTCAGAATCCATGAGGAAAGGCATCATCACCCTCATTTACAAGCGGAAGGGGCAGAAATTGGCGACCCATCTTACTGCTTAATGTTGACTACAAGATTCTGTCCAAAGTCATAGCCAGTCGAGTCAAGTCTGCTCTGGAGCTGGTGATTCACCCCGATCATACCTGTACTGTACCCGGCAGGAAAATCTCTGATAGTCTCGCGTTACTCAGGGATACGATCGCCTACGTACGGGACAGGAGGGTGGACACCTGCCTCATCAGCCTGGACCAGGAGAAGGCTTTTGACAGGATATCGCACACCTACATGATGGACGTACTTTCCAAAATGGGGTTTGGGGAGGGAATCTGCAATTGGATCAAACTGCTCTACACAAACATCAGTAGCGCAGTCTCAATCAATGGGTGGGAATCGGAAAGTTTCCCGATCCAATCTGGAGTCAGACAGGGCTGTCCTCTCTCCCCGGTCTTGTTTGTTTGCTGTATTGAACCCTTTGCTGGGTCTATTAGGAAGGATGCGAGCATAAGAGGGGTGAGAATCCCAGGCAGTGGAGGCACTCAGGTTAAAACCTCCCTGTACATGGATGACGTCGCCGTCTTCTGCTCGGATCCGCTGTCTGTGCGCAGACTGATGAGCATCTGCGACCAGTTCGAACTGGCCTCGGGAGCCAAAGTTAACCACGGCAAGAGCGAGGCCATGTTCTTTGGGAACTGGGCTGACCGATCCTTTGTCCCCTTCACCATCAGGTCAGATTACCTGAAGGTGCTGGGGATATGGTTCGAAGGGCCAGGGCGTGCACCAAAACCTGGGAGGAGCGAGTAGCCAAGGTACGACAAAAGCTGATCATGTGGGGGCAGCGATCTCTCTCCATTGTGGGTAAGAACCTGGTCATTGGGTGCAAGGTGCTCACGTTGTTGCTGTACGTGGCGCAGGTCTGGCCCATACCCTACTCCTGCGCTGTGGCAGTCACCCGAGCCATTTTCCGCTTCATCTGGGGATCTAAAATGGACCAGGTCCGGAGGGACACGATGTTCAAATCTCTGGACAAGGGCGGGAAAAATGTACCCAACGTGGCCCTTATCCTGATGACCACCTTCATGTGCGGCTGCATCAAGCTGTGTGTAGACCTCCAGTACACAAACTCCAAGCGTCACTACGTGCTGAGGTTCTATCTGTCCCCAGTGTTGCGAAGGTTGGGCCTGGTCACATTGCCGCGGAACGCTCCATGCAGTTGGACCGTGCCGTACCACCTATCATTCGTGGAGCAGTTTCTGCGGGAAAACACCTTTGACCACCGGTCCATCAGGCAGTGGTCTGCACGGAATGTCCTCAAGGCCCTACGGGAAAAGGAGACGGGTGATCCTGTCGGATGGTTCCCCGAGCAGACCGCCAAAGTCATTTGGCGGAATGCCTCATCACCAGAACTTTCAAACAAGTACCAAGACGTAGCTTGGCTGGTGGTGAGAAGGGCCCTCCCCGTCAGATCCTTCCTGCACGCCCGAAGTCTCGCCCCCTCCGCGCAATGCCCCCGCGGTGGCTGTGGTGGGGAAGAGACGGTTGCCCACCTCCTCCTGGAATGTGTCTTTGCAAAGCAGGTGTGGAAAGAGATGCAATGGTTTTTGTCGAGGTTCATCCCAAGCAGCTCTGTAACACAGGAGTCTGTGCTCTACGGGCTGTTCCCAGGGACGCTCACCGAGACAAACATCAACTGCTGCTGGAGGACTATCAATTCGGTGAAAGACGCCCTTTGGTCTGCCCGAAACTTGCTGGTCTTCCAGCGCAAAGAGTTGTCCACCACTGAATGTTGCAGACTGGCACATTCCAAGGTCCAGGACTACGTGCTGAGGGACTCACTAAAGCTTGGGGCAGCCGCAGCAAAGGCTCAATGGGGAAAGACCACAGTGTAAGGTCCCCCCCACCAAGCTGAACTGAGGGACTGGATCCATGGGAAACCCCTCGAACTGTATCGGAGAAATTTTGTGTGCTGTAAAATGTAAAAATGTATCTGGCATGACAATGAAATGGAAGGGTTGTGAGGCAACTCATGATTGTATAGAAGGAAACTGATCACCTTTTCCCTGTTTGTATTCTTTGACTTGATGCTGTTTTAAACTGTTTGGGAATGTAATTTTTACAGATTTTTTATGAATAAAGTATATTTTGGAAATAAAAAAAATAAAAAAAATGCTTACTATACAGAGCGACGAAAATAATACACAAACTGAATGTCATCCCAAGGACTCGCCTTCTGTCTGCTGGTGACACAGCTGTTTGGGCAAAGGCCGAGGAGTGAGTCATCAATGCTTCCACAAACAAATAAAATTGTGAGTATTTACTTAATCACAGACATTGTCCCTTTAATGCACAGTAAAGATAAAATTACATTCTGTATTTGTTTCTTGTTTCCAAACGAAAATGGAGACTAAGTCTGAATTGCCCAAGTTACAAAACGTGCAGGTGAACGAGGTTTCCACGAGGAGGCGCTTTATGTTGTTTTAAATTGGTGAAAGATGATATAAATGATTGAAAATATTTCAGCTAGTGAAGGACACGAAGGGAGTACAGGACGCGCCCCTCCTTCGCCGATACATTTCACCGAGTTGATACATTGCGGGTCAGAAATTGTTACATTGGATTGTTACATTTCGCTACTCACTTCCCGGTCGCATTTGTAACTCTCCCTCATGGCGGCCACGTCCACGGAAAGGCTGGGATCGGAGGAGGAGGTCATGCTGTCGAGTCTGGGAGCTGGGAGCCGGCTCTTCTTACCGATCCACGTGTGCGAGGAGCGTCTAATGAAACTGATGGTGAAACTGATCTTCAGTGTGTCAGTTACACGGGGCCACATCGCAGCCTAGGGGACAGCGTCTGTGTGGGTGTCTCTCTGTCACTGCTCACACTTCAGTGTGAATCCACTTATATAAAATAGTTTCCGATGCACTTAGACCAAATACACTCTTAAATAACCTTTCAGACTTCTTTAATCATTAAGTGTAACACTTATTTATTAAACTGTAAGTGGGAGCTGGCTGAATGTAAGAGCCAGGGTATGTGATAAGGTGTGTTAGTGCTGAGGGTCAGGAAACTAGACTGTGGCCATGTGTATCAATCGGATTACACACTTTCTCAGAGATAGCAATGTGGGCAAGCGCCAATCGAAAGTTTGCAGTTATTGAACAAGGAAAGGTTGGTGAGAAGCCAGGCAGCATAACCCTCAGTTACAAACAGGCAATAAATGGATTCCCTTCTCTTGACCGCAATGCTAGCAGAGTGGGGAATGGACTGAAGGGAGGAGAAAAATTAAATCCTACCTGCAGCTGATCAGATATTTTTGTATCCCATTTCTTCCCTTGTGCACAAATCTTTGAAAGAGGCGGGACAAGTTGAGAAGGCTGTTTAAAAGCACAGAAGTTATGATAAACTTTTATAAATCACTGCTTCAGTGTCAGCTGGAATTTTGTGTCTAATTCTGCATTCCACACTTTAGGAAGGATGTCAAGGCCTTGGAAAGGGGATTTACTAGAATGGTAGCAGGGATGAGGGAGTTCAGTTATACGGAGAGAATGGAGAAGCTGGGATTGTTCTCCTTAAAGAAAAGAAGGTTAAAGGGAAATTTAATAGAGGTATTCAAATCATAAAAGATTTTGATAGAATAAATAAGGAGAAACTGTTTCCAGTGGCAGGAGGGTCAGTAACCAGAGGGCATGGATTTAAGGTGATTGGCAAAAGAACCAGAGGTGTCATGAGGAAACATTGTTTTCCACAGTGAGTTGTCATGATCTGGAATGCGCAGCCTGAAAGGGCAGTGGAAGCAAATTGAGTTATAACTTTCAAAAGGGAGTTGGATAAATACTTGAAGGGGAAAAATTTGCATGGCGATGGTGAAAGAGCAGGAGAGTGGGACAAATTGGATAGCTCTTTCAAAGAGCCAACACAGGCATGATGGGCCAAATGGCCTCCTTCATTCTATGATTGTATGATTTCTATTTTGAAAAGGAAACTCCAGTTATAGCTCTCCACCTCACCAATTTTCTCCTTCCTCTTTTGAAGGTGCTGACATTTGCTGGGGTCCAGTTCAACAGTTGGGGGGGTGTAGGGGTGGGGGTGGGGGAAGGTGGTCAGGCAAGTGTCCAGTCTCCCTGTGTGAGCCGACACACTGAGCGCCACCAGCCTGTTCACCTACAGGGAGCATCACAGCCACCCCATCATGTCCATACACAAGCAGTGACCAATGGGTGATGATCTGAATAGGACCCCAGGCTGATTCCACCCATTTCTAGTCCAGTGCTGAAAACCTTGCATTTATATAGCACCTTTAATGTAGTAAAACATCCCAAGATACTTCACAGGAGCATTATCAAAGAACATTTGATACAGAATCACAGAATTGTTACAGCACAGAAGGAGGCCATTCAGCCCATCGTGTCTGTGCTGGCTCTCCGAAAGAGAAATTTACCTAGTGCCACTCCCCCTGCCTTTTCCTTGGGCGGCACAGTGGTGCAGTGGTTAGCACCGCAGCCTCACAGCTCCAGCGACCCGGGTTCAATTCTGGGTACTGCCTGTGTGGAGTTTGCAAGTTCTCTCTGTGTCTGTGTGGGTTTCCTCCGGGTGCTCCGGTTTCCTCCCACAAGCCAAAAGACTTGCAGGTTGGTAGGTAAATTGGCCATTAGAAATTGCCCCTAGTATAGGTAGGTGGTAGGGACAGGTGGGGATGTGGTAGGAATATGGGATTAGTGTAGGATTAGTATAAATGGGTGGTTGATGGTTGGCACAGATTCGGTGGGCCGAAGGGCCTGTTTCAGTGCTGTATCTCTAAACATAAACATAGCCCTGCACATTCTTCCTTTCCAGATAACAATCCAATTCCCTCTTGAATGCCTCGATTGAATTTGCCTCCACCTCACACTCAGGGCACTGCATTCCAGATCCTAACCACTCGCTGCGTGAAAAAGTTTTTCCTCATGTCGCCATTGCTTCTTTTGTCAATTACCTTAAATCTGTGTCCACTTATTCTCAATCCTTCCACCAATGGGAACAGTTTCTTCTTATCTACTCTGTCCAGACCCCTCATGATTTTGAACACCTCTATCAAATCTCCTCTCAACCTTCTCTTCTCCAAGGAAAACAGTCCCAACTTCTCCAATCTATCCACGTAACTGAAGTGCCTCATCCCTGGAACCATTCTCATGAATCTTTTCTGCACTCTTTAATGCCTTCACATCTGCCTGAAGTGTGACCCCCAGTGTAATACTCCAGACACCCAGTCACCTAACGTGATATTAGGACCAACAACCAGAAGCTTGGTCAAAGAGGTAGGTTTTAACAAATGTCTTAGAGATGGAAAGAGAGAGGCAGAGATATTTGGAGAGGGAATTCCAGGGTCTAAAATTCCAGAGACAAAAGCAGATAACTAAATTCGGCTTTCTGCTGATCAGATGCTGTCAGGCGTAGAACCATTCAGCCCATCGTGACTGTGTTGGCCTATCCAATTAGTCCCAATCACCCGACCTTGCCCTGTAAATTTTCACCCCTTCAAGTAATGTATTCAATTCCCTTTTGAAAGTTACTATTGAATCTGCTTTCACCGCCTTTTCAATTATATGTTGTGTGTTTTCTTTATACCAAAAACATCTATTAATAATCCTGGTATTTTTTCTGGCACCTGATCGCCTCGAAATCTTTACCAACACATAAAACCCTGCTGCCTAGCTGGGGGGAGGGATTTAATTTTGATTGACAGCTAAGTGACCAATTAGAAAGGTAAAGAGGTCGCTTCTGCTCGGTGGAAATGGGAATTAATTTCGTTGACAAGAGCTGAAAGAGCTTCGATGCTGTTTTGATGATTGGCAGTTGTTGGAACCAGAGCAAATACAGTTTGACAAATGAGCACCGCCTCCTTGCTTTGTCAGCCAATGGAAATGGAGAGTGGGCGGGACTTCCTGGCTTGTGTTGTGATGTGGATACAATCAGTCTGTTACTGGGCTGTAGCTGGGATCTGCTCTGGGTCTGGGTCTCTCTGAGCTGCAGCTGGATGGCTAACACTTTGCAGGGAGTGCCCCTGGCAGTACTGACAGAGAGATACCAGCAGCAGGGCTGTGGGAGAGAGGAGGAGAATGAGGAGGATGTGGATGTGCTGCGGAGTGGAGAGGCCAGTAGGGAGCTTGGCATCTCCAAACCCCCAAGCCGGCAGCAGAACAGTGAACGGGCTTTCACCTGCAGAACACAGAGCTGTGGGCCTCAGCAAGACACTCACAGGTAAGTGGAGGAGAGATGAGCAGGGTCACACCTGTCACTGGGTTTATTACGTAGAAATAAGGCAACAGGTTTGATCAATGGGTCAATCATTCTTGAGTCAGATGATTCAGTTATACATAGCCTCGGCCAGACTGCATGTGGAGTAACTGTGTTCAGACTGGGCCCCGCACCTCAGGACAGATAGGAGGGGGAGGTGCTTTGGAGGGGGTGTAGCGTAGATTCACCAGAATGATACTGGGGCTAAAAGGGTTAAATTATGAGGACAGGTTACATAAACTAGGCTTGTATTCCCTTGAGTTTAGAAGATTGAGAGGGTGATCTCATCAAAGTGTTTAAAATGATTAAAAGATTTGATAAGATAGAGAGAAATTATTTCCTCTGGTGAGGGAGTCGAGATCAAGGGGAGATAAATTTAAAAATAGAGCTCGGCCATTCAGGATCGAAATCAGGAAGCAATTTTCCCAAAATGGTACTGGAAATCTGGGACTCTTGGAACAATTGGAGCCCTCAAGAATGAGAGATTTCGGTTGGGTAAGAGAATCAAGATAAATGGAACAAAAGTGGATAGATAGATACAGATCAAGCATGATCTAATTGAATGACGGGATTGGCTCAAGGGGCTGAATGGCCGACCCCTGTTCCTGTTTGTTTAGGAAGGGGGTGGGTGCATCCTGTCCAATTCTTCCGTCTGTTAGTCCTCGAGCCACTGTCTAAGACCCCCCTCCTTTACTGTGTTGTGCTCAGGCAGGTGACCGGGTGCTCCGAGGATGCAGTGACTGGTCCCAATCAGTCGCCTTCTCGACCCACCGAGCATTGCAGACCTGGTCTTAAGCTGCTGGACGCTGAGGACGAGGAGGACGATGGCCACAAACAGACCAAGAAGCAGAAATGTTTGACTTCCCCAGTGACCCACCGCAGCTTCAATGCAGCCCTGAGCCAGAGACTGTCACACCGTGATGATTGCTCCAGACTGACTGTTCACTGCAAACCCTTGCCATTTCCCACTGTGATTTCACCCAGCCTCGTTCACACTGGGTCCCAACAGCCCTGCTTGTTAACCAGCTTCCTGGACAAGTCTTCACGGAAGGAGAGCTCGCCAGATCCTCCGGCCTCACCTCCAACCATCCCAGTGGCCAGCCTTCCACCTGCCTCAGATAGTGGACAGACCATGAAGGTGATGGGACTATATGCGGACCTGGTGAAGGAACTCCAGGGTCAGGTGTTGGAGCTGCAGCAACGTGAACGGTTGCAGGTGGAGGTGGGTTTGGTGCAGTCGAGGCGCATCGAGGCACTGGAGGTGGAAAACCAAAAGCTCAAGGATCAGCTACAGAAACTGGAGGAGGAGAATGACCTCTTGTCCAGTGGCAGTGAGCGGGGCATTGCCATGAGTGGTCTGCAGGCGGGAGCGCTGGGTAAATCCTTTCACATCGTTAGAGGCACAGAAATTAGAATCTTACAGCAAGGAAGGAGTGCATTCGGCCCATCGTGCCTGTGCTGGCTCTTTGAAAGAGCTATCCAATTAGTCCCACTCCTCTGTCTAGAGCTCTGCAAAATAGTTTTTTATTCATTCATGGAATGTGGGCGTCACTGGCTAGGCCAGCATTTATTGCCCATCCCTAATTGCCCTTGAGAAGGTGGTGATGAGCTGCCTTCTTGAACCACTGCAGTCCATGTGAGGTAGGTCCACCCACAGTGCTGTTAGGAAGGGAGTTCCAATATGTGAGTGGGCGGCGCAGTGGCGCAGTGGTTAGCACCGCAGCCTCACAGCTCCAGGGACCCGGGTTTGATTCCAGGTACTGCCTGTGTGGAGTTTGCAAGTTCTCCCTGTGTCTGCGTGGGTTTTCTCCGGGTGCTCCGGTTTCCTCCCACAAGCCAAAAGACTTGCAGGTTGACAGGTAAATTGGCCATTATAAATTGTCACTAGTATAGGTAGGTGGTAGGGAAATATAGGGACAGGTGGGGATGTTTGGTTGGAATATAGGATTAGTATAAATGGGTGGTTGATGTTCGGCACAGACTTGGTGGGCCGAAGGGCCTGTTTCAGTGCTGTATCTCTAATCTAATCTAATATTTTGACCCAGCAACAGTGAAGGAACGATGATATAGTTCCAAGTCAGGATGGTGTGTTGCTTGGAGGGGAACTTGCAGGTGGTGGTGTTCCCATGTATTTGCTGCCCTTGTCCTTCTAGTTGATAGAGGTCGTGGGTTTGGAAGGTGCTCTCTAAGGAGCCTTGGTGCGTGGCTGCAGTGCATCTTGTAGATGGTACACACTGCTGCCACTGTGCGTCGGTGGTGGAGGGAGTGAATGTTTGTAGATGGGGTGCCAATCAAGCGGGCTGCTTTGTCCCGGATGGTTTTGAGCTTCTTGAGTGTTGTTGGAGCTGCACCCATCCAGGCAAGTGGAGAGTATTCCATCACACTCCTGACTTGTGCCTTGTAGATGGTGGACAGGCTTTGGGGAGTCAGGAGGTGAGTTACTCGCCTCAGGATTCGTAGCCTCTGACCTGCTCTTGTAGCCACGGTATTTATATGGCTACTCCAGTTCAGTTTCTGGTCAATGGTAACCCCTAGGATGTTGATAGTGGGGGATTCAGCAATGGTAATGCCATTGAATGTCAAGGGGAGATCTCTTGTTGGAGATGGTCATTGCCTGGCACTTGTGTGGCGCAAATATTTTCCTTTCGAGTATTTATCCAATTCCCTTTTGAAAGTTATTATTGAATCTCCTTCCACCGCCCTTTCAGGCAGTGCGTTCCAGATCACAACAACTCACTGCGGAAAAAAAAATTCTCCTCATCTCCCCCTCTGGTTCTTTTGTCAATTACCTTAAATCTGTGTCCTCTGGTCACTGAACTGCCTGTCAGTGGAAACAGTTTCTCTTTATTTACTGTAACTAAACCCCTCATAATTTTGCACACTCGATTAAATCTCCTCTTAACCTTTATTGCTCTAAGAAGAAGAATTCCAGCCAGAAAAGTAATGTCGAGTTCATGACGTTCACCATTATTAGTGCATCTTCCAGTGAGGAGGTGATAGCCTGACTTTTAGTTGCTCTTGCTGTCTACTGCTGATTCTCTTCATCAATTTCTTGCTATTTATCTCGTGATCCTTCTCCTTTTCCAGAAAATTCCATCGTCTACTCTCTGGTCAGTGATGGAGGCTGACCCCATTGGGTCTCAGCGAAATGACCTATGAAAGATTTAAGGTGAGAGGGAGGAGGTTTAAAGGGGATCAAAGGGGTAAATTTTTCACACAAAGAATAGTGGGTATCTGGAATGAGCTGCCAGAGGAGGTGGTGGAGGCAGGAACAGTAGCAACATTTAAGAGGCATCTGGACAGGTACTTGAATGAGTAAGGCATAGAGGGATATGGAATTAATGCAGGCAGGTGGGATTAGTGTAGATAGGCATTATGGTCGGCATAGATGCGGTGGGCCGAAGGGCCTGTTTCTATGCTGTACGACTCTATGACCCAGGATCTTTGTCAGACTGAATCTGCTGGAGCTGGGCTTCTCGCGATGAGCACCATGGATTCAATTCTTCCCTCGCCCTTCAGGATGTATTATTTTTCCACCACAGATTTCTGGAAATGTGAGCTGATACAGTGGGGTGAGGTCAAAAGGACATCTGGGACTCCAGGACTGTTAGGTCTAATGGTCTTTCTCCTTAAAGATTGAAACAACAGAACAACAGGATTAGCACTGTAGCCTCATAACTCCAGCGACCCGGGTTCGGTTCTGGGTACTGCCTGTGCGGAGTTTGCAAGTTCTCCCTGTGACCGCCTGAGTTTTCGCCGGGTGCTCCGGTTTCCTCCCACAGCCAAAGACTTGCAGGTTGATAGGTAAATTGGCCATTGTAAATTGCCCTTAGTGTAGGTAGGAGAATGGTAGGGAATATGGGATTAATGTAGGAGGGGATGTGGTAGGGAATATGGGATTAATGTAGGATTAGTATAAATGGGTGGTTGATGATCAGCACAGACTCGGTGGGCCGAAGGGCCTGTTTCAACTCTCTATAATCTATAATAACTGAGAAAGAAACAGAGGAACAACAGAGAAGGAAATAGGATGTATTAGAGTCAAATCAGGTACAAAAAGAGAGGGAGAGGTAGAAAGGAAAAGTAAACAAAAGATTAAATTTTAAATTTTAAAAACCTTGAACAATTTACTATCTGCCTTTACTACCTAGATACAGCTAAAGTTCCCTCTACACTGTCCTATCAAACCTTTTCCCAAAAATATACCTTATTAATAAAATGTGTAAAAAGTACCACAGAATCACAGAATTGTTACAGTACAGAAGGAGGCCATTCAGCCCATCGTGTCTGCACTGGCTCTCTGAAAGAGCAATTCCCTCAGTTCCATTCCCCGCCTTCTCCCCGTAACCCAGCACATGCTTCCTTTTCATATAACTGTCTAATTCCCTTTTGAATGCTTCAATTGAACCTGCCTCCATCACACTCTCGGGCAGTGCATTCCAGACCTTAACCACTCACTGCATGAAAACGTTTTTCCTCATGTCACTTTTGCTTCTCTTACCAAATATTTTTAATCTGTGCCCTCTCGTTCTTGATCCTTTCACAAGTGGGAACAGTTTCTCCCTGATCACTCTGTCCAGACCCCTCATGATTTTGAATACCTCTATCAAATCACCTCTCTGCCTTCTCTTCTCCAAGGAAAACAGTCCTAACTTCTCCAATCTATCTTCATAACTGAAATTCCTCATCCCTGGATCCATTCTCGTGAATCTTTTCTGTACTCTCTCCAATGCCCTGACATCTTTCTGAAAGTGTGGCGCCCAGAACTGGACGCAATACTCCAGCTGAGGCCGAACTAGTGTCTTAAACAAGTTCAACATAACTTCCTTGCTCTTGTACTCTATGCTCCTATTAATAAAGCCCAGGATACTGTATGCTTTATTAACCGCGCTCTCAACCTGTCCTGCCACCTTCAATGACTTATGCACATATACACCAAGGTCCCTCTGCTCCTGCACCCACTTTAGAATTGTACCCTTTTATTGTCTCTTCATGTTCTTCCTACCAAAATGAATCACCTCACATTTCTCTGCATTGAATTTCATCTGCCACCTGTCTGCCCATTCCACCAACATGTCTATGTCCTTTTGAAGTTCTACACTATCCTCCTCACGGTTCACAATGCTTCCAAGTTTCGTATCATCTGCAAACTTTGAAATTGTGCCCTGTACACCAAGGTCTAGGTCATTAATATATATCAGGAAAGCAAGGGTCCCAACACTGATCCCTGGGGAACTCCACTACAAACCGTCCTCCAACCTGAAAAACATCCATTAACCACTACTATAATAAAAGCAAAATACTGCGGTTGCTGGAAATCTAAAATAAAAACAAGAAATGCTGGAAATACTCAGCAGGTCTGGCAGCATCTGTGGAGAGAGAAGCAGAGTTAACGTTTCAGGTCAGTGACCCTTCTTCAGAACTGACAAATATTAGAAATGTGAAAGGTTATAAGTAAGTAAAGTGGGGGTGGGGCAAGAGATGACAAAGGAGAAAGTGTAGATAGGACAAGTTCACAGAATAGCTGACCAGAAGGTCAGGGAGCAAAGGCAAACAATATGTTAATGGTGTGTTGAAAGACAAAGCATTAGTACAGATAGGGTGTTAATGGACTAAAAATTGAACAGCCACAAGTACAAACATGAAAAAACTAGTGGGTAAGCAAACTGAACAAACTAAGATGAAATAAAATAAAATAAACACCAAAAAATATATATATTAAAAAAAGGAAAAAGAAAAAATAACTGAAAATAAAAGTAAAATGGGGGGGCCCGTCATGCTCTGAAATTATTGAACTCAATGTTCAGTCCGGCAGGCTGTAGTGTGCCTAATCGGTAAATGAGATGCTGTTCCTCGAGCTTGCGTTGATGTTCACTGGAACACTGCAGCAATCCCAGGACAGAGATGTGAGCATGAGAGCAGGGGGGAAGTGTTGAAATGGCAAGCAACCGGAAGCTCGGGGTCCTGCTTTTGGACTGAGTGGAGGTGTTCCGCAAAGCGGTCACCCAGTCTGCGCTTGGTCTCCCCAATGTAGAGGAGACCACATTGTGAGCAGCGAATACAGTATACTACACTGAAAGAAGTACAAGTAAATTGCTGCTTCACCTGAAAGGAGTGTTTGGGGCCTTGGATAGTGAGGAGAGAGGAGGTAAATGGGCAGGTATTACACCTCCTGCAATTGCAGGGGAAGATACCGTGGGAAGGGGACGAGGTGGTGGGGGTAATGGAGTTAACCACTACTCTTTGTTTCCTGTCACTCAGCCAATTTCGTATCCATGTTGCTACTGTCCCTTTTATTCCATGAGCTATAACTTTGCTCATAAGTCTGTTGTGTCACACTGTATCAAATGCCTTTTGAAAGTCCATGTACACCACATCAACAGAATTGCCCTCATCAACCCTCTCTGTTACCTCCTCAAAAGACTCCAGCAAGTTAGTTAACCATGGTTTTCCCTTAAGAAATCTTTGCTGGCTTTCCTTAATTACCTCGCATTTGTCCATGTGACTATTGATTTTGTCCCGAATTATTTTTTTCTAGAAGTTTTCCCACCACCAAACTTAAACAGACTGGCCTGTATTTATTGGGCTTATCTTAAACCCCTCTAGTGTCTGAACTATCTCCTTTTTCAACATTGCCTGGGTTACATCTTCTTCCTTGGTAAAGACAGATGCAAAGTATTCATTTAATACCTCAGCTATGCCCTCTGCCCCCATGTGTAAATCCCCTTTCTGGTCCCTAATTGGCCCCACTCCTCCTTTTACCACCCTGTTACTGTTTATATGCCTATAGAAAACTTTAGGATTTCCTTTAATGCTGACTGCCAGTCTCTTTTCATGCTCTCTCTTTGCTTCTCTTATTTGCTTTTTCACTCCCCCTCTGGACCTTCTATATTTTCTGTTTTTTCAGAAGGTGTTCGATAAGGTGCCACATAAAAGGTTATTGCACAAAGTAAGAGCTCAGGCTTTTGGGGGTAATGTGTTGGCATGGATTGAGGATTGGCTAACACACAGAAGGCAGAGAGTTGGAATCAATGGGGTTTTTTCAGGTTGGAAAGCCGTAACTACTGGGGTGCCACAAGGATCAGTCCTAGGGCCTCAACTATTTACTATCTATATTAATGACTTGGAGGAAGGGACAGAGTGTAATGTATCCAAATTTGCTGACGAAAGAAAAATAGGTGGAATGGCAGGTTGTGATGAGGACACAAAGAATCTGCAAAGGGATACAGATAGGTTAAGTGAGTGGGCAAAAACTTAGCAGATGGTGTTCAATGTGGGAAAGTGTGAGGTCTTCCACTTTAGTAGGAAGAATAAAAAGGCAGATTATTATTTAGATGGAGAAAGACTACAAAATACTGCAGTACAGAGGGATCTGGGTGTTCTTGTACATGAAACACAAAAAGTTAGCATGCAGGTGCAACAAGTAATTAGGAAGGCAAATGGAATTTTGGCCTTTATTGCTAGGGGGTTAGAGTTTAAAAATAGGGAAGCCTTGTTACAACTGTACAGGGTGTTGGTGAGGCCACACCTGGAGTACTGTGTACAGTTTTGGTCCCCGTATTTAAAGAAGGATATACTAGCATTGGAGGCAGTTCAGAAAAGGTTCACCAGGCTGATTCCTGGGATGATGGGGTTGTCTTATCAAGAACGGATAAACAGGTTAGGCCTTTATTCATTGGAGTTTAGAAGAATGAGAGGTGATCTGATTGAAACATATAAGATTTTAAGGGGGCTTGACACGGTAGATGTTGAGAAGACATTTTGACTGGTGGGGGAATCTCGAACTAGGGGACATAGTTACAGAATAAGAGGTCACACATTTAAAACTGAGATGTGAGGGAATTTCTTCTCTCAGAAGGTGGTGAATCTCTGGAATTCGCTGCCTCAGAGAGTATTTTCTACCTGGCATCTGTCATAAGCACACTTTTTCTTCTTTATCTTCATTTCTACCTCTTCTGTCATCCAGGGAGCTCTGAATTTGTTTGCTCTACGTTTCCCCTTTGAGGGAACATACCTTGACTGTGCCCGAACTATCTCTTCTTTGATTAGAGAAGTACATTAGATAACTGTTCAAATTGGACATTACATAAAGTGCAGTACAGATCAATTTCCTTCAAAATGGTAAATGAGCTGCCTTGCTACATTTGCAATTACAGGTTATGTTTATAATATACATTTACATTTCATGTCAAACATTCTCTGGAACATACAACCCGAGGGGGTTCACACAGGTTCCAGCCCCTCGGTTCACTCTGGCGGGGGGACCTTACACCGTGGCCTTTCCCCATTGAGCCTTTTTGGCAGCTGCCCCAAGCCTTAGTGCATCTCTCAGCACGTAGTCCTGGATCTTGGAATGTGTCAGTCTGCAACACTCGATTGTCGACAGTTCTGGAAGGCCAGCAAGTTTCGGGCAGACCAAAGAGCGTCCTTCACCGAGTTGATGGTCCTTCAGCAGCAGTTGTTGCATTGCTCCAGGGCAGATGCAGCATGAGTAGTTCTGAAGGGTCACTGACCCGAAACGTTAACTCTGCTTCTCTTTCCACAGATGCTGCCAGACCTGCTGAGTGGTTCCAGCATTTCTTGTTTTTATTTCAGATACAGCATGGATTAGATATAGATTAAATCTGTCTGTTCTGCCCCTTGCAGCATCAGTGTGCCATTTTTTCATGCTGGTGCCTTTGCTTTCCTTACCTGCTCAGTCCTACATATGACTCCAGACGCACTGCAATGTGGTTGACTCTTAACTGCCCTCTGAAATGGCCGAGCAAGGCACTCAGTTGTCAAGGGCAATTAGGGATGGGCAACAAATGCTGGCCTTGCCAGTGACGCCCACATTCCATGAAAGAATAAAAAATAAACACTCCTCGATCATCCCTGTTCTTGTTGACCTCATTGGTTCGGTCTGGCATCTCAAAATTCTCATCCTTGTGTTCAAATCCCTCCAAGGACGCAAACCTCCCTATCTCTAACCTCCCGCAGTCCTACAATCCTCTGAAATCTCTGCGCTCATCCGACTTTAACCCCTTCTGCATGCCTGATTCCTATTGCTCCACCATTGGCGGCCCTGCCTTCAGACGCCTGGACCCAAAACTCTAGAATTCCTTTCCTAAACCTCTCAACCTATTTCCTTAAGGCCCTTTAAAACCTAATTCTTGGACTAATTAATCGTCACACCTTCCTAATCTCTCCTTCTGTTAATTGACCTTCAGTTTTTGTCTAATTATACCTCCTCTGAATCACCCTGGGGCAGTACAGAAATGCAAGTCGTAACTGAATGGGGGGTTTAGGGAGTGGGTTCTGTGATTGCAGTGCTGCAATACCAGACATGTGCCAGCAGAGAGCACTAGTGAGCTGTGTGGACAAGTGCTTCCCTCTTGTGTCCAGGGGCAGGACTGCAGTTTTCACAACAGGTTCAACCATTGTCACCTTTTAGAACCACTGAAGGAGTCCATTCAGCCCATCTCTTTTGAGAGAGAAAACCAAAACTAATTCCACAGCCCTGCATTCTCCCGGGTAGTTTGCATCTTCCTTGCTTTAAGTATTCATCTCATTTTCTTTTGAAGGATGTAGTGGTCACTGCTTCATTGAGACAGCTCAGGTCTGTTTATTCATTAGCCGTTTGTCAAATAATACTATTTGTATATAATGAACATACATTGTTACTATTGCATTTTATTTAAAGATCAGCCTTGGTCAGTGGGTAGCAATCTCACCTCTGAGCCAGAAGATTGTGGGTTCAAGTCCCACTCCAGAGAGATTTGAGCACAAAATTCCAGGCTGACACTCCCAGTTCAATACTCGGGGAGTGCTGCACTGTCAGAGGTGCTGTCTTTCAGATGAGACGTTAAACCAAGGCCCCAACTGTCCTGTCAGATGGATGTAAAAGTTCCCATGGCCACCATTTTGAAGAGGAGCCGGGGAGTTCTTCCTGTGTCCTGGCCAATATTTACCTCTTGATCGACAACAGAGAAACAGATGATCTGGTCATTATCTCATTGCTGTTTGTGGGATCTTGCTGTGCGCATATTGGCTGCTGCATTTCCTACATTACAACACTTCAAAAGTACTTAATTGTCAGTAAAGTGCTTTGGGATGTCCTGAGGTTGTAAAAGGTGCTGTAGAAATGAAAATTATTTTTTATTTATTTCTTTATTCAGATGCATCCAAAAAGAATATAAAATTCTTGAAGGACCTTGTTGAACTGCTCGAATCAAATATGGAAACCCAGGTATGTGTTGATGCTTTTAAACTGAGTCTCAGGAACACTGGAACAGGAGGAGGCCATTCAGCCCCTCCAGCCTGTTCTGCCATTCGGTGAGATTATGGCTGATCTGTATCTTAACTCCGTCCACTTGATTCCATATCCTTTTATAGCCTTGTCCAGCAAAAATCTATCAATCACATTTTAAATTATTAATTGAGTACCCTGGGGTATTTAGGACCATCAATCCACCTCCTCCCCCCCCCCCCCCCCCCCCCCCGATGGTCTCTTAATTTGTGTCTTATTTGTTATCAGAATCCACCGTCTGACAGTAAGTTACCGCATGTTTCACTGGGTCTACCATCTGTTCTGATTGCTGAGGAGGCTGCTGACCCTCTCAAGCCGTACAAGGAGGTCAGTGACTACACCAGTGTCATCGCCATGTGGAAGAGACTGGAGGAGAGGGCTCCCAGTCCGCTCGGGTATCAGGAGATTCGGGCTGCGGGCATCTGGGAAAATGTCTTGAAGGATGTCCTGCCGGATGGTTCACCAGTATGGGCATGTGCTGTTGAGGTACAGTCAGTCGTTCCCCTCCTCTGTTTAATGTGAAAGTAAATGACCAGTTCAGGTCCCCCTCCCACGCACCCTGTTAACGCCATCTCTTACTTGTTCATCCAAAACTCTTCTGTTCTTATCCTAACTCATATCAACTCTCATTCACCCATCATCCCTGTGCTCGCTGACCTATGTTGGCTCCCGGTCTGATAACTGCTTGATTTAAAAATGATCATCCTTGTTTTCAAATCCCTCCATGGCCTCGCCCCTCCCTATCTCTGTCATCTCCTCCAGCTCTACTACTCTGCGAGATCTCAGAGCTCCTCCAATTCTGGCCTTTTGTGCATCCCCCAATTTTAATCACTTCACCATTGGCGGCCGTGCCTTCAGCTGCCTGGGCCCTAAACTTTAGAATTCCCTCCCTAAACCTTAACGCTTCTTAAAACCTACCTCTTTGACCAAGCTTTTGGTCGTCTCTCCTAATATCTGTTTACGTGGCTCGATGTCAGTTTTTTTTCTGATCATGTTCTTGTGCAGCACCTTGAGATGTTTTACTACAGTAAAGGCGCTATGAAAATGCAAGTTGTTTTTATTGTTGACCAGGCAAATGGGAGACCAAAGTCTGAGCTGATCCCTGGATCAGGTGTGTATCTCACCAAACGGGAGATGGACGAACTCTCTCAGCTCCCACGGGATAAGCCCAAGCTGATGACTCGGAAACTCCTGGGGTATTTCTTTTCACATCAGACCTTAGCGCGGTCGTCAGCTCGGGGCGAACGCATTGCCCACAACAAGACCACCATGGAGAAGCCCATCTGCTTACCCACTGCAGTCACAGACACCATCAAAGGTGAGCAGGCTGGTGAAGGGGTGAGGGGTGAGGTTGAGGGGTGGGGGTGAGGGGTAAGGAGTGGGGGTGAGGGGTAGGGGTGGGGGTGAGATGGGGGTGAGGGGTAGGGCTGAGGAGTGAGGGTGAGGGGTAGGGGTGGGGATGAGGGGTCGGGGTGAGGAGTGGGGGTGAGAAGGCAAGGCTGCAGTTTCATCATATTCCTGCTGGTGGTGCTGCTGAGAACCCTGCCCAGCTGCTCCCCCTGCTGGATATTTGTGACAGTGCAGAAAAATGTCAATTCCATTTTACATTTTTTTAAGTATAAATTTATAATAAGAATACTGGCATTGACACACCAACCAACACCAGGAACCCTGAGGGAGGCCATCGGAACATTAATTCAGCAGGGAGATCTCTGCGTGCATTCAATTCTGACCTCTTGAGCATCCCCGATTTTAATTGCTTCTCCATTGTTGGCCGAGCCTTCAGCTGCCTGGATCCTAAGCTCTGGAATTCCCTCCCTAAACATCTCCGCCTCTCTTCCTCTCATTCCTCAATTTAAGACATTCCTTGAAACCTACCTCTTTGACTGAGCTTTTGGCCATCTGCCCTAATATCGCCTTATGTGCTTTGGTGTCTAAGAACAAAGAACAAAGAAAATTACAGCACAGGAACAGGCCCTTCGGCCCTCCAAGCCTACGCCGATCCAAATCCTCTATCTAAACCTGTCGCCTATTTTCTAAGGGTCTGAAAGAACTAATTTTTCTTTATATCGTGCCTGAGACGTACCTTGGAACGTTACATTATGCTAAAAGCACTATCTAAGTAGAAGTTGTTGGAACATTTGCTGATCCAGGTTCGGCCCCAAATATGCCCAATGATTCTGATACACACCCTTGACCCAGATACAACCTCAAAAATTGGGGTCCCTCATTGAGCCCGATGGGTTCTTATTTTCATTAACGTTTATTGCAACAGTTCCCACCACTGCTGACAGTTTCCTCTGATGTCGCCCAATGATGTCATTGGGTGATGCCATGACATCATCCCCAAAACAGACCCTGGGACCGGGGGCAGGGGAAAGAGAGGGAAACTGATGGAAAGTGGATGTGAAGCTGCACAGTCAGCACTTTAAACACACTGACTGTTGTTAATGTCGATCAGAGGCCGCTTATTGTGGATTTTAGTCTGTCAGTGACTTTAGCAAGCATAGATCGTGGGTGAAGACGCTTGTTCAGTTGTTCTGAGGCTGGTTCACAATGTACCATCCTGAAGTTGAATCTGCTTCTTCTGACCTTTGATCTGTAAAGTGAGGATTTTTTTCTTTTTAAAAATATTGATATTTGCTGTTGGAAAATCACCATTAGTTGAATACCACTGGGTTAGAGAGAGGGGAAATCAGCCAGGGTTCCTGCTCCTGATCACTGTCCAGTGACTCCAGAGATGAACTGTGTGTGTGTGTGCACAGGGTCAGGCCTGGTTGTGGTATCCCCATGGTTGTATAACCCACCAACACTCAAGTCTAGGCTCGTGTGAAGATTGGCCACTTGGGGAAGATGGCAGGCAAGTACTGAGGGCAGTTTACCCCAGCAAGAGTCGGGAGCCTTCGAGGCATGTAATGGGGATGGCAGAGGTGAATTCTGAGTTTGAAAAATAAATGGTTTGTTTGTTTAACTCTGTTCCAGATTACGTTACTTTTGTGTGCGGGAAGGGATGTGACTTTAACGCTGTGATTAACAGCAAGTGTGCCACTTCTAGGAGAACAGTGAGGAAGCTGACAGAAAAGATGGAGTGAAACAAATCCCCTGGTACAGAATGAGGGAGAGTGAGCTGGGAAGGCAATCAAGATCATTCTCATTAAGCTACCTTGAGGAACATTTCACTTCCCTTTTTCTCGCAGAAGCCAATGATTTTGAACCAGCAAACTTCTTGCTGCTTTGTCGGAAGGGAAGAGTGTTTTTAATCTGCAGGACCATCATTGCCCCCAGAAATTAGGTGATGTACTGGACTTGAATGTGAAAAGGGATGGGAGGGACCAGAGTCTGCATGAGATTTTCAGTGACGTAGCATTTTAAAACGATGTGGGGGTGGGGGGGGGGGGGGTGGGGGGGGAGCAAAAATATTGTGCATTTATATTTTGTTCTCGAAGTTTTGCATGGTGCTGTATTTCTGATAGTTCCATTGTACTTTAAGAAAACCTTTTAATTAAACATTTTCTATATTATTTTTGTTTGTGAATGAATTCAGCTTCAGAGAAAAGACTCTGGATGCTGTGATGTATTTCAGTCTATATTTAAATAATGCTAAAAGCTCGAGTTCTTTATTCCCTGTTCCCTTTGGACTTTCCTATAAATTTTTTCTGTATTAGTCATTTTCTCCCTTTTCACAACTTTCTTTCCCCCCTCCCTAAAAGATGGTGCCTCTTGGGTCATTTTTTCCCAGGTGCCAGCAACAATAACTTGTATTTATATAGTGCCTTTAACTTGATAAAACGTCCTAAGCTTTCTTCATTTCTCTAGCGCCTTTCATGACCTCGGGACGTCCCAAAGCTTCACAGCCAATGAAGTACTTTTTGAAGTGTGGTCACTGTTGTGATGTAGAAAACCCGGTAACCAATTTACACACAGCAAGCTCCCACAAACAGCAATGTCATAGAGCCATTTTGGCACAGAAAGAGGCCATTTGACCCTTCAAGTCCATGCCAGCTCTCTGTTGAGAACTCCAGTCAGTCCCACTTCCCCTGCTCTATCCCCGTAGCCCTGCAAGTTTATTTCCCCCAAGTGCCCATCCAATTTCCTTTTGAAATCATTCATCATCTCCGCTTCCACCACCCTGTGGGCAGCGGGTTCCAGATCATTACCACCTGCTGCATAAAGAAGTTCTTCCTCAAATCTCCCCTGTATCTCTTGCCCAAAGCCTTAAATCTGTGTCTCCTAGTGCTTGTACAATCAGCTATTGGGAACAGATTTTCTTCGTCTACCTTATCTAAACCTGTCATAATCTTGTACATCTCCAGCAAATCTCCCCTCGATCTCCTTTGCTCCAGGGAAAACAACCCCAGCATCTCCAACCAAACCTTGTAACTAAAATCCCTCATCCCTGGAACCATTCTGTTAAAGCTCCTCTACACCCTTTCTTTTAAAAGTGTTTCACAAATAACCTTGATATGTCTAAGATCTTTCTTCAAGTGAAAGTTTTTCCAAAATTACTTGTGTTTTTGCTCATAATTATACATGTATAAATTTGGCTTTTTTCAGTCATCATTTTTTCCCTTTATACATTTTTGAATAACAATTATAAATCAGCAGAGTGATGTCTACAACATCTGAGAACATAATTGATCGCTGTATATCTTTACATATGTTATTACTGAAAATCCCACTTCTTCGCCACTCCCACGACCTATGAGGACCATATAATGTGTATAAAAAATATACCATTAACACTAAGAAGGAAACTCTGCTTCTCAATAACATGTTCTACAGGACATGAAAAAATTCAGTGGTATCTTGATGGGTTTCAGCACGTTAGCGGGGAAATACAAACGAGCACCATGAGACTATTTGTCTTCAGATTAACACCACTCTTGTTGCATAATGACACACATGCCTGCCCATGTTCTGTTTATTCCTAACCTGTATTAGACAGGATTTCTAGCTCTATAAAGGAAAGACAATACTTATTTCCCAAATGGTTTTTTATCAGAATGATATAAAGGCAAATGAAAACAGTGCACCCTCTGTATTGATACCGTCCTAGTGTTTGAGAACTATAGAAGCAGGTGCTTCACAAAAACAAAGGCTTATTTCATCTAACACAGTGGAAGTACTTTGCAGTTCAAGTAGTGATAATTTAAGACTAGTTCACAGAAATGTGGTCATTGAGAAATGTGAGATTTTTGTTGACATGTAGCTGACAAATATTTATTTTGAAAACTAAGCTATTAGTCCATATTGAAGGCATTAATTATGCAGTGTTTGCAGAGAGTAGAACATTTCATTTCTAAGTATGAAACAAGGGCATGAAATTAAGATCTGGGACACAAATGCCCAAGCACTTAATAATAAGAATATTAGCACTGGGAAGCTTTAGATGATGACTGTGCAGCTGAGATCTGTTGCTTGCAATTCCTGCACCATGTGCGAACTCCAACTAACGTTGTACCATTGTTTAAAAATGGAGAAAGGGATAAACCGGGTAATTACAAGTCAGTCAGCCTAACCTATGTGGTGGGAAAATTATTGGAAAAAACCTCTGAGGGACAGGATAAATCTTCATTCAGAAAGACATAGATTAATCAAAGACAGTCAGGCCTGGATTCATTAAGGGAAAGTTGTGTCTGACTAACATTGAATTTTTTGAGGAGGTAACAAGGAGGGTTGATGAGGGTAGTGCATTTGATGTGGTCTATATGGATTTTAGCAAGGCTTTTGAAAAGGTTTCACATGGCAGACTGGTCCTGAAAGTAAAAACCCATGGGATCCAAGTCAAAGTGGCAAATTGGATCCAAAATTGGCTCAGAGGCAGGAAACAAAGGGTAAAGGTCAAAGGGAATGGTCAATGGGTATTTTTGTGACTAGAAGGCTGTTTCCAATGGGGTTTTAGAGTCATAGAGTGATACAGCACTGAAACAGGCCCTTCGGCCCACCGAGTCTGTGCCAACCAACAACCACCGATTTATGCTAAACCTACATTAATCCCATATTCCTACCACATCCCAACTTCCCTCAATTCCCCTACCACCTACCTACACTAGGGGCAATTTACAATGGCCAATTTACCTATCAACCTACAAGTCTTTGGCTGTGGGAGGAAACCGGAGCACTGGCGGAAACCCACACAGTCACAGGGAGAACTTGCAAACTCCGCACAGGCAGTACCCATACCGAACCCGGGTTGCTGGAGCTGTGAGGCTGTGGTGCTAACCACTGGGTTCTGCAGGGCTCAGCACTGGGTAACTTGCGTTTTGTGATATATATCAATGATTTTCACTTGAATGTAGCAGCTATAATTAAGAAGTTTGCAGACGATACAAAAATTGGCCATGTGATTGAAAATGAAGAAGAAAGCTGTAGACTGCAGGAAGATATCAAGGGACTGGTCAGGTGGGTGGAACAGTGGCAAATGGAGTTCAATCTGGAGAAGTGTGAGGTAATACATTTGAGGAAGGCTAACAAGGCAGGGGAAATACACAATAAATGGTAGGATACTGAGAAGTGTAGAAGAACAGCGGGACCTTGGGCTGCATGTCCACAGATCCCTGAAGGTGGCTGAACAGGGAGATCAGGTGGTCATATGGGATACTTGCCTTTATTAGTTGAAGCATAGAATATAAGGGCAGGAGATTATGCTGGAACTGTATAAAACACTAGTTAGGACACAGCTGGAGTACTGTGTGCATTTCTGGTCACTGCACTAGAGATGGTACAGTTGTTGCCTGGACTGGAGAATTTTATTTCGGAGTAAAGATTGTTTTCTTTGGAACAGAGGAAGCTGAGTGGAGACCTCTACCAGAGGCAGTGGTGTAGTGGTAATGTCACTGGACTAATAATCCAGAGGCCTAGGCTAGTGTTCTGGGGACATGGGTGTGAATCCCACCATGGCAGATGGTGAAATTTTAATTCAAGTAATAAATCTGGGATTTTAAAAAACTAGTCTAATGGTGATTATGAAACCATTGTCAATTGTTGTTAAAAACCCATCTGGTTCAATAATGCCCTGTAGGGAAGGAAATCAGCTGTCCTTACCTGGTCTAAATGTGACTTCAGACCCACAGCAATGTGGTTGACTCTGAACTGCCAGTCAGTTGGCAAGGGCAATTGGGGATGGGCAATAAATGCTGGCCTAGCCAGTGATGCCCACATCCCACAAATGAATAATAAAAGTCAAGCCTCCTGACCTCTATAAATCTTGACCTGTCACTTCTCTGTAAGCATCTTCTCCAAGTCAAAAACAACCCCTGCTGGGTAATTATTTTAAAACAGGTGCCTTCCAGTAACTCTCTGCTTTCAAAGCCAGACTTCTCAGTGACGCTGGTAAAAAACCCCTCCTATGGAGTCTTTTCAGTTTCCCAAAATAAACCAATGTCCAGCTGTAAAATACGAGTCCTCAAAAAAAAACTTTAAAATATAGAAGCACTCGTAACACTACTTATACTTTCTGTTAGCCTTGACCCAGTGGGTAGCACGCTCACCTCTGGGTGAGAAGATTGTGGGTTGGCGTTCAGAGACCTGAGCACAAACTTCATGTTGACGGAGTGCTGCACTGTTGTTGGTGCCATTGTCAGTTGAATTGTTTAACCTGGCCTCTGAGGTGGCTATAAAAGATCCCCAACTAACTTGTTGAGTAAGAGCAGTGGAGTTCTGTCTGACCAACTTTTATCCTTAAACCAACATCAGCAAAATAGATTCGCTGGTCATTTATCTCATTGTTGTTGGCAGGAACTCGCAATGCAAACTAGCTGGTGCTTTTACACTTGTAGGAGTTCCTGCAGTTCATTAATTTGCAGGTCTGCGTGTTCCTAAGTATAATGCTAATGCATTTAATTATGCTGCATAGATAAGATGCTGGTTAGTACCCAGTGAAAGAAAAAAACCAAACTTTTATTTTAAAATTTGAAATCCTTGCCAACTTTTTGCATTAGTAAAGCAGGCAGCTGCTCACAGGATGTGGCTAATATGCGTCGTCCTTTTCAAGTTACAACTGGACTTGCAACGTTGAAACATGTTAAATTAAAAGTATATTTTAATTGGGTGGTTTTTGCATTGTGTTCAGGGCGGTTCCTGCTTTGCAGCCACTTAAAACTCGCTTCTCCACACGAACATGGCTGCCTGTCCACCTCGGCTTCTTTTGCACCTACGCAGCCGATCCCCAGATCTACCTGTCAATCATCCCAGGATCACGCGCGTCGTCGAAACGCTGCAACCAACCAGCGTCCCGTTAACTGCAACGCCCCTTTCCAAATCTGCATTTCTATCGGTTGGCAGACCCGCCGATCAAAATACTGACCACTCAGAGGACGCGCCCTGCCCTTTACAGCCCGCCTTTCTTTGCAGAAAAACATTCCCGGACCTGTCAATCAAGACCCGCCCCTGGAGAGTTCTGTCCAATTGATGGGCGATAAGCGGCGAAAACCCGCCTTTCGCGCCATGACGTCATACGCCGATGGCCTGATACGGCACTCGATTGGGCGAACCGGCTGTCAGTCAGGCTGCGAGTGGGCGGGCCGGGAGAGCCGATTGGCCGGCAGCGGCGCGCTCCACTTTGACCCTCTTAAAGTGAATAAAACATCATGAGCGGTAGGTCGCTTTTTTTTTCAAAAATAAATAATTTGGATATAAATTTGTGTTTGGTGAATGGCGGCGCGGTGCTGTGGGCGGCCGGGGATGACTGGGCCACGCCGTGCGGGCTGGGCTGGGGTGCGGGCTGACAGGCGGGCGGGTGTGGGGGATGGGGTCGGGCCGGGCCGGGCCGGGCCGGGCCGCTCGCTCCGGGCTCCGGGCGCTGCCGCCAGTTTTTTTTCCCTCCGACAGTTAAAGGCGCATTAGTGGGTGGGGTGGTGGGTGCAAGACATAATTAATGAAATGCATCTTAATGAAGAATATTTTATTGCAAGATTTGCATTGCAAATTCTTGCATCTGTTGCATTGGAAACAATTTTAATAAATTTTAAAATTAAAAATGAAATTATTTTTTTGTTTTTCTGGAGCCAACGTTGTTCTACTATGGTAATGTCAAGATGCCCATCGGTTGGCAGGTGACAGTGACAGCCGGCAACCCCCTGCACAACCACCGCCTTCGCTCCTCACCGTATTGTTGTCGGAGGGGAGTTGGTGAGTGCAGGGCACATGCATCTCAGGAGGGCATCTTGCAGTGTTCACGCAGCAATGTCAACGCTCGATAATCGCCCCTCCGTCTCACCCGTTCTTCGTCGCAATAGCTCGGGCTGAGTGCATGCTACACTCGCAAGAGTTTTGTGTTTAAAGACGTGATTTGGGTTAACGGTCGAACACTTTATGAGTTGGTAATTCCGTGATGTACGTGCCGTTTCGAAATGTTAAAAGTTGGCATTGTACAGCAATGAACCACTGTCCAACATCACCCAGCACTTCGGTGCAAAAGTGATTACTGTCCTCCGGCACCAGTCACTATACACTATGTTGGTAGCCATACCTGTAATATACATTATCACAGTACACAATACTGTAATATTGTGGGGAAGAGCAAAACGTGAGGCCATCAATATAAAATAATCACCAAGAAATCAAATAGAAAATTCAGAAGAAACATCTTTACCCAGAGAGTGGTGAAAATCTGCAACTTGCAACCAAAGGGAGTGGTTGAAGTGAATAGTATAAATGCATTTAAGGGCAAGTTAGATTAGCCCATCAAGGAGAATGGATTTGAAGGATATACTTTTACAGTGAGATGAGGAGGGATGGGTGGAGGTTGGTGTGGAGTGTGCATCATCACTTGTTCCTGTACTGTACATTGTATGTAATTCTAGGTAATATTCGGCATCACAGTAGGCACAGCTGTAATATACTGTATTCTGGTACTGAGATTAATGTACTGTATCGCGGTGCTGGGTGTAATATACTGTATCGGGGCAATGGGTGTAATATACTGTATCCCGTTGCTGGGTGTAATATACTGTATCGGGGCGCTGGGTGTAATATACTGTATCCCGGTGCTGGGCGCAATATACTGTATCGGGGCGCTGGGTGTAATATACTGTATTGGGGCGCTGGGTGTAATATACTGTTGCGGGGCACTGGGTGTAATATACTGTATCCCGGTGCTGGGCGCAATATACTGTATCGGGGCGCTGGGTGTAATATACTGTATCCCGGTGCTGGGCGCAATATACTGTATCCCGGCGATGGGTGTAATATACTGAATCGCGGCGCTGGGTGTAATATACTGGATTGCGGCGTTGGTGTGATATACTGTATCCCGGTGCTGGGTGTAATATACTGGATCGCGGCGCTGGGTGTGATATACTGTATCCCGGTGCTGGGCGCAATATACTGTATCGCAGCGCTGGGTGTAATATACTGAATCATAGCGCTGGGTGTAATATACTGTATCCCGGTGCTGGGCGCAATATACTGTATCGGGGCGCTGGGTGTAATATACTGTATCGCAGCGCTGGGTGTAATATACTGAATCATAGCGCTGGGTGCAATATACTGTATCCCGGTGCTGGGCGCAATATACTGTATCGGGGCGCTGGGTGTAATATACTGTATCGCAGCGCTGGGTGTAATATACTGAATCATAGCGCTGGGTGTAATATACTGTATCCCGGTGCTGGGCGCAATATACTGTATCGGGGCGCTGGGTGTAATATACTGTTGCGGGGCTCTGGGTGCAATATACTGTATCGCGGCACTGGGTGTAATATACTGTATCCCGGTGCTGGGTGTAATATGCTGTATCGCGGCGCTGGGTGTAATATACTGTATCCCGGCGCTGGGTGTAATATACTGTATCCCGGCGCTGGGTGTAAAATACTGTATCGCGGCACTGGTTGTAAAATACTGTATCGCGGCACTGGTTGTAATATACTGTATCGCGGCGCTGGGTGTAATATACTGAATTGTGGCACTGGGTCTAATATACTGTATCCTGTTGCAGGGTGTAATATACTGTATCGGGGTGCTGGGTGTAATATACTGTATCGCAGCGCGAGGTGTAATATACTGTATTGCGGCGCGAGGTGTAATATACTGTATCGCGACACTGGTTGTAATATACTGTATCGCGGCGCGAGGTGTAATATACTGTATTGCGGCGCGAGGTGTAATATACTGTATCGCGACACTGGTTGTAATATACTGTATCGCGGCGCGAGGTGTAATATACTGTATTGCGGCGCGAGGTGTAATATACTGTATCACGACACTGGTTGTAATATACTGTATCGCGGCACTGGTTGTAATATACTGTATCCCGGTGCTTGCCGTAATATACTGAATTGTGGCGCTGGGTGTAATATACTGTATCGGGGTGCTGGGTGTAATATATTGAATTGTGGCGCTGGGTGTAATATACTGTATTCCGGCGCTGGGTGTAATATACTGAATTGTGGCGCTGGGTGTAATATACTGTATCCCGGCGCTGGGTGTAATATACTGTATACCGGCGCTGGGTGTAATATACTGTATACCAGCGCTGGGTGTAATATACTGTATTGGGGTGCTGGGTGTAATATACTGTATCCCGGCGTTGGGTGTAATATACTGTATCGGGGCGCTGGGTGTAATATACTGTGTCGCGGCGCTGGGTGTAATATACTGTATCCCGGTGCTGGGTGCAATATGCTGTATCGTGGCGCTGGGTGTAATATACTGAATCGCGGCACTGGGTGTAATATACTGTATCCCGGCACTGGGTGTAATCTCCTGTGTCGCGGCGCTGGGTGAAACATACTGTATCCCGGTGCTGTGTAATATACAGTGTAATATACTGTATCGCAGCGCTGGGTGTAATATACTGAATCACAGCGCTGGGTGTAATATACTGTATCCCGGTGCTGGGTGCAATATGCTGTATCGTGGTGCTGGGTGTAATATACTGAATCGCGACACTGGGTGTAATATACTGTATACCGGCGCTGGGTGTAATATACTGTATACCGGCGCTGGGCGTAATATACTGTATTGGGGTGCCAGGTGTAATATACTGTATCCCGGCGCTGGGTGTAATATACTGTATCCCGGCGCTGGGTGTAATATACTGTATACCGGCGCTGGGCGTAATATACTGTATTGGGGTGCTGGGTGTAATATACTGTATTGGGGTGCTGGGTGTAATATACTGTATCCCGGCGATGGGTGTAATATACTGTATACCGGCGCTGGGTGTAATATACTGTGTCGCGGCGCTGGGTGTAATATACTGAATCGCGGCGCTGTGTGTAATATACTGTATCCCGGTGCTGGGTGTAATATACTGTATCGGGGCACTGGGTGTCAAATACTGTATCGCGGCGCTGGGTGTGATATACTGTATCGCAGCGCTGGGTGTAATATACTGAATCAGAGCGCTGGGTGTAATATACTGTATCCCGGCACTGGGTGTAATATACTGTGTCGCGGCGCTGGGTGGAACATACTGTATCCCATCGCTGGGTGCAATATGCTGTATCGTGGCGCTGGGTGTAATATACTGTATCCCGGCACTGGGTGTAATATGCTGAATCGGAGTGCTGGGTGTAATATACTGTATTGTGGCGCTGGGTGTAATATACTGTATCCCGGCACTGGGTGTAATATACTGTATCCCGGTGCTGGGTGCAATATGCTGTATCGTGGCGCTGGGTGTAATATACTGTATCCCGGCACTGGGTGTAATATGCTGAATCGGAGTGCTGGGTGTAATATACTGTATTGTGGCGCTGGGTGTAATATACTGTATCCCGGCACTGGGTGTAATATACTGAATCGCAGCGCTGGGTGTAATATACTGTATCCCGGCACTGGGTGTAATATACTGAATCGCAGTGCTGGGTGTAATATACTGTATCGGGGCAATGGGTGTAATATACTGAATCGCAGCGCTGGGTGTAATATACTGTATCCCGGCACTGGGTGTAATATACTGTATCGTGGCGCTGGGTGTAATATACTGTATACCGGCGCTGGGTGTAATATACTGTATCCTGGTGCTGGGTGTAATATACTGTATCGGGGCAATGGGTGTAATATACTGAATCGCGGCGCTGGGTGTAATATACTGTATACCGGCGCTGGGTGTAATATACTGTATCGGGGCGCTGGGTGTAATATACTGTATCCCGGTGCTGGGTGTAATATACTGTATCGGGGCGCTGGGTGTAATATACTGAATCGCGGCGCTGGGTGTAATTTACTGTATCGGGGTGCTGGGTGTAATATACTGAATCCTGGCGCTGGGTGTAATATACTGTATCGGGGTGCTGGGTGTAATATACTGAATCCTGGTGCTGGGTCTAATATACTGTATCGGGGCGCAGGGTGTAATATACTGTATCGCGGCACTGGGTCTAATATACTGAATCGCGGCACTGGGTCTAATATACTGTATCCCGGTGCTCTGTGTAATATACTGTATCGGGGTGCTGGGTGTAATATGCTGTATCCCGGTGCTGGGTGTAATATACTGTATCGCGACGCTGGGTGTAATATACTGTATCGCGGCGCTGGGTGTAATATACTGTATCGCGGCACTGGATGTAATATACTGTGTCGCAGCACTGGGTGTAATATACTGTATCGCGGCACTGGGTCTAATATACTGTATCCTGTTGCAGGGTGTAATATACTGTATCGCAGCACTGGTTGTAATTTACTGTTTCGGGGTGCTGGGTGTAATATACTGTAACGCGGCACTGGTTGTAATCTACTGTATCGCGGCACTGGTTGTAATCTACTGTATCACAGCGCTGGGTGTAATATACTGTATCGCGGCACTGGTTGTAACATACTGTATCGCGGCGCTGGTTGTAATATACTGTATCGCAGCGCTGGGTGTAATATACTGTATCGCAGCGCTGGGTGTAATATACTGTATCCCGGTGCTGGGTGTAATATACTGTAACGCGGCACTGGTTGTAATATACTGTATCGCGGCAGTGGTTGTAATATACTGTATCGCAGCGCTGGGTGTAATATACTGTATCGCGGCACTGGTTGTAATATACTGTATCGCGGCGCTAGGTGTAATATACTGTATCCCGGCACTGGGTGTAATATACTGTATCGCGGCACTGAGTGTAATATACTGAATCCCGGCGCTAGGTGTAATATACTGTATCCCGGCACTGGGTGTAATATACTGTATCGGGGTGCTGGGTGTAATATACTGTATTGTGGCGCTGGGTGTAATATACTGTATCCCGGTGCTGGGTGTAATATACTGTATCGGGGTGCTGGGTGTAATATACTGTATTGTGGCGCTGGGTGTAATATACTGTATCGCGGTGCTGGGTGTAATATACTGTATCGTGGCGCTGGGTGTAATATACTGTATTGTGGCGCTGGGTGTAATATACTGAATCACGGCGCTGGGTGTAATATACTGAATGAACTTCGGATCATTCAGGATGCTGAGGGGGTGATAGAGAGCAGTTATAGGGAAGTAGTGACACCTAAGTTACAGGATAAAGGTAGCTGGGTGACCGTCGGGGGAGGGAAAGGGAATAGGCGCACAGTGCAGGGATCCCCTGTGGCCGTCCCCCTCAATAATAAGTATACCGTTTTGGATACGGTTGTGGGGGACGACCTACCAGGGGAATGCCACATTGACCAGGTCTCTGGCACTGAGCCTGGCCCAGTGGCTCAGAAGGGAAGGGGGGAGAATAGGAGAGTGATAGTGATAGGAGATTCAGTGGTTAGAGGAACAGACAGGAGATTCTGTGGTCGCGAACGAGACTCCCGGATGGTATGTTGCCTCCCGGGTGCCAGGGTCAGGGATGTCTCGGATCGAGTCCACAGGATTCTTAAGGGGGATGGGGAGCAGCCAGAGGTCGTGGTACATATCAGTACCAATGACATAGCTAGGAAAAGGGATGAGGACCTGAAAAGCGAATATGGGGAGTTAGGTTGGAAGCTGAAAGGCAGGACAAGCAGAGTAGTATTCTCAGGTTTGTTACCGGTGCCACGTACTAGTGAGGCTAGAAACGGGGAGCGAGTGCAGCTGAACACGTGGCTACAGAACTGGTGCAGGAGGGAGGGATTCAGATATGTGGATCATTGGGATACCTTCTGGGGAAGGTGGGACCTGTATAAGAAGGACGGGTTGCATCTGAACTGGAGGGGCACCAATATCCTGGGCGGGAGGTTTGCTAGAGCTCTTCGGGAGGCTTTAAACTAGTTTGGCAGGGGGATGGGAACCGGAGCTACGGATCAGTGGATGGGGTAGCTGTTGAACAGGCAGATACCAAGTGCAGAGAGTCTGTGAGGAAGGTTAGACAGTTGACAGGGCAAAGTTGCAGCCAGTATGATAGGTTGAAGTGTGTTTATTTTAACGCAAGAAGTGGCAGGAATAAGGGTGATGAACTTAGAGCATGGATCAGTACTTGGAGCTACGATGTTGTGGCCATTACGGAGACGTGGATATCACAGGGACAGGAATGGATGTTGGATGTTCCGGGGTTTAGATGTTTCAAAAGGAATAGGGAGGGAGGTAAAAGAGGTGGGGGAGTGGCATTGCTAATCAGGGATAGTATCACAGCTGCAGAAAGGGAGGTCGTCGAAGAGGGTTTGCCTACTGAGTCATTATGGGTGGAAATCAGAAACAGGAAAGGAGCAGTCACTTTGTTGGGAGTTTTCTATAGACCCCCCAATAGCAATAGAGACATGGAGGAACAGATTGGGAGGCAGATGTTGGAAAGGTGCAGAAGTAACAGGGTTGTTGTCATGGGTGACTTCAACTTCCCTAATATTGATTGGAACCTCCTTAGTGCAAATAGTTTGGATAGAGCAGTTTTTGTCAGGTGTGTCCAGGAAGGTTTCCTGACTCAGTATGTAGATAGGCTGACTAGAGGGGAGACTATGTTGGACTTGGTGCTTGGCAACGAACCAGGCCAGGTAGCAGATCTATCGGTGGGAGAGCATTTCGGTGATAGTGATCACAACTCCCTGACCTTTACTATAGTCATGGAGAGGGACAGGAGCAGATGGGATGGGAATATATTTAATTGGGGGAGGGGGAATTATAATGCTATTAGGCAGGAACTGGGGAGCATAAATTGGGAACAGATGTTCTCAGGGAAATGCACGACAGAAATATGGAGGTTGTTTAGGGAGCACTTGCTGCGACTGCTGGATAGGTTTGTCCCGATGAGGCAGGGAAGGGATGGTAGGGTGAAGGAACCTTGGATGACAAGAGATGTGGAACAGCTAGTCAAGAGGAAGAAGGAAGCTTACTTAAGGTTGAGGAAGCAAGGATCAGACAGGGCTCTAGAGGGTTACAAGGTAGCCAGGAAGGAACTGAAGAATGGACTTAGGAGAGCTAGAAGGGGACATGAAAAAGTCTTGGCGGGTAGGATTAAGGAAAATCCCAAGGCGTTCTACACTTACGTGAGGAACAAGAGGATGGCCAGAGTGAGGGTAGAGCCGATCAGGGATAGTGGAGGGAACTTGTGCCTGGAGTCGGAGGAGGTAGGGGAGGTCCTAAATGAATACTTTGCTTCAGTATTCACTAGTGAGAGGGACCTGGTCGTTTGTGAGGACAGCGTGGAACAGACTGATATGCTCAAACAGGTTGAGGTTAAGAGGGAGGATGTGCTGGAAATTTTGAATGATATGAGGACAGATAAGTCCCCGGGGCCAGACTGGATATACCCAAGGATATTACGGGAAGTGAGGGAAGAGATTGCTGCGCCTTTGGCGATGATCTTTGCGTCTTCACTGTCCACTGGAGTAGTATCGGATGATTGGAGGGTGGCAAATGTTGTTCCCTTGTTCAAGAAAGGGAATAGGGATAACCCTGGGAATTATAGACTAGTCAGTCTTACGTCGGTAGTGGGCAAATTATTGGAGAGGATTCTGAGAGACAGGATTTATGATTATTTGGAAAAGCATGGTTTGATTAGAGACAGTCAACATGGCTTTGTAAGGGGCAGGTCATGCCTCACAAGCCTTTTTGAATTCTTTGAAGATGTGACAAAACACATTGATGAAGGAAGAGCAGTGGATGTGGTGTATATGGATTTTAGCAAGGCGTTTGATAAGGTTCCGCATGGTAGGCTTATTCAGAAAGTAAGGAGGCATGGGATTCAGGGAAAGTTGGCTGTCTGGGTACAAAATTGGCTAGCCCATAGAAGTCAGAGGGTGGTAGTAGATGGAAAGTATTCAGCATGGAGCTCGGTGACCAGTAGTGTTCCACAAGGATCTGTTCTGGGACCTCTGCTCTTTGTGATTCTTATAAATGACTTGGATGAGGAAGTGGAAGGCTGGGTTAGCAAGTTTGCCGATGACACGAAGGTTGCTGGAGTTGTGGATAGTGTGGAAGGCTGTTGTAGGTTGCAACGGGACATTGACAGGATGCAGAGCTGGGCTGAGAAGCGGCAGATGGAGTTCAACCTGGAAAAGTGTGAAGTGATTCATTTTGGAAGGTCGAATTTGAATGCGGAATACAGGCTTAAAGACAGGATTCTTGGTAGTGTGGAGGAACAGAGGGATCTTGGGGTCCATGTCCATAGATCGCTCAAAGTTGCCACCCAAGTTGATAGGGTTGTTAAGAAGGCGTTGGCTTTCATTAACAGGGGGATTGAGTTTAAGAGCTGCGAGGTTATGCTGCAGCTCTATAAGGCCCTGGTTCGACCACACTTGGAATATTGTGTTCAGTTCTGGTCGCCTCATTATAGGAAGGATGTGGAAACTTTAGAGAGGGTGCAGAGGAGATTTACCAGGATGCTGCCTGGACTGGAGGGCATGTCCTACGAAGAAAGATTGAGGGAGCTAGGGCTTTTCTCATTGGAGCGAAGAAGGATGAGAGGTGACTTGATAGAGGGGTACAAGATGATGAGAGGCATAGATAGAGTGGATAGCCGGAGACTTTTTCCCAGGGTGGAAAGGGCTATCACCAGGGGGCATAATTTTAAGGTGATTGGAGGAAGGTTTCGGGGAGATGTCAGAGGTAGGTTCTTTACACAGAGAATGGTGGGTGCATGGAATGCGCTGCCAGCGGTGGTGGTAGAAGCAGATACATTAGGGGCATTTAAGTGACTCTTGGATAGGTACATGGATGATAGTAGAATGAAGGGTAGGTAGTTAGTTTGATCTTAGAGTAGGTTAAATGTTCGGCACAACATCGTGGGCCGAAGGGCCTGTACTGTGCTGTCCTGTTCTATGTTCTATGTATCGGGGCACTGGGTGTAATATACTGTATCCCGGTGCTGGGTGTTGTAATGGACAGTAGCATGGTGGTTAGGTTCTGGGTATTGTAATATTGTAACTCATTGTATGTAAATCTTTTGGGTTCATTATGCTACAGTGAACAATAATCAAAATGCTGGTAGAGTAATCGTGATTGCATCAGGGCAGGTCCTCTGCTTATTTCTCCATGCCTCGCAGTCTTGCACTTTCTTCTTCAGATGCTCTTAGGAGCCTCCTATTTTAAATTTTAAGTTGTCTAACGTCATTCTCTTTCTCTCTCTTGTTCTCCATTCCTCTAATCTTCCTTCAATCACCTCCTTCTCATGCCTTAGAATATGGCCAATCCAGCCTTGTTGCCTTTTCTTGATGATATTCACTAATGATTTATCCTCCTGCACCATGCTGAGAATTTCTTCATCGCTCTTGTGTTGTCTCCAAGTGACGCACTCCATCCTTCCCCAGAACCACATTTCACAACTTTCTAGTCTTTGGATGTCTGCTTTTCTCAAGGTGCATGTTTCAGCCCCGTACAACAAGACACTACAAATCACAGTCTTGATCATTCTTTTCTTAAGATCTCTGCTCATTCCTATACTGAGCAATTCTTTATGTTTGGAGAATGCATTCTTTGCCATTTCTATTGTAGCTTGGATTTCTTTATGGCAGTAACCATTTTCTGACAAGATACTTCCCAGGCACTTGAATTGTGATACCAGGTGTCGACCATTTATCTTGCCCCCGCTTTCCCACCATTATTTCTTCCAATCTTCATAACTTTCATTGTTTTTGCATTAATTTTCATTCTGTAAGCTTTCGCCATTTCATTCTATCCATTAGTATCTGCCGATCTTCTACTGTGCTGGCCACTAGAGTCTGTTCGTCTGCAAATCTCACTACCATCACCAATTGACCTCCTACTTTGACATCTTTCTGTACTTCATCTTGTGCCTCTTTCATTATGGCTTTCGTTTAGATGTTAAAGAAGAATGGTGAAAGCAGACAGCCTTGTCTGACCCCGTGTTCGATTTCACCAAAAACTGACCTCATTGCACCAGTCTGTCCCATGTACAGAGGTACAATCATTCTTTTATCTCTCCAGTCAGCTCCGATTGCCTCCAGCACTTTCAATGGCTTTTGCTAGTTCACCCAGTCACCCAGTTGAAAGCTTTTTCATAATCCACAAAGCAGGTGTACACTTCTTGCTGGTATTGTTGTTTAACATTCTCATCACTGCTATAGCCTGTCTAGTTCCACAACCCTACCTAAAACCGAACTGATCACAGCCGATGTAGTGGCTTGCTTTGGCTTCCAATCTATTTGCTAGGATCGTTAACATTACCTTCGATGCCTGTGTAACCAAAGTTATGATGCAGTGATCTTCACATTTCATGGTATTTGCCGCCTTCTCCAATGGGACCATTGTGCTCCTCATAAAGTCTTCTGGCCATTCTCCCTTAGTGTATATCTCCTTACACAAGTTAATCAATTCTCTTTCATTCTGAATTTAGTTCTGATGAATGGTCACAGGCCTGAAACTTTAACTCTGCTTCTCTCTCCACAGATGCTGCCTGACCTGCTGAGTATTTCCAGCAATTTCTGTTTTTATTTCAGATTTCCAGCATCTGCAGTATTTTGCTTTTAAGCAATTCTCTTGTTGCCTTCTTTCCAAGTTCTTTTATCATTTCTGCGGTGAATCCATCACATCCTTCTGATTTTCCTGGTTTCATTTCTTTTACAGCTCTAATTATTTCACAATCCAGAAGATCAAGGCCTAATTCATCCTGGGAAATGTCTTCTTATTTCTCAGGTTCTAGTTCTGTTGGCTTGCCATCTTTGTCATACAGATCTTTGATGTACTCTTTGCATCTGTTCTTTCCTTCCTTAGGTTTTATAAGCAGTGTACCATCTCTACTATCAATTCCTCTTTGCACTTTCTTACCTTTCCTTCCTCCAGTCAATTCCTTTATAGAGAGTGTTCATTCTTTTTTTGTACATCTTCCAATTCTCTGCATTGCTCTTCCCACCAACTCACTCTTGCCTGTTCAGTCTCTCTTTTAAGCTCATTGTTTAGTTTTCTATGCGTTCTTTTACTTTCATTAATGTTTTTCTTCTTCCACTTCTTCACATCCATTTTCTTCAGCATTTCTTCTGAGACCCATGGCTCTCTAACTCATTTCCCTTTAACCATACTAATGTTTTCTTTAGCACTTCCTAAGATGGCGCTTTTCAACCTATCCCACTGAATTTAGCAATTGCTTTCTGAACTGTTGTTAACCTCTAACTTTTTCTCTACGAAATTTTACCCTCTCAGAGCCCTGCATCTTCTTTCTATCCCATCTAGGCTTTTGTTTTCACTTCTTGATTCTCTTCAGCTGAATGTTTACTTTCATGGCAACTAGATTATGATCTGTGTCTGTGTCCATGGGCAGGCACATATATACTTTATGCTGTTTCGATTATCTCTGCTCGATGAGGATGTAATCAATTTGATACCTCTTTAGATCCCCAGGTGACTTCCAAGTGCACTGTTTCCTCTGATTATGTTTAAACCAAGTGTTGATGATGCCCAACTTCCCTCTTCTATAGAACTCAACCTGCATTTCTCCTCTGTTGTTTCTGACACCCAGTCTGTGGCTTCCCACTTTGTTTGCATCTCTGTTTTCGTGATGACAGCATTCACCGCGGTCTCCCATCATCATCAAGAAAATGCTTTCCTTTACCTTTTCTATCAGTTCTTCCAGTTTCTGGTACTCTGGCTCCACTTCTTCATCCTGGAGCTCTGATGTGGGCATGTACACTGCTATAATAACAACATCACACACTTTGCCGTTTCATTATCCAACATTGGGCTGGATTTTAAGAGCCGGCTGCCAATCTCAAAAAATGGCGGGCTGCACGCCAAAGAGCTGCCATGATCTCCCGCGCTGCGGCTCATTTAAATAGCCAGGGCGGCCCGCCCCACCCTACCCTCCCCCAATCATGGGGAAGGGGCGAGCTGTCCTTCCCCGGCAGTGGCGTCAGCTGCCTGTGAGCAGGCGCTGGCGCCATTTTTGAAGGGCAGCCAGCCCTGCTGGTCAGTTTGAATTTTTAAAGCAGTATTCCCCCCCCAAAATTTATACATTAAATTTCTAACGCCCTTTTCCCACCCCCCCCCCCAATAACAATTGCATTAAGTCTTTGCCTTCCCCCCATCCACCCCCCCATAAAAACTCTTGCCTTTTAAATCTGACCTCCACCCATCCCCAGGCTGCACAATGTTTAAAGTTCACCCTTTCCTACCGTCCCCTACACCTATTAAGTTTATTTGACCCCATTGCACCCCTCCCGCACTGAAAATCCTAACTCCTCCCCCCTTCCCACCAGTGTCACACCGGCTTTCCCCGGACGGGGAATTGAAGGCACGGGAGTGCCGGCCACCACGAAGACGATCCCGGTGGGCTTAGAAGATTTAAGGTAAGTTTATTTAAATTTATGCATGTCAGTAATTTAAATATTTAAATCCAGGTCCTGTCGCCCAGCGACGGGCTGGGGGGGTGGGTGGTGGTGGGGGGGGCTGCCACCAAGGAGCCTTTGCGCCATAGGGAGAATTGGGCCAGGCCCTCCTGCCATCAGCCTCTGTGGTGGGCCTCTGCCAGAACAATCTTCCGCCGCCCCTCCCCCCCCCCCCCCCCCCCACCGCCTCGCCACGGAGTCCGACATTGTGAGCTTGGTAAAATCCAGCCCATTATAGCAGTATCTCTTTGGCTCTGTTCAGCACCTGCATAAATGACTCTTTTATTGCATCTTTCAAAATCACCACAATCTTTCCAACTTACTTCTGTCAGACAAAGAATGTTCAGGCTGTATCTTCCCCCTTCTCCTCGTTCTTCATTTGAGACCTCAGGGGGTGGAGATCCCTGCCTTTTTGCGAGGCGTCCCAAGCCCAGGTAAGGGTCCCATGCTCAGTGTTACAAGTCATGGCCAGCAGTGGAACCAGCGAATTATCGGTGTTATAAAAACAGAAAGTGCTGGGAATACTCAGCAAGTCAGGCAGCATCTGTGGAGAGAGAAGCAGAGTTAATGTTTCAGGTCTGCGACTTTTCATCAGAATTATCAGTGATGTTGGTGGAAGAGCTCAACCTCTGTCCTTATTAATCAATTTCCATAATAGTGTCCTGTGTCCACAGTTATAACGGGATGTTCCTATGTAAACTTGTCACACTTCTGTCAGTGATGGTGCTGCCATCTAGCTAGGGCCAGCATAGGCTTTTAACTGCAGTCTTGAGTGACTCCAGAGTTCTCGGCTCCACCACCCTACCTGGAGACTATTCCAGCTATTAAGCACCTGTATACTGAGGGGCTTCCAGACACTAGCCCTAAACTTGACTTTTCCCATTTTCTGCTTTTGTCCTGCAGTAATGGATTAACCTGAAATAGGAAAGAAAAGACTTGCATTTCTATAGCACCTTTCACAACCTCATGACGTTGCAAAGTGCTTTACCACCAATTAAGTACTTTTGAATTGTAGTCAGTTTTGGGTTGTTTTATTATGTGAAAGATGCGATTATAAATACATGTTGTTGCTGTTGCAATGTAGGAACTGCAGTAGCCAATTTGCACACAGCAAGCTCCTACAAACAGCAATGTGATAATAGAGTCACAGAGAGATACAGCACTGAAACAGGCCCTTCGGCCCACCAAGTCTGTGCCAACCATCAACCACCCATTTATACTAATCCTACATTAATCCCATATTCCCTACCACATCCCCACCTTCCCTCAATTCTCCTACCACCTACCTACACTAGGGGCAATTTACCTATCAACCTGCAAGTCTTTGGCTGTGGGAGGAAACCGGAGTACCCAGCGGAAACCCACGCAGTCACAGGGAGAACTTGCAAACTCCACACAGGCAGTACCTAGAACCGAACCTGGTCGCTGGAGCTGTGAGGCTGCGGTGCTAACCACTGCGCCGTTGTGCTGCCCCGATGACCAGATAATCTGTTTTTGTGATGTAGATTGAAATTGTGGTCGTGGGATCTTTTACATCCACCTGCATCTTTCATCTGAAAGATGGCACCTCCAACAATGCAGCACTCCCTTAGGAGTGTCAGCCTGGATTGTGTGCTCAAGTCTTTGGAGTGGGACTTGACCCCACTGCCTGCTGACTCAGAAAAGTGTGCAGGAAGTGTCCGATGAAGACAGATTCGGGCTCAACCTCCTCATTGCAGCTGAACAACTTGTGGAATTGATTTTTAAGGTTCAGAGAGTGAAGTGGTTGAGGGCAGCTGGGAACTGTTGAAAGCAAGCCCGACCATGGGTCTACGTCTTCAGAAGAGGCGGGAGGTAAAGTGGAAGGGGTGAAGGGATGGGAAGAGTGAGCACAAAATAAGGGGTGAGGCGTGCAGATTACTGCAAGCCATACAGGGCTCTTGAAGGGGATACCTTTTCACATGCCCTTTATAAGCAACGTTCCTTTTCTCTTTCAGACCAGCAGGACACGATGGCTGCCACCACTGCTATTAGTCCCAGTGAATACCTCCAACCAGCAGCATCAACAGTGATAGAGGTAAGGGAGACATTTCTCTATCGTAGCACCTGCCAACAAACAAAGTCACGGCTCCAGGAATGTGTAACACCTGAAGGCACGTACCTGCTGGGACCAGCTTTGTTCTTAACCAGTGCTCCTGCTCACTCGTTGAGTGGCCGAGTGCAGTGCTGGTCCTTGAATAATGGGCTCACCAGATCGGTATCACACCTGACACACATAGCTGGTTATCACTTTCACATTCACTGCCTCACTCCAGGCTAAGTGCTATAAATCCACCCCAATTGACTTTGCTCACCCCTCCTTTTTTTTAATGTTTCTCCATCAACCCGCCCCCCACCACCACTCCACCCCCCCCCCCCCCACCCCACAACTCTCTAATTTTCTATTTTCTCCCCTCGTCTGCCATCACCTAGTGTTGCCAGGGTCCAGGTTCAGTGACTGTTGACTGTCCTCAGTACCTTGCCCATTCTTCATGTAAGAAGCCTGCATGGTATCAATGGACTATCAGCCTGTGAAGATCATTAGAACCAAAACATCCACGTCCCGCACTTTGGGGTCGTTGGACAGCGATCAGGAACCCAGACTTTGGCTGATTCTTCTCTTGCCTGGCAAAGAAAGGTTGAGCCAACTTCGAGGGACCCATTTGTCATCTCAGCGGGGGAAACGGGGAATGAACCTGGGTCTCTCCGAGTTTGTTAGTTCAGTTCTGTGTGGGGATGTGGATTTACCTCCCGAATCATCAGAGGGCATCCTGAACTTAAATTACATTCTTTGTGCACATGCACAGAAACATTTGGGGCATTTTAACAAATCAGCACTATCGTCGAGCAGCCTCAAGTGCTAGCAGCATATACTGAGAAATTGTGGGAACGACACCAGTGATTTCCCACTATATGCAGACACTGGATGAGCCTCCATCCTCTCCAATAGAAAGCCTATGCTTTGTGTCTGAATGTTGTCAGGAACGACATCAGCAAACAATTGGAGCTAAAATGTGAGGCATGTCTCAATTGGTAGCAGTTTTGCTTCTGAGTCAGAAGGTCATGGGTTCACGCTCTACTTTAGAGACTTGAGCGTACAATCTAGGCTGACGCTCCCCAGTGGCATACTGAAGGAGTGCTGCACTGTCGGAGATGCTGTCTTTCAAATGAGTTGGTAAACTGAGGCACCATCTGCCCTCTCAGGTGGACATAAAAGATCCTGTAGCACGATTTGCGGGAGTCTCCCTGGTGTCCTGGCCAATATTTATCCCTCAGGCAACATCATTAAAACAGATTATCTCGTCGTTGTTTGTGGGAGCTTTCTAAGCACAAATTGGCTGGTGCATTACCACTCTTTGAAAAGTAATTCATTGGCTATAAAGTGCTTTGGGACCATCTGACATTGTGAAAGGTGCTATATAAATGCAAATCTTTCTAAAGTTTTTCATTTCTTTCCCTTTCTTCTTCTGGCTGTTGCTACAGGATTCACAGCCGTCTCCTCTGGCCCTTCTGGCAGCGACGTGCAGCAAGATTGGCCCTCCAGCTGCGGAATCCGGCTCCTCGCCCTCTCCGGTGGCCGTACAGGTCGTCAACAAGAAGCTGCCGCTGTTGAAGCCAGCCCCAGCACCTAATGGGCAAAATGGTGGCAATTTCAGCTTCATTGCGGCTAATGGAAAAGTCTTTCAAATCCAGGCGTCACAGGTCAGCAGCACAGCCGTTAGCCCCTCCAGTTCGGGACAGTTTGTGCTGGCTATTCAGAACCAAGCAGTGGTCAGCAAAAGTTCGCGGCCAAACATTCAGTATCAGGTGATCCCCCAGGTCCAGACACTGGGAGGACAGTCCCTTCAAGTCGCCAACATCCAGCAAAATGTGACAGGTCAGATCCAGATCATTCCGGGGACCAACCAGGCCTTCGTCACCACCGCACCAGCATCCAATGCACAGAAGATCTCCCCCCACTTGATGCAGATGAAGCCTGCTGTGTCACTCCCTGTCCAGGTGCAGAAGATCGGGGGCACGGCCTTACAAGCCCAGGGGAACATAATCAAACTGGCAGGCAGTGGAAACGTGGCATTGTCTGTGCCTGTTAGTAACTTGGTCGGCGCTGGCGATGGAACTACCATACAGTTGACTGCCGATGCCATGTGTGGAGGAGGTGGCTCGACGAAGCTCAGCAAGAGGTCGAGGAGGAAATCGGTGAATCCTGCAGCAGTGACTGAAACGGTGACGCTGGTGGAGGCCTCGTCGGGAAACGTCATCCAGCCAGGAACTAATGTGCTCTTGGTGCAGAGCCCCGGTTCCAATGTTCTGCAGCAAGTGCAGGTGGTGCAGCAGAAACAGGAGCAGCCGGTGCAGAGCATTCCCCAGCAGGCCATCCGCGTGGTGCAGGCGGCATCCATGAGCGGCCACAACCTTCCCACTGTCCCTCAGAAGTCCCCGCAGAGCCTGCAGGTCCAGACCTCCGAGCACAACTCCACACCGGTCATCATCAGAACCCAACCCATCTCCTCCTCGGGACAGATGAACTGGCAAGCCTTACAGGTGAAAAACTCCTCGGTACTTCATCAAGGGTCAAGCTCCTCTGGCACCTTGCCCCGGATTGCTCCGGCCGCAAGTGGGAAGCGATCCTCTGCGGGCTCTTTGATCCGGAAGGGGAATGCTTTGCCGAGGATTGCGCCGGCAGGGGGTGCCATTAACCTGAACACTGCACAGTTTGCCACTGGCCAAGCAATACAGACCATTAGCATCAACGGCTTGCAGGTGCCAGGAGTTCCAGTAACCGTCACCAATGCTGCAGGTGAGAGGCAATTTGCCCAAAAGTTTCATTCCACCAAATTTTACACAGTGAGTTGTTGTGATCTGGAACGCACTGCCTGAAAGGGCGGAGGAAACAGATTCAATAGTAACTTTCAAAAGGGAATTGCATAAATACTTGAAGAGGAAAAATTTGCAGGGTTGTGGGGAAAGAGCAGGGGAGTGGCATGTTGGGCCGAATGCCCTACTGTGCTATATCATTCTGATTCCTAGACTTTGTGCAAGAGAAAGGAACTTATTGCAACAGGTGAAATAATGGGGAGAGTCAGTAGGGAGCCATACAGACCCTTGAACCTGTTCCACCATTCAATTAGATTGTGGCTGATTTATAGAATGACATAGTATAGGAGGCCATTCAGCCCATTGTGCCTGTGTCAGCCCTTTCATAGAGCTATTAAATTAATCCCACTCCCCTGCTCTTTCCCGATAGCCACGCAAATTTTTCCCCTTCAAGTATTAATTCAGTTCTGTTTTGAAACTTACTGTTGTATCTTCTTCCACTGACTTTTTCGGCAGCACATTCTGGACCATAAAGACTCGCAGCATAAAACTATTTCTCCTCACCTCCCCCTCTAGTTCTTCTGCCAATTACCTTAAATTTGTGTCCTCTGTTTACCAACCCAACTACTAATGGAAACAGTTTCTTTTAATAGTGTAAAATTTTATTTGATAGCATAGATAGGAAGAATCTTTACTTCAACTCCTTTTCCTCTTTGCTCATTATCCCTTGATATCCTTACCCAACAATAATCTATCAAAGCAATACATTGGCTGCACTGAGGGTTAGGTGGTGCAGTGGATTAATTGGTGTCTTTGACATCTGTCTCCTCTCACGTGTTGACTGTGTAATGGTCAAAGCTTGAGTACAAAAATTCTGGTTGACACTTCCATGTAGACCTGAGGGGGTGCCGCACTGTCGGAGGGGCAGCCCTGAGGGGGTGCCCCACTGTCGGAGGGGCAGCCCTGAGGGGGTGCGGCACTGTCGGAGGGGCAGCCCTGAGGGGGTGCTGCACTGTCGGAGGGGCAGTCCTGAGGGGGTGCCGCACTGTCGGAGGGGCAGTCCTGAGGGGGTGCCGCACTGTTGGAGGGGCAGTCCTGAGGGGGTGCCGCACTGTCGGAGGGGCAGTCCTGAGGGGGTGCCGCACTGTCGGAGGGGCAGTACGGAGGGAGCACTGCCCTGTTGGAGGGGCATTACTGAAAGCGTGCTGCACTGCTGAAGGTGCTGTCTTTTGAATGAGACGTTAAAACTGAAACAACAAATACCCCTCAATCAACACCACCAAAAAACTGATGAACTGTCATTTATCTCCCTGCTGTTTGTAAGTTCTTGCTTTGCATTTTCATACAACAGAGATAGAAATTCAACATAATTCACTGGCTGCGCAACATTTTTGGTTGTCTGGAAGACGTGAAAGGTGTTGTATAAGTGCAAGTTTGTTTGTTCTTATGTAGAATGGTCAATCTCCATTTCCTAGTGGCCAGGAGTCATTACAGTGGAGTGCTCCTAATTCAGCAGCAATTTGGCTGCAGATTGGTAATCATATTCAAATGGGCTACAGAATGATTGGTGAGAGAAGTGGAAAAATACAGTGTGGTGAGGCTGCCCTTCATCTGGTGGGGAGCTTAACTCTACATTGGCCACTACCCTGCCTGACCTGGGAGTGCTTAATGCTAATTCAGGGTGCACTAAATTGGAAAGTGTTCCATTCCCCAGCATAAATATCTCCCATCTTTACATTGGTTCAGTTACGTGGATTGGGGAAGCTGGGGCTGTTCTGCTTAGAGGAGAAGGTTGAGAGGAGATTTGATAGAGGTGCTCAAAATCATGAGGGGTCTGGACAGAGTAGAGAAAAACTGTTCCCAATGGCAGAAGGGTCAAGAACCAGAGGACACCGATTTAGGGCGATTGGAAAAATAACCAAAGCGACATGAGGCCTTCATTGCAAGAGGATTTGAGTACAGGAGTAAAGATATCTTTCTGCAATTGCATAGAGCCTTGGTGAGAGCGCACTTGTAGTATTGTGTACAGTTTTGGTTTCCTTATCTAAGGAAGGATATATTTGCCGTAGAGGGAGTGCAACAAAGGTTCACCAGACTAATCCCTGGGATGGTGGGATTGTCCTTTGAGGAGAGATTGAAGAGACTGGACCTGTATTCTCTAGAGTTTAGAAGAATGAGAGGTGATCTCATTGAAACTTAAAAAATTCTTACAGGGCGCGACAGGGTAGATGTAGATAGGATGTTTCCCCTGGCTGGTGAGTCTAGAACCAGGGGGCACAGTCTCAGAATAAGGGGTAGGCCATTTAAGACTGAGATGAGGAGAAATTTCTTTGCTCAGAAGGTGGTGCATCTGTGGAATTCTCTACCCCAGAGGGCTGTGGAAGCTGAATCATTGAGCATGTTCAAGACAGAAATCTATTGTTTTCTGGATACTAATGACATCAAGGGATATGGGGATAGTGGGGACAAGTGGCATAGAGGTAGATGATCAAATGATCTGTTTCAATGGCGGAGCAGGCTTGTCAGGCGAATGGCCTACTCAGGCTCCTAGTCCCTATGTACTATGTTCCTAAAATCTTTTTTTACGCAGCGAGTGGTTAAAATCTGGAATGCACTGCTTGAGAGTATGGTGAAGGCAGATTAAATCATGACTTTCAAAAGGGAATTGGATAATTATCCAAAGAGAAAAAAATTGCAGGACTATGGGGAAAAGACCAGGGAGTGGGAATAGCTGAGTTGCTCGTATAGCAAGCTGGCATGGACACAATGGGCTGAATGGCCTCCTTCTGTACTGTAACCATTCTATGATTCTATAAGTAGTATATTCAAATGCAGCAAAAAGTAGTGACTGTTCCAATGCTCTCGAAACTGGCCTGACACCTTTCACCTTTCATAAATTTGAGCTCATCCAAAACCCTGCTGTCCATATCCAATCTCACACCAAGTCCCATTCACCCATCATCCCTGTACTCGCTGACTTAACTTGGCTTACAGTCTGGCAGTGCTTTAATTTTTAAATTCTCATCCTCGTTTTCAAATCCCCTCCATGGCCTTGCCCCTCCACATCTCTGTAACCTCCTCCAGTGCTATTTCCCTCCGGGATCTCTGCACTCCTCCAATTCTGACCTCTTGCGCATCCCCGATTTTAATCGCCGCACCATTGGTGGCCATTCCTGCAGCTGCCTGGGCCCTCTGCTGTGGAATTCCCTCCCTAAAACGCTCCACCTCACTACCCCTCTCTCTCTCTCTGTTAAGACACTCCTTAAAGCCTATCTCTTTGACTAAGCTTTTGGGCATCTGCCCTAATATTTCCTTACGTGACCTGGTGCCAAATTTTATCTGAAAACTCTCCTGCAAAGTGCCTTGGGACATGTTACTGCGTTAAAGGTACTATATAAATACAAGTTGTTCTTTAGTTAACTCAAATGTTGCAGCCAACGTATCCTTTTACAATCCTACAGGTGAATACAAAAACTGCACCCAGAGCAAGAAAATGAGCAGAGCCAGAAGGCAAAGAGGGCAATTAATTGGCAGGTCTTTTTAGGGTGGGGCTGCAAAATGGATGTTGAATTTTGGATTATTACTTCATATTTCCTCCCCCTCCAACTCCCCAAACAATGAGTTCCTGATCCTAACCCCAGATGTCTAGGCAAATCCTGACTTGGAACTATATCGCCGTTCCTTCACTGTCGCTGGGTCAAAATCCTGGAACTCCCTTGCTAACAGCACTGTGGGTATGCCTACCCCAAATGGACTGCAGCGGTTCAAGAAGGCAGCTCACCACCACCTTCTCAAGGTCAATTAGCGATGAGCAATAAATGCTGGCCTGGCCAGCAACACCCACATCCCATGAATAAATAAAAAAAGGGTCATCACCAGTGATCATAAAGTCATAGAGCCTTTACGGCACAGAAGGAGGTCATTCGGCCCATCGTGTCCATGCCAGCTCTCCACAGAGCTATCCAGTCAGTCCCACTCCCCCATTCAATCCCTGTAGCCCAGCAAATTTATTTCCTTCAAGTGGCCATCCAATTTACTTTTGAAATCATTGATTCTGCTTCCACCACCCTTGTGGGCAGCGAGTTCCAGATCATTACCACCCACTGAGTAAAACAAAAGTTCTTCCTCACATTCCTCCTGCATCTCTTGCCCAAAACCTTCAATTCATATCTCCTTTCCTTGTACCGTTAGTTAATGGGAACAGTTTTTCCTTGTCTAACTTATCTAAGCCTGTCATAATCTTGTACACCTCTATTAAATTTCCCCTCAATCTCCTTTGCTCTGCGGAAAACAAACCCAGCTTTTCCAACCTAACCTTGTAACTAAAATCCTCCATCCCTGGAACCATTCTGGTAGACTTAAAATCATTGGCAAAAGATCGAGAGGGGAGATGAGGAGAAATATTTTCACTCAGAAAATTGTTGGGATCTGGAACACTTGACCTGAAAAGCTGTTGACAGCTGATTGCGTATATAATTTTAAAAGGGGGTTGGACAGGTATTTGAGAATGAGGACCTTACAGGTTTACTGACTAAAATCAGGGGTGTGGGATGAAGTATAACTGCTCTTTCCAAAAGCCTGCACAGGCATTACAGGCTGAATGGCATGCTTCTGTGCTATAAGTTTCTATGATTCTATGAAGGTGCCCAGTGGAGGGACGATGCTTTTCCAGAGAGAGTGGAGTTCTGACTGGAAGGCATTTGATCTTTCCCAGTCTCACGTACTTGCTGGGAGATGGCGTGAGAGCCTGTTGCATTCCTTAATCAAAGAATGCCACAGAGCTCAGGGAGGCTGAATGTGCACCTAGAAAATAAAGGGGCAGGGCAACAGAATCCAATTGAAACGAGATGATAAGACAGGTACGAATGTGAACAGGCCATTCAGCCCATCATGTCTGAGTCCAGAAAGACCCAAGAGCTGCTTTATCACAGCATCTTAAATAATTCCACTATTTCCACCTCCGACCCCCAATCCAGACATTCTGTATGTCGATCACTCTCTTTGTGTGAAGAAGATATTGGCCCTAAATTTGCCTGTTACAGTGTTTCCTTGCCCTTTTGTTATATTCCTGGTCTTTTACCTTGTTATTTACCTTTTCAACACTAAAGTCCTCTCCCATTAAGGAGCACATAGCTCACATTGAAGGGGACCATTTTCACCTTCACCCCTTGCGTGTACAGTGAGATTAGGGTTGAAGAATATTGAAGAAGAGCAGGGGGTTAAGGTTGGGATGCGGGGTTGAAGAATATTGGAGGAGTGGGGTAGAGTGAGGCTTTGTAGGGATTTGAAGATAAGCAGTTGAAATGACAGATGGCGGAGCCTATGGAAATCATTGAGAAAGAGATGGTGAATGTGCTGAATGGGTTACAGGTGATAGGAATCCTGTAAGTTTGAAATGGAAGATTATGGGATTCAATTCCATTTTTTAGAGAAGTATGTCCAAATATTGACGCTTTGCTTTGGGAAGGATATCATAGACCATGGAGCAGGTGAAGAAAAGCTTCATTAAAATGAGTACCAGGGATAAGAGGCTTCAGTTATGAAGAGAAACAAAAACAGAAAGACTTGCATTTATACAGTGCCTTTCACAACCTCAGTATGTTGCAAAGTGCCTTACAGCAATGAAGTACTCTTGAAGTGTGGTCAGTGTTTTAATGTGGGAAGATCCAACTCTTTCCATTAGAACACAGAAGGTTCGGGAGATATGATAGAAGTTTTCAAAATTATAAGAGGTTTTGAAAAATTAAATCATGAAAAATATTTTCTACTGGTTATTGGCTGAGGAATTTAGACCACAGGGATCACAGTCTCAGGATGAGGGGTCGGCCATTTAGGTCTGAGATGAGGAGAAATTTCTTCATTCAAAGGGTTATTAATTTTTGCAGTTCTCTATCCAAGACAGCTCAGTCTTGAGGATATGCAAGACAGAGGTCAATAGATTTTTGGGTAGAAAGGGATAGTGCAGGAAAGTGGAGTTGAGGTAGATCAGCCATGATATTGTTGAATGGCAGAGAAGGTTTGAAGGGCTAAATGGCCAACTTCAGCTTCTATTTCTTATGTTCTGAGGTTCTTATTGAGGCAGTAACACAAAGGCATAAGTTTAATATCATAACTAAAAGACAAGATTGCTAGGACATGGAGTACCCAACCAGAAACAGTGGTGAAAACAATAATGGCTTTTAAAATGGAAATGGATAATTATTTGAAATAGAAAAATGTAATCAGGATAGGAGAACAATGGGCAGCAGAATGCTAATAAATGTATAGCTCTTTTGGAGAACTAGCACAGGTGTGATGGGCTGAATGGCCTCCTCCTGTGCTGTAAAACTATAAGATTTGTTAATTAAAGATGTTGTTTTAATCCTGACAGGACAGCAACAGTTAAGTGTGCAGGCAGGGGTCATGTCCCCAGTTTCCGCCAACAATATCACCATCACTGGACTGAGTCCGAGTCAGCTCAGCCAGCTGCAGATGGAGCCAGCCTTGCCAGCTGATGATATCGTGGAGCAGCAGGTGCAACAGAACAAGAAGATGAAACGGATGGCCTGCACTTGTCCAAACTGCAAGGATGGCGAGAAAAGGTGTGCCTTGCTTTTCGTTCCTGTCTCTTGTTCTGCCTTTGGGTTTCCTTTTTTCTCCCATTCATGCACAGGTTGTGGGTTATGCTGGCAAGGCCAGCATTTATTGCCTGTACTTGTCCCTTGAGAAGGTGGTGGTGAGCCGCCTTCTTGAACCAGCACTGTCCATGTGATGGAAGGTGCTCCCCATAGTGCTGATCAGTCAGGAGTTCCAGGTTTTTGACCGAACGATAACAAAGGAACAAATTTTCTGCCCACTTGTTATCCTGCTCAGCAAAATGATCCCGCAGATGATCTGCAAAGAGCCCAAGATTTAAACCTGACACACCTGAACTCTGAAACAGCACTGCGCAGGGCAGGTGCTTCCCTGTTAGTCACCTAACTTGGGCTGGCATCAGAGTGAGGGTAGGAGGGGGTGAGGTCCTCCTCCCCCTCCCCCCACAGCACTTCCGAGAGTTCTGTAATTGGGGGAATAAAACTGAAATGCAAGACTACTGTTCAAATAGTGGATGTACATGGGAGGCAATAGGAAAGGCAGAAATGGCAATTTTTATTAAAAATTAAGATTAAAAATGTCCTTGGGTCTGAGTGCAGAGTATATCTGAAATGTAAACCTGTATTTCCTCTCTCAGATCTAACTTATCTGCTTTGCATATTTTCATCATTTCATGCTGTTACTTAGTGAGCAGAGAGACGCTGTTCAGGCAGGTTCTATTATTTATTAATGAAGTTTTTTATTGCTTTGTTGGGACTCTGATTCTGAAATTCCATTTGTTTATACTTGGAATCATTGAATGATACAACACAGGAGGCCATTCAGCCCATTGTGATATGCCAGCTCTTTGAAAGCGCTATCCAATTAATCCCACTCCCCTGCTCTTTCCCCATAGCCCTGCAATTCTTTCTCCCTTCAAGTATTTATCCAATTTCCTTTTGAAAGTTATTATTGAATCGGCTTCCACTGCCCTTTCAGGCAGCACATTCCAGATCACAGCAACTTGCTGTGTAAACACTATCTGCTTATTTATTCGATCTAAACTGTTCATGATTTTGAACAGCTCTATCAAATCTCCTCTTAACCTTCTCTGCTGTAAGAACAACCTCAGTTTCTCCAGTCTGTTCACACAATGGAAATCCTTCGTCTTGGTACCATTCTAGCAAATCTCCTCTGCACTCTCTCCAAGGCCTTGACATCCTTCCTAAAGTGTGGTGTCCAGAATTGGACCCAGAATCTTCAGCTGAGATCTAACCATTCTTTTCTAAACCTTTAGAAATCAGAACGCTTTAACATAACATAAAGGCTCAATATAACTTGGCCCCCTCGGTTTCTCAGATCCTGTTTTATTGGTCAGAATTTTTTTTCCCAGTGATTCTGTTCCTTTTTTTTTCTACTAAACTTGAATTTCTGGCGGAAATGAGGCTGGGTTGGTTTTCTGGATTGAATGGTCAACTGCTAAACAGTTTGGTGCTTAAAACTGGTATTAACATGGCTTTGTCTTAAATCTAGGAGCGGAGAGGTAGGGAAGAAGAAGCACATTTGCCACATTCCAGGTTGTGAGAAGGTATTCCGGAAAACATCCTTGCTACGAGCCCATGTCCGTTTGCACACAGGGGAGCGCCCATTTGTCTGTAGTTGGGTCTATTGTGGGAAGAGGTTCACTCGCAGTGATGAGCTACAGAGGCACGCCAGAACTCACACAGGTCAGTGCTGCACAAGCAGATAATTTTCTTCTTCATGGGCAGTCGTCATCTTTAACCCAGTTCGTGCTGCACAAGTTCTGACAGTGTCACAGGAACTTTCTGTGTGGCTTACCCATTTATTCCAGGTGCCTTCTGTAAAAGTCTCACATTTGGCGCTTTATCAAATGCCTTCTGAAATCACATTCACAGAATAGTCCTTCTTCACTGACTGTTACATCCTTAATGAACTCCAGTAAATTTGTGGGACAGTGCCAGCTACGCTCACATCCCATGAAAGGATTTTTAAAAACAATCTGTTGCTGCTAAAGCTATGCTGACGAGCCCCTGGGACCTCTAAACTTGTTAATCCATCGATTTTCCTGTCTTTACTAATTTTAGCAAAAAAGCCGATTCAAGTAAAATGTGTTTTTCACAACTTCATACTCATACCCAGCTTTTCACAAAACTTATCAACAGCAGGACATTCAATTGGACAGTAGCAGCATCCCATGAATTAGAAATAACTTTTTTTCTATAGTGCATTTCACAACTTCAGGATGTCCCAAAGTGCTTTAGAGCCATTGAAGTACTTTTGAAGTCTAGTCACTGTTGTAATGTAGAGAACATGGCAGCCAATTTGTGCATAGCAAGATCCCACAAAGAGCAATGTGATAATGATCAAATCATCGTTCTTAGTGAAACAAAAACAAGAAATGCTGGAATCACTCAGCAGGTCTGGCAGCATCTGTGGAAAGAGAAGCAGAGTTAACGTTTCGGGTCAGTGACCCTTCTTCGGAACTGACAAATATTAGAAAAGTCACAGATTATAAACAAGTGAGGTGGGGGTTGGGCAAGAGATAACAAAGGAGAAGGTGCAGATTGGACCAGGCCACATAGCTGACCAAAAGGTCACGGAGAACAGGCAAACAATATGTTAATGGTGTGTTGAAAGACAAAGCATTAGTACAGATTAGGTGTGAATACACTGAATATTGAACAGCAGCAAGTGCAAACCTGAAGAAAAACAACCTGAAAAAAACAGTGGGTAAGCAAACTGAACAAACTAAGATGAAATGAAATAAATGCAAAAAAAGATTGTAAAAAATGTAAAAAGGAAGAAAAAATAACTAAAAATGAAAGTAAAATGGGGGGCTGTCATGCTCTGAAATTATTGAACTCAATGTTCAGTCCGGCAGGCTGTAGTGTGCCTAATCGGTAGATGAGATGCTGTTCCTCGAGCTTGCGTTGATGTTCACTGGAACACTGCAGCAATCCCAGGACAGAGATGTGAGCATGAGAGCAGGGGGGAGTGTTGAAATGGCAAGCAACCGGAAGCTCAGGGTCCTGCTTGCGGACTGAGCGGAGATGTTCCGCAAAGCGGTCACCCAGTCTGCGCTTGGTCTCCCCAATGTAGAGGAGACCACACTGTGAGCAGCGAATACAGTATACTACATTGAAAGAAGTACAAGTAAATCGCTGCTTCACCTGAAAGGAGTGTTTGGGGCCTGGGATAGTGAGGAGAGAGGAGGTAAATGGGCAGGTATTACACCTCCTACTCGACTACACTTCTTCACACCCTACCTCCTGTAAGGACTCCATTCCATTCTCCCAGTTTCTCCGTCTCCGACGCATCTGCTCTGATGATGCTACCTTCCATGACGGTGCTTCTGATATGACCTCCTTTTTCCTCAACCAAGGATTTCCCCCCACTGTGGTTGACAGGGCCCTCAACCGTGTCCGACCCATTCCCCGCACCTCTACCCTCACCCCTTCCCCTCCCTCCCAGAACCGTGACAGGGTTCCCCTTGTCCTCACTTTTCATCCCACCAGCCTCCATATCCAAAGGATCATCCTCCGCCATTTTCGCCACCTCCAGCGTGATGCCACTACCAGTCGCATCTTCCCCTCCCTTCCCCTGTCAGCATTCCGAAGGGATCGTTCCCTCCGCGACACCCTGGTCCACTCCTCCATTACCCCCACCACCTCGTCCCCGTCCCAGGGCACCTTCCCCTGCAATCGCAGGAGGTGTAATACCTGCCCATTTACCTCCTCTCTCCTCACTATCCCAGGCCCCAAACACTCCTTTCAGGTGAAGCAGCGATTTACTTGTACTTCTTTCAATGTAGTATACTGTATTCGCTGCTCACAGTGTGGTCTCCTCTACATTGGGGAGACCAAGCGCAGACTGGGTGACCGCTTTGCGGAACATCTCCGCTCAGTCCGCAAGCAGGACCCTGAGCTTCCGGTTGCTTGCCATTTCAACACTCCCCCCTGCTCTCATGCTCACATCTCTGTCCTGGGATTGCTGCAGTGTTCCAGTGAACATCAACGCAAGCTCGAGGAACAGCATCTCATCTACCGATTAGGCACACTACAGCCTGCCGGACTGAACATTGAGTTCAATAATTTCAGAGCATGACAGCCCCCCATTTTACTTTCATTTTTAGTTATTTTTTCTTCCTTTTTACATTTTTTACAATCTTTTTTTGCATTTATTTCATTTCATCTTAGTTTGTTCAGTTTGCTTACCCACTGTTTTTTTCAGGTTGTTTTTCTTCAGGTTTGCACTTGCTGCTGTTCAATATTCAGTGTATTCACACCTAATCTGTACTAATGCTTTGTCTTTCAACACACCATTAACATATTGTTTGCCTGTTCTTCGTGACCTTTTGGTCAGCTATGTGGCCTGGTCCAATCTGCACCTTCTCCTTTGTTATCTCTTGCCCAACCCCCACCTCACTTGTTTATAATCTGTGACTTTTCTAATATTTGTCAGTTCCGAAGAAGGGTCACTGACCCGAAACGTTAACTCTGCTTCTCTTTCTACAGATGCTGCCAGACCTGCTGAGTGATTCCAGCATTTCTTGTTTTTGTTTCAGATTTCCAGCATCCGCAGTATTTTGCTTTTATTATCGTTCTTAGTGATATTGGTTGAGGGGATAAATATTGACCAGGGCACTGGGGAGAACTCCTCTGCTCTTCTTCAAAATAGTGCCATGGCATCTTTTATTTTCACCTGACAGGGCATACGGGGTGTCAGTTTTTAACCTCTCGTCTGAAAGACAGCACCTCCAGCAGTGCAGTATTCCCTCAGTACTGCACTGGGAATGTCAGCTTGGATTATGTCAAGTGTCTGGTGCAGGACTTTTCAGGAGTGACGTGCGATGTTTCACTATTTGTGTAAATTTAAAGCTGTGCGCTAATTGTGTGTTGCAGGTGATAAACGCTTCGAGTGTGGACAGTGTCACAAGCGTTTCATGAGGAGTGACCACCTGACCAAACACTACAAAACGCACTTGAATACAAAGAACTTGGTGTAAAGACTGCGGGGAACTTGGGAGATAATGATCTCCATAGCAACACAAGCCGAACATTTTAATTTTCTTCTTGTTTTTGCATTTTTAAAGAAAAACAAAAAATGTTTTCCTGGAGGGAGTGAGGGGTCGTGTTGGTCTGTACCCCCCCCCCCCCCCCCCCTCCTCCCCTCCTCCCTATGCTACAAATGCAGCTGGACGCGTTGTTACTGTGATAACCCGCATTACCAGCGAGATGGCACAGCATGAAGAGCGCAGTGGATTGGGGGTGGGTTGGAGACTACTGGAGCAGAGAGAGAGAGAGGAACACAGAGAGAAGAGATTAAGCAAAACTAGTCTCAACCTGGGTTGTTTTGTCCATTCCTCCCTGTGTAACACAGGTGTAGCTTTGCCGATGTCTTGTTTTCTAATGATAAATTGCCTTAGATTTTGTCATATATGATAATGAGAGCATTGTACTGTGATTGAGTGGAGGCTTTTCAATTAGTCAATTTGCTATTTTATTTTGAAACACAATATGTTTTTATTTTCCAAGTGTGATTCTGACACAGGATCATGAGGTGATTTATCTTTAAATGCGTCATCTTTGGACACAAGTAGAAGGAAAAAGAAAATAATTTTTTTTAAAAAAGTATTGATTTTTTAAAAAAGAAATCCTGGGATTGTAGTATCCTGCGGTGTTTAATAGATTGATAAGCATAGTGTTTACAGTTGCTTCAAAGAAATATTGGTTGTATTTTTGAGCTTTGATTGGAAGGAAATCTGACTTTATTTTAGTATGCAAGTTTTGGATGGTGTAAGATGACTGGTGATAAATTTCTTAATTGGAGTTAAACACAGTGAGGGAGGGGGGGAATACAATCAATTGCCACTTTATCCTATAGAACAGCCCATTACAGTGAATGGGTTGAAAATCCTGGCTGACGTACCCTGTTCTGGATTCTCCCATACTCTCAGTATCATGGGTCAAAACAATACAGGAAGATTTCCTGTGTGTCTGATTTTGCACACTCATGAATTTGCTGCAAACAGCCCACAAGAAATCTTTTCCTGTTAACACAGTAGATCAAAGGAATTAGAATACTGAATAGAATGGCTCCATATTCCTAAATGTGGCAGAGTGGGGTTTTTTTCCGGTTTTCTCCCCTCCACTCTTGGAAGGCAGTGAATCTCGCGAGGGTGACAGTTCCGTGGTTTCCAGCTGCTCCTTCAGTCCATCACCCAAATGCTCATTCTTCATATTTGACCACGAGGGAGCAACACGACCAAGCCAAATACTGTGCGAGCTGAAACACACACAAACATGTTTATCTTCCATTCATAACATTTAGGACTATGGGCCAGTTTAGTTGATTATGGCTGCTCTTTTTGAAGGGTCGGTCCTCATCCTGGTGAGTGGCTGCCAGCCAGTTAAACCACTTTGTGATGTCATGTGGAAGTGATGTCAGAGCACTTCCTGCCACATCACAAGGAAGTTTCTATTATGGAATCTGCACTATTTCCTGACCATGTTGTCACTTCTTGTGTGTTTGTTTTTTTTAAAAAAAGAATTAAAATAAAAGGAATTGTTTTGTGCTTTGGTTTATGTGGAAGGAGATGCATTAAGTCATTTGATTCTGTAAAGATTTCTCAAATGGAACACTGTTTACCCAGTCAGGTGACCTGGACTTGGGTGAAATGGATTCAGTTCTGTGTTATATCTGTTCTCTCCTAGCTCTGTTCCTCAGCTTACTGTGAGGTATTATTTGTGCTTTATCTTTCCACTATGTACAAATTTGGTCTTCTTACATAAGGAATGATATACTTGCCTTGAAGGGAATGTAATGAAGGTTCACTAGACTGATTCCTGGTTGAGGCTTTGTCCTATGCGGAGAGATTGAGTTTAGAAGACTGAGAGGTGATGTCATTGAAACATATACAATTCTTAAGGGGCTTGACAGGGTATATGCTAAGTGAAAGTTTTTCCTGGCTGGGAAATCCAGAACACAGGGTCACAGTCTCAGAATAAGTTTTAGACTGAACCGAGGAGAAATTCAAAGGTTTGTGAATCTTTGCAATTCTCTATCCCAAAGGACGATGGATGTTCAGTCGTATATTGAGTATATTCAAGATGGCGATCATTAGATTTTTGGGTACTAAAGGAATTAAGGAATATAAAGACAGTGCGGGAAGGTTGCGTTGAGATAGAAGATCAGCCGTGATCTTAGTGTATTGCAGAGCCAATTCAAAGGGCCAAATGGCCAACTCCTGCTCCTATTTCTTACCTTTCCAGATAATCTTATAGAATCATAGTATAATACAGCACAGAAGGAGGCCATTCGCCCCATTGTGTCTGTGCCTGCATTTTGGTAGAATTATCCAATTAGGCCCGGTCCTCTGTTTTTTCCACACAGCCCTGCAAAATTTTCCCTATCAAGTGTTTATCCAATCTTCTTTTGAAAGTTACTGTTGAATCTTCTTCAACCACCCTTTCAGGGAGTGTATTACAAATCACAACAATTCACTGTGTAGCAGAATATTTCCTCATATTGCCTCTGGCTGTTTTGCCAATCACCTTAAATCTGAGTCCTCTGGTTACAGACCATTCTGTCATTAGAAACAGGATCTGCTTATTTACTCTATCAAAACTATTCATGATTTTGAACACTTCTTTCAAATTTCCTCAACTGTCTCTGTTCTAAGGAGAACAACCCCAGCTTTTCCATTCTTCCACATAACTGAAGTTCCTCATCCCTGGGACCATTTTAGTAAAGCTCCTTTACACTCTCTCCAAGGCCTTTAGCTCTGGTTGTACATTGTGTTTAGGTAGAATATTGAGCTCACATTGGGAGCAAAATAAACATTTCTAATTCCCTCTCCCACAATGACCCAATTAAAGTTGTTTTCTGTAAGTGGGCTTAACTTCCCCCTTTCTGTTTGAGGGTAGAAGGGGTGGAAGGGAAATAGCTTTGGAACCTGCTCCTCTGCTGATGTGTCCAGTCACTATTGGTTGTTTCTGACTGTGGTGTAGTCTGTCCCTCAGATATTACAAAATCCAGAATTTTATAAAGCCAATATAAAGCACAGCTAATTCTATAGATTTTTTTTTAATTAACCTTCATCAATAGTACGTATATGTTTGGTTGTCGTATTCCACAGATAAAAACAATTACTGGCCTATGGTCAAAGTGAGCTCCCTCAGTAAGTACCGGCACTGTCAGCTTTCTTCCCAGGTCTGTGACTGTTGAGACACTTCAATTAGCCTCAGTCCCGTCAGGCCAGACCAAGGTAGGAGGCAGTGGGGTGGGACGGGGGGCGTTGAAAGGAAATGGGCCAGGGTTCCTGTTCACTGATCACTGCCTGCTTCGGCTGAGAGCAGAATTGGGTTCAGAGGTGCCACTGTCCACCTTCTCCCAGCACTCAAGTGACTGGGTCACACGTGGAGAGTCACTGAGTGTTCGAGGTACCAGTGGCCAACATCTTTGGGAGGTGAGAGGAGAAAAAAAAACTGGGCGCGGGGGCGCAGGTATTAACTTCACACAGCAGGAGTGTAACTGAATTGTCCAGTTGGGTATGAGGTCTCGTGGTAACTTGCAGATTTGTGAAGGTGCTTTACTCTCCCAATAACAACTGTTGATTATAAGGAGTGATGTAAATTATTTGACAGGAAAAAGAATGACTGTTGATCAGATGATTTTTGTAATCGGGCAATCCTCAATGCCCATTCGGGAAAATAAACAATAGCTGTTTTGGGATTTACTGAGTTAGCATCACAGACTGTTCAATGTGTCAATCGCTGGTTTAAATTGATAAAAGTTCGGAGTTTCTCTGATCCTTGCTCTCAAATTACTGCTCTCCCCACACTCTCTGCTGATGAGGCAAGCGGGCTCGCTGCCCAAGAGGGAGTCTTTGCCCAATATTTGCTTGCGCCTGGCAGCCTATGCAGTGACTGCTCAGAGCTGAGGGTCAGTGGGGATCATAGGTGCAATGAGTACTGGTCTGAGCGGTATGCTCACTGCTGCAACACAGTGTATAGCTATTTGTTTTTTTAAAAGTACTGTCTTAGCAAATAGCCTTCGTACGATGAATACTGCTTGGATTTATGAAGTGTTGTAAATGTTCTTTGGTATATTATATAAAAAAAATAAAGAATGGCAGCCCAGGCTGACACTGCTTTTTAATCTACTGGTTTTTGGAGCAGAGGAACGCTGGTCTCCTTCTGCCACATGGTAGTGTCCCAAGCTCAGCTATAAATACAGGTCACAAAGCACCGTCTCCAGGTGCTAGTCTTTCTATCTCAGAGCAAGGTTCCATAGAATTTATAGACACAGAGACAGGCCATTCGGCTCATCCAGTCTGTGCCAGAGTTTATGCTCCTTATGAGCCTCCTCCCACCTTACTTCATCTCATCCTCTCAGCATATCCTTCTTCCTTTCTCCCTCATGTTTGTCTAGCTTCCGCTGTAATGATAGCGAAGTCATTGTGTGGTAGGGATGAAGCTGGCTGGAGGCAGCGCGATCGACTGTGCTCGTCTTGCATGGAATCCGAGACTGACCCAGTGAGACCCCCAGTTTAAGTCTATACTGCACCTGATGCCAAGGTTATCACAAAAATATTCTTTATGTTTCAGAGAGGTGACATCGCAGTTCAGATAACCAGTTCAACTCATCGGAGCCACGCTGCAATTCTGCACGTCCCTTACCTTGTACTGAGCCACACTCACAGCAGCCAGTGTGGTACTCAGCCACATTTACACTGCCATCTCCTGTGTTGTTCTGAGTTACCTGATTGCAGTAGGGATGCAACAAATGCTTTCATTGCCCCTGCATGGGGGAGGGCGAAAATCAATCGGAATCTCCCCTGCCGGATCAATATCACGTGACTCCTGCTGGAAACTGCACATGTGTGGACAGCTGTGAAGCCCTCAGTGGTTAAATATCTTGCCAATGCTCATATTTGTATAGTGGCACGTGGCTTAAGTATGGGTGGGGTTTTGGTGTCCGTGAGACTCTTCAATAGCGTGAAAAGAAAATTTATAGGGAGGAAAAATTAATAACGAGAACTGAGTGAAGTATGATTCTGAGATCGGTTCATGTCATTCAGCAGCTACTGTATTGATAGAATGGTTTGCCCTGCTTCCAGTTAGATTCCACACTCAGACTGCACAAACCTTACCTCTCGGTAAGAGTGAGCAGTGTCCAGCAAATCAGACAGATTCGTAATAAAGGGAAATGTAAAGATTGGTGCTGATTTAATAAATTACCTATAGAATTCATTAACAGAGACAGCAGTCTCCAATTCACGCATGATTTTATTGTACAGATGCTTAAAACACTTCTAAAAACAACTTGGGTATTATAACGAAGGTGTTACCACAACAGGTTAAAATATCTGTTGACTTCATTAAAGATTTGTGCAGGGTGTAAATTCTTAAGGTAGTGTGATTTTTAATCCCAGTCTGTCTGAAGCTGAACTGCAAAAGCATCAAAAATCCATTAACTGGATTCCCAAACAGCCGCCCTAAGTTATCTAAATTTACTGTTCCCTTTTCGATGATTCATTTGCAGTCCGCCAGGTGACCTCCCCTACTCCCCAGTGGCCATTCTTTGTGTTTGAGCTTTGAGTGAATTGCTCTTTCGGAAAGCTGGTGCAGACACAATGGTCTGAACAATTCTGTGATTCTGTGAGCTTAGGCAGTCGGTCACAGTAGACCATTTAAATGTGGTTGGGTAGCACATCCATCCTTGATGTCCATACATCTGCACTTCCTTGCAGCAGTCACTGGGGATAGTGAAGAACCTCAGCTGGTGGTTTTCCCCTGCCCTGGAAGTGAGGGCCATTGCCATGTCCCCATCACTATCCCACTTGAGATCTCCACCAACTCAGCACACATCAGAGATTGAAGCCGAAAGCCTGTGCTATGTGTGTCATACTTTTACATTGAGAAGTTCCATTGCATTGCACCACCAGGACAACATCCTTTGATCTTTAAGACCACGTTGGAATCTTTTAAGATACTGTTTGATTGTCTTACATTTCTGAATGTTACTGCACTGAGAAATCAGGGCACAGAATTTATATAAAACCAGAATCTTTATGTTTGCTTCCTAGTACTGTGACTTTGTTGTAATGTTTAAATATAATTTTCTCTAATTTTTCACATTAAATATGATTTAAAAGCACATGTAATACACATACACATATATGTATGTACAGATACCATACTTGTATACATGTGTGCTCATATTAATGTGCAGCCACACCACATATATGTATATACACACTAGTAGACACACCACGTGTTCTGACACACCATACATGTATATTCGCATGCATGTATAGACACACTACATACACAAAAGTAATGCCAAAATTTAAAACAATTTTACTACCTGTCAGTGTTTTTTCTTATCTCCTCAGTTTGCTGCAAGCAAAGAAGGTTTGGGGAAGGGGTGAGTTTTCTGTGATGGATATTGAAGATTGAGAAAGTTGGATAAGGAGGTAAAACCATTGCACTTAGTTGCTACGACTAGATGACTCAGTCACAATGTGAGGAATGCACTGGATTTATTCTGTCTATATAAGGTCTTCCATCTAGTGTGCAGTGTCACCCCCTTCTTGGCTCAGGATTTAGAGAACATTGACAACGCTGCCTTTATTGCCCACACCTCACTTCCCTGAGCGGTGGTGAAGGAGTGTCTTCTACAGCTGAGTGGCTTGCTAGACCACTTCAGGGAACATTAAGACTTGATCATATACGGTCATATGTAGAGTTCTGATGAAAGGTTGTCAACTTGAAATGTTAACTCTATTTCTGTCTCCACAGATGCTGCCCGGATCTGATGAGTATTTCCAGCATTTTCTGTTTTTATTTCAGGTTTCTAGCATCTGCAGTATTTTGCGATTGTTGTAGTGTTTTTGTACCTGTCTACTGGTTTTAGTAATTGTGTACTTGTACTCCCAAGTATCTTTTCTCCTCTACAGTTCCTACTTTCTCACCATGAATCCCTTTTATGGTTAAATACCCACTTTTCAAAATAATTACATTCTTTTTGTTATTTTCTGTCTGTCAATATATGTAGGTGTAAATTTTCCACTTGGCACCACAAGCGTAAAACTGTCAGAAACTGCCCGATGCTCATTTCCACTGATTTGTATTATAGATATTAGGGATATGGAGCCAAGGCAGGTAGATGGAGTTAGGATATGGATCAGCCACGATCTCATTGAATGGCAGAACAGGTTCAAGGGGCTGAATGGCCTCCTGTTTCTATGTTGCCAGCCTTACGAGTTTCCAAAAAGGAAAAACGAAAACAGTTGAACTGTGGTCTGACTAGAGTAGAGTCTACTAGGAGTGGAATTAAATACAACAAAAAAAGGGTTATTTATAATTTATATTTATAAAAACGACCTTGCGTTTACAAGGACTTAAAAAAACTAACAGCAATATCATTTATTAATAAAAACAAAGAAGTTAATTATACTGAGATCTGTTTCTAGACATTATCACATCAACAAAGATGAGTGAGAAGAAGAGTTATTCCTGGCATGTTTTACTCATCCTTTGGTGCTACAACTTCTGCTGCTTCTTCTTTTTCTGATTCTACGTCTTCCGATGTGTCTCCTTTTTCTGATTCTACGTCTTCCGTTGTTTCTCCTTTCTCTGTTTCTACGTCTTCCACTGTCTCTCCTTTTTCTGATTCTACGTCTTCCACTGTCTCTCCTTTTTCTGATTCTACGTCTTCCACTGTCTCTCCTTTTTCTGATTCTACGTGTTCCGCTGTCTCTCCTTTTTCTGTCACTTCTGCCGTTTCTCCTTTTTCTGTCACAGCTTCTACCATTGTGGCTTCTGTGTCGTAACTTTGCGCCTTTGTCTCTGCGGAGGAAATAAAAGCTGCAATATGGGAATTTTAGGAGCAGGAAGGGCTTATTCCTTATTTGTATTTTTCAATATACCTGGACTAGTGGTTTTACAGATACACCTATTTCTAATGTTTCTTTCCTGGTCAGTGCACTGACCACTGTTCCATTGAACACATATTCTTTATTGATTCCTTTCTCCCATATTAATGGTTTCACACTTGCCAAAACTGAAGTGTCTCTGCCACTTACTTGCCCTGTTATCTTAAAGTCATACACATGCACAAACATACGTACTTTCACCATTAATTCAGAGAAAAACTCACATTAACCAATCAAACAATCACTGACAGGTACAGTATTTACTGGGGGAATGGATAGGAGATACACAAGTTTTGTATCTTGTCACAACGCACTAGCAAATATTTGTGTGTGGAATGCCATCCTTCACTAGACTTAATTCTGTGGAATAATATTGTTTCAACTCACGAGTGTAATTTAAGCAGAAATGAATCATTTACATCCATGTACATGTTGCATTTTTATACAGAGCTTAATACTCAATGCTCACTTATTAAAAGCCATGGTCCATTATATTGAAAGTTTCAGTCATATAATTGCTTAATTGCACAGACCAATTATTACTTACCCAGCAATATGAAAGTGTGAAAATAGATAAGTCCCCTGGGCCAGATGGGATTTATCCTAGGATTCTCTGGGAAGCCAGGGAGGAGATTGCAGAGCCTTTGTCCTTGATCTTTATGTCGTCATTGTCGACAGGAATAGTGCCGGAAGACTGGAGGATAGCAAATGTTGTCCCCTTGTTCAAGAAGGGGAGTAGAGACAGCCCTGGTAATTATAGACCTGTGAGCCTTACTTCGGTTGTGGGTAAAATGTTGGAAAAGGTTATAAGAGACAGGATTTATAATCATCTTGAAAAGAATAAGTTCATTAGCGATAGTCAGCACGGTTTTGTGAAGGGTAGGTCGTGCCTCACAAACCTTATTGAGTATTTCGAGAAGGTGACCAAACAGGTGGATGAGGGTAAAGCAGTGGATGTGGTGTATATGGATTTCAGTAAGGCGTTTGATAAGGTTCCCCATGGTCGGCTATTGCAGAAAATACGGAAGTATGGGGTTGAAGGTGATTTAGAGCTTTGGATCAGAAATTGGCTAGCTGAAAGAAGACAGAGGGTGGTGGTTGATGGCAAATGTTCATCCTGGAGTTTAGTTACTAGTGGTGTACCGCAAGGATCTGTTTTAGGGCCACTGTTGTTTGTCATTTTTATAAATGACCTGGAAGAGGGTGTAGAAGGGTGGGTTAGTAAATTTGTGGATGACACTAAGGTCGGTGGAGTTGTGGATAGTGCCGAAGGATGTTGTAGTACAGAGGGACATAGATAGGCTGCAGAGCTGGGCTGAGAGATGGCAAATGGAGTTTAATGCGGAAAAGTGCGAGGTGATTCACTTTGGAAGGAGTAACAGGAATGCAGAGTACTGGGCTAATGGGAAGATTCTTGGTAGTGTAGATGAACAGAGAGATCTTGGTGTCCAGGTGCATAAATCCCTGAAGGTTGCCACCCAGGTTAATAGGGCTGTTAAGAAGGCATATGGTGTGTTAGCTTTTATTAGTAGGGGGATCGAGTTTCGGAGCCACGATGTCATGCTGCAGCTGTACAAAACTCTGGTGAGACCGCACCTGGAGTATTGCGTGCAGTTCTGGTCACCGCATTATAGGAAGGATGTGGAAGCTTTGGAAAGGGTGCAGAGGAGATTTACTAGGATGTTGCCTGGTATGGAGGGAAGGTCTTACGGGGAAAGGCTGAGGGACTTGGGGTTGTTTTCGTTGGAGAGAAGGAGGAGGAGAGGTGACTTAATAGAGACATATAAAATAATCAGAGGGTTAGATAGGGTGGATAGTGAGAGTCTTTTTCCTCGGATGTTGATGGCAAACACGAGGGGACATAGCTTTAAGTTGAGGGGTGATAGATATTGGACAGATGTCAGAGGTAGTTTCTTTACTCAGAGAGTAGTAGGGGCGTGGAACGCCCTGCCTGCAGCAGTAGTAGACTCGCCAACTTTAAGGGCATTTAAGTGGTCATTGGATAGACATATGGATGGAAATGGAATAGTGTAGGTCAGATGGTTTCACAGGTCGGCGCAACATCGAGGGCCGAAGGGCCTGTACTGCGCTGTAATGTTCTAATTCTAATTCTAAAAAAAAATGTGTAACTAGAGCAAAAACCTTGTGTTCTGTTGCTCAACAATGTTGCACAGGACAGTGACTAGAGGTTAAGGCCCACTTGAAGGAATGTTTAATTCCTTCCCTATGTAACAGAAATGCTTAACTATGGACCTTATCTGCTGCCATAGGTGACTTATTAAATAATTTGATTTCACTAAAGAAAGAGGAAAGCTTAGGGAAAGTCATTTTGATCTGAAACAATTTTCTCTTCAATTGGAAAGACAAAATCGCCTTTTACCTTAGAACATCACCAAGTCGATAAACTTCTCCTCCGGGGATCAGCTGTTTCTGGTCTCCAGCTGCACCCAAAATATTCATTTACAAGCGTCAATGAATTCAGGGGCATTCAGACTGAAATATCAGTACCTGCTGTCCTGGGCTGGCAATCATCTTGGGATTCATTGCACAATTGCTACCTCCTAGATCCCAACTGACCCTCATGGATTCCAGCTGCCTTTTGTGTTACGGGGACTGAAAAGGCAGCTGAATTCTTGCCTGGCTAAAAAAACCAACAATTCTTAGCACAGTTCACCTCTTCTCGCATGCACCCAGAAGAGAAATATTGCAAGGTTTTGCAAGGAAGTTTCACAGGTTGTCTATTAATCTTTATTGTCTATTAATCTTTATTGTCCATTAAGAGATATATAATGCCAAGTATGTGTAAATTTAAAGCAAGCGTTCCCAATCATTACAACAGGGACTACTCAAAAAGTACTTAATTGGTTGTGAAATGCATCCTGAGGATGTGAAAGGTACCACATAAATTTCTGTTTGTTCAACATCTTACAACATCTCAGCAGTGTCCCAAAGCACTTTACTTACAATGAATTACATTTTGTCGTTACTGTTGTTATGCATGTAAACTTGGAAGCCATTTAGTGCACAAGATCCCACAAACACTGCTAAGATGCGTGACCAGTTAATGTTTGTCTGGTGGTGTTGGTTGACGGAAGAAAGCTGGCCAGGACACAGGAGGAGCTCCCTCTTTTCCTTCGAATAGTGCCACAGGATCATTAACAACCAATTGAGTAGACAAACAGGGTCTTGTTTTGACATCTCTGCAGAAATATAGATGTCAAGGAAAGATTTTTCTTTTACTAAACTTACTTTTGGAACAAGTGACGGCTCATTTAAAGGATTTTTTTCTCCAGTGTTACTTGCAGATAAAACATTTGCTTAAAATACTGGCTGAAGACACTTACAGGAACGTTTTGGCCCAGATTTTGCAGTGAGCAGTGAAGGGATGACACTCACTGCAAAAGAAGCTGCCGACAAAGATTAAGTGCATACTGCGGCATTAATTTCCCCTGTTATGGCGTTAATTTCATTCTGGCACCGTCCTGATGTGCAGGAACAGTGAAGTCATCAAACAGGCTGAGCAGCCAATCAGAATTTATCCAGCAAATCAGGAGGTAAAAAGCAATGATTATCATTCACTTTTTAATCATTAGGCAGAGTAAAGATTGGGCTATACACATGGAATTAAAGTAGAAACTGAAATATTATGAACAAACTTTAAAAAATAAAAATTAATTTGTATTATTTTAATCTATGGTATTTTGGAGGGAATATCCCAAACTTCTAAAATTAGTTTTTCAGAGCCAAAGAGGTTGTTCAGCAGTAGTTATGACTTAGTTGCACCTCATTCAGCAAAGCATAACATTTTCAATGGCTTTTACAGTGAGAATAGTGTGTGAAAAGTTGAAGTTCACATCAAATGACTGATTTGTGAGAGACTGGAGTTGGAGCTGGAATCAGAGGAGACTGGAGTTGGAGCTGGAATCAGGTGAGACTGGAGTTGGAGCTGGAATCAGAGGAGACTGGAGTTGGAGCTGGAATCAGAGGAGACTGGAGTTGGAGTTGGAATCAGGGGAGACTGGAGTTGGAGCTGGAATCAGAGGAGACTGGAGTTGGAGCTGGAATCAGGGGAGACTGGAGTTGGAGCTGGAATCAGAGGAGACTGGAGTTGGAGTTGGAATCAGGGGAGACTGGAGTTGGAGCTGGAATCAGAGGAGACTGGAGTTGGAGCTGGAATCAGAGGAGACTGGAGTTGGAGCTGGAATCATGGGAGACTGGAGTTGGAGCTGGAATCAGGGGAGACTGGAGTTGGAGCTGGAATCAGGGGAGACTGGAGTTGGAGCTGGAATCAGGGGAGACTGGAGTTGGAGCTGGAATCAGGGGAGACTGGAGTTGGAGCTGGAATCAGGGGAGACTGGAGTTGGAGCTGGAATCAGGTGAGACTGGAGTTGGAGCTGGAATCAGAGGAGACTGGAGTTGGAGCTGGAATCAGGGGAGACTGGAGTTGGAGCTGGAATCAGGTGAGACTGGAGTTGGAGCTGGAATCAGAGGAGACTGGAGTTGGAGCTGGAATCAGAGGAGACTGGAGTTGGAGCTGGAATCAGAGGAGACTGGAGTTGGAGCTGGAATCAGGGGAGACTGGAGTTGGAGCTGGAATCAGGTGAGACTGGAGTTGGAGCTGGAATCAGGGGAGACTGGAGTTGGAGCTGGAATCAGGGGAGACTGGAGTTGGAGCTGGAATCAGGGGAGACTGGAGTTGGAGCTGGAATCAGGTGAGACTGGAGTTGGAGCTGGAATCAGAGGAGACTGGAGTTGGAGCTGGAATCAGGGGAGACTGGAGTTGGAGCTGGAATCAGGTGAGACTGGAGTTGGAGCTGGAATCAGGGGAGACTGGAGTTGGAGCTGGAATCAGGTGAGACTGGGGTTGGAGCTGGAATCAGGGGAGACTGGAGTTGGAGCTGGAATCAGGTGAGACTGGAGTTGGAGCTGGAATCAGGGGAGACTGGAGTTGGAGCTGGAATCAGGGGAGACTGGAGTTGGAGCTGGAATCAGGGGAGACTGGAGTTGGAATCAGGGAAGACTGGGGTTGGAGCTGGAATCAGGGGAGACTGGAGTTGGAGCTGGAATCAGGGGAGACTGGAGTTGGAGCTGGAATCAGGTGAGACTGGAGTTGGAGCTGGAATCAGGTGAGACTGGAGTTGGAGCTGGAATCAGGTGAGACTGGAGTTGGAGCTGGAATCAGGGGAGACTGGAGTTGGAGCTGGAATCAGGGGAGACTGGAGTTGGAGCTGGAATCAGGGGAGACTGGAGTTGGAATCAGGGAAGACTGGGGTTGGAGCTGGAATCAGGGGAGACTGGAGTTGGAGCTGGAATCAGGGGAGACTGGAGTTGGAATCAGGGGAGACTGGGGTTGGAGCTGGAATCAGGGGAGACTGGAGTTGGAGCTGGAATCAGGGGAGACTGGAGTTGGAGCTGGAATCAGGGGAGACTGGAGTTGGAGCTGGAATCAGGTGAGACTGGAGTTGGAGCTGGAATCAGGTGAGACTGGAGTTGGAGCTGGAATCAGGTGAGACTGGAGTTGGAGCTGGAATCAGGGGAGACTGGAGTTGGAGCTGGAATCAGGTGAGACTGGAGTTGGAGCTGGAATCAGGTGAGACTGGAGTTGGAGCTGGAATCAGGTGAGACTGGAGTTGGAGCTGGAATCAGGGGAGACTGGAGTTGGAGCTGGAATCAGGTGAGACTGGAGTTGGAGCTGGAATCAGGGGAGACTGGAGTTGGAGCTGGAATCAGGGGAGACTGGAGTTGGAATCAGGGAAGACTGGGGTTGGAGCTGGAATCAGGTGAGACTGGAGTTGGAGCTGCAATCAGGGGAGACTGGAGTTGGAGCTGGAATCAGGGGAGACTGGAGTTGGAGCTGGAATCAGGGGAGACTGGAGTTGGAGCTGGAATCAGGGGAGACTGGAGTTGGAGCTGGAATCAGGGGAGACTGGAGTTGGAATCAGGGAAGACTGGGGTTGGAGCTGGAATCAGGGGAGACTGGAGTTGGAGCTGGAATCAGGGGAGACTGGAGTTGGAATCAGGGGAGACTGGGGTTGGAGCTGGAATCAGGGGAGACTGGAGTTGGAGCTGGAATCAGAGGAGACTGGAGTTGGAGCTGGAATCAGGTGAGACTGGAGTTGGAATCAGGGGAGACTGGGGTTGGAGCTGGAATCAGGTGAGACTGGAGTTGGAGCTGGAATCAGGGGAGACTGGAGTTGGAATCAGGGGAGACTGGGGCTGGAGCTGGAATCAGGGGAGACTGGGGTTGGAGCTGGAATCAGGTGAGACTGGAGTTGGAATCAGGGGAGACTGGGGTTGGAGCTGGAATCAGGTGAGACTGGAGTTGGAGCTGGAATCAGGTGAGACTGGAGTTGGAATCAGGGGAGACTGGGGTTGGAGCTGGAATCAGGTGAGACTGGAGTTGGAGCTGGAATCAGAGGAGACTGGAGTTGGAGCTGGAATCAGGGGAGACTGGAGTTGGAATCAGGGGAGACTGGGGTTGGAGCTGGAATCAGGTGAGACTGGAGTTGGAGCTGGAATCAGGTGAGACTGGAGTTGGAGCTGGAATCAGAGGAGACTGGAGTTGGAGCTGGAATCAGGTGAGACTGGAGTTGGAGCTGGAATCAGGTGAGACTGGAGTTGGAGCTGGAATCAGGTGAGACTGGAGTTGGAGCTGGAATCAGGGGAGACTGGAGTTGGAGCTGGAATCAGGGGAGACTGGAGTTGGAGCTGGAATCAGGGGAGACTGGAGTTGGAGCTGGAATCAGGGGAGACTGGAGTTGGAGCTGGAATCAGGTGAGACTGGAGTTGGAGCTGGAATCAGGGGAGACTGGAGTTGGAGCTGGAATCAGGGGAGACTGGAGTTGGAATCAGGGAAGACTGGGGTTGGAGCTGGAATCAGGGGAGACTGGAGTTGGAGCTGGAATCAGGGGAGACTGGAGTTGGAGCTGGAATCAGGGGAGACTGGAGTTGGAGCTGGAATCAGGGGAGACTGGAGTTGGAGCTGGAATCAGGTGAGACTGGAGTTGGAGCTGGAATCAGGGGAGACTGGAGTTGGAATCAGGGAAGACTGGGGTTGGAGCTGGAATCAGGGGAGACTGGAGTTGGAGCTGGAATCAGGGGAGACTGGAGTTGGAATCAGGGGAGACTGGGGTTGGAGCTGGAATCAGGGGAGACTGGAGTTGGAGCTGGAATCAGGGGAGACTGGAGTTGGAGCTGGAATCAGGGGAGACTGGAGTTGGAGCTGGAATCAGGTGAGACTGGAGTTGGAGCTGGAATCAGAGGAGACTGGAGTTGGAGCTGGAATCAGAGGAGACTGGAGTTGGAGCTGGAATCAGGGGAGACTGGAGTTGGAGCTGGAATCAGGGGAGACTGGAGTTGGAGCTGGAATCAGGGGAGACTGGAGTTGGAGCTGGAATCAGGGGAGACTGGAGTTGGAGCTGGAATCAGGGGAGACTGGTGTTGGAGCTGGAATCAGGGGAGACTGGAGTTGGAGCTGGAATCAGGGGAGACTGGAGTTGGAGCTGGAATCAGAGGAGACTGGAGTTGGAGCTGGAATCAGGTGAGACTGGAGTTGGAGCTGGAATCAGGTGAGACTGGAGTTGGAGCTGGAATCAGGGGAGACTGGAGTTGGAGCTGGAATCAGAGGAGACTGGAGTTGGAGCTGGAATCAGGTGAGACTGGAGTTGGAGCTGGAATCAGGTGAGACTGGAGTTGGAGCTGGAATCAGGGGAGACTGGAGTTGGAGCTGGAATCAGGGGAGACTGGAGTTGGAGCTGGAATCAGGTGAGACTGGAGTTGGAGCTGGAATCAGGGGAGACTGGAGTTGGAGCTGGAATCAGGTGAGACTGGAGTTGGAGCTGGAATCAGGGGAGACTGGAGTTGGAGCTGGAATCAGGTGAGACTGGAGTTGGAGCTGGAATCAGGGGAGACTGGAGTTGGAGCTGGAATCAGGTGAGACTGGAGTTGGAGCTGGAATCAGGGGAGACTGGAGTTGGAGCTGGAATCAGGGGAGACTGGAGTTGGAGCTGGAATCAGGTGAGACTGGAGTTGGAGCTGGAATCAGGTGAGACTGGAGTTGGAGCTGGAATCAGGGGAGACTGGAGTTGGAGCTGGAATCAGGGGAGACTGGAGTTGGAATCAGGGGAGACTGGAGTTGGAGCTGGAATCGGGTGAGACTGGAGTTGGAGCTGGAATCAGGTGAGACTGGAGTTGGAGCTGGAATCAGGTGAGACTGGAGTTGGAGCTGGAATCAGGGGAGACTGGAGTTGGAGCTGGAATCAGGGGAGACTGGAGTTGGAGCTGGAATCAGGTGAGACTGGAGTTGGAGCTGGAATCAGGTGAGACTGGAGTTGGAGCTGGAATCAGGTGAGACTGGAGTTGGAGCTGGAATCAGGTGAGACTGGAGTTGGAGCTGGAATCAGGGGAGACTGGAGTTGGAGCTGGAATCAGGGGAGACTGGAGTTGGAGCTGGAATCAGGGGAGACTGGAGTTGGAGCTGGAATCAGGGGAGACTGGAGTTGGAATCAGGGGAGACTGGAGTTGGAGCTGGAATCAGGTGAGACTGGAGTTGGAGCTGGAATCAGGTGAGACTGGAGTTGGAGCTGGAATCAGGTGAGACTGGAGTTGGAGCTGGAATCAGGGGAGACTGGAGTTGGAGCTGGAATCAGGGGAGACTGGAGTTGGAATCAGGGGAGACTGGGGTTGGAGCTGGAATCAGGGGAGACTGGAGTTGGAGCTGGAATCAGGGGAGACTGGAGTTGGAATCAGGGGAGACTGGGGTTGGAGCTGGAATCAGGGGAGACTGGAGTTGGAGCTGGAATCAGGTGAGACTGGAGTTGGAATCAGGGGAGACTGGGGTTGGAGCTGGAATCAGGGGAGACTGGAGTTGGAGCTGGAATCAGGGGAGACTGGAGTTGGAGCTGGAATCAGGGGAGACTGGAGTTGGAGCTGGAATCAGGTGAGACTGGAGTTGGAATCAGGGGAGACTGGAGTTGGAATCAGGGGAGACTGGAGTTGGAGCTGGAATCAGGTGAGACTGGAGTTGGAATCAGGGGAGACTGGAGTTGGAGCTGGAATCAGGGGAGACTGGAGTTGGAGCTGGAATCAGGTGAGACTGGAGTTGGAATCAGGGGAGACTGGAGTTGGAGCTGGAATCAGGGGAGACTGGGGTTGGAGCTGGAATCAGGGGAGACTGGAGTTGGAGCTGGAATCAGGTGAGACTGGAGTTGGAGCTGGAATCAGGGGAGACTGGAGTTGGAGCTGGAATCAGGTGAGACTGGAGTTGGAGCTGGAATCAGGTGTGACTGGAGTTGGAGCTGGAATCAGGGGAGACTGGAGTTGGAGCTGGAATCAGGTGAGACTGGAGTTGGAGCTGGAATCAGGGGAGACTGGAGTTGGAGCTGGAATCAGGTGAGACTGGAGTTGGAGCTGGAATCAGGGGAGACTGGAGTTGGAGCTGGAATCAGGTGAGACTGGAGTTGGAGCTGGAATCAGGGGAGACTGGAGTTGGAGCTGGAATCAGGTGAGACTGGAGTTGGAGCTGGAATCAGGGGAGACTGGGGTTGGAGCTGGAATCAGGGGAGACTGGAGTTGGAGCTGGAATCAGGTGAGACTGAAGGAATGGGTGGTGGGAACCAATATGGAAGCCAGGTGCTGCAATGATGAGGTGTGTTGTGCTGTTATCAAGCAGAACAATGCGTGTGCTGGATTGCAAAATGAACAACGCATTACAGATTTACTCATTCTTCATATTCTTTCAATCAGTCACAAATTAAGTAATGGGAGTAAATCTGCAGGCAAGGTGGGCAAAGCATTTTTAATCATGATTGGAGGACAGACAGCAAGATCAGAAAGAGGCAGATTTGTGAGCTGGTATAGGTCACTACGCACTGGGTACTGGCTACACTAGCAACCTACCCTCTGACGTGACTCCTTCATTCTCAATATTTTCAGGCAATTGTTCCTCAACCTGGCTGGCATCTATTGTAGAAAATACAAGGTTATGTAAAATATAGTCAATAGATGAGCTCTAATCATTACTGGGAAAAGATTTGCTTCTTGTAACGTCTTTTATCTAATTCAGAAACCTCTAAGGACTTCATACACAGTGAATTACTTTGAGATGCAGTGATTGTTGATTATTTGGTACCCATTTTTCACACAGCAAGATCCAATAAATAAAACAAGATGAATGAAGCTCTGCTGGCGATGTTTAATGGTGGAATCACAGCCATGACACTGTAACAAACACTCTGCTCTTCTCTGAATGGTGCCATATGATCTCTAACATCCACTAAAATAGGATTGAGTTTAATGTCAGCATCTCTGACACTGCGTTGTAATGCCAGTCTAGATTTGGGGGTGAATTTCCTCGGCTTCTCCTGCTCTGTTGCCTTAAATTTGGCAGAAGTTTAGTGGAAATCCCGTTAATGCGCATTAACACAGTTCCACCAAAATTAAGTTGCGGGGACAGGAGAAGCTTTGGGGAAATTTCCCCTCAGTGTACTTAACAATGGCACTGGGGCTTGGACTCACCCAGCCATAGAGTCATAATGATACAAAAGGAGGCTAATCGGTCCATCAAGGCCATGCCGGCTCTCTGCAGAGCAATCCAGTCAGTCCCATTCCTCAGCTCTATCCCCGTAGCTGTGTAAGTTTATTTCTCTCAGGTGCCCATCCAGTTTCCTTTTGAAATCATTCATTGTGTCTGCTTCCAGCACACTTGTAGGCAGCGAATTCCAGGTCATTACCACTTGCTGCGTAAAAAAAGTTCTTCCTCATGTCTCCCCTGCATCTTTTGCCCAAAACTGTAAATCTGTGTTCCCTAGTCCTTGTACCATCAGCTAATGGGAACAGCTTTTCTTTATTCTGACAGATTTAGATAAGGTAGACATTGTACACCTCAAATCTCCCCTCAATCTCTTTTGCTCCAGAGAGAACAACCCCAGCTTCTCCAACCTAACCTTATCCCTCATCCCTGGAACCATTCTGGTAAATCTCCTCTGCACCCTCTCAAGAACCCTCACATCCTTCCTAAAGTGTGGTGACCAGAACTGGATGCAATACTCCAGCTGAAGTCTAACCAGAGCTTTATAAAGGTTTGCACAGCCTTCTGTTTAACTAGAGGGCGGCGCAGTGGTTAGCACCGCAGCCTCACAGCTCCAGGGACCCGGGTTCGATTCCGGGTACTGCCTGTGTGGAGTTTGCAAGTTCTCCCTGTGTCTGCGTGGGTTTTCTCCGGGTGCTCCGGTTTCCTCCCACAAGCCAAAAGACTTGCAGGTTGATAGGTAAATTGGCCATTATAGATTGTCACTAGTATGGGTAGGTGGTAGGGAAATATAGGGACAGGTGGGGATGTTTGGTAGGAATATGGGATTAGTGTAGGATTGGTATAGATGGGTGGTTGATGTTCGGCACAGACTCGGTGGGCCGAAGGGCCTGTTTCAGTGCTGTATCTCTAATCTAATCTAATCTAATCTAAAGGTTAAAAGGGTCTGCATAACTACATGCAAATGAAGTTGTGATGTTTTAGTTTAAAGTGCTTCTACCTGATAATCCACAAATCAGACGCTGTACTGACTAATATCTTGTTTACACTGAGTCCCAGTTCCTTAATCAGCCCTTGAGTGTGAGGGTGCAGATGGTACCATTAACAGTACCACACCCTCAGGGCAACTCGTTAAGACAAATTTACAATTAATTAAGCTGTGATTGAAAGAGCGATCCTATTAGTCCCACTCCCCTACTCTTTCCCCACGGTCCTGTGAATTTCTACTTTTCAAGTACTTATCCAACTCCCTTTTGAAAATTATTATTCACCACCCTTTAAGGGAGAGCATTCCAGCTCATAACAACTCATTGCGTAAAAACAAACTCTCCGCAAAAACCCCCTGGATTTTTTTTAGCGATTACATTAAATCTGTGTCCTCTGGTTATTGAACCTCCTACTACTGGGAACAATTTCTCTCGAGGTACTCTGTCAAAACAGCTCTTACTTTTGAACACCTCTATTAAAGCTCTCCTTAACTTTCTCTGCTCTAAGGGAAACAATCCCAGCTTCTCTCCATATAACTGAAGTCTCTCAAGCCTGGCATCATTCTATTAAATCTCCTTTGCACATTCTTTAAGGCCTTGGCTTCCTAAAGTATGATGCCCAGAATTGGACACAGTATTCCAGCTCAGGTTTAACCAGTGATTTGAAAAGGTTTAGTATAACTTCCTTGCCTTTGTACTCTATGGGGGGGTGGGGGGAATTTTATACTCTTCCCTGCAACAGGTTTGGAGGCAGGGAGAGCATAAAGTGGAGGCAACCCTTCCTGCCTCCGCCAAAATTAAGTCTGGGGCAGGAGGCCTGTGAACAGCCTACCCACCCCACTGCCAATTGAGGCCCTTAAGTGGGCAATGAGTGCCCAATTAAGGGCCTCATTCTGCCATTGCTGCAATTAGCCATGCAGCAGGTGGTCCTGCCACTGCAGGGGAAGCATGGCATGAAAAACCATACAGGCTGCTTGGTCGGGGTGGGGGTGGGGTTGGGGTGGGGGCGGGTTCCTCGTTAAAAGGCACTTAGTGCCTGAACAAGGGACCCGGTGTCAGGAGGGGGGGGGCCCACTGAGAGCCATCCTCCTGCCCTTGCTGACAACCCCACTCCAACCCCCCTCCTGTGTGACTCCCACCCTGACCTACCAGCGATGTTTCCGGACCTTGGGTAGGTGCTCCTCCGGGAAGAGGGTGGGACTGCCATCACTGAGGTCCTTAAACCCATGGAAGACCCACCGCTGTCCACGTAAGTGCCTGATTGTCACTAGATTCGGCAGGCCTTTCGCAGAAGAGGCAACACGGGGTTCTCAGTGTCACTTCTTCCACACGTCAAGACCCCCATCGCCAGCATAAAATCTCAGCCTATGCCTGTATTAATATAGCCCAGAATCCTGTTCATTTTTTAAAAAACAATCTTATCAACTTTTGTTTTATTTATGGAATGTGGGCATCAGTGGCAAGGCCCAGCATTTATTACCCATCCCAAATTGCCCTTGAAAAGGTGGTGGTGAGCTGCCTCCTTGACTACAACTGAGTGGCTTGCTAGGCCATTTCAGAGGCCAGTTAAGAATCAACCACATTTCTGTGGGTCTGGAGTCACATGTAGGCCAGACCAGGTAAAAACGGCAGATTTCCTTCCCAAAAGGACGATAGTGAACCAGAGATGGATTTTTATGAAAATTAAGTAATTACATAGTCACTGTTATAAATATTTAACTGAAAGTTACTGTTTAAATTCTAAATTTCATCCAGGGGCCTAAGTAGGGATATATAAGCTATCTACTGTGGAGCAGCTGTAGTTAGTTAATTAAGAAAACTAGCTTGAACTGTTTTTTTTCTGTACCTGGTGCTCAGCTAATCTCCTTAGTTTCAGAACATATAAATACAGGCATCTCAGTGTGACTTAGCACAGAGTGCAACTTGAACAGAGTGCTGGGAGTTCGGTGAGTTGAAGAAGAATGTGCTCCTTTTTATTTATTTATTTAGAGATACAGCACTGAAACAAGTCCTTCGGCTCACCGAGTCTCTGCTGACCAACAGCCACCCATTTATACTAATCCTACACTAACCCCATATTCCCTACCACATCCCCCCATTCTCCTACCACCTACCTACACTAGGGGCAATTTACCATGACCAATTTACCTATCAACCTGCAAGTCTTTGGCTGTGGGAGGAAACTGGAGCACCCAGTGGAAACCCATGCGGTCACAGGGAGAACTTGCAAACTCCGCACAGACAGTACCCAGAACTGAACCCAGGTTGCTGGAGCTGTGAGGCTGCGGTGCTAACCACTGTGCTGCCCTTTTTTTCCTAACTTTTTCACCCTGTAGGATTTGGTTCTTACTCCACTACAAGGGAAGAAGTTAGCTGTTTGGTGAGTATCTTGTAAGTGATTAATGTCTATTCTATTCCTAAGGTTTAAAACAGTACAGGAACTGGTGGTAAGGTTAATAAAATGTATAAAAAAGGAAAATAAATAATTGAATAATATAACTAAGTAGTTAATTAAAGCACATTAAGGATGGCAGGACAGGTGATGTGTCATGTCTGCAGCATGTGGGAGCTCCTGGATACCAGTGTGATCCAGGGCAAACACATCTGCAGTAGGTTTTTGCGGCTTGAGGAGCTTCGGCTCAGAGTCATTGAGCTGGAGGCTGAACTGCAGACACTCCAACACATCAGGGAGGGCGAAAGTTATCTGGACACTTTGTACCAAGAGCGGTCACACCCCTTAGGATAGGGTCTTCTGATTTGGTCAGTGGTCAGGGACAGGAGAGTGTGGCTGTAGCTGAGGCAGGTAAAGGGGCTCAGAGGGCAGGAGTGCAGGAGCCTCAGCCTTTGCGATTGTCCAACAGGTTGAGGTTCTTTCAACTTGAGAGTGGGGGCTGCAGGGTGGATGGGTTAACTGACCATGCCACCATGGTAGAGGAAGCCATTCAAGTGGGAGGATGAAAAAGAATGTATTGGTTGTAGGGGACAGTATAATGAGGGGGATTGACACTCTTCTCTGCAGCAAAGAGCGAAAGTCCAGACGGCTCTGTTGCCTGCTCGGTGCCACGGTTCGGGACATCTGCTCACGGCTGGAGAGGAACTTAGAGTGGGAGGGGGAGGATCCAGTTGTTGTGGTCCATGTAGGTACCAACGACATAGGTAGGGCAAGGAAGGAGGTTCTGCATAGTCACTATGAGGAACAAGGCACCAAATTAATAAGCAGAACCTCAAAGGTAATAATCTCTGGATTATTATGAGCCACGTGCAAACTGGAGTAGGGCAAATAAGATTAGAGGGATGAATGCGTGGCTCAAAGACTGGTGTGGTAGAAGTGGGTTTCGGATCATGGAACACTGGCATCAGTACTGAGGAAAGTGGGGACTGTACCATTGAGACGATCTACACCTGAACCGTGCTGGGACTGGTGTTCGAGCAATCCGCAAAACTAGGAAAGTAGAAAGGGTTTTAAACTAAATAGTGGAGGCAAGGGATCAAATTTGGGATGATGTGGTAAATCAAAGAGTAGGAACATAGGAGTAGGAGTAGGCCATTCAGCCCATCGAGCCTGCCCCACCATTCAATATGATTACGGCTGATCATCCACTTCAATGCCTCATTCCCACACTATTCCCATATCCCCTTACATCATTTGTATTTAGAAATCTGTCAATCTCTGCTTTAAACATTCTAAACGACTGAGCTTCCACAGCCCTCTGGGCTAGAGAATTCCAAAGATTCACAACCCTCTGAGTAAAGAAATTTCTCCTCATCTCGGTCCTAAGTGGCTTCCCCCTTATTTTGAAATTGTGTCCCCTGGTTCTGGACTCCCCAGCCAGGGGAAACATCTTAGCTGCATCTACCCTGTCTATCCCTTTTAAGTATTTTGTAGGTTTCAATGAGATCACCTCTCATTCTTCAAAACTCTAGAGAATACAGGTCCAGTTTCCCCAATCTCTCTTCATAGGACAGTCCCACCATCCTGGGAACAAGTCTGGTGAATCTTCGTTGCACTCCCTCTATGGCAATAATATCCTTTCTAAGGTAAAGGGATAAAAACTGCACACAGTACTCCCAGTGCAGTCTAACCAAGGTTCTATACAATTGAAGCAAGACTTCATTACTCCTGTACTCAAATCCTCTTGCGATAAAGGATAACATACCATTAGCCTTAATTGCTTGCTGCACCTGCATGTCAGCTTTCAGTGACTTATTGATAAGGACACCCAGGTCCCTTTGTACATCAACACTTTCTAGTCTCTTACCATTGAAGAAATACTCTGCACATCTGTTCCTCCTACCAAAGTGGATAACCTCACATTTTTCCACATTATATTCCATCTGCCACATTCTTGCCCACTCACTAAGTCTGTCCAAATCCCCTTGAAGCCACTTTGCACCTTCCTTACAACACACATTCCCACCTACTTTTGTGTCATCCGCAAACTTGGAAATACTATATTTGGTTCCCACATCCAAATCATTGATGTGTATTGTGAACAGCTGGGGCCCAAGCACTGATCCCTGCAGAACCCCACTAGTCACAGCCTGCCAATGCGAGAATGACTCGTTTATTCCTACTCTCTGCTTTCTGCCTGTTAATTAATCCTTAATCCATGCCAGTATATTACCTCCTATCCCATGTGCTTTAATTTTGCTAACTAATCTCCTGTGGGGGATTTTTATCAAAAGCCTTCTGAAAATCCAAGTATACCACGTCCAACGACTCCCCTTTATCAATTCTGTTAGTGACATCCTCAAAAAACTCCCAACAGGTTCGTCAAACATGATTTCCCATTCATAAATCCATGTTGGTTACGCCTAATCAGATTATTATTATCCAAGTGTGCATTTATCACATCCTTTAGAATAGATTCTAGCATTTTCCCAATGACTGATGTAAAGCTAACAGGTCTGTAATTCCCTGTTTTCTCTCTCCCTCCCTTCTTGACTAGTGGGGTGACATTTGTGACCTTCCAATCTGCAGGAATCGCTCCAGAATCTATTGAATTTTGGAAGATGATCATTAATACATCCATTATCTCCATAGCTACCTCTTTCAACACTCTGGATGTAGAATATCAGGTCCTGGGGACTTATCAACCTTCAGCCCATTAATTTCTCCAATACAACCTTCTGACTAATACTAATTTCCTTCAATTCCACATTCCCCCTCATCCCTTGGATCTCTAATTCTGGGACATTTCTTGTATCTCCCTCAGTGAAGACAGGCACAAAGTAATCATTTAGCTTCTCTACCATTTCTCTATTCCCTGTTATAAATTCTCCTGACTCTGCCTGTAATGGACCCACATTTGTCTTAGCCAAACGTTTCCTTTTTACATATCTGTAGAAGCTTTTACAGTCTGTTTTTATATTCTTTGCTAGCTTACAGTCCTATTCTATTCTCCCTTTCTTTATCAGTTTCTTGGTCCTCCTTTGCTGTATTCTAAAATCCTCCCATTCCTCAGGTTTACTACTATTTCTGGCAACTTTATAGGCCTTTTCTTTTAATCTTATACAATCCTTAATTTCCTTTGTTATCCATGGTTGACTACTTTTACTTTTGGAGCTTTTGTGCCTTGAAGGAATGTATAGTTACTGTAAACTATAATATTTCTTAACAGACTATGAATTGCCTATGTACTGTCATACCTTTGAATGCATTTTCCCAATCCACCTCAGCCAATTTGCCCCTCACACCTTCATTTTTTCCTTTGTTCAAATTTAAAACTGTGGCTTCAGATTGAAGTACCTCACTTTCAAACATAATGTAAAATTCTTCATATTATGGTCACTCATCCTTAAAGGTTCTTTTACAACAAGATTATTAATTAGCCCTTTCTCATTACATAACATTAGATCTAAAATAGCCTGTTCTCTAGTCGGTTCCTCAACATACTGCCCTAGAAAACCATCCCTAACACACTCCAGAAACTCGTCCTCCACAGCATTAGTGCTCATTAGGTTTACCCCGTCTATATGCAGATTGAGGTCACCCATGATTACTGTATTACCCATGCTACATGCTTCTTTAATCTACATTAGACTCCTGATTAATACCAAGCCCCACACTACCACGACTGTTTGGTGGTCTATAAACAACTCCTACAAATGTTTGGTGCCCCTTGCTGTTTCTTAGCTCCACCCAAACAGATTCCATATTTTGTTCTTCCGATCTGAGATCCTACCTTACTAATGTACTGATCCCACCCCTTCTTATCAGTGCAACACCACCTCCTTTTCCTTTTTGCCTGTCCTTCCTAAATGTTGAATATCCTTGAATATTCAGTTTCCAGTCTTGGTCACCCTGTAGCCATGTTTCTGTTATGGCAATTAGATCATACCCAGTAGAGACAAGGCAAGAGAGAAAGGTATTAATATGGAAAATAATAAACAGACCGTGACAGGAAAGGATAGAGAGTACAAATCTAAGAGTAAATCAGCAGTCAAGGCTAGAGGTTACAAAAATAATAAAAGGACAAAACTAAAGGCTCTGTATCTGAATGCACGTAGCATTTGAAACAAAACAGATGAACTGATAGCGCATATAGAAGTAAATAAGTACGATCTGATAGTCATTACAGAGACATGGCTACAGGATGACATAGATTGGGACCTGAATATTGAAGGGTACATGACATTTAGGGGGGACAGGAAACTAGGAAAAGGTGGAGGGGCAGCTCTGTTAATTAATGCCAATGATGGTATTCGCACATTAAAGAGGGATGAACTAAGTTCAGGAAACCAGGTTGTAGAAGCAGTTTGGGTAGAGATGAGGAATGATAAAGGCAAGAAGTTACTCGTGGGAGTGGTGTACAGGCTCCCTAACAGTAACCACACAGTAGGACAGAGTATAAAGGAAGAAATAATGGGAGCTTGTCAGAAAGGTACTGCGATAATCATGGGGGATTTTAATCTACATATAGACTGGAAAAATCAGACGAGCAAAGGTAGACTAGATGAGGAGTTTATAGAATGTTTTCGGGATAGTTTCTTAGAACAACACATTTTGGAGCCAACCAGAGAGCAGGCTATACGAGACCTGGTATTGTGCAATGAGATAGGATTGATTGATGACCTTGTAGGCAAGGTGCCCTGAGGTAGCAGCGATCATAATATGATTGACTTTTACATTCAGTTTCAGGGAGAGAAGAATGGGTCCAAGACTAATATTTTAAACTTAAATAAGGGCAATTATGAGGGCATGAAAGCAGAGCTAGCTAAAGTGAACTGGCAAATTAGGTTAAAGTCAATAGAGATGCAGTGGCAGACATTTAGGGGATATTTCAGAATACACAGAATAGATACATTCCAACAAGAAATAAAAATTCCAAGGGGAGGACCCACCATCTGTGGTTAACTAAAAAAGTTAAATATAGTATCAACCTTAAAGAAAAAGCGTATAATTGCGCAAAGATGGGTGGCAAGTCAGAAGATTGGACAGAATATAAAAAAGAGCAAAGAATGACTCAAAGATTGATAAGGAGGGAAAAATTAGAGTACGAGAGAAAGGCTAGCTAGAAATATAAAAACAGATAGTAAGAGTTTCTATAGATATTTAAAAAGAGCTAATAAAGTGAGTGTTGGTCCGATAGAAAGTGAGTTTGGAGAATTAATGAGGGAAAATAAGGCGATAGCAGATGAATTGAACAGGTATTTTGCATTGGTCTTCACTATAGAGGATACAAGTAACATCCCAGAAATAGCTGTAAATCAGTAAATGGAAGGGAAGGAGCAACTCAAGAAAATTAAAATCACCAGGGAAGTGGTACTGAGTAAACTGTTGGAGCTGCTGGCTGACAAGTCTCCGGGTCCTGATGGACTTCATCCAAGGGTCCTAAAAGAAGTGGCCAGTGAGATAGTTGATGCGTCGTTTTTAGTTTCCCAAAATTCCCTAGATTCGGAGAAGGTTCCGTTATATTGAAAAATAGCAATGTAACTCCTTTATCAAAAAGGGAGGGAGACAGAAAGCAGGAAACTACAGCTAGTCAGCTTAACATCAGTCTCGGGGAAAATGTTAGAATCTATTATTAAAGGTGTTTGATTTGATTTTTGATTTAGAGATACAGCACTGAAACAGGCCCTTCGGCCCACCGAGTCTGTGCCGACCATCAACCACCCATTTATACTAATCCTACACAAATCCCATATTCCTGCCACCTACCTACGCTAGGGGCAATTTATAATGGCCAATTTACCTATCAACCCGCAAGTCTTTTGGCTGTGGGAGGAAACCGGAGCACCCGGAGAAAACCCACGCAGACACAGGGAGAAGTTGCAAACTCCACACAGGCAGTACCCAGAATTGAACCCAGGTCGCTGGAGCTGTGAGGCTGCGGTGCTAACCACTGCGCCACTGTGCCGCGTTATAGCAGAGCATTTAGAAAAAATAAAGGTAATCAGGCAGAGTCAACATGGTTTTGTGAAAGGGAAATTATGTTTAATTTATTGGAGTTCATTTGAAGAAGTAACATGTGCTGTGGATAAAGGGGAACTGGTGGATATACTGTACGTAGATTTCCAGAAGACATTTGATAAGGTGCCACATCAAAGGCTATTGCAGAAAATAAAAGCTCATGGTGTAGGGGGTAACATATTGTCATGCATAGAAGATTGGCCAGCTAACAGGAAACAGAGAGTTGGCATAAATGGATCAATTTCAGGTTGGCAAGATGTAATGAGTGGTGTGCCACAGGGATCTGTGCTGGGGCCTCAACTTTTACAATTTATTTAAATGAATTGGATGAAGGGACCGAAGATAAGGTTGCTAAATTTGCTGTTGACACAAAGATAGGTAGGCAAGTAAGTTCTGAAGAGGACGTAAGGGAGCTACAAAGGGATACAGATAGGTTAAGTGAATGGGCAAAGATCTGGCAAATGGAGTATAATGTGGGAAAATGTGAAATTGTCCATTTTGGCAGGAAGAATAAAAAAGAAGCATATTATCTAAATGGTGAGAGATTGCAGAGCTCTGAGATGCAGAGGGATCTGGGTGTCCTAGTGCATGAATCACAAAAGGTTAGTATCCAGGTACAGCACGTAATTAGGAAAGCTAATAGAATGTTATTGTTTATTGCGAGGGGAGTTGAATACAAAAGTAGGGAGGTTATGCTTCAGCTATACAGGGCATTGGTGAGACCACATCTGGAGTACTGTGTACTGTATTGGTCTCCTTATTTAAAGAAGGATGTAAATGCATTGGAAGCTGTTCAGAGAAGGTTTACTGGACTAATACCTGGAATGGGCGGGTTGTCTTGTGAGGAAAGGTTGGACAGGCTAGGCTCGTATCCGCTGGAGTTTAGAAGAGTAAGAGGCAACTTGATTGAAACATATAAGATCCTGAGGGCTCTTGACAGGGTGTCTGTGGAAAGGATGTTTCCCCTTGTGGGAGAATCTAGAACTAGGGGTCGCTGTTTAAACATAAGGGGTCGCCCATTTATCACCGAGATGAGGAGAATTTTCTTCTCTCAGACGGTCATGAGTCTTTGGAATTCTCTTCCTCAAAAGGCGGTGGAAGCAGAGTCTTTGAATATTTTTAAGGCAGAGGTAGATAGATTCTTGATAAGCAAGGGGGTGAAAGGTTATCGGGGGTAGGCAGGAATCTGGAGTTGAGGTTACAATCAAATTGGCCTATTGAATGTTGAAGCAGGCTGAGTGGTCTACTCCTGCTCCTAATTCATATGTTTGTATGTACTAGCTTTTTATTCCAGATTCATTTAATTAACTGAATTTAAATTTTCTGGATACTGTGGTGGGATTTGAACTCACGTCTTCAGATCATTAGTTCAGGTCTCTAGATTACTTGACCAGCAGCATAACCACTATACTACTGTTCCCTCCTGCCACCTTCAAAGGTTTGTGCACATATACCCCCAAGTCGCTCTGTTCCTGCAATCTCATAATTTGTACCATTTAGTTGATATTGTTTCTCCTCATTTTACCTTCCAAAATGCATCACTTCACAAATGTGTGTTGCACAGTTTCACACCATGTAGCCCATGTGAGATTGTAACCAGGAGAGTTGAAAAATGAACACACCTCATCACAACTGGTCCCTCCTCATATTTCCTGGCAGCAATCGAGAGCTTGTAATGGAACAGCATAAGTAACAAGGAAGGAAGCCTCTGGGGAGCTGTATAATGAAGGGTTGGGGAATGATTTGAAATCAAAGCTCAGGGATAAGCGACCTAAATGTGGAAGAGCAGGAAAGAATGTGCCTTGGTGAAGATGGCACATGGTGCTGGCTACACTGAGAACCTACCCAGAGAATGGGAATCATCAACCATGGATTTGAGCTCTAGCTCTTCCTCAGACTCTTCGAGGCCTAGTGCAGGAAAACAGCAGGTTAAACAAATTTTGCTCAATCACACGAGCTTCACTTTAATAGTTTATGAATATTCTAATTCACCTCAAACACTAAACTCAATGTAATTGCATTCTTACTCTTGATGCTATTGAAAGTCCTTGCATCTACTGATTGACTATGGGATGCTGTGTAATGTGTGCTATTACCTTGATTGTACTGAGTCCCAGAGGTGAACTTTCACCCTCAAGGATGGATGGATTGGGGGCAGGTGGGAAGATAAAAATTTTAAATTCTCAAACCTGACCCCAACCCAGCCACTTTTGGTTTTAACAGAGACAGGTTGAATGCGGAGTTGGAGGTTGGGGGGAAATCAACCCACTCTCAGTCTCCACTTTAACTGAATTTTTATTTTTAATGCACGGGAGCCATGATTCCTGGGCCTTGGGAATCCGGGCAACTAAAAGGAGGCACAAAAGACCTTATCTGTGAGGTAAAATGCAGTTATTACAATGCTTGTGTGCCAGGAGGAGTAGGAGTGTTCCCCCAGGCTCAACAAGTTTAACTCCACATGATCGAAACCTCAAAATTGGCTGAACCCCCCAATATACAATTCACCTCTCCAACCCCGCAATGCCTCACCACCCCCACCCCGCCCCCCCCCTCCACTCTGCACTGAAGTCCAACAACTTCACCTCCCAACACACCAAGTCAATGTCAGACTTACCTGGCATCCCTTCCCCTGGCTGCATTCCAACCCAACAAACAGCCAGCCTGTCAATCCAGCTGACTGGCGGGATGCAAACCTGCTCAAAGAATTTCAAAGATATTCTACTGCTAAGCTCAGTGGGATGTTTGGGAAAGTTTTACTTTCAGGTTTTTCATCCAGAAACTCCTGAGGTCTGATTTTAACTCTGTGCAAGTGGGTGGGTTTTGAATGGGTTAAAATGGCCTGAGAACTCTTCCCCCCCTCCTCCCCCCCCCCCCCCCACCCTTGCTTTCTTCCTGCCTCTGAGTAAATATCAGGGCCCCAGTCTCAGTCGCTGATCTACAAATGAAGTCAACCTAAGGACCCAACAATTCTAGAGAACAATAACTATTGCACCTTTAAAGTCACAAAATCATTTCCACCACCCCCCTTCACTCCTAGACCATCTTTTGACTGCACCGGATACTGGCTGCACTACAACCTAACCATAGAGTGCGATTTGGGCTTATGCTCATCAGCCTCATGTTGGCACTAATCACCACCATGGTTAGTACCAGTCGAAGCAGTTTGCACAAATGCTATTCAATCGAAACGGCTACACATTTCATTTTATTTATAAAACACTCATCATCCTCATTGAAGGTGCTGGATGACACAAAGACAATTATTTTTCCCTGAACTCTCAATATTCAGCAATTAATACTGTAATTCTTCCTTCTCACCTTCCCTGAAGATTATGGGTGCTCACCACCATTCCTTGTGTGAGCATAGAGAGACAGCAGGATATTCAACAACAGCAGCATTACAACTGAGCCAAAACCAGTTGTCATTTCCAAGCAATGAAGCACAGGAGCTTTGGCTGACTCCCTCACCCTGCTCCCTGCCGACTGAAACTCACTGTCTGGGTTTGCAACGGGTGAGGTACTGAGGCACCTCCAGCATCTTGAGGGGGGAAACTGGAGGAATCTGTTTTCTCTAAAAGGACGTACTCTGTACACGTCTGGCACTGGCAAAGGGAGGTGCCTCTCAAATGGTGTTGTGACAATGCTTTGCAACACTCAAACCGATCTGTGATCAGCAGGAACGGAAAACCAACCATTAAATTGGCATTTCGTTCCTCTAGACTTTTCAGAAACAGCAGTGAGAGGATGAAAGCCTGTGGGAAGCAGTATAACAAGTAATGGCAGGAAAAGGTTGCAAATCAGAACTTGGGGGCAGGGAACTAAATAAGAAATAGCAGATGAGGATGTGACATTTCAGAGCCCCAGTCTAGTGATGATTGCGCATTATATTTAATACTGGGAGGAACTATCCTGGAACCAGTAAGGTTTACAGGACAGAGAGGCATTCGGCTCATCAAGTCAGTGTCGGCTCTTTGCTAAAGCAAACCAAAAGTTATTCACCTGCCCTGCTCTTCCCCCCATATCCCTGTAACATCCCCTGCTTCAAACATTTATCTCATTTTCAATTAAAAGATGCAGCAGTATATGTCTTAACTGTCCCCAAGCTCTAACAACACACTGCATAAAGAAATTTCTCCTACCCAAATGATGGTTGACATTCTTGAACAATTCAAGTTTTTGAATCGCAGCTGACGTTTCGGAATATGAGAAGGGTGCTGTAGGAAAATAGTAGGTTATATGGATTCTACATTTCATTTGTTCACTCAAGGTAACTAAATACAAGGGGCATTCTGCCATTTGACCTTAATTTAAGGTGCTGGTACCTGCTAATACACTGATCAGGTCTGGCTCAGTGCACTGGTTATCCCCTATTTAATTAAAAGACGGCCTTGGTTCTGTGGTAACACTGTCGCTTTTAAGTCAGAAGGTTGTCGGTTTAAGCCCCACTCCAAGCTTTTGAGCACAAAATCTAGGCTGACCCTCCCAGTGCAGTACTGAGGGAGTGCTGCACTGCCAGAGGTGTTGTCTTTCAGATGAGATGTTAAGCTTGTGGCACTGACTTGCTCTCTCAGGTGGATGTAAAAGATCACTATTTCAAAGGAGAGTGAGGGTATTTTCCCCATTTTTCTGGGGCAACATTAATTCTTCAAATAAAACCACTAAAGCAGTTTATCTGGTCATTATCTCACTGCTGTTTATGGGCAAATTGGCACTGTGTTTCTCAATTTTCAACAGTGACTACACTTCAAAAAGTGCCTTGGTGCATCCTGAGATTGTGAAAGGTGCAATTGAATTATAATAGGGTAAAAGTTCATCTCGGCAGTTGCTCAAAACAGGCTGTATCGGATTGGCTGCCTGTTACATGCAGAGCCTGAAATTCAGTTTCATTGCAGTTAATGGAATTAAATGTCTGACAGTGTTTATAACAGGCAGGCAATCAGATACAGCCCATTTTGAGCCATGGCCTGAGACAAATTTCTACCCAAATTTCCCTTCTTGGGGCTGGGAAGAGACATTTAAATCAATCAATTAAATGGGAATTGGGAGGACTGAGTTTTGTGGTTGTATTAACAGCCCACGATGTTGTGTAGTACACCTTTAAGTGGGTGTGGTTACATTTTCATTAAACCTTGCTAGACAGGAAATGATGTAACATACCATGTGCCTGAGTCTTATTCTCAGTTTGCTGTGAATCACCAAACAGACCAGACATGTACAGATGTTCTCTTGCAATGAAATGCCATGCTACTAGGCTCAATAAAGGAACCCACTATTTAGGTGTTAACTAACCGCTGATGCATAGTTAGTGCCTTGATTTCCGAAGTCTTAGCAAGCACAAGGAAAAGAAAACACAATATGGCGGCAGAAGTGGAATTTGTTTTCAATTTAGAGCCCACCAAATACAACATCAGCTAGCAGTGAAGATTTGAAGACTTGAAGATTCTCAAAATCTAAGTTGACCAAGCACAGTGCGGAACCATCGAATGTGCAGAAACTGAATCGGCTGGTAAACAATAACGAGCTTCAAAGTCAAAACCACTCAGTCAAAAAAGTGTGCATAGTGTAAAAACCGAAGACAGCTATGCAGCAAGTTCTGTAAGTTTTAAAAATTCGAACAGCGCGTTGAAAGGTATAGCACCTTCCCTCAGCTAGGGAAGGTGAGTCATGGGGACACAGGCAGCCGGATCGATCACCAGCAAGGGAAATCGGAATTAGAATTAGAACATTACAGCGCAGTACAGGCCCTTCGGCCCTCGATGTTGCGCCGACCTGTGAAACCATCTCACCTAAACTATTCCATTTTCATCCATATGTCTATCCAATGACCACTTAAATGCCCTTAAAGTTGGCGAGTCTACTACTGTTGCAGGCAGGGCGTTCCATGCCCCTACTTTCTTTTGGGCCTCCTTATCTCGAGAGACAATGGATACGCGCCTGGAGGTGGACAGTGGTTTGTGAAGCAGCGCCTGGAGTGGCTATAAGCCCCTACTACTCTCTGAGTAAAGAAACTACCTCTAACATCTGTCCTATATCTATCACCCCTCAACTTAAAGCTATGTCCCCTCGTGTTTGCCATCACCATCCGAGGAAAAAGACTCTCACTATCCACCCTAACTAACCCACTGATTATCTTATATGTCCCTATTAAGTCACCTCTCCTCCTCCTTCTCTCCAACGAAAACAACCTCAAGTCCCTCGGCCTTTCCTCATAAGACCTTCCCTCCATACCAGGCAACATCCTAGTAAATCTCCTCTGCACCCTTTCCAAAGCTTCCACATCCTTCCTATAATGCGGTGACCAGAACTGCACGCAATACTCCAGGTGCGGTCTCACCAGAGTTTTGTACAGCTGCAGCATGACCTCGTGGCTCCGAAACTCGATCCCCCTGCTAATAAAAGCTAACACACCATATGCCTTCTTAACAGCCCTATTAACCTGGGTGGCAACTTTCAGGGATTTATGTACCTGGACACCAAGATCTCTCTGTTCATCTACACTACCAAGAATCTTCCCATTAGCCCAGTACTCTGCATTCCTGTTACTCCTTCCAAAGTGAATCACCTCACACTTTTCCGCATTAAACTCCATTTGCCATCTCTCAGCCCAGCTCTGCAGCCTATCTATGTCCCTCTGTACCCTACAACATCCTTCGGCACTATCCACAACTCCACCGACCTTAGTGTCATCCGCAAATTTAGTAACCCACCCTTCTACACCCTCTTCCAGGTCATTTATAAAAATGACAAACAGCAGTGGCCCCTAAACAGATCCTTGCGGTACACCACTAGTAACTAAACTCCAGGATGAACATTTGCCATCAACCACCACCCTCTGTCTTCTTTCAGCTAGCCAATTTCTGATCCAAAGCTCTAAATCACCTTCAACCCCATACTTCTGTATTTTCTGCAATAGCCTACCGTGGGGAACCTTATCAAATGGCTTACTGAAATCCATATACACCACATCCACGGCTTTACCCTCATCCACCTGTTTGGTCACCTTCTTGAAAAACTCAATAAGGTTTGTGAGGCACGACCTACCCTTCACAAAACCGTGCTGACTATCGCTAATGAACTTATTCTTTTCAAGATGATTATAAATCCTGTCTCTTATAACCTTTTCCAACATTTTACCCACAACCGAAGTAAGGCTCACAGGTCTATAATTACCAGGGCTGTCTCTACTCCCCTTCTTGAACAAGGGGACAACATTTGCTATCCTCCAGTCTTCCGGCACTATTCCTGTCGACAATGACGACATAAAGATCAAGGACAAAGGCTCTGCAATCTCCTCCCTAGCTTCCCAGAGAATCCTAGGATAAATCCCATCTGGCCCAGGGGACTTATCTATTTTCACACTTTCCAAAATTGATAACACCTCCTCCTTGTGAACCTCAATCCCATCTAGCCTAGTCGTCTGAATCTCAGTATTCTCCTCGACAACATTTTCTTTCTCTACTGTAAATACTGACGAAAAATATTCATTTAACGCTTCCCCTATCTTCTCTGATTCCACACACAACTTCCCACTACTATCCTTGATTGGCCCTAATCTAACTCTAGTCATTCTTTTATTCCTGATATACCTATAGAAAGCCTTAGGGTTTTCCCTGATCCTATCCGCCAATGACTTCTCGTGTCCTCTCCTTGCTCTTCTTAGCTCTCCCTTTAGATCCTTCCTGGCTAGCTTGTAACTCTCAAGCGCCCTAACTGAGCCTTCACGTCTCATCCTAACATAAGCCTTCTTCTTCCTCTTGACAAGCGCTTCAACTTCTCTAGTAAACCACGGCTCCCTCACTCGACAACTTCCTCCCTGCCTGACAGGTACATACTTATCAAGGACACGCAGTAGCTGCTCCTTGAATAAGCTCCACATTTCGATTGTTCCCATCCCCTGCAGTTTCCTTCCCCATCCTACGCATCCTAAATCTTGCCTAATCGCATCATAATTTCCTTTCCCCCAGCTATAATTCTTGCCCTGCGGTATATATCTGTCCCTGCCCATCGCTAAGGTAAACCTAACCAAATTGTGATCACTATCACCAAAGTGCTCACCTACATCTAAATCTAACACCTGGCCGGGTTCATTACCCAGTACCAAATCCAATGTGGCATCGCCCCTGGTTGGCCTGTCTACATACTGTGTCAGAAAACCTTCCTGCACACACTGGACAAAAACTGACCCATCTAAAGTACTCGAACTATAGTATTTCCAGTCAATATTTGGAAAGTTAAAGTCCCCCATAACAACTACCCTGTTACTCTCGCCCCTGTCGAGAATCATCTTCGCTATCCTTTCCTCTACATCTCTGGAACTATTCGGAGGTCTATAAAAGACTCCCAACAGGGTGACCTCTCCTCTCCTGTTTCTAACCTCGGCCCATACTACCTCAGTAGACGAGTCCTCAAACGTCCTTTCTGTCGCTGTAATACTTTCCTTGATTAACAATGCCACCCCCCCCCCCCCCCCCCCCCCCGCTCTTTTACCATCTTCTCTGTTCTTACTGAAACATCTAAATCCCGGAATTGCTGTTGAAATTGGGCCAAGTAGGGTCTTGAAAGTTAACGGTGAAAACAAGAGCAAAAGTCTGTCAAGGTTTACGTCGCCATTACAGGCTGTGCAAGCATTGTAGTCATTCCTGCCACAGCCGAGCTTTGTGGGTGGAGTCAGGAAAAGGCATGCGAAAGCAACAATGCTGCCAGCCAACTTAACTAGTGCTTCAGCAATAGGACAAGCTGGGGCAAGCTGAGGAACTGCTGCACCTAAAGCGACTGCAGCATTCGGGCCCTGAGCAGCAAATACAACAGGGACACCATTTTAAAACACAGAAAGCAGCAGGAAAGTCCTTGAAAAACCAGAAAAATTACTGCTAAATCTCTGAGCATCAATTGGAAAACGGCCGATTTATTATCAGAGTTCAGGCAGTTCAAACATAGAACAGAGCTTTGGTTTATCAACCTGGGAGTCTCTGATCCAGATAAGCAGTCTATCAAAATTCATAAAATAAAAACAAAAAGTGCTGGAAATACTCAATAAGTCTGGCAGCATTTGTGGAGAAAGAAGCAGAATTCATGTTTCAGGTCAGTGACCTTTCATCAGAACTGGCAAAGGTTAGAAATGTAATAGGTTTTAAGCAAATTAAGTGGGGGTGGGGCAAAAGAGGACAAAAGAGGTGTTGATAGGACAGAGGGTCACAGAATAACTGACAAGGAGGTCATGGGGCAAAGGCAAAGAGTGTGTTAATGGTGTGGTGAAAGACAAAGCATTAGTGCAGAGAGGGTGTTAAATGACAGAATAATGAACAGCCCTGGCCAAAACCACAAACATGAAAAAAACAGTGGGGCAGGCACATGGTAAAAAAAAACTGAATGATGAAACAAACTAAAATAAAATTAAAATTAAAAATGGGGGGTGGGGCAGGGCCAGTCATGCTCTGAAATTATTGAACTCAATGTTCAGTCCGGCAGGCTGTAGTGTGCCTAATCGGTAAATGAGATGCTGTTCCTCGAGCTTGCGTTGATGTTCACTGGAACACTGCAGCAATCCCCGGACAGGAGATGTGGGCATGAGAACAGGGGGGGTTGGTGGGATGGGGGGGGAGTGTTGAAATGGCATGCGACAGGAAGCTCGGGTCCTGCTTGCGGACTGAGCGGAGGTGTTCCACAAAGCGGTCACTCAATCTGTATTTGGTCTCCCCAATGTAGAGGAGACCACATTGTGAGCAGTGAATACAGTATACTACATTGAAAGAAGTACAAAATGCTGACAGGGGAGGGGAGCAGAATATGCGTTTGGTAGTGGCATCACGCTGGAGGTGGCGGAAATAGTGGAGGATGATCCTTTGGATGTGGAGGCTGGTGTGGAGGCTGGTGAGGTGGAAAGTGAGGACAAGGGGATCCCTGTCACGGTTCTGGGAGAGAGGGGAAGGGGTGAGGGTAGAGGTGTGGGAAATGGGCCGGACACGGTTGAGGGCCCTGTCGACCACAGTGGGGGGGAATCCTTGGTTGAAGAAAAAGGAAGACATATCTGAAGCGAAATATATCAAAATTCATATTGCGATTAGAAACGAAGGCCTACACTGATTAAATACTTCTGGGCTCACAGAGGAACAAAGGGATCCAAAGAAAATCTGGTCAACTCTAGAAGCCTAGAGTCCAAATTAATTTTTGCTTCCATAGACTAGAGTTTAGGGCATTTCGTCAGTAACCCCATGGGTCCATTGACCACTTTATTAGGAGGTGCAGGTGTCATGCAGGCCTCCACCTTCTAAGAATGAGGAATATTAATTTTGCCATATGAACATTAATTTTAAACTTTACTGGAGTGAAAAAAAAACTGGTTAAAAAAAAACCACAATGGATCCTTGGCTGGAAAGATATTTTTGCATATCAACAGACAGTACTTGGAAAGGACAAAGGGGCTACTTCCTGCTCCAATTTAATCTACAATGGACTTTTGATTACCAGACTTTAAGGGTGGAGGAGCTTACATTCCAGGTTAACTGCTAAGATGGCCGAATACACAGGACGGACATGGTCAGACCAGTTTAGTCACATGACTAACTGGCTGTTGCAGAGTTTTGAACTGAGAGTTTTAAATTTGAGAGAGCGGTGTTTGAACAGAAAAAACTCCTAGCTCCTGGATTGAAAACATTTCTTTCCTGTCTGCTCCATCTCTTTCTCGCCAGCTTTGGAATCCATTGAAGACACATGAACCCCAAGAGAGAAAAGTCTCCTACAGTGAACAAGGTTTAAGAAGAATACTAGGCCCCAACGAAAAACAAGAATTACCTACAAGCAAGGACTCCACAGTGAGCTTGAAGCACGGTAACAGGAAACTCTTTAGATATTGCCTCAAACCTCTCCACTTTATTTTTCTTCTTTTTAGTGTCTCTATCTCCATGTGTGTATCATGTATGCATGCTAGCATGGGCGCATTGTGTATCCGTAGGAGTCAACTGAATTAGAGTTTAAGTTTTAATAAATTTGCCTTTCTTCTTTAAACCTAAGAAAGCCTGTTTGTGCTCATTTCTTTACCTTAAAATTGGAAAGCAGTAAATAAGGATTCATCAATCAGGAGCTCAAAATACAGTGTGTTTGAAAATGAAACCCTGTTACAATAAGACCATGTGAATGTTGAAAGGGAACCCGAGACATCTTTCTCACCTGGTCATAACAGCAGGGAAAAGGGTACATACTGTGATGATGCCGAGCTAGCAGAAAGGATTGCTGAGCTGGTGATTGCATCCACACCAATCGATGCATTTCAGAAAGATCTGCTGGATAAACCCAAAGGTTGCAGCATTGACGAGCTGCTTAAGGACGGACGCAAATATGAAACCATCATTGAGGGCCGACAGAGTCTACAAGGTCTATGTACAACCTTGATGGTGAACACAGTGACATGAGTATGCAAGGCCGGGAAACCATGTAAGAGATGTAGACTTCTACATGCGCCAAAGAGTTGCCCAGCCTTCTTTGATTTCTGCAAAGCATGCGGCATGAAGAGTCACTGGCAGAGCCGATGCAGAAGAGTAAAGGCTACAACAGCTGTGAGGAGTCGCGCAAAGGTTCCAGCTGACTACAGGCAGATAGTTACTTCAGGCAGCATTAAAGACCAGAGCAGATTCAGCAGGAAAAGCTTACATGAAGTAGTGGACAGTGGCAATGAAGAGAAAGCTGATGCGAGGTAAGGTGAGCATACTTTCCATACCGTCTGTATCACAACATATCGATGTCATTGAACCATCTGAAGTTTTTGCCACGATCCAGATCATCTATCCACAAAAAGTTGGAAACATTCGTTATTGGCCAAAATAGATATGGGGTGAATGCAAACATAATCCCTTTGAGGATTCTATAAGAGATGTACCCAAAGACTGGCCAAGAGAGTGTGGGAAAATGGCGCACTGACACGGAACACAAAAGTCCGAGTGTATCAAGACTGTGTCCTCAGTACCTTGCTCTATGGCAGCGAGGCCTGGACAACATATGTCAGCCAAGAGCGACGTCTCAATTCATTCCATCTTCGCTGCCTCCAGAGAATACTTGGCATCAGGTGGCAGGACCGTATCTCCAACACAGAAGTCCTCAAGGCGGCCAACATCCCCAGCTTATACACCCTACTGAGTCAGCGGCGCTTGAGATGGCTTGGCCATGTGAGCCGCATGGAAGATGGCAGGATCCCCAAAGACACATTGTACAGCGAGCTCGTCACTGGTATCAGACCCACCAGCCGCCATGTCTCCGCTTTAAAGATGTCTGCAAACGCGACATGAAATCCTGTGACTTTGATCACAAGTCGTGGGAGTCAGTTGCCAGCGTTCGCCAGAGCTGGCGGGCAGCCATAAAGACGGGGCTAAAGTGTGGCGAGTCGAAGAGACTTAGTAGTTGGCAGGAAAAAAGACAAAAGCGCAAGGGGAGAGCCAACTGTGCAACAGCCCCGACAAACAAATTTCTCTGCAGCACCTGTGGAAGAGCCTGTCACTCTAGAATTGGCCTTTATAGCCACTCCAGGCGCTGTTTCACAAACCACTGACCACCTCCAGGCGCTTACCCATTGTCTCTCGACACAAGCAGGCCAAAGAAGAACAACTGCGACATGTACAAACCTGGCAAACTGACAGTTATGTCTGACACGTTACAGCAGATTACTCAATCTGGCAAAGATTACAGAAGTAAACATCAATTTACAAGTCGATTTGATAGACGGGGAGCTAGAGGATGTACTCCATGTGGATCTAATGAACTTGGTGCAATAGAAATGTCAACAATTGCAGGTTGAGACAGCAAAGGATCCAACACTACAGCTTCTTTGGAACATGATTATAGAAGGATGGCCAGACTCAATTCAGGATATCCACAAGCATGTGAGACAGTGTCGGACATACTGAGATGAATTTGATATATCAAGGGGAGTTATTTTTAAAGGTAAACAGGCCACCTTACCAGAAGCATTGAGATGTGACATACTACAACAACTACACCAATCTCATATGGGCACTGATCGGACCAGAAGACTGGCCAGAGAAACAGTCTATTAGCCAGGCATTCATGACAACATTGAGGTCACAGTGAAGCAGTGCAAGGCATGCCAAGAAAACATGCCAAGACAACAAAAGGAACCACTCATTCCTCATGAGGTACCTACTCATCCATGGGCCAAGATCACATCTGATTTATTCCATTTCCATGGGGATGGTTTCCTAGTTGTCACTGACTACTTCTCAAAGTATCCTATCATCCGTCATTTGCACAATATGTCAAGCACAATGGTCGCCAAAACACTAAGTGCCATTTTCAGCCTATTTGCAGCACCTAGGGAGACCATATTGGACCATATTGGACAATGAACTGCTGTTCACAGGGAAGCCATTCAGGGACATGTGTGAAAAGTGGGGTACATCCCCACATTACCCGAGATCCAATGGCATGGCTGAGACTATGGTTCATATGGTGAAATCACTAACTTAGAAATGTAGGAAAACCAAGCAGGATCTACACATTGCTATAATTCACCTCAGAGCTACTCCTCTGAGCTCAACAATACCCTCACCAGGGAACTGTCATTTGGCAGGCCAGTACGTACAAACCTACCTCACTTCCATTACTCACTTAACCCTTCCAGAAGTGAGAGAGGCATTTTTGGAAAAACAGGGGACGATGAAAGATGTGAATGATAGGAAAGCAGTTAAAGAATTGCCAGGTTTAAGGATAGGACAGCAAGTAAGCATTCAGCATTCCACGGAAGGTACGTGACAGCCAGCTGAAGTAACACAGATCTGTCCAAAGCCAAGGGCATACGAGCTCAGTACACCCAGTGGAGCAACTGTGAGAAGAAACAGAGGGCAAATCAGAGAAATACCTCATTCTCAACATCCAGGTAACTCCACTGCATCTAGGACAAGGTCCAAGACCACATTCCATGTAACATCCAAACATCCTACTCCCACACATCACTGTGAGAAGGTCCAACAATCGCAAGCAAACATTACAATTACTAAGTCGGGCTGTGTGAGCTCACCGTTAGAGATTGAGAGACCTATAACCCTTTTGAGTTTTTTTAGCTCATCATTCTACAATGCATAGACACACATTTTTTTGCATTGTAAATAGTTATGTTTAATTAGAGGGGGAAGTCTTTTAGTTTGAAAAAAGAGGGATGTTGTAGTTACATTTTCAGTACACCATGCGAGAGAGGAAATGATGATGTAACATACCATGTGACTGAGTCTCATCCTCAATATGCTGCTGATCACCAAACAGACCAGACATGTTCTCTTGCAATGTGTTGCCATACTACTCCCCTGAATAAAGGAACCCACTACTTAAGTGTTAACTGACCCCTGATGCGTGGTTAATGCCTTGATGTCTGATGTCCTGGTTAGCACAAGGAAAAGAAGACACAACAGATGTGATGATATGATAAACATTGGCTACTAAACAGTGCCTCACCCCATCTCTCAGAAACATCTCCAGCAATTCACATGGATTACCTTTTGAAGTGCAGTCACTGCTTTTCCGAAGACCACATTCCCCCCTCCCAGATTTGAGAGTGGCAAGATCCCACAAACAAAAACAAGTAAATAAGGAATGAAAACTTGTGGGTGAGCTTGAAAGCAAGGAACAACAGAAGAAGTATTTCAAACCAGAACTTGGAGAGAAAATTTTAAAAAGCAGATGAGAATCTGCACAGTAATTGTGGTTTAGTAATTAGTGCAGTATCTGCTGGCTGTACTCTGAACCTACCCAGCTTAGTAAATCTTGCATCCATATGGCTATTACTGGGTGTGTCAGGAATTGATGGGTTATCTATTGGATAAATACAGCAGGTTAATAACAGTCTGTTCAACTATATTTCATCTGTTCTCATTTTCTTACCTCCTCTCCTGAAGGAGGCTGACTCTTGCCGAGGTCCAGCTCCAAAGCATTGGGCACCTTCCTACAACCTTCCCTCACTCCTTTACATGTGACCCCAGACAATACAAGATTGTACCAGCCGGAACTTTCACTGTGAGGATAAGATCTTTGCAATTAAACAGAAGGAGCCAAGACTGAACAACATGTGATTCCTCCTTTCATTTAACATGAGACCTCAATGGCACCTCCTCCCCAGAAACTCGACACAATGTCACCATGTGGCATTGCGTGTTGATCTTCATTTGAGCCTCCCTTGATCTCCAAGTTGTCTTTTTCTGTTGCTTAATCTTGTTCCCTCTCCTTCCTGAAATTGGGGATATGTATTTCTAAAATGAAAATACTGCACATACTGAAATTGTAAAGATCTGATCCAGTCATCACACTGAGGCAGAAGAAAACTGAAGAAGAAAGAGGCAATTGCACTGTCCCCATACAGACAGGAATACTGGATAAATTAGGGTGGCAAAATGGTGCAGCGGTTAGCACCACAGCCTCACAGCTCCAGTGACCCGGGTTCAGTTCTGGGTACTGCCTGTGCGGAGTTTGCAAGTTCTCCCTGTGACCGCATGGGTTTCCGCCGGGTGCTCCGGTTTCCTCCCACAGCCAAAGACTTGCAGGTTGATAGGTAAATTGGCCATTGTAAAATAGTGTAGGTAGGTGGTAGGAGAATTGTGGGGATGTGGTAGGGAATATAGGATTAATGTAGGATTAGTATAAATGGGTGGTTAGTGGTCGGTACAGACTCAGTGGGCTGAAGGGCCTGTTTCAGTGCTATATGACTCTATGACAGTCGCATCCAAATAAATGATTAGTGTTTGAAGAGAAAAGACAGGTTAATGTTTCAGGCGGGAGTTCTAATGAAGAATCCATCTAACTTTTAACCTGCTTTTTCTGTTTGAGATGCCAATGTGTTTCCACGACTCTGTTTTTCATTTTATCATGATGTATAGATTACAGTATTGTTCTTACTTAGAAGAAATAGATAGGAACCATCAAGGATGAGAAAGGGTCATTAAAGCACATCCTTCCAGTCCCTTAATTCTCACATTGAAACCAATTCCTCCAGTAACCTAAATGCCTCACCAGAAGTTTTTTCTTTAAGCCTTTATCCCTGCCATCAGTACTGTTCTTCACCAATGAGCCTGGGGAGTGAGAGTGGAGCATGTTACTGCTTCACCTGCTATCACACGTACGTGTGTGTGTCCAGCTACAGATTGAAGTATAGCAATCAAGAGCAGGATCCCAAGGGTGGTAATAAGTTGGACATGATTACAAGACACCCAGGAGAAAAGTCCTCAAGCCATTCAAAATGTTTTATTTAATTGTCTCCATCCCCGTCTCAGCTCCTCTGTTGCTGCAACCCTCTGTAACCTCCAGATTTGACTTTTTCAGTGCTCCTCTGACTGTCTCACTTTGCACCCTCCATAAACACAAGCTCATCTAAAACTCTGCTGCCTGTGTCCTAACTCACACCAAGTTCCGTTCACCCGTCACCTTCTGCACTCGTTGGCTGCTGTTCCAGGAATGCCTTGATTGTAAAATTCTCATTCTTGTTTTCATATTCCTCCATGGCTTCCCTCTCTGTAATCTCCTCTAGCCCCACAGCCCTCTGAGATCTCTGCACTCCTCCAGTTCTGGCCTTTTGCGCATCCTTGATTTTAATCGCTCCACCATTGGTGGCAGTGCCTTCAGGTGCCTGGGCCCTAACCTCTGGAATTTCCTTCCTAAGCCTCCACCTCTGTCTTTCCTACTTTAAGGTACTTCTCAAAACCTACCTCTTTGACCAAGCTTTTGGTCACCTGCCCTAATATTTCTTTTGTTGCTTGGTGTCGAATCTTGTTTGTTAATGCTTCTGCATCACATGGTGGGACATTTTATTATGTTGAAGGTGCTATATAAATGTAAGTTGTTGTTTTTGTACAATACTGAAGATAAGGAAAAAGGCTGTTTGATTGGCAGAAGGCTGGAGGGGGTTAGATGATACCTCCAGGAACACATGCAACCCGAGTGGGCAAATGCAGAGAATAAAATGACAGCAGACGAGGATGCAACATGGTCTGACTGTGATTCAGCAGTAACTATACATACTGGTAACCAGAGAACCTACCCCGCAAAGAGGAATCGGAAACGTGTCCACTTGGAAATCCACACACAGAATCAGTCGAAGTTGAGGTTGTCGTATCTAAATAGAAAATTACACAACATCCTACTGGACTGCACAAACTACATCTGATCTTCTTATGTATCTACAATCAGCCTCATCAATCAGACTCTGAAATTCTGATTCGGTGTAAATGGGACTGGGGACAGGGATGAGACCCAGTAACATCGAGATTCTGCACCACTGATGCCCTTCGGAGAAATTCTAACTGAGGAGGGATGGTGTGGGAATGAAGGTTTGAATCTTCTGCCTGTCCCTAGGTTAATGGGGTGTATCTGGAGTGGGGGATGGGGAGGGAGTATACTGACCATACACTCTGGGAAACTTTACAGAAACTCGCCCGCTGAATGCTGCTGTTAGTGGCAGTCCAGGAGAGACTGCAAAACACCTCCAGGTGATTGGTCTTCGGGAGGGGATCACTGAGGATTAATTAATTGTAAAAATGCTCCACTACCTCCACTGGGAGCTGCAGGTTTAAAATTCAACTTTTGTTGGGCCTCCTGTCCATTGGCGTGATGTTTGTCCGACTTTGTGGCTGGCGGGTGGGAGACCCTGCTGTCACAGACCCTGATCCCTGTAGTTTGGTATACGGTCTGGACATCCGCACTTTGCAGCCTTCCTCACCCCACTTTCACTGGCAGAGGGCACTGATCAGAATTTCAGGACCAGACCTTAGAATTTCTAGGTAACTAAGTGTGAATATTATTCTAAGTTGCTAATACACTGGGATCCTGGGCAGTGCTGGCTCAAACCTTCCTTATACCGAATGCCTCTGCTTTATCCAGCCCTTGAGTCATGAATGTAGATTGAATGCAGCCATGCTGTTTACAATGTAGAATGAACAGCAATGCAGTCGTCGTGCGACATGCAGCAAGGACACAGTCATCACGTAACTTAGAGCTTGAATGACTGGATCACTCACAATGGGAAAGGAGAGTAATCCTTCCGCAGCAAGGACTTCAGCTTCGTAAACAGAACAACACAAACTCTCTTTTTGAAATCTTACCTCATATATTTGTATGTTTGTGTTTGCTTGTTTTGTGTGTGTGTGTCTGAACTTTCCTAACATAAAAAAGGACCATCTCCCATAAATGTTCTCCCCAAAACATAGAAACTACTAACTCTCTTCATCACCAGTTTTGCCACAGCTGCCAGTTAAAGCACTGTCGCCCAGTTATAACACAATGTAGCAAGGTGGAACTTCAGGTTGCAGTGGGTTAGCTACTGGCTTCCACTTATAGGAATTAGGTACCAATCCAGCCCACCCCAATCTGAGGTGATATCTGGGCAGTCCACAGTCCTGGAGATCAGACAGTTTCTGTCCTGAAAGTGTCCCACAACTTCAGGGACTGTCAATCCGGCAAGTGCCCAGGAGTTTCCAGTCTCATACCAGTTTATAGAGGCCGTGAGCCCATAGCATGTAACTGGACCACAAATGACACCAATAATGGAAGAGGCACAGCCCATGTGAATCATGTTTCAGGAAGTAGTCAAAATGGAGATGATGGCAGCGAGGTAAATGAGAAGGTGCAGGCTAAGATTTGATTTGGTACATATTGTTCATGACATAGTGTGCTGGCTACATCCGAAACCTACCATCATTTTCAGAAATATCTTCAGCTTTTTCAGGCTTGCTGGCCTCATCAGCTACTGTAGGGCCTATTGTGGTTTAAAATGAGAGATTTAAAAATTCTACTCAATACTGCGACTTTTACTTCATCTAATCAGCCTCATCATCAAGAATCAGGGTTCTGAGGTAGGACATTGAAATGAAAATCTGACAGTTCCTTCATTTATGGTGTTCGTTTCTGAGAATCCTTTGATCAGATGCTGAGTGTGCTTGCAATTCCCTTGTGTGAATTTCTGTTCCTTAATCAACCGCTAAGTGCTTGAGCCCTGAGTGAGTGGATGTGCTCTATTTGCAGTTACAGTTTTCAAGAGGTAGCTCTGCTTTTCTCACCCTACTTCATCTCACCTTTTCAACATATCCTTATATTCCTTTCCCCCTCATATAGCTTGTATCTGCTTAAATGCATCTATACTATTTACTTTGACTAGTCCATGTAGCGATTTCCACATTCTCACACTCTCTGAGTAAAGAACATATGAACAGGAGAAGGCCATTTAGCCCCTCGAGTCTGTTCCATCATTCAGAGATCATGGTTCATCTGCAACCTAACTCCATATATCCGCCTTTGCACATTTTCCTTAGTACCTTTGGATAACAAAATTCTATCAATCTTAGATTTAAAATTAGCAATTAATCCAGCATCAATTGCCATTTGCACAAGAGAGTTCCAAACTTCTACCACCCTTTGTGTGTAGACGTGTTTCCAAATTTCACTCCTGAAAGGTCTGGCTCTAATTTTTAGAAGATGCCTCCTAATCCTAGACTCCCCAAACCAGCAGAAACATTAGATTTACTAGTGACTATCTGGAATTTATGGTCCCTAGATATGGATTTCCTCACGAGTGGAAACATCTTCTTTACAGTTTATTCCTCTAGAATGGAACACCAGTGCTTTGTTTGCAGTTGTTAGGCCTTTATTAACCTGCATCGTTACTTTTAATCTTTTCTGAGTCTGTTCGCCTAGATCCCTTTATGCCGCTACCCTATTTGGACTCTTTATTTTCCAAGGAACAAGTAGCCACATTATTCATCCTATCAAAATGTACCACCTCACACTTAGCTATATTAAAATTCATTTGGCATTTACACAAATATCTGCAAGTTTGTTAAAGTTGTTTAATATTTTGTCAGTCTTCCTCAGTACACCTTCCAATTTGGTGTCATCTGAAAATTTTGATAAACTTACAATTGCCGGGTCCAAATCATTTAATCCACTCTATATTTCTCAAGTTTATTAATTATCTCCCTCCTATCTATCTTAAATGTTTTGATAGCCTTTTTGAACCCTTCTTCTAAAGTCGTGTCTATTATTCAATATTCCTGCCATTTCAGTGTTATTACCTATGAGTTTAACTTGTTTATCCCTTAATGGCCCTATCGCTATCTTAATTTTACTTTTGTTATTTATGTGTCTAAGGAATATTTTATTAGTTAGTTTTATATTTTTTAAGAATTTAATTTCATAATTCCTTTTTGCCTTCCTAATTATTTTTGACATCTTTCTTAACTTCTTCAAATTCCCTTTTGTCATCCTCTCCTTTATTGTCCGCATACGTAATGTATGCCTCTTTCTTTATTTTCAATTTTACCCTTATCACTTTATCCATCCATGATGTCTCATTATTGTCTAGTTTATTCTCATTCATTTTGCACAGCTGTTCTATCCCTTTGCAAGTACTTATTCACTTCATTTTCCCTACTTCCATCCTCATCCCCTCATTATTATCTTTTTTTCCATTCTATTACTTTGCTCTACCTTATTCATGTCTCTCTCAATAATTATCTTTAATCTTATTATGTTGTGACTGCTATTGCCATGATGTTCCCCAATGCTTACTTCAATAACAAAAGGACTGGTGATGTCATTTAATCTCCTGTCTTCCACTCGATCACAGACCTTCCTTTTGTTCTTTTTTCCACCTTTCTCCTTTCACTTGCTTAAAACTTATTGCATTTCTAATTTTCCCAATTCTGATGAAAGGTCATCGATCTGAAACATTAACTCTTTCTCTCTCCACAGATACTACCTGACTTGCTGAGTATTTCCAGCATTTTCTGTTTTTATTCCAGATTTCCAGCATTCGCAGTATTTTGCTATTGTGTCAGAAAGTAATGAGCCCAGCACACATAGAGTTCCCTGGGCCTCAAACCCTTTTGCACCCATTGCCCTATTGGAGACACTCTTGGTGCCTCAGGTGCAGTGCAGACCTCATGGCTCCCTGCCTGAATTTCCAGCAATGAATGAATAAGAAGGACTGAAAACTTGTGGGTGAGCTCAATAACAAGAAACACAGAAGTATTTCAAACCACAACATGGATAGAAATCAAAATGAGTAAGAGCAGACAAGAATCTGACACAGTAATTGTGTTTCAACAGTCATTACCGTTCGTGCTGGCTGGACTCTGAACCTACCCTGCTCAGCTCCCTCACCATCTGGAAGTTTAGTACTGGATGATTGAGGACCTTTTTGATCAGTAGATACTTGGGAGCCTATTGTATAAATACAGCAGGTTACACAAAATCTATTCAACAATTCGAGCTATACTTGAGTCTTCCCACTAATTTTCTCACTTCCTCTCCTTTCCAGGGTGCTGGTCACTTTCTGACTGTCCTCCCTTCAACTTTTATCCTTACGCCCACAAGTAGCAAGTATATTGTACCTTTTGGATAGGTAGAATATATTTACCCTAACGAATCTGTTTAACATTTGAAACAGCTCAATCAAATCACCCCTTAATCTTCTAAATTCAAGGGAGCACAACCAAGTTTATACAACCTGTCCTAATAATTTAACCCTCTAAAGTTCAGATTAGGAACATAGGAACAGGAGTAGGCCATTCAGCCATCGAGCCTGTCCTGCCATTCAATATGATCATGGCTGATCATCCACTTCAATGCCTTTTTCCCAAACTATCCCCATATCCCTTTATGTCATTTGCATTTAGAAATCTGTCAATCTCTGCTTTAAACATACTCAATGACTGAGCTTCCACAGCCCTCTGGGGAAGAAAATTCCAAAGATTCACAACCCTCTGAGTAAAGGAATTTCTCCTCATCTCTGTCCTAAGTGGCTTCCCCCTTATTTTGATTCTGGCGAATCAGCATTGGACTTGAGCATGGCCAATATATCCTTCTTGCCCAAAACTGAATGCAGTATTCCAGATGGGGTGTGACAAAGGCTCTAAACAACTTAAAGCACAAACTCCTTCCCTATGTGGTCCAGCAGCTTGAAATAAATGACAATGCTTCACTAGGTTTTTTCATTGCTTACTTCCCGGAAGTGTTTGATGGGACAGCGTAGAGGGAGCTTTACTCTGTATCTAACCCTGTGCTGTACCTGTTCTGGGAGTGTTTGATGGGACAGCGTAGAGGGAGCTTTACTCTGTATCTAACCCTGTGCTGTACCTGTTCTGGGAGTGTTTGATGGGACAATGTAGAGGGAGCTTTACTCTGTATCTAACCCTGTGCTGTACCTGTCTGGGAGTGTTTGATGGGGACAGTGTGGCGGGAGCTTTACTCTGTATCTAACCCTGTGCTGTACCTGTCTGGGAGTGTTTGATGGGGACAGTGTGGAGGGAGCTTTACTTTGTATCTAACCCTGTGCTGTACCTGTCTGGGAGTGTTTGATGGGATAGTGTAGAGGGAGCTTTACTCTGTATCTAACCCTGTGCTGTACCTGTCTGGGAGTGTTTGATGGGGGACAGTGTGGAGGGAGCTTTACTCTGTATCTAACCCTGTGCTGTACCTGTCCTGGGAGTGTTTGATGGGGAACAGTGTAGAGGAAGCTTTACGCTGTATCTAACCCTGTGCTGTACCTGTCTGGGAGTGTTTGATGGGGACAGTGTGGAGGGAGCTTTACTCTGTATCTAACCCTGTGCTGTACCTGTCTGGGAGTGTTTGATGGGGGACAGTGTGGAGGGAGCTTTACTCTGTATCTAACCCTGTGCTGTACCTGTCCTGGGAGTGTTTGTTGGGGACAGTGTAGAGGGAGCTTTACTCTGTATCTAACTCCATGCTGTACCTGTCCTGGGAGTGTTTGTTGGGGACAGTGTAGAGGAAGCTTTACGCTGTATCTAACCCTGTGCTGTACCTGTCTGGGAGTGTTTGATGGGAACAGTGTAGAGGGAGCTTTACTCTGTATCTAACCCATGTTGTACCTGTCTGGGAGTGTTTGATGGGAACAGTGTAGAGGGAGCTTTACTCTGTATCTAACCCATGTTGTACCTGTCCTGGTGGAACATCTGTCATTTCCCCACTGACATCCCTGACCTTTATGAACACAATCACAATTCTAACAAAGGAATCTATTTTCATATCCTTTTGAATATTTCCCAGAGTTTCAGGAGGGTTTGTGATGTAATGTGATAAATAACAGAAAGTAACCCAAGATGAGCTCTATCATGAAAATTTGGGGAAGGATTTCAAATCAGATCTCGGGTAGGGAACCAGAAAGGACAGATGATGATGTGATTCAGTATAATCATGCATTACATTGAATAATGCCAGTTCACCTCACTTGCATAATTCACTGGCACTGCCCGTATGCCCCTGATGCACAAGCAGTCATTAAAGGGCCATCAGCTAACTGTTGTGCACTAGGCACTTTGCCCATATGGGTGGTAGGGACCAGGCATAGGGAGGGGGGGCAAAGGCAGCCACATCTTCAAAAACATATGGGCTACCCATTCCAAAACAGTGCTGAGCAGCTGTTTCACATGCCCAGACATTTCACCCACAGTGTGGGACAAATGCCTCATTGAAACACAACTCAGGAGCTAATGAGCCCAGCACACACTCTGCACCCTAACCCCTCCCCATCCCTTTTGCACCCATTGCCCTATTTGGGACACATTGGTGTCTCGAGCACAGTGTAGACCTCACGGGTTGAATGTTTAGGTCCCAGTGAGAGTGAGCACAAAGGCAGTTGGGTGCGTAATTTCGCAGTTTCCCGGCACCATCCTGCTCTGGGTAATTGTCCTGGAGGCGGGAGAGGGGGGTCTACCTGCTTGAAAGTGGCTTGTAGCAAAATTAAATCTGTTTAAAGGCCTATTAAGGCTTATTGTCAAAGGATGACTGGAATGTTCCAGTCGGCCTCCAAGCCCTTGGAGACATCGGGGAACAGTGTCGCTGCCTGGAAGTGTCCTCCCGGCAACAGACCAGGGGGTTAGTGCTCCAGGTAGGCTTTGAGGCCCTCCCTGCCTGGTTTCAGCTGCAACAGTAGATGCCCTGTGGAGGGGATCCCCTTGACCCCCACCCCCACAATGGTGGCCTGGCTTCTAAGGGCATTTTTCATTTTACAATTAAAAATAGCTGGAGATAGGGTGCCTCCATCTTGAGGCAGCCCTTGCTCTCTCTCACTTATCTGAAAAGGCAGGCTGCCTTGTACTGGCCCTCCAGCTTCGAGAGTCCACCCACCATCCTTAATTGGAAGGTAAGCTCACCCTCTGGCCATTAATTGACCAATTCAGGGAAAATCATAGCCAGGTGACTGTTCTACACAGAGTGTGGGCTTCTGACTCCATTTGAACCTGACATTAGGGTCCTGAATGTACTGAATATATTCATGGCTGAGTTAGACAAATATTTGATCTACAAGGGAGTCAAGGCATATGGGGGGAGGGCAGAAAAGTGGAGTTAAGGCCACAAGCAGATCAGCCATTATCTTATTAAATGGTGGAGCAGGACTGCTCCTATTTCTTGTGTTTTGAGAAGCCTCTGGGGAAAGTCCTGCCCCTTGGCTCCCTGCCTAGATTTCCAGCAATGAGTGAATAAGAAGGAATGAAAACTTGTGGGTGAGCTTAAATACAAGGAACAACAGGAAGAATATTTCAAATCATAACTTGGATAGAAAACAAAATGAGTAAGAGCAGACGAGAATCTGACACAGTAATTGTGTTTCAACAGTCATTACCGTTCATGCTGGCTGGACTCAGAACCTACCCTGCTCAGCTCCCTCACCATCTGGAAGTTTAGTACTGGATGATTGAGGAACGTTTTGATCAGTAGATACTTGGGAGCCTATTGTATAAATACAGCAGGTTACACAAAACCTTTCAACCATATGACCGATACGTAAATCTTTCCTCTCGGTTTCTCTGTCCTCTCCTTAGGTATAGTTCCAGGGTGCTGGGCACCTTCCTATTGTCCTCCCTTCAACTTCCATCCTTCCCACAAGTAGCAAGTAGATTGTATTTGTTGGATAGGTAGAATGTATTTACCCTAACGAATCCGTTTTTTAAACAGCTCCATCAGATCACCCCTTAATCTTCTAAATTCAAGTGAATACAAGCCAGGTTTATGTAACCTGGCCCCATAATTTAACCCTTTATGCCTCAGTATCATTCTGGTGAATCAGCACAGGACCCCTCCATGGTCAGTATATCGTTCCTGAGGTGTGGTCCCCAAAACTGAATGCAGTTAACCCCAGATGCCGTCTGGCCAAGGAGCTGTACAACTTCCTGTACATCACTTCCTCCCCTTTATAATCCAACACTCTTGAGATAAAGGCCAATGTTTCATTACCTTCTTAATTTCTGGACCTTACCTGGAATCATTTGATGGGAACAGTGTAGAGGGAACTTTACTCTGTATCTAACCCATGTTGTACCTGTCCTGGTGGAACATCTGTCATTTCCCCACTGACATCCCTGACCTTTATGAACACAATCACAATTCTAACAAAGGAATCTATTTTCATATCCTTTTGAATATTTCCCAGAGGTTCAGGAGGGTTTGTGATGTAATGTGATAAATAACAGAAAGTAACCCAAGGTGAGCTCTATCATGAAAAATTGGGGAAGGATTTCAAATCAGATCTCGGGTAGGGAACCAGAAAGGACAGATGATGATGTGATTCAGTATAATCATGCATTACATTGAATAATGCCAGTTCACCTCACTTGCATAATTCACTGGCACTGCCCGTATGCCCCTGATGCACAAGCAGTCATTAAAGGGCCATCAGCTAACTGTACTATGCCCATATGGGTGGTAGGGACCAGGCATAGGGAGGGGGGGCAAAGGCAGCCACATCTTCAACAAAACATGGGCTACCCATTCCAAAAGAGTGCTGAGCAGCTGTATCACATGCCCAGACATTTCACCCGCAGTGTGGGACAAATGCCTCATTGAAACACAACTCAGGAGCTAATGAGCCCAGCACACACTCTGCAACCTGACCCCTAATCCCTTTTGCAACCATTGCCCTATTTGGGGCACCCTTGATACCTCAGGCATATTGTCAGCTTCTGGGCTTCCTGCCCAATTCTTCAGGGAGAAGGAGCCCAATGTACTTCATTATAACAGTCACCTGGCAACCATTATATTATGGTTCTCTGATGTAATGGGATGAAGACTGGCAATTGAACAGCACCTCATTGCATCTCTCAGAAACATCTCCAGCACTTTTGAAATGCAGTCAACGCTAATGCAAGCATAGCTTTCCCATCCTCGATTTGCACAGAGCAAGATCCCACACAGCAATGAGTAAATGAGAAGTAAGAAAGCTTGTGAGTAGCTCGATAACAAAGAACAACAGGAAGATTATTTCATCAATAGCAACATCTTAGATAGAAAACAAAACGAGAAACAGCATATGTGAATCTGACACAATAATTGTATTCTGGCAGTCAATGCAGTTCATGCTGTCTGTACTCCGAACCTACCCTGCTCAGCCCCTCTCTATCTGGATGACTGGCACTGGATGATTGAGGAATATTTTGATCAGTAGGTACCCGGGATTCTATTGTATAAATACAGCAAGTTACTCAAAATCCATTCAACTATATAAGAACATAAGAAATAGGAGCAGGAGTAGTCCATTCAGCCCCTCGAGCCTGCCCCGCCATTCACTAAGATCATGGCCGATCTGTCCCAGGCCTCAACTCCTCTTTCGGGCCTGCTCCGCATAACCTTCAACTCACCGAGATTTCAAAAATCTATCTACCTCCTCCTTAATTACATTTAGTGACCTAGCCTCCACAACTCTCTTGAGGTAGAGAATGCCAGAGATTCACCACCCTCTGAGAGAAGAAATTCCTTCGCATCTCAGTTTTAAATGTGTGACCCCCTTATTCTGTAACTATATCCCCTAGTTTGAGATTCCCCCACCAATGGAAACATATTCTCAGCATCTCCCCTGTCAATCCCCCTTAGAATCTTATATGTTTCTATAAGATCACTTCTCATTCTTCTAAACACCAATGAATAAAGGCCTAACCTGTTTATCCGTTCTTGATAAGACAACCCCTTCATCTCAGGAATCAGCCTAGTCAACCTTTTCTGAACTGCCTCCAATGCTAGTATATCCTTCCATAAATATGGGGACCAAAACTGTACGCAGTACTCCAGGTGGGGCCTCACCAACTCCCTATTGTAACAAGACAGTTGTAACAAGACTTCCCTATTTTTAAACTGTAGCCCCCTAGCAATAAAGGGCAAAATTCCATTTGCCTTCCTAATTACTTGCTGCACCTGCATGCTAACTTTTTGTGTTTCATGTACAAGATCCCTTTGTACTGCAGTATTTTGTAGTCTTTCTCCATCTAAATAATAATCTGCCTTTTTATTTTTCCTATCAAAATGGATTACCTCACACTTTCCCACCTTGAACTCCATCTGCCAAGTTTTTGCCCACTCACTTAACCTATATATATCCCTTAGCAGATTCTTTGTGTCCTCATCACACCCTGCCTACCCACCTATTTTTGTATCGTCAGCAAATTCGGATAAACTACACTCTGTCCCTTCCTCTAAGTCATTAATATAGATAATAAATAGTTGAGGCCCTAGGACTGATCCTTGTGGCACCCCACTAGTTACAGCTTTCCAACCTGAAAAAGACCCATTGATCCGACTCGCTGCCTTCTGTGTGTTAGCCAATCCTCAATCCATGCCAACACATTACCCCAATACCCTGAGCTCTTATTTTGTGTAATAACCTTTTATGTGGCACCTTATCGAACACCTTCTGAAAATCCAAATACACTACATCTACCGGTTTCCCTTTATCCACTCTGCTTGTTATATCCTTAAAGAACTCTTATCAATATGTCAAACATGATTTCCTTGCATAAAACCATGTTGACTCTGTTTGATTGCATTATGTTTTTCTAACATAGGGCAGCACAGTGGCGCAGTGGTTAGCACCGCAGCCTCACAGCTCCAGCGACCCGGGTTCAATTCTGGGTACTGTCTGTGTGAAGTTTGCAAGTTCTCCCTGTGTCTGCGTGGGTTTCCTCCGGGTGCTCCGGTTTCCTCCCACAGCCAAAGACTTGCTGGTTGATAGGTAAATTGGCCATTATAAATTGCCACTAGTATAGGTAGGTGGTAGGGAAATATAGGGACAGGTGGGATGTGGTAGGGATATGGAATTAGTGTAGGATTAGTGTAAATGGGTGATTGATGGTCGGCACAGACTCGGTGGGCCGAAGGGCCTGTTTCAGTGCTGTATCTCTAAACTAAACTAAACTAAATGTCCTGCTATTTCTTCTTTAATAATGGACTCTAGCATTTTCCCAGTGACAGGATGTTAAGCTAACTGGTCTATAGTTTCCTGCTTTCTGTCTTCCTCCTTTCTTGAATAGAGGCTTCACATTAGCGGTTTTCTAATCCGCTGGTACCCTACCAGAATCCAATGAGTTTTGGTATATTACGACCAGTGCCTCCACTATCTCTGCAGCCACTTCTTTTAAAACTTTTGGCTGCAGGCAGTCAGGTCCTTGTGACTTGTCTGCCTTTAGTCCCATCAGTTTGTCAAGCACCTTTCCCTCCTGATAAAGATTGTTACAAGTTCCTCCCTCCCATTTACACCTTGCTCATCTATTATTGTTGGGATGTTTACAGTGTCCTCCACCGTGAAGACCGATGCAAAATATTGGTTTAAATTATCTGCCATTTCCCTGTTCCCTGTTATTAATTCCCCAGTCTCATCTCTAAGGGTCCCACACTTACTTTAGCTACTCTCTTCTTCTTTATATAGCTGTAGAAGCTCTTACTGTTTGTTTTTATATTTCTTGCCAATTTACTCTCATAATCAATTTTCTCCCTCTTTATTAGTTTTTTAGTCATCCACTGCTGGTTTCTAAAAAATTCCCAATCCCCTGGCCGATCACTCGTTCACCTCTATCCAGGTGTGTCTGTGAGGTTGTGTGTCCAGCTACTCCTCACTGTATAGCAGCAGCAGCAGGATCCTTTTCTCCCATTGGACCAGCCCAATAACTGCCCTGTGTGAAATTATGGCCTGCCAGATAGTCACCAGATATTACTGATTAATCTTCTGGACACTGCTGCGAGCAATCCAGGAGAATTCGCAGAGAGGGCGTTTTTAAAATTTTCCTTGAACACTTCTTTTTATTAAGTATAAAAGTATTAGAGATGGGGATTAAAGGCTGTTTGATTGACAAGGCAGTTTGAGATCCTTTGATGATTCCTCCAGGAGCATTGGTAGCCCCAGCAGGGAAAGGACATTAAATCAGAACTCAGGCACAGAATAAAATGAGGAAGAGTAGAACAGGGTGTGACATGGTATAACTGCGATCTAACAGTGACTACACGCACGGTCTAACTAGAGAACCTACCCCGTGGAGACAAATCAGAAACGTGACCACTTTCAGACGAATAAAGCCCACAGACAGAATCTAAGGAGCTGGAGCCTATTGTATCAAAATAAGAGATAACACAAACAACCAGTCAACTGTGCCAACTAAATTGCATCAATTTATCAATCATAAACAGTCTCATAAATGATGCTCTGCAGTTCTGAATGGAGTAAAGCTGTAAGTGGAACTGGGTCGGCCAGAGCACGGTTCCACTGAGACTCTGCTCTGTGGGTGCCCTTAAGAAAATTCTCAGAAGTGGGGGGAATATGAGGAAGCTCAATCTTCCAGCAGCCCAGTATGTCAATGGGGCCCATCTGGGTGGGCACCTGAAGAATTCCAAACATTACACACTGGACAGGCTTTAGGGAAACTTGCTCACTGAATGCTGCAGCTAGTGGTACTGAGGAGAGGCTCCAAAACTCTGCCAGCTTCTGATGACTGATCCTGGGGGAGATCCCCAGGGATCAATTATTTCTAAAAATGTGGCACTAGGAGCTGTAAGTTGTTGGACCCTTGTTGGCCTTCTGTCCATTGAGGCAGTGTAACACTGCTCCGACTTTGTGGATGGTGGATCAGGAAGACTCTGCTGGCCCAGCCCCTTGAGTAAATGAGTCTGAAGCTGTAACTGGGAGAGGGTCTTGGCCTCCTCACTTACAGCCCCCCTTCACCCACCTCCACTGGCAGAGCTCACTGATCAGAATTTCAGGGCCAGACACCAGTGGTTCCCGGTAACTAAATATGCATAACATTCAAAAGCTGATATCTCAGATGGGAACCTGGCTCAAACCTCACTTACACTGAGCACCTGTGCTTTAACCAGCACTCAGGTCTTGAGTGCAGATTGAATGGAGCCATCCTGTTTACAACATAATACTGTCCAGCAATGCAGCCATTGTGTACCATGGAGAAGCAATGTAGCTGTCGACTAACCTTTGGGCACAGGTTTAATGCCCACTCTGACAAACTGCTGATCTATTGGCTGCCCAGTGAGCCCAGGTGACTATTCGCAGTGGGTGAGACTTTTCCCCCCAGTCAGTATGAGGATGTCTTGGTGGCCAGTACACAGCAGGTTATCTACTGGTCCTCTCAGTTTGTGAGACTGGGACACTTGGAATGGTAAAAGCAGAGAAAGACCTTCAACAACCTTCACGGAAATTCTGGTACCAAAACAGAACAAAAGCTCTCACCCTTGAAACCTTATCCAACATAATAGTAGAAACTGTATTTGGTTGTTATGGGTTATGACAGGGTTTGATCGTGAAGGAAATGCATGTGTATGCTCCTCCCTTACACCAGCTGCTACCATTCCACTGAATATTCCAAATACAAAGGACCTTCACCCTCCACCCAGTTTTGCCACAGCCACCAGTTAAAGCATGTCGTCCAGTTATAACACAGAATAGAAAGGTGAGACTTCAGGGCGTAGTAGGTTAGCTGCCAGCTTCCACTTATAGAAGCTAGGTATAAATCCAGCCCAGATCAATCAATGACAAGTCTGTTATCACTGAGATGTGTGTTCAAGGACAGTTGGAGTCCTGGAACAGCCCTGGGTGTGTTTATTGGGACAGCTTTACCCTGTATCTAACCCTGCCCTGGGAGTGTTTGATGGGGACACTATAGAGGGAGCTTTACTCTGTATTTAACCCTTTTATTTTTAGAAATTTCACAGTGAGCAGTAAGGGGAGTTCTTTTGATAATGGGGACATAGGCATATTATAGGGACAGTGTAGAGGGAGCTTTACTTTGTATCTGACCCTGTTTTTTCTTTTTTTGTGTAGAGGGAGCTTTACTCTGTATCTAACCCCCGTGCTGTACCTGTCCTGGGAGTCTTTGATGGGGACAGTGTAGAGGGAGCTTTACTCTGTAACTAACCCTGTGCTGTACCTGTCCTGGGAGTGTATGACCATGTAATGGAAAGTCTGCTATTCCCCCACTGGCATCCCTGACCTTTATGAACACAATCAGAATTCTAACAAAGGAATCTATTTCCAATTCCTTTCGGATATTTCCCAGCAGGTATTGAGGCTTTGTGGTTTAATGGAGAGCCCAGTAATTGGGAGGAATTGGGAAAGGATTTCAAATCAGAACTCAAGAGGCAGGGATCTAGAAAGGGCAATGATTATGTGATTTAGTATAACCATGCCATGATACAGTGATGATGTCACACAGTTCTGGCTACATAAAAACCTACCCTCGGAGCAGGACTCCTCAGCCTCTAAAGCCTCACCAACCTGTTCAGAGCCTAGTGCAGGAAAACAGCACGTTAAACAAATTCTGCTCAGTCGCGTGAGCTGCACCTCAACAGTTTATGAAAATTCTAAATTCTAAATTAGTCAGTGACTCTATCTAGATGCAAATAACATTCTGACTGATGCTTTTGTTTGAGATGCTGGTAGCTTCTAATCCATTGATGAGAATCTTTGCTGGGCAGACTCATAATCTGTGATTTAATCAGGAGTCCCGGGGGTGAAATTGTCTGAAACTGCATTTTCTTTCCCATTTTGGCTGATTTGCTATTGGTCTGGTCTGCATTCATGGCCAGGATCGCAGTACCTTAACTGGAAGTCAGTCTATGAGTGCAGATTGAGTGTGGTCATCCCACTTACTTTGCTGGGTCTTGGGCAGCTCCTGGCTTGGTTCAATCCAGTGCACACAGTGTATCAAAGCATGGCAACAGGACAGTATAACGTCGGGGCTGTTGCAGTAAAATAATAGTCCGGCAAGATCAGTTCTGACTGAAATCCCATGACCCCCATACTGGAAAAGACACTTGTGTGAATGACAATTGGGAGAGTGATTGCACGTGGGTGGGAGGCTGTCCTGTAGTTCAACAGGCCAAGTTGGTTGAGTAGTGCCAACACGGACCAGAATGAGTCTCTGGCTTTGGGAAGGGCAGGAAGAAGGAGTAAGGACGGAGTAAAGAAATGGAATGAATTGCTGTGGCTGCAGTGTGCAGTGAGTCATAGGAAATAGGAGCAGGAGTAGGCCATTCAGCCCCTCGAGCTTGCTCCGCCATTCAACTAGATCATGGCTGATCTTGTATCTCAATACCATTTTCCCGCACTATCCCCATATCCCTTGATATCTTTAATATCTAGAAATCTATTGATCTCTGTCTTGAACATACTCAATGACTGAGCTTCCACAGCCCTCTGAGATAGAGAATTCCAAAGATTCACCACCCTCTGTGTAAAGAAATTCCTCCTCATCTCGGTCCTAAATGGCTTACCTCTTATTCTGAGACTGTGTGTCCTGGTTCTAGAGCCCCCCCAGCCAGGGGAAACATCCTTCCTGCATCCACCCTTTTGAGCTCCGTAAGAATTTTGTATGCTTCAGTGAATTCACCTCTCATTCTTCTAAACTATAGAGAATACAGGCCCAGTCTCCTCAGTCTCTCCTCACATTACAATCCCACCATCCCAGGGATTAGTCTGGTGAACCTTCGCTACACTCCCTCTATGGTAAGTATATCCTTCCTTAGATAAGGAGACCAAACCTGTACACAATACTCCAGGTGTGGTCTCACCAAGGCTCTATACAATTGCAGCAAGAATTCTTTACTCCTGCACTCAAATCCTCTTGCAATAAAGGCCAACATGCCATTTGCCTTCCTAATTGCTTGCTGCATCTGCATGTTAGCTTATGTTCAGAAGTCACTGAAAGCTAACATGCAGGTGCAGCAAGCAATTAGGAAAGCAAATGGTAATTTGGCCCTTATTACAAGAGGATTTGAGTACATGAGTAAAGAAGTCTTGCTGCAATTGTACAGAGCAGGGTTGTCCAACATAAGGCCCGCGGGCCAGCATCTGGCCGGCCAAAGTTTCCTTCTGGCCCACGGATCTATTTCAGAGATGAGAAATTTCCATTGTCTTTTTCTTCCAGACCGGCTTTTTAAAAAAAGTCACGCTGTCAGTTTCACAGCTCACAGCTGCTTGGAGCAGGGACAGCGCTTTCCCAACTTCGGGCAGATTCAGAGTTTTCCGGCAGACTTTTAAAAAAAAGTCCGAACCTGCCAAAAATCCCAAATCTGTCCAAAGTTGGGAAAGCGCTGTTCCCACACCAAGCAGCTATCAGCTGTGAAACTGACAGTGTTAATTTTTTTCAACAAACTGACCAACCACAAAGCTGCTGTACAGAGCGCTCCCGCTCCCTGCAACTGTAGAGGAGAGGGAGAGAGGGAGAAGGGAACAGAGAGAGAGAAAGAGAGAGGAGGCAGAGAGAGAGAGGGGCAGGGAGAGAGGGGACAGAGAGAGAGGGCTGAGAGAGAGGGGCAGAGAGAGAGGGGCAGAGAGAGAGGGGAGACACAAAGAGGGAGGACACACAGAGAGGGTGTTGCGGGGGGCGTACAGACAGAGAGAGGGGGGACAGAGAGAGAGAGAAAGAGTGGGGGCAGAGAGAGACAAAGAGGGGGAACAGAGGGAGAAAAGGCAGATCACAGAGCGGGGGACACAGAGAGGGGGGGGGAACAAGTAGATTCTGGTTTTCTCTCTCCCTCCTTTCTTAAATAGTGGGGTTACATTTGCAATAGAGTCACATTTCATTTGAACATATCAACCATGTTTGAACCTAATTGTCAAATAACTTTTTGAAAAATAAAATTTCTGAAGTAGTTTTCTTTGGTCTGATAAGCTCATATCCAAACACCCCCTTTTACCAATCCCTCCAACTACAGTTATATAAACAAGTTCTTCCCAACCCCCACACCCCCCATGTTCCCGTGATATTGTGTGTCCATTTCTACTTCTGCCAAGCCATTAAATTAAAGTTAGTTGAGCTAAGATTAGATATTGTGACACACAGACTAAAGTAATTATGAAGCGAGAAAACAATCCCCAAATGTTCCCTGTGTCAGAAATCAAGGTTTTGATATACAATGGAGAAAATTACAGGAAAGAGATGAAAGGGAAATGTTTCAAATTAGAAAGGGCAGGTGAGGATAGAATACAGTTTAACCCTGGGCTGGAGGGGTTTGCACAATGTCCTGGCTGGAGAGGAACCGCACAATGTCCTGGCTGGAGGGGTCTGCACAATGTCCTGGCTGGAGGGGAGCCGCACAATGTCCTGGCTGGAGGGGAACTGCACAATGTCCTGGCTGGAAGGGTCTGCACAATGTCCTGGCTGGAGGGGTCTGCACAATGTCCTGGCTGGAGAGGAACTGCACAATGTCCTGGCTGGAAGGGTCTGCACAATGTCCTGGCTGGAAGGGTCTGCACAATGTCCTGGCTGGAGGGGTCTGCACAATGTCCTGGCTGGAGTCGAACCGCACAATGTCCTGGCTGGAGGGGAACCGCACAATGTCCTGGCTGGAGGGGTCTGCACAATGTCCTGGCTGGAGGGGTCTGCACAATGTCCTGGCTGGAGGGGAACCGCACAATGTCCTGGCTGGAAGAGTCTGCACAATGTCCTGGCTGGAGGGAACTGCACAATGTCCTGACTGGAAGGGTCTGCACAATGTCCTGACTGGAGGGAACTGCACAATGTCCTGACTGGAGGGAACTGCACAATGTCCTGACTGCAGGGAACTGCACAATGTCGTGACTGGAAGGGTCTGCACAATGTCCTGACTGGAAGGGTCTGCACAATGTCCTGGCTGGAGGGAACTGCACAATGTCCTGACTGGAAGGGTCTGCACAATGTCCTGACTGGAGGGAACTGCACAATGTCCTGACTGGAGGGAACTGCACAATGTCCTGACTGCAGGGAACTGCACAATGTCGTGACTGGAAGGGTCTGCACAATGTCCTGACTGGAGGGAACTGCACAATGTCGTGACTGGAAGGGTCTGCACAATGTCCTGACTGGAGGGAACTGCACAATGTCCTGACTGGAGGGGAACTGCACAATGTCCTGACTGGAAGGGTCTGCACAATGTCCTGACTGGAGGGAACTGCACAATGTCCTGACTGGAGGGAACTGCACAATGTCCTGACTGGAAGGGTCTGCACAATGTCCTGACTGGAGGGAACTGCACAATGTCCTGACTGGAGGGAACTGCACAATGTCCTGACTGGAGGGAACTGCACAATGTCGTGACTGGAAGGGTCTGCACAATGTCCTGACTGGAGGGAACTGCACAATGTCCTGACTGGAAGGGTCTGCACAATGTCCTGACTGGAGGGAACTGCACAATGTCCTGACTGGAAGGGTCTGCACAATGTCCTGACTGGAGGGAACTGCACAATGTCCTGACTGGAAGGGTCTGCACAATGTCCTGACTGGAGGGAACTGCACAATGTCCTGACTGGAAGGGTCTGCACAATGTCCTGACTGGAAGGGTCTGCACAATGTCCTGACTGGAGGGAACTGCACAATGTCCTGACTGGAGGGAACTGCACAATGTCCTGACTGGAAGGGTCTGCACAATGTCCTGACTGGAAGGGTCTGCACAATGTCCTGACTGGAAGGGTCTGCACAATGTCCTGACTGGAGGGAACTGCACAATGTCCTGACTGGAAGTGTCTGCACAATGTCCTGACTGGAAGGGTCTGCACAATGTCCTGACTGGAGGGAACTGCACAATGTCCTGACTGGAGGGAACTGCACAATGTCGTGACTGGAAGGGTCTGCACAATGTCCTGACTGGAGGGAACTGCACAATGTCCTGACTGGAAGGGTCTGCACAATGTCCTGACTGGAGGGAACTGCACAATGTCCTGACTGCAGGGAACTGCACAATGTCCTGACTGGAAGGGTCTGCACAATGTCCTGACTGGAGGGAACTGCACAATGTCCTGACTGGAAGGGTCTGCACAATGTCCTGACTGGAAGGGTCTGCACAATGTCCTGACTGGAGGGAACTGCACAATGTCCTGACTGGAGGGAACTGCACAATGTCCTGACTGGAAGGGTCTGCACAATGTCCTGACTGGAGGGAACTGCACAATGTCCTGACTGGAAGGGTCTGCACAATGTCCTGACTGGAGGGAACTGCACAATGTCCTGACTGGAAGGGTCTGCACAATGTCCTGACTGGAGGGAACTGCACAATGTCCTGACTGCAGGGAACTGCATAATGTCCTGACTGGAGGGAACTGCACAATGTCCTGACTGGAGGGAACTGCACAATGTCGTGACTGGAAGGGTCTGCACAATGTCCTGACTGCAGAGAACTGCACAATGTCCTGACTGGAAGGGTCTGCACAATGTCCTGACTGGAGGGAACTGCAGAATGTCCTGACTGGAAGGGTCTGCACAATGTCCTGACTGCAGGGAACTGCACAATGTCCTGACTGCAGGGAACTGCAGAATGTCCTGACTGGAAGGGTCTGCACAACGTCCTGACTGGAGGGAACTGCACAATGTCCTGACTGGAGGGAACTGCACAATGTCCTGACTGGAGGGGAACTGCACAATGTCCTGACTGGAGGGGAACCGCGCAATGTCCTGGCTGGAGGGGAGCCGCACACAGTCCTGACTACCTACCCTGAGAACGGAGGGTGGAATCAATGATATCTTCAGGGATCTCCTCAGTTGGGAAGGCTGCAGTAGGAATATAGCAGGTTACAGAAATTTCACTCAGACGTGCAAGCTATACTTCACTCTCTCCAGGATTGCTGTGCCCTGAGGCAGCCAGTGCTATTGCAGGCTGCACTCTGGGAAACCAGCCCTGAGGATCAGTTGCAACAAAAAATGTAACTTAACTGAATGTGGATGCAGGATAAAGGAAGAATGCTCTTCCTAACTCCACATTTAACCACTTTCCCGATCACCACTGCTCTTGACCTACAAGGGCCCACTTTCCTGATTTTGTTTCCCCACAGTGATCGGCCCACCCTTGACCCACGCTTCGGCATTAATTTCACTCCCACCGTACTTACCGGACCCGATTGTTCTCCAGTCTTCACCATCACGCTGTTAAGCCATGTTGGCTCTCAGTGATGTCTGAGGCCCAATAGCTGGGAGCCTTGGATCTCACATTCTGGTGTTGGGAATTTAACACTCCCCCTCCCTGTTTGCCCAAAGATGGGCACTCCTGAATTTCTAGGCCATTGAAACATGGAGCTGACTCCCACCACAGCTCAGGGACTTGGTCCAGTGGAGGGCTGAACTGTTCCGACCAGGATGCTGCTGGCTTTGATGCCTGCTCTGTTCTGAGTCAGTCGATCTCAGCTCGGTTGGTGGTAGTGATCGTACAATGTTTTAGTGCCTTTGGATGTAGGAGGAATAAACCCACCAAGGTTCCTCCTCCTGCTCACTATCCAGTGAAGTGTCTGTACATTGGGTGATGACAGCATTCGGTTCAGCTTTGATAACCTGTACAGTCAGGCACTTCCAATACTCATCAACAATCACTGTTAAGGCTGACGTGTACAATGGTCCGCTGAGTGAGCTAATGGAATAACCACAGCCCATGTGAACCATGCTTAAGCAAAGAGTTTACTGGAACTCAAGGCAGTGATGTAAATGAGACTGGGCAGACTCGGTAAATGTTGCTAACATACACAGGCTGGCTACACTAGGGACCTACCGTCATGTTTAGGTTTTTCAGTCTTGATGCGGTCAACAACCACCGGGGTAGCTACAGTGATAAAACTGAGAGGTTAAAAAATGCTACTCAACCCTTACAGAGAATTACAGTAAAATTTACCGCACAGAAACAGACCTTTCAGTCCAACTTGTCTGCCAGTGTTTATACTCCAAACCAGCCCCACTCTACTTCATCTCACCCTATCAGCATTTCCTTCTATTCCTTTCTCCTTCATGTTCTTATCTATCTTCCCCCTAAATGCATCTACCTCAACTACTCCATCTGGTAGCAAGTTACACATTCTCACTACTCAATGGGCAGAAAGTACATCTACAAGGCACAAGTCAGGAGTGTGATGGAATACTCTTCATTTGCCTAGATGAGTGCAGCTCCAACAACACTGAAGCTTAATGCTATCCAGGGCAAAGGAGCCCAACTGATTGACACCCCATCCACCACCTTAAACGCACATTCCCTCCACCACTGGTGCACAGTGGCAGCAGTGTGCACCATCTACAAGATGCACTGCAGCAACTCGCCAAGACTCCATCAACAGCACCTTCCAAACCCGCAACCTCTACCACCTAGAAGGACAAGTGCAGTAGGCGCATGGGAACACCACCACCTGCAAATTCCCCTCCAAGTCACACACCATTGTGAAATATATCACCGTTCCATCACTGTCGCTCGGTCACAATCCTGGAACTCCCTCCCTAACAGCACTGTTACAGACAGCAGCGGTTCAAGAAGGCAGCTCACCACCACCTTCTCAAGGGCAATTAGAGATGGGCAATAAATACTGGCCTGGCCAGCGATGCCCACATCCCATGAATAAATAAAAAGAAGTTTCTCCTGAAATCCTTTTTGGATTTACTATCTTATATTTATAGTTCTAATTTTGGTCTCCCCAACAATGGAAACATCTTTTCTATATGCACTCTATTAAACTCCTTCCTAATTTTAAAGACCTCTATTAAGTCCCAGCCTGTTCAATCTTTCTGAAAGTTATAACTTCTCAGTTCTGGTATTATCCTTGTAAATCTTACACACTTTCTCCAGTGCCTCTATATCCTTTTTAATAAGAGATAGAAGCAGGAGTAGGTCATACGGCCCCTCAAGCCTGCTCTGCCATTCAATGTCTGATCTTCTACCTCAGTTCCACTTTCCTGCACTCTCCCCATATCCCTCGATTCCCTTACAGTCCAAAAATCCATCCATCTCAGTCTTGAACATACTCAATGACTGAGCATCCACAACCCTCTGGGGTAGAGAATTCCAAAAATTGACAACCCTCTGAATAAAGAAATTTCTCCTCATCTCAGTCCTAATAAATCGTCCCCTTATCCTAAGGCTACATTTTGTAATACGGAGATAAGAACTGTGCACAGTAAGTGTGCTCGAACTAAAGTTCTATATGAGTTTACCCAAACTTTACCGTAACTTTTCCGAAGAAGGGTCACTGACCCGAAATGTTAACTCTGCTTCTCTTTCCACAGATGCTGCCAGACCTGCTGAGTGGTTCCAGCATTTCTTGTTTTTATTTACCGTAACTTCTCTGCTTTTCAATTCTATTCCTCTCGAAATGAACCCCAGTGTTTTGTTAGTTCCATTGTGCCTTATTTCATATTTTAAAACTTCTCTCAACCAAGAAAAGCCCAATTTTAGCCCATGTCTATCACCATTATCCTCACAATTGTCAAAAGAGCATCTTGTGCCATTTTTTGTGGCCTTGTTAATTCTGCAACTTTTACTTAATATATTCAGCCTTGTTATTAAGAATTAAGGTTCTGAGAAAGGATATTAAAATAAAAATCTGACTTTTGCTTTTGTTTATAGTGTCTGCAAATCCTCTAATCGGATCTTGCCTGAACTGTGCTCACAAATCCCTTGTTCGTACTGAATTCCAGGTCCTTAATCAACATACAAGTCCTTTAGTAGACAAACAGTGGATATGTGCTGTTTGCAGTTACAATTTTGGGAGGTAGCTCTGTGGTCAGAATGTATTTTGGAGTAGAGGGAGTAGAGGTGAATTGCATTACAAAGTCACAAAAACCATGCAGGCTACAGGATCTCAATTGCAGAGCTGATGCACATTGTGGTAAAACACAAGGTGAGATAGTTTGAGCTCGGCTCTATCACTCTGGAGAGACCCTGAGTAGAGGCTGTGCACATAATGGACAGACCCATGTTAAACATTGTCCCGAGCCTCCTAGTGTCTGGATGCAAAGCAGAGAGAGGTAAGGTCACCTTCTGTCCAGCTGGTCCAACCTGGTCTGTAAGGAGAAATTTCTGCCTTAGCTCCCTCGCCCACCGAGATCACATGCAGAAATTAGGCCACGATCCTGAATAGTCTGAAAATTGTGGACAGTTCACACCCAAATTTTTGATTTTCCAGTGGGCAAGGTCGCCTGTCAGCAGCACTAACTCAATAAAAATTAGCCCAAAAATTAGTGCAGACAATGAAAGACAAAAAGATGCCTTAATGAGGAAAACACAGTGATTAAAAACACCAAACTCCTATGGTCATCACTGAACATATACAAAGCCAGGTTTGGTGGCAGATCTGAATCTGTCTCTGGTCATCTTCACTTGTTATACCAACAGGTTTAGTTCCATTGTGCCTTATTTCATATTAAAAAACTTCTCTCATTATTTAACCCGTCGGATGGCTTGATGCTGACACTGGTGCCTGGAATGCAAATTGTTCTGTTCTCCATTCCTCAACTTGAAGAGCGCAAATACAAGTTCATGAAAATAAAAAAAGTGGTGCTCTCTTAACTGAAACCTCAGCATTTTTATCTCCTGTAAACAATTCCCAGATCAGAAATCAAGGGTTTAGAAAATACCAAGGAAAATAATTGGGGAGAATACCTGTAGAGAACTATTTAATCGAGATGGAAGAAGAATAAAGAAATAGGAAAACACATTTTAATCTTGTTATCTTCAATGTCTTAAATCCCTTCTCTACAATTACTATTGTAGTGCAATTACTGTTTATGACGTGTGATTGTGGAAATAAACTACTTCAATTCAGATCTCAGGGCAGAGGACAAAATGAAGAGAACAGACTTGGTATAACTGCATCCCACCAGTGGTGACAGGTATTGCTTGCTAAATGAGGTGTCAGAAGATGTGTGGTGTGTGTTTCCCAGTGAGTGCGACCAGACATAGCCTGGTGTCCTACCATTCAGCCTGCTGGCTCTCTGTTTCTCGTGCAGCTCCTCAAGCTCTACTTGTTTCGCCTTCTCAGCCAGCTCTATCTGTTCTTTGCAATCCTTCATAGCCTGCAGTAGAATCAGTACGGTGTTAACGAGGCTTACAACAGACAGACACAAAGGTACCACAGCTTCTCATATAGTTAGATTAGAGGACATTAAATAAAGATGAAGGAACAAAGTCCCAGGCTTTATCCCTTGGTTTGTGCTAGTTGGTTGGTCACAAGCAGGGCAGCTTTTACAATGGTACAACTGATCTCAGTGTCACCTGTTGTTGGCAAAGAGAGAGTATTTGAAGAGACTAGCAGCTGACATAAAAGGGAATCAAAAGTCTTCTATAGGCATATAAATAGTAAAAGGGTAGTAGGAGGTGTGGGGATCTATGCATGGAGGCAGAGGGCATGACTGAGGTACTAAATGAGCATTTTGCATCTGTCTTTACCAAGGAAGAAGATGCTACCAAAGTCATAGTGAATGAGGAGGTACTTGAGACACTGGATGGGCTAAAAATCGATAAAGAGGCTGGCTGTAATTAAAGTTGAAAAGTCACCAAGACTGGATGGGATACATTCAAGGATACTGAGAGAAATGACAGAGGAAATAGCGGAGGCACTGGCCATAATCTTCCAATCCTCCTTCAATACAGGGATGGTGCCAGAGAACTGGAGAATTGCAAATGTTACACGCTTGTTCAAAAAAAGGGGTAAGGATAAACCCAGCAACTGCAAGCCAGTCTGTTTAATCTCAGGTGCTGGGAAAGCTTTTAGAAACAATAATGTAAGGCAAAATTAACAGTCACTTAGATAAATGTGGATTAATTAAGGAAAGCCAACATGGATTTATTAAGGCAAATCATGTTTAACCAATTTGATTGAGTTTTTTGATGAGATATCAGAAAGGGTTGATGAGTGTCATACAGTTGATGTGGTGTACATGGACTTCCAAAAGGTGTTTGATAAAGTGCCACATAATAGGCTTGCTGGCAAAGTTGAAGCTCATGGAATAAAAAGGACAGAGGCAGCATGGATACAAATTTGGCTGAGTGGTAGAAAACAGAGAATAGTGGTGAACAGTTGTTTTTCAGACTGGAGGATGGTATTTTTATTTATTTATTTAGAGATACAGCACTGAAACAGGCCCTTCGGCCCACCGAGTCTGTGCCGACCAACAACCACCCATTTATACTAACCCTACAGTAATCCTTTATTCCCTATCACCTACCTACACTCGGGGCAATTTACAATGGCCAATTTACCTATCACCTGCAAGTCTTTGGCAGGAAACAGGAGCACCCGGGGAAAACCCACGCAGACACAGGGAGATGTGCAAACTCCACACAGGCAGTACCCAGAATCGAACCCGGGTCCCTGGAGCTGTGAGGCTGCGGTGCTAACCACTGCGCCACTGTGCTGCCCAATGCAGTGGGGTACCTGAGGTTTCAGTACTAGGACCACTGTATTTCTTGTTACGACCTAGACTTGGGTCTACAGGGCACAAATTCAAAATTTACAGATGACATAGAACTTGAAAGCATAGTGAGGAGGATAGTGATAGACTTCAAGAGGACATAGGCAGGCTGGTCGAATGGGCAGACACGTGGCAGATCAAATTTAATGCAGAGAAGTGTGAAGTGATACATTTTTGTCAAAAGAATAAGGAGAGTCAATATAAAATAAAGGGTGAAATTCTAAAAGGGGTGCAGGAGCAGAGAAACCTGAGGGTATCTGTGCACAAATCATTGAAGCTGGCAGGGTAGGTTGACAAAGTGGTGAAAAAGGAATGCAGGATCGTGGGTTTTATAAATAGGGGCATAGAGTACAAAAGTAAGGAGGTTATGATGAACCTTAATAAAACACTGATTTGACCTGAACTAGACTATTGTGTCCAATTCTGGGCACCACACTTTAGGAAGGATGTGAAGGCAATAGAGTGGAGGCAGAAAAGATTTAGGAAAATGCTTCCAGGGATGAGATGGAAAGAGTGGAGAAGCTGGATCTGTTCTCCTTCAAAAGATTGAGAGGAGATTTGATAGAGTTGTTCAAAATCATGAAGGATGTAGACAGAGTAGATAGAGAGAAACTGGTAGAAAAGTCGAGAGCCAGAGGACACCTATTTAAGGTGAATGGCAAATGAACCAACAGTGACATGAGGATAAACCTTTTTTTATGCAGCGAGTGATTACGAACTGGAATGCATTGCCTGAAAGTGTGGGGGAGGGAGATTCAATCATGGCTTTCAAAAGGGAACTGGATAATTACCTGAAAAGAAAAAATTTGCAAGGCTACAGGCAAAGGGCTAGAGAGTGGGACTAGCTGATTGGCTCTTACACCTGGCCATTTGTGGGAGTGAACAGGAATGGTTTGGTCCATAGGGAATCTATACAATTTGAGTGAATTATATAGGGTTTCATCCATTGTGATTCTATATAGTGGAAGTGAACAAAAGAAGAACATTAGAAAATGGAGCAAGAGTAGGCCATTCGGTCCTTCAGGATCATGGCTGATTTTCTACCTCAATTCCACTTCTCTGCACTATCCCCATATTCCTTAATTTCCTTAGAATCTAAAAATCTATCAATCTTTGTCTTGAATATGTTCAACGACTGAGAGAATTCCAAAGATCCACAAGCATTTGCGTGAAGGAATTTCTCCCCACCTCAGTCCTTAATGGCCGACCCTTTATTCTGAGACTGTGACCCGGTGATTTAAATTCCCAGTCTGGGAAACATTCTTCCGGCATCTACACTGTTCAAGTCCTTTAAGAATTTTATATGTTTCAATGCGATCACCTCTCATTCTTCTAAATTCCAGAGAATATAGTCCCAGCCTACCCAATCTCTCCTCGTAGGACAATTCCATCATCCCAGGAATCTGTCTAGTGAGCTTCCAAGGGTAGTATATCTTTCTTTAGGTAAGGAGACCAAGACTGTACACAGTACTCCAGGTGTGGTTTCACCAAGCCCCTATACTATTGCAGTATGACATCTTCACTCTTATACTCTAATCCCTTTGTAATAGAGGTTACGATACAATTTCCTTTCCTATTTACATGTTAACCTTTTGTGATTCATATACAAAGACACACAAGTTCTTCTGAATACCAACATTACCTAGTCTCTCACCATTTAAAAAATATTCTGCTTTTCTATTTTTCCTTCCAAAGTGGATAACTTCTCACTTGCCCACATTATATTGCAGCTACCATGTTCTTGCCCACTCATTCAACCTGTCTATATCCCTTTGCAGCCTCTTAGCATCCTCCTCACAGCTTACTTTCCCACCTAACAGTGTATCATCAGCAAACCTAGATACATTAAATTTGGTCCCCTTGTCTAAGTCATTAACATAGATTGTAAATAGCTGAGGCCCAAGGTCTGATCCTTGTGATACCCCACTAGTTACAGCCTGCCAACCCGAAAATGACCTATTAATTCCTACTCTCTGTTTTCTGTCCGTTAACCAATCCCCAAATCATGCTATTACCCTAATCCCATGAGCCCTATTTTTGTGTAATAACCTCTTGTGTGGTACCTTATCCAGTGCTTTTTGAAAATCCAAATACACCACATCCACTGGTTCACCGAGTTCGACCCTACTAGTTACAACCTCAAAAAACTCTAACAGATTTGTCAAACATGATTTCTCTTTCCTAAGTCTGTATTGTCTCTGCCTAATCATGTTATGATTTTCTAAGTACCCTGTTATCACATCCCTAATAGGAAATACCAGCATTTTCCCTACTTTGATGTCAGGCTAACTGACCTATAGGTCCTCGTTTTCTCTCTCCTTTCCCAAATAGCAGAGTTACGGTTACTACCTTCCAATTCATGGGGACAGTTCTAGAATCTAGAAAATTCTAGAAGATCAAAACCAATGCGTCCACTGTCTCTGTAGCTACCTCTTTTAAAACCCTAGGATGCAGGCACTATTTCTTTAACCTTAACTTCCTCATTTCCACAAGACTCTCGGTTCCTCTTTGTTTCCGGAAGATTTTTTGTGTCTTCTACCTTGAAGACAGATACAAAGTATTTGTTTAATTTCTTCCATTTCCTTATTCCCCATTATAATTTTTCCTGTTCTGCCTGTAAGGGACCCTTGTTAACATTTGCTAATCTCTTCCTTTTTACATACCCCAAGAAACTTTTATAAACTGTTTTTATGTCTCTTGCTAATTTATTCTCATATTCTCTTTCTCCCTTTATCAATTTCTTGGCCATCCTTTGTTGAATTCTAAAATCCTCCCAATCATCAGGCATACTGCTCTTTTTTGGCAACGTTATAAGCCTCTTCCTTTAATCGTACACTATTTTAACTTCTCTTTTTAGCCACGGAGGAACACTTTTTCCATGGGGTTTTTATTCTATTACATATATTAGTTTGGTCCAGTGGAATTCTGTACAGTGGACATGAATGGGAAGGGATTAGGTCAGTGCATTACTATGTCTGGATCATGCATTGGGGACATGGAGGCAGAAGGAGCTGTGGTGTAGTTTGAAGTTAGCGACACTTAAAAAGTTTTTATGCAACATGAAGGATGGTGAATTCTACCCAGGATTATCTGGTATCTACCAGTTTGTACAGGAATGGTGCCTGCGTCCTTCCTGTATGGGGAGGTTCAGTACTAAATCAGCAGTGACCTATCAGCTTTCATACTGCTGAAACCATAGGAAAGCAGCAACAATACGATAACCACGTGAATTAAGCAGGAGTACTCACTTTTGAGATTGCCTGTTGTGCAGGCTCATCACCCAGCTGCCTGGCTTTGTTCAAGGCCTTTTCAAAGTATGTAACTGCAGTCTGAGGATTGTTTTGTTTAACTGGAAGAATAAAAAAGCGAAGGCTTAGGTTGTGGAAGATGCTGTGAAATTTCTTTTTGTTATTTTCTTTTCCCCACCTTGCAGTACAGGGATGAAGCTTGTGTTCTCCCTGTTCACCGTGACTCAGAGCTACATCACCTAGTGCAACATTGCAGCCAAGTTCCTCAACATCTACAAGAATTCTTCCTCAAATATTCCCCCTCCCCTGTAAGGAAACTCCTGGCTTCAGCTCTTCCTGCATTGCACAGCTGAGAGCAGGAACCTAGTAAGGCCCGATTTTAACTCTGTGTAAGTGAATGGGTTTTTAGTGGGTTAAAAGGGACACTGGTTCCAAACTGTTATCACATTCGGTCATTCCTGGTAGTTTTTATTATACCCAACACAACAGTGCTTTTTTAAAGGCAAATCAGCGAGCTAAAATATGACCAAATGTACAAGGTAGTCCTGGATAGTGGGCTTCATGGTGAATAATAACCCTTTTAAGTTAAGTTTCACACCAGAATTAATGTGGACTCCATCATACACTTTTCATTTCTCTAACAGACAAATGAAGTTCTGATAGAACAGTCTAGGATACCACAGGCAGTGACTGCCCTTGGCTACATGTTCATTCCTCATGTGTGAACTTAGTTCACGTCAGCAGGGTACTCAAACCAGAAATATAGGATCAAACTCTCCATGCGCTGACTGCAGCATCCCAAATCTAAATTTGGGATTTGAAAATCCCATTTTTTTTCAGCGTTCCAAATTGGTTTGGAGATGAATTTTCTGTAATGGTGTGACTCATTTTTAGTACAAAACTTTGGAAAGTGGGAATAAATGAAATTGACATCTGAAATTGGTCCAAACAGGATGAATTTGGGAGGATTTGGAATGGGTTTGATCTTGGGAAAGACTTTGCAGCATATTCCTCCTTACGTTCAGCCTGTGCCACCAGCACATTGGCATTCATTTTCCACTCTTCATCTCCTGCCTTTTCCGCCATTGCCAAGGCTTTTATACCGTAATCCCCAGCCTCTGCATAGTTGTTGAGCTCCAGGTGGCAGCGCCCAATCTCGTGGAAGAGCCAAGTGCGCTCCAGGTTGGTTTTAGTGAGAGGTTCCTTCTCCACCCAACTGTTAAAATCAGAAAATTCAAAATAAAAGGAGTTTTCCAAAAGCAGGAATTCAAAAAAGTAATCATAAGAAAATTAGAATTTAATAAAATGGGCAACAAACACATCTGTCATGACAGAGCATATTGTCTGGTGTTGCACAGAGTCATAGAGACACTGCCCGGCATGGCACTGAGTGCATTGTAGTTACCAGACAGACACAATGCATTCCGCTGTATGGAACAGGAAGGTCCCAACTTTAACCCTTGGTCTAGGTTAGCAGATCTCAGTCAGGGTAGCTGGAACGATGCTGGAACTGGCCTCAGCCCTCCCTATGTGTCTCAGTCTACATGGTGTGTGTTTGCAGGTTAATCAATTGTCACATCTAAGCCTTATCATGCCTCATCTCATGTTCCACACAGACACACACTTTCTGGTCAGAGGTGGAATCCTGGCTGATTTTGCCTCTTCCTGGCCTAAGGTACTGAGGCCAATTACTGCGCCTTTTCTACCAATCAATTGAGATCAGTTTATGGAGCACAGACCTGGGATTTTCCAGTCAATATATTTGAGTACTGCATCAAACCATACACTACCGCTCTGGCATAATGGGTTAATCAAGTTAACTGCATAAACACAAGAGCAACAATTCAGTTCAGTTAACATAAAGGAAGGCCCCTTTGGGAAAATAAGAATCACACAATAATAGGAATAGGAGGAGGCCATTCAGCTCCTCAAGCCTGTTCATAGAGAGAGATGCAGCACTGAAACAGGCCCTTCAGCCCAACGAGTCTGTGCTGACCAGCAACCACCCGGTTATACTAATCCTACATTAATCCCATTTTTCCCTCTCACATCCCCACAATTCCCCTACCACCTACCTACACGAGGGGCAATTTTTACAATGGCCAATTTACCTATCAACCCACAAGGCTTTTGTCATGTGGGAGGAAACCAGAGCACCCAGAGGAAACCCACGTGGTCACAGGGAGAACTGGTAAACTCTGCACAGGCAGTACCCAGAACCGAACAAGGGTCGCTGGAGCTGTGATGCTAGCCACTGCGCCACTGTGGCACCACTCAATTAGATTATGGCTAATATGAATCTTAACTCCATCTATCCATCCTGGTTCCATAACCCTTAATATTCTTGACGGACAAAAATTTGTCAATCTCAGTTTTGAAATTCTCAATTGACCCCCCTAGCCTGAACAGCTTTTTGGGGGAGAGTTCCAGATTGCCACTACTCTTTGTGTGAAGCAGTGCTTCCTGACATAATCTCTGAACTGCCTGGCTCTAATTTGATGGTTATACCCCTTGTTCCGGACTCCTCTGAGTGCTGCTGGTGAGCACAGATTGAGAAGAAAGGAGTTTGGTAAGTGAGGGAATTCGGCAAAGAGGGGAACTATAAAATAATTAAGAAAAAATAAATGTAATTAAATTAACACAATAAATATGACAGAACAGGTGATGTGTCACAGCTGTATGTGGGAGCTCCTGGATGCCACGGCAATCCATGGCAACCACGTCTGTAGTAAGTGTCTGCCGCTTGAGGAGCTTCGGCTCAGAGTCATTGAGCTGGAGGCTGAGCTGCAGACACTGTGATGCATCAGGCAGGGGGAAAGTTACCTGGACACTTTGTTCCAGAAGGCAGGCAGTCACATCCCCTTAGGATAGGATCATCTATTTTGGTCAGTGGTCAGGGACAGGAGGGTATGACTGCGAGTCAGACAGGTAAGGGGATCGAGAAGGTGGGAGTGGAGGAGCCTCAACCTTTGTAATTGAGCAACAAGTTTGAGGTTCTTGCAGCTTGTATGGACAAGAGCGAGGGCTGTAGTGTGGATGAGCAGACTGACCATGGCACCGTGGTACAGGAAGCTGTTCAAGCGGGGGGAGCAAAAAGGAAAGTAGTGGTAGTAGGGGACAGTATAGTGAGGGGGATTGACACTGTTCACTGCAGCAAAGAGCAAGAGTCCAGGAGATTGTGTTGCTTGCCTGGTGCCAGGGTTCGGGACATCTGCTCAGGGCAGGAGAGGAACTTACAATGGGAGGGGGAGGATCCGGTCGTCATTGTTCATGTAGGTACCAATGACATAGGCAGGACAAGGGAAGAGGTTCTGCATAGTCAGTATGAGGAGCTAGGCACCAAATTAATAAGCAGAACCTCAAAGGTAATAATCTCTGGATTATTACCTGAGCCACGTGCAAATTGGTGTAGGGTAAATAAGATTAGAGAAATGGCTCAAGAGAAATGAATCAAAGACTGGTGTGGTACAAGTGGGTTCTGGTTCGTGGGGCACTGGCACCAGTACTGGGAAAAGTGGAGGCTTTCCGTTGGGATGGTCTACACCTGAACCGTGCTGGGACCAGTGTTCTAGCGAGCCGCATAACTAGGGAAGTAGAGAGGGTTTTAAACTAAATAGTGGGAGCAAGGGATCAAATTTGGGAAGATGTGGCAAATCAAAGAGTAGAGACAAGGCAAGAGAGCAAGGTGGGAGCTTTATGTAACTGAAACACAACTTCCATCCCTTTATATTCCAGCCCCCTTGAGATAAAATCCAACACTCCATGAGCCTTTAAAATTACTTTTAATACCTCTTTACTAGTTTTTGGTGATTTCTGTTCTTGGACCCCCAAATCTCTCTGCTCTTCCACAGTTCCCGGCTTCTCGCTATTTAGAAAATACCATGGTTTATCTTTCTTAGATCCAAAGTGTATGATCTCACACTTCCCCACATTGAACTGCCAGAGTTTTGCCCACTCACTTAGTTTATCAATGTCCCTTTGCAGCCTACTGCTCCCCCCTGCACTATTTACCTTGGAGTCATCAGCAAAAAGGGTAAAGTATCTGTTTAGACCTTATTTGCCATCTAATGTTGGATGGGTGGATAACTAGACAGTGAAAGAACTTGCATTGTTATTGTGCCTTATCACATCCCAAAGCACTTCACAGCCAATTGCTGACGATATGTAGGCAAGCATGGCAGATATTTTGCACACAGCAAGATTCCACAAGCAATGGTGTTAGTTGAGGGGTGAATGTTGGCCAGGACTCTCTGCTGTTTCTTCCAATAGTGCCACGAGATCTTTTACTTCTACCTAAGCTGGAAGTTTAATGTCACCTCTGGAGTACCGCACTCCTACCAAAGCAACACCCCTTCAGTACAGCCTAAATTATTACTTTAAACCCAACTAAAAATGTGTGGGATATTCACTGCGGTGAACTATATTTTTCCACCATTACCAGCATCAAACCCGTGATTAAGAAGTTTTGTTCCAGGACTAAAGATCAGTCAGTAATTTACCTTATTTCCATATCCTGTCACCATGCAAATACCTTCAGGATTTGAAGCAGGTGCACTGCCGCAGACTTTATCCATGGAGTTTTAGGGTAATCCCTGTTGACACCTCAGCACCACACATCATACTTACGCCTCCACAGCCTTTGCAAATTCTCCAATCCTTGCATACACTCTGCCGATGTTGTCCAGGGCTCTTGACTTTCCTTCAAAGATGTCACTGTTTACAATTTTTAAAAAAATGATGAAAAAGTGTTCCTTTTGATACCATTTTTAAATAAATTTATTCCATACAATTGTTCAGGTTGATTTGCTGGACTCGGACCCTATTCCCAGGATAGGAGGCAGGTAGGCACAGACTCACTTTCACCGTCTCTGCCAATCCTGCTCTCAGTGTAATGGGCAGGTGGGCCTCTGGTTTTCTCTGCCTCACTGACTTGCATTCAGCACCTCCTCCTGGCAGCGTGATGGCACAACCCGTACTCTGCAGCATCAACAACTACATTTATATAGTGCCTTTAACATAATAAAACCTCCCAATGTATTTAATCACTGCAGAATCAGACATAATCAGTTGCCCTCAGGCCAACATTATTCATCTTTGCCAGCTGCAGAAAGGATTGCCACTCATGAAATAAAACAAAAAGTACTGGAAATACTCAGCAGGTCAGGCAGTATCTGCGCAGAGAGAAGCAACGTTAACGTTTCAGGTCTGTGACCTTTCATCAGAACTGGCAAAGGTTCAAAAAAGAATTAGGTTTTAAGTTTTGTTCCAGGACTTAAGATCAGTGAAGAGGAAGGGGTAGGGAAAAGAAAACAAAGGGGAAGGTGGTTGATAGGGCAGAGAGCAAAAGAGATTAAATAACATAGTTATGGGGCGGCACAGTGGCGCAGTGGTTAGCACCGCAGCCTCACAGCTCCAGGGACCCGGGTTCGATTCCGGGTACTGCCTGTGTGGAGTTTGCAAGTTCTCCCTGTGTCTGCGTGGGTTTTCTCCGGGTGCTCCGGTTTCCTCCCACAAGCCAAAAGACTTGCAGGTTGATAGGTAAATTGGCCATTATAAATTGTCACTAGTATAGGTAGGTGGTAGGGAAATATAGGGACAGGTGGGGATGTTTGGGAATATGGGATTAGTGTAGGATTAGTATAAAATGGGTGGTTGATGTTCGGCACAGACTCGGTGGGCCGAAGGGCCTGTTTCAGTGCTGTATCTCTAATCTAATCTAATCTAAAACAAAGCTGTCATGGGACAAGGGCAAAGAGCATGTTAATGCTTGTGGTGAAAGACAAAGCATTAGTCCAGAGAGAGTGTTAATAGCAGAATAACTGCTTATTATTCTGCCAAATGGTTCCGGCTGCACAGGCACTGGCACCCTCTGTATCAGTCTAAATAGCAAACCCCAACCTATCCTCACCCAACATTCCCACTGAAGACTTACCAGCTGGGTCACTTCATGGTGATTATTCCCCCACCCCTCCATAAACCTCGAGGAGGCACTGAGTCCAACAATAACAGTCTTATTGTCACCCTGCCTAAGATCAGCCAGCCCATGTGAGGAGCATTGCCTCAGTGCTGTGGAACACTGGGTTCGTACTTTCACAGGGGAGGACTGGTCCAGTCCCCAGTGCTGGCATTTCAAAGTTGGTGTTACATGCATATTAATTGTATTCAGGTGCTGGGCATTAACTGGCGATTCACTCGTGCTCCTATGTATAGGAGCAGACTGTTAATTGTGTTTAATCATGCTTGAGTATATGTAAGGAGACACTTACTGAAACTGGGTGAAGATTTGAATGAGGAGCTGCATGTTTGTAATCTTTTTACTTTGTAAAATAAATGCAAGATTGAGTAAAATTGTCTCCAGCATTATCCTTCTACAACAAGCTCTCTAGAATATAACACAGACCGAAATTGTATTTGTTGGGCTTGGAAGTCCATGTTTATAATTGTGTCTCTGTAAATAAAAGCTTATAGGTGTGTCAGGACTAGTCCCTACTCTCCTTCACTGCCTGGTTATCTAGAGTATAACAGTTGAGGAGCATCTATGCACAAACATCACACTCACTATTTCCTTGCAATTTGCAGATCTTTCTGATGACTTGTCAAAGCACCCTCAAAGTCTCCTAGTTCAACCTGAGCGAGTCCGATGGTGTTATACAGATTTCCCAGGAATTCCACTTTGTTGGGAACATCTCTTTGCGAAGATTCTTTCACAATCTGCACCAATTCGATGGCCTTATTTTTACAGTCCTCAGCATAGCCATCAGTCAACACTGAGCAAACAGGAAACACAAATGGCAGTGAGTGAGCCCCTAGGCACAGCACTCTTTCCACATTAATCCTTCTTTCTCTTTGCTTTTCCATTTCTCTTCCCCCCATCTCTCTTGCTAACTGTGGTTCAGATTCCATGGGGGCAGACCACCCCTTGGTACCTTGCCCGAATCTTCCTATGGGAGCCTAAATATTGAGTGAGGGTTGGATGGTGATACTTGGCAGCACTGGCAAATCCAATCCTATCCTTACCCAACAGCTGGGCTCATGCAATTTCCAGCAGTAATCACCAGCTTTCAATCAGGAGCAGGGACCCTCATGGTCCCCTCCTGGGGAACTGAGAATTACTGTAGTGCCCATACTTCTGTTCCAGCTGAGACTGACTGACTAGGCACAGACTGTGGATCAGCCCTGGGATGCTGCACAGCACACAGATAAATGATACCCCATTATTTCCTTTCTTACTCATAAGGGAAACTGGCTTCTTCTACCAGTCTTTGGATCTCCAATCACCAGTCCCAGCTCAGTACCCTTTCCCAGCTATCAATATACATGAGAATGATCACCATGCATACAGTATACATGGGAGTTTCCATTGGGGTGCATGGGAACCACCATTAACAAGCTCCTTAACTGAAGTAATGATATAGACTGCACTTGTGCAATTTTCTCAAATTGAAGCAGGGAATGAGGGCATGCTGAGATAGGAGGTTAAGGCACAAGTTTGGGGGTAGTGCAGTGGGAGCTTTACTCTGTATCTTAACCCTGTTTTTTTTTTCTTCTAACCCCCGTGCTGTACCTGTCCTGGGAGTGTTTGATGGGGACAGTGTAGAGGGAGCTTTACTCTGTATCTAACCCCGCTTTTTTCTTTTTTATCTTTTTCTTTTTTGTAATTTGTATCTAACCCCATTTTTTTCCCTTTTCTTCCCTTTTTATTAAAGGGGACCCTAATACCCTAGGCCCTTTTATGTATCTAACCACGTGCAGTACCTGTCCTGGGAGTGTTTGATGGGGAGTGAGATTATGTATTTTACTGCACTGTAGTGGGAGATGTTCTGTTGTCCAGTGCAAAACTCTTACTAGTCACACTACAACAATCGCCCGGATATAACACAATCTGTTTGGTGATGGCTACCATTGTATCTGTTTCACATACACAGGTCGATTTCCTCCATCCGTTCGAGGATGAAAGTGGTTTGTTCCGACTCTTGTTGCCTTCTGTTATTTTTCCAGATCTGCTCCTTCATTCTCTGCTCACGCTCTCGGGCAAAGATCGGTTTCTGTTGCCTCCAGAACTCTGTGCGTGTGTCGAGGAACGCAATTCCGCTCATTATCAGATCCTGGATGGTTCCTCCAGACTCTGTGCTCGTCTTCATCAGTTCTGATTCCATCGTGGAAAAGAAAAATGGGAAAAGTCTGTTTTGGAACCCTCGCAACAAGGAAAAATGCATCAACAATTCTGACAATGAAGTTCCCCAAAACCCCGCTCCCGAATGTTCTCCCTTTCTCTCCTTAATGCTCTCATTCTCACCGGGGTGAAGGCTATGACGCCTACTGCCTTCACTAGACTTATCAGTAGGCTGATCGACCATGAAGAACAGTTGAGACAAGTACAGTCCTCACTCAGCATGTGCAGTTTCCAGTATGAATCACTGGATGGAGATCAGAAATGGAACTTCCAGCTGATTTCCTCCCCCACCCTCCACAGGCCTGTGGCACTGAGGTCAATTGGAGCACCCCTAACACTGCTCCAGGTGAGACCAACTAACTCAGCACCAACCTGGGATGGAAGTTGACATTTTACTGAATACAATACTGGGCAGTGCATTTACCCACTGAGACAAGGGGAAGCATTTTTAGTCATAGAGTCATTTACGGAACAGAAGAAGGCCATTCGGCCCATCGAGTCCATGCTGGCTCTCCACAGAGCTATGCAGTCTCACTCCCCTGCAAGTCTATTTCTCTCAGGTGGCCATCCAACCCTCCTCTGGAAGTCACCGATCGTCTCCACTTCCACCCCCTTGTGGGCAGTGAGTTCCAGGTCATTACCACCTGCTGCGTTAAAAAAGTTCTTCCTCACATTCTCTCTGCATCTTTTGCCCAAAACATTCAAACTGTGTCCCCTAGTACTTGTACCGTTAGTTAATGGGAACAGTTTTTCCTTGTCTAACTTATCTAAACCTGTCATAATCTTGTACACTTCTATTAAATCTCCCCTCAATCTCCTTTTTTCTAAGGAGAACAAACACAGCTTTTCCAGTCTAACCTTGTAACAAAAATCCCCCACCCCTGGAACCATTCCAGTAAATCTCCTCTGCACCCTCTCAAGGACCCTCACATCCTTCCTAAAGTGCGGTGACCAGAACTGGACACAATACTCCAGTTGGGGCCTAACCAGAGCTTTATAGAGGTTTAGCGTAATTTCCCTGCTTTTGTACTCAATGCCTCTATTTATGAAGACCAAGATCCCAAATGCTTTGCCAACCACTCTCTCAATATGTCCTGCCACCTTCAAAGATCAATGAACATGCACCCCCAGGTCCCTCTGTCCCTGCACACTCCTTAGAACTGTGCCATTAAGTCTATATTGCCTCTCCCTACCCCTTCTGCCAAAATGCACCACCTCACACTTGTCAGTATTAAATTCCATCTGCTACCTCTCTGCCCATTCTGCTAGTCTATCTATGTCCTGTTGCAGGCGGTTAATATCATCCTCACTGTTCGCCACACCTCCAGGTTTGGTGTTGTTAAGATTATTTTTCACTGCTTGTCTTGGTTGAAAGTCTCTCTGCAGAACTCGGAAGGCGGGGTGGGGAATGGGGGGGTGTTCAGACTGCCCACACTCAGGCCTCCATCTAGCCCCCTCTAACGGCAGCTGTGAAACTAGGGGTTTAGGAATGAAGTTGGGGGGAGGGAGTTCCTCCTCTAATTATTTTCCCACTCTGTGTGGGGAAATATTTGGCTTCCTCTCAGACCTTCCCCACTGTGGCACAGCTACTCCAATCTTTAGTAGTGTAGTTCAGGATGATCAACGAGCTGTCTAGCCAGCTCCCCATGGAAGAGCTTAACTAAAAAAAAAAGTTTTCAATTGAAAGTTTACTGAAATGGAGAAATATTTGTAGATTTAGAGGACCCTGAGCTCCCTCTGGTGGCGCAGTGACTGAACAGCAGCTACTTGAATTTATATAGCACCTTTCAGAACCTCAAGACCTCCCAAAGGCTTCATAGTCAGTAAAGCACTTTTAAAGTGTAGTCATTGGTGTAATGCAGGAAACATGGCAGCCAACTTGCGCACAGCAAGATTCCACAAACAGCAATGAGATAATGTCCAGATAACCTGTTTTAGGTGTTTGTCGACGGATAAATATTGGCCCAGGAGACTGGGAGCACTATCCTGCACTACTGCAAAATAGTTACATCCACCTGAGGGCACAAACAGAGCTTTAATTTAATATCACGCCTGAAAGACAGCACCTCTGACAGTGCAGCACTCCCTCCAAAGGAGAAAAGGAGGGGGCAATGTTGTAAAGCAGTAAGAAAGGTGATGGTTTGAGAAAAGTCAGGTTTTCAACACTGGAGAGAGAAGTGGAGAAGGAGGCGGTGTATAGACAGAGAGTTCCAGACAGTGGGACCAATTGTACGAAGGATCAGCCAGCAAAGGGGTGGGAGGCGAGGGAGGGGATGTGAGGCTGGAGGAGGTTGCAGACCCTGACAACACAAAGGTTGGTGGAGTTGCGGATAGTGATGAGGATTGTCAGAGGATACAGCAGGATATAGGTCGGTTGGAGACTTGGGCGGAGAAATGGCAGATGGAGTTTAATCCGGACAAATGTGAGGTAATGCATTTTGGAAGCTCTATTGCAGGTGGGAAGTATACAGTAAATGGCAGAACCCTTAGGAGTATTGACAGGCAGAGAGATCTGGGCGTACAGGTCCACAGGTCACTGAAAGTGGCAACGCAGGTGGATAAGGTAGTCAAGAAGGCATACGGCATGCTTGCCTTCATCGGTCGGGTGTAGAGTATAAAAATTGGCAAGTCATGCTGCAGCTGTACAGAACTTTAGTTAGGCCGCACTTAGAATATTGCGTGCAGTTCTGGTCACCACACTACCAGAAGGACGTGGAGGCTTTGGAAAGGGTACAGAAGAGGTTTACCAGGATGTTGCCTGGTCTGGAGGGCATTAGCTATGAGCAGAGGTTGGATAAACTCGGATTGTTTTCACTGGAACGAGAGAGGTGGAGGGGCGACATGATAGAGGTTTAGAAAGTTATAAACGGCCTGGACAGTGTGGATAGTCAGAAGCTTTTTCCCAGGGTGGAAGAGTCAGTTACTAGGGGACATAGGTTTAAGGTGAGAGGTGCAAAGTTTAGAGGGGATGTGCGAGGCAAGTTCTTTACACAGAGGGTGGTGAGTGCCTGGAACTTGTTGCTGGGGGAGGTGGTGGAAGCAGATACCATAGAGACGTTTAAGAGGCATCTTGACAAATACATGAATAGGATGGGAATAGAGGGATATGGGCCCCGGAAGTGCAGAAGGTGTTAGTTTAGGCAGGCATCAAGATCGGCGCAGGCTTGGAGGGCCGAATGGCCTGTTCCTCTGCTGTACTGTTCTTTGTCAGGGATGAAGGGGAGACGACTTGGTGGGGGAGAGGAGGACCTGTCGGAGATTGTGGAATGAAAGTTTTGCTGCATGTCATACTAACCCACAAAGATTAGAAGGACCTCAAATTTGATCCTGGACTGTGCTGAGCTGAGTTAGTTGATTTGAGTCTCAGAGGTTGGGAGCATCACTGCTGACCTCAGGCCCTGATTGAAAAAAGAATCCTGATCCTGGTCACCATCTTATGACTCCAGCTGGAAAACATATACAACTAAATGTCCAGTGAGGACAAAACTAGGCAAAGGTCTGCATCCTCACAGATCAGGCTCAGATGTGAGCCGTCCAGGGTTAATTGCTCTGCAGACACTCACTGTCTTTGCCCACCCATGATGAATGGCCTCTCCTGGGTCAGGCACTGGAGGATGAGGTATTGATGGGCATCAGCGTGTCCGGGAGAAGGAGAGGAGGAAATTAAAACACAGGCAGGGATTTAAATTGGAACCTTGACTTCGGCACCTTGGGAAAGGGAAGGGATAAGGTCAGCTCAGCTTCCCACTCCTGATAGCTACCCAGTGACCTGCTGCTGGAAAGTGTGGATGTTGAAGGTGAGGACAGGATCCAACAGTTAGTTCTCCAGTAAAAACAAGAAATGCTGGAATCACTCAGCAGGTCTGGCAGCATCTGTGGAAAGAGAAGCAGAGTTAACGTTTCGGGTCAGTGACCCTTCATCGGGTTCAGCTGGTGAATCGGAATATGTATCTCTCTCTTTAAAACAGCTTACTTTATTGTTTTAACACTGCATGGGCAGTTACAATAGTTCACCAAGCTGATAATCACACCAGCAATTCATTGATAGTGACAGTGTATCTTTACCCTTGTCCAGCAGCAGTTTCTCTAGGTATTCCTTGTCTCCATACAGCTCCCCCAGCAGCACCCGCACTGTTTTGTTGGTTTTCGGCTCCTCCTGCTCTTGTTTTTTGCTCTGTTGCTTCAGGTTTAATTTCAGCCGCCGCAGTTGAGATTTGGTTTTCGGTAGCACTTTCTTAGTGAGAAAAAATAGAAAGTATAATCAGTTTATTCTCACTGTCCTGGCATGACAAGAGAAACTAAGCAAGACATGAGTTCAAATCCCAGCACAGCAGCAGCTGGGGAATTTAAATTTAGTAAATTAAATAAATTTGGAATAAAAAGCTAGTCTCAGCAATGGTAACCATGAAACCACTGGATTGTTATAAAAACCCATCTGGTTAACTAATATCCTTTAGGGAAGGAAATCTGCTGTCCTTACCCGGTCTGGCCTATATGCGACTCCAGACCCTGAGCAATGTTGTTGACTTGTAACTGCTTCTGAAGTGGCCGAGTGAGACATTCAGTTGCATCAAAAACGCTACAAAAAAAACTTTATTCCACATGGACTGCAGCAGCTCAAGGAGACAGATTATCATCACATTGGCAAGGGCAATTAGGGATGGGCAATAAATGCTGACCTCACTCTCACATCCCATAAATAAATAAAGATCTCCCCATATCCCTGAAACCCCATTCCCAACCTCAGATAATCCAATCCATGATGGGAGAACTTTTGAAATTATTTTTTTTTCATCCTTGTGAATTCCAGAACCAATCAAGATGTTTGGTCCCATTAAAGTAGCTTACCTCCTCTCGTCTGTAAAAGAAGGACAAGTCTCCCTTAGTTTCCAGCTTCACTGAGGAAGGGCCTGTGTGAATTAAATGAATTATTAAATCGGTGAGTGTTCTTGTTGGCAGGTAACAGTAGCTATGGAGAAGAGTTCTGACCCGATTCCATTTGGTTTTCAATTTTACTTATTCCCTCACCCCGTGATGAATGGAGTTTTCTTGTGCTACTCTGTTATACTGCAGTGACTTGCACCTTGGTGCCCAGAGTGACCATGTAGTAGCTCAGTTTTCAAAAGGGATTATCTGCTTTTCAGTCACCCAGGACCTTGTATCATTCACCACCCGCTGAACATCTTATTCCCTCCAATTTATCTCCACTCATCTGTGGGGCAGGGGAGCTTCTGGATCTTTGCTTCCCGAACTTCCTCCATCCCACCAACTCCTTCCCTGCTTTCAAAAAACAGTTAAAAATCCTATTACCAAAGCAAAATACTGCGGATGCTGGAACTCTGAAATAAAAACAGAAAATGCTGGAAATATTCATCAGGTCTGGCAGCATCTGTGGAGAGAAAAACTGGGTTAACTTTTCAGGTCTGTGATCTTTCAATAGAATCTCTCTGGTGAAGGGTCACAGACCTGAAACGTTAACTCTGCTTCTCTCTCCATTGATGCTGCCAGACCTGCTGAGTATTTCCAGCATTTTCTGTTTTTATTTGTAAAATCCTTCTCTTCATCCAGGGGTTTTCGTGTTCCCCCCCACCCCCCCCCCCCCACCACCCCCCCCCCCCCCACCTCCACACCCCCCCACCTCCATACCCCACCACCCTCAAAAAAAAACTTGTCTCCATTCCCTTTCTCCCCTCCAAACGGTGGTTTTGAAATCGCCTTTCTGTGCGTGAGGAGTTTTTGTGGAGTTTGTGCTGTTGGTGTTGAGAATCAGAATGAAAGAGAAGCAAAAAGGTTCCGGCTGCCGAATGCTTTGTGCAGCAGGAAGAGTCAGGGCTCCACAGGGAAATGGGCAGCTCCTTCACCTGGCTCCAGGTGAGGCCAAATCCTAGCACTAGAAAGAGAGAGAGAGATGGGCGGATCAAACAAAAGCAATTCCCTCCCAGAGCACACACTTACTCCCGACAGAGTTGTCGATAGCCTCCCGAGCCTTCTGAATTCCCAGACGGAAATTGTGGTCATCTGGACGGAGTTTATGTCCTCGATGATAGAACATTAATGCGAGTTCAAACTCACCCTTAGCATACAGGGTCTCAGCCTTTCGATAAAGCCCCTAATAAGGCAAAAATATATTAAAATACTCTCTATCATTTTGAAACTTGCACATTAGTTTTAATAAACATTGGACTACTTTGCAGGACGTTTATGATAATGTGGGGAACCTTTAATTATTAAATGATTACTGGATTTAAATTTACGTTGCCAGCATCCAACACAATGCACCAATATCGTGCACCATTGCGACAGTCCCAGGCTTAATAATCGCCACCCCTTCAAAGAGAAGCCAATTTTAAGTGCGCCTCCATTAAGCACCCCGCAAAGCTGAGAGCTTATCCCTACAAAGTCCTTGGGTCATCTCAGGTATGTTCCCTGGTCTGAGCTGTGTTTGCTGATTTGAGTTGGGGCGGCAGTGGTGATGGTTCAGTGGCCACGGCCTTAGATCTGTGGAATAAGGTAGGGAAATCAGTCAGAGTTCGGGCTTCCAATTCCTCTCCATTGCTGAAAAATGCAAGTATTTGGGCATCAGACAAGGACAAGGCTGGACTTTGGTTGTGATGCCCTTCAATGTCAAATAGTGCTAGGCTCAAATGTGAAGAACAGTCAGTTGGTGAGTTATTGACACATGGTCGTGGAGTCAAACCTGAGTAGGAGGAAAATGTGTGAAATATTGATTAGATAAAAAAAAGTCCCTCAGATTAGTAACCTGGTGATTGGTGAACCCACCAGTATTTGGTCAGGGTGGGACGGATACGCCTTGAGTGGGACCACTGCATGTCCAAATCAGATCAGAAACTGCACAATAATAAACTCCCTAATGTTTTCAATGTCCAAATACATTGCCCAATGAGGAATTGAGACTGACAGAGTGGGAAGGTCCTGGGTTCACTCACATGATCTCTGTCACAGCAGCAGTTCAGGACAACCAGAATTTAAGTATATAATCTAGGCTGACAGTTCCGTGCAGGATTGAGTGAGAGCTGCATTAAACCATACTTTGTCCACCTGTTTGGACAGAAGTAAGAGATTCCAGGACACAATCTAGTAATAAAAACAAGAAATGCTGGAAATACTCAGCAGGTCTGGCAGCATCTGTGGAGAGAGAAGCAGAGTTAACATTTCAGGTCAGTGATCCTTCATCAGAACCGGCAAATATTAGGAATGTAAAAGGTTATAAGCAAGTAAAGCGGGGGTGGGGCAAGAGATAACAAAGGAGAAAGTGTAGATAGGACAAGGTCACAGAATAGCTGACCAGAAGGTCATGGAACAAAGATGTGTTAATAGTGTGTTGAAAGATAAAGCATTAGTACAGATAGGGTGTTAACGGACTAAAAATTGAACAGCCGCATGTACAAACGTGAAAAAAAAAGTGGGTAAGCAAACTGAACAAACTAAGATGAAATAAAATAAAATAGACACAAATAAATATTTAAAAAAAGAAAAAGAAAAAATAACTAAAAATACAAGTAAAATGGGGGACCAGTCATGCTCTGAAATTATTGAACTCAATGTTCAGTCCGGCAGGCTGTAATGTGCCTAATTGGTAAATGAGATGCTGTTCCTCGAGCTTGCGTTGATGTTCACTGGAACACTGCAGCAATCCCAGGACAGAGATGTGAGCATGAGAGCAGGGGGGAGTGTTGAAATGGCAAGCAACCGGAAGATCGGGGTCATGCTTGTGGACGGAGCAGAGGTGTTCCGCAAAGCGGTCACCCAGTTTGCGTTTGGTCTCCCCAATGTAGAGGAGACCACATTGTGAACAGCGAATACAGTATACTACATTGAAAGAAGTACAAGTAAATCGCTGCTTCACCTGAAAGGAGTGTTTGGGGCCTGGGATAGTGAGGAGAGAGGAGGTAAATGGGCAGGTATTACACCTCCTGCGATTGCAGGGGAAGGTGCTGTGGGAAGGGGATGAAGTGGTGGGGGCAATGGAGCGGACCAGGGTGTTGCGGAGGGAACGATCCCTTTGGAATGCTGACAGGGGAAGAGAGGGGAAGATGCGTTTGGTAGTGGCATCACGCTGGAGGTGGTGGAAATGGCAGAGGATGATTCTTTGGATACGGAGGTTGATGGGGTGGAAAGTGAGGACAAGGGGAACCCTGTCACGGTTCTGGTAGGGAGGGGAAGGGGTGAGGGTAGAGGTGCAGAAAATGAGCCGGATACAGTTGAGGGCCCTGTCAGCCACAGTGGGGGGGAATCCTCGGCTGAGGAAAAAGGAAGACATATCAGAAGCACTGTCATGGAAGGTTGCATTATCAAAGCAGATGCGTCAGAGACGGAGAAACTGGGAGAATGGAATGGAGTCCTTACAGGAGGCAGGGTGTGAAGAAGTGCAGTCGAGATCACTATCTAGTAATACCATCTGGGAGGTCCACTAGTGTAGAGCTTCCTGTCAGCATAGGATCTGTCTAGTTTGTGATACCCTCCATATTTGATTAGACTGATAATTCTCACTGCCTAGGATCATACACAAAAGACTGGCTCTTCAGGTATAGTGCCAAAGGAGGAGAAACATCAATGGGAATGAATCCAATAACTGAATTGTTATACCAATGTTACCTTGTAGAATTCTTTATTGCCCAACTGGGAGGCCTCTGCATCCTTCAGAGCAAGTGTGGTGTTTCCCATTGCCAGGTAGCATCGTGAACGGGCAACCAGACAGTTTCTGTTCTTTGGTTCTTGGTGAAGTGCCTGCAATGGAAATTTCAATAAACTTCAACATCCAGCATACTTTTTTTTTATAAAAGCAAAATACTGCAGATGCTGGAAATCTGAAATAAGAACAAGAAATGCTGGAAATACTCAGCAGGTCTGACAGCATCTGTGGAGAGAGAAGCAGAGTTAATGTTTCAGGTCAGTGACCCTTCTTCAGAACTAGCAAATATTAGAAATGTGAAAGATTACAAGCAAGTAAAGCAGGGGGTGGGGCAAGAGATAACAAAGGAGAAGGTGTAGATAGGACAAGGTTACAGAATAGCTGACCAGAAGGTCATGGAGCAAAGGCAAACAATATGTTAATGGTGTGTTGAAAGACAAAGCATTAGTACAGATAGGGTGTTAACGGACTGAAAATTGAACAGCCACAAGTACAAACATGAAAAAAAAGTGGATAAGCAAACTGAACAAACTAAGATGAAATAAAATAAACACAAAAAAAATATTAAAAAAGGAAAAAGAAAAAAATAACTAAAAATAAATGTAAAATGGGTGGCCCGTAATGCTCTGAAATTATTGAACTCAATGTTCAGTCCGGCAGGCTGTAGTGTGCCTAATCGGTAAATAAGATGCTGTTCCTTGAGCTTGCGTTGATGATACTTTTTTCTTTACATCCTCCAAGGTGAGGAATAACCGTGTTGGAGAATGGAACACTTTCTATGTCCAGTGTCCAGAATCAAAACACTTCCAGGGCAGGTACAGCACGTGGTTAGATACAGAGTAAAGCTCCCTCTACACTGTCCCCATCAAACACTCACAGGACAGGTACAGCACAGGATTAGATACAGAGTAAAGCTCCCTCTACACTGTCCCCATCAAACACTCACAGGATAGGTACAGCACGGGATTAGATACAGAGTAAAGCTCCCTCCACACTGTCCCCATCAAACACTCACAGGACAGGTACAGCACGGGATTAAATACAGAGTAAAGCTCCCTCCACACTGTCCCCATCAAACACTCCCAGGACAGGTACAGCACTGGGATTGGCTGGTCAATTTGGAGCACTTCCTGCCAGCAATCAGGGGGAGCAGCTGCACCTGTGTTGCAGCAATTGCAGAGTGGAGAGTGGAGACTGCAGCAACTGGAGAAAGGTGAATACAGAGTGGAGACTGCAGCAACTGGAGAGAGAGACTGGAGAAAGGTGAATACAGAGTGGAGGGAAACCATCAAGGAAGGCTGCAATTTTTCTGGAGAGGTGGGTGTCAGGGCACCTGAAAGACTATTAAGTTTAAACTGTTTGGGGGAGGGAGAAGAGGCCTGAAGACTCAGGGGTGGGGCAGCCAAATCCAGTAGGGGCCCCTGTGTTTGTATTGGTGTTTGCACACAGGGAGCTCCCTCCCCACCCCAACTGCCTGCTCGGGACAGCTGGAGTTGCCCAGGTGAAGACTGTCTTGTTAAAATCAGAAGAGGAGAGTACCGGGCGGCTCCAGCTGTCCCGGGCGAAGAAGCCTCCCCCAACTGGAAGACAACAAACAAGTTTGGACTAATTGTGATAAATGTGCTCCAACTGGCAGTTGGAACAAACATCCTTTTCAGCCTTTCTCACCCTTCCTCCACTCAGTCGCCTCAGTCACCTATCCTCCCCTTTTCCTTTACCATCCTACGCCATCCTCCTCTACTCCCACTCCACCTTGTTTAAAGTTTGCTTTTTTTTAAAAATTGTGTAAATTTGTTTTGTTTCTTGGGGGTGGACGTAGCTCTTAGAGCCCATGGCAAGCCCCTCTTCGCCGGTGGCGGGGCCTTCCCGTACATATGCTGCTGCGGCTGCTGCAGCTGCACCTGTTGCCCCGTCACCGTTTGCTTTATTAACATCGAAGCATGGGGTCAAGAGCTACGTCCACCCGAACATGACTATAGAGGCATGCGTGAAAGCAATGGCCAAGGTTGTCAGCCCTTCGGCCATTGTTGCAGCCTCTAAAATGTACGGGAAGGCAGTGTTTTTCCTGAGGACCGAGCGGGCGGTGTCCCTGGCTCTGAGCAAGGGGCTCACCGTGGGCGGGACCTTTCTGCCAGTGGACCCCCTGGAGGCCACTGCGCAAAGGCTCATTTTATCCAATGTCCCGCCCTTCATCCCTGGTGAGCTCCTCCTTCGCCACCTGCACCATCTGGGGGAGGTAAAGACGGGGCTCACCCCAGTCCCGCTCGGTCTTCGGGAGAACAGCCTCCGACACGTGTACTCCTTCCGCCGCCAGTTATTCATGCAGCTGGCGCGGGAGGAGGTGACAGAGGGCCACTTCAATGTAGAATTCTAGGGGACGGCCTACCGCGTCTTCTGGACCTTGGACGGGGTGCGGTGCCATGTCTGTAAGGGGGTGGGGCATGTTCGTAAGAACTGCCCCAACCTCCCGGCTGCCAACTCCAACTCGGCGGCCCAGGGTGGCGATGCTGCACCTCCTCCCACCCCCACTACACCACCACCAGATACCATTCAGTCGGTACCAGAGGCTGTGGTTTTCACGGCCTCCGGCAGGGAGGGGGGTGACCGTCCAAGTGGAAGGAAGGCGCGGAGGAGAAATAAACATCGAGAGGCGCGTCCCCTGGATATCGTGACACTACCCGAGCCTGAGCTCAGCCCAAGGCCCGATCTCGGGAAGTCAACTTGCCCCAGGGCTGGGCTCAGGCCCAGGGTGAATAAAAAAAAGGAGAGTGTGGAGGTGAAGGCCTCTGATGATATGGAGGTCTCTGAGCCTCCGCACACAACTGGGAAAAAGAGGAGAAGGCACCCCTCCACAGAGGTAACAAGGGGCCCTGAGGCGCAGGGCCCATCTGTTGGAGGGGAACTGTCTCCTGTTTCGGGTCCCCAGGTTTCCCCTACCGCCACCACCAAGGCTGCAAAGTCCGGGCAGGTGCTCCCTATTCCTCAGGATGGAGGGGAGGGGATGGCCCCGGTACATGAGGCCCCTCCTGAAGGAGTAAGTGGGGCCCTGCTTGTGGTGGGGGAGCCTGGGGAAGCCGCCCATTCTGCCACTGCTACTGGGTCGGGTGTCCTGAATGAAGGGGAGGGCGAGGCCCCAGAGGGTCGGGCCTCCCAGCCGGAGTCCACCACCAACCAGGAGACACCCGACCCAGTTATAACTGAGAATGCTGCCCCATCTGCTGGGCCTGTCGGTGCTGGCGGAGCGGGAGATAGCCTCCTCCCTCCGCCTCCAGTCTCGGCTCCGGCTGGTTTCCCGGAGTCGGGAACTTCTGTCTCCCCTGGACCACTCATTGCCCTGGGGACGGAGGTGGAGGGGGGTCCTGAACCACTGGTGCCTACAGGCTCCAGTTTCACAATAGAACCCAGAGAGGACTCCTCCGCCATCGATCCTGGGGGTGGGATCGTGACGGAGGCGGGACCAGCTGGCGCGGCCGGGACGTCCGCCCCACAGTGTGTGGTAGATGTGTTGGCCGCTGGCGGTGACGACCCGGAGGAGGATGGGGATTCGGTGCGGGGCACGGAGGATGATCTTGATTCCATCGCCAGTGAGGTGGTGGAGTCCCTCGTGCCTCCCACCGAATCTCCTCTCATCCCCACGGCGGAACTCCGGGATTTCCTCGCGGCTTGCAGGGGTTGCCGCAATAAAGTTCAGCTGGCCCTCGACCGTTGGTCGAATCTGGCGCTGATCATACAGTCCGTCCGTGCCGCCCTTAAGATAGCGGGCAAGCGCGCGGACGTGAAACTGGTTGAGAGGCGCCGTTTTAATGTGTTCCTCAATGGGTTGCTGGGGGAGTGGAGGGCCAGGTGCACTTCCACTCCCTCCTCACAGTGAGCTGTTGGTGACGGGTTTTAAGTACCTTTGACATGAAGATAACCATAGCCAGCCTCAACATCAACGGCAGCAGAGGGGCTCACCGCAGATTTCACAATCTCTCAGTCCTTAGGGAAGGGAGATACGCGGTGAGCTTTCTGCAGGAAACCCACACCGTTCCGGGAGACGAAGCCACCTGGCTCCTGGAGTGGCAGGGTGGGGTCTACATGAGTCACCTCACCCCTATTTCTAGTGGGGTGGCTATCTTGTTGGCCCTGACTTTTCAGCCGGAGATCTTGGGGGTCAAGGAGCTAGTGCCGGGCCGCTTGCTCCACCTCGCCGTTCGCCTGGGTAGCGTGCCGCTCCACTTTGTGAACGTGTACGCGCCCAGGCCCGGCGCGTTGCAAGCGCGCTTCTTTGAAGAAGTGTCCGCTCTCTTGAGCTCCATCGATAGCGGCGAGTGCATCATCCTCGGGGGGGATTTTAACTGCACCCTCGAGGTGGGGGGATCGCTCCGGTCCCCAGCGCGGCCAAGCGTCAGTGGAGAAGTTGAGGGGACTGATCAGCTCCCTTAACTTGGTGGACGTCTGGCGGAATCTCCATCCCGACTCCAGCGCCTTCACGTGGAGGTCTGGAGGAGGGGGGTCGCGAATCGACCGCCTCTACATTTCGCAGGCGTACGTCTCCCGCGTTTCGGCGGCCTCCATGCGGCTGGTGCCGTGCTCGGACCACCGCCTGGTGTGGGCGGAGTTCACTCCGCTCCGCACGCGGGCGGGGTCCGCGTACTGGCACTTTAACAACCGGCTGCTGGAGGACGTGCGATTTCGGGACTCGTTCTGTCGATTCTGGGCCGACTGGAGAAGGAAGCAGGGGGGCTTCCCCTCCTTGAGGCTATGGTGGGATGTGGGCAAGACTCACATCCGCGTCTTCTGTCAGGAGTACGCGAAGGGGTCGACCAAGAGGCGGGAAGCCGAGATCGGGCGCCTTGAGAGGGAGGTGCTCGACTTGGAATCCCGCCTCGGTCATGCCATCGCGGACCCGGCCCTGTGGCAGGCGTACAAAGAGAAGAAGGGCGCGCTGAGGAACCTGCAGCTCATAGGGTCCCGAGGCGCGTACGTGAGGTCGCGGATCCAGATCCTGGAAGATTTGGACCGCGCCTCTCCCTTCTTCTACTCGCTGGAAAAATGGCGGGGGGTCCGTAAGCAGCTCGTTGGCCGACAACGGATCCTCCATCACGGATCCGGAGGGAATGGGCCTCCTGGTCCGGACGTATTACAGTGCGTTGTTCTCTCCGGATCCGTCCAGCGAGGATGCGCGCAGAGTTTTGTGGGAGGACCTGCCGCAGGTCAGCCCGGAGGGCGCCGAAGGATTGGAGGCTCCGCTCACGTTGGCGGAGCTGACTGGCGCCCTCCACCAGCTCTCGAGGGGCAAATCCCCAGGGCTGGATGGGTTGACCGTGGAGTTCCTCAGGGCGTTCTGGGACGTCCTGGGGGACGATTACGCGCGGGTCCTGAGGGAAAGCCTGGCTATGTCTACCCGCCTGGGCTCCGTGCTGGCCCACATGATCCACCCCGACCAGTCCTACACGGTCCCGGGCCGGTCCATCCAGGACAACATCCACCTGGTCCGGGACCTGATCCATCTTTCCCAGAGGACTGGTCAGTCGGTCGCCTTTCTCTCCCTCGATCAGGAGAAGGCGTTCGACAGGGTGGATCACGATTACCTTTTCAGGACTCTGCGCGCTTTCGGACTCGGGCCGCATTTTGTGGCCCGGGTCCGACTTTTATACGCCGCCGCAGAGTGTCTAGTCAAAGTTAACGGGTCCTTGACGGCGCCCCTTCGATTTGGGAGAGGAGTGCGTCAGGGGTGCCCCATGTCCGGCCAATTGTATACCATCTGCGTGGAGCCCTTCCTGTGCCTGCTTCGCAGGAGGTTGACGGGATTGGCTCTGCGCGAGCCGGCCATGCGGGTCGTCCTCTCGGCTTACGTCGACGACGTGCTCCTCGCAATCACAGATCCCGTTGACTTGCGGAGGATGTGCGACTGCCAGCAGACCTTTTCTGCCGCGTCCTCCGCGAGGATCAATTGGGAGAAATGTTCCGGACTCCTGGTTGGTCAGTGGCGGGTGGACTCCCTGCCGGAGGAGATGACACCTTTTGCGTGGAGCACCACGCACCTCCTCTATCTGGGAGTCCACCTTAGCCCCGCTGAGGAAGCCTGGCCGGCAAACTGGCAGGAGTTGGAGGCGAAAGTCACCGCTCGGCTGGGGCGCTGGACAGGACTGCTCCGAGTGCTTTCCTACAGGGGCCGAGCGTTGGTCATAAACCAACTGGTGGCCTCCATGCTGTGGTACCGGTTGGTCACTTTGGCCCCGCCCCCTGTATTTGCCACCAAGATCCAGAAGAAACTCGTCGATTTCTTCTGGGGCAAGAGGAAACACTGGGTCTCTGCCGCGGTCCTGAGTCTCCCGATCGAGGAGGGCGGTCAGTCGCTGGTGTGCGTCCGCACCCAGGCTGCGACTCTCCGCCTTCGGACCCTGCAGAGATACCTGTACGTCGAGCGTCCTCCCAGATGGTGTGCGCTGGCGACGTATTTTTTCCGCCAGTGTCACTGCCTTCAAGACGACACGCAGCTCCCGGTGGAGTCCGTTAGCCGCGCCTCTCTGAGGGAGTTGCCTGTCTTTTACCGGGATCTTTTCCGAGTCTGGAACATGGTCACCTCCAGTCAGGGCGCTCCCCCGCCGGTGGAGGAGAGCGCCTCGGCTGTCCGGGCGGCCGACTCCGGGGACGGTCCGGCGGGCGGAGGAGTAGCCGAAACCCCCGGGACGCCCCTCACTGCGGGTGGCGAGGGGGCTCGGGAGTGCGGAGCGATCCCGGCCGAGCTGACCCCCGCTCGGCCGGAACTGCTCATCGGACCCAGGCCCCGAAACCCTCCTCGGGAGCCGGTCCCGCACAACCCGAGCCGCCTCTCGGAAATGCCCTCCGTGCCATTCCAATCGGCGCGGAGGGGTTTCCTGTACGGGCTGCTCCTGCACACTCTCCACTTCCTCGCCCTCGTCAGCCGGCCGGACACGCCCTGGCGGTCCGCGTTGCCATCTGGCGGCGAGGGGAAACCCCGATGGAGGTCTCTCTACACGGGAGTCTTCCCCCTTTACATCGGGGACTTGGGATGGAGGGTGCTGCACAGAGCAGTCCCGTGCAATAGACTTTTAAGTAGGTTCACGGACTCCCAGGCCTCCTGTACTTTCTGCGGCCTGGACGAGTCCGTGTTCCACGTTTACACGGAGTGTGCGAGGTTGCAGCCCCTCTTTGAGTATCTGAAGGGGCTGCTCCTCAAATTCTGGCTGCACTTCAGTCCCATGCTCCTGATCTTTGGGCACCCGGTGCGGAGGGGCTTGGGCCGAGAGGAGGATCTCCTCGTCGGTCTGCTCCTGGGCCTGGCCAAGGTGGCAATTCACAGGTCCAGGTTGCGGGCCGTCGGGGGTTCCGTCCGCCCCGACTGCCTGCCCCTCTTCCGCGGTTACGTTCGCGCCCGGGTGTTCCTGGAGAAGGAGCATGCAGTGTCCGCTGGTACGCTTGAGGCCTTCCGCGACCGGTGGGCACCGCAGGGACTGGAGTGCATCGTCAACGCCGAGAATGGCATTTTAATTTGAGTTTTTGTTTATTTATCTGGTTTTAATAAAGTTATTTTAAAAATATAAGTGTGTATATAAAGGGGGCCTGAGGAATAAAGGCCCCCTCGACATAAAAAATATATAAAGGGGGCCTGAGGAATAAAGGCCCCCTCGACATAAAAAAAAAACCGGGATAGATTCCTGCTAAAAAAAAAACGGGGGTTAGATACAGAGTAAAGCTCCCTCTACACTGTCCTCATCAAACACTCCCAAGAAAAAAAAATGGGGTTAGATATGGAGTAAACCAAAGTTTGCAGAAGTGTCTCATCTTGAGGAAGTAGGTGCAAGCTACACATTCTACTGGATTGGCAAGTCCAAGGATGAGCCTCGACAGTCAGCTGTGGGCTTTGTCAATCAATTTGAATTGGCACGTAAGCTTGACTCACTTCTCAAGGGTATGAACGACCGACTCATGGTACTTCAAGTAAGTCTTGCTAGAAACCAGTATTCAATACTCATCAACTCATCCACTTTGGTGATTTCAGTTCCTGTGCTGGTACAGACTGTAATACATGGAGGGGAGTACTGGGACAGCACAGCATTCGTAGAGTAAACTCCAACAACCAGCTTCTCTCTAAATGCAGCCAGTTTGACCTCACTATCACAAACACAATCTTCCAACAAGCTGATAAATTGAAAATAACATGGCTGCACCCCAGATCTAAACATTGGCACTTGTTGGATTACATTATTGTACAACAGAGAGACCTCAAGGACGCGCGTTCTACCCGCTGCCTTAGAGGTGCTGAATTCTGGTCAGACCATCGGCTTGTCAGGAGCACCATGTCCTTGAAGATAACACATAAAGTGTTATCACAGAGTCAAACCACAAAGGAAACCTGACATTACTATTCTAAAAGACTCAACCAATACACAGGAACTGGAACAAAGATTAGCTGCAGAACTTGCTGGCATCCCAGAAACTAACAGACATTGAAGATTCTTGGAAGAAGTTAAGGGATGTCACTCATAGCATGGCATCTGAGATCCTTGGATTCATCAAATGGAAGCACCAAGATTGGTTTGGCAAGAATGACCAAGATATAGTCAAGCTACTAGATGATGTGCACAATGCTCACAGATCCTACATATCTGACAAAAAATCACCAGCAAAAAAAGCCAGATACCATCAATCAAAACGCACGCTGCAGGCCAAACTAAGAGAGATGAAGAAACCTGATGATGAGAGAACAAGGCTGCAGACCTTCATGAAACTGCCGATATGCGCAATCTGAAGACTCTCCATGAAGGTCTTTGATCTGCAGACTCTCAGCAGACAGCAAACAGCTCCTAATGAAAAGGCATAAGATTCTCTCTTGTTGGGCAGAGCACTTTAACAATCTCCTGAACCAAGAATCCGCAGTGTGCAACAACACCATTGTATCACTTCCATAGCATTGCTTACTGAGTGAGCTTGCCCTTGATCCATCTCAAGCTAAAGTCACCAAGGCCATAAAACAGCTGTTTGTGGGTAAGTCTCCGGGAGCTGATGGCATTTCACCTGAATTATTTGAGTATGGAGGAGTTCAAATGGTTACGATACTCACTCGCCTCTTCTGCTTAATGTGGAACCAAAGCATTGTACCCCAAGATTACAAGGATGCTTCCATAACTCACCTACACAAAAAGAAGAGAAGCAAGTCTGTCAGTGACAATCATCACCGAATTTCACTTCTCCCCACAACAGAAAAAATTCTTGCACAGATTGTCACTCATCTTACAGACTCCGTGTGCCCAGAATCACAGTGTGGCTTTTGTGCTGGACGAGGAACGGTCGACATGATCTTTGTAGTGTGTCAAATTCAAGAAAAGTCCCGCAAATAGAACAAGGACCTGAAAGGCCTTTGACACAGTAAACCATGAAGGCCTGTGGAAAGATACTCTCAAGATAGCAGAACTTCTGAACTGAGTTGCGGGGTGTATTGTTCATTAGGATCATGGGGTCTTGGAGTTTGTGACCAGGGTCTTTTTCAGAATTATTGTCGGGTCGAAGCGTTTTAAAGCTCGGGCAAAGCATTCAATAAACATCTGGATGTCCTCCCGAGTGGGTGCTGTGAGAGCATCGTCATCGGCAAACAAGAATTCACATAGTAGTTGTTCTTTGATCTTTGTGGGAGCCTTGAGCCTTTGCAGATTGCAGAGCTTGCCGCCTGTCCTGAACTGAATGTGTCCTCCTATCTCAAGATCTTTGAGTGCAGACAAGAGCATGGCTGAAAAGTAGATGGCAAATAGAACTGGAGCCATTACTCAGCCTTGCTTGGTGCCATTGGTGAAAGGAGAGGCACCTGATAAGGCACCATTCTGCATCACACTGGCCATCATGAAATAAGCTGATGACCCTGATCATCTTTTCAGGGCAGCCATATTTGTACAGCACCTTCCACAGGCCTTCACAGTTTACTGTGTCAAAGGCCTTGCTCAGGTCAATGAACACCATGTAGAGGTCCTTGTTCTGTTAGCGGGACACTTTTTTGAATTTGACACGCTGCAACGATCTTGTCGGCCGTTCCTTGTCCAGCACGAAAGCCACACTGTGATTCTGGGCACACCGAGTCTGTAAGATGAGTGACAATCCTTGCAAGAATTTTTCCTGCTATAGAGGAAAGTGAAATTCTGCGATGATTGTCACTGACGGACTTGCTTCTCTCCTGTTTGTATAGGTGAGTTATAGAAGTAAAAACAAGAAATGCTGGAACCACTCAGCAGGTCTGGCAGCATCTGTGGAAAGAGAAGCAGAGTTAACGTTTCGAGTCAGTGACCCTTCTTCGTCACTGACCCGAAACGTTAACTCTGCTTCTCTTTCCACAGATGCTGCCAGACCTGCTGAGTGGTTCCAGCATTTCTTGTTTTTATTTCAGATTTCCAACATCCGCAGTATTTTGCTTTTATGCTTGAGTTATAGAAGTATCCTTGTAATCTTGGGGCACAATGCTTTGGTTCCACATTTGGGGGAGGGGGTGGCGTAGTGGTAAAGTCACTGGACTGGTAATCCAGAGTCCCAGGATAATGCCCTGAGTACATGGGTTCGAATCCCACCACAGCAGATGGTGAAATTTTAATTCAATTAATAAATCTGGCATTAAAAAGCTAGTCTAATGGTGACTGTGAAACTGTTGGCGATTGTTGTAAAAACCCATCTGGTTCACTAATGTCCTTTAGGGAAGGAAATCTGCCATCCTTACCTGGTCTGGCCTACATGTGACTCCAGATTCACTGCAATGTGGTTGACTCTTAAATGCCCTCTGAAGTGGCCTAGCAAGACACTCAGTTTCTCAAGGGCAATTAGGGATGGGCAATAAGATGCTGACCTAGCCACCAACGCCCACATCCCATGAACGAATAATAAGAAAAGATTAAGCAGAAGAGGCTAGTGAGTTTCTGAACCATCTGAGCTCTTCCATACTTGAATACTTCAGGTGAAATGCCATTGGCTCCCAGAGACTTACCCAAAGGCATACTGGAGACCTTCATGGAGAATCCTCAGGTCGTGCATGTTGCTGTACAAATATGGCTCCCCTGAAAAGATGATCAGGTCATCGGTGCATGATGAAATCACCATCGCCTGGCAAAAGCAAGGTCTTCATTCGGCAGGCTCACCCACAGGCTTTGGAGAGAGCATGGAGTCTTTCTGAAAGCTAAGATCAAAGTCTACCAGGCAGTGGTTCTCACATCACTTCTCTATGGCTGTGAGACATGGACAACCTAGCAGCATCACGTAAGGCAAGAAGAGACATTCCACTTTCGCTGCTTACGATCTATCTGCAACATTAAGTGACAGGACAAAATCCCTAACACTGAAGCTCTTGCAAGGTGCCACATACCTGGTATTGAGCGCATGCTCATTAGCGCTCAGCTTCACTGGGTTGACCTTGTGGTTTGCATGGAGAATTCCCACATACCAAAGGCAGTATTCTACAGCCAGCTGATCGCGGGAACCCACACCAAAGGACATCCTAAACTTCGATACAAGGACATTCCAAAAGCCAATCTCAGAGCCTGTAAGTTGGACCCCATAACATGGGATAAAACATCCATGGACAGATCCAAATGGAGAATCCCTGTATTCAAGCAATCTCAACATTTGAGGAGAACAGAGTCAGGTCCCTACAGGACAATTGAGCACATAGCAAAGCCAGTACCTTCACCCACCCCTCCAAACATGACTTGTTATGTAATATTTGTAATCGCACCTGCAAATCAAGATTTGGTTTAACATCACATATGAGACAATACCACCCTAGACCGTGAACGACCAGTTTCCTGGCTGAACATGCATCCGCTGAAGCGATGGGAGAATCCATCAAAACTCCCTCTACACTGTCCCCATCAAACACTCCCAGGACAGGTACAGCACGGGGTTAGATACAGAGTAAAGCTCCCTCTACAAAAAAAAAAGAAAAATGGGGTTAGATACAAATAAAGGCCCCCTCGACATAAAATATATAAAAGGTGCCTGGGATATAAGGGCCACCTTGAGAAAAAAAACCCCAAAACAAATGGGGTTAGATACAGAATAAAGCTCCCTCTACACTGTCCCCATCAAACACTCCCAGGACAGGTACAGTCGCTTTCAAATGGACATAGGAAAAGAAAGAGCAGAAAATCCCATCAAGGTGACCAGGATTCAGTGGACAGTGCAGTCTCTTGCCCCCGGCCCATCCCCAAAGCACTAGTCATGATAGCTCCTGGGTAAGGGGACACATCTGTGATCAGCTCCAAGGGACTATAGTTACCTGCGAACATTAAATATGCTGCAGTAAGAATTCTGATTCTGGTCTAAAGGTTCCAAGTTGGGAAATGATTCACGGGAATCTGCGCCGCACTAAAACTCACCCCACTGTCCACCTCGTCCCAGTTCCCCATGGAACAAAGGACAACTCAGATTGGAAATAACCATCGTCACAGCCCGCCTGCCTCACAACACCTGCAATCCCCTTCAATTCTATGAAAATAGTATCAGCCTCTCAAAGTTACAACACCCTCCGCTTGCACTGGTTTAAGTAATCACTAGTTACTACCCTCGGGCTGGAGATCTACTTTAACTTACGTGTGTGTAACTGCTGATGGCTTTTTCATACTCTCCCAGCATGTACAGGCGGTCTCCCTCTGACTTGTAAGTGAGGAAGGAGCAGATTGGGTGCAACAAAACCTCCTCCTCCTCCTCAGCCATATTCCTCTGTCTCTGTCTATCTCTCTCTCTGTCTGAGTCTCTCCCTGTCTGCCTGCCTCTCTTTCGCTCCTTTGGTCTCTCTGTGGCTCTCTTTCTGTCTCTGACAGTCCCTCAGTCTTTGCTTCTCTCTGTCAGTGTCTCTCTCTCTCACTCTCTCTGTCTTTGTCTCTGTTTCTTTCTCTCAGTTTTTGTCTTTCTCAGTCTGTCTTTCTCTACCTCTGTTTTCTCTGTTTCTCTCTCTCTCTCTCTGTCAGTCAGTCTGTTTCTCTATTTCTGTTTCTCTCTCTCTCTGTTTCTCTACCTCTTTTTTCCTCTCTCTCCCTCTTCGCCTATCTGTTTCTCTATCTCTGTTTCTCTCTCTCTCTCTCTGTTTCTCTACCTCTTTTTCCCTCTCTCTCCCTCTTAGCCTGTCTGTTTCTCTATCTCTGTTTCTCTCTCTCTCTGTTTCTCTACCTCTTTTTTCCTCTCTCTCCCTCTTAGCCTGTCTGTTTCTCTATCCCTGTTTCTCTCTCTCTCTCTGTTTCTCTACCTCTTTTTTCCTCTCTCTCCCTCTTCGCCTATCTGTTTCTCTATCCCTGTTTCTCTCTCTCTCTCTGTTTCTCTACCTCTTTTTTCCTCTCTCTCCCTCTTAGCCTGTCTGTTTCTCTATCCCTGTTTCTCTCTCTCTCTGTTTCTCTACCTCTTTTTTCCTCTCTCTCCCTCTTAGCCTGTCTGTTTCTCTATCCCTGTTTCTCTCTCTCTCTCTCTCTGTTTCTCTACCTCTTTTTTCCTCTCTCCCTCTTAGCTTGTCTGTTTCTCTCTCTCTCTCTCTCTCTCTCTGTTTGTGTGTCTCTGTCTCTGCTTCGCTGCCTCTCTCGCAGTTGTTGGAATGAATTCAATGCCTGAGTTTCTCGCAGTTACAATCTGTTTGGAATGTAACCAGGCTGTCTCCTAGCAACCCCCTAACAACCGGACGCGGGGTTACTTCCTTAAAGGGACGTTTCGCCTTCTCGTCAATTTAATTTTTATTTTATATCAATCATCCGGTGTCAATATTTTATAATCACCCCAGCCGGGGTGTAAGGAATCTCCTTTAACCGGGGCTTTTAATGCATTTAACTTCTTTCCACTCAGTGCCGATGGATTCAATCGGTTTCATTAAGAACTAATTAAAGGCTTCACGAAAAAAAATTGAGAAATCGGCGACCGGAATAAATTTGAGCTGACAGGGATTGTACATGAAACAAAATTACTTTCGAAAGTAAAACTTTCAGCCATCCAATTCAAATGTTGGTATATTTTTTAATGTGACAAGACAATAGCCTAGGAATTTGCCTGGGGGTCGTTCAAAGTATTCATCTGGCAGGATCCATTCGGAATGTTCCCAACATGGGAACATCACCACCTACAAATTCCCCTCCAAGTCACACACCATCCTGACTTGGAACTATATTGCCGTTCCTTCACTGTCACTGGATCAAAATCCTAGAACTCCCTTCCTAACAGCACTGTTTTTTTTATATATAAGGTGTCTTTATACCCCAGGCCCCTTTTATATCTTTTATATCGAGGGGGCCTTTATTCCTCAGGCCTCCTTTATATACATATTTTAAAAAATAACTTTATTAAAAAACAGATAAATAAACAAAAAAGTCAAATTAAAATGCCATTCTCGGCGTCGACAATGCACTCCAGTCCCTGCGGTGCCCACCAGTCGCGGAAGGCCTCAAGCGTACCAGCGGACACCACATGCTCCTTCTCCAGGGACACCCGGGCGCGAACGTAACTGTGGAAGAGGGGTAGGCAACCTAACAGCACTGTGGGTAAACCTACCCCAAAAATGCCACAGACGCCCACATCCCCTTGATGAATAAATAAAAAAACAGTATCGATTTCACACATTAATACTGACAACAATCATTTCTAGGTTATTTAATGCAGAAATTATTTTATATTTGGTATGTGAGCTTATATTCTGCAATAAATTATATGTCACCCCTATGCAGAAATGAATCGGGAATCTGGCCCTGGAACACTCTGCTGTTTCTGATCTGTGAATGGAGTGATTTGGTACTCTACAAACAATTTCTTTCACACCTAATGCAAAGGGTTGCTCCCATAGGCAAATCCAACCTCAAGATCTCTCCAGCTGATGGACACATTGCAATCTTGAGAGGCTGTATATAACAGGCTACAAACTACAGATTGGATTTATTAAGGAATAAAATTAAATTAAACAAAAGTCAAATACCAGTAGATCAACAAATCACACTACTTCACTTCAGTTGCAAAATGTGGTACAAGACAATAAAACAACTTAAAGCCTTAGTCAAAGCTCTGTGGTACTTTGAACAACTTCTCATGAACAACAGTGCAGTGAAAAGGGATGATCTGGGTAAAAGCTTCTGTACATATTTCTCTGCCATCTGAGCTTGAACAAAGAACAAAGAACAGTACAGCACAGGAACAGGCCATTCGGCCCTCCAAGCCTGCGCCGATGTTGATGCCTGCCTAAACTAAAACCTTCTGCACTTCCGGGGCCCATATCCCTCTATTCCCATCCTATTCATGTATTTGTCAAGATGCCTCTTAAACGTCTCTATGGTATCTGCTTCCACCACCTCCCCCAGCAACAAGTTCCAGGCACTCACCACCCTCTGTGTAAAGAACTTGCCTCGCACATTCCCTCTAAACTTTGCCCTTCTCACCTTAAACCTATGTTCCCTAGTAACTGACTCTTCTACCCTGGGAAAAAGCTTCTGACTATCCACTCTGTCCATGCCGCTCATAACTTTGTAAACCTGTATCTTGTCGCCCCTCCACCTCCGTCGTTCCAGTGAAAACAATCCGAGTTTATCCAACCTCTGCTCCTAGCTAATGCCCTCCAGACCAGGCAACATCCTGGTAAACCTCCTCTGTACCCTCTCCAAAGCCTCCACGTCCTTCTGGTAGTGTGGCGACCAGAATTGCACGTAATATTCTAAGTGTGGCCTAACTAAAGTTCTGTACAGCTGCAGCATGACTTGCCAATTTTTATACTCTATGCCCCGACCGATGAAGGCAAGAAAACGTGCCGTATGCCTTCTTGACTACCTTATCCACCTGCGTTGCCACTTTCAGTGACCTGTGGACCTGTACGCCCAGATCTCTCTGCCTGTCAATACTCCTAAGGGTTCTGCCATTTACTGTATACTTCCCACCTGTATTAGACCTTCCAAAATGCATTACCTCATTTGTCCGGATTAAACTCCATCTGCCATTTCTCCGCCCAAGTCTCCAACCGATCTATATCCTGCTGTATCCTCTGACAATCCTCATCACTATCCGCAACTCCACCAACCTTTGTGTCGTCTGCAAACTTACTAATCAGACCAGCTACATATTCCTCCAAATCATTTCTATATACTACAAACAGCAAAGGTCCCAGCACTGATCCCTGTGGAACACCACTAGTCACATCCCTCCATTCAGAAAAGCACCCTTCCACTGCTACCCTCTGTCTTCTATGACAGAGCCAGTTCTGTATCCATCTTGCCAGCTCACCTCTGATCCCGTGTGATTTCACATTTTGTACCAATCTGCCATGAGGGACCTTGTCAAAGGTTTTACTAAAGTCCATATAGATAACATCCACTGCCCATCCTTCATCAATCATCTTTGTCACTTCCTCAAAAAACTCAATCAAATTAGTAAGACACAACCTCCCCTTCACAAAACCATGCTGCCTCTCGCTAATAAGTTCGTTTGTTTCCAAATGGGAGTAAATCCTGTCCCGAAGAATCCTCTCTAATAAATTCCCTACCACTGACGTAAGGCTCACCGGCCTATAATTTCCTGGATTATCCTTGCTACCCTTCTTAAACAAAGGAACAACATTGGCTATTCTCCAGTCCTCTGGGACCTCACCTGTAGCCAATGAGGATGCAAAGATTTCTGTCAAGGCCCCAGCAATTTCATCCCTTGCCTCCCTCAGTATTCTGGGGTAGATCCCATCAGGCCCTGGGGACTTATCTACTTCAATGTTTTGCAAGACACCCAACAACTCCTCCTTTTTGATAATGAGATGACTGAGACTATCTACACTCCCTTCCCTAGGCTCATCATCCACCAAGTCCTTCTCTTTGGTGAATACTGATGCAAAGTACTCATTTAGTACCTCGCCCATTTCCTCTGGCTCCACACTTAGATTCCCTTCTCTGTCCTTGAGTGGGCCAACCCTTTCCCTGGTTACCCTCTTGCTCTCTATATACGTATAGAAAGCCTTGGGACTTTCCTTAATCCTGTTTGCCAATGACTTTTCATGACACCTTTTAGCCTTCCTGACTCCTTACTTAATTTCCTTCCTACTGTCTTTATATATTTCAAGGGATTCGTCTGTTTCTAGCCTTTCAGCCGTTACAAATGCTTCCTTTTCCTTTTTGACTAGGCTTACTAGACTCCCGCGTTATCCAAGGTTCCCGAAACCTGCCAAACTTATCCTTCCTCACAGGAACATGCTGGTCCTGGATTCTAATCAACTGACATTTGAGAGACTCCCACATGTCAGATGTTGATTTACCCTCAAACAGCCGCCCCCAATCTAAATTCTTCAGTTCCTGCCTAATATTGTTATAATTAGCCTTCCCCCAATTTAGCACCTTCACCCAAGGACTACTCTTATCCTTATCCACAAGTACCTTAAAACTTATGGAATTATGGTCACTGTTCCCGAAATGCTCCCCTACTGAAACTTCGATCACTTGGCCGGGCTCATTCCCCAATACCAGGTCCAGTACGGCCCCATCCCTAGTTGGACTATCTACATATTGTTTCAAGAAGCCCTCCAGGATGCTCCTTACAAATTCTGCCCCATCCAAGCCCCTAGCACTAAGTGAGTCCCAGTCAATATAGGGGAAGATAAAATCACCCACCACTACAACCCTGTTACCTTTACATCTTTCCAAAATCTGTCGACATATCTGCTCCTCTACCTCCCGCTGGCTGTTGGGAAGCCTTTAGAAAACCCCCAACATCGTGACTGCACCCTTCCTATTCCTGAGCTCCACCCATATTGCCTCGCTGCATGACCCCTCCGAGGTGTCCTCCCGCAGTACAGCTGTGATATTCTCCTTAACCAGTAAAGCAATTCCCCCACCCCTTTTACATCCCCCTCTATCTCGCCTGAAGCTTTTAAATCCTGCAACATTTAGCTGCCAATCCTGTCCTTCCCTCAACCAAGTCTCTGTAATAGCAACAACACCATAGTTCCAAGTACTAATCCAAGCTCTAAGTTCATTTGCCTTACCTGTTATACTTCTCGCATTGAAACAAATGCACTTTAGACCACCAGTCCCGCTGTGCTCTGCAACATGTCCCTGCCTGCTCTTCCTCTTAGTCTTACTGGCCTTATTTACTAATTCCCCCTCATTTATTTCACTTGCTGTCCTACTGCTCTGGTTCCCACCCACCTGCCACACTAGTTTAAACCCTCCCGAGTGACGCTAGCAAACCTCGCAGCCAGGATATTTGTGCCCCTCCAGTTTAGATGCAACCCGTCCTTCTTGTACAGGTCCCATCTGTCCCTGAAGAGATCCCAATGGTCCAGATATCTGAAACCCTCCCTTCTACACCAGCTGCTCAGCCACGTGTTTAGCTGCACTATCTTCCTGTTTCTAGCCTCACTGGCACGTGGCACAGGGAATAATCCCGAGATTACAACCCTGGAGGTCCTGTCTTTTAACTTTCTGCCTAACTCCCTATACTCCCCTGCAGGACCTCGTCACTCTTCCTGCCTATGTTGTTGGTACTGATGTGTACCACAACCTCTGGCTGTTCACCCTCCCCCTTCAGAATGCCCCATGTCCATTCAGAGACATCCTTGACCCTGGCACCAGGGAGGCAACATACCATCCTGGAGTCTCTTTCACGTCCACAGAAGCTCCTCTCTGTGCCCCTGACTATAGTGTCCCCTATAACTATTGCTCTTCGGCGCTTTGTCCCTCCCTGCTGAACAACAGTGCCAGCCGTGGTGCCACTGCTCTGGCTGCTGCTGTTTCCCCCTGATAGGCCATCCCCCCCAACAGTATCGAAAACGGTATACTTGTTAGGGAGGGCGATAGCCACAGGGGATTCCTGCACTGACTGCCTGCCCCTTCTAGCGGTCACCCATCTATCTGCCTGCATCTTGGGTGTAACCACTTCTCTAAAACTCCTGTCTATGATGCTCTCTGCCACCTGCATGCTCCTAAGTGCATCCAGTTGCCGCTCCAACCGATCCATGCGGTCTGTGAGGAGCTGCAACTGGGTACACTTCCTGCAGATGTAGTCGCTCGGAACGCTGGAAGCGTAATGGACCTCCCACATCTCACAGGTGAAGCACTTCACCCCTCTAACTGACATTTCTAGCACTAATTAATAAATTAATTTAAGATAAATAAATACTTATTAAATCCTTACTAAATTGTTATAATTAACTATATGGTCCCTAGTGCTAGATTCCTACTATAAATATTAAATGCTAACTAAATACAGTAATCTCCTCCCTCTGGTTTAGTTACTCTACTTATTAATTAGTTAATTAGGGTTTTAATCGATTTTTATTAATGTTTTATTTTCAACAGTAAAGAAATTCCCTACCAGCCAATCAGGTCACAGCTTTCCTGTGACGTCACGTTCAGTTTTTTTTACCAGAGGTAGGTTTTTTATCCTTACCGGTCCGGAACATCCGCCCTCCGAGTCTTCTCCCAGTCAGCTGTGTTCTTTGGAAGCTCTCGGCTCCCCTCACTCTGAGGACAGGTAGGAAATGAAAGGAGCTCCTTGCTCCCTCCTTACTGAACTTCCTCAGTTACCAAACTTCCACTGTAGCACTCTAATGCAACCCAAGTCAGCACTCCAGTGCCAACCAATTGAAGTTGTCAATCAACATCAACACCCCATCCCTAGGCTGAAATGTCTCCTGCAATAGTTTTAGAAACGCCAAACCATTAGCCCTGCTCTCTTCTCACAGGTTGCTGATTCAATTATTAAACAATGGAATCTTTCTGGACAGACAGCAAGTTATCTGATATTCCTCTATCCTGAACTAGTTCGTTACTGGATCCAAATGTCAGAGTAACGTTTGAGCACAAGGTGTGCAAGTTTCCTCAAATAAAATTAAAGGCAAAAAGAGAAGAAAAAGGAACTCTTTGCTCACACTATTTGCTCAACTATGTGCCATTGATGTTCAGAGTTCCAGTCCTGATAATGATTTCCATCTGGACTGTCTTTTTTTATTATTCATTCATGAGATGTGGGCATCGCTGACTAGGCCAGTATTTGTTGTCCATCCCTAATTGCCCATTAATTGAGTGGCTTGCTAGGCCATTTCAGATGGCATTTAATAGTCAACCACATTGCTGTGGGTCTGGAGTCACATGTAGGCCAGACCAGGTGAGGGTGGCAGATTTCCTTCCCTATAGGACATGAGTGAATCTGTTCCCATCAGTGCACTAACCAACTTGGAGTGACCACCAACACAAAAGTAAAATACTGTGGATGCTGGAAATCTGAAATAAAAAAAGAAAATGCTGGAAATACTTAGTCGGTCTGTCAGCAAGTTCCCCTCCAAGCCACACACCATCCTGACTTGGAACTATATCGCCGTTTCTTCACTGTCACTGGGTCAAAAACCTGGAACTCCCTTCCTAACAGCACTGTGGGTGTACCTACCCCAAATGGACTGCAGCAGTTCAAGAAGGCAGCTCACCACCACCTTCTCAAGGGCAATTAGGGATGGGCAATAAATGCTGGCCTGGCCAGTGACTCCCGCATCCCATGAAAGAATATATAAAAAGCATCTGTTGTGAGAGAAACAGAGTCAATTACCTATCATCAGAAGTGGAATTTTCCGTTTTTATTATTGAAATAATCCCCATACATTCCAAACAGAAATTCCTGTAAAATAAAGTGAAAATTCTGTGATTTGGAAACTTTTATGTTTAAAATAAAATGGTTTACTGATTCATCAATGATCCATCTTTTTGTGGGCAGAGGTGCAACCATTTATAAATGGGAATTGAGGGAGAAAGCATTGAGGGACATTTAAGGAATTTGAAGTTGAGCTGGGCAATGGGGATGTTAGAGTGGGGCACCACCCTCATTGTCCCCACAGTGGTTGCACCTGTGCTTGTGGGGAAGCTTCTGGTGTCCAAGACATGGGTGAACATGTGACCCAGCATTACATGGTACAGCACTCTCATTTATACATTATTTTAGTGAGTTTTTACTTCATTTAATCTGATTTTCAATCAGCTAACTATGCTGATGCTTCTACAAGGACAGATTTTTTAAAAATTCATTTATGGGAATTTGGGCATCGCTGGCTATGCCAGCACTTATTGCCCATCCCAAATTGCCCTTGAGAAGGTGGTGGTGAGCTGCCTTCTTGAACTGCCGCAGTCCATGGGAGGTAGGTACACCCACAGTGCTGTAGGGAGTTCCAGGCTTTTGACCCAGTGACAGTGAAGGAACGGTGATATAGTTCCAAGTCAAGGTGGTGTGTGGCTTGGAGGGGAACTTGCAGGTGGTGGTGCTCCCATGCATCTGCTGCCCTTGTCCTTCTAGGTGGTAGAGGTTGCGGGCTTGGAAGGTGCTGTCTAAGGAGCCTTGGTGCATTGCTGCAGTGCATCTTGTAGATGGTACACACTGTTGCCACTGTGCTTCGATGGCGGAGGGAGTGAATGTTTGTAGATGGGGTACCAATCAAGCAGGCTGCTTTGTCCTGGATGGTGTCGAGCTTCTTGTTGGAGCTGCACCCATCCAGGTATGTGGAGAGTATTCCATCACACTCCTAACTTGTGCCTTGTAGATGGTGGACAGGCTTTGGGGAGACGGGAGGTGAGTTACCCGCCTCAGGATTCCTAGCCTCTGACCTGCTCTTGTAGCCATAGTATTTATATGGCTACTCCAGTTCAGTTTCTGGCCAATGATAACCCCGAGGATGTTGATAGTGGGAGATTCAGCAATCGTAATGCCGTTGAATGTCAAGGGGAGATGGTTAGATTCTCTCTTTTTGGAGATGGTCATTGCCTGGCACTTGTGTGGCGCAAATGTTACTTGCCACTTATCAGCCCAAGTCTGGATATTGTCCAAGTCTTGCTACATTACTACACGGACTGCTTCAGTATCTGAGGAGTCGTGAATGGTGCTGAACATTGTGCAATCATCAGCAAAATTCCCCACTTCTGACCTTGTGATTGAAGGAAAGTCATTGATGAAGCAGTTGAAGATGGTTGGGCCTAGGACACTACCCTGAGGAACTGTTGCAGTGATGTCCTGGGTCTGAGATGATTGACCTCCAACAATCGCAACCAGCTTCCTTTGCGCTAGGTATGACTCCAACCAGCAGAGAGTTTTCCCCCTGATTCTCATTGACTCCAGTTTTGCGAGGGCTCCTTGATGCCATACTCGGTCAAATACTGCCTTGATGTCAAAGGCAGTCACTCTCACCTCACCTCTTGAGTTCAGCTCTTTTGTCCATGTTTGAACCAAGACTGTAATGAGGTCAGGAGTCGAGTGGCCCTGGCGGAACCCAAATTGAGCGTCACTGAGCAGGTTATTGCTCAGCAAGTGCCACATGATAACATTGTGGTCGACACCTTCCATCACTTTGCTGATGATCAAGGCTGATGGGGCGGTAATTGGCCTGGTTGGATTTGTCCTGCTTTTTGTGTACAGGACATACCAGGGTAATTTTCCGCATTGCCGGGTCGATGTCAAATGTACTGGAACAGCTTGGCTACGGGCGCGGCAAGTTCTGGAGCACAGGTCCTCAGTACTATTGCCGGAATGTTGTTAGGGCCCATAGCCTTTGCAATATCCAGTGCCTTCAGTCTTCTCTTGATATCACACGGAGTGAATCGGATTGGCTGAAGACTGGCATCTGTGATGCTGGGGACTTCAGGAGGAGGCCGAGATGGATCATCAACTCGGCACTTCTGGCTGAAGATTGTTGCAAATGCTTCAGCCTTATCTTTTGCACTGATGTGCTAGGCTCCCCCATCATTGAGGACGATGGGGTCAGCTCTTGGAGCCCAGCAACACACTCTAGAGGTGTCAGCAGGAGTGACTCAGGTGAGATGCTCGACTGTGATCCTCCTTTGTTCAGAAAGCTGACTGGAGAAGGAATCAAATTAGTATGTGGAAGCTCCACCAGTAGGTCAGCAAGTTCAGTGACTATCTCAGGCCAGACAGTGTGCAAAGGTCTCAGCTATGCTTCCAAGTTTGAGCTGTTAGCTGCCTTGAGCCAGAATAGCACAAGGAGCTCTAGATTTTGGCTTAGTATCTCTGGTTTAGAGAAGGATAAATCATCCAAGTTATCTACCCCTGATCACAATCCTGCTGGATGGACATCAGCTGAGCCCACAGAATTACATAGAGGTTAACACAGAAAGATGCTATTTAGCACAAATAATCTGTGTTGCTGTTTATCCTCCACATGAGCAGTGGTTCTAATTGCACATGTCTATTCTGTTTCCATATCCTTTATTCACCTTTCCTTCAACTGCCAATCCAATCTATTCTCAAAGGTTGACATGGTCTCTGCTTTCAATCGCTAAGTCTAGTAGTGAATTCTACAGTCCCACAAACCTCTGTATAAAATTTTCTCCTACTCTCTCTACTGTCCTAAATCTTTTACTTTAATCTTATACAGTATCTATGTTTCCTTGTTCTGGATCCCTCAATCACTGGGAACAGTTTATTCCTATCTATTCTGTCCATTAAGTTTAAACATTTCTATCAATCACACTGTAATCTTTGGGTACAGAATCGGGTTTGTTTGTTGTACCCTTCCATAGTTAATGCTGAGACTCATGGTCAAGGCTCAAACATGAGAAATTAACTACTTAGCACAGTACTGGGGGGATGCCGGAGCCAATGGAACAGTTCCCCAGCAAGAAGTGAATATCTTCAGAAGGAAAGTTGAGGAGGCAAATTGAAGAGAAAGAATGGTGTCCATCACCACTCTGAGATGCCAAGAATTCAAACCCTTAGTGCCACCTACTTATGTCACATGCTCATGGAATAAAAGGGATAGTAGCAGCATGGATAAGAAATTGGCTGAGAGATAGGAAACTGAGAGTAATGGTGAACGGTTGTTTTATGGATTGGAGAAAATTTTATGGTGGGGTTCCCCAGGGGTCGGTGTTAGGACCCCTGCTTTTCTTGATATATATTAATGACCTGGACTTGGGTGTACAGGGCACAATTTCAAAATTTGCAGATGGCAGAAAACTTGGAAGTATTGTGAACTGTAAGGAAGATAGTGTTAAACTTCACAAGAACATAGACAGGTTGGTGGAATGGGCATAATAAAAACAAGAAATGCTGGAAATACTCAGAAGATCTGGCAGCATCTGTGGAGAGAGAAACAGAGTTAATGTTTCAGGTCAGTGACCCTTCTTCAGGTGGAATGGGCAGACAAGTGGCAGATGAAATTTAATGCAGAGAAGTGTGAAGTGATTCATTTTGGTAGGATGAAAGTGGAGAGACAATATAAAACAAAGGGTACAATTCTAAAAGGGATGCAGAAGCCGAGGGACCTGGGGGTTTATGTACATAAATCAGTGAAGCTGGCAGGGCAGTTTGAAAGAGTGGTTGATAAAGCATACAGCATTCTAGGCTTTATTAATAGAGGCATAGAGTACAAAAACAAGGAAGTTTTGTTAAACTGGTTCGCTGCAACTGGAGTACCGTGTCCAGTTCTGGGTGCTGCACTTTGGGAAAGATGTGACGACATTAGACAGAATGCAGAAAAGATTCTCAAGAATGGTTCCAAGGATGAAGAACTTCAGTTACGTAGATAGATTGGAGAAATTGGGACTGTTTTCTTTTGAGAAGAGAAGGTTGAGAGATTTGATAGAGGTATTTAAAATCATGAGGGGTCTGGGCAGAGCAGCTGGAGAAAAACTGTTCCCATTTGTGGAAGGATCAAGAACAAGAGGACACAGATCTAAGGTAATTGACAAAAGAAGCAATAGCGACATGAGGAAATAATTTTTCACTCACCGAGTGGTTAGGATGCACTACCTGGGAGTGTGGTGGAGGCAGGTTCAATAGAGGCATTCAAGAGAGACTTGGATTGTTAACTGAAAAGAAAGAATGTTCAGAGCTACGGGGAGAAGGCAGGGGAGTGGCACTGGGTAGATTGCTCCTTTGGAGAGCCAGTGCAGACACGGTGAGCCGAATGGCCTCCTTCTGTGCTGTAACAATTCTGTGATTCTGTAACGCTGAACAAAACAAACTTCAAATTAATAAACACAATGTGGGGTCATTTCCAGAGCCTCTTTCGGTTAAGCAATAATTGCTCTTTCACAAGTTGGTACTAAATGCGTGGCGTTGTACGGAATATTGAACATGTCAAATAATCTGAGTTTCATAATGAAAATACAATTCAAAAACTTGAGAAAACATGGAAAATAAGGTGATTCAGGCCATCAAACCCACCCCTTCCATTGGCTTTGAAAATATACCCACCCATTTAATCTCCTTCTAAAGTCTTACAATCTATCTATCATAGCTTCTACCCATCCAAATAGAAACCTCCACTGGTTTATTGGAGAACATAATCATTTCAGGCAACTATTGTACAGAAACTAAATATACTGAATGAGCAATCATTCCTTAAGCCCTAATATCCCTCTGTAATGCAGCATAACGAACATCTGTTTAATATTGTGATAATGCAATTTAGATTTTGTACAACATGCTGTTCTGGGCTCATGAGGGAGGGGAGACAACCTGGTTCTTGGTCTTTTGCTAATAGAGTTATGTAATTAAGGAGGTTTACACAACAGTGAGGAGTTCACACATCCTTTGATATTGTTCCCCACTCAGACCCCTGCCATTTAGAAATGTGAACAGGGAGGAGAAAGATAACAGACTTCAGGAGGATAGACATGCTGGTCTTCTTTTGTATGGTCGGAGCAATAAACAAATCAAATGTCAATATCTAAGTCAGATACCCAGGCCAAAGCTCCTGGTGTAATAGTGTGGATCTCTTGTAGGTAGCCTGTAAATTTCCTCTGAGGACAGTGTTCAACGTTGTGTCCCAGGGTCTGATTAGGATTTCCTCAATCACATGATTGCCATGGTTTAATCTTCCATCTATGGAGAACGTGGCAGCATCTACCATGATTTGGTTCTGAGGCGGTTGATTGTTGCCTACTGTTTGTGAGGAAGGTTTGATCCTTTAGGTTGTACTGTGGGGTCCCCTGTAAGGAATTCATTTGGTATGTTGCAGTTCTTCCGAGCATTACACTATTGATCATCGAGGCTGAGGGGAGATCACTGAAGGGTTTTGGGATGATCCAAAATAGCTTTCTAGATTTGATCCGGGTTGGTGATAAGTTGGTCAAGTCGGCCTGGATTGGCATGTCAGACTAGTGAAACAGGCAGACACATGGTCGATGAAATTTAACACAGAGAAGTGTGAAGTGATTCATTTTGTAGTTTTGTAGGAAAGGTAATATGAACTAAATAGTACAATTTTAAAGAGGGCGGGGTGCAGAAACAAAGAGACCTGGGGATGTACACAAGTCTTTGATGGTGACAGGACAAGTTGAGAAAGCTGTTAAATAGACACATGGGACCCTTGGCTTTATAAGTAGGGACATAGAGTAAAAATACAAGGAAGTTACACTAAGGTTTATTAAACGCTGGTTATGCCCCAGTTGGACTATTGTGGCCAATTTGAGACAGTACACTTTAGGGTGGATATCAAGGCCTCGGAGAGGGTGCAGAGGAAAGTTACTAGAATAGTACCAAGGATGAGAGATAATTATTGCAAAAACAATGGAGAAACTGGGGTTGTTCTTCATAAAACAGAGAAGTTAAGAGGAGATTGGTAGAGGTGTTCAAAATCATGAAGGGTTTTAATGCAGTAAGTCAGGAATTTAAAACATCTTTGCAATGAGTTGTGATCTGTAATGCGCTTCTGGAAGGGCAGTGGAAGCAAATTCAACAGTAACTTTCAAAAGGGAATTGGATAAATATTTGCAAAGTAAAATTTTGCAAGACTATGGGGAAAGAGCAGGAAGATAGGAGTCGTTGGCCAGTTCCTGCAAACAGCTAGCACAAGCAGAATTGGCCGAATGACCTGCTACGCTGCTACATCATTCCACGATTCTAATTTATATTTATTAATTTCCCACAGCGCCCTGGAGGATCTCGCAGTGCACGGTGGGAGTTGTAGTTCAGGGAGGGGGGCCTCACACTGACCCACAGGGAGAGAAAGACTACAATACCCAGCATGCAGCGCCCCCGGAATCCACGCATGCGTATTTGGGGAGGGGCGGGGCAGTCAGGTGGGGAGGGGGCGCGGCAGTCGAGTCGGGCAGTGGGCGTTCACATGATGCGGCGTGAGCCAATCAGCGGGCTGGGATGTCTGATCAGCAGATGGTGAGGCGAGAGGCAGACGGGAGGCTGGGCCCGCCTTACAGCGCTGGGAGAGTGGGTAAGGAGCACAGACCGGGGCTGCGTGGCGAGAGCTGAGCTGAGGTGAGGCGAGGCAGGGGAGAGGATAAGGATACAGCAGGCTTGCGGTGCAGCGATGGAGCAGGCCGCGGCCTGGACTCGGACGCAGGTCCAGTATGAGGCCGCAGCCTGGCGCTGCCGTGGTCTACAGCCCAGGGAGCATCTGCTGCCTTGTGCTTCCCAGGACCACTGGGTTGTTCACTGCAGCCTAAGCATCAATCCCTGCGGTTTCTCTGGGGCCTGTAACTCCTATGACTTTGCTGTAAGAATTTCTCATTATTATTAAGTGTGGAAATTGTTTCCAGCAAAAACAGAGCACACATTTAAAATAATGGACAAAAGATCCGGGGGGCAAGGTGGGGAGAATTATTTTTATATAGTGACTTGTGATCTGGAAGCCTGAAAGTGTGGTAGAAGCAGATTCAGTAGTAACTTCCAAAAGGGAATTTGATAAATACCTGAAAGGGAAAGATTTGTAGGACTTTGGGGAAAGAGCAGGGGAGTGGGACGAATTGGATAGCTCTTCCAAAGATGGGTCACATGGCCTCTTTGTGCTGTTTGATTCTAACTGCCTCAGCCTTCTCCTTTGCTTTATCACTTGTACAAGTTAATATCTTCAGCTGGAAGAGTTAAAATCCATTCACATCCTAGCTATAATGTTTTTAAATTTGTGTTTTATTAGCATCTGTCAAATTTTCACTTGTATAGTTTAGGAATAGGTTTTCAATGAATATTGAATCCATTTGAATGCCAAGTTTGATGTAAATATTCAGTTGTTTTGTTTAGCTTGCAGTTAAAAGCTGACTCAGTGATAGCATGCTCATGTCTCAGAAGGTTGTGGGTATTATCCCCACCCCAGAGACTTGGATGGCATGCTAGTGTAGTACTGAGTGATTGTTGCACTATTGAAGGCGCTGTCTTTGGATGAGATGTTAAACCAAGACCTTGTCTGCGCTGTCAGGTGGATGTAAAAATTCCTGTGGTTCTCTTTCTCCCCAGTGTTCTGGCCAATATTTATATCTCAACCAAATCGCAAACAGATTATCTGATCATTAGTACATTGTCATTTGTGGAACTTTGCCCTGTGCAAATTGCCTGCTATGTTCCCTACATTACAAAAATGACTACATTCCTGAGGTAAGGCGCTTTGGGATGCCATGAGCTTGGGAAAGATGCTTATATAAATGCAAATCTTTTTGGTTTGTGTAAGGGTTAAAATTGCAGTTGAGCAATGATAAGTGACTAGATCAGCATCTTTTCCACACTAGCTGATCCTGTTTATATAAAGTGACATATGATTAGCTATGTATGCTAAGTATCAAACTGTGCAGATAAGGCTGAGCAAAAGGATGATATGTTTTTGCTACAGGATGTTGGGTAAGTAAACATGTATTGTATGGATATTTGTTGTTTGTGGGGTGGGGGGGGAGGTGTTCTTTGGAATCAGGAACATACGTTATGCAATACAGCATACACAATGGGGAAAACTTGCATTCTTTTTGTTTACTGTGGGTTTTATTAGTACTTGGAATGCTATTAGCTGGTTAGCATCATGATTATTATCAGATTTCACAGATGGAGGTGTGGCATACATTGCAGTGGGAGTTCACTGCTCATTGTAGGTGATGCAATGTTTGCTTTATTTGAGAAATCCACTCATGTAGAAATAACAATTGACATCAACAGGAGTTCATAGCTGTCCAGTGTACAGGCTCTGTCACACAGGTTCCAATGCAAGTCTGACCAGATAGCTGTCATGAGAATTACAATCAACTTACACAGGATTACATAGATATACGGCACAGAAACAGGCCATTCAGCCCAACCAGTCCATGCTGCCGTTTATGTTCCACTCGAGTCTCATGTCTTTCCTCATCTAAATATCAGCGTAACCCTCTATTCCCTTCTCCCTTATGTTTGTCCAGCCTCCCCTTAAATGCATCTGTACTATTTGCTTCAACCACTCCCTGTGGTAGCAAGTTCCACATTTTCACAGCTCTTTGGGTAAAGAAGTTCCTTCTGAATTCCCTCTTGGATTTCATGTTGGCTATTTTATAGTGATGGCCTGTAGTTATGCTCTTCCCCGCAGAGTGGATATAGAGCGAATGTTTCCACTTATCAAAACCTTTAAAGATCCCTATCAGGTCACCCCTCAGCTGCCTGATTTTAAGAGAAAAGAGACCCAACCTCTTCATCCTTTCCTGATATGTATACTCGTGCATTTCTGCTTATCATCCTTGCAGATCCTCTACGCACCTTCTCCTCTCCCTCTATATCCTTCTTATAATATGGCAACCTGGACAGCACGCAGTACTGTGTAGTCTAACCAAGGCTTGATACCTGCTTAGCATTTCAGTTCTGTCCCTCTAGAAATAAAGCCCAGTGCTTGGTTTATTTTTTTAAATGGTTTACTAACCTGGAGCACAACTTTTAGTGGTAGGTATATTTGTATTCCTGGATCCCTTTGTTCTCTACCCCATCTAGACTCGCACCTTCCAGGTAATGTGACCTCCCTATTCCTCCTAACAAAATGTACTACCTCACATTTATCTGTGTTGAACTTCATTTGCAATTATTTTGTCCATTCTGCAAGTTTATTAATATCCTTTTGTAATTTGTTGCAGTTTTCCTCATTATTGGCTATAACCTACTACACCCCCACCCCAAAATTTGGTGTCATCTGCAAGTTTAGAAATTGTTTTTTTATTTCAAAGCCCAAATCGTTAATGTAAATTGTGAACAGCAGTGGTTCCAGCACCTAAACTTAGTCAGAAAGAAAATAAATCATGTATTGTGGCAGGCTGCGATGTTTGCTCTTTTATAATTGTATGCAAAGCATAGATCTAATAGCCAGTGCTGTGGAACCAGGAAACTGGGTGGGTTCCAGTTTTTGAATTCCTGAGCAGTTCATAAGAACTTTGGAAATGGTTCTGCAACACAAAAGGGGGAGACTAGTTGATAACAGAGCCAACAGGTTGTTTCCTGGTTGCTTCAGGATATGATCATACTTGAAATGAGGTGCTGGGTCCTTTTTTAATATAAAATATAGAGCTGTCTCTGAGAAGGGTTGCAAAACCAGAAGGGGGTCAGCACTCTGCGTTTCTTTTGAATTGTTTTCTGCCTGAAGGCTCTTTGCTTCTGCGAGTGTTCAGTATTTCTTGAATTGTATTGCAGAAAGCTAGTACAGTTGCTAGCTGCTCTGCAATCCTTTTGGAATGAAATGTGCCTCAGTCTGTATCTATTTTAAGATATTGGTAAGCCACCAAACCAGTGCCACTTAATTTATTATTGGAGCTGTGCATGAACCAGAAGATATTGTCGACTTGGCTTTGTAAAAGTTCCCTCTCCTCTTTTATTGTCAAGGATTGAGTCATGCATATATTGTGATATAAAGAGGCTATATATAATGAGGAGGCTTCCAGTACACTGCAGTACAGCTGTCAGCTCGCTTTCTTCCCCTGAGCAGTATTCACAGCAAAAAGCAGTTGTTCCAAATGGTTCAGATGACTGAAGTCATGAAATTCTTTTTATCACATAGTTTCTTCCCTCACTTGTAACCAGGAGAAGCCGCATAAATGCTGTGGCTACACGGAGCAAGTCAGAGTCTGAGTATTCTGTGGTGAGTGGCTCATCTCCTGACTTCCACAAAGCCTTTCCATCACCTACAAGGCAACAGTCAAGAGTGTGATTGAGTACTCTCTATTTGCCTGGATGGGTGCAGCTCTAACAACACTTGCAAAACTTGTCACCATCCAGGGCAAAGCAGTCTGCTCGGGCAGGACGTCACCTACCAGATTAAACACCCACTCCCTTCGCTGCCGCACCATGATTGCAGTGTGTACCATCTACAAGACGCATTGCAGTAAGGCTTTTTCAGCAATACTTCCCAAACCCCTGACCTCTGCCATCTAAAAGAACAAAGGAAGTGGGTGCATGGAATCATCGTCTCCGAGTCACACATCATCCTGATTTGGACATATATCTTTGTTCCTTTGTTGTTGCTGGGTCAAAATTGCTGAAACTCCCTATCTAACAGCATTGTGGGAGCATCTTCACCTCGTGGGCTGCAGCAGTTCAAGAAGAATGGCCACCACCTTTTTCAATGACAACCAAGGATTGATCATGCCAGCCTTGCCAGTGATGCCCATGCATTGAAGAATGATTAAAAAGTGAACCTGTGCAGTGCCCCTTTTTTTTTTTAAAAGCTTTCTTTTTGAGATTGTTTCTTGCTCTGCAACCACTTGTCTTCCCTCCCCTCCTCAGTGATGTACTGTAACTCTTCACTCCTTATTAAGTGCTCTCTGACAGCTGGTCCAAGAACACTCTGAGGTGGTAGAATTCTCAGTGTTCAGGAGTCCTGGGACTCTGCCTTGCTGCCTGGTCTATTAGTATATCATTTTCTCCTGTGGATTGTACTGGTATCCGCAACTAACCCCTGAAAATTTGATGGCCGCTCGGAGCATCGCTCGTCTGCAAATAGTTGCCAGCCATTTTATATTTATAGTTGCCGTTCCACATCTAGAATAGAATCGTCAGAATTTGAAATCCATTTTACAATTTAATTTACATAGAATTTACAGCACATAAACAAGCTATCCAGTTTTGAATTTTAAAGCTAGGCAAGTGGTTAGCCATGTGTGAGTCCATGCTACTATTTGCTTTAAATTCTCTTGCTGATCACTTAACCTATATCCCCTACGGCTCTTGTGTTATTCTGATGTGTTGTCGCTGGGATTTCACTGAAGTGTAACAGTGGGTATTTAATACGTTTACCGTATGTCAATCTAAACTGAAAAATGGTACAATTATACACAATTCTAAATTAAACTAGAAAATGCTGTAAAAACGCAGCATGTCAGGCAACATCTGTGGGGAGAGGAAGGAAGGGTTAATCTTTCAGGTCGTTGACCTGTCATGAGAAGAGCTTTAGATCCTTTGCTTTCGAACATGGTTTGCGTCCGGTAGGACCGTTTTGAGCTGGTAACGTTAGGCTGAGGTACTGGCCTGCTTCTGGTGATGAGATGGATTGAAGCATGCCTGTGTGTATTGATCAGACCATATCTGGAGTATGTGTTCAGTACTGGGCACCAAACCTCAGGAGGATGTGCAGTGCAGGCAGATTCATCAAAATGATACTAGTCCTTAAAGGGTTGAATTGAGGACAGGCCACAAACTTGGGTTTTGTTTCCTTGAGTTTAGAAGGTGATCTAATCAATATGTTTAAAATTATATATAGATTTGATGTAGATGCAGAAAAACACTTTCCTCTGGTAGGGGTTTTAAAAACGAGGGGGCATAATGCTGAAATTGTAGCTATATCATTTAGGAATGAAATCAGGAATTACCTTTTTTGCACAGTGGGTAGTGGAAATCTGGATCTCATCCCTCAGAAGGCTTATGGATGCTGGGGGACAGTTGAAATCATGGCCTGGGGCTTGAACTCACAGCCTGAGAGTTACAGATTTTTGTGAGATGAAGGTATCAGAGATTATGGAATGGAAGTTCATATCAACCATGATCTCACAAAATGGATGAACAGGTTTGAGGTGTTGAATGGCTTCTCCTGTTCCAATGAACCCAAGCCAGTGTAACTTGTTATTAAAAACAAGGAATGCTGGAAATATCAGCAGTTCTGGCAACATGTCTATCCTCACCCTTTCCCCTCCCTACCAGAACCGTGACAGGGTTCCCCTTGTCCTCACTTTCCACCCCATCAGCCACCATATCCAAAGAATCATCCTCCGCCATTTCCACCACCTCCAGCGTGATGCCACTACCAAACGCATCTTCCCCTCCCTTCCCCTGTCAGCATTCCAAAGGGATCGTTCCCTCCGCAACACCCTGGTCCGCTCCATTGCCCCCACCACTTCATCCCCTTCCCACAGCACCTTCCCCTGCAGTCGCAGGAGGTGTAATACCTGCCCATTTACCTCCTCTCTCCTCACTATCCCAGGCCCCAAACAGTCCTTTCAGGTGAAGCAGTGATTTACTTGTACTTCTTTCAGTGTAGTATACTGTATTCGCTGCTCACAATGTGGTCTCCTGTGCATTGGGGAGACAAACGCAGACTGGGTGACTGCTTTGCAGAACACCTCCGCTCAGTCCGCAAGCATGATCCCGAGCTTCCGGTTGCTTGCCATTTCAACACTTCCCTCCTCCTCACATCTCTGTCCTGGGATTGCTGCAGTGTTCCAGCGAACATCAACGCAAGCTCGAGGAACAGCATCTCATTTACCGATTAGGCACACTACAGCCTGCCGGACTGAACATTGAGTTCAGTAATTTCAGAGCATGACGGGCCACCCATTTTACTTTTATTTTTAGTTATATTTTCTTTTTATTTTTGTTTTTGTGTTTATTTTATTTTATTTCATCTTAGTTTGTTCAGTTTCCTTACCCACTGTTTTTTTTTTCATGTTTGTACTTGCGGCTGTTCAATTTTTAGTCCGTTAACACCCTATCTGTACTAATGCTTTGTCTTTCAACACACTATTAACATTGTTTGCCTTTGCTCCATGACCTTCCGGGCTATTCTGTGACATTGTCCTATCTATACCTCCTTTGTTATCTCTTGCCCCACCCCCGCTTTACTTGCTTATAACCTTTCACATTTCTAATATTTGTCAGTTCTGATGAAGGATCACAAACCTGAAACGTTAACTCTGCTTCTCTCTCCACGGATGCTGCCAGACCTGCTGAGTATTTCCAGCATTTCTGGTTTTTATTCCAGATTTCCAGCATCCCCAGTATTTTACTTTTATTATGATACAATGATCACTGTTCCCTAAATGTTCTCCTACTGACACTTGATCCACTTGGTCCACCTCATACCCAAGAACCAGGTCGAGCAGTGCCTCCTTTCCAGTCCAGTGAGAAACATACTGCTGTAGAAAGTTTTCCTGAACACACTCTAGGAACTCTTGCCCCTCTCTGCTTTATACCCTACCATCCCAGTCTATTTTCAGATAATTAAGGCCTTGTTTTGAAAACAAATTGTCATTATTTTAAAAAATAGCTTGCTGATTAAAATTGAATTCTGGCTTTAATATAATTTGCTGAAATTTGGAGACAGAATTTTGAAAGCTTTATTTATAGTCTCTTCCACCCTCTCAGTTAACTCTGATGGGGAGGTCTTGTCTGTAAGGATGTACGGAGCCCACCAAAGACACTGATTTCTGTCATCATCTGTATTCTTCAGAATAGATGCTTTTCACAGTTCATTACAGCAATGAACAAAAAAGGGAAGGAAATGAGCATGTTTCCTGCCTAAGTATTCCTGTTTGTCTTGTCACCTTTATGTCACAACTTTAAAAAATATTTAATCTGTTTGTTCATCAGCATCAAGATTATTTTAAAACAAAAGGTATGTGGATGCTGCCATATATTTGATGTCATGGTTATGTTGCTTGGTGAAGGCGGCCAACATCCCCAGCATATACACCTTACTGAGCGAGCAGCATTGAGATGGCTTGGCCATGTGAGCCGCATGGAAGATGGCAGGATCCCCAAGGACGTGAGCTTGTCACTGGTATCAGACCCACCAGCCGACAATGACTCCGCTTTAAAGACGTCTGCAAACGCGACATGAAGTCCTGTGACATTGACCACAAGTTGTGGGAGCCAGTTGCCAGTGATTGCCAGAGCTGGTGGGCAGCCATAAAGGCAGGGCTAAAGAGTGGCGAGTCGAAGAGACTTGGCAGTTGGCAGGAAAAAAGACAAGTGCAAGGAGAGAGCCAACTGTGTAACAGCCCTGACAACCAATTTTATCTGCAGCGTCTGTGGTAGAGTCTGTCACTCTAGAATTGGTGTTTATAGCCACTCCAGGTGCTGCTCCACAAACCACTGACCGCCTCTAGGTGCTTACCCATTGTCTCTTGAGACAAGGAGGCCGAAGATGATGATTAGATGGAAGGGCAAGGCTGGCAAGTTTAGGGAACCTTAGTTGACTAGGGGTATTGAGGGTCTGGTCAGGGCAAAGAAGGAGGCATATGTCAGGTATAGGCAGCTGGGATCAAGCAAGTCCCTCGAGGAGTATAGGGGATGTAGGAGTACGCTTAACAAGGAAGTTAGGAGGGCGAAAAGGGGCCATGAGATTTCCCTGGCAGATAAGATAAAGGAGAATCCTAAAAGATTCTGTAAGTATATCAAGAGTAAAAGGGTAGGTAGGGAGAGAGTAGGTCCCCTTAAGGATCAGTGTGGTAATCTGTGTGGAGCCACGGGAAATGGGCGAGGTCTTAAATGAATACTTCTCGTCTGTATTTACCGTGGCGAAGGTCACGGAAGCCAGTGAGTTCAAGGGAGAGAACAGCGATATCCTGGAGCATATCAACATTACAAAGGAGGAGGTGTTGTAGGCTTTGAAGTGCATTAAGGTGGCTAAATCCCCAGGGCCTGAGCAGGTGTATCCTAGGATGCTATGGGAAGCAAGGGAGGAGATTGCTGGGGCCCTGGCAGAGATTTTTGTATCATCATTAGCCACGGGTGAGGTACCAGAAGACTGAAGGATAGCTAATGTTGTGCCTTTATTTAAGAAGGGCAGCAGGGATAAGCCAGGGAACTACAGGCCGGTGAGCCTTACATCAGTGGTGGGAAAGTTATTGGAAGGGATTCTGAGACAGGATTTATAATGCATTTGGAAAGGCAAGCTCTGATTACGGATAGTCAGCATGGCTTTGTGCGTGGGAAATCATGTCTCATGAATTTGATTGAGTTTTTTGAGGAGGTGACCAAGAGGATTGACGAGGGCAGGGCGATGGACATTGTCTACATGGCCTTTAGCCAGGCCTTTGACAAGGTCCCGCATGGTAGGCTGGTCCAGAAGGTTCGAACACATGGGATCCAGGGTGAGCTAGCCAATTGGATACAAAATTGGCTTGGTGATATGAGGGTTGTTTTTCAGATTGGAGGCCGGTGACCAGTGGTGTGCCGCAGGATCGGTGCTGGGCCCTCTGTTATTTGTCATATATATTAATGACTTGGATATGAATGTAGGGGGCATGATTAGTAAGTTTGCAGATGACACCAAAATTGGTGGTATAGTGGACAGTAAAGGTTGTCTAAAGTTACAACAGGATATAGATCAACTGGGAAAGTGGGCAAGGGATTGGCAAATGGAATTTAATGCAGACTAATGCGAAGTGATGCATTTTGGGAAGTTAAACCAGGGCAGGACATATACAGTGAATGGCAGGGCCCTGGGGCGTGTTGTTGAGCAGAGAGACCTTGGGGTGCAAGTACATAGTTCCCTGAAAGTGGCAACACGGGTAGACAGGGTGGTGAAGAAGGCGTATGACATGCTTGCCTTCATCGGCCAAGGCATTGAGCACAAGAGTTGGGATGTCATGTTGCAACGTTGGTTAGGCCGCATTTGGAGTACTGTGTGCAGTTCTGGTCGCCGTGCTACAGGAAAGTGTGATTCAGCTAGAGAGGGTGCAGAAAAGATTCACAAGGATGTTTCCTGGTTTGGAGGGCTTGAGTTATAAAGAGAGATTGGATAGGCTGGGTCTGTTTTCCCTGGAGCGAAGGAGGCTAAGAGGGGACATGATAGAGGTATATAAAATTATCAGAGGCATAGATAGGGTAGATAGCCAGAGTCTGTTTCCCATGGTAGGGGTGACTAAAACTAGAGGGTGTAGATTTAAGGTGAGAGGGAGGAGGTTTAAAGGGAATCAAAGGGGTAAATTTTTCACACAAAGAATAGTGGGTATCTGGAATGAGCTGCCAGAGGAGGTGGTGGAGGCAGGAACAGTAGCAACATTTAAGAGGCATCTGGACAGGTACTTGAATGAGCAAAGCATAGAGGGATATGGAATTAATGCAGGCAGGTGGGATTAGTATAGATAGGCATTATGGTCGGCATGGACGCGGTGGGCTGAAGGGCCTGTTATGCTGTACGACTCGATGACAAAGAAAGAAAGAGGTTAGTCAGCCTGTTTGCAGAAAATCACGTGTTTAACACTCTGGATCTGATTTCAGTGTATTGTTAAGGAAAACTTCAGTGTAGCTTTCCTTCAAATTAACATTCCCAACAGCTTCCTAGGGCCTACTTCTGATAATTTTATAAAGTTACTTGTTCATGACGTTTTTGTTGGAGATATAGACTTATCTTGGAAAGCACTTTTTTAAATAAAACATTTGAGAGTTTTGTGTGTGTAAAATTCAGATTTTAGTTTTGGGAGTGTAAGTATCTGGATGAGAATGGACGGATTAATCTTACAAATAGAATCTTAACGAATAGACCTTCACCTGAAGCATTAACCTGTATTCAACTTCACATATTGACTGATCTGCTCTGCCTATCCAACATTTGCTGCGTTTTGTTTCAGATTTGTGGCTTTACATGTTTTATTTGCATCTCGCTGTGCAACTGCATGCTTGTTTGCATTGACTCGGTTTGGCTTGATCTGACATGACCTGCATTGTTACGTAGCTCCAGCTGAGATGGGCAGCAAAGTCTGTCTGGATCTGGACTTGCAATTTCCCAATAGACCTCTATGCATTGGTTAAACGCTCGTCGTCTTTGCTTTGTCTGTTGACAGATCAAGTGTGTCATTGCTTAATTGCACAGTATGTTCTTGTTCCCCTTTCCAAAAGAAGTGATAAGCTCATTTCCAAAATAAATGACCTAATTGCATTATTAGCTTACTGCAGGTATACTGTCTGTTATATTGCTGTGAATTGGGAGCTTGAAGGAGCTCCTGATGGGTTAGTTAATGAAGCACTGCCTAGTGTAAAGCCTCATCATTTAGACAAGTTAGTCTCTGGTTCAATTCCTGGCCAGTGTTGAGCTCAGTTTGGGTAGTGTGTGGGGTACAACAAATGACATTAATACCTGTGGGTAAGGGTGAATAATTGGTCAGGGTTCTCGTTTCCGATTGCTAATGCTAGCGGTTTAACATGAAGGATTTGCTTCCAGTCCAAAATGTCTTCAGTTGCCAGTAATTATTTTTGAAATGCTTTATATGAATGTTCAATCTTTTGCTGAATTGTTGGGATTGTCTTGGTGACTCCTCTTGGATGGAAGACTGGTACCTTTTTTTTGGTCCAGAAAAACAACAATTCTGTGTGGCTTGGTTTCAATTGATAACCTGGGAATGTTTGCTAAATCTGTCTGACATGTTTAGGGGTACTGAATATATAAGCTTTGAATTTCTTGAGCAATTAGAATGTTTAAGGGCCCTGAAACTTGGATTCTGGTTAAGGCCCAATTGCGGTGATCATGAGCTTTCAACATGGCATATTAATGCCACATCTGCATCATGTGGCAACAGCATGTTATAGTGTCATCATCTGCAATACAGGCACCACTTAATTATGTATAGTTGAGGCTGTGTGATCGGCTGGGCCTAGTGATAAACCCTAAACCAGTTTGAACTCTTGACTATCTAAATCGTGGAGTAGAATGCAGAGCTGGAAAAGTTTACACTTGATTTCTAAGTAATCCTAGCAGGAGATATAGAGTAGGGATAAAGGGCAGGTACTCTAATTGGCAGCATGTTATTCGTGGTGTCCCGCGAGAATTTGTTGGGGTCTCAACTATTCACGGTATTTATTAATGACTTTGATTAGATAGCCACATATCCAAATTTATTACTGACATAATGATAGGTGGCATTCTAAACACTAGATGGAAGCATAAAATTAGACATATTGGTAGATTAAACGAGTAGGCAAAACTTTGGCAAATGGATTTCAATGTAGACAAATGTGAGGTCATACATTTTGGACCCTAAAAGGATAAAACAGGATACTTTCTAAATGATCTACCAACAATGGTGGGAGAAAGAGACTCAGGTGTCTAGGTACTTAGATCACTAAAATGTCTTGGAGGTACTGAAAATAATAAAGGCAAATAGAATGCTGGCCTTTATATCTGGAGGCCTAGAATAGAAGTGGGTAGAAGTCACACTACAGCTATAAAAAGCTTTGGTTAGACCACAGCTGGAGTACTGAGAGCAGTTCTGGGTATCACGCGTTAGAAAGGATATATTGGTCTTGGAGGGAGTACAGCATAGGTTTACCAGAATGATACTTGGATTCCCAAAGGTTAAATTACAAAGAGATTATGCAAACTAAGGTTGTATTCCCTGGAATTTAGAAGGTTAAGTGGTGATTTGATATTAAGGAGGACAGGTAGGGTAGATAGAGTGAAACTATTTATGTTGGTTGCGGAGTCTAGGACTTGGCATAGTCTAAAAATTGGAGTCAGGTGTTTTTAGAAGTGAAATTAGGAAACACTTCTACACCCAAAGGGTGGTAGAGGTTCAAACGGCAATTGATGCTAGATCAACTGTTCAATTTTAAGACTGAGATTGGTAGACTTCTGTTATCCAAAGGTATTATGGGATATGTGGAAAAGATGAGCATATGGAGTTAGGTCACAGCCATGATTTCATTGAATGATGATAGCGATTCAGGGCTGAATGGCCTGCTTTTGTTCCCATGTCCCTATTTCAACATATATATTCCCTTTATTCATATTTACCAGCGACAGGTGCCAACCAGTTAGAGACCTGTTTCTGGGCGACCAGTCAGAGGCATGTTACTCGATTTAGAGGGATTTGGGAAGAGACTGTACGTCACTGGTTAAGAATTTTTGGCTTTTTTTTCATGGATAGCACTTGAGTATGAGCTTTTTAATAGGTATTTTCTGTAGTGAGAGCTTGCCTTTATCTTTCATGTGGAAACAAAGTTAACTTGCCAAGGTTGCCCCTTGTTCTGATTTTTAAAAGACAATCATCAAAAATCACTGTAAAAGCTGAACTGAGGGATTTACTGTTCTGGACAGTGGGACATGGAACACAAATTGTGATTTTAAGGTAGAGTTGGCCAACACTTGGAGTGGCCTAATGCTCAGATATCCTTTGTTTTTATATTATCCCAATCTGCCTTGGATCAGTGGTAGCATTCATTCCCAAGTCAGGGATTCGTCAGTTCAAGTTCTCGAGAGACAAGTACATAATAATAGGCTGACACTTCAGTGCTTTACTTTTGGATGAGATGCTAAACCAAGGCCCTGTCTGCTCTCTTAGGTGGACTTAAAAGATCCCATAACATTCTCTCAAAGAAGAGCAAGGGAATTCTCTCCTGGTGTCCTGGCCGATATTTATCCCTCAACCAACACTGCTAAAAGAACTGAAGTTTGTGGGACTTTGCTGTGCAGATTGGTGCCATGTTTCCCTACATAACAGTGACAACACCTCAAAAGTCCCTCATTGGGTGTAAAGTGCTTTGGGATGTCCTGAGGTCTTTAAAGGTGCTATGGAAATGCAAGTTCAGTTTCAAGCCATTCTCAGCGATTTGTGTTTTATCTAATGTTGCATAAGAGTTTACAGTTCAAACTAAATTTTGCCTCACTGTTAACTTGCTCTGCCTTTGGAAAGATTAAAAGGGGTAGACGTTTGTAGGATGCAGAGATCTGATCCAAAACGTAACAAAGTTTTACTCTGGGATCCTGCTACCCTACAAGTAGATATAGGGAACTGGGAGTCAACCTTCTGAAGTTAGGTGCTCCAACTGCTTGAGGGAACAACTGCCACCATTGTATCCACAGTTATTGCTGGTAGTTCCCAAATCTCTAACAGGTAATAATGGGTCAAGATAACACCACAGTCTTTCTAGATCCTTCCATTTAAAGCTCATGCATGCAATTACTTTTACAGAAGTGATTGGTACCCTGTTAGTGTGTGCTCAGATGTGAGGAAAAGCATGCTTTAAAATTGTCTATTTGGCAAATAACATGCTGTGACATAAAACACAGTTTTACTGTTGCGAAGAGTGGTAATCAATTCGGAGCACTTTTCTGGGTGAGGCTTTTGTAAGCTTGTTTCCACTGTAAAGCAGTAGAATCATAAAATTTTACAGCAAGAAGCAGGCTATTCAATCCATCACATTCTGTGCCAGCTCTCTGAAAGAGCTGTACAGCCCTTTATCCTGCCCTTTCCCCATATACCTTTTTAAAAAAGAATTCTCTCAATCATTTATCCACTGCAATGTTGCTGGGTAGAAACAACCCTCTGTTTAATACCTCCCTTCGTTCTTCGGAGGGCATCAATTCCGGATCACTAGTGACAATAGTTTTTCCCTTACTTACCTCATTAGAATTTTATTGTTTCATAGCAATAGTGCATCCCAGAGCTCTGATTATTAAACTTTCTGAATCCCTTTTCATTGCTACCTTGTCAAAGAACAGTACAGCACAGGAACAGGCCATTCGGCCCTCCAGGCCTGCGCCGATCTAGATGCCTGCCTAAACTAAAACCTTCTGCACTTCCGGGGACCGTATCCCTTTATTCCCATCCTATTCATGTATTTGTCAAGATGCCTCTTAAACGTCGCTATCGTACCTGCTTCCACCACCTCCCCCGGCAGGAAGTTCCAGGACTCCCCACCCTCTGTGTAAAGAACTTGCCTCGCACATCCCCTATAAACTTTGCTCCTCGCACCTTAAACCTATGTCCCTTAGTAACTGACTCTTCCACCCTGGGAAAAAGCTTCTGACTATCCACTCTGTCCACGCTGCTCATAACTTTGTAAACCTCTATCATGTCACCCCTCCACCTGCCGTTCCAGTGAAAACAATCCGAGTTTATCCAACCTCTCCTCATAGCTAATGCCCTCCAGACCAGGCAACATCCTGGTAAACCTCTTCTGTACCCTCTCCAAAGCCTCCACGTCCTTCTGGTAGTGTGGCGACCAGAATTGCACGTAATATTCTAAGTGTGGCCGAACTAAAGTTCTGTACAGCTGCAGCATGACTTGCCAATTTTTATACTCTATGCCCCGACCGATGAAGGCAAGCATGCCGTATGCCTTCTTGACTACCTTATCCACCTGCGTTGCCACTTTCAGTGACCTGTGGACCTGTATGCCCAGATCTCTCTGCCTGTCAATACTCCTAAGGGTTCTGCCATTTACTGTATACCTCCCACCTGCAATAGACCTTCCAAAATGCATTACCTCACATTTGTCCGGATTAAACTCCATCTGCCATTTCTCCGCCCAAGTCTCCAACCGATCTATATCCTGCTGTATCCTCTGACAATCCTCATCACTATCCGCAACTCCACCAACCTTTGTCTCGTCTGCAAACTTACTAATCAGACCAGCTACATTTTCCTCCAAATCATTTATATATACTACAAAGAGCAAAGGTCCCAGCACAGATCCCTGCGGAACACCTCCAGTCACATCCCTCCATTCAGAAAAGCACCCTTCCACTGCTACCCTCTGTCTTCTGTGACTGAGCCAGTTCTGTATCCATCTTGCCAGCTCACCTCTGATCCCGTGTGACTTCACCTTTTGTACCAGTCTGCCATGAGGGACCTTGTCAAAGGCTTTACTGAAGTCCATATAGATAACATCCACTGCCCTTCCTTCATCAATCATCTTCGTCACTTCCTCAAAAAACTCAAATCAAATTAGTGAGACATGACCTCCCCTTCACAAAATCATGCTGCCTCTCGCTAATAAGTTTGTTTGTTTCCAAATGGGAGTAAATCCTGTCCCGAAGATTCCTCTCTAATAGTTTCCCTACCACTGACGTAAGGCTCACCGGCCTATAATTTCCTGGATTATCCTTGCTACCCTTCTTAAACAAAGGAACAACATTGGCTATTCTCCAGTCCTCTGGGACCTCACCTGTAGCCAATGAGGATGCAAAGATTTCTGTCAAGGCCCCAGCAATTTCTTCCCTTGCCTCCCTCAGTATTCTGGGGTAGATCCCATCAGGCCCTGGGGACTTATCTACCTTAATGCTTTGCAAGACACCCAACACCACCTCCTTTTTGATAATGAGATGACTGAGACTATCTACACTCCCTTCCCTAGGCTCATCATCCACCAAGTCCTTCTCTTTGGTGAATACTGATGCAAAGTACTCATTTAGTACCTCGCCCATTTCCTCTGGCTCCACACTTAGATTCCCTTCTCTGTCCTTGATTGGGCCAACCCTTTCCCTGGGTACCCTCTTGCTCTTTATATACGTATAAAAAGCCTTGGGATTTTCCTTAATCCTGTTTGCCAATGACTTTTCATGACCCCTTTTAGCCCTCCTGACTCCTTACCTAATTTCCTTCCTACTGTCTTTATATTCCTCAAGGGATTCGTCTGTTCCTAGCCTTCCAGCCCTTACGATTGCTTCCTTTTTCTTTTTGACTAGGCTCACAATATCCCGCGTTATCCAAGGTTCCCGAAACTTGCCAAACTTATCCTTCCTCACAGGAACATGCCGGTCCTGGATTCTAATCAACTGACGTTTGAAAGACTCCCACATGTCAGATGTTGATTTACCCTCAAACAGCCGCCCCCAATCTAAATTCTTCAGTTCCTGCCTAATAGTTACAATTAGCCTTCCCCCAATTTAGCACCTTCACTCGAGGACTACTCTTATCCTTGTCCACAAGTACCTTAAAACTTATGGAATTATGGTCACTGTTCCCGAAATGCTCCCCTAATGAAACTTCGACCACCTGGCCAGGCTCATTCCCCAATACCAGGTCCAGTACGGCCCCATCCCTAGTTGGACCATCTACATATCGTTTCAAGAAGCCCTCCTGGACCCTCCTTATAAATTCTGCCCCATCCAAGCCCCTAGCACTAAGTGAGTCTTAGTCAATATAGGGCAAGTTAAAATCACCCACCACTACAACCCTGTTACCTTTCCATCTTTCCAAAATCTGTCTACATATCTCCTCCTCTACCTCCCGCTGGCTGTTGGGAGGCCTGTCGAAAACCCCCAACATCGTGACTGCACCCTTCCTATTCCTGAGCTCCACCCATATTGCCTCGCTGCACGACCCCTCCGAGGTGTCCTCCTGCAGTACAGCTGTGATATTCTCCTTAACAAGTAATGCAACTCCCCCACCCCTTTTACATCCCCCTCTATCCCGCCTGAAGCTTCTAAATCCTGGAACAAGGGCGGCGCAGTGGTTAGCACTGCAGCCTCGCAGCTCCAGGGACCCGGGTTCGATTCCGGGTACTGCCTGTGTGGAGTTTGCAAGTTCTCCCTGTGTCTGCGTGGGTTTTCTCCGGGTGCTCCGGTTTCCTCCCACAAGCCAAAAGACTTGCAGGCTGACAGGTAAATTGGCCGTTATAAATTGTCACTAGTATAGGTAGGTGGTAGGGCAATATAGGGACAGGTGGGGATGTTTGGTAGGAATATAGGATTAGTATAAATGGGTGGTTGATGTTCGGCACAGACTCGGTGGGCCGAAGGGCCTGTTTCAGTGCTGTATCTCTAATCTAATTTAGCTGCCAATCCTGTCCTTCCCTCAACCAAGTCTCTGTAATAGCAACAACATCATAGTTCCAAGTACTAATCCAAGCTCTAAGTTCATCTGCCTTACCTGTTATACTTCTCGCATTGAAACAAATGCACTTTAGACCACCAGTCCCGCTGTGCTCCGCAACATCTCCCTGCCTGCTCTTCCTCTTACTGGCCTTATTTACTAGTTCCCCCTCATTTATTTCACTTGCTGTCCTATTGCTCTGGTTCCCACCCCCCTGCCACACTAGTTTAAACCCTCCCGAGTGACGCTAGCAAACCTTGCAGCCACTGTCACTGACTCCTAGTTATGTTCTGTCCTAGACAATGTATGTTCCAAGTGAGAAAGCAGGGCTTTTGGGGGACCTATAGATAGCAATGCTCAGTAAATTGTTGTTCAGTTACAAAGGTAAGACCAGTTAGTTCCAGCTTAGACAGAATATTAACTATGGATTAGACGATATGTTTGCAGTTTGTTAGAACTGTTTGTTCTGTTACATAACACCTGATAGCCTTGACGATTACTGTTGGCTGGCTATTCAACTGCAAGTAGGTATTCCATAGCCCAGTCCTATCCATGCCTGATTAGTGTGCATTGCTCAATTCCTATCAGGGATCATTGAATAGTGAAGAACAGGAATCCCATTTTGTTTTCTCTTTCCCTAGCCCCATATTAGGCACACTGTTGATCTGATCTAAGATTAGCTGGCTCAGGACAGAACGGGGATGAAATTTAGATTTTGTTATGTGGCACAGATCCGCACTGAGGTGGTGGATTTAACTGCTCCAAGTAGGAGTACTTTGTGAAAGCTGGTTTGTTACAGCTTTTCAGTCATTGCACAGTGAAGCATCAAACTTCTGTTCCAAAATGATCAATCGGGAAAACAAGAACAGGATATGACTGAAGTGGCGTTGCTACTGGACTAGTAATCCGGAGAATGTAAATTCAAATTCCCGCCATGACCATTTCAGAATTTTAATTCAGTTTACAAAACCTTATCAAGAATATTGACTTTGGAACAGTTGGATTATTTTATCTTAATGTTGCTTTCACTACATGTTAATCAAGACTGCAGTGTTTGCATGCACCTACTTTTACACAACTTAATTCACATTTGAATCCAAGTGAAATATTTGGCTTCATCTTAGGATATATACAGCATTACTTTTATTTTTGATGTTACTTCATAATTTTTTGCTATTTTGATCTTCCCAAGCCACACATCATCTGCAGTTGAAGAGAGCCACCTTCTCCCGATCTGCTATGGACTGTGTCTCACCATGCAGTGATATACATCCATTGAGAATGCAATTTGACGTTCTCCTTACATCTTGAGTCTTCGCCCACCCTACATATTAAATTCCCTTTCACTTTCCGGTTTTAGGTATGGACTTGCACAGTGTATTCGCACTGAGGATCAACTGTTTTTCTGAAATCTTTTCTTTACCCCACCCTGAGCCCAATTGTATGTTGTCTTGTGGATCAAGATATTCTCTCTGTAAAAGTGTATAAATTCATCTCACAGAGAGGGGTGTAATGGAGAGTCAGAGATGACCAAAATGTTATGGCCTTCCGTATCTATTGTGCTGCTGTTCGGTGACTGCCACTCAAGATTGGGCATTGCAATGGGAAACAATGGGGTCAGTATTTGGGAAAGAGGTTGTTTTCATATTGTTGATGATTGTGACCACTTATTCAATAATTTATGGAACTCTGAAAAGACTTAATACTTATACGAGCATACGAATTAGGAGCAGAAGCAGGCCTTTCGGTGCCTTGAGCCTGCTCCGCCATTCAATAAGATCATGGCTGACCTGTTTGTGTTTCGAATTCTGCACTGCCATCTACCCCCGATGACCTTTGATTCCCTTGCCTAACAAGAACCTATCCCTTTGCCTTAAAAATAATCAATGATGCCGCCTCCACCACCTTCTGAGGCAGAGTTCCAAAGTCACACAATCCCCAGAGAAAAAATTTCTCTTGATCTCTGTCCTAAAAGGGCAACCCCTGATTTTAAAACCGTGCCCCCTAGTTCTGGACTCACCCACAAGAGGAAACATCTTTTCCACATCCACCTTGTCAAGACCGTTCAGGATCTTAGAAACTTCAATCAAGTCTCCTCTCGCTCTTCTAAAATCAAGTGCAAACAAGCCCAGTCTGTCCTACCTTTCCTCATAAGACAACCAATACTCCCTTTACTACTTCTCCCCCAGCCATTTCCCAGCAAAAACTGCAGAGAAGCAGTGAAAGCCAATGCAAATAATGCATTGCTCAATCACTGATAAGCCAGATGCTTGATTTGTGTAACCCCAAAAAGATGAATCTTGGTGGACATGAGTGATATGGCTCCAGTTAGACTGTTAGCTGAAAAGGAAGAATGTGCAGGGTTACGGGGAGAAGGCAGGGGAATAGCATTAGGTGAATTTCTCGTTCGGAAAGTCGGTGTAGATGCGATGGGCCAAATGACGACCTCCTGCGCTGAAACAATTCAGTGATTCTATGATTCAGTTTCATCTCCACATTTGTCATTTTTTGTCATATAGATAAAGATTTGCCTCTTTGGGGAGGATATCTGCTCGGAGTTGTGGCTCTTGCTTGAATATTTTTATGCACATTTGGTTCTTAAGGTTGAGGGATGTCTGATCCAAGGATGGAAGCTATGCTGCTGAATTCCCACCGTGCACACTCTGGTTAAGTTCAATGGAGCACTCAGCAAAGATACATTTCAGTGCGAAAGAAAGACTCTAGGGGAAGGACGCACCATCTGTGGCTAACTAAGGAAGTTAAAGATAGTATCAAATCGAAAGAAAAAGCATACAATTCATTGAAGAGTAGTGGCAGGGCAGAAGATTGGGCAGAATATAAAGAATGAGAGAAATTTGCGTACGCGAGAAAGCTAGTTAGAAATATAAAAATGGATAGTAAGAGTTTCTACAGGTATTTAAAAAGGAAAAGAGTAACTTAAGAGAGTCCGAAGAAGGGTCACTGACCCGAAACGTTAACTCTGCTTCTCTTTTCACAGATGCTGCCAGACCTGCTGAGTGGTTCCAGCATTTCTTGTTTTTATAACTAGAGAGTGTTGGTTGTCGAGACAGAGATTGGGGAAATAATGGAAAATAAGGAAATGGTACAGGAATTGAACAGATGTTTTGCATCTGTCTTCACTGCAGAGGATGCAAATAGCATCCCAGAAATAATTGTGAATCAAGAGTTGAAAGGGAGGGGAGGAACTTAAAACAATTACCATCACCAGGGAAAGGGTACTGAGATAATCATCAGAACCAAAAGCTGACAAGTCCCCAGGTCCTGATGGACTTAAAAGAAGTGGCTGCTGAGATAATGGATACATTGGTTCTAATTTTCCAAAATTCCCTAGATTCTAGAAAGGTCCCATCAGATTGGAAAATAGCAAATGTAACTCCCCATTATTCAAGAAAGCAGGAAACTATAGACCAGTTAGCTTAACATCTGTCATAGGGAAAATGCTAGAATCTATCAAGGAGGTTATAGCTGGCCATTTAGAAAATCTCAGTGTAATCAGGCAGAGTCAACATGGTTTTGTGAAAGGGAAATCACGTTTAACTAATTTATTAGAGTTCTTTGAGGAAGTAGCAAGCAACGTGGATAAAGGGGCACCTGTGGATGTGGTGTACTTGGATTTCCAGAAGGTATATGGCAAGGTGCCACATTGAAGGTTACTAAACAAGAGTCCATGGTATAGGAGATAACATATCAGCATGGATAGAGGATTGGTTAGCTAACAGGAAACAGACAGTAGGCATAAATGGGTTGTTTTCAGGTTGACCAGCTGCAACTAGTGGAGTGCTACAAGGATCAGTGCTGGGGCCTCAACTGTTTATAATCTATATCAATGACTTGGATGAAGGAACAGAATGTACAGTTGCTAAATTTGCTGATGACCCAAAGATAGGCAGGAGAGTAAGTTGTGATGAGGGCATAAGGAGTCTACAAAAGGATATAGGTAGATTAATTGAGTGGGCAAAGATTTGGCAGATGGAGTATCATGTGGGAAAGTTTGAACTTCTCCATTTTGGCCAGAAGAATAGTAAAGCAACATATTTAAATGAAGAGGTTGCAGAACTGTGAGATGTATAGGGATTTGGGCGTCTTATACACGAAGCACAAAAAGTTAGTATGCAGGTACAGCAAATGATTAAGAAGGCAAATGCAATTCTGGCATTTATAGCAAGGGTAATGAAGAGACCACATCTAGAGTATTGTCTACAGCTTTGGTCTCCTTACTTAAGAAAGGATATAATTACATTTGAAGCAGTTCAGAGCGTGTTCACTCTACTGATTCCTGGGATGAGAGGGTTATCTTATGAGGAAAGGTTGGAGGTTGAGCTGTATTGGAGTTTAGAAGGATGAGAGATGATATTGAAACATAAGATCCTGAGAGGACTTGACAGGATGGATGTTGAAAGGAAGAAAGACTAAAACTAGGGGGGCACTGTTTAAAATCAGGGGTCTCCCATTTAAGACAGAGATGAGATTTTTTTCTGAGAATTGTGAGTCTGTGGAACTAGCTTCCCCGGAAAGTGGTGGAGACAGGGTCATTGAATGTTTAAGGTAGAGGTGGACAGATTCTTGACAAACAAGGGAGTCGAAGGGTATCTGGGGTAAGTAAAGGCCTGCTCAGGTCGGGAAAGAACCCGACCGAACCACAGCGGACCCGAGCCCGAGTCCCTCCGATTTTTGCCACGACCCGACCATCACTTTACTTACCTTCGGACTCGGAAGCTGCAGCGCATGCGTGATGACGTCATAGTGACGTCACTCGCTGACTGCGCAGACTCCGTTTCGTCCCGGGCTCCCAGCTCTTACCGTGTGTGTCCGATCCGGCCCGGCCCGACCTGGACTCTGGCCGAACCGACCTGAGCCCGAAAGCTGGATCCAGAAAATAGGTCTGACCTGAACCGAACCTGACCCACGTCGTCTGGTCCCGTCGGGTTCGGGTCAGGTAGCTGGCCTTAAATCTGGGGTAGGCAGGAAAGTGGAGTTAGTCCACAAACAGATCAGCCATGATATAGAATGGTGGAACAGGCTCGAGGGGCTGAATCGCCTACTTCTCCTAGTTCATATGTTTGTAAAGGCATCCTTTGTACTTTTTTCCTCCTTTTCTCCCCTTCTGCCAACCCAGTGTCAGTATGCCATTTCCATTTCCTAAGCCTTGTGTTTGTGTGAATCCAGATTTTAATGCTGTTTCATATTGAATTATGAAGTCATTTTTGCCCACTTCCTTTGTTGTGTTGCAAAGTAATTTCTCATGAGCAGCCTAATGAGCAAAGAGGTTTTCATTGCATTAGCAATGTTCATATTTTCATCCTCATTTACAAGTTCCTCCATGGCCTCACCCTCCCTATCTCTGTACCTACTCCAGTCCTATAACCTAAAGCCTGGCTTGGATATCAAATTAAAGCCCGACCGAGTCCTTTAATTTTTTTAAATGCCTGACCTGTCATGCAGACAGCCCACCTGCCAAGAATGAGGCACATTAATTTTGTTGTGAACATTAATTTGAAAACTCTTGAAGTGAAGAAACTACTTGTTTAAAAAATAAATCACCAGGCCCTTGGCTGGAAAGACATTTGCATATTAAGAGACAGTGCTTGTGGAGTCAAAGGGGTTACTTCCCTTATCCAGTTTAACCTACAATGGACTTTGAGCACCAGACATTGAAGGTGAGGGAGCTCAAATTTCAGGATGACTGCTGGGATGGCCGAATCCACAAACCGACATGGTCAGACCAGCTGGTCACGTGACTTGCCTGCTTGGCAACCTGGTTTTTCTGAATTGTACAAAGAGTTTTGAACAGAGAGAGGCTGCAGTATGCTCCTGGACTGAAGACCTGTCTGGTTCTCCCTCTCTTTCTCATGGAACTCCAAATCCACTGAAGACACATGAATCCCAAGAGAGAAAAGTCTCCTACAGCAAACAAGGTTCAAGAAGAATACTGGGCCCCAATGAAGAGCAAGATCTACCTCCAATCAAGGACTCTGTAGTGAGCTCGAAGAACCGTAACACAAACTCTCTTCAGAGATTGCCTCAAACTTTTCCATTTTATTTTTCTCTTCTGTCTCTATCTGCATGTGTGTAGCGCGTATGCATGCTAGTGTGAGCGCATAGTGTATCCGTAAGCGATAACCGAATTAGAGTTTATAAGTTTAATAAATTTCAACTTTTCTTCTTTAAACCTATGAAAATCTGTTAGTCCTGGTTTCTTTGCCTTATAATTGGAAGTTATTGAACAAGGATTCCCTCGGGGAACTAAAAAACGGTGTGTTTAAAATTAAACCCTGTTACGGAAAGACCAGGTGAAGGCTGAGAGGGAACCCTAGACCCCTTTCTCTCCTGGTCGTAACAGACCCAACAGCAGCCAACCCGATATGGGCCCGCGTCCTTTAATTTTTTTTAAATGCCTGACCTAACCCGAAAACAACAAGTTTATTAGATTAAAACGAAAACAGTACGAAACAAAACAGTACAGTCCGACCCAACCCCGACACATGAAGTCGGGTTTGGTTGGGTAGCCAGGCTTTACTACGACCCTCCAAGATCTCTGTGCTCCTCCAATTCTGGCCTTTTGTGCATCCCTGATTTTCATTGTTTTACTGTTGGTGGCTGTGTCTTTAGCTGCCTAGGCCACAATCTCTGGAATTCCCCCTGTCAATCTTTTGGTCCCGCTGCTCCTTAGTTCCTTACAGCCTATTTTGTTTGTCAAGCTTTGGTCACTTGTCTGAATATCTCCTTATGTGGCTCTGTCATATTTTGTTTGATAATGCTGCTGTGAATCATCTTTGGATGTTCTACTACGCTAAAGATACTAAATAGATGCAAGTTGCTCTTGCCTGGCCTTGAGCTGGCAGCCACAAACCTATAATTAACGCTAACCTGCCTTTAACAGCAGGTTTACTACAACAATATTGATCATCTGGCCCTTGAGCAATCCCCATTCTTATATATTCAAAGAAGGAAAAATTCTGTCTTTCCTTCTGCCCTCCACTGCCTTATGAAATACCACAAGCTTAGCTTGGTTTTGGTTTTTGAAACCGGGACTTGTCGTAAATCAGATTTCCCTGTTCTGACTGCATTTTCACTCCCGCCTTGAGGGCTGACTGGCCTATGTTCCATTGTTTTCTTTTACGAACATATAAATTAGCGACTCATGCTGGTAGAGTTGCACAAATGTCGGTCACAATCCAGTACCTGTCCCAAGTGCTGTTTTGGCTGTGGGGGTCTGTTTTATGTGACTTGTCATTCACTGAAGGACTGAGTCAGTGGTCTGATTATCCACTTAGGTGGCAAGCTTTGTGTGATGGTCCAGGGAGTAACTTTTACAGATGGTGTCCAGCAAAAGCATAATTTAAAGTTACATAAAGATCATTTGCATAGAACGGATTAACATGCTTCCTGTTCAGTCCATTCCTTTTAACCAGAGCATTTACATTTGTTAATCATGAATTAGTAAAAGCAAATCTATATAATGAAATACATCTGCATTGGAGATAATATCTGCTCAAGAATTAACATGATAGGTGGGGCACAATAGCATGTAACCTGGGTCTTTGAAAAGCCTGTCTTGTCTTATTAAACTGGTAAGGGTCATGGTACAAGGAGATTTTTCTGGTTTAGTTTTGTTCCTGTTCTCTTTGGGACAAAAGATATTTATTCTCCCTCTTGGTAGGGGAGTAATAACAAGGCGAGTACTTTTTCCAAACTGAGCTGTTTTGATAGCCTGGTGTGCTACTGAGCCATACATAACAGGAATATCCCAGGTTACAACTTTGGTTGATGCTCTTGGTTAATACCGGCCAGTGGAGTGCATCAATTAACCCCTGCTTTCCTGGGCTAAGGAGGGAATAAAAATCAGCGGAGGAAAAGTTGGATGTCACAGTGGATTAACAAGTTCCCTTTCACCTCTGACCAGTGTTGAAGTCAGAATGTAAGTATCCTTTCTCTACCCGAGGTGTAAAGGTCCTAATGTGAAATGAGTTCGAACAGATTCTATCAGGTTGCTTCTACAGCATGAAACTGGCCCTAATATGTCAGTGATTAGCAAAGTCAGTCAGGCTAAAGGATAGTCTGTAAGAAATGGAGGTGAAAATGCCAGGCAACAGTAGTGGGTGATCTTATGAGGTTGGGGCTGAGCTAACTGTTGGAGCTGAGGGAGCTTTACTCTGCTATAGCTGACCTGTGATTGCTTAATGCTGACACCAGGTGCTTGCAATGGAAAATTTCATTCGCTAACATGAACTCCACCCCCTTGCTATAAATAAGATGCCCTCCTCCCACAGTTGTGATGCGCTGGAGGCTCAGTTCCTTGACCAGTACTGAAGAACCCTTGTAATGTAATCAACTCTTTCTCTGCTCCCCAAAATACGTAAGTTTTGTTACTTTGATTTTATATTTATAGCTAAATATTTAAGTAAAAGGATAGTGTATTACTTTAAAATGAGGACTGAATGAGTGTGGAAATCATTCCTCAGTTGGCTTGATAATACATTTGGTCTTGACTTTGACTGGTATTCACCAATTGTGCTTGGTGTAAAGTATTTTGCAGTATTTCATATTGTGCATGCTTTATACAAAATGCTGAACCCATTTTCTAGGTTTTTGGCTGACTCATTATTCCTCTTGCCAATATTTGTTTTCCTTTTATCTACTAGTATTTAACACAACTGTTGCTCTTGGAAGTGATATTGTAGTTTCTGTAACTTGACTGATAATTTAAGCAGACCAGTAGAACAATTAAGTAGCAGCCGCTTGAAAGAGGGGAGTGTGTATCTCCTTATCATCCAAGGTTAACAGTTATGACTGCATGCTCCCAGCTATACAAGGACAGACATGAAATGCAGCGCAACATTTATCTCTCTCTTTGGGGTAAAAATATTTATTGAATTGCATAGATATCTTAGCAAGCAACTTTTACCAATCCATTCAAGACTGTTAGCATTGGAAGCAATCCTTTTTACTAGGTGATTTCTTCAAGATAGTTTTTTTTAAAGAGTGGGGCTTGCGTTATGGCCTCAGTTGTTTGACATGGGTCAAATGTTGTGAAAGTATCATCATTTATATAATTGTATCTCTTGGAAACATCTCAGGATGCTTCACATAGTGTATTTATTTGAAGTGACTGTTCCATGGGGAAATTCTTTATATTGCAGTGCTGTAGTATACATAACTTGTTTTGAGTTCATGTTTCAAAGCTAGGTTATCTATTTCTGAATCAGCAGCAATGTGAGAAATGTTAATTGGTGGGTCTTTGTTATCTTATTGTAGAAACTTTTACCCAAATTTTAAATTAAGTTTATTTTGGCTGTCCAGTTCTGAATTACATTTTAAGTTGCCTTTCTGCCTTTGCTCCAAGGTTACCAAAGCACATCTGAGACTAATTTAACTGATCGTGCAGTATATGTTATCCAGTGAATATCAGTCTCTTATGATTAGATTGGAGATACAGCACTGAAACAGGCCCTTCGGCCCACCGAGTCTGTGCCGAACATCAACCACCCATTTATACTAATCCTACACTAATCCCATATTCCTACCAAACATCCCCACCTGTCCCTATATTTCCCTACCACCTACCTATACTAGTGACAATTTTTTTTTTTATAATGGCCAATTTACCTAAGAACCTGCAAGTCTTTTGGCTTGTGGGAGGAAACCGGAGCACCCGGAGAAAACCCACGCAGACACAGGGAGAACTTGCAAACTCCACACAGGCAGTACCCGGAATCGAACCCGGGTCCCTGGAGCTGTGAGGCTGCAGTGCTAACCACTGCGCCACCTGTGCCGCCCTGCAAATACTATTTTCTGCCTTCACTGATATTCCCCTCTAGTGCTGTGTTCCACTGAATGCTTTGTTTATTAATGACCATTCTGTCTGCTAAATCACTTGCACTTCAGTCACTCTGCTGACTACCAGAGAGTGGTAAGTAAATTGGGAATGGAAAAGTGGGTAAATATATTAAATAAATTGGTTTTTATCATCTTGTTTTTCCCTTGGAGAACAGTGAAGCAGTGGAAGGATTCACAGGCTGATGAGCAGTCTGACAGACCGTGACGTGAACACTCCTTCTATGGGTCATAATCATCTTTATATCAGTTGTTAGGGTAGTTAGTCCTTACAGTGAGACGGTTTGGGCTCCAACCTCCTGAACAATGGGAGGAGGGGGGGGGGGGGGGCGGTGGGGGATGGCGGGGAATGTGTGATTGTCCCCATCCACTGGACTTGAGTATGCTGCTAGATGCCAACCCAGAATTCTGAGCTGGAGCTCTGCTGTCCACTCCCCACTCATCAGGACTGTCTGCAGTGGGTTTGAACCCTGCACCTTTTGGACATAAATTGAAGGAGCATCTCGCCTGCTCAATCAATTCAATATTCAACCCACTGAAGTCATTGAGCTGAAGAATATTGGGGTGAAATACTGGTGATGGGAACACACTGAGGGGATAAATTAAGAGCATTGCACAATGCACTGTCAGTGCACTGACATCAATACGCATACCAGTTGCTGAGTTTAATAGCTGCATTATGCAGTTCTCAGACCAAAGCATCTAAATTGTGCTGTGGATTGTGAATCATACTGTACCAATCAGGATAGCCCTGCACTTGCTCTCTTGCAAGCTGCATTCCTGGTTTACTCTTGAAATGATAAATTTAAAGCTTGAATCTCTTAATGTTTTGATATACCTTAATTAAGCGCTTTTTAATTTCAGTTTGACTCCAGTGCAGAGTCAAGTCCTGGCAGTGTGTAGCAACTGCCAAGGTATCTTGTAGACAGATTAAAACTGAAGTCATACAGTCACTTTTGCTGGGAGTTTAACTGGACCCTAAATATGCGCAGTTGACCGTCTTGTGTTTAAATGGTTGATCAACAGGCATTTTGATGAAACAGTTAAAATGGAATTCACGTTCTGATCATGGCGTTGAGTGCTTAGTGTATATTATTCACTTTATGCTACTACAATAGATTCAGTCTAGAATCAAACAAACACCTGCTTTCATAATATAATTTGCACAATCATGAAGATATTAAGATGAATCTGTGAATTTTGTGTTGCAAGAACTTGAAATGATAGTAAAATTACAAGATAATCTGTAGCTGATCAAAGTCCACAATTCCGGGTATTGCCTGTGTGGATTTGCAAGTTCTCCCTGTGTCTGCGTGGGTTTTCTCCGGGTGCTCCGGTTTCCTCCCACATGCCAAAGACTTGCAGGTTGATAGGTAAATTGGCCATTATAAATTACCCCCAGGATAGGTAGGTGGTAGGGAAATATAGGGACTGGTGGGGATGTGGTAGGAATATGGAATTAGTATAGGATTAGTATAAATGGGTGGTTGATGGTCAGTACAGACTCGGTGGGCCGAAGGGCCTGTTTCAGTGCTGTATCTCTAAATAAAAAAAAAAATATGTCCTGCTAATCCAGTAACATAATAAAATTACTTACTGTGCCATCCTGTATTCACCCATGTGTTGAAAACATTTTCTAAAGAGCAAAGCTTTGGCGTAGAAGGACTGCATGAGATTTGAAGTCGATGTTCAATTTTCTTGTCTCTCTTTGGTTTGTTTAAAATTGATTTTACTTGAAATATTTTGTTGCTTTTTTACAGTAACGAACTGAACACACTGAACAGTCATGTCCGCTAAAGCCATATCTGAGCAGACCGGTAAAGAATTCCTTTATAAATTCATTTGCACAAAGGCTGCAATCCAGAACAAGTTCAAATATGCCAGACTGCGACCTGAAACCGACTGGTCTCTCCTAGTCCAAGAGCACCCCTGGCTGCAAACTGAGGTGAGTGTGTTGGACATGTTGGTGATATTGAAAGATGCAATGGTGGCTTTCGTAATGTAAACGGTCCAGAGAGAGAGGGGGTGTCAGCTTCAGTGATCAAATATCTTGTAAGAGCATGAGATAGAGGTACAAATATGTAAACAGATTATGGAAAGCTGTAGGAGCAACAGGGTGGTGGTGATAGGAGATTTTAATTTTCCCAACATTGACTGGGTTTCCCTTAGTGTTAGAGGTCTAGATGGAGCAGAATTTGTAAGGAGCATCCAGGAGGGTTTTCTAGAGCAGTATGTAAAAATAGTCCAACTCGGGAAGGGGCCATACTGGACCTGGTGTTGGGGAATGAGCCGGGCCAGGTGGTTGACGTTTCAGTAGGTGACTACTTTGGGAGTAGTGATCACAATTCCGTAAGTTTTAGAATACTCATGGACAAAGACAAGAGTGGTCCTAAAGGAAGAGTGCTAAATTGGGGGAAGGCCAACTATACCAAAATTCGGCAGGAGCTGGGGAATGTAGATTGGGAGCAGCTGTTTGAAGGTAGATCCACATTTGATATGTGGGAGGCTTTTAAAGAGAGGTTGATTAGCGTGCAGGAGAGACATGTTCCTGTGAAAATGAGGGGTAGAAATGGCAAGATTAGGGAACCATGGATGACAGGTGAAATTGTGAGACTAGCTAAGAGGAAAAAGGAAGCACACATAAGGTCTAGGCGGCTGAAGAAAGACGAAGCTTTGAAAGAATATCGGGATTGTAGGCGCAATCTGAAAGGAATTAAGAGGGCTAAAAGGGGTCATGAAATATCTTTAGCAAACAGGGTTAAGGAAAATCCCAAAGCCTTTTATTCATATATAAGGAGCAAGAGGGTAACTAGAGAAAGGATTGGCCCACTCAAGGACAAAGGAGGAAAGTTATGCGTGGAGTCAGAGAAAATGGGTGAGATTCTAAACGAGTACTTTGCATCGGTATTCACCGAGGAGAGGGACATGACGGATGTTGAGGTTAGGGACAGATGTTTGATTACTCTAGGTCAAGTCGGCATAAGGAGACATTAAGGTGGACAAGTTCCCAGGTCCGGATGGGATCTATCCCAGGTTACTGTGGGAAGCGAGAGAGGAAATAGTTGGGGCCTTAACAGATATCTTTGCAACATCCTTAAACACGGGTGAGGTCCCGGAGGACTGGAGAATTGCTAATGTTGTCCCCTTGTTTAAGAAGGGTAGCAGGGATAATCCAGGTAATTATAGACCGGTAAGCCTGACGTCAGTGGTAGGGAAGCTGCTGGAGAAGATACTGAGGGATAGGATCTATTCCCATTTGGAAGAAAATGGGCTTATCAGTGATAGGCAACATGGTTTTGTGCAGGGAAGGTCATGTCTTACCAACTTAATAGAATTCTTTGAGGAAGTGACAAAGTTGATTGATGAGGGAAAGGCTGTAGATGTCGTATACATGGTCTTCAGTAAGGCGTTTGATAAGGTTCCCCATGGTAGGCTGATGGAGAAAGTGAAGTCGCATGGGGTCCAAGGTGTACTAGCTAGATGGATAAAGAACTGGCTGGGCAACAGGAGACAGAGAGTAGCAGTGGAAGGGAGTTTCTCAAAATGGAGACGTGTGACCAGTGGTGTTCCACAGGGATCCGTGCTGGGACCACTGTTTGTGATATACATAAATGATTTGGAGGAAGGTATAGGTGGTCTGATTAGCAAGTTTGCAGACGACACTAAGATTGGTGGAGTAGCAGATAGTGAAGGGGACTGTCAGAGAATACAGCAGAATATAGATAGACTGGAGAGTTGGGCAGAGAAATGGCAGATGGAGTTCAATCAGGGCAAATGCGAGGTGATGCATTTTGGAAGATCCAATTCAAGAGTGAACTATACAGTAAATGGAAAAGTCCTGGGGAAAATTGATGTACAGAGAGATTTGGGTGTTCAGGTCCATTGTTCCCTGAAGGTGGCAACGCAGGTCAATAGAGTGGTCAAGAAGGCATACGGCATGCTTTCCTTCATTGGACGGGGTATTGAGTACAAGAGTTGGCAGGTCATGTTACAGTTGTATAGGACTTTGGTTCGGCCACATTTGGAATACTGCGTGCAGTTCTGGTAGCCACATTACCAAAAGGATGTGGATGCTTTGGAGAGGGTGCAGAGGAGGTTCACCAGGATGTTGCCTGGTATGGAGGGCGCTAGCTATGAAGAGAGGTTGAGTAGATTAGGATTATTTTCATTAGAAAGACTGAGGTTGAGGGGGGACCTGATTGAGGTGTACAAAATCATGAGAGGTATAGACAGGGTGGATAGCAAGAAGCTTTTTCCCAGAGTGGGGGATTCAATTACTAGGGGACACGAGTTCAAAGTGAGAGGGGAAAAGTTTAGGGGGGATATGCGTGGAAAGTTCTTTACGCAGAGGGTGGTGGGTGCCTGGAACGCGTTGCCAGTGGAGGTGGTCGACGCGGGCACGATAGCGTCTTTTAAGATGTATCTAGACAGATTCATGACTGGGCAGGAAGTAAAGAGATACAGACCCTTCGAAAATAGGCGACATATTTAGATAGGGGATCTGGATCGGCGCAGGCTTGGAGGGCAGAAGGGCCTGTTCCTGTGCTGTAATTTTCTTTGTTCTTTGTTCTTTGTTCTTAAATGTGCAATGATTGCACAACTCCATATAAATTTTAAAGTTTATTTACAGAAGGGATTTTGGATCTCGAATTCAAATCCGCAATTGCAGCATTCTGATTATAGAGGAGTTGAATCATGTGATTGAGTCAGGGGGTGGTGTTTAATTTAGGGTGCTTTTTGAAGGTCAGTACCAAGTAGGAAGTCTAGAGAATTTATTTCCTCCTTGTCCAGTTTTGTTTCATGATTCTGCCCCATGAGAGATCAGTGCTGGCATCGAGACACTGACTTTCAAGCACCCAATGTCTGCATCGAGCGCTTCTGGGTCAAGCATGTATCACATGTAGATGCAGAGTATAGGGGTCTCTCCTCTGTCCAACAATCTACCTCTGCTTCCCCTATAGCAGAATCATAATTCCGTAACAGCCAGCTGCCTGAGTACCATTGCCAAATACTACTAAATTATGGGCTGTTTTATGCTTTAGACCCACACCCACTAGATTGAGACTACCCAAATTCACTTCACATGAGATCCCTGTAGTCAGCAGGATGAAGGGGCATTTATCCCTGATGAAAGGTCACTAACCTGAAATGTTAACTCTGCTTCTCTCTCCACAGATGCTGCCAGACCTGCTGAGTATTTCCAGCATTTCTTGTTTTTATTTCAGATTTCCAGCATCTGCAGTATTTTGTCTTTATTTATCTCATCAGACCTGGGATGGATTTGAGTCGCAGTTTTGAGGTGAAAAATTTGTGTCTAATGTACTGTGCCATCTGGTTCCCTGAGTGTTCTTTTAAAATCTAATTATATTGAAGGTGGTGAAGCTGTTGGTGTGGTTGTTGGGTCAGCACTATGTTTGAATCTATTCCTAAACATGTAGAAGCCAATGGGTTACTCTCCAAGTGAACTGGCTGTAACATATCTTATTTTTAACTTGGCATGTGATTTTTTTTCGAGTTGGGTTGTTTGCAGAAATGAAGTTTATAGAGCACTTTCATGAATTGGGTTTTGTTTAAAATTTCATTCATGGAATCTTCTATATGAAAGTGGTTGCATATGGTGCTCATTACAGGCAGGGGTTCCCTTGCCTTTCTCTCTTTTCTTAGAAGATACTGACTTACTGGTGTACAGTTCCGCTGGTGCCTGTTGTCACCTAATATCTTAACTAAATGGCTATTCCTAGTATGTTAGCAGACTATGAAGCCATGAGACATGTCAAAGCCAAGCCCGATGCTGTTCTCGCCTAATATCCCACTATTGCAGTTGTGAAATTGAATTGAGAAAAAAAATACTTATAGATGATTCTAAATTGAAAGTTCTAAAAACCTCATGTCTCAAAGTAACACTCGAGCACTTTAACTTTAGAGTTTATCTAAGTTTAATTTCAGTTTTATTTAAAAGGTTTCCTGCCAGAGAGAAATTGCCAAAGCAATATTAAAGCAAAATACTGCAGATGCTGGAAATCTGAAATAAAAACAAGTAGTGCTGGGAATACTCAGCAGGTCAGGCAGCATCTGTAGAGAGAGAAGCGGAGTTAATGTTTCAGGTCTGTGACTTTTCATTTAATGAAAGTTTACAGACCTGAAATGTTAACTCCGCTTCTCTCGCCATAGATGCTGCCAGACCTGCTGAGAAATTTCCAACACTTATTAGGTTTTCTGTTTTCCCACATTTTCTGCTACATTCATGATGTATCACCAAAAATATTGTACCGCGACAGGTATAGCGCCTTTCATGACCACTGTCTCAAAAGCGCTTTGCAGCCAATTAAGTAGTTTTTTTAATAATTCAATTAATCTGGTCATTTGTATGCTAACACTAGGAAAAATGACCATGAAAATATGAAAAAATTAAAATCCAACCGCTTCACATGCCCTTCAGGAAAGGGCACGTGCCACCCATATTGGTTTGACCTACATTTAATTCTAGTCAACACTGTTAATGCCTTCTGAAGTGGCTTAGTGAGGTGAAGGCCTTTTCAGGGCAAGTAGGAATAGTGTATAAAGGCAGCCTTGTCAGCATTGCCGTTATCCTGAGGAGAAACAAAAAATGCGGAGTTACTCGCTGTTCAAGAGGAGCAGGACTCATAACTGACTAGTATTTCTTCCCAAGCACAAGGAAGTTGAGACTAACTAAACACCTCAACTGGTGTTTTGCCTGAGGTCAGCTAGTTCAGCACAGAATAGAGAAGCAAACTTGGGATATCCTAGTCTTCAATCGAGGCATTCAAAAAGGAATTGGATAGTTAACTGAAAAGGAAGAATGTGCAGGGTTACGGGCAAAGGTGGGGGAATGGCACTCAGTGAATTGCCCATTCGGAGAGCCAGTATAGACACGACGGGCCTCGAAATGGCCTCTTTCTGTGCTGTTACAAATCTTTGATTCTGTGAAGTCTTGTGTCTTGTCCTTTTCAGGGTAGCTTGCTTGCTGTCTGTTCAGTACTGCTACTCATGTGAGCTGAGCACATCTTTTGCACAAGGTTTCTGTCTTCAGCAAGTTGCACCTGTGCCAGGAATACCTGTCGAGGTACAACATTTTTGTGAGACACCATGAAGGTAGCAGAAAATGTGGCAAAACGGAAAACCTAGCAGGTGTTGGCAATTTCTCACTGGCTGGGAGACCTTTTGATTAAAATTGAAATTAAACTTTGATAAACTCTAAAGTTAAAGTGCTCTTGAGTGTTACTTTGAGACATTTGAGGTTTTTGGAGCTTTCAATTTAGAATTATTTAATATTTTTAAAACCAAGAATTGGATCCAAATGAAGAAAACTCTGGGTGTAGTACAGTTTGCTTCTAGATGTCATTAGTAAACTGAGAGGATGGGATGGTGACCCCAGAAATGGCAATGGAGAAGCCACATTCAGACTGTACTGTATTTGTCTCGTCTTCCATTAGTGTCCAATTGTAACATCTATAAATGTTGGGGGCCTGTAGCTGGACTTAGTGTCGGTTTAAATATTTTTAATTGGTTAGGAATGCATATTGAGTTTTTTTTGTATGGTATTCTGAGTTTTCCCAGGTTCTGGAAATTGAACACCATATGCTGACCACTAGGAGATGCACAGGGTGTTCTTTGAATTTCGGAGCTATGTTGTCCTTCTTTGGCACATTTATTACCTTTTCCCATTTTCCACTGCTTCCTCTGCGACTGCAGGACTGAGGTCAGGAATTCTGTGGGTGTAGGTGTGCACATAAAGCCACTGTGCGGAGACGATCAGTGACTTCAAGAGGAGGTTGGATGGCCACCCAGGAGAGGTAGCCTTGCAGGTCTATGGAGATCGAGCAGGGGAGTGGGACTGACTGCATAGCTCCGTGGACAGCCGGCATGGACTCGGGCCGTGTGGCTGCCTCCTCTGTCCTAAAAATGACAGACTGTCATTCTGCACATTGAGCTCCTGATTGTACACCAGCATATATCCAGTAGCCAGTGTCTACTGTATTGTTCTCTCAAATGTGCAGCTCAATTGATCACTGCATGCTTAATTTGAGTACAGTAGGCAGCGGTGAGTTCTGAAAGCTTCTGAAGGTTAACTGTTTTGTACAGTGTGCTGGCAAAGCAGACATTTGGAAATCAGTTTCAGATTAATTTGCATTTTCTCTCTTTAAACTTGGGAAAGCCAGTAACATCATTTTACATAAATCTTTGATAAAATTGACTTCCGCAATTAAGTGGCTCCCGGGCCTGACAAATTTGGCAGAAATGTCATGTTGCATTTCGTACTCTGAAAGCATAATTCAATTTATATTGGCACCACTTCTTAAGCTGTGACCTTCTCAAGGGTAAGTTTGTTTTCTACATCATTTTCCACGAGTTGGAATCTAAAAGATGTGGGCTGTAATCCAAATAACCAAATGGAAAGATTGTGCGTCAGAATCTAGGTAATCAATTTTTGTCAGAGGAGGAAGACGGCAGTGGAAGGGAATCCTAATGAGACTTGCGTTGGATGTTGCTTTTGTCGGAGTTTGAGAGGGGATATGAGTTGGTGCTAGCAAACGATTTAGCTGCAAAGCACTTGAATCAAAATTTTGTGAATTTCTATTTTTAACATTGAAACCAGTCACTGCCTCTTGTGCAGCAACAAATGACTCCTTTGATAAATTCTGCTCCAGTTGAGGCCTTTCTGGATATGTCTGGCTTATCTTACATACAAATTAAAATCCAGTTGGTGAAAGTTGAAGAAGGGCTTACATTTATATAGTGCTTTTCACAACCTCAGGGCATCCCAAAGCACTTCAGTCAATGAAGTGCTCTTGAAATGTAGTTGCTGTTATCATGTAGGAAGCGCTCAGCCAATTTGCGTGCAGTAAGCTCTCTCGAGCAGAAATAATGACCAGATAATCTGCTTGTGATGTTCATTGGGGAATAAATATTGGCCCAGGAACCAAGGAGGACTCCCCTGCTCTTCAGCTTAGTGGCAGGGGATCTTTTATATCCAGTTGAAAAGTAATTCATTTGCTGTGAAACACTTTGAGATGTCCTGTGGATAAGCAAGGTTCTATATAAATGCAAGTTCTTTCAAGAGAAACCATTTGACTATGATGGCTGAAAAGCTCTTTTCATTAAATGGGTGTTTTTTCTCCATTCTTTTAGGCTTAATACCCAAGTGCTTCATTAGAACTTGTGTTTTAATTGCCTTAACCTTTAATTTTCTTTTCTCTCACTCTTTAGCGTCTGGTGGTGAAGCCAGACCAGCTGATTAAACGACGTGGGAAGCTGGGCTTGATCGGGGTTAACCTGGATTTGAGCGGGGTGAAGGAATGGTTAACGCCACGACTGGGACAGGAGACGACGGTGAGAGCTGTAACCTGTGTGTGGTGGGAGGGGGCAGTGAGTGAACAACATGACTAGTGAAAAGTGTATTGCTTGACTGATCCTACTGAAATGAGATTTAACTTTTCTATTACTGAGACGGCGCTGATTCAGTATGATGATTCATCTTCTGTTTGATAACTAAATTGCTGCAGCCGACTTGCAGCAAGGCAACCTGCCAGGTGGAGTTATCTTGTCCTTGTTGAAGGTTGGGCTGACGCCATTCTTCAACTAGTGGGGAAATAGTTTAAAAATGCTGCAACCTGCAGCATTAATACAGATTCTGGTTCAGATACATGGGCTGTTCTCTTGCAATAACCGTTCATGTAGTGAAAAACTGAACATTAAATGAAAATTATCTGTGGTAATGGATCCACATCAATTTTAAGCCAAGGCAGTGATGCATGTTTTTTTTGCAGTGGGAAGGGGGTTGGGGTAGATTTGAAGATGGTAATAAATGTTAGCCAGTGTCTGCATCAAGCACACTTCTAAAGTAGGTGTATTCCTAGTTAAATATATTGGAAAGCTCCATCTCTTTTTCTCCATGCACACCACCCACTTCCCCAAATTTCCAATTCAGGTAGCTACATTGTCTGAGGTAGCTGACACAATCACAGAATTATTACAGGGCAGAATGAGGCCAGTCGGCCCATCGTGTCTGTACCGGCTCTCCGAATGAGCATTTCACCTAATGCCATTACCCCGCCTTCTCCCCGTAACCCTGCACATTCTTCCTTTTCATATAACAGTCTAATTCCCTTTTGAATGCTTCAATTGAACCTACCTCCACCACACACTCGCTGCATGAAAAAGTTTTCCTCGTGTTGTTGATTTTGCTTCAATTACTTTCAATCTGTGCCCTCTCCTCCTTGATCCTTTCATGAGTGGGAACAGTTTTTCCCTGTCCACTCTGTCCAGACCCTTCACGATTTTAAATACCTCTATCAAATCACCTCTCTGTCTTCTCCAAGGAAGAGTCCCTACTTCTCCAATCTATCATGACTGAAGTTCCTCATCCCTGGAATCATTCTTGTGATTCTTTTCTGTACCCCCTAACGCCTTCCCATCCTTCCTAAAGTGTGGCGTCCAGATCTGGATGCATTACGCCTGCTGAGGTCGGACCAGTGTCTTATACAAGTTCAACGTAACCTCCTTGCTCTTGTATTCTATGCCCCTATGAATAAAGCCCAGGATATGTATGCTTTATGAACTGCTATCTCAACCTGTCCTGCCACCTTCAATGACTTATACACATATATACCCCAGGTCCCTCTGCTCCTGCACACCCTTTAGAATTGTATCTATAAGTTTATATTGTCTCTCCATGTTCTTCCTGCCAAAATGAATCCACATTGAACTTCATCTGCCACCTGTTCATCCATTGCACCAACTTGTGTATGTCCGTTTGAAATTTTACACTATCCTCCTCACAGTTCACAATGCTTCCAAGTTTCATATCATCTGCAACCTTTGAAATTGTGCCTTGTACATCAAGGTCTAGGTCATTAATATATATCCAGAAAAGCAAAGGTCCCAACTCTGATCCCTGGGGAACTCCACTACAGACCTTTCTCCAACCTGAAAAGCATTCATTAACCACTACTCTTTGTTTCCTGTCACTCAGTCAATTCCGTATCCATGTTGCTACCATCCCGTTTATTCCATGAGCTATAACTTTGCTCACATGTCTGCTGTGTGGCACTGTATCAAACACCTTTTGAAAGTCCATGTACACCATATCAACAGCATAGGCTTCATCGACCCTCTCTGTTACCTCTTCAAAAAACTCCAGCAAGTTAGCTCAATGTGATCTTCCCTTGAGAAATCCATGCTGGCTTTCTTTAATTAAATTGCATTTGTCCATGTGACAATTAAATTTGTCCCGAATTAATCTTGCTAGTCGTTTCCCCATCACCAAAGTTAAACTGGCTGGTCTGTAGTTGCTGGGCTTATCTTTACCCTTTTTTGAATAAGGGTGTAATGTTTGCAATTCTCCAGTCCTCTGGCACCACCCCAAGTCTAAGGAAGACTGAAAAATTATGGCCAGTGCCTCTGCAATTTCCACACTCTTCTCTCAGTATCCTTGGATGCATCTCATCCTGGCCTGGTGACTTATCCACTTTTAAGTACAGACAGACTATCCAACACCACCACCTTATCCATTTTAAAAGCTTCTAAGTGTATGCATTACCTCCTCTTTCATCATTGCCTGGGTTGCATCATCATCCTCGGTAAAGACAGATGCAAAGTATTCATTTGCTACCTCAGTTACGTCCTCTACCTCGATGTGCAAATCCCCTTGTTGGTCCCTAATCGGCCTCACTCCTCCTTTTACCACCCTTTTTGCTATTTATATGTCTATAGAAAACTTTGGGATTCCCTTTTATGTTAGTTGCCAGTATTTGCTTCTCTTACTTACTTTTTCATTTCCCCTCTGAACCTTCTATATTCAGCCTGGTTCTCAATAGTATTCTCTGTCTGGCATCTGTCATAAGCAAACTTTTTCTTTATCTTAATCTCTATCTCTTTTGTCATCCGGGGAGCTCTGAATTTGTTTCCCTTACCTTTCCGCTTTGAGGGAGCATACCTTGACTGTGCCCGAACTATTTCCTCTTTTAACATAAGAAATAGGAGCAGGAGTAGGCCATTCAGCCCCTCAAGCCTGCTCTGCCATTCAATAAGATCATCTGTTCCAGGCTTCAACTCTTTTTTTGGGCCTGCTCCTCATAACCCTCAACTCCCCGAGATTTCAAAAATCTATCTATCTCCTCAAATACATTAAGTGACCCAGCCTCCGGATTCACCAACCTCTGAGAGAAGAAATTCCTTCGCATCTCAGTTTTAAATGAGTGTCCCCTTATTCTGTAACTTCCCTTGTTTGAGATTTCCCCCACCAGTGGAAACATACTCTCAACATCTACCCTGTCAAGCCCCCTTAGAATCTCTTATGCTTCAATAAGATCACCTCTCATTCTTCTAAACTCCAATGAATAAAGGCCTAACCTGTTTAGCCGTTCTTGATAAGACAACCCCTTCATCCCAGGAATCAGCCTAGTCAACCTTTTCTGACCTGCCTCCAATGCTAGTATATCCTTCCATAAATATGGGGACCAAAACTGTACGCAGTACTCCAGGTGGGGCCTCACCAACTCCCTATTGTAACAAGACAGTTGTAACAAGACTTCCCTATTTTTAAACTGTAGCCCCCTAGCAATAAAGGGCAAAATTCCATTTGCCTTCCTAATTACTTGCTGCACCAGCATGCTAACTTTTTGTGTTTCATGTACAAGAACACTCAGATCCTTCTGTACTGAATTATTTTGTAGTCTTTCACCATCTATTTCTGCCTTTTTATTCTTCCTACCGAAGTGGATGACCTCACACTTTCCCACATTGAACTCCATCTGCTAAGTTTTTGCCCACTCACTTAACCTATCTATATCCCTTTGCAGATTCTTTGTGTCTTCATCACAACCTGCCATTCCACCTATTTTTGTATCATCCGCAAATTTGGATACACTGCGCTCTGTCCCTTCCTCTAAGTCATTAGTATAGATAGTAAATAGTTGAGGCCCTAGGACCGATCCTTGTGGCACCCCACTAGTTACAGCTTTCCAACCTGAAAAAGACCCATTGATCCCGACTCTCTGCCTTCTGTGTGTTAGCCAATCCTCAATCCATGCCAACACATTACCCCAATACCCTGAGCTCTTATTTTGTGTAATAACCTTTAATGTGGCACCTTATCGAAAACCTTCTGAAAGTCCAAATACACTACATCTACTGGTTCCCCTTTATCCATTCTGCTTGTTATATCTTCAAAGAACTCTTAACAATATGTCAAACATGATTTCCCTTTCATAAAACCATGTTGACTCTGATTGCATTATGTTTTTCTAAATGTCCTGCTGTTCTTTAATAATGGACTCTAGCATTTTCCCAGTGACAGGATGTTAGGAAACTATAGACCAGTTAGCTTGCTTTCTGTCTTCCTCCTTTCTTGAATAGGGGCTTCACATTAGCGGTTTTCTAATCCGCTGGTACCCTACCAGAATCCAGTGAGTTTTGGTATATTACTACCAGTGCCTCCACTATCTCTGCAGCCACTTCTTTTAAAACTTTTGGCTGCAGGCAGTCAGGTCCTTGTGACTTGTCTGCCTTTAGTCCCATCAGTTTGTCAAGCACCTTTTCCCTCCTGATAGGGATTGTTACAAGTTCCTCCCTCCCATTTACACCTTGCTCATCTATTATTGTTGGGATGTTTATAGTGTCCTCCACCGTGAAGACCGATGCAAAATATTAGTTTAAATTATCTGCCATTTCCCTGTTCCTTCCCCAGTCTCATCCTATAAGGGTCCAACACTTATTTTAGCTACTTTCTTTCTTTTTATATACCTGTAGAAGCTCTTGCTGTTTGCTTTTATATTTCTTGCCAATTTACTCTCATCAATTTTCTCTCTCGTTATTAGTTTTTTAGTGATCTGCTGCTGGTTCCTTTATATAAAAAAAAAATTCCCAATCCTCTGGCCTACCACTAGCCTTCGCCGTTTTGTACGCCTTTGTTTTTGATACTCTCCTTAACTTCCTTTGTTATCCATGGGTGGTTCATCGTTTTCATTGAGTCCTTCCTTCTGACCAGAATAAATGTTTGCTGAGTGTTAAGAAATATATGTTTAAAAGTCTGCCACTGCTCATCTACTGACTTTCCCTGTAGTCTATTTTCCTAGCCCACTTTAGACAACTCTTTCTTCATACCTCTGTAATTGCCCTTGTTTAAGTTGAAGACACTGGTTTGAGACCTGAGTTGCTCTCCCTCAAACTGAATTTGAAATTCTACCATGTTATGATCGTTTTATTCCTACCTCATTACACATTACCAAATCTAATATAGCCTGTTCCCGGTAGCCCATTGTTCAGCTACCATTTTTCCTTCCAACCTTTGATTCCAATTTATTCATCCCAGATCTGTTAGCTTTCCCTAGTTAATCTCACTCTGGATTGCTGTTTGTCCTTTTCCATAGCCTAAACCTTATAATGCAATGATCACTGTCCCCTAAATGTTCTCCTACTGACACCTGATCCACTTGGCCCACCTCATTCCCACCTCAGAACCAGGTCTAGCAGTGCCTCCTTTCTTGTTGGACCAGAAACATACTACCGTAGAAAACTTTCTTGAACACACTGTAGGAACACTTGCCCTCCCTGCCCGTTGCACTGTTACTACCCCAGTCTGTTTGGATAATTAAAGTCCCCCATGGGCAGCACAGTGGTTAGCACCGCAGCCTCACAGCTCCAGCGACCCGGGTTCGGTTCTGGGTACTGCCTGAGTGGAGTTTGCAAGTTCTCCCTGTGACCCCGTGGGTTTCCTCACACATGCCAAAGACTTGTGGGTTGATAGGTAAATTGGCCATTGTAAATTACCCCTAGTGTAGGTAGGTGGTAGAAGAATTGAGGGAAGGTGGGGATGGGAGAGGGAAATGGGATTAATGTAGGATTAGTATAAATGGGTGGTTGATGGTCGGCACGGACTCGGGCCGAAGGGTCTGTTTCGGTGCTGTATCTAACTATCCTATAATATTTGCACCTCTGTAATTTCCTTGCAATTTTGTTTCTCTGCATTCTTTCCACTAATTGGCCTAAAGACTACACCGAGCAGTGTAATTGCACCATTTTTGTTCCTTAGCTCTAGCCAAATTGATTCTGTCCTCGGACCCCTCTGGGACATCCTTTTTCTCCAGCACTGCAATGCTTTCTCTAATCAGTACTGCCACCCCTCCTTTTTTCCCTTCTCCCTCTTTCCTGAACACCTTGTATCTGGGAATATTTAACACCCAGTCCTGCCCTTCTTTGAGCCAGCTCTCTGTTAGAGCCACAACGTCATATTTCCACATGTCAGTCTGTGCCTATATCATACCTCCTATATTATCGTCTAAATCATTAATGTACAGTACAAACAGCAAGGGTCCCAGCACTGATCCCTGCGGTACACCACTGGTCGCTGGCTTCCACTCGCAAAAACAACCCTCGACCATCACCCTCTGCCTCCTGCCACTAAGCCAATTTTGAATCCACTTTGCCAAATTGCCCTGGATCACATGGGCTCTTACCTCCTTAACCAATCTCCCATGCGGGACCTTATCAAAGCCTTTTTCTATCAGAATGGCAGCAGCAACTAGCCCCACTCTGCTCCCTCTGTTTCCCAGTGAACTGTCACTCACTGTCTTCCCCCTGAATGCAAAATTATGGGCACTCTTCATTGCCCCCTTTGTGGTGCAGTAATTCAAGCAAAAATTATTACACCTTATAAATCTGGCAATCTAGGCCCTTAACAAGCAGGAAGTGATTGCTGTTAGCTCAATTCAGGCATGTACTTGGTAAGGTGCATGAAACCTTGACTGCTGTCTTCGGTGAATTGCAAACAGGGCTTTGGAAGCATGCTGCCATTGTTCTGACTTTTCCGGGCTGGAATTTGAAAACAGCATGAAAGTTTGGCTTTACCTGTCTGATACAGACAGCTTGCTGTTGATGAGCTGCCCTGGAGCAGCCCTTCCTCACTAATACAATCACAGCGGTCTGTTAAATGCCAGACCGAGGGACAATCCATTAGGGAATATAAAGAAATTTACTGCTTCGGGCACTGCAGCCGTAATTAAGTTGTCTGCTTGCATTTTGTTGATGTATTTGATATGTGAAATGTAATTTGCTAAAATGCCAATAACAGCAGCCTCTTCGAATAATCTTCAGTTGCTTTGCTCAAGTCTAAACTGAAAAGAAGACTTCCATAGTTGGCTGCTTAATTAGTCACGCTCTGTAGAATCAACATCTTGGAAATGAGATGCGATGCCACGGTACTGGGAATTACTGACTCACCCACTCCCATTTATTTTATTTTCCTCCAGTCCACCAGATAATGCAGAGCTGGCCTAGCTTAATGGGGTATTACATAGAATCTGCAGCCATTTGGCCCAACTGGTCTATGCCGGATAGACAGAGTTTAAACTAAGAACTGTACTTTCAGATATGAAAGGATAAAGGGCCACAGGTTGCGAAGGAAAAAGTTTTACGCTAGACACCAGGAAGTATTTCTTGACACAGAAGGTGACCAACAGCCAGAGGGACCTACATAGCATTGGAGCAAGTGTTGGAAAGTGGGACTAGGCTGCATGGCTCCTTGATTGAGTTGTTGAGGCCAGGATACAATTTAGCTCACTACCTGTCAGGTCTAGTATCGCAAGTAGCCCATTGGACGGCAAATCCATAGGCTTAAAAATTCATGTTTTAAGTACATTTTAAATTTGTATTTCTTGGTCTGTTACTCCACCTGATCTGTAGGGATTACATAGAAAATGATAGTGAAAATCTGAAATGAAAACCAAACGCTGGGAATGTGCAGCAGATCTAACATAGTGAAAATAAGTTCACCTTTTGAATGAAATGCGGCAAAGCTGGAGGGTGTTGTTCGAAGGGTCAGTCTTTTTTTTTTCTTGGCATCTGTTACATTTTTTTTTGACAGTGCTCTGGATGGCTAACCTGTGCTCTGTCTGCAACCTTTGAAGCAGTTTGCTAAGAGGTACACAATGGTGGAGATTCTCTCAGCCTGGTGTGTGGGATGTGTGTGACTTCGCTTGACTGAGATTCAGGATCAGACCTGATTCCAGCTGCTGTGGCACCACTTTGAAGTGCTACCTCGTTGCTGTTGGATTGATAATTTGTCAATTCAGTTTTAAATGATGACCCCGCTGGAGATGTAGTTCAGTGGAAGCTAGAGTCCCCTGTTAAATCTGTGCAATAATAATCCCATCGCAACCAGCATCTCATTGCTGTTTTTGGGATCTTGCTGTACACAAAATACCTGCAGTGTTGGCCTACATAAAATGACACATGCAAAGCATTTCTGAGCACATAAGATGCATATATACATAGAAGTTAATTGTTTCTGGCAGAATGCAGTAAGTTTTTGATATTTTCTTGCTGATTTAATTTTTTATTTAACCAGGTTGGACGGGCAAAGGGTGTTCTGAGAAACTTCCTGATTGAGCCATTTGTACCCCACCGACAGGTTGGTTAAACCACAAATTTTTAAAGAAATTTATTTGCATTTTTTTTAACAGAAGAATGGCAAGAATTATGGAATTTACCAGCTTATGTCATTGCAGCACTCCCTTCTGTTGTGCATTCCTTAATTTACACATGGGTAGGGTTAAATAAAACATTCTTAATCCTGACTCAATACTGTTAACAGTTCAATAGTTTTTGTTTTCTGTTTAAAAATTCTGGCAGTCTTGATGAGAGCAAAGCTTAGGACCCTGAACAGGGAGCTGTCAAGAGCCAGGAATGTGAATGACAGTTAACGCTCTGCATCAGTGCATCAGGATGAAGTCCTGCAATTTATTCATGTTTCTGATCACTGAGGCATCCTGTTGACCGGCAGGTGCACATTATAGTAGTGATGACATCTGAATGGAATTGTCAGGAGGCATGTTCTTGATTCACAAGATTTCTCAATTCTTTCTCAAGAATACAAAGCTGGTAAAATGGAAAAGCAAAATTCCTCTGAAGGGTGTAAGACTCAAATGTTCAGAGGGATTTGTGTCCTTGTATCTGCATATTAACTGATTTGTATACAGTAAGCAATTAGAAAGGCAAATAGTATGTTGGCCTTTATTGCAAGGGAGTTGGAGCATGAGAGTGAAGAAGTTTTGCTGCAATTATGCAGAACTTTGGAGCGATCACATCCTGAGTACTTTGTGCAATTTTGGTTCTTAGCTAAGGAAGGATGTACTTGCCTTGGGTGGGTGCAACAAATATTCACTAAACTGATTCTGGGATGAGAAAGTTGTCCTGTGAAGAGACATTGAGTAGAGTGGACCTATATTTAGTTTAGAAGAATGAGGAGATCTCAATTGAAATGAATAAAATTTGAGGACTTGACAGGGTAGATGCTGAGAGGATGTTGCCCTGGTTGGAGAATCTCAAACTAGGAGTCTTAGGATAAGGGGGTTGACCTTTTCGGGCTAAGATGAGGTGAAATTTCTTCACTCGGACTGTTGTGAATTTTTGGAATTCTCTACCCCAGAGAGCTGTGGATGCTGGGTTGATGAGTGTATTCAACTAAAGGCAATCAAGGGATGTGGGGATCATTGCAGGAAAGTGGAATTGATGCAGCAGTTCAGACACTAGATTGAATGGTGGAACAGGCTCGAGGAGCCTCCTGTTCCTATTGTGTTCTTGTGTATTCTGCTGTAAGAAACTCCTTCACCTGGCTTAAACCTGTGTATATCAAGCACAAAATTCCATTAATTAGTTCTGAGCAGTTCAGCTTCCTGAGTCACTTAGGATTTCCACCCCTTCCCCAAAGTACCAGATATTTGCACCAAAGCACAAGTTCAGGATTGAGATAGAAGTTGTCATTCCATTCCACGTGAATTTTTGACATTTGGGAGAAGATCCCTGTTTTGATTATCCCTTAACTAGAGAACTGGTCTGTCGCCTGCCTTACCAGACATGGTTCAGCTCAGCAAGCTTTTAGTTGTATACTTATGATAGGCTGTCTCAAAAGAATTTCAAGGGCAATTAGGAAAATGTTACTCCGAAGCTGGCTACAGTGTGTAATTTTTGGCTCCGAACCATTGTGTAATTGTTTTTAAAAAAATTCTTGCTTGATAAAGAGGAATATTAAAGGGTACAGACAGCAACAGAAGATTAGGATTAAATTAGGTGCCTTGTGGAGAAAAACACTGGTACAGATTTTATAGGGAAGGAACATTAGGAACAGAAGTAGACCATTCAGGCCCTCAAGCCTGCACCACTGTTCAGTTAGCTGATCTGCATCTTAATTCCATTTTCCTGCCTTTTCTCCGTATCCGTGTATAACCTTGCCTAAGAAAGGTCTGTCAATCTTGGTCTCAGACACCAAATGACCACTAGCATCCGCAGCCGTTTGAGGGCAAGAGTTCCAGATTTCTATCACCCTTTATGTGTAAAAGTGCTACCTGATATTGCTCCTGAATGGCACAGCCCAAATTTTAAGTTAAGGTTCCTGTGTTCTAGATTTCCTCTCACCCTCTTTCCTCCCCCTGCCCCCCACCCCCCAGAGGAAGTAGTTTCTCCCTATCACTGTGCCTAGGGTGGCACAGTGGTGCAGTGGTTAGCACCGCAGCCTCATAGCTGCAGCGACCTGGGTTCAATTCTGGGTACTGCCTGTGTGGAGTTTGCAAGTTCTCCCTGTGTCTGCGTGGGTTTCCTCCGGGTGCTCCGGTTTCCTCCCACATGCCAAAAGACTTGCAGGTTGATAGGTAAATTGGCCATTATAAATTGCTCCTAGTGTAGGTAGGTGGTAGGGGAATATAGGGACAGGTGGGGATGTGGTAGGAATATGGGATTAGTGTAGGATTAGTATAATATGGGTGGTTAATGGTCGGCACAGACTTGGGCCGAAGGGCCTGTTTCAGTGCTGTATCTCTAAATCTAAAATCTAACTCTATTGATTCCTTTTCACATTTTAAGCACCTCAAAATCAGTTCACCTGTCAATCTTCTAAACTCTGGAGCATACAAGCCAAGATGAAACAGCCTGTTTGTGAGCTGTAATATTTCTGTGATTCTTGCTCAGGATGAAGAGTTCTATGTCTGCATCTATTCTGCTCGGGAAGGCGACTATGTGCTCTTCCACCATGAGGGTGGGGTGGATGTTGGTGATGTCGACTCTAAAGCCTACAAATTCCTGGTGGAAGTTGACGGAAAGCTGAGCGAGCAGGATGTCAGCAACCACCTGCTCCAGCATGTGCCTGGAAACAAGAAAAGGTAACTGTAAACAAAAAGTCTCTCTTCTCTCCATGTTACGTGGAAGGCTGTTAGACCTCCACCAGTGCTGCTAGATTTTCCCAATGGGTATCTCCACTGTTAGATGTGAAATGGAGCTGTACAGGATATGTAGGTTCCAGCTTCAATTATTGGTCTGTGCCAAGCTGCCTGGTTCTATCTCAAGGAGTGATAGTAATACAGCTGGACACAATGCGGTGTCAATGCTGAGTCAGAAAGTTGTGGATTCAAGTCCCACTTGGAGACCTGAGCACATAAATCTAGGCTGACACTCCCTGTGCAGTACTGAGGGAGTTCTGAACTGTCAGGGGTTGTCTTTCAGATGAGACGTTAAACTGGGACCCTGTCTGTGATCTCAGGTGGATGTAAAAGATCCTGTGACACTATTTCCAAGATGAGCAGGGTAGTTCTCCTCAGTGTATTGGCCAATACCTATTCCTCAATCAACATCACTTTTTTTTTTAAAAAGTGGTAATTTTCACAGTACTGTTTTTAGGATCTTGCTGTGTGCTTTGCCTCATTTCCTGCTTTACAACAGTGACTACACTTCAGAAGCACTTCATTGGCTGTAAAGTGCCTTGGGACATTTGAGTTTGTGAAAGGTGCTGTATAAGTGCATGTTCGTTCTCTTTCTCTCCTGATTACTGACCTACTGTAAAGTGCAAATGTGGATGGTCTCATGAGGGCAGGGCCAGGATTGACTGTTGCCTTTCCAGGTCATAAAATATCTTCCTAATACTCTTTCTGTTTATATTACTGGCTACTGCTTATACACATCCCGATGGTCTGAGGAATAAGTTTCAAATGTTCCCCCTCCTTAATGAGGGGTGGTGTGTCTCACAAGGGTCTTCAAGTTGCAAAAGATTTTAATTTAAACTCCAGGCCGAGAGAGAGGTTGCATTTGGTAAACTGGTCTTGGCTCAGTGTATAATCTGCATCAAAATTCTTTAAAGAACGATGACTATGAGTGAGTTAAAGACTGCAGGTCTGACTCCAAGCTGTGGTAAATCTTCATACTGCAAGTGTGCAGCCACTAGAACAAAGAGCAGTACAGCACAGGAACAGGCCATTCAGCCCTCCAAGCCTGCGCCGATCTTGATGCCTGCCTAAACTAACACCTTCTGCACTTCCGGGGCCCATATCCCTCTATTCCCTTCCTATTCATGTATTTGTCAAGATGTCTCCTAAACGTCGCTATTGTATCTGCTTCCACCACCTCCCCTGGCAGCAAGTTCCAGGCACTCACCACCCTCTGTGTATAAAAAAAAAACTTACCTCGCACATCCCCTCTAAACTATGCCCCTCGCACCTTAAACCTATGTCCCCCAGTAACTGACTCTTCCACTTTGGGGAAAAAGCTTCTGACTATCCACTCTGTCCATGCCGCTCATAACTTTGTAAACCTCTATCATGTCGCCCCTCCACCTCCGTCGTTCCAGTGAAAACAATCCGAGTTTTTCCAACCTCTCCTCATAGCTAATGCCCTCCAGACCAGGCAACATCCTGGTAAACCTCTTCTGTACCCTCGCCAAAGCCTCCACGTCCTTCTGGTAGTGTGGCGACCAGAATTGCACGTAATATTCTAAGTGTGGCCTAACTAAGGTTCTGTACAGCTGCAACATGACTTGCCAATTTTTATACTCTATGCCCCGACTGATGAAGGCAAGCATGCCGCATGCCTTCTTGACTACCTTATCCACCTGCGTTGCCACTTTCAGTGACCTGTGGACCTGTACGCCCAGATCTCTCTGCCTGTCAATACTCCTAAGGGTTCTGCCATTTACTGTATACCTCCCACCTGCATTAGACCTTCCAAAATGCATTACCTCACATTTGTCCGGATTAAACTCCATCTGCCATTTCTCCGCCCAAGTCTCCAATCGATCGCTATCCTGCTGTATCCTCTGACAATCCTCATCATTATCCGCAACTCCACCAACCTTTGTGTCGTCCGCAAACTTACGAATCAGACCAGCTACATTTTCCTCCAAATCATTTATATATACTACAAACAGCAACGGTCCCAGCACTGATCCCTGTGGAACACCACTAGTCACATCCCTCCATTCAGAAAAACGCCCATCCACTGATACCCTCTGTCTTCTATGACCGAGCCAGTTCTGTGTCCATCTTGCCAGCTCACCTCTGATCCTGTGTGACTTCACCTTTTGTACCAGTCTGCCATGAGGGACCTTGTCAAAGGCTTTACTAAAGTCCATATAGATAACATCCACTGCCCTTCCTTCATTAATCATCTTGGTCACTTCCTCAAAAAACTCAATCAAATTAGTAAGACACGACCTCCCCTTCACAAAACCATGCTGTCTCTCGCTAATAAGTTCGTTTGTTTCCAAATGGGAGTAAATCCTGTCCCGAATAATCCTCTCTAATAGTTTCCCTACAACTGACGCAAGGCTCACCGGCCTATAATTTCTTGGATTATTCTTGCCACCCTTGTTAAACAAAGGAACAACATTGGCTATTCTCCAGTCCTCTGGGACCTCACCTGTAGCCAATGAGGATGCAAAGATTTCTGTCAAGGCCCCAGCAATTTCTTCCCTTGCCTCCCTCAGTATTCTGGGGTAGATCCCATCAGGCCCTGGGGACTTATCTACCTTAATGCTTTGCAAGACACCCAACACCACCTCCTTTTTGATAATGAGATGACTGAGACTATCTACACTCCCTTCCCTAGGCTCATCATCCACCAAGTCCTTCTCTTTGGTGAATACTGATGCAAAGTACTCATTTAGCACCTCGCCCATTTCCTCTGGCTCCACACATAGATTCCCATCTCTGTCCTTGAGTGGGCCAACCCTTTCCCTGGTTACCCTCTTGCTCTTTAATATGTATAAAAAGCCTTGGGATTTTCCTTAATCCTTTTTGCCAATGACTTTTCATGACCCCTTTTAGCCCTCCTAACTCCTTTCTTAAGTTCCTTCCTACTGTCTTTATATTCCTCAAATGCTTCGTCTGTTCCTAGCCTTCCAGCCCTTACAAATGCTTCCTTTTTCTTTTTGACTAGGCTCACAATATCCCGTGTTATCCAAGCTTCCCGAAACTTGCCAAACTTTTCTTTCTTCCTCACAGGAACGTACTGGTCCTGGATTCTAATCAGCTGACGTTTGAAAGACTCCCACGTCAGATGTTGATTTACCCTTAAACAGCCACCCCCAATCTAAATTCTTCAGTTCCTGCCTAATATTGTTATAATTAGCCTTCCCCCAATTTAGCACCTTCACCCGAGGACTACTCTTATCCTTATACACAAGTACCTTAAACTTATGGAATTATGGTCACTGCTCCCAAATGCTCCCCCACTGAAACTTCGACCACCTGGCCGGGCTCATTCCCCAATACCAGGTCCAGAATGGCCCCATCCCTAGTTGGACTATCTACATACTGTTTCAAGAAGCCCTCCTGGATGCTGCTCACAAATTCTGCCCCATCCAAGCCCCTAGCACTAAGCGAGTCCCAGTCAATATAGGAGAAGTTAAAATCACCCACCACTACAACCCTGTTACCTTTACATCTTTCCAAAATCTGTCTACATATCTGCTCCTCTACCTCCCGCTGGCTGTTGGGAGGCCCAACATCGTGACTGCATGCTTCCTATTCCTGAGCTCCAGCCATATTGCCTCGCTGCATGACTCCTCTGAGGTGTCCTCCCGCAGTACAGCTGTGATATTCTCCTTAACCAGTAATGCAACTCCCCCACCCCTTTTACATCCCCCTCTATCCCGCCTGAAGCTTCTAAATCCTGGAACATTTAGCTGCCAATCCTGCCCTTCACTCAACCAAGTCTCGAATAGCGACAACATCATGTTTCCAAGTACTAATCCAAGCTCTAAGTCCATCTGCCTTACTTGTTATACTTATCACATTGCAACAAATGCACTTCAGACCACCAGTCCCGCTGTGCTCAGCAACATCTCCCTGCCTGCTCTTCCTCTTAGTCCTACTGGCCTTATTTACTATGTCCTCATTTATTTCACTAGCTGTCCTACTGCTCTGGTTCCCACCCCCCTGCCACACTAGTTTAAACCCTCCCGAGTGAGGCTAGCAAACCTTGCAGCCAGGATATTAGTGCCCCTGCAGTTTAGATGCAACCCGTCCTTCTTGTACAAGTCCCATCTGTCCCTGAAGAGAGCCCAATGGTCCAGATATCTGAAACCCTCCCTTCTACACCAGCTGCTAGCCACGTGTTTAGCTGCACTATCTTCCTATTTCTAGCCTCACTGGCACGTGGCACAGGGAGTAATCCCGAGATTACAACCCTGGAGGTCCTGTCTTTTAACTTACTACCTAACTCCCTAAACTCCCCCTGCAGGACCTCATCACTCTTCCTGCCTATGTCATTGGTACCGATGTGTACCACAACCTCTGGCTGTTCACCCTCCCCCTTCAGAATGCCCCCTGTCCGTTCAGAGACATCCTTGACCCTGGCACCAGGGAGGCAACATACCATCCTGGAGTCTCTTTCACGTTCACAGAAGCTCCTATCTGTGCCCCTGACTATAGAGTCCCCTATAACTATTGCTCTTCTGCGCTTTGTCCCTCCCTGCTGAACAACAGTGCCAGCCGTGGTGCCACTGCTCTGGCTGCTGCTGTTTTCCCCTGATAGGCCATCCACCCCAACAGCATCCAAAACGGTATACTTGTTAGGGAGGGCGATAGCCACAGGGGATTCCTGCACTGACTGCCTGCCCCTTCTAGCGGTCACCCATCTATCTGCCTGCACCTTGGGTGTAACCACTTCTCTAAAACTCCTGTCTATGATGCTCTCTGCCACCTGCATGCTCCTAAGTGCATCCAGTTGCCGCTCCAACCGATCCATGCGATCTGTGAGGAGCTGCAACTGGGTACACTTCCTGCAGATGTAATCGACCGGAACGCTGGAAGCTTCACTGACCTCCCACATCTCTCAGGTGAAGCACTTCATCCCTCTAACTGTCATTTCTAGCACTAATTAGTTAATTAATATAGAATAAATAAATACTTATTAAATCCTTACTAAAATATGATACACTTAACTATATGGTCCCTAGTGCTAGATTTCTACAATAAATACTAAATGCTAACTAAATACAGTAATCTCCTCCCTCTGGTTTAGTTACTCTACTTATTAATTAGTTAATCTTTTAATCAATTTTTATCAGTTTTATTTTCAAATTCGGTACAGATTCCCTACCAGCCAATCAGGTCACAGCTTTCCTGTGACTTCACTTTTTCAGTTTTTTCCCCCACCCGAGGTAACTTACCAGTCTGGAACTCCGCCCTCCGAGTCTGCTCCGAGAATCCCCGAGGTTAACTCCGCCCTCTGAGTCTGCTCCGATAATCCCCGAGGTAAGTTTTTTTTTATACTTACCGCTCTGGAACTCCACCCTCCGAGTCTCTAGTTTGCAGCAATGCCTAGTTCTGTATAGGTGAAACCATTTGCGCTAACCCAAGTCACAGACTATAGGAACAAGCGCAGGCCAATCAGCCTCTTGAATCTGTTCTGCTTTTGTGTTAGATCATGGCTGAACTTCTCAATCCCATTTATCCAGCTTTGTTGTATATCCCTCTATACCCTTACCTGTGTGGTTTAGGTAAAAATCGTAAATTGATTTGTGTTATAGCCTATTTTGTCATTTTAACACTTTGGTTTTCTGATCTTTTCAGCATTTTGGCCTCTTTTATTGTTGGGCTCTTCACACTGTATGAGGATCTGTACTTCACCTACCTCGAGATTAATCCATTAGGTAAAAAAAAGCATTTGATGTCCAGTATCTTCATGCTGCAGGATGACTTAAGCCAAGTTGACTGAAATAAGTGCATATCTGTGAAAGAGCAGTCAGCTCATGGCCTATTTATTTAAAAGGAATGCATGGAGTTGGTCCCATACATTTAGCCTCTGGGTTTTCATTGTACAGTAGAACCCAGCAAAGCTACAGGGATCAGCTCCCTATTCAGAGTGTAAATATGGAAAAGTGAGGCATGGAACTTTCTTTCCTGAAATGGAATCAGAAGTCTTTTTTTTTTATAAGTACCCCAAGATGGGTTAGCATTTCAGAAGATTACAGTTCTGATGAAGGGTCCCCAACAAACTGTTGACCTTTTTCCCTTTCAGGTTTTGGCTGACTGTTCTGCTGTGAATTTTCTTATAGTTTCACAAAAGGTCCAGTGCACTTCATTTTTCTAGATTAGCAGAGCTCATAAGTGGCAGGCTTAAAATCCTAGTGTATTCAATATTAACAGGAACATGATTTTGTCTCTACCCAGAGCATTCGTGGTGTGAACTGGAAAGAACTTGCAATGAGTTCAGTTCAACATATGGCTGAAAGTCATGTCCAAGCCATCAATCTGGGGTTTCATGGAGGGGAAATGGATTCAATTGTGCAATATAGTTTTTCAAAGTATGGGCAAAATCTTGAGACTAAAAATAGAATTATTTCTTTTTATTCACTGTAAACCTGTAGTTAGGTCTTGTCCTGTCTCCTATCCAATGTTAATTAGTTTTGTCTGCTTTATGATGCCTTTTATTTTGTTGCAAGGTTTAATTCCAATTCTTTCCACATCTGCATTTCTGATTTTCTGAAGTCTAAATTCCTTTGATGGAAGGGAGGGAGGAAGAGCAGGGCAGCAAAAATAATGAAAAGATGTCTAAACCAGAATTGTATAGAACAGAGATTTTGTACAGCAGCACTATTGAAACCTGAGAGAAATGTGACGGTCTCTGGTGTTTCCTTGCATTTTTTCATTGGAATACTTTTTTTCTGTCTGTTAACCCACTGCAGTTGTGACCGATGCTGGTGTGTTTGTCCTTGATATGGCAGCAAAGATCGATGCCACAGCTGACTACATCTGCAAGAGTAAATGGGGAGATGTTGATTTCCCACCACCGTTTGGGAGAGAAGCTTACCCTGAGGCAAGTACCAATATATGGTAACATATTTTGTGTTTTTTTTAAAAATCAAGTAGCTTTTTAGAAAGATATCCGAAGTGCAGGATTAAGGGAGGCCACCTGTTAAATGTCTTCCTAGTTTTTCGTATTTGGCAATTTTTGTTTCTTTTTCTCCTCTCCCGCACAATTCTGAATTTGTGGACTTGTAAGGCTGTTACAGATGAGAAGACCACTCAACCCAACTCAGTTCATCCATCCTGAAAGATCCTTCCATCAGTGCACCAATCATAAATGATTGCAGGACTTTTGCCTGTACTGCTGTACCCAGAGGTCCATTCCATGTATTGATGATTGTGTGAAGAATATTTTCACATCACGCCTAAATTGGGATTTCACTAAGTTTGAACCAGTGTCCCTGTCCTTGTCCTACTGCAGCAGTTTTAAGTTTATTAGCTCTAATGATAGGAAGATTATGAACCTTAAATAATCAAGTTCACAGCAGCAAGCTCTTTAAGCAGCACTACAATTTAGAGTAGCATTAGCTAACAAAATCAAACAAAACTGTTCTAGTTACCACTCCGGGAACAAAGGTGTGGGCTTCACTCTGCAGTTGTCTCTCCAGTCTTCTTACAAACTGGTAGCGATATATACCTTGTACAGAAGACTTTATAAGAATATGGCAACTGTCCTTGCATGATGGTCCTTGCGCAATTAGTATCAACCCTTGTTAACTTTTATGTGAAATATAATTACCAATTCCTCCCATTTTTAGCATACTTACTGGGCCTCATAAACCACATCCTTTTCTCTCACCATTTGATCCTTATCGTATAGGACACTTGCTATTGAACTGCACAGCCAAACATTGCTCAACAGATCTGCTCTCTGAAGTATAGATTGAGATAGTGCAGTGTGGCCTTTGTTCTTAAGGCATGCATCCAGACATGATCTCATTTGATCGGGCTGATCCTGACCGTCTGGCATTTATTAACCTGGCACTAACATCTGTTAAATCTCCTTCACAAGCAAGAAACATAATTGGCATGAAATAGTCCAGAAGTGTAGTGGCATGAAGCATCCTGTTCATTCAGCAGAATCCTGTCAGCATGTGGCCTACAGTTTGCAGTAATTTAAGGATTTATTTATTACCTCAGCTTTGAGGACCCTTGTTATTTTTCAAAACAGAATATCCCAAATTTCCCCAATCCCCTCGATCGAGGAGTCAGTCTTGCGGCTCTTTGCCCTGCTTTCAGAGCTTCATGTTTCCCTTGTGTCGGGGTGATGAGGCACAACATTGAAAGATGACAGTACAGTTTGACTATGACTTCAGCAAAGTGCTCGTCCAATCTGCGTTTGATATCCCTTGTGTAGAAGAGGATGCTCCCTGTGTAGAGCTCCTCTTGCTTCTGGTTGCATTTTATCTGTGGCTAGGGGTTATGTTAGTGAATGACTAAGGAATGAAAACAATAATGGACCAGATTTTACTGGAGCGTGGCATCTTGCAGCATTAGTTAGACTGCATGCATGCTTAGGTTTTAAATTTTTTTGCCCACTGATTTGTTGGGGGAGCACACTGATAACGGCACAGCAAGGGCAACAGGACATCTGGGACCTTGGTGAACAATGGGACAAACAGAGTATCGTCATAACCAATAAAAAGAAAGGATTGAGAAGTAACCAGGACTGAGGAGGGTGAATTAGAGTAGGTTAATTCAGTGACAAATCAGGTACAAAAAGGGAGGGAAAGAAAGATTGGATTGACAGCGAAAAAGGAGGAAAAGTAAGAAATATTTTTCAAATCTCTAAACAATTCTCAATCTGAAGGAATGAGTGCACACTTTTAATTCTTCACTTTCTGGCCAGAGAGGTTGATTAGCAGTCATTAACAATGATCATGTTAAAGGGATTTGCACAGTTAATTTTAGACTTAACATTCTGTGGCGAATTTCATGGGCAGTTAATGAGCGAATATAGCAACTTATTGAAACTCAAGGTGACGTTTGCTGTTTTCGTGAAACTAATGGCAGAACAGCCCAAATCAGCCAACAGCTTGTGGCGAATTGCAATTCATGGGGAATCTCTTCCTCACAAGTTGCTGGCCAATTTGCATGTCAATAATGGTGTGTGTCAGGTTGTGTTATTTCAGAAAGATCTGGCCCAGTGGTTATGTTGGTCATGTTGCATTTATCTTCAGGTTGTGTTGCTGTTGAGTGAAGGTTTCACTGGTTTGGGACACAGTGAGAATTCTGCTACTCATTTGACAAACTGAGGGCTGGCGGTTAAAATTATTTTTTAAATGACCATTTTGTGCTTTGATGCTGTAACGGTTATAGGAAGCTTATATTGCCGATCTTGATGCAAAGAGTGGAGCCAGTCTGAAGCTGACTATCCTCAACCCCAAGGGCAGGATCTGGACAATGGTGGCTGGAGGAGGTGCTTCTGTTGTCTACAGGTATTGTGTACTCCATTACACTAAATCCAAGTGCAGAATTTTGAGCCTTAGTGAGTCCTTTAAAACACAATCAAAATCATCACTCCTCTCTTAAGCACTGACTCACTTGGTTCCGGTCGTGAGTAAATTCAGGGAATGGAACTGAATTTTATCAGTCAAGAAAAGGAGAAAAAAATTAGGAAATCGTTTTTTGCTCTGCTTTTACTTGAACATTTTGTTTTTTAATGGTCAAAATGAATGTCTGGTAGTGAATAATGAAAGTGTTCTGAACAAATTTGAAAGTTGACCGAAAGTTTCTTGAACCAAATAGTCCTATTTTCAAGACGTGATGCACTCTACAATTTTGTAGAAGGTAAATAATTGGTTTGGAAGGGGAAGGAAAGAGCTAGGAAGATGATGATGAGGGCTAGTTTTTTGAGACCCTTTAAATTTAAATGAAGTGTCTGAGCGTTCGCCAATTGGGACTGCAAAATCCAGGACAAACCTCTTATTGTGGTCAGTTTTGATTTGGCTGTTAACTGTTTTCCTTACTGTTTGGTCAGTGACACAATCTGTGACCTTGGAGGAGTGAATGAGTTGGCAAATTATGGCGAGTACTCTGGCGCCCCTAGCGAGCAGCAGACCTACGACTATGCTAAGACCATTCTGTCTCTAATGACAAGAGAGCAACATCCAGAAGGTGAGATCAAAAGAGACTGCAATCATCTTGAAATTGAGTAAACTCATAATACAGCATTTGAAGGCAGCACGGGACAGCAACTGAATACATTATTGTGGCACTGCCCGCTCCTGTTTCCACTTCCTGCGTTGAGCACTTGAGGTTGGTGGGAGGAGGAGAGAGAGAGCACACGGTGGAGTGGGGGGGTGGGAGAAAGAGAGAACATGTGCGACGGGGTAGGTTGAGCACAAGTGTACAGGTGAGGGGGAAGGAGAGAGCATGCAAGCGAGTTGGGGGAGAGGCAGAGAGTGTGCCTGCAAGGTGGGTGGGGGAGGGGCGGAGGGGAGAGCATGTACGAGGTGTGGGGGCGAAGGGGAGCGTGCACGTACGAGGTGGAGAGGAGAGCGAACACGCGTGAGGTGAGGGCTGGGGGGGAGGGGGGGAAAAGAGTGAACGTGCGCGAGTTGGGGGCAGAGAGCGCGAATGCGCGCGAAGCGGGGGCGGAGGGGAGAGAGCATGCAGGGGGGAAGAGAGCGAACGTGCGTGAGGCTGGGGGGCAGGGGGCAGGAAGAGGAAAGAGCGAACGAACGCGAGGCAGGGGGCGGAGGAGGAATAGATCGTGCATGTGGGGGAAGAAGAGAGTGTGTTGCAGCAGGGGAGGTTCGAGAGAGTGTGGGGGCGGGAGAGAGAGCGTGCACACGCTTCTGTGTGGGGGCGGTATGGGGGCAAGGAAGAGATGGAGAGAGCGCCCGCAAGGGAGTGGGGGGAGGAGAGAGGGAGGGTGGGTGGGCAGTACAACGCGCACGAAGGAGTGGGGGGAAGGGGGGAGAGTGAGTGAGGGAATGGGGGACGGGAGAGGGGGTGGGTGGAGAGGAGAGAGAGCGTGCGAGGGAGTTGGGGGGAGGGGAGAGAGCATGCTGTCTCCTTTCACTTCACCGTTTGTAGCTGCACTTTCAGTTACCCCCAACCCTTTGGAACTTCCTCTTTTTTTAAAACAAGTTTCAGCCATATCGCCTTTCTTCCTCCCACCATTGCGCGCATCACCCCAACCCCCAACCCCCCACCCCTCAACCCAATTGTACTTTCATACTGGTCCTTCCTCTTGTCTGGTGTCCATTTTTTGTCCTTTGCACTGTGATGTATTCAAACATCTTTACTTGGGGAGTACTATAGATTGTAAGGTTACATCTATTTTCTTTAACTGACTCCTTAATCTTGCCTGAGTAAATCTGTTCAATTTTATTCAGGAAAAATCCTCATTATTGGAGGCAGCATCGCTAACTTCACGAATGTAGCAGCAACATTTAAGGTAACAAATCATTCCTCAATCCCCAGATTATTTGGATTTGTAATTACTTTTTGTATAAAGATAAATCTGCCTAGTGATCTGGTTGATCATTAATTAGATCACATAAATACAGATGACCCAACTTTGTTCATTCAGCTAGAAAGAACCTCAACTCCTCTTTCCAACTGTTTTAGATAATTCCAGGGTATTTCCTCCTCCTACTCTGCACTACCCTTTCATGCTTCTTGCAGAGACCAATGGAACCAGACTAATTTTATTTCTTTGTAAAACACCAAGCCTAGTAGATTTGATGTTGGCTTCCACAGCTGTTCATTCATTCAGATACCACTGGTGTAACTGTTAATTACTGGGCTGATGTCATAATGCTTCTTGGTATTCCTTTCTACTTTTTCTCGGTTACAACCCTTTAAAGCTAACTCCAAAACAGCCAGAATCAAAGTAAACTTCAAAGACAGTGATTAAATTGATGGATTTGTAAAAGATGTGTAAAGGTTGGGGGAAGTTTTGTCGGGAGAGAGGAGGACATTTTCAATGTGAAGGGCACCTTCGGAAACATTACTAAGTATTTGGACTATCATATTCTAAGCAGGTTTCAGACTTCCTGCTGGTTTGTTGATTCTCCCACGTGGTCCAAATCTGACTGGCCAACATTCTTTTGAATGAAGATTGACATCCTTCCTGCTTCTAAGTACTGATTCCAGTACTTCGACGTAATTCATTGACAGGAGGCAAAATAAAATGGTAGGAGTCCCTATGTTCTTGAGAAAACAGCCAAACATTCTTAACCTACGGAAACCAAAGGAGCCGAACCAGTCTTTCCCAGTGAAACTTCTTAATTTAATGGATTTTGTTCTGACAATGAAACATCCTGATGTCCTGTCTGTTAATCTTTGTGTTATTTCCTTTTCTAGGGCATAGTACGTGCAATCAAAGACTACCAGACCCCATTGCAGAACCATAACGTCTCTATTTTTGTCAGAAGAGGTGGACCCAATTACCAAGAGGGTCTCCGTGTTATGGGTGAAGTTGGTGAGGCTTTATAATTTTTTTTGAAAAATGTCAAGAAATAGTGCAGATGCTCCCAACAATATATCCAGCATAAAATGAAGAATTAGCAAGCTAAATTGTGGCCAAATGGGTGGCGCACACTACTTTCAGCGTGTTGGTCTGTGTCTGTGATTCCTTGGACAGATCTTTCATACAAATTTGGCTGGCTTTGATGAACATAGGAGGTACCTTTGCAAAGCTGTCTACTTGTTCTAGGATCTTGGAGGGTTGGGAGTAGGATGGCTGTCTGCTGTGGGCTGGTAAAAAGCCCAATCCAGTGACAGGGGGAGGTGAGGACAAGAATTAGGGCAGCACAGTGGCGCAGTGGTTAGCACCGCAGCCTCACAGCTCCAGCGACCCGGGTTCAATTCTGGGTACTGCCTGTGTGGAGTTTGCAAGTTCTCCCTGTGTCTGCGTGGATTTTCTCCGAGTGCTCCGGTTTCCTCCCACAAGCCAAAAGACTTGCAGGTTGATAGGTAAATTGGCCATTATAAATTGCCCCTAGTATAGGTAGGTGGTAGGGAAATATAGGGACAGGTGGGGATGTGGTAGGAATATGGGATTAGTATAAATGGGTGGTTGATGGTCGGCACAGACTCGGTGGGCCGTAGGGCCTGTTTCAGTGCTGTACTTCTAAACTAAATTGCAATAATGACTTGGTCCCATCTAACCTTAACATAAGGGCTCCACTTGCAAAGAGTATAGAACATGTAAAGAGCCCATCCTACCAACTGTTTAAATCTATCCACATTCAGCAGCTGCCAATGTGTGACCAGTCTGGTTTGGAAGATGATTGAGAGCAGATTGGCTTTCTCCTCCAACTTATTGCTTCTCTCTGACTCTCTTAGAGAATGGGATGTTTTCCCATCAACTCTTTCATATCTATCCCACCCCCCAATCATAATGATCCTTTCCATACTGGAGCAGTAGGTCACTTACCTCGCATATTGTGCCACCAAGTTATCCAGTGCCATGTGTTCTAATCCTAATTTTTTAACCTCTGTCCACAGGGAAGACGACTGGAATTCCGATCTATGTTTTTGGAACAGAAACGCACATGACTGCAATTGTGGGAATGGCACTTGGCCACAGAACCATTCCTGACCAGCCACCCATGGCTGCCCACACTGCCAACTTCCTACTAAATGCCAGTGGCAGTCCCTTGGTAAGTGCCGGAGCTTAAAACCTGGAGATGGTTACCCGAGAGGGATGTATTTTGAAGGGCTAGTGTTTTTTTTAATCTAGCTTGTTTTGGTTGTGAAATGATTTGAAATGGATGAGTGTCAGTGCTATAATCTGGAGCCAGTAACTGTCCCACTTGTTTGTTATTGGGAACAGTGGATAAGGGAGAGAGCATGAGGGCAGGTTGTATAGACTAGGCTTGTGTTCCCTCAAGTATAGAAGATTAAGGGATGATTAATTTGAGGTTTTGAAGATGATTAAAGAATTTGATGGGGTAGATAGAGAGAAATTATTTTCTCCGGTGTGGGAGCCCTGTTCAAAGGGGCATAAAATAAAATTAGAGCTGGGCCATTCCAGGGTAATATCAGGTAGTACTACTTCACACAAAAAGTAGAAGTTGGGAAATCTCTCCCTCAAAAAGCTGTGGACGCTGGTCAACTGAAAATTTCAAAACTGCGATTAACAGATTTTTTTTGGGCAAGGGTGTTATGGGTCATGGAACCAAGGTGGATGGATGCAGTTGAGATACATATTTCATTGTATGGCGGAATTGGGCTGAATGTCCCTTCTGGTCCTATTTTCCCATGTTCCTCTTCCTATGCATCATGTGTCTGCAGCATATGTACTGATCCTAGTAGCTGTGTCGAGTTCTGCGACCTGGAAGCAAACCATTTGCCTGCCTTCTCGGCCATAGGACAATGCTATGTGAGGGGCAGAGGAAGGAAAGTATTGCAACCATCCATCCAGTTTGTAATTTGATTCTTTTACAGTGAAGCTTGCTGTATGTAAAGCACAGTTGTCGCGCTCGTGAATCGGGGGTGCTCTCCTCACGGAGAGGGTAACACACAAGGTTGGGCTGAGCTGAGTGAGCTTATGGTGTAGCTGACGTGAGGGGCTTTGATGAACATCGGGTGCCAAAGCACTCATCTTGAATGTGTACTTGTTTGGTTTGTAGGAGGCTCTTTTGCTCTCTCGCTCTGAAAGGAAGAAGCTAAAAGAGATGTGGCACTGTGTTCTGTATCTGGGGCTGAGTGCAGAATGTGTTAAATATTTGCATGGGGTGGGATGGAGTTTTGCCATGTTGTCTGTTCCTTTGCACTGCTGTGAATGATGGACAGGCAACTACTTGTGGCCAACAACTGCTGCATCCCTAAATATGGCTATAGACTAACATTGTTTTTCAATTCCTTCTAGACCCCAGCCCCTAGCAGAACTGCTTCTTTCTCTGACTCAAAATCTGAGGATACCAGTAGAACATCGATGAGCTTGAAGCACAGCATCCTACAAGGTAATTCAACAAATATACCCATAAAGGTCAGACCATACCCAAAGCCTTGATTTACACATGTATTTCCATACATAGACAAGTTTCTGTTAAAGGGGAAATGCCAAGTTCCAAATCATTGCATTTAATGAATGAATCACTTCAGTAGCTAGTTCCATTTCATTTGAAGAATGCTGTTAATTTGCTGAAGGCAGCATTTGGTTGCTATGTGCAGACTTGCTGTAGCCCTTTGTCAATTGATCATCACCATTGGTACATGTGTGCTTTCTCTTACCTTGTATACTGTCTTGTGCCTTTCACAGACCGATCTCATGTCCATTGGAGAAATTAGCTCATTTTGCCAAACAGCCCTGTTCTGTCTGCAAGTGATTGATTCCCTCAGCCACTCCCACTCTGGCTTCTGTCTTTCACTTTCTGTACTGTTTCAGTGAAGCTGAACACAAAATCGAAGAACAGCACTGTATCTGCAAGGCCTTAATACTGACTATTGCTTGAACCTTAACTATATTTTCTCTCTGGCAGGAGGGGCTGGTGTTTGCAGGGGCATGGGGCAGGGATAGAGCAGCTTGGGTGGGGACCCTCAGTCAGAACATCGAGTTGGGCGGTACCCTTGGCGTCCACCTGCTTTTTCTTTCTACCAGGCTCCTTAGCCATGACAGCCAGCTCAGCTTTGCCAATTGTTCATGCTTCTCATTCTACCTACTTCATTCCCCTGCTTCCTGAAGTATTCACACACACTGCGTTTCTTATGTCCTTTTTTACTTTGGTTTCTGTCATTGTGCCTCCTCATGCTGATTGCTTCTGCCACATAACCATCTTTTCCACATAGACGCTTCAAAGATCATTTGTTTCTTCTCCTGTGTGTTTGATAGTGTCATTACAGTGCAGAAGGAGGCCCTTCTGCCCATCGATTCCATGCTGGCTGTCTGTACAGCAATCCCGTTAGTCCCATTTTCCCACTCTATCCCCGTAGCCCTGCAAGTTTATTTCCCTCAAGTGCCTATCCAATCTCCTTTTCTTCTCTCCTTTCCCTTTATTCTTTCAATGCTATTCATTGATATCTTCCAGTTTTGACAAAGGGTCCACGCTCTGAAATACCCTTTCTCCACAGGCACTAATTCCATTTGCTGATTTTTTATTTCAGATTTCTCGCATCTAGATTTTTAAAAACTTTTCATTCACCAGTGTTTCACTGCACGTGGTTCACAATTACCTGGAAATCTGTAGGTTTCAAAGCTAGATCATGTACCAGAAGTATATACAATCCATGGACTCCTCCCTCATACACGAGATTTTTTTAAAGTATTAGATTTATTATATTGGAAATATTGAGCTAATATGGAAAAGCATCTATGTTAAACATAGTAGCTTGGAGCCTGGTGCTTTTTTAAAGAGGCACACTGAACTGGCAGAGTTACATATTTGACCATTGTTAGTTTGTTTTAATTTACTTAAAGTTCTGTTCTTGTGCAAAACCAGATTGGCATAGTTATGATTTGAAATTTTAAAGTAAAAGCAAATACTTTTATTTGACATTGCTCTGGTTCTGTACAAGTAAGGCAAATGATCTGAATTGCTCCATTTCTGTTGAGATGGAGCACGATTTGAAGGGAGCTGCTTTAAGGCAGTGGATAAGCTCTACTTTGCTCGTTTACAGCAGCCGGAATTGCTGAGCTTGTGTAAGCTAGTGGTGCTGTTTCAGTCCGCTCCTGACACGAGACTCTCAAAAGCAGTCGCCTCTAACTAATATCAGCTTTACTCACCATGGTGCAGCTGAGGGCAGCAGACATTTTCTTCTGTATCTGTCAATCTGGCATGTGCACTTCACCCTGCATTACTGTGCGCGTAGATGCACTCAGTTGGTTCAGTGGCTCCCTGTGCTTCTGTTGCAATACATACCCGAGGGACTCGCAGCAGCAGCTCAGTGTCAGCAACTTAATTTTTTTGTGTTAAATTTTTTTTAGTTGCTGAATTGTTTGTGCTGTGCCTCTGTTTACCTGTAGACACTGAGGCAAACTTGGTCTTCTGCATTGTCATATGACTAGCACACTGATCAGTTTGACATCCATCTCTCAAAAGTCAGATTATATGTAATCTTGAATGAATTTTGGCTGCTCAGTTGGGGTTAATGTGGGATCATAGTACCACTTTGATTTTTATCTCCTCGTGCATTTTTTTCTGCACTTAGACAATAGGAACAGGCGGCAGGCATTCACCCCTCATGCCTACTCTGCCATGCACTTGCATCTTGGCTGAACTGTATCTTAACCTCATTTAACTTAACTTGGTTCCGTAATCCTTAATACCGTTGCCTAACAAAAATGTATCTATCTCAGTTTTGAGATTTTTAATTCAGCGCCAATCTCAACAGCTTTTTGGGGGAGAGAATTACAGATTTCCACTACCTTTTGTGTGGAAAAAGTACTTCCTGACATCAACCCCGAATAGTCTCGTTCTAATTTTAAGGTTATGCCACCTTTTTCTGGACTTCAGTTAAACTCCACCCCAAGCATTGATAACATAATCTCTGCTATGTGGACCATGTTCCATTTAATTGCTTGAGGGAAGATCCCTAAAAGTAATTGGTTGACTTCCTAGGATGACTGATAATTAGATAGCTCTTTCAAAGAGCCTGCACAGGCACGATGGACTGAATGGTCTCCTTTTGCACTATTAAGCTTTGATGATCCATGCCTCTTATAACTTGCCCAGCTGCCCTTCACACCACAATGCTTGCCAAGTTGGATTGTTTTAATTTGGGTTGAATTGGAAGCTATGGGAAAAGCTGGTGAGATCGTTGAACTGTCTTGCCTTGCAGTGGTGGAATTGTCCTCCATTTCTTGGGTGTATTGATGGCAGCTTTGGGAAAATGGGCATCACCTCTCAGAAGGGAGAGGATGTGCCATTGGGAAGGGTGTATTGGATAGTGATATTTTAAAAGTCCGACTGTGTGATGCATTTCTTTTGTTGGTGATCTCTCTCTTTGACAGAAGGAAGGGCAAGGCAAGAAAAGAAAAGAGGTAGGAGGGCTACGGATGGATAAATGTATGTTCATGAAAGGTGGTTGGTTGCTATTTACTATGCTGCTTTCCAGCAGAAAGCTGTAATGTTTCTGCTTCATTTGATCTCAGATAAAATTAACCTGTGGTTAAATCTCAGGGGTGTTATTTACCAGAGGGAGCTGGGAATCGAAGGGATCAAACCTCCTTGACACATTCCTTTATTTAGTATGGAGCAGACCTTTTGTTTCTGGGTTTATAATATAATGAAGCATTAACTCCTTGCAGCCTGCTGCTTGTAGAGTGGTGTCACTGGAGTTGTGTATAGACGACTCCAGCATGACTCAATATTTTGGGTCTAAGCTCTGCCCATTCAGTGGGGGACAGCTGGGATCCAAACTAGAGTCAAAACATCTTCTGTGCGAGCTTGCCTTTCTGCAGCAATGGCTGACTAATTCTTGACTGCCTTTTACAGCCACATTTCCACAACTACCTCTGCTTCTGTAGTCGCAAGAATCCTGCGAGCTTTACAGAAGCAAACCTGCCCAAAAGGTTTGGTTTTCTGAATATAAATTCTGAAGAGCTTTGTCAGCACTGTGCACAATATTAATGCTAGGCTGTCTGGTGACTTTTTTGCTTATTGACGCCAGTGAATAGAGTCTTGTAAGCTGCTGTTTGTTTCAATTCTCTAATTTAAAAAAAAAGTAACCTCTGTATTACAGGACCTGATTTAACTCGATAGCCTTTCATTTCCTTCAGACCTTCATGGAGGGAGAGGGAGAAAATATGACCAGGATGGAATCTCTGAACTATTGTGAAGAGCCCAGTTGATGATGAAATGCTTCCTTTTTTTTCATATTTCCCCTCTTTTTTTTTCTCCTTGTGCTCCTGCTGGTGGTCTGGAACATCAACCCTGCATCACTGCAGACACTGGCACCATCTGTATCTGCATGTTGGTTTAAGCACTATCGCAGAATGCCCTTCCGTCTTGTACCTTGCTGTCCGCACTCCCCTTTCAGGACAGTTAGTGAATGGCATTTGAGAAATATAGATTTAAGAAACTGGAAATCTGAAAAATCATATAAAATGTTAGAAATACGCAAGATTTGTAAAGAGAAAGGACAGGTTAATGTTTTGGAAATAAGCCCATTATCAGCCTGGAAGATAATTGAGCTCGAATGTAAGGCAGAACAGCTGTCTCCCTCCCCTCTACTTTCCACTTCAGTCTCCCCTATTTTGGAGGGTTTTATACACTTATCTTTTTCGGCTTTATTTGCCTTGCTTTACACCCTTTTTGCCCTAATTAATTCTACAATAAGAGAAGCTTTTTCCAAACTTCCCAGGCTGATGAAATGCAAACAGGACCGTCAGCAAGGAAGGTATGTAAGCAGCAACAAGATTGAATTGTCTGGGCTTCAAGGGCCCTAGTTTGGACACCCCCTGCTCTGTAAGACTGAACAAAAGAATGAAGGCAGGGAAGAGAGTGTATAGCAAGAAAGCGAGAGTCCTATCATAGGGAGGCAGTCAGGAGTGACTAGTACAATCTTTGTGTACCATCTACCAGCTTTCACCTCTGCCTAACTTTTCCAAGCTTGTTTGCTGTTTATTCTCCCAAATGGCTGCCTTCCTGTTACAAGACTCTGCATTCTTGACTTGCTGTCTTGCTATACCCTCTCTCGTGCCTCAGTTCCTTTTATTCAGCCTTACAGAGCAGGGGGTGTCCAAACCTTGACCTTCGAAGCCCAGACAACTCAGTCCTGTTGCTGCTTATCGACCTTCCTTGCTGGTTATCTTGCTTGCATCCACCAACCTAGGGCAGTTTCATAAGGGCTGCTGTTGCCTTATTGCTGGATAAATCATAACACCGAGATCTGATGGTGTCAGCATTTGCAGTGTATGCAGATTAATGGGAACAAGAATTTAAACATTTTATTTGGCCCCTAGGGATCATGGCAGAACCTAAATACTGCACAAAAACACAAAGCTTGGGCACCCCTTTCATTGAAGGGATTCATTTGACTTCCAGTTTTCAGTTCTGATAAAGGGCCTGCATGAGGAATGCTGACCTGTCTTCTCTTTTGAACCTCCTGCTGTGTTGCCTCATCCCAGCAACACTCCCCATATCCAGGCACCATGGGGCAGTGGCAGCAAAAAGGAACCTATCCCATTGGCTGTTGTCAGCCTGCCCAGGTGGGCTAGCTGTGCAGTTTTAATATCACCAAGGTCACGGGGAGGTCTGATCACACTGGCAGAGTTCCAGAGCCTGAAGGTTAGTCATGAACATCATGATTCGAGCACAAAGTGGCAATTCTGACTTCTGAATAATTGTGCAGGTGTTATCTTCAATGCCCTGAATTACAGCCTTCAGTGTTAACTGGGTAAATTGTGTGGTGGCAGGTCAATAGTACAAACACTGAGCTTTCTTCTGGGTAGCCCTGCCCTCTGGGAAAGACATGCTTTTGTTTTCCTGATGATCACTCCCAATTATCCCCCAAATTTTAATATCCTTCAAGAAACCTCCTTACAGTCAACAAATGTGCAAAGGGTTCATCAGATTTTTTTTGATGGCGTCCTGCCCAAGCTCTTATCTGTGACAGTGATTTTCTTTGAGGGTGATTAGATTAGAGATACAGCACTGAAACAGGCCCTTCGGCCCACCGAGTCTGTGCCGAACATCAACCACCCATTTATACTAATCCTACACTAATCCCATATTCCTACCAAACATCCCCACCTGTCCCTATATTTCCCTACCACCTACCTATACTAGTGACAATTTATAATGGCCAATTTACCTATCAACCTGCAAGTCTTTTGGCTTGTGGGAGGAAACCGGAGCACCCGGAGAAAACCCACGCAGACACAGGGAGAACTTGCAAACTCCACACAGGCAGTACCCGGAATCGAACCCGGGTCCCTGGAGCTGTGAGGCTGCGGTGCTAACCACTGCGCCGCCCCTTTTGGGTTTTTAAAACTTTAGCCACTGGTCAGTGTTTCTTCAGACAATAGAAATGTGAACCACCTGAATTCCCCTCCCTGGCTGTACAGAGGCATTTACTGTGGGGCTTAAAGCTAGCATTGGGCTTTCCAGTGCTTGATGAAGCCTTGTCCAAACAGGTGAGGGTGGCACCACGAGACCGATGCTGTCCTGAAACCTATGCTGTAAACATAAAATCACCCTTAATACTGAAAGTTTTTTGACTTATTTGGGAACGGGCACCATGGATAATGCAGGATCTTAAAATACCCAGCAAATCTGCAGCAAAATAATTTCTGCTCCCTCCTCCACAAATTGCTTCTAAAATGGCAGAAAATACATATTAAATCAGGGTTTTGTGTACTTTTTATGAAGGCAACAGAATGAGTAAGTTTTCTCCAGAATATTGTACATTCACTCAGCTATTTTGTGTAGACTTGAGTGGCAGGAAGGGGTATTGTGTGATAGTGGAAACCTGCATGTACTTTATAGCAATATCTGTCCTCCAAGGGTGTGCAAACGGCAGCCTGTGGGTCACTTGCGTTTATATCTCTCTCACTGGTTTGTCCTATTTTGAATTTCCTGGGCCTGGTGATTTGGAAAGAGGCTGTTCATGGCATTGCTGCCATTTTTGGTGGTTAAATCCTAAATCAAAACACTAACATCTACTTAGGGATGGGCAATAAATGCTGGCCTTGCCAGCGATGCCCACATCTATTTGAATGAATAATAACTTGAGATGCGCAAAAATTAATGGAACGTGGATTTAAACATTATTAGGGAACCTGAGGTTTCATGGTGCAAACCTAAAAAAAACCCACAAAGGTGAAAAGCTTGGACACCCCTGGTCTGTTGGTTACGAGTGCTGCCATGATACTGTGAGGTATCTTGAGATGTTTGTCCCTTTCTTACCTCTCTTCTCTTTTCCCCCATCCCTGATCCAAACCAACCATAAACTCTACCTAATTAGAAACTATATAGGTTTGCTTTTCAAATATCTTACCAATCAAAAGCTTACTATTCACTCAGTTGTATAAGTGCTACTTTGGCATTAGTCCTGCTTGATTCTACCCTCCAGTACATCTCTGGTGGATGGAAGTGTCTAGATGTGCAGTTTCAAACTGGCAATATTCACGCAGTCTACATTTTCAAAGAATGCAACTTGTTTCCCTAAATGCCGCCCTTTAGTTTCTTTTGAAAACTCATTGTAAATGTGACAACATTGTAATTAAAATGTTTATATTTTATTGGAATGGGAGGTAGTGAAATGCATGGGGAGGAAATAGAATGTACTTTAAGAAAGGAGATGCAAGATTTAGTAATAGCTGATCGCTCATGAAGGGTTTTGGGCCCAAGAAGCGATTGTTTGGTTTTGAAACATCCCCTGTGATGGCCACCTTGTTGCATTTACGCTCTTGTGATCTTGAGCTCGGTCATCAGGTTTCCTGTTGAGGTAGACTTTTGATATCTATTCTCCAGCCCCCTCTCCTGCTCTTCAGTCCTCTGCTTTGCCTATTGTGGATTCACTTTCTTTTTTTCATTCTCCCTGTGGTGAACATGATTCAAATTACTGTATGTCGCTTAACTTTTCAGGTAAAGCCACAACCCTCTTCAGCCGCCACACCAAGTCCATTATTTGGGGAATGCAGACCCGAGCTGTGCAAGGAATGCTGGACTTTGATTACGTCTGTTCACGGGATGAGCCATCTGTTGCAGCCATGGTTTACCCATTCACGTAAGGATGTTTTTCTATCCCCTCTATGCCTTTCTCGCTCTAGTTTACAAGGTTGGTGCATTCTAGGCTTTGGCCTGTTGGTTTATGATGTAGTGTTGGGAATAAATGAGATCCAGTGAAAGGGCTAGTCGCTTAATATCTCGGAGTCCACAAGTCTTCTCCTTTTGAGTGCAGTCATTACACCTTTGCCACTGTCTCCACGCACCACCACTTATCTGACTGCCAAGGCCTGTCCCTGGGAACAACCTCCTGCTATCTGATTTCCTGTTCCCACCTGCCGGCCACGCAGTGATCGCCATCAGGTTCAGGCAGGCGTTGAGGCCTGGATGTGAGAATCTCTCGGCCTCACCATGTTGGCTTGTTGCTCATCTGATCATTTACACAGAAGAATCTCACTCTGCAGTAAAATCAGGGCTTTAATACTTTGCATAACATTTTTTTAAAAATCTTTTGCCTCCAGTTTTGAATAGGAGCCTTAAAGAATACATAAAAGTTTGGAGTTGCTGGAGTGTGGCAGCCTATTGTGTTCACAGTTCCTAATCCTGTCTCTCTCTCCATAGTGGTGACCACAAGCAAAAATTCTACTGGGGCCACAAGGAAATACTCATTCCTGTCTACAAGAACATGGCTGATGCCCTGAAGAAGCACCCAGAAGTGGATGTCCTTATTAACTTTGCCTCGTTACGCTCGGCATACGACAGTACTGTGGAAACCATGAGCTTCTCCCAGGTTTATTGTTATTTCACTCACTTTCAAATAGCATAATGTGGGAGCTCTAGGATGCTTCTCTTATCCTGGATAACCATTTGTGCAGTAAGTGTCATCAGTTGCAGCAGCTTGAGCTCCGGGTTTAGGAACTTGCGCAGCAGTTGGCGACACTGTGGTGCGTCCGTGAGGATGAGAGCTGCGTGGATAGCACATATATAGATGTGGTCAACCCGCAGCTTAAGAGTATGCAGGAAGAGAGGGAATGGATGACTACCAGGAAATCAAAAAGAAACGGCAGGTAGTACAGGAGACCCCTGAGTGCATCACACTCCCCAACAGGTATTCAGTTCTGAATACTGATGAGAGTGATGGTTCATCTGGGGATTACAGCCAAGGCCATGGCACCATGGGTGGCTCAGCTGCACAGGTGGGTACAAGGAAGACTGGAAGAGCGATAGTGATAGGTGATTCATTTGTTAGGGGAATAGATAGGCATTTCTGTGGCTGCAGATGTGAATCCAGGACGGTGTGTTGCCTCCCTGGTGTCAGAGTCAAGGATGCCGCTCAGTGGCTGCAGAGCATGCTGAGGGGGGAGGGTGAACACCAACAGTCATAGTTATGGAGTCATATAGAAATACAGCACTGAAACAGGCCCTTTGGCCCACTGAGTCTGTGCTGACCATCAACCACCCATTTATATGAATCCTACATTAATCCCATATTCCCTACCACATCCCCACTTTCCCTCAATTCTCCTACCACCACCTACACTAGGGGCAATTTACAATGGCCAATTTACCTATCAACCTGCAAGTCTTTGGCTGTGGGAGGAAACCGGAGCACCCGGCAGAAACCCATGCGGTCACAGGGAGAACTTGCAAACTCCGCACAGGCAGTGCCCAGAATCAAACCTGGGTTGCTGGAGCTGTGAGGCTGCGGTGCTAACCACTGCGCTGCCCATGGTCCACATCAAAACCAATGACATAGGTAGAAAGAGAGATGTGGTTCTGCAGTCAGAATTTAGGGAGCTAGGTAGAAAATTAGCAAGCAGGACCTCAAAAATAGTAATCCCTGGATTGCTCCCATTAGCACGTGCAAGTCAGGAATAGGAGGATAGGACAGATGAATGCGTGGCTGGGCGGTTGGTGCAGGATGGAGGGCTTTAGATTCTTGGGACATTGGGATTGGCTCTGGGGGAAGATGGATCTGTACAGGCCAGACGTGTTGCATCTGAACAGAGTTTGGGATGTTTTGTTAGTGCTATTGGGGAGGGTTTAAACTAGTTTGGCAGGGGGATGAGGACCTGAGGGTAGATTCAGTTGGGACAAAATCAGAAGTGAAAATGAAAGGCAGAAAGCTAGTGGATGAGTCTGGAAGGCAGAGGAAGCAAAAGTTAGAAAATAAAAAATGGATCTGGCTGTGCTCATCGGTATCTACTTCAATGCAAGGAGTATAGCAAATAAAGCAGGCGAGCTGAGGGCACAGATAGAAACATGGCAGTATGATATCATAGCTATTACAGAAACATGGCTTAAGGAGAGACAGGAATGGCAGCTCACCGTTCCTGATTACAGGGTTTTCAGACACGATGGGGATAAAAAAGGAGGAGGGGGAGTGGCAATTTTGGTCAAAGAAACCATTACAGCTGTAAGGAGGGAGGATATGTTAGAAGATTCATCAAATGAGGCCAAATGGATTGAGCTAAAGAACAAAAAAAGGGGCAGTCATGTTGCTGGGAGTATACTATGGACCCCCAAACAGTCAGAGGGAGACTGAAGAGCAAATATTTAGGCAAATCTCAAGTGCAAGAACAATAGGGCAGTAATAGTAGGGGATTTTAACTGCCCCAATATTAACTGGGATAGTTTTAGTGTGAAAAGAATTGAGGGAGCAGAATTCTTGAGGTGCATTCAGGAGAACTTTTTTGGCCAGTATTTAGCAAGTCCAAAAAGAGAGGATGCAGTTTTGGGCTTAGTTTTAGGAAATGAAGAAGGAGTGGCAGTGGGGGAGCATTTTGGTGGTAGTGATCATAATTCAGTCAGTTTTAACATAATTATGGAAAAGGACAAGGTTAGAACAGGAGACAGAGTTCTCAATTGGGGCAAGGCCAATTTTACTAAGCTGAGGAGTGATTTAGCAAAAGTGGACTGGAGACAGCTACTTGAAGGTAAATCAGTGTCAGAGCAGTGGGAGGCATTCAAAGGGTTCAGAGTAAACATGTTGCCACGTGTCCGATCCGATCCGGCCTGACTCAAACCCGAATGCCCTCCCCGACATGTCGTCCGGTCTCATCGGGTCAGGTAGCAGGTCTTTAATAGAAAGTGGAGGGGTGAAATCAAAAAGGAAATTAGGAAAGCAAAGAGAGGGCATGGAAGAATATTGGCAAGCAAAATCAAGGTGAATCCAAAAATGTTTTATCAATACATTGAGTAAGACAATAACTAAGGAAAGAGCAGGGGCCATAAAAAATCGAAAAGATAACCTACGTGTAGGGGCGGACGATGTTGGTATGGTTCTTCGAGAATACTTTCGTCTGTCTTCACAAAAGAGGGGGACGATGCAGATACTGTAGTTGAGGAGGAGTGTGACGTATTGGATGTGATAAACATAGGGAGAGAGGAAGTATTGAAGGGATTAGCATCCTTGAAAGTGGATAAATCTCCAAAGCTGGATGAAATGTACCCCAGGCTGTTAAAAGAAGCCAGGGAGGAAATAGCGGAGGGTCTGACCTTCATTTTCCAGTCCTCACTAGTTACGAGTGTGGTGCCGGAGGATTGGAGGACTGCAAACATTGTACCTTTGTTTAAAAAGGAAGTGAGGGATGGACCAAATAATTACAGGCCGGTCAGTCTAACCTCAGTAGTGGGCAACTTATTGGAATCCGTTCTGAGACAGGATAAACTGTTACTTAGAAGGGCATGGTTTAAGCAAGGACAGTCAACATGGATTTGTTAAGGGAAGATCTTGTCTGACTAACTTGATTGAATTTTTTGAAGAAGTAACAAGGAGAATTGATGTGGATAGTGCTAGCAAGGCTTTTGACAAGGTCCCACATGGCAGACTGGTTTAAAAAAAATAAAATCCCATGGGATCCAGGGAAATGTAGCAAGCTGGATACAAAATTGGCTCAGTGGCAGGAAACAAAGGGTAATTGTTGACGGGTGTTTCTGCGACTAGAAGGCTGTTTCCACTGGAATTCCGCAGGGCTCAGTACTTGGTCTCCTGCTTTTTGTGCTATATATTAATGATTTAGACATGAATGTAGGGGGTATGATCAAGAAGTTTACAGACGACACAAAAATTGGGTCTGTGGTTGATAATTAGGAGGATAGCTGTAGACTGCAGGCAGATATCAATGGACTGCTCAGGTGGGCAGAAAAATGGCAAACAGAATTCAACCAGGAGAAGTGTAAGGTGATGCATCTGGGGAGGTCAAACAAGGCAAAGGAATACACAATTAATGGGAGAATACGGCGAAGTGTAGAGGAGGCGAGGGACCCTGGAGCAAATGTCTGCAGATTCATGAAGGTAGCAGGACAAGTGGTTAAGAAGGCATATGGAATACTTTCCTTTAATTGCCGAGGTATAGAATGTAAGAGCAGGGAGGTTATGCTGGAACTGTCTAAATCAATTTGAGTACTGTGTGCAGTTCTGGTTACCTCATTCCAGAAAGGATGTAACTGCACTAGAGAGGGTACAGAGGAGATTTACGAGGATGTTTCCAGGACTGGAACAATGCAGCTATGAGGTTTCCTTAACAAATCCATGAGGTTCTGCTTCCCTCAGCCTCCTCTGTTCCAAGGAGATTCGATTGAGACATACAAAATTGTGGGGGGCCTGGATAGAGTGGATATGACGGGCCTATTTACCTTCGCAGAGAGGTCAGTGACTAGGGGCATAATTTAAAGCGATTAGTAGAATGATTAGAGGGGAGATGATGAAAATATTTTTCACCCAGAGGGTGGTAGGGGTCTGGAACTCACTGCCTGAAAGGGTAGTAGAGGCAGAAACCCTCAATTCATTTGAAAGGTGTCTGGATATGCACCTCAAGTGCCGTAACCTGCAGGGATATGGACCAAATGCTGGAAGGTGGGGTTAGGCTGGATGGCTCGTTTTTCAGCCGATGCAGACACAATGGGTCAAGTGGCCTCTTTCTGTGCGTAAATGTTCTATGATTCTATGGTATCTAAAATATAACTGGTGACCAGGATGGACAACAGGACTGCTCTGGACATTTTAACATTCTGCTTTTGTGTCATATATTCTTTGTTAATAGAGGTGTGACTGAGCTTTACAGTAAATTCCTAGAATCTTGCAGCATCGGAGGAGGCCGTTGTGCCCTTTGTACCTGTGCTGGCTCGTTGAAAGAGCTACCATATATATTCCACAATAAAAGCTGTATATTCCATAATCTATGAAGTTTTAGATTTATGTATAGCCCATAAGGTATTAGTATAGTGGAGACCATCTGTAATAAATGTGTTGAGGCTAATTTTATTAATTTAGTGAACATTCTGATCAAAGCAGTAATGGGCTCTAAGCTTTGTAATGAGATTTAATTTTTATTGGGCCTTTTTTATTTTTAATGAGCCATTTGACGATCAGCCATGATCTAATTGAATGGTGGAACAGGCTCAGGGAGTTTCCCTCCCTTCCCAGATTTGCTGACTCTAGCTGTGGCTCTGCAGACACCTGTGAGCCGCTGCAATGAGTGTCACCTAGCTATTGAGGGTATTGCAACTGAGGGTCATTGGATAGTGACTGAGGGTCCTCATTCTCCTTGCCTTCTCCCTTTGTGGCGCCTCTACTGCTATCCTTGGTTGAGGTCAGTTAACTGAGTACAGGCCATGAATTGATTTGGGTAATTCCAGTTTGTATGGCTCAGTAACACCGAGGCTTTTACTAACTCGGTAAACTGGCTGTCTTTGCAAATCTTTTTTCCTTCCCATTCTTGCCAGTATTCAAGGTGGAATGATTGTACTTGAATGCAGCTGTGCTTGTTCTCTGTGCTGTAGATCCGGACAATTGCCATCATCGCTGAAGGAATCCCCGAAGCATTGACCCGCAGATTAATCAAGATGGCAGATGAGAAAGGTGTCACCATCATTGGGCCAGCTACGGTAAGAAAATAGTATTTCCCTTTGATCGTCTGTGGAACTGAGTACTGAGATTGTCGAGATTAGAGCCTCTTTTAAATGAGCACTTTTTCTGTGGCTTGTCTTAAGATGTTTCCTGACTTCCAGCGTTACCTTGCTCAGGATGGTGAGATGCCCTATTGATGGATATTTTGTAGAATCCTTTAATCTTACAGCACAAATGGAGGCTGTTCAGTCAAGTATACCTGTGTTGGCTCTTTGGTAGAGTTACCCAGCTTACTGTTTCCCCATAGCTCTGCAGATTTTTTCCCTTTAAATGTTCTCTTTGGTCTGATAATCCTATCTCCAGTTGCCATGTTGTACGCATTATACAAGAATGAGATTTTTTTTTTTGCTTCTAAGTGTAACATTTTGTTTAACAGTATACATCGTTGAGCAAGAGCGGATTGGGAGCTGCTGAATCAATAGCAACCCAGCTCCACTCCTTCACTTGAATGCTCATTGAGGGTTTTTCTGTTGACTCCTGGTTTTGTGTCTGCTGGAGTCTCATCAAAAATGCAGACTTGCGAAGGAGTGGCAGTGTTTAGAGAATATAACTCGACGTGAAGTTTAATTATACCCTCCTGACCAGTTTATTTTAAAACCATTGCAGTTTTTTTTTTTGCCCATACAGATGCAAGAAGTTATTTACAGCCACAGCTGCATGAGAATCGCTTCACTGATATTTGTGTCCAGTTTGTTAGTGGTCTGGCTTTGTTCCAGCTCAGAGATTGGTGCTAGTACAGAGATGTGATTCTCTAGCTGCAACCAGACTGTAGAAAGCTTCCGGTAACTATTGAAACTGACCTTCATTCTCCTCTCCCTGATGTCTGCGGGTTCTTTCTTGATGGGTTTTGGAGTGAATAAAAATATTATCTGACCCCATCCACACTCCCCAATTCCCCCAACCTGGGAATCTGAGGCTAAGATCTGATGGAGGTGAGAGGAGTGGGGGTATGGGGCTGCATATCCCCAATCTCCGGCTCAGCCTTTTGTCACAGTGTGCGGTTACCCACTGAACTGTCAACAATGCTGGGAGATTGCCTGGATCTACAGAACACATCTACAGATGTGATCCAGACAGTTACAGTCAATGCTGCAAGTATCCCCGGAACACCAAGGACTTAATTGTAATGCCCCTCTCCATCAAATAGCTGGTCAACACTTGTTGTCTAGGCTTTCATGAGGAAATAGGACTTGGCAAAGTTCTGCAGAGTACCCATGAGAGTTCCTTGAGTAGAGAAATACTGCTTTGTTTTAAAACAGACTCTAACTTGTGCTTCATAGTTTGCATCATGTGGTATTTCAGGTGGGTGGCATTAAGCCAGGCTGCTACAAGATTGGGAACACAGGTGGAATGCTGGATAACATCCTGGCCTCCAAGCTGTACCGTCCTGGCAGTGTGGCATACGTGTCTCGCTCCGGTGGAATGTCTAATGAGCTCAACAACATCATCTCCAGAACCACCGATGGTGTCTATGAAGGGGTTGCTATCGGTGGAGATCGGTAAGAACTGTTGGTAGGACAACTGTTTGTTTGAGGAGCTGTGGAATTTTCCCTTTAGCCCCCTCATTAAAGGTCCTTGATTACTGATCTCAGCTGAGGCTGCAGTTAAGGTTTGCAATAGAATTGCAGCTTACTGCCTCTGTTCTGTTAATACTGCTGCTGTGAGGCCATTACATTAAAAAAAAACAACCAGTTGATAATTTAGCTGGCTAGCTTCCAAAATCAGTGAGGGGTTTGTTTCAGACATCATCCGCTGGAGGGTGTCCTGCAGCATCGGAATAAAGACTGACTTTTGAATTTGCTCTGCCAACGTACCAAGTATTCTTTCAGCACTTCCTGTGAACAATACTTCACACCCCCCCACCCCGCTTCTGACTCGTGCCGATGCCTAATGCAAGTGATCTGGCCTGACATCCCATAAATCTTCTGAATTTCTCCACCTACCACACAAAATGCAAAATCCACAGTTTTATTGCAAAAGTTCCCCAAACCCATCTTCAGATGACAAGTTACTCTCACTAATACCATAAAATCACCACCTTTCTGCAGAATTTAGAACCGCCCCATCTCTCAATGTGACATTCGGCTCAACATTCAATGTGCTGGATGCCACTGCCTTTGCTGTTCCTCATTCTGCATTTCACCTGGAACTGCATCAATTTTGATTGTCAATATTTTTGAGAGAAATTTAACAATTAAGAAATGTATTTCGCATCAAGCAATTATTAGCTTGGAAAAATGACGAGGGGTGTTATTTCCCTTCCCACACCAGGTACCCGGGATCTACATTCATGGACCATGTCTTGCGATACCAGGACACACCTGGAGTTAAGATGATTGTTGTCCTTGGAGAGGTGGGTGACTCTGGGTGTCATTGGTTTGAGACCTGAGGTGATACTCCAGTTCTTAACTGGCTAGCTAAACTGTGATCAACCTTTTGTTGCTAGTAAGGGAACTAAAATCTTATTGGTTACTACTGTCTGAATACTATTGGGCAGTGGCACATCACTGGTAGCAGAGGTGATGTTTGGCTTGTAGAATATGATGCCTCATTTTAGCAAGATATTTTGCTCCTTGAAGCAATATTTTTATTTGCCATAAACCTCTACAGTTGCGTTTTTGACTTTACACACAAAGGAAAATTATAATCTTTTAAAAATCAGATCCTCATGCATATTTTGTGTTTCTTAGTTCACTTTTAATTTTTGTGGGGGTGCTGGGGAAGGGGAGATTGGAGAAGGAGGGAAAGGATTTCTAAGATGCACTGATCCAAAATCGCCCAGCATTGTGGGCGTATCTATTTATAATAAAGAATAACATATTTTTTAATTAGTGGCTTATGAATTTCCGATTAAAAGGAAGAGTGAACCTGTAATGGTAAGTAAAGCACTTTCATATCTTCAGAGCAATGAATTCTTTTGAAAATAAGTTGCTATTTTGTAGGCAAACGTGGCAGTAATACGGCAAGATCCCACTAACAGAAAAAGACCAGTTCATTTATTTTATTGCTGTTTGTGGAGGGATGAATAATACCATGTCAACCGGAGAAGGCAGATTGGCATTGATTTAGAGTCTCCAGTAGATCCCTACTCCTGACAGTGCATCACTCGTTTGGTACTCGCTGAAGTGTCAGCCTGGATTTACATTCTTAAGGCCTCAAGACTTCTGACTGAGAAGTGAGCACTACCACTGATACTGTGATGTCAGTATTACTGGGGGTTGGGCACCCAGTTCCAATTCCTACCCCCACACTGATGCTTGGTGCCAGTATCACTGGGGGTTGGGCATCCAAGGATTGGAAGTTTTAAAAACATAATACAAGAACTTTAATGCTGCACATCCCATTTGGAGGATTAAGTGAGGCAAGCAAGAGAACCATCTAACCTAAATCTCTCTGTAGATTGGTGGAACCGAGGAGTACAAGATCTGCACGGGGATTAAGGAAGGACGAATTACAAAGCCTGTTGTTATCTGGTGTATTGGGACTTGTGCCACCATGTTTGCCTCTGAGGTAAGTGTGTGTTAGTCATCCCAGAAAACCTACTGAAAGCCTACTTTAAAGCATCTTTTCAAAAGGAAAGTTGAGGACCTGTGTTCAAATCCAGCCCAGACTGGTGAGATGAAAGCACCTCTATAACATCCCATGTGCTGGGACAGTCTCAAACTTGGTACATATGGGTATCAACCCACAGCCAAAGTTAGCACCAAATTGGGAATCTCACTCACGGGCCATGCATAGCATAAGAATGTTACTCTGATGTATTCCAGGGTAGTTTTTGTGTTTGGTACATGGTGAGAGTGAGCTTTAGTTCCTGTCTATGGCATACCTGACCCCTCTATAGAGTGTTGTGGAAGAAGCTTTACTCCAGGCTTTGACCTGTGAATGTTTGATGCTGACACTGAAATTGCAAAATGCCCCCATTTCAAATGTTTGCTGAGAATTTTTATGCTAACCAAGGTGAGGAACAAGGGATCCTGTAGCAAGATGCAAAAATGTAGCTATGACATATGCTTTCTAAAGCATGCAGAAATGCCAGCAGTATACGAAGTATGTCCAAAGAATGCTGACTGGTTAGACACAAGTCTATTATTTGAAGGGGTTTAATGGAACTGGGACTGATTGGGTTGCTGTACAAGAGAGCTGGCATGGACTCGATGGGCCCAAATGGCCTTCTGTGCCATAATGACTGAACGTTGCACGTGTTGGGAATTCATTGGCTCTTGTTTCTTGTCCAAGTAATAGCCTTCGTACTTTGTTTTTCCCCTCACCCTCCCTCCCATACAGGTGCAATTTGGCCATGCTGGTGCCTGTGCTAATGAAAATTCTGAAACAGCGCTAGCCAAGAACCAGGCCCTGAGAGACATTGGGGCCATTGTGCCAAGGAACTTCGATGAGCTGGGAGAGGTCATCAAGTAAGAGCATCACTTTCAGGCACACTGGGGCAATAGGATGAGGGGCAGAGGTCCAGAGATGTGAAGGGCAAATTTAGGACAGATGTCTGGAAGTATTTCTTTGCGCACAAGATGATCTGGAGAGGGGCTATCAGGGAAAGGGATGTGAGGCCGTGACTGGTCTCAACTGGGTGCTGTAATAGGGAGAGGGTAGGGTTGGTATTCTGAAAGGAAGACATTGAGTCGGCAGAACCTCCTTATAAGCACTTGTAGGATTAACGATTGTGGAGTAACTAGGTGGTTATTTGTGAGCTGAGCTGTTTAACCCATTGTATACTATCACAATGTTCTCAAGAATACTACAGTTTGATGAATCTCTCTCTTTAATTTGATAGGACTGTTTATGATGACCTTGTTGCTAAGGGTGTGATCGTACCTGCACAAGAAGTTCCTCCTCCAACAGTGCCAATGGACTATTCCTGGGCAAGGGTGAGTGGTCAGCACCACCAGTAATTCTGGTTCAGAATCCTTTTCCGCTGTTTCTCTATTTTATTAATGATGTGATAAAATATTTGTTATGACTGTTTGCAGTTTGTATAATTAAGCCAGTGATTTTCAACCTTGTGTAGGGAGGGCCCTCTCCCTGCAAATATTGGAGCATACCCCTGCAAATATTGGCAAGCTCCAGAGAGGCCTCCCTGCAAATAATGGTACATTCCAAGGCCCCTCCCATTCCTAACCTCCAAAAGAACATTTGTGATGTGTTTGCAGAAAATTATAGTAAAAACTATAACAAACAGAATTTTTGAGACTGTTCATTGTAATCTACTTTTTCTGTATTTGACTCGCTGGCAGGTGATTCCTGTTGCTGCTAAGTGTGATATATACCTAGTCCCGGATGGGCAGAAATTCAATGACCTTGTTGATTCCCTAAGGCTCCGCATAGATCACTTTGAAAAGTTTGCATTAGGAATTATTGTATGAAATCTGGCTTAAAAGCTATAACTTTTTCTTTGTTCCGATATTTCCAGGATCCCATCTCCCAAAGCAAACTTACGCTGGACATCAGAAATTTTCTCACAATGAATTACAATATTCTTTTTTTTTTTAAATCGAACTCTGGCAGTCAGATGAGATCCTTTTTGTTTGTATGTGTGACGCTAAACACCCTGAACTAAATAATGATATATGTTGTGTATCCCTGTTTTGATTTTCTGTGCATGTTTTGCACCTGTATTGCAGGAGTTGGGTCTGATCCGAAAGCCAGCTTCCTTTATGACAAGCATCTGTGATGAAAGGGGTCAGGAGCTGATCTATGCTGGAATGCCCATCACTGAAATCTTCAAGGAGGACATGGGCCTGGGAGGTGTCCTGGGCTTGCTCTGGTTCCAGAGAAGGTGAGATGAGCACCTAGTCCTACCCAGCAGTTCAAATCTGTTCATTAGTTTTTCTGGGGGCAGCAATATTCTTTGGCAATATTGACTAGACCACCTTTATTGCCCATCTATAGTTGTCCCAAGAAGATTGAATAGAACCAGAACAGTGGGAACGTTGGGATAATTTCTGAATGACACTGGTAATGTTTGAAAAGCAACTTTGTGCATCTATAAGCAGGAAAGTATTGGGGCCACCTGGCAAAACTCAGCTGATTCTTCTGATCCTTGTGAACACTTGCCGTATTTGTGACACTAATATTGAATTGTGTGCAAATGATTGGGATGAGCGATAACTCTTGGTAATCTAGAGGTCCAACACATTGTGATGACTGTAGATGCCCCCATCGATTTGAATGCTAAATGATTTCTGCTGTAACATTCTGTAATAGTTGTCTTCAGAGCAAATGTGCTAAGGAGAAAGATGGCACTGGCTGCCTAAGAGATCACCAAGTGGAGAAAAATGGGAATTTCAAAAAGAAAACCGTAAAAGTAAAATGACAAGTGTTAATCTACAAACTGTCACTGTGAAAATGTTAAGTTCTGAAACTAATAAACCGTTGCATAATATTTCCTAATAAACAGTTCATATCTGGATTTCTAATAACCCAGTAGTTGAAGTTGGGTTAGATAAACGTTTGTCTCCTTGTTCCAATGCGACATTATTCTCTCTCTCTCCCAGGTTGCCAAAGCATGCCTGCCACTTCATTGAGATGTGCCTGATGGTGACAGCAGACCACGGTCCAGCTGTCTCAGGAGCTCACAACACCATTGTCTGTGCCCGAGCGGGGAAAGACCTTATCTCCAGTCTCACGTCTGGCCTCCTTACTATTGTGAGTCTCTGCGGAGCTGCATTTCCCCTTGTTTCTAATCAGCAGAATGTGGATTGTACATTATTAATCTGCACATCCTCCATTCTGCTTTGTTCTTCTGTCTTTAAACCAGCTGGTGCAGATTTTTTTTTTAAATTGATGCAAGTGTTTGCTGCTTCATGAGGTAGGTGTCAGCATGCACCTGAACAGTTGCAGTGAGAGTTGATTGTACTTGTGTTTTGTCAGCTGCTCCAGTGACTTAAATTTCCCCCCACAAGCTATAGATTTGTCTGTTAGTTTGAAGAATGTGCCAGATTGCTGAACAGAATTGTGATCAATCAGCTCTAAACTCTATACTGGCAACTAATCCAAGGGAAACTGTCTTCCAGCTGACTAATTTCTGTTTTCCAAATTGTGTACTGTGAAATAGGAAATACTAATTACATTAAATTACTCAAACAGGACCAGCAATATTACTAGAACATTGTCCTTATATTATTTTATTACCCTCCCCAGAGTATTTTTTTGTTAAAGCCATATGCACCTACTTACACGTCACTCTTCCTATCTGCACTCCACTCCTTCTCAACTATCAGTAGATGCTGTTTAAGTTGCTATAGTGAGCTGGGAGCACAGGGAGTTGAGTATCAACAGGAAAGTTAGGCTCCCCGTATGAATACCTTGAATATGTTCCCAATGACCTCTGGGTCAGCAATCGGACAGTTGCATGTTAGTGACCAGGCAGTGAGCTGTGTTACGACCGTGGCAGGATCAATGCACTGTCAATTCAGCCCTGTTACTCCACAGGTCGCACCATTTTATTAAGCTTTCACACCCAATTGGAAAACAGCCAAATTAAGCACTCTAGTAACCCCAGAATGAAACAGATCAAACCAGGTATCTTTAGACAACAAATTAACTATTTATTAAAAACTAAATCTTAAACACTATTAAGATAAACCTAACTCCCGCATTCTCTGTCACACTCAAAAACTAACAGTTAACCGGTTTTAAAAGTGGAGTTTTTAAAATTGGCGCGCTGAAGAATAAAGAAAATAAGTAAGTTTTTTTTTTTGTAGGTTACGTTCTTGATGGATGAGATCTTCTAATGTGAAAATAATCAAAGGTCACACAAAGTCATCACGTGGATTTGATGACAGTCCTTCAGTTGCTAGGCATTCAACTGTTCAGCTGCAGCAAACAAACAGTTCTTTGAATGACGATCACAGCAATGTGACCGGTTTCTTGAAAAACGAGGCTTTTCATCTTTACTCAGGCAATTAACTTGGCTTGTAGCTTCTTGTAGAATTTTTGCTGAGAGGAAATAGCTTTCTTCTCTTCAGTACACTTCGCTGGAAAGTCGAGCAGAATTAACTGGTTTCAGCTGGTTTCTGCCAGTTCCACACACAGCCAAGTGGAAACATTACCATGTGACCTCTCTCTCTCCTGCTGTTGCCCAGGGTAACAAAAATGCAGCTGTGACACATTGTCTCCAGAACTTTCTCTCCCTTAAAGGGCACTATTTTTAATAGTCTTAAAGGTGCACACACTGTTTTTTAATCTGAGGAGAAAAATAATTACAAGCCCGTGACAGCTATATTAACTTCTGTAGTTCTTCAGACTATAAAGATGTGCTAATGAGAGTTCAGTCCTGTGATTAACTTGGGCTGTATTCAAATCAATTACGAAAAATCTCTTGTAAGCAATTGGAGTTAACAGGTTCTGTTAATAGTTTTTAGGCACAGGAGCAGGTTTTAATTATTTTTTCTCTTTCTTCCAAGTAGAGTGGCTAAGAAATGGTGCGAGTCACCAGGGAGAACAGAAGAGAAATTGACTTTTTCAAAAGCCATTCAAACTTGACGTTAATGGGAAAATCATTAAACTCCACTGGTTCAAGTAGCTAGCCTTCTGTACTTGATATTTTAAAGTGAGGTGCAAAATATTCAGACCCACTAAGCATATATCTATGTATTTGTGACTCCATTGAGCACAATGTATCTTTACGTATATATGCTCACTGAGTGCCACAATATATTGGACACCGGGTGAAGTCAATGAATTGCAGCATAGTTTAACTTTGGCAGGCCACTGCACTTGTGCTGCTTCCGGTACCAAAGACAAGACAACAAGGGACGCCTCATGGATTCACTGGCATTGAACCTTGTCAAGAAAAGACTTGCATGTGACTCCATTGAGCACCGTACACTTGCCTTTTGGAATGTTACCATCAGAAGGCTAAAGTTCAAATCTGTTGGCGGCTGTGCTTTTGAGTGTTGTGTAAATTTTACAGCACTTTATCCATTGGTTTAGTGTTGGTTGCACCACAGAGTGCTAATACAGAAATAGATATTCCCAAATTACTCATCTATCTCCTGTGTTTGGTGTGTGTATGTTCCAACAGGGTGATCGATTTGGAGGTGCTTTAGATGCAGCTGGCAAACAGTTCAGCAAAGCCCATGACAGCAGCCTCATCGCGATGGACTTTGTCAATAAGATGAAAAAAGAAGGGAAGCTGATCATGGGAATTGGACATCGGGTGAAATCGGTGAGTCCCAGCACAGTTTAGCTTTTGCATGTCACTGCACTTGTGCTGCTTCCAGTACCAAAGACAAAACGACAGAACCACCACATGGCTTCATTGATACTGAGCCTTGTAAAGAAAGAATTTTATTTATGTAGCGCTTTTCATAACCTCAGGACATCCCAAAGTACTTTACAACCATTGAGGTACTTTTGAAGTGTAGTCACTGTTGTAATGTAGGAATTGTGACAGCCAGTTTGTGCACAGCAAGATCCCACAGACAAATATTAATCTGATTATAGTGGTGGTGGTTGAGGGATACATATTAGCCTCCTGGTCTTATTGAAAATAGTGCTGTTGGATCTTTTACATCACCTGAGGGGGCAGATGGGGCCTCAGTTTAATGTATACAGAAGATCAAACCTCCAACAGTACAGTACTGAGGGAGTGCGGCACTGGGAGTGTCAGCCTGGATTATGTGCTCAAGACTCGAGTGGGGCTTGAATCCACGACCTTCTGCCTTGGAGACAAGAGTGCCACCCGTTGAGCCACACCTGATAAAACCTAAGTTAGCTGATCATTGAGTTCTGTAACTAGCCTTTCTGCCCTTGGACCAGTGTTGGGAAAAGTCCATCACTTCTGTTAGCTGTCCAGTAACCCCTTGTTACAAGAGCCAGTGAGTGTGACTCTGCTGGTATAGATTTACACTTTAGGCTAGGATTGGCTTAGCTGTGAAGCCCTCTGATACAATAGCACGATGCCACTCACTGTCTTGGCTCCTCCATGAAAAATAGTCCCATGTACAAGGAACTGGAGAGCAGCCCATGCTTGTGGAAGCATGTCTGGAATGGTCCTTTAGCAAGGAGTTTAATTCAAGATAAACAGTCAGAGCTTCAATAAAGATTTTTTTTTTTTTAAGTTGTTTGGTCTCACTCGTGCTGTTCTCATGAGTATGAGAACAAGGTTAGTGTTGCCACTCATTGCTAAGTGAGCTAGTATGTTGAAGCAGTGTGAGGATGTCTCATTCTGGGCTGAGCTGAAGTGTACTTTTAATGCAAGGGACTCTCATCTCTGACCCGTCATTGAAAGGGCGCTGTGATGAGTACTTGTGAAACTGAGGAATGCATTCTTAAAAACTGTCTCCAATTATTCTGTGCACTTTATTAAAAGGAAATGTATCTATCATACCTGCCCTACCCACCTGAAAGTGACTGGCTGTGTGATATAATCCTCACTGTTACTGCTGTTCTGTAATCAGCCACTAGATGCCACAGAAGAGCAAAGTTTGGCATACATCAGAACTGTCTGTTGCTACTCAGACATAAAATCCATGTTGCACTACTTCTGTGTTGTACACCACTGTTCTACATTACCATGCCAACAATTCATTTTATGCTGTTTGGAAGTGTGTGTCATAAGGATAATTGGTGAAATTCCATCTATTTAATTAACTTGCCCCACATACAGGCACTGAGCTGTACTGTTATTTTTGTCTTGGGTTCATATCATAGAACTTCAGGGGTCACCTATATAAAATTTAAATCCAGGGTCATAAGTTGAAACCGGAGAAACCAGCAAGTGTAGAATGTAAACGCAGGTCGTTCCAAGCTCCTGGGGTTCACGGGCTGTGATTTGTTCACTGCTTGTGGCTCAGATCCTGGGGTTCACTGCCTGTGGCTCGGATCCTGGGGTTCACGGGCTGTGGTTTGTTCACTGCTTGTGGCTCAGATCCTGGGGTTCACTGCCTGTGGTTTGTTCACTGCCTGTGGCTCGGATCCTGGGGTTCACGGGCTGTGGTTTGTTCACTGCCTGTGGCTCGGATCCTGGGGTTCACGGGCTGTGATTTGTTCACTGCTTGTGGCTCGGATCCTGGGGTTCACGGGCTGTGGTTTGTTCACTGCCTGTGGCTCGGATCCTGGGGTTCACGGGCTGTGGATTGGGCTCTGTCTGTCTATGGCTCGGATCTTGGGGTTCACAGGCTGTGGTTTGTTCACTGCCTATGGTTCGGATCCTGGGGTTCACAGGCTGTGGTTTGTTCACTGCCTATGGTTCGGATCCTGGGGTTCACAGGCTGTGGTTTGTTCACTGCCTATGGTTCGGATCCTGGGGTTCACAGGCTGTGGTTTGGGCACTGCCAATGGCTGGCTATTTTTACTGTTTCCCACAATACCAATTTAAATTATTTGAATGTAGGGAATTGTAAATATCTGTTTCTTCCAGTGTCATTCAGGAGCATAAATAATGGTTCCCCTCGGTCTGCAGGCTTGCTCTGCACCTCTGCGCTTGGGATGGTGCCAATGACTAATAGTTGTACATCGGTCCAGTGTAGCTGCTCATCTGTTCATCCTCATTCGTTATTTAGGCACAAACTAGAATGTGGCATTGTTAGCACAATACAGATTGTTTAAAGCTCCCCGATTAGTTTTAATCTGTTCCCTAACGTGGAGCGCTGTTTAATAGACAATGGAAGCAAAGCAACTTGAATTCATGGTGTTTTATCGTAGCAAAATGTTCCAAGGTCTTCATGTAAATCAGCCAAAAATAGACACTAAACTAAAGAAGCAGACATTAGGAGAGATCAAAGAGTAGGCTTAAAGGAGCAAAGAGTTGAAGCAGTAAAGAAGTTTGGGGAGGGAATTCCAGAACTTGGGGTCTAGATGGCTGAAGGCACAGCTGCCAATGGTGGGGCAAAAAAACTAGGAGATGCACAAGAGGTCAGATTTGGAGGATTGTAGAGATCTTGGAGGGCTAGAGGAGATTAGAGATGGGGAAGGGTGAAGCTGTGGAGGAATGTGGACAAGAGAATGCTGGATCAGGAATCAGTGTAGATCAGAGAACATGGTGATGGGTGAACAAGGACTTGGTACAAGGTAGTATACGGATAGCAGCGTTTAAGATGAACTCATGTTTATGCAGTATGGAAAATAGGAGGCCGGTTAAGGGTGCATAGAAATAGTCAAGTCAAGAGGAAAACAAATGTGGATGAGTGTTTTGGCTGTAGTGGAAATGTTTGCTGGGAATGATGGGTTGTCACTTTGGGAACACTGCTAATATAGAGACACTTGTAAGTAATGCATATTTATATCACTCTTATATTGTGGTGTTTGAGGAGTCACATTTTTCTGATCACAGATTAATAATCCAGACATGAGGGTGCAGATCCTAAAGGATTTTGTGAAGCAGAATTTCCCAGCTACTCCTCTCCTCGACTACGCACTAGAAGTGGAGAAGATTACTACCTCCAAGGTATGGAACTATACTGGTGCAGTGAAACCTGGCCAGCGAGTTCAATTCTGTCAGGGATTCAGTGGCAAATGTTAATTCATCTGTACAGATTTAAAAATTAATTCTGGAAACACAACAAACTCTTTGGTGTTTAGAAAGAGAAGGGAGCAGACCATTCATCTGATCCCGCCTGAAACAATCTGTCTCTCTCCAGTTATATTTCCATCATTTTTTGTTGCAGGATTTTATTTTAGACTTTGAATATAGTTTGAAATTCTGAAGCATTCCCGGTAGCTTTGTGCTGTGTACATTGGTGCACTGTGGAAACTGCTTCATTCCCAGATGGCATTTGTGTGAACTGGGCCGTGGACCTGGTTAAATGTGGAATCTGGGCATGCATTCACTGAAATAGCTTGTATCCAAATTATTTGGGTAACGCAGCAGGTGTCTATAGAAAGTAGTTTTTGATTCTCTTTTTGTTTGAAAACTTTTCCCTAAGTGGAGTCTGCAGCACAAGGTGGCTGGATGAGTTCTCAAGAAATTTGTCAATGGTTTGTGCTGGAACCCAAATACCCTGGAGAAGAAATGACCACTTTAGCAGAATTATTGCTGTTGTTTGAACCTTGTCCTGTGTCTATTACTGAGGTATGAGCATTGATTAAGAATTGAATGATTCAATGTGTTATTGTTTCAGAAACCAAATCTTATCCTGAATGTTGATGGGTTTATTGGTGTTGCCATGGTTGACTTGCTAAGAAATTGTGGTGCATTTACAAGGTGGGTATTTTCTCTGTTTAAAAAAATCTCTTAATTTGAGATGTGGAGCTGCCTGAGGCTGGTACTGAGTTCAAAGACAGCAAGTCTTGTATTTCTACAACCTCAAGATGCTCCAAAGTGTTTTATATCCAATGAAGTATTGATTTAATATAGGAAATGTATCAGCCAATTTGCACACAGCAATGTTGGTTAAAGGATGAATATTGGCCAGGACACCAGGAGAACTTCCCTGCTGTTTGAAATAATGCCACGGGATCTTTTATGTCCACCAGAGAGGGCTGATGGGGCCTCAGTTTAACATCTTATCTGTAACACTGCACATCTGGTTGCAGCACACCCTCAGGCTCCTGCAGCTGGTTTCTGTGGGCTGCATTGAGCTTTCAGTAACCATGTAGGAACTTGAACCTTATATGAAGCTTGATTATGCTTCAGGGTGTCCCAAAGTGCTTCTCACAATGAATTTAGTTGAAATGCAGTTTCTGTTGCTATGGCAATATACTATGTAAACAAAGGGCTTGCATTTATGTCCTGGGAACATCTCAAAATACTTCAAAATAAGTTTGAAATCCATTCACTGTTGTTTTGTAGGAAAATGATACAATTTGTGCACAACAAGCTGTCACAAACAGCAACTAGTTAATTTTCTTTTGGTGGTTGTGTTTGTGCGCTGAAAGAGAATTCCCCTGAATAGTGGCATGGGATTTTAGTCCACCAGACAGGGCTTCCGCTTAGCATCTTATCTGAAAACAACACCTCTGACAGTGCAGCAGCACTGCACTGGGAGTGTCAGTGTACATTGTGCTGAACTCTTGAAGTGGGTCATGAACCCCTGACCTCTGACTCAGTTGATTGTGCTGTCAATATATTTAATCTTGGGGGGTGTATTTCCTTCTCCCTCTTTCCCCACCCCAAGTGAAATTGCATATGCACAGAGTGTTGCCACATGGATTCTCCTGTGATGCCCTTCTCAGCATTTGGCTCAGTTGGCAGCACTCACTTTCCTCTAGACCAGAAAGTTGTGGGTTGACGTTTCACACTAGAATTTAATACACAATCTAAACAGAAATCCAGTACGGTACTGAGTTCTGTGATTCCAAAGGTGTCCTTCCTTGGGTGAGGTGTTAAGTCGAGGCCTGTGCAGATGGACATAAAAGATTCTGTTTTAGGACAAGCAGAGCATCCTATCAGTGTTCTTGGCCAACACTCTTCCCTCAACCAATGTCTCCAGATAATCAACCAGCTACTTATCTTGCTGGTACAGAATGACTGACATGTTTGCCCAATATGTTGAACATGAGCCACTCTAAATGTATTACTTTTTCTCTCTTTTGAAAACCATGGTGTTGTGAAGCAGTGAGCAGAGATTGCTCCCTCACAGGGAGTGATAGGACATTCATAGAATACACTGCCCAGGGGCATTTGCAGGCAAAACTCCCTTGTGCCCAGTTTCAGTGCCCTGGGACGTGCCACACTCATTTCTAAATTGTTTGGGGTATTGGGGAACCAGAAGTCAGGCTGACCCCTCTTCTAGTTGCCACCATCTAGGACTAATTTATTTTTGGTAAAAAATAAAAGGAATTTGATTGAGATACTGAATGGAGAAATTTGTAGATAGAATTTTGAAAAAGACCAGCGATTTTAATATTCACTGGAATAAAAGGAAGATTCTGGAAAGCAATCCACCTATTTGCGAATGGTAATTTTTTTAAGCGTGCAGTGTATTGCTGTACAACTCTGCAAAAAACAGAAAACACTGGAAATACGCAGCAGGTCTGTCAGTGTCTGAATAGAGACTAGTTAACGTTAACCTGTCTTTCCTCTTTTCACTCAAAAATTGACTCTTCTCTGCAGGGAGGAAGCTGATGAGTATGTGGAGATTGGTGCTCTGAATGGAATCTTTGTCCTAGGACGAAGTATGGGCTTTATTGGTAAGTTAATTATAGGGTCGTTTTCTTTTTAAAGGTTGAGGCAAAGGATGGCTAGAGTTGCACTCACTTTGTCCCCTCCCCACTACACTCTGTTAGAGCTTGACTGTCGGGGGTGAAATCAGGAAGCACTTCCTCACAATGGGTACTGGAAATCTAGGACTTTGTCTCCCAATAGGCCGTGGATTTTGGGTTAATTGAAATTTTCAAGATTGAACTCGATAGATTTTTGTTAGGCAAGTGTATTAAGGAATATGGAGCCAAGGCGGGTAGATGGCTGATCTTAACTTCATATCCCTTGATGCACATCCCTACCTAACAAAAATTGACCGATCTGTCTTGAAAATTTCACTTGACCTACAGTTTTTTGGGAGTGAAAGTTCCAGATTTTGACTCTTCATGTGGGAAAAAGTGCTTTCTGATTTGACCCCTAAAAGGCCTAGCTCTAATTTTAAGATTATGCCTCTTTGTTATGGATTTCCCCCCCCCCCCCCCCCCCAACCAGAGGAAATAGGGTTGATATAGAGAAACCAAGGAGGCCTTGATTTTAAATACCTGGAAAAGGTCACCCCTCAATTTTCTATACACCAGGGAATACAAGACTAATTTAGGTGACCTATCCTCATAATTAACCCTCTCAGCCCTGGTGTAATTCTAATGCAACTGTGCTGCAGCCTTTCCAAGGCCATTGTCACCTTCCTGAGGTGTGCTGCCCAAAACTGAATGCAGTTACTCCAGATGGGGGCTGATTAAGACTCAACAACTGAAGCATAATTTCCTCACTTTTTTTGTATTAAAATCTCCTTCAGTTAAAGACCAATATTCCATTAGCCTTTTTGATTATTTTGTAGCTGTGCACCAGCTTTTAATGATTTGTGTGCATGAACTTCTAAATCAGTTTCCTCTTCCATAGCTCCTGGTCTTTTACCTGTTGAGAAACTATTCTGATTTATCGTCCTTGAGTCCAATGTGGATGACCTTGCTGTTTAACCCCATCTGCCATACTTTTGTCCAACTCGCTTAATCTACCCGTGTCCCTTTGCAACTTTCTGTTCCCAATCTCACAACTTGCTATGCCCCCCCTAACTAATGGCTGCCACCAGAAGTGATCTGGGGGCCTGTTTTGTGTTGTGGGTTGGGTGGCAGGAGTGCAACAGCTGCATATGCACACTTGCTCCAAAGTTGCATGCATACTTTTTCGCATTACACCAACAGACCATATGATTGCTGTGTGCAGGGAGGCTCAGCTCACCTGCTGCCTGAGGAAACTCGTGGCCTTAGCAGCAGTGACTTGCATTTCTGTTGGCGGTTTTGATCTAGGGAAGCAAGTGCACCTCACAAGGTGAAAACCTCTTTACCCAAATTGGCTGGAATGTGAAACTTGCTACCACAAGGAGTGGTTGAAACGAATACTATAGATGCATTTAAGGGGAAGCTAGATAAACACATGAGGGTGAAAGGAATAGGAGTTGTTAATAAGGTGTGATGAGGTAGAGTAGGAGGAGGCTGGTGTGGAGCATAAAGACTAGCATAGACCTGTTGGGCTAAATGGCTTTTTTCTGTGCTGTAAATTCAATACAATTCAATGATGGCCATACATTTCGAGGTGGGTGTTTGCATTAGTGCCTGATTGTATTACAGCTTTGCCTCTGAAGGGGAGCTTAATTGGGATGCAGATCATTCATCTAACTGATCTCTACCAGTTTATTCCCAGAAAACCCTACTTTTAAGTTGAGACTTGAAGGCTTTTTGTATTACTTCCTGTAGTTACTAATGTACTTTAATTTTCCAGGACACTATCTGGATCAGAAGCGTTTGAAACAAGGACTGTACCGTCACCCGTGGGATGATATTTCGTATGTCTTACCAGAACACATGACAATGTGAACATTGGGTTAGCTAGGAAGGGGGTCTTGGTGCAGAAACATCTCCCTGAAGTCAATATTGCCCACCCCAAAAGGTGTTTACATTGCTTTTCTTCTGTGCACTGAAATTCTTGGTCGGGGTGGTGAGGGAGGAGAAGAGCAGGATGGGGGATGGGAATCTCAAGTCTCGACAAATTGTACAAACAGTGTGCTTCACGAAACGTTGATGCAGCTCTTTTTAATTAAAAAAAAACCAAATACATGCTGCTGTTATAAGTCCATTAGGAAGCAGGTGGGACCTGGTGTTAGACTGGGTGTGGGGTGTGTGCGTGCACAAGACATGCAGTATTTGTGAATCTAGTGTAGGATGCAAAGTGAGCAAGGAATTGGTGTTGTCAGGAGTCCTTTGTCTGCACTGCCATTGCAGAATACAGCAGAACCCAAAGTAGAATTGTTCCTTCATTTAAATTAATTTCAGGAAAAATATCCCAAAGGGTTTCTCATTGCATTGCTATAGCAACATTTCAGTTCAATGGGCTGAATCTTATTCTCAGTTCAAGTGGAATTTTCTTTCTTACAAAATCAGTAAATTGTGTATTCAGGGTGTGGCTTGTAGAGTCCTTAGAGGAATTTTTTTCCCATTCTTAACTCTGAAGTAACCAGAGAAAAGGGCATACAAACTGAATGAAGCCGTAGGCAGCTCACAAACTGTAGTTATCCACCTGGAGAAGCCCTGGCAACTCCATTCATAATTGCACTTTTGTTCCCTCCCTCCCCCCCCCCCCCCCAACCCCCTGCTGATTCGTCCTGGAGATTTGGAAGGGCTGATCTTGGTGCTATTGCATCACTGATCCTAAATCTACAGACTGAGATCTGTTGCTGTTCAGCTTGATGTTTACAAGTTGATGGGATTTAAACTTTATAGCCTAGAATTTTTTGTTGATAATTGCCAACAAGTACTTAACGTGTTGTACGATCCTTTGTTCACAATATTGTTGCTTGTGTTAACTTTTTTTTTATCCGAATTAACACCTCCACTTGAAGTAGTGAACAGTGGAACGTCATGCAAGTGTTTGTCTGGTAATAATGGCAACACTGACTGTCAGGCTTGTACATAGCTCATGCCCAACAAAGGCAACATGTTTTGACCTTCAGTGGAGCAACACAATCAGTTCAATTGAGGTGGGATCTGCTGTACAGTTTCAATGGCATTTCATGTGACCACATTGCTGTGTAAATCCCATGTAGTAATTGTGCTGGTGTAAACTTATTTAAGGGACCATTTGTACTAAACCTTTGTCTGCTCTGTGTTTTTTCTGAATTGTCAGATTTGTAATTTTAAAATTAGGAGATTGGGAATGAGATGTAATACCTGTTAAGGGATGGGAGGGAAAGAAAGGGTCCTTAATCATTAGAAATTCAGTCTGTCTTAAACTTAAGCCTTTACTGTAACCACATGCACTGTCTGACTGTGTTTTCTGCAACCTCAAGGTACCCATGCCTCAACCTATAACCACAAGTCTATCTGGTATCTTAGTATGAATTAAAGTATGTAATTTATTGGGTTTCTGTTTTCTGTGTGATTTTATTTGTTTGAAATTGTCTATGCTAGACTATTGGATCCATGTGGGGCATCTCCCCTTCTTGCACCACATACTTCGTTCAGACAGGTTTGTGTGTGGCTCCTGCCTCTTTGCTGTGACACACAAGCTTCTCGTTATAAACCCACATATTTGACACTTGACAGAATCAGAATCAAGGATGATCAAGTCCTTGTTCTGGGAGAGTTGAGGTTAATTCTTCCACCAAAACTGCTTGTAAACTTTTGAAAGTCACTAAACCTTGACCTGGCTCATTTCTACACCGTACAAGTCCAGGCTTCCGGCTGTTTAAACGGTACTAGTCTGTCTAATCTGTTGGTAGACCACAAGTTGAAAGATCATCCATTGGGTCTCCTGGTGAACTATCTCCATACAATATGTCCTTCCAACTTCATTATGTGATTGTGATTTACCTGAGGCGGAGCTCAAAGGACTGATCCAGTATCAGAGAAATTGTATTACCCCCCCCCCACCCCCCCCGCAGTGAATATGGTTCCAAGCAAATATAGGTCTTGAAACACGTACCTGGACTTTCTCCCATGCGTCTCTGATTCTCGTCTGTTGGGAGAGGATGGAATAGTAATCACAGCAATGACTGATTTCTCTTTCTTCTTTGGTCTCTGGGATGTATGATGCTTCAACATGCTGTCACTGCATTGCCTATAAATCCATAATAAGACATTGTCAATCACATCTGTCAGTCACAGCAGTACTATGCAAGCTCAAAACACACGAGTCCAATAAGATGTTAAGTGCTTGGGAGAGAGTTTATGATGCTACATTCTCACATTGGCTGTTTTGGCCAAGTTATTGTTTTACAGACTGGAAATGGGGTTGTTTCACAGGAAGTGAATGCAGACCCCAGACATAGCCTAAACTTGTTCAATCTGTAAGTTCTGGGGCCTCAAAGCACAGCCAACTCAACTTTATTTGTACTTATATTTCTTACTGGCTGCTTGGTCCCCATTTTGAATTTTGTAGGCGTAGAAATTTGGAAAGGACTCTGCTTGGTGCTGTTCCCTCACTGTGGATAAATCGGAACACTGAGATATGTTATCAGCAATTTGAGATATCTGCAAATGGCAATGTGAATTTCAAATTTCTAGGAGGCTCAATGGGCTGCATCTGCATAAGCGTGAAGACAAAAGCTTGGAACACCCTGGCAAACATCCACCAGGGCTTCATAATTGCACAAAGGAGCTCACTGTGTTAAATATCATGCTTGGTTCAGTGGGTGACCTATTTGCATATTCTGAGTTGTTCTGAGTCTGGCCATTAGGAGCTATAGAATAGTTTCTTCCTTCTCTTTTTCCTCAAAGACCAGCAAGGGAAACAAAGCAAAAGACCTGGAATTCAGCACTGGGAGACTGCAGCTGAAATTTGTGTTGCTCTATGGTGCAGAACCCAGGCTCCAGGGAAGGGCTCTGCTGTGTTCTCCCCTCCCTCACGCACACTGTGAAAACTATCAAAAATGTGGCCACTGTGTTCTGGAGATATACTCCAGAAGTATTGGATTTTCTCATGTTTAAAAAGCTCAAGCAGCAATATAGACTCTAGAATAATTTTCTAATTTTACTGACATTAAGGCAATTTAAGATAAAACAACTTGAATCCTGTGGAGCAAAGCTTAGAATCCAGGGTGATCAAATCTTTGCTCTGGGAGGGTTGAGGGGGGTTAATTTTTCTTTGGCATTCTCATCAAATGATAATTGTGGTTTTCCTGAAACTGGTCTGTGGTTCTTCTGACAGTCACTACCAGCTTGAATGTTTTATATCTTCTCTTGTTGCTGGGCAGGATAGGCTTTTATTAAACTTCTCTCAGTCCTTTGTTGTATTTTTCCTTACCTTTTGCTGTCGGCAGAATGAAATGACCTTAAATGGTGAGCAAGTTCCCAGTCAGTACATTTATGAGGCAGCTTTGAGCTGTAACCAAGTCTGTGATGCTCTCTAATTTTGGCCAAGCTAGCAATTGCTACCCAGAGATATTTTGACCCATTCCTCAATCCCAAGTTAGTCTAATTAACTAAATGCCTAATGATTAAAGCAAAAAGACTCTTTCTGTGCCCAGACATATGATTCAGCTCTGCTTATTTAATTCCTCCAAGCCTATTCCCTGATTTCATCACCATACAAAGAAGACCGGGGTGGGGGTGGGGCGGAGAAGGAAAGGATGGGAGTTATAAATAACCTTGTGCTGAATTCTAGTGAAGTGGAATGAGTTAGGTGAGCTCCAATTAATCGCAGTCTGACTGGATGAAAATCCTATCATCTGTCCAGCATATGAGTTTCCTTAGACCGGCACAAAACTGCCAGAAATTTGGCACAAATTGGTCATCTCTCAATCCACAAGGCTGACCTAACTCTTCACGATGTTAGTGGAACTAAAGGAAAGATTTATGTAGTATGTAATAGTGATTGATTCTGTCTAGTTTGGTGAGACTCTTCCTAGTTGAATTATTCTACAGATTTACAGCCAGTACTAAATCCTTTTACTGCTGTTTCATGTCATTCTTGTATTGAAAATTTAAATGTGCAGAATTTCCTTTTGCCAATTTACTGATGAGCAGTAACTGCTTGAAGGGTTATGTATTTTACTAGTTGTCCTGAGGATTACAAACCATTTGTGCTGGCCTTGGTGCTTTGTCACAAGGAAACAAGCAAGCATTATTCTCACTGGCGCAGTGCGGGAAATCCTCCTGGATGCATACAGGGCAGTTACACTGTGGAAGTAGGCTACTTGGTCCAACTAGTCCATGACTATTTATCCTGGATGATGCAGATTGTTATATGTATTCCCATATCCTTTCCTCCTCTGTTGTTCACCTGTCCAATCTGATCTTGTATGTTTACATTTCACAGCCTCACAACCTCTTATGTGATTTACACAGGATATTATGATCATGAGCTGTACTCCAGGACAATAACCCTAGTCCTGGCGCTTCAAATTAAATAGTTTTCTAACCACTAGACACTGGGGTCCCGGGCTGCTGAAGCTAGTGATTCCCTCTATGGCTCATATCAATTAACTTGGTGTGGACTAGGCATGTAACCTGGTCTCTGAGTTGGTATGAATTAAGTCAGTTACTAAGGTAGGAATCTTTTAAACGCCGATGTTACAAAAGTAAAATGCAGCCGTTGCATTAAAAATTCAATGTTGAAATAAAAGTTTTAACAAATACAATTGGCTTTTGGGTGTCCTTGTACATGAATCATATAAAGTTAACATGCAGGTACAATATGCAATTGGTATGTTGGCCTTTATTAAAGGGGGGATGGAGAATAAGAGTAAAGAAATACTACACTTCTATAGGGCCAGAGTGAGCCCAGACCTAGGGTATTGGGCATAGTTTTGGTCTCCTTACCTAACGATATCCTACCCTCGGAAGGAATGCAACAAAGCTTTGCTAGATTGATTCCCGGGATTAGGGGATTGTCCTGTGAGAAGGGATTGGGGCTATAGTCCCTGGAATTTAGAAAAATTAGAGGTGATCTCATTGAACACATTTTTACGGGTAGATTAAATATAAAATGTTAGTGGTAGATGCTGGGAGGCTGTTTCTCCTTGTTAGGGAGTCCAGAACTGGGGATCACAGTCTCAGAATAAGGCGTCGGCCATTTAGGACTGAGATAAGGAGAAATTTCTTCAAAGGATTGTGATTCTTTGAAATTCTCTACCCCAGAAAGCTGTAGATGCTCAGTCATTGAGCATATTCAGGATAGAGTTGGATAGTTGTTTGGATTCTAAGGGATTGTTGGTGTACCTACACCCCAAGGGCAGCAGCAGTTCAAGAAAGCAGCTCACCACCATCTTCTCGAGGGCAATTAGGGATGGGCCTAGCCAGTGATGCCCACATCCCAAAAATTGTGGCTACAATGGGAAGGAGGAGTAGAGATAGGTCATAATGAATGACAGCCCTTCGACCCTGTTCTTACTCCTGTTATTTTTTACGTTCTTATTCTGTTCACTCCCACTCTATAGAAGACCAAAAATGAAAGCTCTTGCAATTCATTCCAATCAAGTGGGGGCCAAGAGGAGAAATTTCCAGCCATAATCCTATTGCATGGCAGAGCAAACTCGAAGGTCTGTAACATCGACTGCTACTAATGTTCTATATTGAATGGGGGTGAGGTCGAGAAGTGCACAGAAATGGATGACGTGTGAAGCGCGGGTTTTGGTGACGTAATAAGATTCGCGAACAGTGACGCGTCCGCGGTTGGCGGTTGGGCAGTGCCATGGCGGCGGCGACCCCGAGCCTGGAGGAGGTGGATGGCGGCGATGCCGAGTCCGATGTGTTCGACTCGAAGACCCACTGCCTGGAGTTGTCCCGTCGGCAGAACGAGCAGAGGAAGCGGGGCCTGTTCTGCGACCTGACGCTGTCGGTGGGAGGTCGTGAGTTCCGCGCCCACCGCTCAGTCCTGGCCGCCGCCACAGAGTACTTCGAACCTCTGCTCGGTGGCAACTTTGAGGAGTCGCGCTCGGAGCGGGTGGAGATGCGCAAATGGAGCACGGAGCCCGGGCCCGACCCCGACACGGTGGAGGCCGTCATCCAATATATGTACACCGGCACCATCCGAGTCTGCACCGGGACCGTGCATGAGGTGCTGGAACTGGCCGACAGGTGAACGCGCGCCCAACCGACAGCGTGGCATGACCCGGGCTCCACCGCCATTGGCCGGGGGGAATAGGGGGGCTCCACCGCCATTGGCCGGGGGGGAATGGGGGGGGCTCCACCGCCATTGGCCGGGGGGGAATGGGGGGGGCTCCACCGCCATTGGCCGGGGGGAATAGGGGGGGCTCCACCGCCATTGGCCGGGGGGGAATGGGGGGGGCTCCACCGCCATTGGCCGGGGGGGAATGGGGGGGGCTCCACCGCCATTGGCCGGGGGGGAATGGGGGGGGCTCCACCGCCATTGGCCGGGGGGAATAGGGGGGGCTCCACCGCAATTGGCCGGGGGGAATGGGGGGCTCCACCGCCATTGACCGGGGGGAAATGGGGGGGCTGTACCACCATTGACCGGGGGGAAATGGGGGGGCTGTACCACCATTGACCGGGGGGAAATGGGGGGGCTCCACCGCAATTGGCCAAAGGAATGGGGGGCTCCAGCGCCATTGGCCGGGGGGAATAGGGGGGGCTCTACCACCATTGACCGGGGGGAATGGGGGGGCTCCACCACCATTGGCCGGGAGGAATGTGGGTCTCCACCGCCATTGGCCGGGGGGAATGGGGGGCTCCACCGCCATTGGGCGGGGGGAATAGGGGGGGCTCTACCACCATTGGCCGGGGGGAATGGGGGGCTCCACCGCCATTGGCCGGGGGGAATGGGGGGCTCCACCGCCATTGGGCGGGGGGAATAGGGGGGGCTCTACCACCATTGGCCGGGGGGAATGGGGGGCTCCACCGCCATTGGCCGGGGGGAATAGGTGGGGCTCTACCACCATTGGCCGGGGGGAAATGGGGGGGCTCCACCGCAATTGGCCGAAGGAATGGGGGGCCCCACCGCCATTGGCCGGGGGGAATAGGGGGGGCTCTACCACCATTGACCGGGGGGAAATGGGGGGGCTCCACCGCAATTGGCCGAAGGAATGGGGGGCTCCAGCGCCATTGGCCGGGGGGAATAGGGAGGGCTCTACCACCATTGACCGGGGGGAATGGGGGGGCTCCACCACCATTGGCCGGGAGGAATGTGGGTCTCCATCGCCATTGGCCGGGGGGAATGCGGGTCTCCACCGCCATTGGCTGGGAGGAATGGGGGGCACCACCGCAATTGGCTGGGAGGAATAGGGGGGCTCCAACACCATTGGCCGAGAGAAATGGGGGGCTTCACCATCATTGACCGGGGGGAATGGGGGGGCTCCTCTGCAGTTGGCCGGGGGGAATAGGGGGCTCCACCGCCATTGGCTGGAAGGAATGGGGGGCTCCACCGCCATTGGCTGGGAAGAATGGGGGACTCCACCGCAATTGGCTGGCTATGGGAATGGTGGGGGGGGGGCTCCTCCGCCATTGACTGGGGGTTTAGGGGGCTCCATCGCTATTGGCCGAGAGAAATGGGGGTCTTCACCACCATTGACCGGAGGGAATGGGGGGCTCCACCGCCATTGGCCGGGAGGAATGGGGTGGGGGGGGGGCTCTACCACCATTTGCCAGGAGGAATGGGGGACTCTATCACCATTGGCCGTGGGAAGTGGGGGGGGGCACTGACATTGGCCAGGGGGAGTGAGAATGAGGGGGCTTCACTGCCATTGGCCGGGGTAAGAGGGGGGATCCACTGCCATTGGCCGGAGGAATGGGGGGCAGGGGGCTCCATCGCCATTGGTCGGGGGAAGTGGTGGGCTCAACTGCCATTGGCCGGGAGAATGGGGGGGGGTGCTCCACTGCCATTGTCCAGGGGATTGTGAATGGGGGACTCCAACCCCATTGGCCGGAGGGAGTGGAGCCTCACCACCATTGGCCTGGGGAAATGGTGGAGTTAGGGGGCCCCACCACCCTTGGTTGTGGGAGTGGGTGGGTAGCAGAGATAAGGGCAGTGAGGATGCAGAAATGGCAATCATTGTGGTAAAGAAAGGACAAATATGTGTTCATTTATTCCTTCGACATTCCAAAGCACATCCCATCCAGTTAACCGTCTTTTGAGATGCAACCACTGATGTTATTTACTGAGTGCTGTGTAATGCGAGAACATGGGAGCTCTGTGATCATTGGGCATTCAGAATTAGGGGAAGTGCAATCATTTTAATCATTGCCATCCAACATGGTCTTGATACCCTCATTGCATCAACCACAGATAAGGCCATCTCTGATCATATTCTTGTATCACTCTACACCCATCTTCTGCTTCCCCTGCCAAACCTTACTTCCTTCTGTGTCTGCTCCTGGAAAAAACTCTTTCCCCCCACATTCCTCCCCCCACCAACCCAATTCACTTATAACTGCACTTTCAAAATTCCACCTGGCAAGCCTTAGGCCCTGTGTTCACCATGATATTTCTGCAGCTACCAATTTTATCAACCACCCTCTCACCTGCACCTTCAATGTCCTTGTCCCTATTAAAATCATTACTCTCTCTCACCCTGACTGTTCCCCCATTATGGCTTTCACCGTAAGTCCAAGGGAAGCAGACTTAAATGGATGTGGCAGACAACTGGTTTAGCCATTCACCACCAGATCTGGCTGGACCATGTAAAGCGCTAGCGGATCCTGCTTTCATCAGTGAAAACTGTTCACTAGTCCAGAGTCATCCTGGAGTGCAAAGATAATCCTTGGCTTTTCTCTATTGCAAGCCATCTTCTTAAAACCCTCTGCCCTGTTTCTTCATCCTCTCCTCCAACAAAGTCCGAGGTGCTCATGGATTTCTTCCTCACTAAAATTGAGGCCATCTGATCAGCAGACTCTGCCAGTTCCATCCCTTCCCCTAGCCCTCTGGGCCAAACATCCTCTAAGGCTCTCCCTTCACTAGCCCTGAACTTGTATCCTTCTCTAGTTTCTCTCCTATCTCAGCAGGTCTGGCAGCATCTGTGGAAAAAGAAGCAGAGTTAACGATTCGGGTCACTGACCCGAAACGTTAACTCTGCTTCTTTTTCCACAGATGCTGCCAGACCTGCTGAGTGGTTCCAGCATTTCTTGTTTTTATTTCAGATTTCCAGCATCCGCAGTATTTTGCTTTTATTCTCTCCTATCTTTCCTCACGCTGTCTCAGAGCTCATGTTGTCCAGGACACCCTACACTCTTTATTCCATTCCCACTAAACTACGGACCCTCTAGCTTCCCTTCCTGGCTCCCATGTTAGCTGATAGTGTAAACTGTTGTCTGTCCTCATGCTCGGTCCCCCAGTCCTTCAAATCTGCTATCATCAATCCTCTCCTCATAAAACCAACCCTTGACCCCATCTTTGGTGCAAACTAGCACCCCATCTCCAACCTCCCTTTCCTGTCTAAAGTCCTTGAATGTGTTGTCATCTCCCAAATCCGTGCCTATCTTTCCCCGAACTCCGTGTTTGTATCCCTCCAATCAGGTTTCCACCCCTGCCGAAATGATGCTTGCCAAAGGCACAAATTATACCCTATAAGGTAAAACCTGTCTGCAGCCTTTGACATGATTGATCGATCACACCATCGTCCTCCAACTTCTCTGCATGATTGTACAGCTGGGTGGGACTGCACTCGCCGAGTTCCATTCTTACCTATCTAATTGTAGCCAGAGAATCACTTGCAGTGGCTTCTCCTCCTGCTCCCGCACAGTTAGCTCTGGTGACGTCAAGGGTCTATCCTTGGCTCTCGCCTATTTCTCATCTACGTGGTGCCCCTCGGTGACATCATCAGAAAGTACATTATTTTAGTTTTCACTTTACACTGGTGACACCCAGCTGTACCTCACCTGACACCTCCACTTGTCTGGATTATCAAACTGCTTGTCTGAAATGATGAGCTGGATGAGCTGAGATTGCCTCCAATTAAATAATGGGACAATTGAAGCCATTTAGATTAGATTTAGATTAGAGATACAGCACTGAAACAGGCCCTTCGGCCCACCGAGTCTGTGCCGACCAGCAACCACCCATTTATACTAATCCTACACTAATCCCATATTCCTACCAAACATCCCCATCTGTCCCTATATTTCCCTACCACCTACCTATACTGGTGACAATTTATAATGGCCAATTTACCTACCAACCTGCAAGTCTTTAGGCTTGTGGGAGGAAACCGGAGCACCCGGAGGAAACCCACGCAGACACAGGGAGAACTTGCAAACTCCACACAGGCAGTGCCGAGAATCGAACCCGGGTCCCTGGAGCTGTGAGGCTGCAGTGCTAACCACTGCACCACTGTGCCGCCCATTGTCTTCAGATCAGTCCCTGCCACCAATTCCTGACAGCTGTCTGAGGCTAAACCAGACTGTTTGCCACCTTGGTGTTATATTTGACCCCGAGATGAGCTTTCAACCACGTATCTACAGCATCATGAAGACTGCCTATTTCCACCTCTGTAACATTGTCCGAATGTGCCCTGCCTTAGCTTATCCGCAACTGAAACTCCCATACTGTCTTTATTACTTCTAGACTTGACAACTCTAACGTACACCTGGCCGGGCTTCCATGTTTTACCCTCTGTAAACATGAGGTCATCTGTGTCTGAACTCAGACTGAACCTGTTCACCCATCACCCCTGTGCCTGCTGATCTACATGGTCTCCGGGTCAAACAATGCCTTGATTTTAAAATTCTCATCCTTGTTTTCAAATCCCCTCCATGGCTTGCCCCTCCCTATCTCTCAAATCTTCTCCAGCCTCACAACCCTCCGGAATATCTGTCCTGCTCTAAATCTGGCCTCTTGGGCTTCCCTGATTTTAATCGCTGCTCCATTGACTTTCAGCTACCTGGACCCTAAGCTCTGGAATTACCTCTCCGCTTCTCTACCTCTCTCTCCCCTTTAAGACACTCCTTAAAACCTACCTTTTTGACCAAGTTTTTGGTCACCTGACCTAATATCTCCTTATGTGGCTAGGTGTTATATTTTGTTTTATAATACTCGTGTGAAGCTTCTTGGGACGTTTTATAATGTTAAAGGCGCAATATAAATACATTTGTTTTAATGGTGGTTTAAAATATATTGTACTGAACTGTCATCTTAAATTGCCTATAATTGTAAATGTGGGACATTCATACACTTAATGAGTGGCTCCTTGTTACTGTAGTTTGGAGGCAGACCTCTACAGCAATAGACACTAGCAACTGTATGCAACATGCCTCAAGTCCCTGCTCTTTTATATTAAAATAATACAAAACCTTGTATGATTCAGCAGGTTATGGGTTAAATAGTGACCAGAGTCTCAGTGTCCTAAATTTGTATTCTGTGCTGCAGGTGGTGATAAAATCTGCTGCAGCAACATCACCAGACTGAGCAAAGGATGGCATGAGTAAGGAATTATGTAAACTGAAGATTTAAAAAAGACATAGTGTGCAAAATTACATCACAGCCTGTGTCAAATCATTTCATAAACAGACCTACCAGAACCAGCATATTTACATTTAAAATCTGGAATCAATGGGTTGAATTTGGGAATTGTTACCTAAATTTGAAAACTCTTGGGTAACACCCACAATGTAGGACACTCCCAAGATAGAAATCAAAGCAGGAAGTCAAGGCAGTTCAGAACTGGTGTGTAGGGAACATCGCATATTAATCTGTGGAATAGAGAAGGAAGCACAGACTGAAGGAGGCAAGGGGTTTTGAGATCCTGGGAAAGAGTGAGTTGGAGCAAGAGATAATGCGAGTCTTGATTTCAGCCACATGGAGGAAGAGTATTTCAGACAGTCTGTTGGAAAGGAGAGATGTTGCAGTATCAATAAAATGGACAGCTGACTGGCCTTAACATTTTGAGTATCCAAATACCCAGTAAAATTTAGCATTCAATTGGGATTTGTATACAATAATGGGTAGCTGAGTGTGCTCGATCTCAGAAGCATTGTTGTATTCCTGAAGAGAAGACTCCCATAAAGCTCCTGCTGATCATTATTAATGTCCAAATGAGTTTGATCAAAAGCAAGCCTCAGCTTGACTGCAACTTGCTGCAGTGCCAATTCGAAGTAGGGGTGAGTCAGACTCAGCAATGTGCATCTGGTTTTAAAACAATAACCTTAATCTCACAGTTGAGAATGCGTGCACTTTGTATGGAACCTGCTTGTTGATGGTTTACATTGTCAGGCAAACCCCCCCCCCCACTTCCAAGACTGAGGCACACATTATTTCGCTACATGAACAGTGAAACTTAAAATTGCCAGTCCCTGACTGGAAAGACATTTGAATAGTAACAGACAATGTTGGAACAATGGGGACCCAGTTGTTGCTTCCCCAATACACACAAGAAGTGGTCAGACCAGTTTTGGTCACATGATTGACTGTTTGAGGTTTTGAATTTAAACTTCCAACAGAGGATTTGAACTGAGAAAGCCGTGTGCTCCCAGTTGGAATGGAACCTCCTCTCCAGTCCTGCCTGCCTCCATCTCTTTCTCACGGAGCTGAATCTTTTGTAAACACGTGAACCTCAAAGAGAGAAAAGTCTCCTACATGAACAAGGTTTAAGAAGAACACTGGGCCCCAACAAACAGCAAGACTGCCTACAGTCAAGTGAGCTCAAAGCACAGTAAACAAGGAACTCTTCTGATATTGCCTCAAACCCCTCTGTACTATATTTTCCTCTCTTTTCTGTCCCTATTTGCATGTGTGTGTCACGTGTGCATGCTAGCGTGGACACATCGTATATCCGTAGATGTTAAACGTAGAGTTTAAGGTTTAATAAATTTCACTTTTCGTCTTTAAACCTAAGAAAGCCTGTTCATGCTCATTTCTATGCCTTATAACTAGAAAGCTGTGAACAAGGATTCACAAAGGGGGAGTTCAAAACACAATATGTTTAAAAATAATACCCCGTTACAATACGACCAGGTGAAGACAGTAACAGACCCCTGTACATCTTTCTCACCTGGTCGTAACAACATTTATGTTTCCTTTTCTCTGTCTCCTTTTTTAATTTTTGTTGGTGGAGATTAGGTGCTGATTTGAGATAAAGCAGTAGAAGAGGTGCGACAATTGACCCTAAGTCTCCCTGAGCTAGGGAGGAGAAAAATGAAAGTAAAATACTGCAGATGCTGGAAATCTGAAATAAAAACAGAAAGTGCTGGAAATACTCAGCAGGTCTGACAGCATCTGTGGAGAGAGAAGCAGAGTTAACGTTTCAGGTCTGTGTCTTTTCATTAAAACTGATTGGACCGTTCTGATGAAAAGACAATCAGTTTTAATGAAAGGTCACAGACCTGAAACCTTAACTCTGCTTCTCTCTCCACAGGAGAAAAATGATTTGGAAGAGTTTATGTGCCTGATTGCTATCCCATGGTCCCTGCTAGAAAGTGTAGGGGTGTGTGGATGTTGTGTGCTTCAGCTATATAATTAAAGCTGCAAGGGAATGGCCAGTGCCTGTGGATTTGTACCTAATAAGCAACAGCATCTTCAGTAGAGCATAAAATTTAGTAGCTCCGACTCAAAGATGTAGACACTTTTGTGAGAATTCAGTCAGAAACACGGCATCTGTCAGTGATGCCCTGGAACTGTTGCATTGAAGACAACATAACAACTATTTTTGGTGCTGTGGTTTGTAACTTCCTGTTGAAAGTACAATAGAATCTGTATAAACAAATAAACTTAAGAGCTGTTGTATAATTATCTTCTGTTGTATTGCCCTTTCCTATGTTGTCTCTGACAGGCTGTTCCTTAATTTAATCCATCTTTAGTTTCTTATGGGCTGTGAAGTCAGCATATACACCTGAAAGGTCACAGTGCTGATGCCTGACACAAATGAGTTAGCTGATTATGTACTTTATTACTAACAGACTGATTTAACTCAGCAACACTCGTTAACCCATCACCTCCTGTGTACGCTGACCTACATTGGCTCCCGGTCCAACAACATCTCAAATAAAAATGAAAAATTCTAATCCTTATTTGCAAAACCCTCCCATGGCCTCACCGGTCCCTGCCTCTGGAAACTTCTCCATCCCTACAACCCTCCAAGATCTCTGCACTCCACCAATTCTGGCTTCTTTTGCATCCTGATTTTAATTGCTCCACCACTGGTGGCCATTCCTTCAGCTAGCTGGGCCCTAAGCTCTGGAATTCCCTTCCCAAACCTCACTTCCTCTCTCTCCTTTTAAGATGCTACTATAACCTACTTCTGTGAAGCATCTTGGGACATTTTACTGCATTGAAGGCACTATATAAATACAAGTTATTGTTGGCTGTGTACTTTCAATACTACAACATTGCTTCCATTTCTGCTCATTACATACAAAGGGTGCCCTGAAACACTGCAGGAAGGTGGATTAGACACCAAGTCCACGGAGGGAGAATGAAACAAGGCAATCTGGAGGGGACAAATAAAGGTGAGAGTTGATTCTCGGGGACCTGGAAAGCCCATGGAGCTTTACATGGATGAGGATGCAGGCTTTACTGTGTGTTAAAACATGGGTCATAGGATTCTGGATTACTTACTAAGCTGAACTCTAGATCAAGCCACACTCCAGGGTTCCATATCTCTGGACTAAGACTGAAGTGGCAGCCAAGGAGAGGAGATGGAGTCGAGGCTGAAAGTGCGAAGGTGTCTGTGGGGGCTGAAGAGTGTGACTTTGGTTTTGCCCATTAAACTGGAAGAGGTTTTAGCTCACTCAGGTATTTGGAACATTTGGCCCTTCAAACCTGTTTTTTAAAAATTCATTCATGGGATGTGGGTGTCGCTGGCCAGGCCAGCATTTATTGCGCATCCCTCATTGCCCTTGAGAAGGTGCTGGTGAGCTGCCTTCTTGAACCGCTACAGTCCATTTGGGGTAGGTATACCCGCAGTGCTGTTAGGAAGGGAGTTCCAGGATTTTGACCCAGCGACAGTGAAGGAACGGCGATATAGTTCCAAGTCAGGGTGCTGTGTGACTTGGAGGGGAACTTGCAAGTGGTGATGTTCCCATGTATTTGCTGCCCTTGTCCTTCTAGTTGGTAGAGGTCGTGGGTTTGGAAGGTGCTGTCTACGGAGCCTTGGTGCATTGCTTCAGTGCATCTTGTAGATGGTACACACTGCTGCCACTGTGCGTCGGTGATGGAGGGAGTGAATGTTTGTAGATGGGGTGCCAGTCAAGCGGGCTGCTTTGTTCTGGATGGTGTCGAGCTTCTTGAGTGTTGGAGCTGCACCCATCCAGGCAAGTAGAGAGTATTCCATCACACTCCTGACTTGTGCCTTGCAGATAGTGGACAGGCTTTTGGGGAGTCAGGAGGTGAGTTACTCGCGCAGGATTCCTAGCCTCTGACCTACTCTTGTAGCCACGGTATTTATATGGCTACTCCAGTTCAGTTTCTGGTCAATGGTAGCCCCTAGGATGTTGATAGTGGGGGATTCAGCGATGGTAATGCCATTGAATGTCAAGGGAAGATGGTTAGATTCTCTCTTGTTGGAGATGGTCATTGCCTGGCACTTGTATGACGCGAATGTTACTTGCCACTTATCAGCCCAAGCCTGGATATTGTCCAGGTCTTGCTGCATTTCTACATGGACTTCTTCAGTATCTGAGGAGTCACGAATGGTGCTGAACATTGTGCAATCATCAGTGAACATCCCCACTTCTGACCTTATGATTGAAGGAAGGTCATTGATGAAGCAGCTGAAGATGATTGGGCCCAGGACACTACCCTGAGGAACTCCTGCAGTGATGTCCTGGAGTTCAGAATTTTGACCTCCAACAACCACAACCATCTTCCTTTGCGCTAGGTATGACTCCAGCCAGCGGAGGGTTTTCCCCCTGATTCCCATTGACCTCAGTTTTGCTCGGGCTCCTTGATGCCATACTCAGTCAAATGCTCCCTTGATGTCAAGGGCAATCACTCTCACCTCACCTCTTGAGTTCAGCTCTTTTGTCCATGTTTGAACCAAGGCTGTAATGAGGTCATGAGCTGAGTGACCCTGGCGGAACCCAAACTGAGCATCACTGAGCAGGTTATTGCTAAGCAAGTGCCACTTGATGGCACTGTTGATGACACCTTCCATCACTTTACTGATGATTGAGAGTAGGCTGATGGGGCAGTAATTGGCCAGGTTGGACTTGTCCTGCTTTTTGTGTACAGGACATACCTGGGCAATTTTCCACATTGTAGGGTAGATACCAGTGTTGTAGCTATACAGGAACAGCTTGGCTAGGGGCGCGGCAAGTTCTGAAGCACAGGTCTTCAGTACTATTGCCGGAATATTGTCAGGGCCCATAGCTTTTGCAGTATCCAGTGCCTTCAGTCGTTCCTTGATATCATGTGGAGTGAATCGAATTGGCTGAAGTCTGGCATCTGTGATGCAGGGGACTTCAAGAGGAGGCCGAGATGGATCGACAACTCGGCACTTCTGGCTGAAGATTGTTGCAAATACTTCAGCCTTATCTTTCGCACTGATGTGCTGGGCTCCCCCATCATTGAGGATGGGGATATTTGTGGAGCCACCTCCTCCAGTTAGTTGTTTAATTGTCCACCACCATTCATGGCTGGATGTGGCAAGACTGCAGAGCTTAGATCTGATCCGTTAGTTATGGGATCGCTTAGCTCTGTCTATCGCATGCTGCTTACGCAGTTTGGCATGCAAGTAGTCCTGGGTTGTAGCTTCACCAGGTTGACACCTCATTTTGAGGTATGCCTGGTGCTGCTCCTGGCATGCCCTCCTGCACTCTTCATTGAACCAGGGTTGGTCTCCTGGCTTGATGGTAATGGTAGAGTGGGGGATATGCCGGGCCATGAGGTTACAGATTGTGGTTGAGTACAATTCTGCTGCTGCTGATGGCCCACAGCGCCTCATGGATGCCCAGTTTTGCATCGCTAGATCTGTTCGAAGTCTATCCCATTTAGCACGGTGATAGTGCCACACAACACGATGGACGGTAACCTCAATGTGAAGGCGGGACTTCGTCTCCACAAGGACTGTGCGGTGGTCACTCCTACCAATACAGTCATGGACAGAAGCATCTGCAGCAGGCAGATTGGTGAGGATGAGGTCAAGTATGTTTTTCCCTCACGTTAGTTCCCCCACTACCTGCCGCAGACCCAGTCTAGCAGCTGTGTCCTTTAGGACTCGGCCAGCTCGGTCAGTAGTGGTGCTACCGAGCCACTCTTGGTGATGGACATTGAAGTCCCCCATTCAGAGTACATTTTGTGCCCTTGCCATCCTCAGTGCTTCCTCCAAGTGGTGTTCAACATGGAGGAGTACTGAGTCATCAGCTGAGGGAGAGCGGTAGGTGGTAATCACCAGGAGGTTACCTTGCCCATGTTTGACCTGATGCCATGAGACTTCATGGGGTCCGGAGTCGATGTTGAGGACTCCCAGGGCAACTCCCTCCCTACTGTATACCACTGTGCCACCACCTCTGGTGGGACTGTCCTGCTGATGGGACAGGACATACCCGGGGATGGTGATGGCAATGTCTGCAACATTGTCTGTAAGGTATGATTCCGTGGGTATGACTATGTCAGGCTGTTGCTTGACTAGTCTGTGGGACAGCTCTCCCAACTTTGGCACAAGCCCCCAGATGTTAGTAAGGAGGACTTTGCAGGGTTGACAGGGCTCGGTTTGCCATTGTCGTTTCCGGTGCCTAGGTCGATGCCGGGTGGTCCTTCCGGTTTCATTCCTTTTTATTGACTTTGTAGCGGTTAGGTACAACTGAGTGGCTTGCTAGGCCATTTCAGAGGGCGTGTAAGAGTTAACCACATTGCTGTGGGTCTGGAGTCACATGTAGGCCAGACCAGGTAAGGACAGCAGATGTCCTTCCCTAAAGGACATTAGTGAACCAGATGGGTTTTTACAACAATCGACAATGGTTTCATGGCCATTATTAGACTAGCTTTTAATTCCAGATTTATTAATTAAATTCAAATTCCACCTTCTGTGGTGGGATTCGAACCCATGTCCCCAGAGAAATACCCTGGGTTTCTGGGTTACTAGTCCAGTGATAATACCACTACGCCAACGCCTACCCTGTTCTGTCATTCAATGAGATTATGCATGATCAGTGACCTAGCTCTGTATTCTTCATGTTGGATAAGCAATTGAAGATGGTAACAACAGTTGGTGGGATGAATGGAGCAGGTGATGAGGTAGAGTTGGGTGTCATCAGGATACATGTGAAAGTTGACTCCATGCTTACAAATAGCATCGCCAAGGATTAGCATGTGGTGGAGCCAAGAATGGGCACTCGTGTGCCCATGTAGGTATAGACGGAGAAACCATTTGAGGTGAGAGGTCTGTGCTGCGACTGTTAGGATTGGAACCAAGATAGGGCAGTGGACAGGAGTATTGAGGAGAAACAGTGTCAAAGGCAGCAGATGAGGCTGTAATCATATAAGATTTTTGTGCTGTCACTGCAAACATACGGTTTTTTTTGATGCCCCCTTTTAATATTGTGGAAGTGGTGCTATGGTGTGATTCTGATGTTCCTTTTTTTTCCAAATTCAGGAAGAAGGAATGAGTGCATAGACCTCTGTGATGCTGCGGAAGGATCTGCAGAGGCCAGATATTGTACTGCTGGCTGAAAGAGAATCACTGCCAGAATTAAACAGCAGATTCCCTGCAGCAGCCATTTAAGTTTAAAGCCAAACAGAAGATCTCGGCATTTTGCAGCCAGCACTCTTGCCACTCCCTGTTCAAAGCCCTCCAGTTTACTCTGCACTCGTTTCTTTTTATGTCTTTGGTCCTATTTTCTAGAGGCATGGAATGAAACTGCTTTGGGTGATGGTCTCTACCCCCTATTTCATGCAATATAAATTTTATGTGGTAACTTTATTTTTTTTTTAAATGTTAAGCATGTGATGCATTTGTTTTCAAATGCATTCTTCATTCATGGCATTTACAAAATTTTCCAAAACTGCCATTTTCTTGTTGCAGGTTCCTCTTGCTCCAGTTGAAGGAATTCTGTGGGGAATTTCTAAAGAAAAAGCTGAACCTCACCAACTGTGTGGCAGTTCACAGTTTGGCCCACATGTACTCCCTGGACCAGCTGGCATTGAAAGCAGCAGACATGATCCGCAGGGACTTCTCCAAGGTGGTACAGGATGATGAGTTCTACACCCTGCCTTTCCACCTGGTCAGGGACTGGCTGTCAGACTGTGAAATCACAGTGGACTCTGAGGAAGTTCTTTTTGAGGCTGTGGTGAAGTGGGTGCAGCGGAACCCAGAGGAGAGGGAGAAGCACTTTGAGGAGCTATTCCAGCTGCTCCGGTTGCCTCAGATGAAGCCCACGTATCTAACCCGGATCATCAAGTCTGAGCGGCTAGTGGCTGATAATGCCAGCTGTCTCAGGCTTGTTTCAGAAGCAGTGGAAGGTCATGCACTGAGGTCAGAAAATCTTCAGCCTGCTAACCTGGAGCACTGGGCATCCCACGTTGTGTCGTTCCAGCCTCGCTTTGGTCAGAACATGGACATCATCATGGTGGTAGGTGGTGTGTCGGAGGGTGGGGATTATCTGAGCGAGTGTGTGGGGTACTTCATTGACGAAGATCGATGGGTGAATCTCCCCCACATTCACAATCACCTAGACGGCCATGCTATGGCCATCACGGACTCCCATGTGTATGTGGCTGGCTCCATGGAGCCTGGGTTTGCAAAGACGGTGGAGCGGTACAGCCCAAACAGAAACAGCTGGGAGCAGGTCAACAACCTAATCACAAGGAAGCATTCCTTCGGCCTCTCGGCAGTGAAGCAGAACTTGTACAGTATCGGGGGACATGGGAATTTCAGCCCAGGGTTCAAAGATGTTGACGTTTATGAACCTGAACAGGACAGGTGGCACCACCTGGAGTCAGCTCCCAAAATATTACGGGACGTCAAAGCCATCAGTGTGGAAGATCGTTTTGTGTACGTCACTGCCCGCACCCCTGTGGACACCGATAACGAGGATGGATTGGAGACTATAAACGCTAAGTATGATACTGACACAAGGCAGTGGCAGGACGTGGAGTCTCTGCCATTGCTTGATAACTACTGCGCCTTCCAGATGGCCATTGCAACCACAAACTTTTACCACACAGCCTCCTGCTGCCCAAAGTGTTACCCTGTGACAGATGGTGAAGCAAAGCAGAAAATCTCTAGCATGACGGCTGATGAAATCCTGGAGAGTTTGCCACCCGAGGTGCTGAGTATTGAGGGGGCAGCGATCTGCTACTTCCGTGATGACGTCTTCATAATTGGCGGCTGGAAGAACAGTGATGACATGGACAAGCAGTACCGGAAGGAGGCGTACCGCTACTGCTCAGAGAGGAAACGCTGGATGCTGCTGCCTCCCATGCCACAGCCACGATGCCGGGCAACCGCTTGCCATGTGAGGATACCTTACAGGTACCTGTATGGAGCACAGAGATACCCAATGCCGCAGAACTTGGCCAGGCAGCGAGAGCGGCTGCAACAGATGCAGCAGTTGCATCGGCGCTCTCTAAGCCTCAGGCGGCAGCTGCAACCTCAAGTCGAATGTTAACCAGAAGCTATTCTGGGGGTGGAGAGCTGGGTAAGAATCCCCTAAACATTCCAGTCCAAGTCTGACTCTCCACAGCTAAATATTTGGGAAACTCGATGTAAGCATTGACCTTCAGATGCCACTAGAATTCCAGCCCCTCCCAAAAATAAACTACTGTGTCAATATAGATTATGAAAGCAGTTGAAAGTGGTGGCATCTTATTAGGGGATAGTATTGTCTTCATGCTTAACTGTTCTGTAATGGAAATAAGGGTCAGTGTCACACCCAAATGGAGTGAATCAGTCATCAAATGAGAGTTGACCTTCATATGTCTCTCTTTCTGTTTTTTTTCCTCTCTCTGTGATACCATGTACAAAGAAATATTCCAGAAACTGTGGGATTATACCACTTTAGAATGGGTTTATTTTTCAGAGATGCTACCTCTTCCCACACCACACACTCTGTTCCCAGCCAAGTGATGCCATGTTGAAAAAAAATCTTGCCTTAGTATTAGCCATGTAACCTTTCATTGACATTTTTTACTTCTCCTCAACCCCCCATCCCCTCGCCCAATTACATCCTTTGTTGAGATCTTTCAACAATATTACCACAAACCCCACCTCTATTTACAGGTGCAAAAATTCCAGGTTTTCTTCTGCCTCCTCAAGTAACTCTCAACATGGGGCAGGAGAGGGAACCTGTTCTGTTGAGCCATAGTAATTTCCTTAGGATGTCACTCGACTATGCGGACGTGGCCACTACCACTTACTGCACTAGCTTTCCTCTATCTGTTCTGATCAAAAACCAAGGTGAAGGAAGACTGGGGAGCCAGTCTGATGGATTCCATTCTACATGGTGCCTGTAAGCACATAGAACCAAGCCCTGGAGTGATCTAGAACCTACTGGAGAACAGTAAGTGTAAATTTGTTGCATTTATACTTAATTAAAGTGGCATAACTGACATGGAGACCTAGACAATTCAAACTGGATTTTCCAATCATGACCCATTAAACAACGGTTTGGTCAACAGTTAGAAAACCTGGGCCAGATACTAACCAGCATAGGATTCCCTAAGCACTTTGGTTATTGCAAAAAAGCACTTTAAACTGATGCTTGTTAACTTGAATGGAGCACAAAGTGAGCATCCCACTATTAAGTCACACTACTATTAAACCTGAATGTGATTTCCAGTTCAAGCTTGCCCTTTCTTGTCATTCTGTCATGCTTGGCTTTTTAAGTTTGACCAAAACTATAGGTCAGCAATTACTGATTCACTGGTCCAGGAAGCAGGTATCTGGCATGTTAGGGTCTTGATTACACCTTATTTTTGACTTTCAAATTGGGTTGCGTGGGAAGGGTTCAACTTTCCAATAAAGGGCCTAATGGAGTTGCAGTTGAACATTTATGGGTTGGGGCTGGGGGGGGGGGGGGGTGGGGGGTAACTGGCCGATGGCGTGACTGCTCTGAATGATTAATTGCAGAGCCTTGCCATTTTTTCTTTTTCTCCCCCCTTACTTCTTGCATTCAGTGACAACTGGGAGTTATGGTGAGCTCAGTTTGTATACATTGCTTTGGATTCAATTGTGTTTGTGTGTTATTTTTATACTTCATTGAACTCCTGTATCCTTCATTGAACTCTGTATTCTATCCTAACTGATCATGACTCTGTGTAGACCTCTGAACTCACGAGCTATGTTTAAGAGATGGAACTTATTCTCTTTGCTTTTCTTTGTCCTTAGGATGGACAAGGAGAAACTGCCCTACCAACTCCTTTAGTGTAGCCTATTTAAGTTTGTTTCCAATAGTTACTGTAGTTAAAAATCTAGGAAACATTGAAATACAAGGATGTTAAATGGTTCTCTATTATACCAATTAGTTATGTTTCCAAGGTGTAGTGAGGATCTGTGTATAGCTTTTAGTTGCAGTGTTTCCTGTGGTGCTGTCACTTCATGCTGTGCTGTGTATATATGTTGCGTTATGTATATGTGTATAATGACTTGGAGGATCATTGGGTTCTGAGATGTATTTTTGCGTATAGATCTGTATATTTCCATTCCTTGTATGAAGCTATCCTCAGAGGAGGGAGAGGCGTAAATTTAAACTGGCCAGCCTAATTTCTGTATCAGAAGTCACTTTGTTTTAAGTAGTGCAAGTGGTTCAAGTAGGAGATTTGATTTGTATTTTGTAAATGTATTTGTAAGATAACTTGGCAAAGTGGTTTTGATGTGCAAATAAGAGGATATGGTCATGTCTTTGTTTATTGGGTGTGGACTGTTCCTTCACCAGCCTGTCTGACAGGACTGTTGTCTTTTGTGGGGAACTTGTGCTACAGATTGTTACGATGCCTGCGCAGTTCCCTTTTTTCCTAAATGAAACTCTTATAAGCTCACTTTGATGCACAATTGGTGATGTCCCAATGTTTGTTCATGGCAACTGGTTTCCAAAATGGAAGGTTTTTTTGTGCTGCCCCATTCACCGTTTTTTAATGTGATGCTTGGCCCTTGGTCAACATACAGTACTTTTTTGGGATTTAGCGTTGACACCAAGCAACCAGGTTTCACACTGCTAGTATTTCCCTCTCGGTTCAAATTTTAACTTAAATAACATAGAAACATCAAATCATAAATAACAAAGTATCATAAGTATCTGTAATCACTAAACTTGTTTAGTGTATATTTCCTCTATAGGGTAGGATTGTACTTAAGCCCGTACACTTTAGTGTTGTGTGATATTCTGCTTGTCTGAAACTAGTAGACTGAATTAATCTCATTGTTACTGTCACTGCCAGTGGCCCACCTGTGCCCACAGAATATTCTCTACAGACACGAGCCCAGTTTGGAGGTATAGTTTCTGTGTTGTATTCCTGGGGCAATGGACAAGATTCAGAACTCCGCGTATCCTCCATTACACTTTACTGAAACCCTTGTGAGCTCCTTGGCCACTGTGTGCACAGAGTTTCAGTATCAGCCTTTGTCCACAACTTGAGTGATCCTAAGTTTGAATTGCTTCCTCCTTTATAGCAAATTGTATTCATGCCATCAGACAGGCACACAGAGAGAGCCATTCAGGGGTAATGCTGGTGACGCAGTTGAAGGTGTATTATTCAAAGGGTTTCATTCACTGAGATGTGGCCTGTTGAGTTGGAATTTCTGCCCTGGGAAAGCAATGGGCATTGCCCACACAAGTGATCAAACTCAGATGTGCTAACCTGTCCGTCCGACTTGTCTTGTGCAAGAGTGAGGATCTGGGGCGGGGGAGAAACATTGAACTACATTTGTCCAACCTTTAGAATTATCATTGCTTTGTGCAGTTTGAAACCAGGCTCTGGTGTCTTTTTTTTACTGAAATACTCTGTGCTAATGAGACGTTTTATTTTTAGATTCAGCACATGCAATGTCACAAGCAATGGTAAGTGATACATCAGCATGGTTTAACATGAGAGGTATGATCTTCTGCCTGTTTGGCATGGGGCACTAAACACAGAATGGGAAATGTTTTGCTGCACATCACTTTATAATCTCAAAAGAAGTTCAAACTGCAGTGAGAATGTGTTTCCTTCAGATATGACCTCCAGCATGAAACCTTGCTGCCTGCAAACAGTCCAGTGTGGTGGCCTCTTGCTTTTAATATAGTGCCTTTTTCCATCTCAGAAATGTCTCGAAGTAATTCACATTCAATTTTGGAGTGAATTTTAACTGTTATGTAAGAAAATATGGCTTACATGGAATACACAGCAAGATCCCAATAGCAAATGTGTTGAAAGGCTAGTTCATTTGCCTTGGGCTGGTGATTAGACTCAGATTGCCCTTGATTTCAACACTCCTTGATGTTAGAAAACTTTGGTTAGCTGTAGCAGGGCTGCTTTATTTGGAGTGAGGGTCGCCTAAATTAGTTTTTCGTTACCTGTTTTGATGTGATGCAACTCTGAACACTCCTACCATGGCCTTGATATTGGCAGCTCAGCCAACTAGTGGCACCACAGTGTCCCCATTCTGGGTATTTTGTACATCCCTGTGATTTTTGTTTCCAAGTTAACACAGCAGTAGAGGTGAAATCCGCTCTCCTTTCGCACTGAATGATGAGATGTACTGAACCTGGCTGGGCCAGTGAAGAGAACATTAGAACTTCCTTTCGTAAATGCCCTAAGTAACTTGGCTCTGTTAACTTGCACACGTTATGATTGGCTCCTTGTGTATTCTAACATTTGACTTCTCTCTGCACTCCCCCTCAGTACAGTGTCCTGAGTCAGTTATTATGCAGCTCCAGGCTGTGTCCCCTGACCAGTTTTTTCTAATGTGCTTTTAAATTTATTAATAAACAACAGATTACTTAATATGGACACATGTGCTGCTGGCATTTTCCATTCTGCTGTTCTGAAGTGCACAGTTACCAGAGCTAAATCTGCATCAGTACTTGATTCAAAAGACTAACTTGTGTGCTTGTTTGCGGGGGTTGGTTGGGCGGGGGGTGGGTAGTGGTGGCTCCCAGCCATGGTTAGCTGCACTCTCAGACTCCAACCAATTTTTTTCATTCGTTTATTGATTTTCATTTACCTTTGGTACTGATCTGTACATTTTTAATTGTTAAACATTTTTACTCAATCCTTTCTTGGTTTTTTCACCCCCACTGTTTGTCAGAAACTGAAGAATGATGCTATAATGCACGTCATTTCAAGCAACACTGATCTTACTACTTTGTGTTTGTGTGTGTCTGTGCGTGAGAACTATCTTGCATTTCATTTTCCTCTGCTTAAGAAGATGGAATGTTTTGCTACTATGAAGTGACGGAGGGGAGTGGCGTAAGGAAAGAGTTTGAACTCCATTGTAGGCTATGGTTTGAACTCTGAGCTGTGTACCCTCTTGTATTCAGGCATGAGATCTGTTCCAGTTTATCACCATCCTTGTTGGGTGTTCCTGGTCCTTTTTTTTAAAAAAGCTTTGTCTAAATAAAGTGAATTTTTTGCCCCCCCCCCCCCCACTCTTAACAGCATTTGTACAGGTGGCTGAGAACAATATGATTGTGACTTGCGCTGAATTAAAGGTGGTAGTGGAAGGAGAATCTTGCAGATAGAGGGGTATGTGGTTCTCTGTCTGACATCAGTTGGAATATTTGCCACCCTAGTTGTCCAGACTTCCAGATCCATTCTAATGTGCACATGCATGTTCACTGTGTGTTCAGCAATGTGATACTCATGCACTCTTGATTTTCTAAAATATACTGTAGCTTGTCAATAAAGGAAGAGTTTAGGTTTACCGTGCATATGTGTGTTTGCTTTCTATGGGAGATGGCGGCTGATGGTGGTGTGCAGAGTTTTTTTCCCCCAAAAATATACTTTATTCATAAAAATCTGTAAAAAATACATTACAACACGGTTCAAAACAGCACCAAGCTGACATTCCAAAAAGTGCAAAGGAAATCAGTTTTCTTCAATACAGGAGTGAGTTGCCTCACAACCCTTCCATTCCATTTTACATGCCATGTACATTTTACAGTAAACCCATATTTGGTGTATACAGCCCGAGGGGTTTCCCTTGGGTCCAGCCTCTCAGTTCACTATGGCGGGAGGACATTACACAGTGGTCTTTCCCATTGAGCCTTTGCAGCGGTTGCCCCAAGCTTTAGTGCGTCCCTCAATACGTAGTCCTGGACCTTGGAACGTGCCGGTCTGCAACACTCGGTCATGGACAACTCTGCGCTGGAAGACCAGCAAGTTTCAGGCAGACCAAAGAGCGTCTTTCACCGAATGGATGGTCCTCCAGCAGCAGTTGATGTTTATCTTGGTGTGCGTCCCTGAGAACAGCCCATAGAGCACAGACTCCTGTGTTACAGAGCTGCTTGAGATGAACCTCGACAAAACCTGTGTTTGCGTGGGTTTTCTCCGGGTGCTCCGGTTTCCTCCCACAAGCCAAAAGACTTGCAGGTTGGTAGGTAAATTGGCCATTATAAATTGTCACTAGTATAGGTAGGTGGTAGGGAAATATAGGGACAGGTGGGGATGTTTGGTAGGAATATGGGATTAGTGTAGGATTAGTATAAATGGGTGGTTGATGGTCGGCACAGACGCGGTGGGCCGAAGGGCCTGTTTCAGTGCTGTATCTCTAATCTAATCTAATCTAAAAAAAACCACTGCATCTCTTTCCACACCTGCTTTGCAAAGACACATTCCAGAAGGAGGTGAGCAGCAGTCTCTTCCCCACCACAATTATCTCGAGGACAGCGTGCGGAGGGGGTGAGAATCCGGGCATGCAGGAAAGATCTGACGGGAAGGGCCCTTCTCACCACCAGCCAAGCTACTTCTTGGTGCTTGTTTGAAAGTTCTGGTGATGAGGCATTCTGCCAAATGACTGGCAGTCTGCTCGGGGAACCATCCGACAGGATCCACCATTTCCTTTTCCCGTAGGGCCTTGAGGGCATTCCATGTAGACCACTGCCTGATGGATTGGTGGTCAAAGGTGTTTTTCCGCAGAAACTTTTTCACGAAGGATAGGTGGTACGGCACCGTCCAACTGAATAGAGCGTTCCGCGGTAATGTGACCAGACCCATCCTTCGCAACACTGGGGACAGATAGAACCTCAGCACGTAGTGACACTTGGTGTTTGCCTACTGGGGCTCTACGTACAGCTTGATGCAGCCGCACACGAAGGTGGCCGTCAGGACGAGGGCGATATTGGGTACATTTTTCCCGCCCTTATCCAGGGGTTTGAACATTATGTCCCTTTGCACCCGGTCCATTTTGGATCTCCAGATAAAGTGGAAAATGGCTCGGGTGACCGCCATGGCGTAGGAGTGGGGTATGGGCCAGACCTGCGCCACATACAGCAACAACGTGAGCGCCTCGCACCTGAGACCAGGTTCTTACCCACAATGGAGAGAGATCGCTGCTCCCACATGCTCAGTTTATGGTGTACCCTGGCTACTCACTCCTTCCAGGTTTTGGCGCATGCCCCGGCCCTTCCGAACTATATCCCCAGCACCTTCAGGTAGTCTGACCTGACGGTGTAGGGAACAAAGGATCGGTCGGCCCAGTTCCCAAAGAACATGGCCTCATTCTTACTGTGGTTAACTGGCTCCCGAGGCCAATTGAAATTGGTTGCAGATGCTTCAGTCTGTGAACGGACTGCGGATCCGAGCAGAAGATGGCAACGTCATCCATGTACAGGGAGGCTTTGAACTGAGTGCCTCCGCTGCCTGGGATTGTCACCCTTCCTATGCCCGCATCCTTCCCAATGGACTCAGCAAAAGGTTTGATACAGCAAACAAACAAGACAGGGGAGAGAGGACAGCCCTGTCTGACTCCAGATTGGATCGGGAAACTTTCTGATTCCCGCCCATTGATTGAGATTGCGCTACTGATGTTTGTGTAGAGCAGTTGGATACAATTGCGGATTCCCTCCCCAAACCCCATTTTGGAGAGCACATCCATCACATAGGTGTGCGATATCCTTTCAAAAGCCTTCTCCTGGTCCAAGCTGGTGAGGCAGGTGTCTACCCTCCTGTCCCGTACATAGATGATCGTATTCCTGAGTAGCGCGAGACTATCAGAGATCTTCCTGCCAGGTACAGTACAGGTCTGGTCAGGGTGAATCACCAACTCCAGAGCAGACTTGACCCGACTGGCGATGACTTTGGACAGAATCTTGTAGTCAAGAGGAAGAAGGAAGCTTACTTAAGGTTGAGGAAGCAAGGATCAGACAGGGCTCTAGAGGGTTACAAGGTAGCCAGGAAGGAACTGAAGAATGGACTTAGGAGAGCTAGAAGGGGACATGAAAAAGTCTTGGCGGGTAGGATTAAGGAAAATCCCAAGGTGTTCTACACTTATGTGAGGAACAAGAGGATGGCCAGAGTGAGGGTAGGGCCGATCAGGGATAGTGGAGGGAACTTGTGCCTGGAGTCGGAGGAGGTAGGGGAGGTCCTAAATGAATACTTTGCTTCAGTATTCACTAGTGAGAGGGACCTGGTCATTTGTGAGGACAGCGTGGAACAGACTGATATGCTCAAACAGGTTGAGGTTAAGAGGGAGGATGTGCTGGAAATTTTGAATGATATGAGGACAGATAAGTCCCCGGGGCCAGACGGGATATACCCAAGGATATTACGGGAAGCGAGGGAAGAGATTGCTGCGCCTTTAGCGATGATCTTTGCGTCTTCACTGTCCACTGGAGTAGTACCGGATGATTGGAGGGTGGCAAATGTTGTTCCCTTGTTCAAGAAAGGGAATAGGGATAACCCTGGGAATTATAGACCAGTCAGTCTTACGTCGGTAGTGGGCAAACTATTGGAGAGGATTCTGAGAGACAGGATTTATGATTATTTGGAAAAGCATGGTTTGATTAGAGACAGTCAGCATGGCTTTGTGAGGGGCAGGTCATGCCTCACAAGCCTTATTGAATTCTTTGAAGATGTGACAAAACACATTGATGAAGGAAGAGCAGTGGATGTGGTGTATATGGATTTTAGCAAGGCGTTTGATAAGGTTCCCCATGGTAGGCTCATTCAGAAAGTAAGGAGGCATGGGATTCAGGGAAAGTTGGCTGTTTGGATACAAAATTGGCTGGCCCATAGAAGTCAGAGGGTGGTAGTAAATGGAAAGTATTCAGCATGGAGCTCGGTGACCAGTGGTGTTCCACAAGGATCTGTTCTGGGACCTCTGCTCTTTGTGATTTTTATAAATGACTTGGATGAGGAAGTGGAAGGCTGGGTTAGCAAGTTTGCCGATGACATGAAGGTTGCTGGAGTTGTGGATAGTGTGGAAGGCTGTTGTAGGTTGCAACGGGACATTGACAGGATGCAGAGCTGGGCTGAGAAGTGGCAGATGGAGTTCAACCTGGAAAAGTGTGAAGTGATTCATTTTGGAAGGTCGAATTTGCATGCGGAATACAGGCTTAAAGACAGGATTCTTGGTAGTGTGGAGGAACAGAGGGATCTTGGGGTCCATGCCCATAGATCGCTCAAAGTTGCCACCCAAGTTGATAGGGTTGTTAAGAAGGCGTATGGTGTGTTGGCTTTCATTAACAGGGGGAGGTTAAGAACCGCGAGGTTATGCTGCAGCTCTATAAGGCCCTGGTTCGACCACACTTGGAATATTGTGTTCAGTTCTGGTCGCCTCATTATAGGAAGGATGTGGAAGCTTTAGAGAGGATGCTGCCTGGACTGGAGGGCATGTCCTACGAAGAAAGATTGAGGGAGCTAGGGCTTTTCTCATTGGAGCGAAGAAGGATGAGAGGTGACTTGATAGAGGGGTACAAGATGATGAGAGGCATAGATAGAGTGGATAGTCAGAGACTTTTTCCCAGGGTGGAAAGGGCTATCACCAGGGGGCATAATTTTAAGGTGATTGGAGGAAGGTTTCGGGGAGATGTCAGAGGTAGGTTCTTTACACAGAGAGTGGTGGGTGCGTGGAATGCGCTGCCAGCGGTGGTAGTAGAAGCAGATACATTAGGGGCATTTAAGTGACTCTTGGATAGGTACATGGATGATAGTAGAATGAAGGGTAGGTAGTTAGTTTGATCTTAGAGTAGGTTAAAGGTTCGGCACAACATCGTGGGCCGAAGGGCCTGTGCTGTACTGTTCTATGTTCTATGTTCAACATTAAGCAGTGAGATGGGTCGCCAATTTCTGATTTCCCCCTTCCGCTTTTAGATGTGGGTGATGATGCCTTTCCTCATGGATTCTGACATGCTGCCGGCCGGTAGCATACTCTCGTATACTTCCAGCAGGTCTAGACCGATCCAGTCCCGCAGAGCCGAATACAACTCAACCGGTAAGCCGTCGCTTCCGCGGGTTTTACTCGTCTCGAAGGACCTGACGACGTTTGTCAGCTCATCCAGAGTTAGCAGTTTGTCCAGTGTCTCCCGCATGCTGTCATCTAAGACCTCTGTGATAGCTAACAGGAAGGATTGGAATGCCGTGCTGTCCGTGGGCATCACTTCATATAGCCCAACATAAAAGGATTTGCTGATCCTTAGTATGTCAGACTGCGAAGACGTTACTGAGCCATCCTTCAGGCTGCTGATCACAGAGCTCTCTCTCTGTACCTTTTGGAAGAAACGCGAGCACATCTCATCCTGCTCAACCGAACGGACTCTGGACCGGAAGATGATCTTGGAGGCCTCCGTGGCAAAGAGCGAGGCCTGCTGGCTCTTCACCTCTTGGAGATCCTCCTTGACCTCGACCCCCATCGACTGCAGCCGGAGCAGATTTTGCATTCTTTTCTGGAGTTAGGACATTTCCCTCTGTCTCTCTCTCTCGCTCTCTGAATACCTTTGGAGATAAAGAACCTTTTGATGTTCTCCTTGATCGCTTCCCACCAATGAACTGGAGACTCAAAGAGGGGTTTCACGGTTCTCCAACCTTTGTAATCCCTTTTGAGTTTCTCAACGTTCTTTGGGGTTAGCAGTGTAGCATTGAGCTTCCATGTCCCCCTGCCAACCCGCTGGTCGTCCTGTAAGTGACAGTCGGCCAGTAACAGGCAATGGTCAGAGAAGAACACTGGCTTGACAACAGTGGATCTGACCGTGACAGCACGGGACACAAACAGGAAGTCAATTCTGGAATGGGCAGACCCATCCAATCTCGACCATGTGTATCTGCGCTGCGCTCCGTCTGCAGGTTTGCTGAAGACATCGTGAAAGCAGGTCGGCTTTGACCTTGGCGAGGTAGTCCAAGGTTGAAGCACATCACGTAGTGGAATTAACGCTATGCACGTTAGTTGATATGATGGCAGAATTAAATCTCAACTACCTGATTTGCTACTGTGGCTGGGATTTGATTAGTGTAGGTCAGACTCTCCAACTCTTTGGAGATGGTGTCTGGTTCTATGGGACAGAATATCTGCAAGAACCAGAATGTGTAACAAGCACGGTTATACAGTACTGCAAGCTCTGTATAATATGAACACCATCCTCCCTTAGCCCTCAGTTTTCACTGTTTATTGTGATGCTCCTTACTCTTTATAATCCATTCATGGGATGTGAGTATTGCTGGCTAGGCCAGCATTTATTGCCCATCCCTAATTGCCTTTTATGGTCTTCCAGGCTCGTGAACTTTAAACAGTTGAAGGCACATAAGCGCAAAGAAGATAGGGACCCAGCAGGATCTCGAGGGCCAGATCAGAGAAGCACACGGGCTACATCTTTGAACGTCACTAACATTGATAACCATCGAGGACAAGAAAGATTTGCATTTATTGTAGCACCTTAGCCTATTACTCAAAGGCGTTCTTGCAATCGCTTATTTGAATTGCAGTAGTTTAGTATATAAACGAGAGCTTTGCATACAAGATCCCACAAGCAGCAATGAGGTGAATGAACAGCTGATAATTTAATTTGGTGTTGTTCACAGAATTGTTACAGCACAGAAGGAGGCCGTTTGGCCCGTCGTGTCTGCACTGGCTCTCCGAAAGAGCAATTTACCTAGTGCCACTCCCCTGCCTTCTCCCCGTAGCCCTGCACATTCTTCCTTTCCAGATAACAATCCAATTCCCTCTTGAATGCCTCAATTGAATCTGCCTCCACCACACTTTCAGGTAGTGCATTCCAGATCCTAACCACTCACTGTGAAAAAGTTTTTCCTCATGTCGCCATTGCTTCTTTTGCCAATTACCTTAAATCTGTGCCCTCTTGTTCTTGATCCTTCCACCAATGGGAACAGTTTTTCCCTATCTACTCTCTAGACCCCTAATCATTTTGACCACCTCTATCAAATCTCCTCTCAACCTTCTCTTCTCCAAGGAAAACAGTCCCAACTTCTCCAATCTATCCACGTAACTGAAGTTCCTCATCCCTAGGACCATTCTCGTGAATCTTTACTGCTCTCCAATGCCTTCACATCTTTCCTAAAATGTGGTGCCCAGAACTGGACACGTTAATCCAGTTGAGGCCGAACCAGTGTTCTATACAAGTTTAAGATAACTTCCTTGCTTTTGTACTCTGTGCCCCTATTAATCAAGTCTAGGATGTTGTATGCTCTATTAACTGCTCTTTCCACCTGTCCTGCCACTTTCAATGATTCATACACATGTACACCCAAGTCCCTCTGCTCCTGTATCCCTTTAGAATTGAACCCTTTATATTGTTTCTCCACGTTCTTACCAAAATGAATGAGTTCACACCTCTCGACACTAAATTTCATCTGCTGCTTGTCCGCCCATTCCACCAAGTTGCCTATGCCCTTTTGAAGTTCTACACTATCCTCCTCACAGTTCAGTGTTTCCACGTTTCATATCATCTGCAAATTTTCAAATTTTGAAATTGTGCCCTGTACACCAAGGTCTCAGTCATTAATATATATCAGGAACAGCAAGGGTCCTAACACCGACCCTTGGGGAACTCCACTAGAAATCTTCCTCCAGCCTGAAAAGCATCCATTAACCACTACTCTCTGTCACTCAGCCAATTTCGTATCCATATTGCTGCTGTCCCTTTTATTCCATGAGCTATAACTTTGCTCATAAGTCTGTTATGCGGTGCATTATCAAATGCTTTTTGGAAGTCCATGTGCACTAGATCAACAGCATTATCCTGAGCAACCTTCACTATTGCCTCATCAAAAAACAATTAAATTAGTTAAACACTATTTGCCCTTCACAAATAAATGCTGGCTTTCCCTAATTAACCCCCATTTGCCCAAGTGACTATTAAATTTGTATGGAATTCTCATTTCCAGAAGTTTCCCTACCACTGAGGTTAAACTGACTGGCCTGTAGTTGATGGGCTTATCTTCACACCTTTTTTTGAACAAGGGTCTATCATTTGCAATTCTCCAGTCCTCTGGCACCACCCCTAAATCTAAGACTGGAAAATTATGGCTGGTGCCTCTGTAATTTCTACTCTGACTTCCGTCAGTATCCTTGGATGCATCCCATCCAGTCCTGGTGCCTTATCAACTTTAAGTACAACCAGCCTATCCAATATCATCAATTTTAGTTAAGGCCTGGACTCTGGGAAAGACTGTGTAGAAACTCACAGGATTGTTAAAGTTAACTGGAATAGGCAGCTAAAAGAATCTTCTAGCTCAAGATGTCTGCCCTGTAGGTTGTGTTGCTTTTGGGAATTCAGTATCACTCTCTGCCCTGTCCCTCTTGAGCTCCTATTATATCTGGCAACGAAACAATTTCGGCACCGAGAATTGGCATTAAGTAAAGCATTGGCTCGATCTGATGTAAAGCTCCCTTTTAACCTACCTCACACTGCTCAGCTAACTATACCAATGTGATATCTCCGTTGAAGCTCACGTTGGGTAGTAGTGCAAATTACTGCTGCATTTGCAGCTCTTTGAAACTTCCAAGACGTGGCAATGAGCCTTACTTAGTCCATTAATAAACATTTAATTTTCCTATAGTAAATTTTTTGTCAGTATGCTTGTAATCATAGTTCATTCGCTCAATTTACCCCCTTCGATACATTCCAGTATCCCCCACATCCTGAGAACAAATGTTACAAAAATGCTGGATTTTTTCATCATACCTCATTACAAGTGTTGATCACTCTCTGAAGAACTTTCTGATATCTGTCCTTCATTTACCTTTTATTAGTTCAGACCTCTGTCCCTTTCTACGCATTTAGAATCTAATTTAAAGTATTATTCCATTCCCTTACCCCTCTTTTAAATCTTAAATGACATCACTTCTTCAACACCTTTCTTAATAGAAGAGTTCAAGTCTCTCCAGTCTTCATAGCTCGGATCTTTGCCATTGGGGATCAGCTTCTTGGCTTTTCTCTGTAAGGGGGAATTGCCAAGGGATGGATGAACTCTTCCTCATGTATATGCAGCGGTAAAGTTAATGTGGCGATTGTTACTTACCCCTAGAACAAACGTGCCTTTTTTCGAAATGCTCATTGATGGTGATGCTCTCCTCATTGTATCACAAGGACCCTTTCGGCTTCGTCGTCACAATAACCAATGAACATATGCAGACCAATCTTCACACTGTGCTTAAAATTTTATTTAAAAATAAGTTTTATTTATGGTTATTACACTGTTGATTCTTCAGGAAAATATTTTATTGGTAACAGCAAAAGAGCAATCGGGTTGTCAGTGCAGAGATCATACCGCTAAGAGACTGGTAGAGGCAGAGTATTTTATTTGTTCCTCGCGGGACAGTAATCCCAGCAGACTGTCTCTGGGTGCTGCGTACTCTCTAACATTAGGCAGTCCTGGCACCACGCAGCAGCTCAGGGCACTGCGGTAGATGCTCATGTCGTGGGCGTCATACCATTCATCTGTCTTCTCGTCATAGCACTCTACGTTGAACGTCGTTGTGAAGCCATTGAAGCCGCCCACGACAAACAAGAGATCGTCCACCACCTCAATGCCAAAATTGCTCCGTGGGTTAAACATGGTGGGCAAGGTGCGCCAGGTGTTGGTGAGTGGGCTGTAAGCTTCGGCACTACGGAGACGGTTAGCCCCATCGAAGCCTCCAACCTGCCGTTCAGAAGGGGAAAAGCAGCTGTTCACAAAGAAAACAGTTCACTTCCTCGCAACGTAAATAATATGAAATGAGTACTATGTGTAATCTTACTTTCAAGCCCAGGTAATTTTAAAGTGAATAAGTTGTCGGTCAGACGCCATCTACAGTACTTTTGTGGCATCTGGGCAGCTAATCATTAGGAAGGAAGAGAATTATTGTCCTTGAGAAGGGCTGAGAAAAGATAATTCTGGAAATTGGGAATCAAAGATTTTTTTAAAAATAATTCTGTTTGAAAAGAGGTTTTGAGGTGACAAGTGCAGTATTCAAGATTTTGAAGGGGATGATCATGAAAATGGTTCGCTGCACTGAAAGGTTCAAATACCATGGAACCCGTTTTAATAACAAAATTAGGAAGTTAAGGAAGAATTTTCACAAATGGGAAAAGTCCAAAAAATCAATGTCACCTTCTTACCATATCTTACAGTTCCTTCTCCAGGAACATTTAATGGCTATTTGAAAGAAAATAAAATAACTTGCATTTCGAAAGTGCCTTTCACAACCTCAGCATGGCCCAAAACATTTCACAGCCAATTAAGTACTTTTGAAGTGTAGTTCCCTATTGTAATATTGGAAAAATGGCAGCCAATTTGGGTGCAGCAAGATCCCACAAACAGCAGTAAGGTAAATGACCAGATAATCTGTTCTAGCAATATTGTTTGAGGAGTAAATATTGGCTAGACACAGAGAACTCTCTGCTCTTCAAAATAGTGGCCATGGGATCTTTTATGTCTGCCTTAAGAGGGCAATCAGGGACTCAGTTTAACCTCTCATCTGAAAGGCAGCACCTTTGATAGTGCAGCATTCGCTCACTACTGTAGTAAAGTGTCAGTCTAGATTATGTGCTCAAGTCTCTGGTGTGGGGCTTGAATCCACAACCTGCTGAGTGCTACCCACTGAGTCAAGGCCAACAGCTGATAAGAAAGAACATGCAGGGATACAGGAAAAGAGCTGGGAAGTTTGGTTAGATTAGATAGCTCCAGCTGAAGAGCTAGCAGTGGCACAGGCAGAGTGGGCTGAATATCCTCCTGTGTTGTAATTCCTGCGATTCTGTCATGTGCAAGGATAGGTAGGTGGGATTAAGATCAATCAAAAAGAAATGGGCTTGTTCAGCTGTAGCTTAGTGTCCACTTGTTATCAATTTTAATACGAACCATTGTATTTGGGGTTTAAATGAATGTATTAAGGAATGAGGAGGACACAGAAGCTTATGTGCATTCATTCACTCAGTGTTATTTGTGATTAGTTGCATCTCTTGATTACAGGTTCATTCCAGTCTTCAGTAGGTAGAACTCTTAAACTGGTTAATGTTGACAGCTCACTAAAAATAGCTCCACTCCTCCCTAGAAAAGGCAGTCCCCCTCTCATGCTAGCTTCCTGCCTCCCTTCTCCGGCAAACAGCTAAAAATTGGCTCTACTGCCAGGATAAGGGAGTGGATTTAATAGAGTATAGAAGGCCGTCTCACAGAATTCAACTTCAAACAGCCCCCTGTGTTAAATCGCCGCAGTCTTGACTTGTCACCTCCCCGAGCCTGAGATTGAGATTGGGAATTTGGGGACAGGAAGGACGCTGTCTGGCTCTGGCCTCCTGTGCATCCAGCCCCAAGCCCCCCACTGCCTTCAGCTGTTGACCTTAATCTCCAGAACTTCATCCTTAATTCTTTCCTCCTTGAAACTACTCTCCCTGCCATTAAAAGCTTTCTCAAAACCTGCCTTTCCAACTGTGCCCTACAGCTTGGTTCCCAGCCTACCCCATGAAGCCTTGCATGATGTTTCTAATAGTAAAAGTGCTGTATAAATGCAAGTTGTTAGATAGCTAGCACCCCACCTGTCCTATCACTCCAACATCCAGATGTTTGGCCTCCAACATGCACCTTCGATGCTGCCAGAATTGCTTTTTTATTAACTCATTTGATTGGATACTAGGCAAAGGGAGAGAATATTAGCAAATGTCTTGTAAACCTGCAAGAGAACACTGGAAGTGTCAGAGGTTGCGATTCTTGTTACTTGAAAATTCCTTTGGCCGAGAAATGCAGTCTGCAGTGGTGAAACTTGGAGCGGGCAAAATGACTTGGATTGGAGAAAGAATAAACAAGTCACTTGGACAATGGAAGAGCTTGCAAGTAATCCCAGGAACCTTCAAACTAATGTAAAAGAATAAGAAAAACATTGATGTTCATTCTGTATAAAATGCTGCTCACTTATTTATCCCTGTATCCTTGTTGACCTTGCTTTGCTCCCCTACCCCTCTGCAGTGGGGGAGCAAGGTTTGGTCAAATGGTGAGCGTTGAACTAGAGATTTGCATGACTTAGCAGGAAGCAGACTGAGTTGGGGACTGAAAGAATGCTGACATTCACTCTGAACGCTGAGCCTAGAACCCCACTGTCGCAGACTGAAGTCAGAGTGACTGAAATTCCTGGGAGCAAGAAGCCGGGTTGGCTGACTTCAAAATGTTTGGAGAGGGGTCATGTCCCCCACTGGCTTTGCCCTGTTCCCCAGTATCCTTTTCAATATCCTCATCCTCCTCCAATCCATGGCCTCACTCCTCTCAACCTCTGCAACACCCTCTAGCCCTGTGTACTAGCTGGCACTTCCTACTATTCTTAATCTTCATCGCTGATGTAATGTGCATTCCTCTCACTCCTCTCTATCACTGGTGGCTGTGTCCTCAGTTATCCTGACACCCTAATTCTGGAACTCACTTTTCCTCCTTGGCACATTTCTCCCACATCAGAAAGTCTCCTTAAAACCTACCTATTCAATCTCTTTTTCCCTGTACTGCTTACCCCAAACTGAGAAGCTCCCTGGGATGTTTTGCTATATTAAAAGTGCTCTATAATTGCAGCTGTTGTCACTTACTGCGTATACGCATTCACCATAAGCTATAACGCCAACGCCACTACGCCTGCTCCTCATGGGTGCTATGGTTGTCCATTGGTTGGTTTCAGGAGTGTAGAACTCGGCTGTGAACAAGCACTCATTACCATTGAATCCTCCGCATATGTAGACCTGAGGTGAAGAGGAAAGCACAGCTAGATGGCCGTGAGCGGGAAGGATTGTGCTGGAGTGAGAGATGTGGCACACCAGGCATTGTTTAAGCAGGAGGTGGTGAAGCTAGGTTGAACCTTGGTGTGCCACATTTTGGATTAAAGCTCTTTATTGAAAACTGAAGATTAAGAGCACACAGTGCAAATTTTTAGATTAATGTAGGTAATTAATGACTTTAGGTATGTATTCATTTAAAAGCAAGGTAGGAAAACCAGAGGAGGTGCCAAATACAAGGGAGAGCAGATGTTTCAAGATTCAGGTATAAAGGGACAATTATCATTACTCATTTGAATTTGTAATTTAATTATTTAAAAACATGGATGGTTAAATATAACCAGCAATCAGTGAAACTATTTTGTAAAAAACCCCATCACACCCACCCTCAGCAACTACTAAACGAGTTACTAGGTGGTTGGCTGTATCTAGAACTAGATCTCAGCAGGGCCACAGTTGAATGGTGGAGTTATAAGGATGGATGAATGTTTGAGAGTTTGTGCTCAATTCCTTTTTGGGATCAGAGTGCTGATACAGCTTTCCCTAACGTCATTAAATGTGTGGTGGTAGAGTCCATAAGAGGACAGGTGCATGGGCTGTGAGAGATGATCCATTACTGGGTCAGAGTCCCTGATAGGGGGAATAGTACAGAGTTTGTGGAGAGTGCCTGACAGGCTGGCTGATATTTTCTCTCATTCCACTCTTACTTGCATTCTTTACTGTTAGCAGCATTGTTTAGCCAATCTTGTCAAAGTAAAAGCTGAGCTGTAGCTGCAGAACTTTACCTGTGTAATGGAGACGTTTGCATCGATGAAACTTGCAGTCCAGAAATACGGTGGGAGGCAGTTTACTGAGGGAACTTACCGATGAATGAACCCATGGTTATCTCCACTCCTTAAGACATTGCATTATGGAGAGTGTTCGTGTCCAGTGGACAGTTGACATTCTAGTTAGATACCATGGAAAGAATTCAAAGTTCTCAAGTTAATAGCTGACCCAATGGCTTGATCGGTAAAGGTGTCACCTGCTCCAGTACACAACCTTGTAGATAAGGAAGGTCCCAGGTGCGACCCCCTGTCTGTGATAACTTCGCTGATCTCAGTCTGGGGCAATAGTTCAGTCTCTAACAATGAATTTGCACCCCTGGACTAAGAAGGGCAAATAGTTCCCTCTCTCTGGTTACTCCTATTGGAATATAAGAACAGGAGGAGGCCATTCAATTAGATTATGACTAATCTGTATCTTAACTCCATCTACCCATTTCATTCTGTATTCCTTAATGCCCTTCTCTAACAAAAACTTATCAACCTCAGTTGTGAAATTTTTAATTGACCTCCAGTCTCAACAGCTTTTTTGGCAGTGGATAAAAGTCCCAGGTTTCCACTACTCTTTATGTGAAGAAGTGAACATACGTACGAACATACAAATTAGGAGCAGGAGTAGGCCATTTGGCCCCTCAAGCCTGCTCTGCCATTTGATAAGATCATGTTTGATCTGATTCTGGCCTCAACTCTTCTCTCCTGTCTAACTGCTATAACTTTGACTCTCTTTTCAATCAAGGACCTATCTAACAGCCTTAAAAGTATTCAATGACCTTGTCTCCACTGCTGTCTGGGGAAGAGAATTCCACAGATTAACAACCCTCTGAGAGAAAAAAAATTCTTCTCATCTCTGTTGTAAATGGGAGACCCCTAATTTTTAAACTGTGTCCCCTAGTTCTAGTCTCGCCCATAAGGGGAAACATCCTTTCAGCATCCACACTGTCGAGTCCCCTCAGGATCTTGTATGTTTCAAAAAGATCACCTCTCATTCTTCTAAACTCCAATAGATACAGGCCTAACCTGTTCAACCTTTCCTCATAAGATAACCCCTTCATCCCAGGAATCAGTTGAGTGAACCTTCTCTGAACTGCTTCAAATGCTAATTCTAATTATATCCTTTCTTAAGTAAGGAGACTAAAATTGTACACAGCACTCCAGATGTGGTCTCACCAATGCCCTGTACAACTGTAGCAAAACTTCCCTACTTTCAGATTCCATTCCCCTTGCAGTAAATGACAACATTCTATTTGCCATCTTAATCACTTGCTGTACCTGCATACCAGCTTTTTAGTGAATCATGTACCAGGACACCCAGATCCCTCTGTTCCACAGAGTTCTGCAATCTCTTTCCATTTAAATAATATACTGCTTTTCTATTGTTCCTGCCAAAATGGACAGTTCACATTTTTCTACATTATATTCCATCTGCCAATTTTTTGCCCACTCACTTAACATATCTACATCCCTTTGCAAACTTTTTATGTCCTCTTCACAACTTACTCTCCTACCTATCTTTGTGTCATCAGCAAATGTAGCAACCTTACATTTTGACATCCCACTAGTTACAGCTTGCCAACCCAAAAATGCCCCATTTATCCCTACTCTCTGCTTCCTATTAGCTAACCAATCCTCTATCCATGCTAATATGTTACCCCCTACACCATGAGCTCTTACTTTGTGTACCTTATCAAATGCCTTTTGGAAATCCAAGTACACCACATCCACAGGTTCCCCCTTATCCACCTTGCTTGTTACTTCCTCAAAGAACTCTAATAAATTAGTCAAATACGATTTCCCTTTCACAAAACCATGTTGACTCTGCCTTATCGCATTAAGAGTTTCTAAGTAAATGCAAAATACTGTGGATGCTGGAAATCTGAAATAAACAAAGTGCTGGAAATACTCAGCAGGTTTGGCAGCATCTGTGGTGAGAGAAACAGAGTGGGGTCGATGAAAGGACGCAGACCTGAAATATTAACTCTGTTTCTTTCTCCACAGGTGCTGCCAGACCTGCTGAAGAGTTTCTAAGTGCCCTGCTAAAACCTCTTTAATAATAGATTCTAGCATTTTCCCTATGACAGATGTTAATTAAGCTAACTGGCCTGTAGTTTCCTGCTTTCTGGCTTCCTCCTTTCTTGAATAGCAGAGTTATGTTTTCTATTTTCCAATCTGGTGGAACCTTTCCAGAATCTAGGGAATTTTGGAAAATTAAAACCAATGCATCCACTATCTTAGCAGCCACATCTTTTAAGACTCTCGGATGCAGGCCATCAGGTCCTGGAGACATGTTAGCCTTTAGTTCTAATCGTTTTCTCAGTAACCTTTCTCTGATGATTGTAATTGTTTTAAGTTCCTCCTTTCCTTTCACCTCCTAATTTACAAGTATTTCTGGGATGTTATTTGTGTCTTCTACAGTGACGAGAGACACAAAATACCTGTTCAATACTTCTGCCATTTCTTTATTTCCCATTATTAATTCCCCAGACTCACTCTCTAGAGGACCAAGGTTCAGTTTAGTTACTTCTTTCCTATCTAAATACTTGTAGAAACTCTTACTATCTGTTTTTATATTTCTAGCTAACTTTCTCTCATACACTAATTTCTCCCTCATTATTTTTTTTTTGTCATTCTTTGCTGGTTTTTGAATTCTGTCCAATCTTCTGACCTACCACTAACCTTTGCAGAATTGTACACTTAATTCTTTCAATTTGATACTATCCTTTATTTTATTTAGAGACACAGCACTGAAACAGGCCCTTCGGCCCACTGAGTCTGTGCCGACCAACAACCACCCATTTATACTAACCCTATAGTAATCCCATATTCCCTACCACCTACCTACACTAGAGGCAATTTACAATGGCCAATTTACCTATCACCTGCAAATCTTTGACTGTGGGAGGAAACCGGAGCACCCGGCGAAAACCCACGCGGTCACAGGGAGAACTTGCAAAAACTCCGCACAGGCAGTACCCAGAATTGAACCCGGGTCCCTGTAGCTGTGAGGCTGCAGTGCTAGCCACTGTGCCGCCCCAATGTCCTTAGTTAGCCACAGATGGTGTGTCCTTCTCAGAGTCTTTCTTTCTCACTGGAATGTATCTTTGCTGAGTGTTACGAAATATCTCCTTAAATGTCTGACACTGCATCATCCTACCCTTTAACCTAATTTCCCAGTTCACTTTAGCCAGCTCTGTCTGCCTTCATACCCTTGTAATTGCCTTTATTTAATTTTAAAACACTAGTCTTAGACCCACATTTCTCACCCTCAAACTGAATGCAAAATTCAATCATGTTATGATCACTGCTACCTAGAGGCTCCTTTACTATGAGGACATTATTAATCCTGTCGCATTACACATAACCAGGTCTAGAATAGCCTGCTCTCTGGTTGGCTCTAGAACGTGCTGCTGTAAGAAATACACTCTACAAACTCATCTTCCAGGCTACCTTTGTCAATCTGATTCGTCCAATCTATATGTAGATTAAAATCATCCATGATTATTGCTGTACCTTTCTTACAAGTCCCCATTATTTCTTCCTGTATACGCTGTCCTACTGTGTAGCTATTGTAAGGGGGCCTATAAACTACTCCCACAAGTGACTTCTTAGCTTTGTTATTTCTTATTGCTACCCAAACTGATGCTACATCTTGATCTTTAGAACTAAGTTCATCTCTCACTATTGTACTAATTTCATCCTTAATTAACATAGCTACCCCACCACCTTTTCCTGTCCTTCTGAAATGTCAAGTACCCTTGAATATTCAGATCCCTGCCTTGGTCACCTTGCAGCCACATCTCTGTAATAGCTATCAGGTCATACTTATTTATGCTGACAATTTAGTTACAAATGCTGCGGGCATTCAGATACAGAGCCTTAAGTTCTGTCTTGGTTTGTATGCTCTGTCCCTTCCTGCCACACTCTAGATTATCATTACCCTATTGCTACCTTGCTCTATTGACTTGTCCTTTCCCTTTAATTTACCACATCTTTTCTCATGTGATCCCTCTCCTCTCTACCTGCCCTAGTTACACGACTCGCCAGAACACTGGACCCAGCACAGTTCAGATGAAGACCGTCACAATGGTACAGCTCCCACTTTCCCCAATACTGGTGCCAGTGCCACATGAATTGAAACCCATGCTGCCCATAATTCCTGACATCACCCCTGAACAGCCTAGCTCTATTCCTAAGGTTATGCTCCCTTGTTCTGGACCAGTACTGGGGAAATTGGGAGCTATAACGTGCTTTATCCCTCTACACTTCTTGCTTCACTGCAATGTTCTATTGAAGGAGGAAAATTTGCAGGGCTATGGGGTAAGAGTAGGGGAGTGTGACTAATTGGATTGCTCTTTCAAAGAGCCAGTAGAAGTACAAAGGACCAAATGGCCTGTTTCCAGCCCAGTTATGCTAAAACCAATTGTAAAACTGCATGCTATCCTGATATATCAGACTAAGCTTAGAACAGGGTTCGGGCCTCAGGTGATTCTGTGTGGCTCATGACCACATCAGGCACTCCATTTACCACTGGAGAAGTTTATAAATTTTTTTTTAAAGACTTACAGAATGGTTCCTACTGCAGGAAGGTTCAGAGTGAGGACTCAAAAGCTTTATTTTGGCTGCATGTATGGAACTCAGCTCTTTGAGGACTCATCTCCACAGCCCTGTTACTGTCTTCCTACATTAATTCTGCCCACCAGTAAGTACTTCTTATTCTTGGTACTTACATCAACGGTACATTGCAACTCCAAGAGGAGGTGGAGGTCACTGGGGGGGAGGCAGGGGTTGGGGGCTAATTTACACTAAAGGGGTCCAATATAAATGAAGACCAAGAGAGCAGGAAGTGGGAAATAGAGTCTGACCATTGCTCGGTTGGCAGCTACATATTGGGATATGTTAGCAACACTGAAGCTCACTTGCAGGGGAATTACTTTAACCATGCCTATCCACCCCGCCACGCCACTTTCTGATGAAACGTCATTGACCTGAATCGTTAACGTTGTTTCTCTCTCCGCAGATGCTGCCAGACCTGCTGAATGTTTCCATCATTTTCTTCACCCCAATTTCCTGACATATTCTCCACTGCATGTTGGGTTGCTCAAATTTGAAACAGGCTCTATACCCCAACACAGTCTTGCACGAATGTTCTGGCTCATCAAGAACCACCTTAAAAATCACAGTTACAAAACAGCTAAAACCTTTCGTCCTTTTTTTAAATTCACTTGGGGGATGTGGGCATTGCTGACTAGGGCAGCATTTCTTGCCCATTTCTAATTGCCCTGGAACTGAGTGACTTGCTAGGCCATTTCAGAGGGCAGTTAACCACATTGCTGTGGCTTTGGAGTCACATGTAGGCCAGACCTGGTAAGGACAGCAGATTTCCTTCCCTAAAGGGCATGAGTGAACCAGATGGGTTTTTAACAATGCTTTTAATTCCAGATTTACTATTCACTCTTTGCTGTGGTGGGATTAGAACATGTGTCCCTAGAGGAATAGCCTGGCTCTAGATTACTAGTCTAGTGACATTGCCACTATGCCACCACCTTCCCCTAGTTTCTAAGCTCCCTGGGACATGTGGGAATATTACAGGTATCTTCTGCAGTTCTTACAGGGAGCTGTACTGGCTGGAAGCACAGGATTGGGGATAAACTACAATTGTTGGCAGGATTGTCTGACCATTGCACCCTATTAAGTAACTGAATAACTCCTATGATTTGCAGAGTGAGCTCTGTTGATGGGGTCAGGGAGTTGGTCATAGTGATACTCCAACAAAGTGTCATGCACTACGTGATTTCAATAAATGTTATACAGGGGATAATAGTCTGTAGCATCATACCAGGAATTAATACATCAAGAGGTTGATAGGCTGGGTGAGGCAGTGAGCTAAAAACTGACCTTTAACCTCTGGAACCTGCATTCAAATCCAGCCCAGACAAAAGGCCAAAGACACCTCTGTTTGTTGACTCTAAGGCTGTCATTGAAATGAGTTTCAGCCACTTCAATCCAATTCACAGAATCACAGAATTGTTACAGCACAGAAGGAGGCCATTGGCCCGATGTGTCTGCACCAGCTCTTTGAATGAGCAATTCACCTAACATCATTTCCCTGCCTTCTCCCCATAACTCTGCATGCTCTTCCTTTTCAGATAACAGTCTAATTCCCTTTTGAAGGCCTCAATTGAATCTGCCTCCACCACACTGTCAGGAAGTGCATTTCAGATCCCAATCACTCGTTGTGTGAAAAAGGTTTTCCTCATGTCGCTTTTGCTTCTTTTGCCACTGTAAATCTGTGCCCTCTCATTCCTGATCCTTCCACCAATGGGAACAGTTTCTCCCTGATCGCTCTGTCCAGACCCCTCATGATTTTAAATACCTCTCTCAAATCTCCTCTCTGCCTTCTCTTCTCCAAGGAAAACAGTCCCAACTTCTCCAATCTAACTTCATAACTGAAGTTTCTCATCCCTGGAACCATTCTCGTGAATCTTTTCTGTACTCTCTCCAACGTCTTCACATCTTTCCTAATGTGAGGTGCCCAGAACTAGATGCAATACTCCAGCTGAGGCCGAACTAGTGTCTTATACAAGTTCAACATAACTTCCTTGTTCTTGTACTCTATGCCCCTATTAATAAAGCCCAGGATACTGTATGCTTTATTAACCACTCTTTCAACCTGTCCTGCCACTTTCAATGACTTATGTATATATACACACCTAGGTCCCTCTGCTCCTGCATTCCCTTTACGTTGTACCCTTTATGTTACATTGTCTCTCCATGTTGTTCCTACCAAAATGAATCACTTCACATTTTTCCACATTGAACTTGATCTGCCACTTGTCCGCCCATTCCACCAACTTGTCTATGTCCATTTGAAGTTTTACACTATCCTCCTCACAGTTCACAATGCTTCCAAGGTTTGTATCATCTACAACCTTTGAAATTGTACCCTGTACACCAAGGTCTAGGTCATTAATATATATCAGGATGAGCAAGGGTCCCAACATTGATCCCTGGGGAACTCCACTACAAACCTTCCTCCACTCTAAAGAAATCCATTAACCACTACCCTTTGTTTCCTGTCACTCAGCCAATTTCGTATCCATGTTGCTACTGTCCCTTTTATTCCATTAGCTATAATTTTGCTCACAAGTCTGTTGTGCAGCACTTTCATTTTTCCATTGGACCTGGGTTTATAGCTTGAAACAGACACACATTGTTAATCTCATTCACAGTGCAGTGCTATATGATGTTTGACCTGGATTGTTTTATAAGCTGCCTGAGTCCCTGAAGTTGAAAGTTCCATTCCTCAGTACTAACATATCCTCAACTTGAGTAAAAAAGAACATTGTGTAACTCATAACATGCAAGCTTAATGCCAGCACTTCTCCTTTCCATTTAACTCTCTAGATGGCAGAGGAGACAGTTTTCATAAAACAAAATACTGTGGATGCTGGAAATCTAAAATAAAAACAGAAAGTGCTGGCAATACTCAGCAGGTCTGACAGCATTTGATAAAATGCCATCAACCTGAAATGTTAACTCTGTTTCTCTCTCCATACATGCTGCCAGACCTGCTAAGATGGTTTCCATGACTGAATTGTGTGACTTGAACGGAAGTGGTATTTTTCCATGTGAGACTCCTTCCTCTACTGAAGACAATTCCATGGGTGCCAGCTATCCTCTGATATCTTGCCCATGTGTCCATACATCAACCTAGACAGGAATGGGTAGAAATTCATCTTGGACAGTGGTGCAGAAGGGGCCATATCAGATCAGTCACTGTCAATGGAATTAAATATTAACCTCTGGCATAATGGGCGGCTGATCCCATGTTGTCCGTTCTGCACCATGGACGAGATGAAATTTTACCCCCAAGTGTCCATTATGGGGAACATCAGAGCCACGCCCTATCCTGGCCACTCTCTACCTTCACATACTTTGCAGCGAATGACTTGTAGCAACAAAGAGGGGAATCTTGAAAACAAATGTTGCGCCCTTGAGATCAGGACAGAATGGAGATGGTTGTGATTTGAGTAACAGTGATGGCTGGGACTTTACGGGGAAATATCAGAATTGGTATAAACCGTGGGGGAGAATTTTCATCTTCAATGCAGAGAGTCCAAATTGAGAACTGAAATTGAGACACTAATGATGGTAAATTGTAGGTGGCATATGTCCAGATTCCAGTCTTTCTGCTAGTAAAAGAAAGTCTACACAGGAGGCTGGATGAAAATTTACCCTTGCATTGGTTACGGTGTCTTTCTAATTGATGGGTTTAAAGACAATATTCATTCAATATTGGCATGTAGTTCAGATGGAATGGAATGGTGGAGTCATCCACCTATAACCAGGGGAGATTAATTCCCATGCAACACCCTGGCGGTGTTAGGTAACCATACAAATCACAAGTTCCCCTCCAAGTCACGCACCATCCTGACTTGGAACTATATTGCCGTTCCTTCACTGTCGCTGGGTCAAAATCCTGGAACTCCCTCCCTAACAGCACTGTGTGTGTACCTACCCCAAATGGACTGCAGCAGTTCAAGAAGGCAGCTCACCACCACCTTCTCAAAGGCAATTAGGGATGGGCAATAAATGCTGGCCTGGCCAGTGATGCCCACATCCCATGAATGAATTTTTTAAAAAGCAGTTTCAAGCTGGTCCATCTCATTTGAGAGAAGGACTTGGCGCTCAGGGATTAGGGAACGAAAAATCTGCCTGGGTTCCGAGGGGTTGGAATTGGCAAAATAAAGAAAGTCTCTTGGCCTTTGTGAAGCCCCATATGCAGTGAGCATTCATTCCCCCCTCGGGTTACCTTTCCGTGGAGGGTGGTGGCACTAGCGTCGCTCCGCTGTTCGTGCATTGGTGCAATTAACGTCCACTGGTTTGTTTCAGGTTCGTATCGCTCGGCGGTATTGAGCCGGACATAACCGTCAAATCCTCCCATAGCATAAATGAAACTATCCAGCACCGTCACACTGACATAGCAGCGGCGGGAATGCATGGGAGCCACTTGCTGCCACGTTTTCTTGACCGGGTCAAAGCGCTTGACGCTGTTGAAATAATCAACGCTGTCGAAGCCGCCAATGATGTAGACAAAGCCATTGAGGTAGGCGGCTCCATGATAAGCCCTCGGACTCTCCTCCTCGCAGGTCACATTAACCCAACGGTCTGCACGGGCATCATAAGCCTCGATAGCGTTGGTCGGACTGCCCCCGCTCCAGCCACCGATTGCGAACAGGATGGAGTAGGGCAGCCGAGGTCTGGTCAAGGGATTGCGAAAATCCGAGTTTGATGGTCCATTCATGTTGAGGTCGTACATGGCCTTCAGTGCGTTGATAATGATGGGTTTGCAATCATCATTGTCCTTCACATAGTCATTGTTCTTAACATTGTTCATGAAGTATTCAGCGTTCATTAAAGCCAGTCTCACCTAAATGGGAGAAATGTTAAATAACCATCAGATAAGAACCACGACGATTAATTCTTCTCAACTCCCCGATAGAGCGTTAGGACATCTTTTCGGCCGTAAAAATGTATCTGGTACGACAAATGAAATGGAAAGGTTGTGAGGCAACTCATGATTGTATTGAAGGAAACTGATCTCCCTTGCACTGTTTGTAATTTTTGACTTGGTGCTGTTTGGTAATGTATTTTTTACAGATTTTTATGAATAAAGTATATTTTGGAAATTAAAAAAAAATCTTTTCGGCCATGAAAGGTGCCATATAAATGCAAGTATTTCTATTGTTGCACAGTTTTGATACCTCTGACATAAAAAATTGGCTGGAAGGGCGCATGCAACGCCCAGTATGGAAGGGGGTCGCAAACACTTGCAGGCCCCAGGTTTAATCTCTGCTCTGTGCTGATCTCAGTCATGGTGACATTAGGACAATGAAATGGTCCTCAGTGTCCCCTGGGCTACAGAGAGGGGATAAAACCAGCCCGCGTTCACTCAATGATTGTTACTCAGTGATCCCTGTGGGAAGTACATCTCAGGAGGATAAGCCTGGCTCTGGTTTTCTCCAGGGTTAAATATTCTCCTCCTAACACTCACCCATCTAGGCTCAGCCACAAGGAATGACCATTTGGGTAATGTGCCACACTCCAGCATGAGTCAGCACCCTGGGGAGAGAAGGGGAGGAAAACAGTAAAAGAAATAGATATGCAGATCAAAGATTATGGTGACTGGGTTCTTCTTCTTTGGCCTCCTTGTCTCGAGAGACAATGGGTAAGCGCCTGGAGGTGGTCAGTGGTTTGTGAAGCAGTGCCTGGAGTGGCTATAAAGGCCAATTCTAGAGTGACAGACTCTTCCACAGGTGCTGCAGATAAAATTGGTTGTTGGGGCTGTTACACAGTTGGCTCTCTCCTTACACTTCTGTCATTTTTCCTGCCAACTGCTAAGTCTCTTCGACTCGCCACGCTTTAGCCCCGCCTTTATGGTTGCCCGCCAGCTCTGGCGATCACTGGCAACTGACTCCCACGACTTGTGATCAATGTCACAGGACTTCATGTCGCGTTTGCAGATGTCTTTAAAGCGGAGACAAGGACGGCCGGTGGGTCTGATACCAGTGACGAGCTCGCTGTACAATGTGTCCTTGGGGATCCTGCCATCTTCCATGCGGCTCACATGGCCAAGCCATCTCAGGCGCCGCTGGCTTAGTAGGGTGTATATGCTGGGGATGTTGGCCGACTCGAGGACTTCTGTGTTGGAGATACGGTGCTGCCACCTGATGCCAAGGATTCTCCGGAGGCAGCGAAGATGGAATGAATTGAGACGTCACTCTTGGCTGACGTACGTTGTCCAGGCCTCGCTGCCGTAGAGCAAGGTACTGAGGACACAGGCTTGATACACTTGGACTTTTGTGTTCTGTGTCAGTGCGCCATTTTCCCACACTCTCTTGGCCAGTCTGGACATAGCAGAGGAAGCCTTCCCCATGCACTTGTTGAATTCTGCATCGAGAGACAGGTTACTGGTGATAGTTGAGCCTAGGTAGGTGAACTCTTGAACCACTTCCTGAGTGTGGTCACCGATATTTATGGATGGGGCATTTCTGACGTCCTGTCCCATGATGTTCGTTTTCTTGAGGCTGATGGTTAGGCCAAATTCAGTGCAGGCAGCCGCAATCCCGTCGATGAGTCTCTGCAGACACTCTTCAGTGTGAGATGTTAATGCAGCATCGTCAGCAAAGAGGAGTTCCCTGATGAGGACTTTCCGAACTTTGGTCTTCGCTTTTAGACGGGCAAGGTTGAACAACCTGCCACCTGATCTTGTGTGGAGGAAAATTCCTTCTTCTGAAGACTTGAACGCATGTGAGAGCAGCAGGGAGAAGAAGATCCCAAACAGTGTAGGTGCGAGAACACAGCCCTGTTTCACGCCACTCAGGATAGGAAAGGGGTCTGATGAGGCGCCGTTATGCTGAATTTTGCCTTTCATATTGTCATGGAATGAGGTGATGATACTTAGTAGCTTTGGTGGGCATCCAATCTTTTCTAGTAGTCTGAAGAGACCACGTCTGCTGACGAGGTCAAAGGCTTTGGTGAGATCAATGAAAGCAACGTAGAGGGGCATCTGTTGTTCACGGCATTTCTCCTGTAGCTGGCGAAGGGAGAACAGCATGTCAATGGTCGATCTCTCTGCTCGAAAGCCACACTGTGCCTCAGGGTAGACAACGTAATGGTGACTGGGTAATGACTACCTAACACATGCGATGAAGACTTTCGCTGTAAGTCCCTATCTTAGCTGCTACTTGTGTTTAAAGGTGTGGAGTTGGTGTGTTGCTGGACAGGCTAGCCACTGGAGTCTCTATCTTAGTTTACCTCAGAATTTGATACCAGACAGCCATAGTTATTTGACTATCCAAGACGATTCATGGTTAATAACATAGTCCAAGGTCCGGGACTACATGCTGAGGGATGCAGTAAAGCTTGGGGCAGCTGTGCAAAGGCTCAATGGGAAAGGGCCTCCGTCTCAGGCTGTCCTGCCGTAGTACACCAAGGGGTTGGAACCCATGGAAAACCCCTTGGGCTGTATGCACCAGAGAATGTTTGACGTGAAATATAAGTCTAATTTTTAAATATAATCTGTAATTGTAAGTATGGTGAGACACCTCAGAGTGCCACATACTGTATTGAAAGAAATCAAACTATATTGCACTTCATGTAATGTCAAATGTGAATTGTTAGTTACTTTTGCAAACTTTCATAGAGTCATAAATGAATAAAATATACTTTTGAGAAAAAAATGGTGGTTAATAATTTAAAAAATCTTCTCTCCATTTATCGCCAATCTGCAGAGATTAAAAAAATAAATTAAAAGAATCACAAAATGCCTTTTAATGGTTAATGGGCTCGAGCTCCAACATTCAGCACTTGAGGTTGGGTTCCTCCAACTGGTGAATTCCTCATCATAACAGTGCCAGGTATTTTCCCACAATGAAGACAGCTACGTATCTCTGAAGAAAACCCCTTCCAACCCTCTCCACTGGGGAATGGCTTGTACAGTGTTGGGGGGGAGGGGTTGGGGCCATGGTGGGGGTGGGGGGGAGGGGGAGAGGGATTCCAAAAAGGCAAAGGTTGAAAATGTAAAATAACAATTTTTTTTAAAGAGCACAAAAACCATGAAGCTGAATGTTATGATCATATTGTACATTACCCATCTATTTCAGCCAAATAATTGCCCATTTATTGTCAAGTTAATGGCAGATTTTTGATGGGGACCATTGCTCACTAGCAATTGGATTGAGATTGCCCCATTGTAGGACTGACAGAGTCAACAAGAGAGAAAAGTAATTTTCCCAGTCTTGATAGGACTCAAATTCAGGTGTGAGAGGTGAAGGGACAATGTGCTAACCCATGGCTTCAGGCAGTCTCCTCAATCCCTCTCTTTTACAACAAAAATATTTAATTGATACAAATGAAGATACATCTAGCTCCTAATGTACCTTGGGCAGCAGAATGACAATGCACTTTTTCCTGATGTCTGGGTCTTGGGCAATCCACTTGAGAATGGCATCAAACACTACATCTTCTTGTTTCACATTCAACTCATCCTTCTCAATGATGTCTCTGAGCTCAAAGGCTGACAGCTCTAGGAATTCCTCACTCACCTTCACTATCTCCTCAAAATGGTGCAGGATGTACATGTAGGCTTTGTGTCGGAGCTCTGGGCAGAAGTAGTAGTCTGCAAATTTGCAGATCCCAATGCAGTTTTCCAGGCATAACTGGGATTCAAGGAATTCACAACAAGCTCTAACAATTCCCAGGACGTTGAACTGATCTGCAGCAGCCAGGAGCCTCTCAACATTCTCCACAGTGACTGGTACAGTCCGAGTGTATGCATATTCTATAATGAGTTTCATCATGTCGGGGGACACCCCTGGGATGTTGTATACCTTCTTTTCTATGCTGTTCCAGCCACTAGTAAATAGAGCCCTGCAGAGCAAAGGACACATAAATCTTAGGATAAATAAGCATACACCTCTACCTGACATGGACGACTTACAGCTACCAGGAAAAGAAGCTCAGTAATTTCCATCTTCACTATCTGCGGCACATTATGGTAAATCCTGGCAGGACAAAATCATAAATGCAGCAGTCCTCTCAAAGGCAGAGCTCCCAAGTGTCTTGGCACTAATCAAACAGAGGCGGCTTCGGTGGATTGGACAGATCCACAGGATAGATGATGGTTGCATACCCAAGGAGCTTCTGTATGGTGAGGTAGCCGGTGCCAGATGACCAGTGGGCGCCCAAAGCTCCGCTTCAAAGATGCTTGCAAGCGTGACATGAAGGCCCTAAATGTTGACTATCGCACCTGAGAGTCACTAGCTGGCGAAAGAGAGAAATGGCAACACATCCTGTGGACTGGTGTGCACTAGCATGATGACCAGTTGCTACAGCAGCTTGGCAACAGGCACCAACACCAAAAACAACTTGGTGTCACTTGGCAGCTTCACGTTTCGCATTTGTGGCAGAACCTTCCTCTCAAGGATTGGCCTTCACAGCCATCAGCAAAGGTGCACCAAGAGAAGACACCCCACCTAAATGGATTGATTACTGCGTGTCCATCACCTTTCACAGATGGAAGGATGCCAACTGAAACATTCCACCTCTCTCATTTTGGGGCTGCTCTCTACTAATCCACCTGTGGGTATTTTGGCACAAGCATGCTTCAAATAAGTAAGGCCAATATAAAATTAATCAATGCAAGAGGATATAAATCCATACTAAATCTTGAATGGCGTCCCCTGCCCAGGAATAGATTTGGCTGTGATGCCTCCCTTTACTGAATAATTTGCAGATATTCTATTTTCTCCCCTTTTCTTGCTGGTGCATGACTTTTTCTTGCTGGTGCATGACTCTATCAGCACCAGCTGCTCTTCATTACGACACCAAAAAAACTTGTATTTCGTAAAACATCCCAAGACCCTTCACAGGACCAATTTCAAACAAAATTTGTCACAGAGCCACATAGAGATATTAAGGCAGGTGACCAAAGGTTTGGTCAATGAGGTAGGTTTTAAGGAGGATACTAAAGGAACAAAGAAATGTTCTGAGAGAGAATTCTATAACTTAGGGCCTAGACACCTGAAGGCATGGCCACCAGTGGTGGTTTGAAGAAAATCAGAGATGTAAGAGAGGTCAGAATTGGAGGAATGGAGAGTTCTTAGAGGGTTGTAGGGTTGGAAGGAGGGGCAAGGCCATGAAGGGATTTGAACAGAAGGATAAGAATTCCAAAATTGAACACGGGGTATTGGCTGAATAGGACTTGTTGCAAGTTAGGATACAGACAGCAACGTTTTAGATGAGGTCAAAGTTGGGGGGTGGGGGGCGATGATGGGGCCAACTTGAAGAACATTGGAATAGTTGAGTCTGGAGGTATCAAAAGGATGATAAGGGTTTCAACAGCAGATGGGCTGAAATTATGGAGGTGGAAGTAGGCAGTCTTGGTGATGGTGCTGATATGGAGTGAAAGCTCGGTGCAAGGTTACATATGTCAAGGTTGCAAACAGTAGCCATGGCTTTGGTTTTCGCAATGTTTAATTGGAGGAAATTTCTGCTCATCCTATACTGGATGCTGGACAAGAACAGTGTGATAAATCCAGGATGGAGAGGTAGGTGGTGGTGAGGTAGAGTTGGGAGTCCTCAGCGGAACCTGGTGTGTTTTTGTACGATATCGCTGGGGGGGGGGGGGGGGGGGGCAGCAGGTGAATAAGAAATAACAGGTAACTAAGAACAGACCCTTGAGGGAAAACAGAGGTGCAGGACTTGGAGTCGAAGGCATGGCAGGAGATTCCCTGGTTGCTACTGGTAGATAAAAATACATGTTCATCGTCCAGCTCTAGCAGTGAATATCAGCAATATCCAACCCGTGTTGTCTTTGAAAGGGAATATTATGGTCTTTTGTGAGGTGTTATAAAGTTATGCATTCAGATTAATACCGTGTCAAGTGGGCCCTACTGCAATCGTGTTGCATTAAAAAGATTGCATCTTATCATGCGATGAAATCCGCATGAATTCTGAATTTCACTTTACAATTTGAATGAGTTGAGTTTCAAATAATATTTTTGGGTGAATCGCCCCGCAACCCTTTTCAGCATCGTCACTTTCGGCACTAAAACATAAAGTAAGTGGAAAGGGTTAAGGAGGAAGCCTGTTTGCTCCAATTACTGACCGAAAGTAGGAGCTGCAGCTGCATAATATGTTCTTATGGGCGTTGAAGTCGATGCCGTTTACCCTGATAACCACATCGCAGAGTTTTCCTTCAAGGCGAAGCTCGTTGAAGATGGTACAAGCCATGGCACTCATCTTCCTCTCCATGGTGCTCTGCCTTAACTGCCGAGTTGAGGTTGAGGGTTCCTCCATAGTGAAGCCTTCAAACGAGAAGCGAAAAGAACTTTTCCCAATGAGATTGGCTGGATGTGGTCAGTGTGTGAGCTGGTTGTCACGATTTGTGTTTTTAGAGGCGCTGCTCAGGGTTCCAGAACACATCCAATTGTAACATCACTAAGGAGAAGGTCCCCAGCAGATCTGGTGGACTTCCATTTGGTGACATGGACAATCAAAGGTCCTTGCCTTAGTTTAATGCGTGATCATTCAGCATCTACTGGGTCGCGAGTCAGTACTGTAACCATCTTATATTCTCCAACAGACCCCGCCAACTAAACTCCCTGCTCTTCTCAACTCACATCGTGGATTTGTGGGCGCCCTTGGTTTGTATGTAACCCTATTATTGACTGTTCTCATAACGTAAAATGACACAACAAAAGACAATATTTGTAATTTACAGGCTGTTGGATAACTAACTTTAAATCGTGAAAAAAGTCAGAAGAGGGAATCTCACAACATCCATGTAACAAGAGGCAGGAAATTCTCCCATTATAAACATTCTACCAGATTCCAAGCGGACTGTAGTTTTCTAGAATTCTCTCCACGGGTTTAATAATGTTTAAAGGGCGAATGGAATAAAAAGGACCGTGGCAGCTTGGATATAAATTTGGCTGAGTGACAGAAATCAGAGAATAGTGGTGAACGATTGTTTTTCGGACTGGAGGAAGCTATATAGTGGGATTCCCTGGGGGTCCTCATAGGACCATTACTGTTCTTGTATTTTTTATTCGTTCGGGGCATGTGGACGTCATTGGCCAGGACAGCATTTATTGCCCATCCCTAATGTTCCTTGAGAAGGTGATGATGAGTTGCCTTCTTGAACCGCTGCAGTCTTGGGGTATAGGTACACCAACAGTGTTGTTAGGGAGGGAGTTCCAGGATTTTGACCCAGCGACAGTGAAGGAACGGCAATATAGTTCCAAGTCAATGTGGTGGTGTGTGACTTGGAGGGGAACTTGCAGGTGGTGGTGTTCCCATGCATCTGCTGCCCTTGTCCTTCTAGGTGGTAGAGGTCGCGGGTTTGGAAGGTGCTGTCGAAGGAGCCTTGGTGCGTTGCTGCAGTGCATCTTGTAGATGGTACACACTGCTGCCACTGTGCATTGGTGGTGAAGGGAGTGAATGTTTAAGATGGTGGATGGGGTGCCAATAGAGTGGGCTGCTTTGTCCTGGATGATGTCAATCTTTTTGAGTGTAGTTGGAGCTGCACTCATCCAGGCAAGTGATGAGTATTCCATCACACTCCTGACTTGTTCTATATTAATGACCTAGACTTGGGTGTTCAGGGCACAATTTGAAGAATGCACAAAACTTGAAAATATTGTGAAATGTGCGGAGGGTAGTGATAGACTTCAAGAGACATTGACAGGCTGGTGGAATGGGCAGACAAGTGACAGATGAAATTTAATGTAGAGAAGTGTGAAGTGATTCGTTTTGGTAGGAGGAACGAGGAGACACAATATAAAGTAAAGGGTACAATTCTAAAGGGGGTGCAGGAGCCAAGGGTTCTGGTGGTATATGTGCAGAAATTGTTGAAGGTGGCAGTGCAGTTTGAGATTGTGGTAAATAAAGCATACGGAATCCTGGGCTTTATAAATAGAGACATAGAGTACAAAAGCAAGGATGTTATGGTGAACCTTTATAAAGCAATAGTTCGGCCTCAACTCAAGCATTGTGCCCAATTCTGGGCACCACACCTTAGGAAAGATATGAAGGCATTGGAGATGGTGCAGAAAAGATTTACAAGAATGGTTCAGGGGATGAGAGACTTCAATTACAAAGATAGATCGGAGAAGCTAGAGCTGTTCCCTTTAGAAAAGAGATCAAGAGATTTAATAGAGATGTTCAAAATCATGAGGGGTCTGGACAGAGTAGATAGAGAGAAACTGTTCCCATTGGTGGAAGGATCGAGAACCAGAGGGCACTGATTTAAGGTGATTGACAAAAGAAGAAACAGCAACATGAGGAAAAACCTTTTTACACAATGAGTGTTTAGGATCTGGAATGTACTGCCTGAGAGTGTGGTGGAGGCAGGTTCAATTGTGGCTTTCAAAAAGGAATTGAATAATTATTTGAAGACAAAAAATTTGCAGAGCTACAGGGAAGAGGCAGGGGAGTGGGACTAGCTGAGTAGCACAGACACAACAGGCCAAATGGCCTCCTTCTGTGCTGTAACCATTCTATGATTCTATGAATTCCCTTCTTGGAATTCAGCAAAGGAATGAAAATGATAAATTTCAATGTAGTATGTGTGTAGTATCCCATATTGTGTTGTGCAGAGTATGGTGTAAAATAGTGTACAGCATGAAGTCCAACTTAAGGCACACAGTACCTTATATAGTAGGAATATAATTGAGGTAGCCGTCAACATACTCTCCACTGCTGATGCTTCTCACTTTAAGCTGCTCTTCCATATTATTTTTGATATCTCCTCACTCCTGACCATTTCCATCTCTGGTCAACCTTTTCTTAACTTTCATTTTTCAATGAACTCCAAATTCTAAATCTTTTTGACACTTCCCCAACCAATGCTCCTTGCACACTTTTTACTCCAATGCCTGATTCAAAGACGTGTTTCAGTTAGGTTCAATTGGTAGCACTCTTGGAAATATATTGGTCGTTCCTTCATCATCACTGGGTCAAAATTCTGGAACTCCCTCCCTAACGGCACTGTGGGTGTACCTACACCACACAGACTGCAGCAGTTCAAGAAGAAGGTTTATCACCACCTTCTCCAGGGCAACTAGGGATGGACAATAAATGCTTTCCTTGCTATTTGTTTAAACCTCACTCCAAGCACATCAGCTCAGCTTCTATTTCAGTTTAGCATTTGGGATGAGATGTTAAACTACTTAACAACAGCAAGAATTCTACTGGTGTCTTGAACATTCATTGTTTAACCATCACTGCCAAAAATGGATCAATTGGTCATCTATCTCAATGCTGTTTTGGTCTATAAAATAACAGTGACTCCACATTGGCTGTGAAACACTTTGGGATGTCCTAACGTGGGTTTCCTCCGGGTGCTCCGGTTTCCTCCCACAAGCCAAAAAGACTTGCAGGTTGGTAGGTAAATTGGCCATTATAAATTTCCCCTAGTATAGGTAGGTGGTAGGGAAATATAGGGACAGGTGGGGATGTGGTAGGTATATGGGATTAGTGTAGGATTAGTATAAATGGGTGGTTGATGGTCGGCAGAGACTCGGTGGGCCGAAGGGCCTGTTTCAGTGCTGTATCTCTAAAACTAAAAACTAAAACTAACAAAGTGAAAGGTGCTATATAAATACAGGATGAATTGGATATCCCTGTCACTAATAGTAAAGTACCTGCAACCTCACAAACACAAAATGTGAATTGACATGAGTTCTGCTGGTGAGTGTGACCAAGGGCTTAGTGAGCAGGAACAGTGCTGATCTAGTCATTAAACTGAGGCGAGGGTCTTTGGATTGTCTGTATCACTACCAGCAAGTCTGACAAATATTGTGGAGACCTTCTGCTTCGTGATGTTACTGTTGGCTGTGTTTTGGAATCCTGATAAACAACTCAAACACTGACCTCTCTCCACATTTTATATGAGAGCAAGTTTCATATTTTTAGTTTGAAGATTCAAATACAGAGGAACCCTTCAACTTGTCTCCTTCCAATATCATGACTTTGGTCTCCAATGGGTAAAAATCTCACTTCTTCACTTTACTCAATCCATTTACTGTCTCTCACACTGTCCTAACCTCAATCCTCTCTAGAACCTTTCAGCAGTTTATTAAAGTAAAAACAATGATCATCTCTAATTTCACCTCTGTTGAAATCATCATTCTCACCAATCTTAGTGTTCACCATTGACAGTAACTGTGCTTTTTTTCTTTGGTTGATTTGATAAACACTAGCCCAGAGGCCTTTCCCATCTTCAATGATCTTGATTAACTTGTCAATCAGCCTAACCATATCTCTGATCATCCTAGGAATCCAACTAATCTCTCTAAGTTATAGTGAGACTGTCTCTTTCTATGGGGTTATGATAATTAAATCCTTTTATTTTAAAATGTTTTATTAAATATTCAATGTGACAGAAAATGGACTATATAATGATACTTGCATTTTTAATAACATCACATCAAAAAACCTAAAATGCTTTGTGGAATGATTTACCTTTTTAAGTGCAGCGACACAGCAATCATTTTTCACTCAGCAAGATCCCAAAAACAGCAATGAAACAAAACCAGAAAATGCTGGAAATACTCAGCAGGCCAGACAGCATCTGTGCAGAGAAAAAACAGAGTAAACTTTTCACGTCTGTGACCTTTCATCCGAACAATGAACATTTGAAGGACGCTTTGCTCTGTTTTGAATGCCAACCTTCAGCTGAATCTGTTAACAACTCTTGTGAAAGATAGAAAGAAAAGTGAGATGGACACAACTGCAGATATTGGGACACTTCACATTGTAAACAAGTCTAAAGTGTGGACTCACAAAAATATCTCTGACAGTCACCTCCTCGTTTAACCCCTTGCAAATAGTGTTTGTGTTTAATAGGCCATCTGAGGATTGCCCCATGTGTTTCATCCTCTTAGGCTGGCAAAGACATTATTAAAATTTTATTTTTTTTTATTTAGAGATACAGCACTGAAACAGGCCCTTCGGCCCACCGAGTCTGTGCTGACCAACAACCATTTATACTAACCCTACAGTAATCTCATATTCCTTATCACCTCCCTACAGTAGGGGCAATTTACAACGGCCAATTTACCTATCACCTGCAAGTCTTTGGATATGGGAGGAAACCGGAGCAATGAAAAATGATTGCTGTGTCACTGCACTTAAAAAGGTAAATCATTCCACAAAGCATTTTAGGTGTTTTAATGTGATGTTATTAAAAATGCAAGCATCATTATATAGTCCATTTTCTGTAACATTGAATATTTAATAAAACATTTAAAAATAAAAGGATTTAATTATCAGAACCCCAATGCAGTATGAAGGAGTGCGTCCCTGTCAGAGGTGCTGTCTTTCAGATAAGATGTTAAGCCAAGGCCCTGTCTGTCCTCTCAGGTGAGGGTAGATCCCATGGCATTGGAATAAGGAGTTTTTCCTGGAGCCAATATTTATCAACAACAATAACATATTTATAAAGCACCTTTAACATAATAAAACATCCCAAGGTGCTTCACAGGAGCATCATCAAACAAAATATGACACCAAGCCCCATAAGGAGATATTAGGTCAGATGAAGAAAAGCTTAGTCAAAGAGGTAGGTTTTAAGGAGAGTCTTAAAGGAGGAAAGTGAGGTAGAGAGGCGGAGAGGTATAGGGAGGATATTCCAGAGCTTGGGGCCTGGGCAACTGAAGGCACAGCCACCAATGGTGGAGCAATTAAAATTGGGGATGCACAAGAGGAGAGCGGAGATCTCACAGGGTTGTGGGGCTGGAGGAGATTACAGGCATTTGTTTGTTTTCACTGGAGTTTAGAAGAGTGAGGGGAGACTTGATTGAAGTTTATAAAATCCTGAACGGTCTTGACAAGGTGGATGTGGAAAGGATGTTTCCTCTTGTGGGTGAGTCCAGAACTAGGGGTCACTGTTTTAAAATTAGGGGTTGCCATTTCAGGACTGAGAGGAGGAGATATTTTTTCTCTCAGAGCGTTGTGCGACTTTGGAACTGTGTGCCTCAGAAGGTGGTGGAGGCGGGGTCATTGAATAGTTTTAAGGCGGAGGTAGATAGATTTTTGTTCGGCAAGGAAATCAAAGATTATCGGGGGTAGATGGGAGTGTGGAATTCAAAATACAAACAGATCAGCCATGATCTTATTGAATGGCGGAGCAGGCTCAAGGGGCAGAATGACCTACTCCTGCTTCTAGTTCATATGTTCGTAGATAGGGAGGGGTGGGGCTGTGGAAGGATTTGAAAACAAGGTTGAGAATTTTAAAATCCAAGATGTTGCTTGACTGGGAGCCAGTGTAGGTCAGCGAGCACAGGGGTGATAGGGGAATGGGACGTGGTGCGAGTTAAGACATAAGAGTTTACCAAGGGTAGAATGTGGGAGATCAGCTAGAAGAGTGTTGGAATAGTCAAGTCTAGAGGTAACGAAGGCATAACGAGGGTTTCAGCAGTAGATGAGCTGAGACAATGGCGAAGGCAGGCGATGTTACGGAGGTGGAAATAGGAGTATGCCTCAACTGTCATCCCTAAAAACCGATTATCTGGTGATTTATCACATTGCTGTTTGTAGGGGTTTGCTGTGCTCAAATTGAATGCCTCATTTTCTACATTGACTGCACTTCAAAAGTGCTTCATTGGCTGTAAAGTGGTTTGGGACGCCTGAGGTTGTGAAAGGCGCTATATAAATGCAAGACATTCTTTTCCTACAACTCAGTCCCAGCCTTGGCAACTCCACATCTAAAATTTAGGGAGGGAGTGGGGACAGGGTGTGGACGAGGGGCAATATTGCAGCAGGAAAAAGTGGGGAATATTTTGCCCCGTGCTGCGAGTGAAGTTGTTTGTGAGCCAGTGCCTGTTTCCCGGTTCCAGCCCCGGTCCAGTCCTGGTTTCCCGGTTCCAGTCCCGGTTTCTCAGTTCAGTCCCGCTTCCAGCCCCAGTTTTTCGGTTCCAGTCCCAGTTTCCCGGTTCCAGCCCCGGTTTCTCGGTTCCAGTCCCGGTTTCCCACCCAGGTTTCCCGGTTCCAGCCCCGGTTCCAGCCCTGGTTTCCCGGTTCCAGGCCCGGTTCCAGCCCAGGTTCCAGGCCTGGTATCCCGGTTCCTGGCCCGGTTTCTCGGTTCCAGCCCCGGTTTCCCAGTTCCAGTCCCGGTTTCCCGGATCCAGGCCCAGTTCCAGCCCCGGTTTCCCGGTTCCAGCCCCGGTTTCTCAGTTCTAGGCCCGGTTTCGGTTCCAGCCCCGGTTTCTAGGTTTCCCGGTTCCAGTCCCGGTTTCCCGGTTCCTGGCCCGGTTCCAGCCCAGGTTCCAGGCCCGGTTTCCCGGTTCCAGCCCCGGTTTCCTGGTTCCAGCCCCGATTTCTCAGTTCCAGCCCTGGTTTCCCAGTTCCAGCCATGGTTCCAGCCCCAGTTTCTCGGTTCTAGTCCCGGTTCCAGGCCTTGTTTCCCGGTTCCAGCCCCGGTTTCTCGGTTCCAGGCCCAGTTTCTCGATTCCAGCCCCAGTTTCTCGGTTTCAGCCTCGGTTTCCCGGTTTCTCGGTTCCAGCCCCGGTTTCTCGGTTCCAGCCCCGGTTTCTCAGTTCCAGTCCCGGTTCCAGCCCCGGTTTCTCGGTTCTAGTCCCGGTACCAGGCCTGGTTTCCCGGTTCCAGCCCCGGTTTCTCGGTTCCAGGCCCAGTTTCTCGGTTCCAGCCCCGGTTTCTCGGTTTCAGCCTCGGTTTCCCGGTTTCTCGGGAGCAGCCCTGGTTTCTCGGTTCCAGCCCCAGTTTCTTGGTTCTAGCCCCGATTCCAGCCCCGGTTTCCCGGTTCCAGCCCCAGTTTCTCGGTTCTAGTCCCGGTTCCAGCCCCGGTTTCTCGGTTTCAGCCCCAGTTTCTCGGTTCCAGGCCCGGTGTATCGGTTCCAGCCCCAGTTTCTTGGTTCTAGCCCCGGTTCCAGCCCCGGTTTCCCGGTTCCAGCCCCAGTTTCTCGGTTCTAGTCCCGGTTCCAGCCCCGGTTTCCCGGTTCTAGTCCCGGTTCCAGTCCAGGTTTTCCGGTTCCAGTCGCGGTTCCAGTCCTGATTTACCGGTTGCAGGCCCGGTTTCCCGGTTCTAGTCCCAGTTCCAGGCCTGGTTTCTCGGTTCCAGCCCCAGTTTCTCGGTTTCAGCCCCAGTTTCTCGGTTCCAGGCCCGGTGTATCGGTTCCAGCCCCGGTTTCTCGGTTCTAGTCCCGGTTCCAGCCCCGGTTTCTTGGTTTCAGCCTCGGTTTCCCGGTTTCGCGGTACCAGCCCTGGTTTCTCGGTTCCAGCCCCAGTTTCTTGGTTCTAGTCCCGGTTCCAGCCCCGGTTTCTCGGTTCCAGCCCCAGTTTCTCGGTTCTAGTCCCGGTTCCAGCCCCGGTTCCCCGGTTCTAGTCCCGGTTCCAGTCCAGGTTTCCCGGTTCCAGTCCCGGTTCCAGTCCTGGTTTCCCGGTTCCAGGCCCGGTTTCCCTGTTCCAGCTCCAGTTTCTCGGTTCCAGCCCCAGTTTCCCGGTACCTGCCCCGGTTTCTCGGTTCTAGTCCCGGTTCCAGCTCCGGTTTCCCAGTTCCAGGTCCGGTTCCAGTCCAGGTTTTCCGGTTCCAGTCCTGGTTTCCCGGTTCCAGGCCCGGTTTCTCGGTTCCAGCCCCGGTTTCCCAGTTCCAGTCCCGGTTCCCCGGATCCAGGCCCGGTTCCAGCCCCGGTTTCTCAGTTCTAGGCCCGGTTTCTCGGTTCCAGCCCCAGTTTCTAGGTTTCCCGGTTCCAGTCCCGGTTTCCCGGTTCCTGGCCCGGTTCCAGCCCAGGTTCCAGGCCCGGTTTCCCGGTTCCAGCCCCGGTTTCCTGGTTCCAGCCCCGATTTCTCAGTTCCAGCCCTGGTTTCCTGGTTCCAGCCATGGTTCCAGCCCCGGTTTCTCGGTTCCAGGCCCGGTTCCAGCCCCGGATTCTTGGTTCCAAGCCCGGTTTCTCGGTTCCAGCCCCGGTTTCTCGGTTTCAGCCTCGGTTTCCCAGTTTCTCGGTTCCAGCCCCGGTTTCTCGGTTCCAGCCCCGGTTTCTCAGTTCCAGTCCCGGTTCTAGCCCCGGTTTCTCTGTTCTAGTCCCGGTTCCAGGCCTGGTTTCCCGGTTCCAGCCCCGGTTTCTCGGTTCCAGGCCCAGTTTCTTGGTTCTAGACCCAGTTCCAGCCCCGGTTTCTCGGTTCCAGCCCCAGTTTCTCGGTTCTAGTCCCGGTTCCAGCCCCGGTTTCCCGGTTCTAGTCCCGGTTCCAGCCCCGGTTTACCGGTTCCAGGTCCGGTCCCAGCCCCGGTTTCCAGGTTCCAGGCCCGGTTCCAGTCCAGGTTTCCCGGTTCCAGTCCCGGTTCCAGTCCTGGTTTCCCGGTTCCAGGCCCAGTTTCCCTGTTCCAGCCCCGGTTTCTCGGTTCCAGTCCCGGTTTCCCACCCAGGTTTCCCGGTTCCAGCCCCGATTCCAGCCCTGGTTTCCCGGTTCCAGGCCCGGTTCCAGCCCAGGTTCCAGGCCTGGTATCCCTGTTCCTGGCCCGGTTTCTCGGTTCCAGCCCCGGTTTCCCAGTTCCAGTCCCGGTTTCCCGGATCCAGGCCCGGTTCCAGCCCCGGTTTCCCGGTTCCAGCCCCGGTTTCTCAGTTCTAGGCCCGGTTTCTCGGTTCCAGCCCCGGTTTCTAGGTTTCCCGGTTCCAGTCCCGGTTTCCCGGTTCCTGGCCCGGTTCCAGCCCAGGTTCCAGGCCCGGTTTCCCAGTTCCAGCCCCGGTTTCCTGGTTCCAGCCCCGATTTCTCAGTTCCAGCCCTGGTTTCCCAGTTCCAGCCATGGTTCCAGCGCCGGTTTCTCGGTTCCAGGCCCGGTTCCAGCCCCGGATTCTTGGTTCCAAGCCCGGTTTCTCGGTTCCAGCCCCGGTTTCTCGGTTTCAGCCTCGGTTTCCCGGTTTCTCGGTTCCAGCCCCGGTTTCTCGGTTCCAGCCCCGGTTTCTCAGTTCCAGTCCCGGTTCCAGCCCCAGTTTCTCGGTTCTAGTCCCGGTTCCAGGCCAGGTTTCCCGGTTCCAGCCCCGGTTTCTCGGTTCCAGGCCCAGTTTCTCGGTTCCAGCCCCGGTTTCTCGTTTTCAGCCTCGGTTTCCCGGTTTCTCGGGAGCAGCCCTGGTTTCTCGGTTCCAGCCCCAGTTTCTTGGTTCTAGTCCCGGTTCCAGCCCCGGTTTCTCGGTTCCAGCCCCAGTTTCTCGGTTCTAGTCCCGGTTCCAGCCCCAGTTTCTCGGTTCTAGTCCCGGTTCCAGCCCCGGTTTCCCGGTTCTAGTCCCGGTTCCAGCCCCGGTTTACCGGTTCCAGGTCCTGTCCCAGCCCCGGTTTCCCGGTTCCAGGCCCGGTTCCAGTCCAGGTTTCCTGGTTCCAGTCCCGGTTCCAGTCCTGGTTTCCCGGTTCCAGGCCCGGTTTCCCTGTTCCAGCCCCAGTTTCTCGGTTCCAGCCCCAGTTTCCCGGTACCAGCCCCGGTTTCTCGGTTCTAGTCCCGGTTCCAGCTCCGGTTTCCCGGTTCCAGGTCCGGTTCCAGTCCAGGTTTTCCGGTTCCATTCGCGGTTCCAGTCCTGGTTTCCCGCTTGCAGGCCCGGTTTCCCGGTTCTAGTCCCAGTTCCAGGCCTGGTTTCTCGGTTCCAGCCCCGGTTTCTCGGTTTCAGCCCCAGTTTCTCGGTTCCAGGCCCGGTGTATCGGTTCCAGCCCCGGTTTCTCGGTTCTAGTCCCGGTTCCAGCCCCGGTTTCTTGGTTTCAGCCTCGGTTTCCCGGTTTCGCGGTACCAGTCCTGGTTTCTCGGTTCCAGCCCCAGTTTCTTGGTTCTAGTCCCGGTTCCAGCCCCGGTTTCTCGGTTCCAGCCCCAGTTTCTCGGTTCTAGTCCCGGTTCCAGCCCCGGTTCCCCGGTTCTAGTCCCGGTTCCAGCCCCGGATTTCCGGTTCCAGGTCCGGTCCCAGCCCCGGTTTCCCGGTTCCAGTCCAGGTTTCCCGGTTCCAGTCCTGGTTTCCCGGTTCCAGGCCCGGTTTCCCTGTTCCAGCCCCAGTTTCTCGGTTCCAGCCCCAGTTTCCCGGTACCAGCCCCGGTTTCTCGGTTCTAGTCCCGGATCCAGCTCCGGTTTCCCAGTTCCAGGTCCGGTTCCAGTCCAGGTTTTCCGGTTCCAGTCCTGGTTTCCCGGTTCCAGGCCCGGTTTCTCGGTTCCAGCCCCGGTTTCCCAGTTCCAGTCCCACTTCCCCGGATTCAGGCCCGGTTCCAGCCCCGGTTTCTCAGTTCTAGGCCCGGTTTCTCGGTTCCAGCCCCGGTTTCTAGGTTTCCCGGTTCCAGTCCTGGTTTCCCGGTTCCAGGCCCGGTTTCTCGGTTCCAGCCCCGGTTTCCCAGTTCCAGTCCCACTTCCCCGGATTCAGGCCCGGTTCCAGCCCCGGTTTCTCAGTTCCAGGCCCGGTTTCCCGGTTCCAGCCCCGGTTTCCTGGTTCCAGCCCCGATTTCTCAGTTCCAGCCCTTCTTTCCCGGTTCCAGCCATGGTTCCAGCGCCGGTTTCTCGGTTCCAGGCCCGGTTCCAGCCCCGGATTCTTGGTTCCAAGCCCGGTTTCTCGGTTCCAGCCCCGGTTTCTCGGTTTCAGCCTCGGTTTCCCGGTTTCTCGGTTCGAGCCCCGGTTTCTCGGTTCCAGCCCCGGTTTCTCAGTTCCAGTCCCGGTTCCAGCCCCGGTTTCTCGGTTCTAGTCCCGGTTCCAGGCCAGGTTTCCCGGTTCCAGCCCCGGTTTCTCGGTTCCAGGCCCAGTTTCTTGGTTCTAGTCCCAGTTCCAGCCCCGGTTTTTCGGTTCCAGCCCCAGTTTCTCGGTTCTAGTCCCGGTTCTAGCCCCGGTTTCTCGGTTCTAGTCCTGGTTCCAGGCCTGGTTTCCCGGTTCCAGCCCCGGTTTCTCGGTTCCAGGCCCAGTTTCTTGGTTCTCGTCCCAGTTCCAGCCCCGGTTTCTCGGTTCCAGCCCCAGTTTCTCGGTTCTAGTTCCGGTTCCAGCCCCGGTTTCCCGGTTCTAGTCCCGGTTCCAGCCCCGGTTTACCGGTTCCAGGTCCGGTCCCAGCCCCGGTTTCCCGGTTCCAGGCCCGGTTCCAGTCCAGGTTTCCTGGTTCCAGTCCCGGTTCCAGTCCTGGTTTCCCGGTTCCAGGCCCAGTTTCCCTGTTCCAGCCCCAGTTTCTCGGTTCCAGCCCCAGTTTCCCGGTACCAGCCCCGGTTTCTCGGTTCTAGTCCCGGTTCCAGCCGCGGTTTCCCGGTTCCAGTCCAGGCTTTCCGGTTCCAGTCGTGGTTCCAGTCCTGGTTTCCCGGTTGCAGGCCCGGTTTCCCGGTTCTAGTCCCACTTCCAGGCCTGGTTTCTCGGTTCCAGCCCCGGTTTCTCGGTTTCAGCCCCGGTTTCTCGGTTCCAGGCCCGGTGTATCGGTTCCAGCCCCGGTTTCTCGGTTCTAGTCCCGGTTCCAGGCCTGGTTTCCCGGTTCCAGCCCCGGTTTCTCGGTTCCAGGCTTGGTTTCTCGGTTCCAGCCCCGGTTTCTCGGTTTCAACCCCGGTTTCTCGGTTCCAGGCCCGGTGTATCGGTTCCAGCCCCGGCTTCTCGGTTCTAGTCCCGGTTCCAGGCCTGGTTTCCCAGTTCCAGCCCCAGTTTCTTGGTTTCAGCCTCGGTTTCCCGGTTTCGCGGTACCAGCCCTGGTTTCTCGGTTCCAGCCCCAGTTTCTTGGTTCTAGTCCCGGTTCCAGCCCCGGTTTCTCGGTTCCAGCCCCAGTTTCTCGGTTCTAGTCCCGGTTCCAGCCCCGGTTCCCCGGTTCTAGTCCCGGTTCCAGCCCCGGATTTCCGGTTCCAGGTCCGGTCCCAGCCCCGGTTTCCCGGTTCCAGTCCAGGTTTCCCGGTTCCAGTCCTGGTTTCCCGGTTCCAGGCCCGGTTTCCCTGTTCCAGCCCCAGTTTCTCGGTTCCAGCCCCAGTTTCCCGGTACCAGCCCCGGTTTCTCGGTTCTAGTCCCGGTTCCAGCCCCGGTTTACCGGTTCCAGGTCCTGTCCCAGCCCCGGTTTCCCGGTTCCAGGCCCGGTTCCAGTCCAGGTTTCCTGGTTCCAGTCCCGGTTCCAGTCCTGGTTTCCCGGTTCCAGGCCCGGTTTCCCTGTTCCAGCCCCAGTTTCTCGGTTCCAGCCCCAGTTTCCCGGTACCAGCCCCGGTTTCTCGGTTCTAGTCCCGGTTCCAGCTCCGGTTTCCCGGTTCCAGGTCCGGTTCCAGTCCAGGTTTTCCGGTTCCATTCGCGGTTCCAGTCCTGGTTTCCCGCTTGCAGGCCCGGTTTCCCGGTTCTAGTCCCAGTTCCAGGCCTGGTTTCTCGGTTCCAGCCCCGGTTTCTCGGTTTCAGCCCCAGTTTCTCGGTTCCAGGCCCGGTGTATCGGTTCCAGCCCCGGTTTCTCGGTTCTAGTCCCGGTTCCAGCCCCGGTTTCTTGGTTTCAGCCTCGGTTTCCCGGTTTCGCGGTACCAGTCCTGGTTTCTCGGTTCCAGCCCCAGTTTCTTGGTTCTAGTCCCGGTTCCAGCCCCGGTTTCTCGGTTCCAGCCCCAGTTTCTCGGTTCTAGTCCCGGTTCCAGCCCCGGTTCCCCGGTTCTAGTCCCGGTTCCAGCCCCGGATTTCCGGTTCCAGGTCCGGTCCCAGCCCCGGTTTCCCGGTTCCAGTCCAGGTTTCCCGGTTCCAGTCCTGGTTTCCCGGTTCCAGGCCCGGTTTCCCTGTTCCAGCCCCAGTTTCTCGGTTCCAGCCCCAGTTTCCCGGTACCAGCCCCGGTTTCTCGGTTCTAGTCCCGGATCCAGCTCCGGTTTCCCAGTTCCAGGTCCGGTTCCAGTCCAGGTTTTCCGGTTCCAGTCCTGGTTTCCCGGTTCCAGGCCCGGTTTCTCGGTTCCAGCCCCGGTTTCCCAGTTCCAGTCCCACTTCCCCGGATTCAGGCCCGGTTCCAGCCCCGGTTTCTCAGTTCTAGGCCCGGTTTCTCGGTTCCAGCCCCGGTTTCTAGGTTTCCCGGTTCCAGTCCTGGTTTCCCGGTTCCAGGCCCGGTTTCTCGGTTCCAGCCCCGGTTTCCCAGTTCCAGTCCCACTTCCCCGGATTCAGGCCCGGTTCCAGCCCCGGTTTCTCAGTTCCAGGCCCGGTTTCCCGGTTCCAGCCCCGGTTTCCTGGTTCCAGCCCCGATTTCTCAGTTCCAGCCCTTCTTTCCCGGTTCCAGCCATGGTTCCAGCGCCGGTTTCTCGGTTCCAGGCCCGGTTCCAGCCCCGGATTCTTGGTTCCAAGCCCGGTTTCTCGGTTCCAGCCCCGGTTTCTCGGTTTCAGCCTCGGTTTCCCGGTTTCTCGGTTCGAGCCCCGGTTTCTCGGTTCCAGCCCCGGTTTCTCAGTTCCAGTCCCGGTTCCAGCCCCGGTTTCTCGGTTCTAGTCCCGGTTCCAGGCCAGGTTTCCCGGTTCCAGCCCCGGTTTCTCGGTTCCAGGCCCAGTTTCTTGGTTCTAGTCCCAGTTCCAGCCCCGGTTTTTCGGTTCCAGCCCCAGTTTCTCGGTTCTAGTCCCGGTTCTAGCCCCGGTTTCTCGGTTCTAGTCCTGGTTCCAGGCCTGGTTTCCCGGTTCCAGCCCCGGTTTCTCGGTTCCAGGCCCAGTTTTTTGGTTCTCGTCCCAGTTCCAGCCCCGGTTTCTCGGTTCCAGCCCCAGTTTCTCGGTTCTAGTTCCGGTTCCAGCCCCGGTTTCCCGGTTCTAGTCCCGGTTCCAGCCCCGGTTTACCGGTTCCAGGTCCGGTCCCAGCCCCGGTTTCCCGGTTCCAGGCCCGGTTCCAGTCCAGGTTTCCTGGTTCCAGTCCCGGTTCCAGTCCTGGTTTCCCGGTTCCAGGCCCAGTTTCCCTGTTCCAGCCCCAGTTTCTCGGTTCCAGCCCCAGTTTCCCGGTACCAGCCCCGGTTTCTCGGTTCTAGTCCCGGTTCCAGCCGCGGTTTCCCGGTTCCAGTCCAGGCTTTCCGGTTCCAGTCGTGGTTCCAGTCCTGGTTTCCCGGTTGCAGGCCCGGTTTCCCGGTTCTAGTCCCACTTCCAGGCCTGGTTTCTCGGTTCCAGCCCCGGTTTCTCGGTTTCAGCCCCGGTTTCTCGGTTCCAGGCCCGGTGTATCGGTTCCAGCCCCGGTTTCTCGGTTCTAGTCCCGGTTCCAGGCCTGGTTTCCCGGTTCCAGCCCCGGTTTCTCGGTTCCAGGCTTGGTTTCTCGGTTCCAGCCCCGGTTTCTCGGTTTCAACCCCGGTTTCTCGGTTCCAGGCCCGGTGTATCGGTTCCAGCCCCGGCTTCTCTGTTCTAGTCCCGGTTCCAGGCCTGGTTTCCCAGTTCCAGCCCCAGTTTCTTGGTTTCAGCCTCGGTTTCCCGGTTTCGCGGTACCAGCCCTGGTTTCTCGGTTCCAGCCCCAGTTTCTTGGTTCTAGTCCCGGTTCCAGCCCCGGTTTCTCGGTTCCAGCCCCAGTTTCTCGGTTCTAGTCCCGGTTCCAGCCCCGGTTCCCCGGTTCTAGTCCCGGTTCCAGCCCCGGATTTCCGGTTCCAGGTCCGGTCCCAGCCCCGGTTTCCCGGTTCCAGTCCAGGTTTCCCGGTTCCAGTCCTGGTTTCCCGGTTCCAGGCCCGGTTTCCCTGTTCCAGCCCCAGTTTCTCGGTTCCAGCCCCAGTTTCCCGGTACCAGCCCCGGTTTCTCGGTTCTAGTCCCGGATCCAGCTCCGGTTTCCCAGTTCCAGGTCCGGTTCCAGTCCAGGTTTTCCGGTTCCAGTCCTGGTTTCCCGGTTCCAGGCCCGGTTTCTCGGTTCCAGCTCCGGTTTCCCAGTTCCAGTCCCACTTCCCCGGATCCAGGCCCGGTTCCAGCCCCGGTTTCTCAGTTCTAGGCCCGGTTTCTCGGTTCCAGCCCCGGTTTCTAGGTTTCCCGGTTCCAGTCCCGGTTTCCCGGTTCCTGGCCCGGTTCCAGCCCAGGTTCCAGGCCCGGTTTCCCGGTTCCAGCCCCGGTTTCCTGGTTCCAGCCCCGATTTCTCAGTTCCAGCCCTGGTTTCCCGGTTCCAGCCATGGTTCCAGCGCCGGTTTCTCGGTTCCAGGCCCGGTTCCAGCCCCGGATTCTTGGTTCCAAGCCCGGTTTCTCGGTTCCAGCCCCGGTTTCTCGGTTTCAGCCTCGGTTTCCCGGTTTCTCGGTTCGAGCCCCGGTTTCTCGGTTCCAGCCCCGGTTTCTCAGTTCCAGTCCCGGTTCCAGCCCCGGTTTCTCGGTTCTAGTCCCGGTTCCAGGCCAGGTTTCCCGGTTCCAGCCCCGGTTTCTCGGTTCCAGGCCCAGTTTCTTGGTTCTAGTCCCAGTTCCAGCCCCGGTTTTTCGGTTCCAGCCCCAGTTTCTCGGTTCTAGTCCCGGTTCTAGCCCCGGTTTCTCGGTTCTAGTCCTGGTTCCGGGCCTGGTTTCCCGGTTCCAGCCCCGGTTTCTCGGTTCCAGGCCCAGTTTCTTGGTTCTCGTCCCAGTTCCAGCCCCGGTTTCTCGGTTCCAGCCCCAGTTTCTCGGTTCTAGTTCCGGTTCCAGCCCCGGTTTCCCGGTTCTAGTCCCGGTTCCAGCCCCGGTTTTCCGGTTCCAGGTCCGGTCCCAGCCCCGGTTTCCCGGTTCCAGGCCCGGTTCCAGTCCAGGTTTCCTGGTTCCAGTCCCGGTTCCAGTCCTGGTTTCCCGGTTCCAGGCCCAGTTTCCCTGTTCCAGCCCCAGTTTCTCGGTTCCAGCCCCAGTTTCCCGGTACCAGCCCCGGTTTCTCGGTTCTAGTCCCGGTTCCAGCCGCGGTTTCCCGGTTCCAGTCCAGGCTTTCCGGTTCCAGTCGTGGTTCCAGTCCTGGTTTCCCGGTTGCAGGCCCGGTTTCCCGGTTCTAGTCCCAGTTCCAGGCCTGGTTTCTCGGTTCCAGGCCCGGTTTCTCGGTTTCAGCCCCGGTTTCTCGGTTCCAGGCCCGGTGTATCGGTTCCAGCCCCGGTTTCTCGGTTCTAGTCCCGGTTCCAGGCCTGGTTTCCCGGTTCCAGCCCCGGTTTCTCGGTTTCAACCCCGGTTTCTCGGTTCCAGGCCCGGTGTATCGGTTCCAGCCCCGGTTTCTCGGTTCTAGTCCCGGTTCCAGGCCTGGTTTCCCTGTTCCAGCCCCGGTTTCTTGGTTTCAGCCTCGGTTTCCCGGTTTCGCGGTACCAGCCCTGGTTTTTCGGTTCCAGCCCCAGTTTCTTGGTTCTAGTCATGGTTTCTCGGTTCCAGCCCCGGTTTCTCGGTTCTAGTCCCGGTTCCAGCCCCGGTTTCTCGGTTCTTGTCCCGGTTCCAGGCCTGGCTTCCCGGTTCCAGTCCCGGTTTCTCAGTTCCAGGCCTGGTTTCTCGGTTCCAGTCCCGGTTTCTCGGTTCCAGGCCTGGTTTCTCGGTTTCAGCCCCGGTTTCTCGGTTCCAGGCCCGGTGTATCGGTTCCAGCCCCGGTTTCTCGGTTCTAGTCCCAGTTCCAGGCCTGGTTACCCGGTTCCAGCCCCGGTTTCTCGGTTCCAGGCCCGGTTTCCCGTTCCAGGCCCGGTCCCAGGCACGGTTCAGGTCCAGGTTTCTCAGTCCCAGCCCCGGATTCCCGGTTCCAGGCCCGGTTCCAGTCTAGGTTTCCCGGTTCCAGTCCTGGTTTCGCGGTTCCAGCCCCGGTTTCTCGGTTTCAGCCCCGGTTTCTCAGTACCAGGCCCGGTTTCTCGGTTCTAGTCCCGGTTCCAGCCCCGGTTTCTCGGTTCTAGTCCTGGTTCCAGGCCTGGCTTCCCGGTTCCAGGCCCGGTTCCAGTCTAGGTTTCCCGGTTCCAGTCCTGGTTTCGCGGTTCCAGCCCCGGTTTCTCGGTTTCAGCCCCGGTTTCTCAGTACCAGGCCCGGTTTCTCGGTTCTAGTCCCGGTTCCAGCCCCGGTTTCTCGGTTCTAGTCCTGGTTCCAGGCCTGGCTTCCCGGTTCCAGTCCCGGTTTCTCGGTTCCAGGCCTGGTTTCTCGGTTCCAGCCCCGGTTTCTTGGTTTCAGCCTCGGTTTCCCGGTTTCGCGGTACCAGCCCTGGTTTCTCGGTTCCAGCCCCTGTTTCTTGGTTCTAGTCCCGGTTCCAGGCCTGGTTTCCCGGTTCCAGCCCCGGTTTCTCGGTTTCAGCCTCGGTTTCCCGGTTTCTCGGTTCCAGCCCAGGTTTCTCGGTTCTAGTCCCGGTTCCAGCCCGGGTTTCTCGGTTCTAGTCCCGGTTCCAGGCCCGGTTTCCCGGTTCTGGTCCCGGTTCCAGGCCCGGTTTCCCGTTCCAGGCCCGGTCCCAGGCGCGGTTCAGGTCCTGGTTTCTCAGTCCCAGCCCCAGTTTCCCAGTTCCATGCCCGGTTCCAGTCCAGGTTTCCCGGTTCCAGTCCTGGTTTCTCAGTTCCAGCCCCGGTTTCTCGGTTTCAGCCCCGGTTTCTCAGTACCAGGCCCGGTTTCTCGGTTCTAGTCCCGGTTCCAGCCCCGGTTTCTCGGTTCTAGTCCTGGTTCCAGGCCTGGCTTCCCGGTTCCAGTCCCGGTTTCTCGGTTCCAGGCCTGGTTTCTCGGTTCCAGCCCCTGTTTCTTGGTTCTAGTCCCGGTTCCAGCCCAGGTTTCTCGGTTCTAGTCCCGGTTCCAGCCCGGGTTGCTCGGTTCTAGTCCCGGTTCCAGGCCCGGTTTCCCGGTTCTGGTCCCGGTTCCAGGCCCGGTTTCCCGTTCCAGGCCCGGTCCCAGGCGCGGTTCAGGTCCTGGTTTCTCAGTCCCAGCCCCAGTTTCCCAGTTCCATGCCCGGTTCCAGTCCAGGTTTCCCGGTTCCAGTCCTGGTTTCTCAGTTCCAGCCCCGGTTTCTCGGTTTCAGCCCCGGTTTCTCAGTACCAGGCCCGGTTTCTCGGTTCTAGTCCCGGTTCCAGCCCCGGTTTCTCGGTTCTAGTCCTGGTTCCAGGCCTGGCTTCCCGGTTCCAGTCCCGGTTTCTCGGTTCCAGGCCTGGTTTCTCGGTTCCAGCCCCGGTTTCTTGGTTTCAGCCTCGGTTTCCCGGTTTCGCGGTACCAGCCCTGGTTTCTCGGTTCCAGCCCCTGTTTCTTGGTTCTAGTCCCGGTTCCAGGCCTGGTTTCCCAGTTCCAGCCCCGGTTTCTCGGTTTCAGGCCCGGTTTCCCGGTTCCAGCCCCGGTTTCTCGGTTTCAGCCTCGGTTTCCCGGTTTCTCGGTTCCAGCCCAGGTTTCTCGGTTCTAGTCCCGGTTCCAGCCCGGGTTTCTCGGTTCTAGTCCCGGTTCCAGGCCCGGTTTCCCGGTTCTGGTCCCGGTTCCAGGCCCGGTTTCCCGTTCCAGGCCCGGTCCCAGGCGCGGTTCAGGTCCTGGTTTCTCAGTCCCAGCCCCAGTTTCCCAGTTCCATGCCCGGTTCCAGTCCAGGTTTCCCGGTTCCAGTCCTGGTTTCTCAGTTCCAGCCCCGGTTTCTCGGTTTCAGCCCCGGTTTCTCGGTTCCAGGCCCGGTTTCTCGGTTCTAGTCCTGGTTCCAGCCCCGGTTTTTCGGTTCTAGTCCCGGTTCCAGGCCCGGTTTCCCGGTTCCAGCCCCGGTTTCTCGGTTCCAGGCCTGGTTTCTCGGTTCCAGCCCCGGTTTCTTGGTTTCAGCCTCGGTTTCCCGGTTTCGCGGTACCAGCCCTGGTTTCTCGGTTCCAGCCCCTGTTTCTTGGTTCTAGTCCCGGTTCCAGGCCTGGTTTCCCAGTTCCAGCCCCGGTTTCTCGGTTTCAGGCCCGGTTTCCCGGTTCCAGCCCCGGTTTCTCGGTTTCAGCCTCGGTTTCCCGGTTTCTCGGTTCCAGCCCAGGTTTCTCGGTTCTAGTCCCGGTTCCAGCCCGGGTTTCTCGGTTCTAGTCCCAATTCCAGGCCCGGTTTCCCGGTTCTGGTCCCGGTTCCAGGCCCGGTTTCCCGTTCCAGGCCCGGTCCCAGGCGCGGTTCAGGTCCTGGTTTCTCAGTCCCAGCCCCAGTTTCCCAGTTCCATGCCCGGTTCCAGTCCAGGTTTCCCGGTTCCAGTCCTGGTTTCTCAGTTCCAGCCCCGGTTTCTCGGTTTCAGCCCCGGTTTCTCGGTTCCAGGCCCGGTTTCTCGGTTCTAGTCCTGGTTCCAGCCCCGGTTTTTCGGTTCTAGTCCCGGTTCCAGGCCCGGTTTCCCGGTTCCAGCCCCGGTTTCTCGGTTCCAGGCCCGGTTTCTCAGTTCCAGCCCCGGTTTCTCGGTTTCAGCCTCGGTTTCCCGGTTTCTCGGTACCAGCCCTGGTTTCTCGGTTCCAGCCCCAGTTTCTTGGTTCTAGTCCCGGTTCCAGCCCCGGTTTCTCGGTTCCAGCCCCGGTTTCTCGGTTCTAGGCCCGGTTCCAGTCCAGGTTACCCGGTTCCTGCCCCGGTCCCAGGCACGGTTCAGGTCCAGGTCCAGGTTTCTCAGTCCCAGCCCCGGTTTCCCGATTCCAGGCCCGGTTCCAGTCCAGGTTTCCCGGTTCCAGTCCTGGTTTCACGGTTCCAGCCCCGGTTTCTCGGTTTCAGCCCCGGTTTCTCAGTACCAGGCCCGGTTTCTCGGTTCTAGTCCCGGTTCCAGCCCCGGTTTCTCGGTTCTAGTCCTGGTTCCAGGCCTGGTTTCCCGGTTCCAGCCCCGGTTTCTCGGTTCCAGGCCCGGTGTATCGGTTCCAGCCCCGGTTTCTCGGTTCTAGTCCCGGTTCCAGGTCCGGTTTCTCGGTTCCAGCCCCGGTTTCTTGGTTTCAGCCTCGGTTTCCCGGTTTCGCGGTACCAGCCCTGGTTTCTCGGTTCCAGCCCCAGTTTCTTGGTTCTAGTCCCGGTTCCAGCCCTGGTTTCTCAGTTCCAGCCCCAGTTTCTCGGTTCTAGTCCCGGTTCCAGCCCCGGTTTCTCGGTTCTAGTCCCGGTTTCTCGGTTCTAGTCCCGGTTCCAGGCCTGGTTTCCCGGTTCCAGCCCCGGTTTCTCGGTTCCAGGCCCGGTTTCTCGGTTCCAGCCCCGGTTTCTCGGTTTCAGCCTCGGTTTCCCGTTTTCTCGGTACCAGCCCTGGTTTCTCGGTTCCAGCCCCAGTTTCTTGGTTCTAGTCCCGGTTCCAGCCCCGGTTTCTCGGTTCCAGCCCCAGTTTCTCGGTTCTAGTCCCGGTTCCAGCCCCGGTTTCCCGGTTCTAGTCCCGGTTCCAGCCCCGGTTTACCGGTTCCAGGTCCGGTCCCAGCCCCGGTTTCCCGGTTCCAGGCCCGGTATCAGTCCAGGTTTCCCGGTTCCAGTCCCGGTTCCAGTCCAGGTTTCCCGGTTCCAGGCCCGGTTTCCCTGTTCCAGCCCCAGTTTTTCGGTTCCAGCCCCAGTTTCCCGGTACCAGCCCCGGTTTCTCGGTTCTAGTCCCGGTTCCAGCCGCGGTTTCCCGGTTCCAGTCCAGGCTTTCCGGTTCCAGTCGCGGTTCCAGTCCTGCTTTCCCGGTTGCAGGCCCGGTTTCCCGGTTCTAGTCCCAGTTCCAGGCCTGGTTTCTCGGTTCCAGCCCCGGTTTCTCGGTTTCAGCCCCGGTTTCTCGGTTCCAGGCTCGGTGTATCGGTTCCAGCCCCGGTTTCTCGGTTCTAGTCCCGGTTCCAGGCCTGGTTTCCCGGTTCCAGCCCCGGTTTCTCGGTTCCAGGCCCGGTTTCTCGGTTCCAGCCCCGGTTTCTCGGTTCCAGCCCCGGTTTCTTGGTTTCAGCCTCGGTTTCCCGGTTTCGCGGTACCAGCCCTGGTTTCTCGGTTCCAGCCCCTGTTTCTTGGTTCTAGTCCCGGTTCCAGGCCTGGTTTCCCGGTTCCAGCCCCGGTTTCTCGGTTTCAGGCCCGGTTTCCCGGTTCCAGCCCCGGTTTCTCGGTTTCAGCCTCGGTTTCCTGGTTTCTCGGTTCCAGCCCAGGTTTCTCGGTTCTAGTCCCGGTTCCAGCCCGGGTTTCTCGGTTCTAGTCCCGGTTCCAGGCCCGGTTTCCCGGTTCTGGTCCCGGTTCCAGGCCCGGTTTCCCGTTCCAGGCCCGGTCCCAGGCGCGGTTCAGGTCCTGGTTTCTCAGTCCCAGCCCCAGTTTCCCAGTTCCATGCCCGGTTCCAGTCCAGGTTTCCCGGTTCCAGTCCTGGTTTCTCAGTTCCAGCCCCGGTTTCTCGGTTTCAGCCCCGGTTTCTCAGTACCAGGCCCGGTTTCTCGGTTCTAGTCCCGGTTCCAGCCCCGGTTTCTCGGTTCTAGTCCTGGTTCCAGGCCTGGCTTCCCGGTTCCAGTCCCGGTTTCTCGGTTCCAGGCCTGGTTTCTCGGTTCCAACCCCTGTTTCTTGGTTCTAGTCCCGGTTCCAGCCCAGGTTTCTCGGTTCTAGTCCCGGTTCCAGCCCGGGTTTCTCGGTTCTAGTCCCGGTTCCAGGCCCGGTTTCCCGGTTCTGGTCCCGGTTCCAGGCCCGGTTTCCCGTTCCAGGCCCGGTCCCAGGCGCGGTTCAGGTCCTGGTTTCTCAGTCCCAGCCCCAGTTTCCCAGTTCCATGCCCGGTTCCAGTCCAGGTTTCCCGGTTCCAGTCCTGGTTTCTCAGTTCCAGCCCCGGTTTCTCGGTTTCAGCCCCGGTTTCTCAGTACCAGGCCCGGTTTCTCGGTTCTAGTCCCGGTTCCAGCCCCGGTTTCTCGGTTCTAGTCCTGGTTCCAGGCCTGGCTTCCCGGTTCCAGTCCCGGTTTCTCGGTTCCAGGCCTGGTTTCTCGGTTCCAGCCCCGGTTTCTTGGTTTCAGCCTCGGTTTCCCGGTTTCGCGGTACCAGCCCTGGTTTCTCGGTTCCAGCCCCTGTTTCTTGGTTCTAGTCCCGGTTCCAGGCCTGGTTTCCCAGTTCCAGCCCCGGTTTCTCGGTTTCAGGCCCGGTTTCCCGGTTCCAGCCCCGGTTTCTCGGTTTCAGCCTCGGTTTCCCGGTTTCTCGGTTCCAGCCCAGGTTTCTCGGTTCTAGTCCCGGTTCCAGCCCGGGTTTCTCGGTTCTAGTCCCGGTTCCAGGCCCGGTTTCCCGGTTCTGGTCCCGGTTCCAGGCCCGGTTTCCCGTTCCAGGCCCGGTCCCAGGCGCGGTTCAGGTCCTGGTTTCTCAGTCCCAGCCCCAGTTTCCCAGTTCCATGCCCGGTTCCAGTCCAGGTTTCCCGGTTCCAGTCCTGGTTTCTCAGATCCAGCCCCGGTTTCTCGGTTTCAGCCCCGGTTTCTCGGTTCCAGGCCCGGTTTCTCGGTTCTAGTCCTGGTTCCAGCCCCGGTTTTTCGGTTCTAGTCCCGGTTCCAGGCCCGGTTTCCCGGTTCCAGCCCCGGTTTCTCGGTTCCAGGCCCGGTTTCTCAGTTCCAGCCCCGGTTTCTCGGTTTCAGCCTCGGTTTCCCGGTTTCTCGGTACCAGCCCTGGTTTCTCGGTTCCAGCCCCAGTTTCTTGGTTCTAGTCCCGGTTCCAGCCCCGGTTTCTCGGTTCCAGCCCCGGTTTCTCGGTTCTAGGCCCGGTTCCAGTCCAGGTTACCCGGTTCCTGCCCCGGTCCCAGGCACGGTTCAGGTCCAGGTCCAGGTTTCTCAGTCCCAGCCCCGGTTTCCCGATTCCAGGCCCGGTTCCAGTCCAGGTTTCCCGGTTCCAGTCCTGGTTTCACGGTTCCAGCCCCGGTTTCTCGGTTTCAGCCCAGGTTTCTCAGTACCAGGCCCGGTTTCTCGGTTCTAGTCCCGGTTCCAGCCCCGGTTTCTCGGTTCTAGTCCTGGTTCCAGGCCTGGTTTCCCGGTTCCAGCCCCGGTTTCTCGGTTCCAGGCCCGGTGTATCGGTTCCAGCCCCGGTTTCTCGGTTCTAGTCCCGGTTCCAGGTCCGGTTTCTCGGTTCCAGCCCCGGTTTCTTGGTTTCAGCCTCGGTTTCCCGGTTTCGCGGTACCAGCCCTGGTTTCTCGGTTCCAGCCCCAGTTTCTTGGTTCTAGTCCCGGTTCCAGCCCTGGTTTCTCGGTTCCAGCCCCAGTTTCTCGGTTCTAGTCCCGGTTCCAGCCCCGGTTTCTCGGTTCTAGTCCCGGTTTCTCGGTTCTAGTCCCGGTTCCAGGCCTGGTTTCCCGGTTCCAGCCCCGGTTTCTCGGTTCCAGGCCCGGTTTCTCGGTTCCAGCCCCGGTTTCTCGGTTTCAGCCTCGGTTTCCCGTTTTCTCGGTACCAGCCCTGGTTTCTCGGTTCCAGCCCCAGTTTCTTGGTTCTAGTCCCGGTTCCAGCCCCGGTTTCTCGGTTCCAGCCCCAGTTTCTCGGTTCTAGTCCCGGTTCCAGCCCCGGTTTCCCGGTTCTAGTCCCGGTTCCAGCCCCGGTTTACCGGTTCCAGGTCCGGTCCCAGCCCCGGTTTCCCGGTTCCAGGCCCGGTATCAGTCCAGGTTTCCCGGTTCCAGTCCCGGTTCCAGTCCAGGTTTCCCGGTTCCAGGCCCGGTTTCCCTGTTCCAGCCCCAGTTTTTCGGTTCCAGCCCCAGTTTCCCGGTACCAGCCCCGGTTTCTCGGTTCTAGTCCCGGTTCCAGCCGCGGTTTCCCGGTTCCAGTCCAGGCTTTCCGGTTCCAGTCGCGGTTCCAGTCCTGCTTTCCCGGTTGCAGGCCCGGTTTCCCGGTTCTAGTCCCAGTTCCAGGCCTGGTTTCTCGGTTCCAGCCCCGGTTTCTCGGTTTCAGCCCCGGTTTCTCGGTTCCAGGCTCGGTGTATCGGTTCCAGCCCCGGTTTCTCGGTTCTAGTCCCGGTTCCAGGCCTGGTTTCCCGGTTCCAGCCCCGGTTTCTCGGTTCCAGGCCCGGTTTCTCGGTTCCAGCCCCGGTTTCTCGGTTTCACCCTAGGTTTCCCGGTTTCTCGGTACCAGCCCTGGTTTCTCGGTTCCAGCCCCAGTTTCTTGGTTCTCGTCCCGGTTCCAGCCCCGGTTTCTCTGTTCCAGCCCCAGTTTCTCGGTTCTAGTCCCGGTTCCAGCCCCGGTTTCCCGGTTCTAGTCCCGGTTCCAGCCCCGGTTTACCGGTTCCGGGTCCGGTCCCAGCCCCGGTTTCCCGGTTCCAGGCCCGGTTCCAGTCCAGGTTTCCCGGTTCCAGTCCCGGTTCCAGTCCTGGTTTCCCGGTTCCAGGCCCGGTTTCCCTGTTCCAGCCCCAGTTTCTCCGTTCCAGCCCCAGTTTCCCGGTTCTAGTCCCGGTTCCAGCCGCGGTTTCCCGGTTCCAGTCCAGGCTTTCCGGTTCCAGTCGTGGTTCCAGTCCTGGTTTCCCGGTTGCAGGCCCGGTTTCCCGGTTCTAGTCCCAGTTCCAGGCCTGGTTTCTCGGTTCCAGCCCCGGTTTCTCGGTTTCAGCCCCGGTTTCTCGGTTCCAGGCCCGGTGTATCGGTTCCAGCCCCGGTTTCTCGGTTCTAGTCCCGGTTCCAGGCCTGGTTTCCCGGTTCCAGCCCCGGTTTCTCGGTTCCAGGCTTGGTTTCTCGGTTCCAGCCCCGGTTTCTCGGTTTCAACCCCGGTTTCTCGGTTCCAGGCCCGGTGTATCGGTTCCAGCCCCGGTTTCTCGGTTCTCGTCCCGGTTCCAGGCCTGGTTTCCCAGTTCCAGCCCCGGTTTCTTGGTTTCAGCCTCGGTTTCCCGGTTTCGCGGTACCAGCCCTGGTTTCTCGGTTCCAGCCCCAGTTTCTTGGTTCTAGTCATGGTTTCTCGGTTCCAGCCCCGGTTTCTCGGTTCTAGTCCCGGTTCCAGCCCCGGTTTCTCGGTTCTTGTCCTGGTTCCAGGCCTGGCTTCCCGGTTCCAGTCCCGGTTTCTCGGTTCCAGGCCTGGTTTCTCGGTTCCAGTCCCGGTTTCTCGGTTCCAGGCCTGGTTTCTCGGTTCCAGCCCCGGTTTCTCGGTTTCAGCCCCGGTTTCTCGGTTCCAGGCCCGGTGTATCGGTTCCAGCCCCGGTTTCTCGGTTCTGGTCCCAGTTCCAGGCCTGGTTACCCGGTTCCAGCCCCGGTTTCTCGGTTCCAGGCCCGGTTTCCCGTTCCAGGCCCGGTCCCAGGCACGGTTCAGGTCCAGGTTTCTCAGTCCCAGCCCCGGATTCCCGGTTCCAGGCCCGGTTCCAGTCTAGGTTTCCCGGTTCCAGTCCTGGTTTCGCGGTTCCAGCCCCGGTTTCTCGGTTTCAGCCCCGGTTTCTCAGTACCAGGCCCGGTTTCTCGGTTCTAGTCCCGGTTCCAGCCCCGGTTTCTCGGTTCTAGTCCTGGTTCCAGGCCTGGCTTCCCGGTTCCAGTCCCGGTTTCTCGGTTCCAGGCCTGGTTTCTCGGTTCCAGCCCCGGTTTCTTGGTTTCAGCCTCGGTTTCCCGGTTTCGCGGTACCAGCCCTGGTTTCTCGGTTCCAGCCCCTGTTTCTTGGTTCTAGTCCCGGTTCCAGGCCTGGTTTCCCGGTTCCAGCCCCGGTTTCTCGGTTTCAGGCCCGGTTTCCCGGTTCCAGCCCCGGTTTCTCGGTTTCAGCCTCGGTTTCCCCGTTCCAGCCCAGGTTTCTCGGTTCTAGTCCCGGTTCCAGGCCCGGTTTCCCGTTCCAGGCCCGGTCCCAGGCGCGGTTCAGGTCCTGGTTTCTCAGTCCCAGCCCCAGTTTCCCAGTTCCATGCCCGGTTCCAGTCCAGGTTTCCCGGTTCCAGTCCTGGTTTCTCAGTTCCAGCCCCGGTTTCTCGGTTTCAGCCCCGGTTTCTCGGTTCCAGGCCCGGTTTCTCGGTTCTAGTCCTGGTTCCAGCCCCGGTTTTTCAGTTCTAGTCCCGGTTCCAGGCCCGGTTTCCCGGTTCCAGCCCCGGTTTCTCGGTTCCAGGCCCGGTTTCTCAGTTCCAGCCCCGGTTTCTCGGTTTCAGCCTCGGTTTCCCGGTTTCTCGGTACCAGCCCTGGTTTCTCGGTTCCAGCCCCAGTTTCTTGGTTCTAGTCCCGGTTCCAGCCCCGGTTTCTCTGTTCCAGCCCCAGTTTCTCGGTTCTAGTCCCGGTTCCCGCCCCGGTTTCCCGGTTCTAGTCCCGGTTCCAGCCCCGGTTTACCGGTTCCAGGTCCGGTCCCAGCCCCGGTTTCCCGGTTCCAGGCCCGGTTCCAGGCCCGGTTTCCCTGTTCCAGCCCCAGTTTCTCCGTTCCAGCCCCAGTTTCCCGGTACCAGCCCCGGTTTCTCGGTTCTAGTCCCGGTTCCAGCCGCGGTTTCCCGGTTCCAGTCCAGGCTTTCCGGTTCCAGTCGCGGTTCCAGTCCTGGTTTCCCGGTTGCAGGCTTGGTTTCCCGGTTCTAGTCCCAGTTCCAGGCCTGGTTTCTCGGTTCCAGCCCCGGTTTCTCGGTTTCAGCCCCGGTTTCTCGGTTCCAGGCCTGGTGTATCGGTTCCAGCCCCGGTTTCTCGGTTCTAGTCCCGGTTCCAGGCCTGGTTTCCCGGTTCCAGCCCCGGTTTCTCGGTTCCAGCCCCGGTTTCTCGGTTTCACCCTCGGTTTCCCGGTTTCTCGGTACCAGCCCTGGTTTCTCGGTTCCAGCCCCAGTTTCTTGGTTCTAGTCCCGGTTCCAGCCCCGGTTTCTCGGTTCCAGCCCCAGTTTCTCGGTTCTAGTCCATGTTCCAGCCCCGGTTTCTCGGTTTCAGCCCCGGTTTCTCGGTTCCAGGCCCGGTGTATCGGTTCCAGCCCCGGTATCTCGGTTCTAGTCCCGGTTCCAGGCCTGGTTTCCCGGTTCCAGCCCCGGTTTCTTGGTTTCAGACCCGGTTTCCCGGTTTCGCGGTACCAGCCCTGGTTTCTCGGTTCCAGCCCCAGTTTCTTGGTTCTAGTCCCGGTTTCTCGGTTCCAGCCCCGGTTTCTCGGTTCTAGTCCCGGTTCCAGCCCCGGTTTCTCGGTTCTTGTCCCGGTTCCAGGCCTGGTTTCTCGGTTCCAGCCCCGGTTTCTCGGTTTCAGCCCCGGTTTCTCTATTCCAGGCCCGGTGTATCGGTTCCAGCCCCGGTTTCTCGGTTCTAGTTCCAGTTCCAGGCCCGGTTTCTCGGTTCCAGCCCCAGTTTCTCGGTTCTAGTCCCGGTTTCTCGGTTCTAGTCCCGGTTTCTCGGTTCTAGTCCCGGTTCCAGGCCTGGTTTCCCGGTTCCAGCCCCGGTTTCTCGGTTCCAGGCCCGGTTTCTCGGTTCCAGCCCCGGTTTCTCGGTTTCACCCTAGGTTTCCCGGTTTCTCGGTACCAGCCCTGGTTTCTCGGTTCCAGCCCCAGTTTCTTGGTTCTCGTCCCGGTTCCAGCCCCGGTTTCTCTGTTCCAGCCCCAGTTTCTCGGTTCTAGTCCCGGTTCCAGCCCCGGTTTCCCGGTTCTAGTCCCGGTTCCAGCCCCGGTTTACCGGTTCCGGGTCCGGTCCCAGCCCCGGTTTCCCGGTTCCAGGCCCGGTTCCAGTCCAGGTTTCCCGGTTCCAGTCCCGGTTCCAGTCCTGGTTTCCCGGTTCCAGGCCCGGTTTCCCTGTTCCAGCCCCAGTTTCTCCGTTCCAGCCCCAGTTTCCCGGTTCTAGTCCCGGTTCCAGCCGCGGTTTCCCGGTTCCAGTCCAGGCTTTCCGGTTCCAGTCGTGGTTCCAGTCCTGGTTTCCCGGTTGCAGGCCCGGTTTCCCGGTTCTAGTCCCAGTTCCAGGCCTGGTTTCTCGGTTCCAGCCCCGGTTTCTCGGTTTCAGCCCCGGTTTCTCGGTTCCAGGCCCGGTGTATCGGTTCCAGCCCCGGTTTCTCGGTTCTAGTCCCGGTTCCAGGCCTGGTTTCCCGGTTCCAGCCCCGGTTTCTCGGTTCCAGGCTTGGTTTCTCGGTTCCAGCCCCGGTTTCTCGGTTTCAACCCCGGTTTCTCGGTTCCAGGCCCGGTGTATCGGTTCCAGCCCCGGTTTCTCGGTTCTCGTCCCGGTTCCAGGCCTGGTTTCCCAGTTCCAGCCCCGGTTTCTTGGTTTCAGCCTCGGTTTCCCGGTTTCGCGGTACCAGCCCTGGTTTCTCGGTTCCAGCCCCAGTTTCTTGGTTCTAGTCATGGTTTCTCGGTTCCAGCCCCGGTTTCTCGGTTCTAGTCCCGGTTCCAGCCCCGGTTTCTCGGTTCTTGTCCTGGTTCCAGGCCTGGCTTCCCGGTTCCAGTCCCGGTTTCTCGGTTCCAGGCCTGGTTTCTCGGTTCCAGTCCCGGTTTCTCGGTTCCAGGCCTGGTTTCTCGGTTCCAGCCCCGGTTTCTCGGTTTCAGCCCCGGTTTCTCGGTTCCAGGCCCGGTGTATCGGTTCCAGCCCCGGTTTCTCGGTTCCAGGCCCGGTTTCCCGTTCCAGGCCCGGTCCCAGGCACGGTTCAGGTCCAGGTTTCTCAGTCCCAGCCCCGGATTCCCGGTTCCAGGCCCGGTTCCAGTCTAGGTTTCCCGGTTCCAGTCCTGGTTTCGCGGTTCCAGCCCCGGTTTCTCGGTTTCAGCCCCGGTTTCTCAGTACCAGGCCCGGTTTCTCGGTTCTAGTCCCGGTTCCAGCCCCGGTTTCTCGGTTCTAGTCCTGGTTCCAGGCCTGGCTTCCCGGTTCCAGTCCCGGTTTCTCGGTTCCAGGCCTGGTTTCTCGGTTCCAGCCCCGGTTTCTTGGTTTCAGCCTCGGTTTCCCGGTTTCGCGGTACCAGCCCTGGTTTCTCGGTTCCAGCCCCTGTTTCTTGGTTCTAGTCCCGGTTCCAGGCCTGGTTTCCCGGTTCCAGCCCCGGTTTCTCGGTTTCAGGCCCGGTTTCCCGGTTCCAGCCCCGGTTTCTCGGTTTCAGCCTCGGTTTCCCGGTTTCTCGGTTCCAGCCCAGGTTTCTCGGTTCTAGTCCCGGTTCCAGCCCGGGTTTCTCGGTTCTAGTCCCGGTTCCAGGCCCGGTTTCCCGGTTCCAGGTCTGGTCCCAGCCCCGGTTTCCCGGTTCCAGGCCCGGTATCAGTCCAGGTTTCCCGGTTCCAGTCCCGGTTCCAGTCCAGGTTTCCCGGTTCCAGGCCCGGTTTCCCTGTTCCAGCCCCAGTTTCTCGGTTCCAGCCCCAGTTTCCCGGTACCAGCCCCGGTTTCTCGGTTCTAGTCCCGGTTCCAGCCGCGGTTTCCCGGTTCCAGTCCAGGCTTTCCGGTTCCAGTCGCGGTTCCAGTCCTGCTTTCCCGGTTGCAGGCCCGGTTTCCCGGTTCTAGTCCCAGTTCCAGGCCTGGTTTCGCGGTTCCAGCCCCGGTTTCTCGGTTTCAGCCCCGGTTTCTCGGTTCCAGGCTCGGTGTATCGGTTCCAGCCCCGGTTTCTCGGTTCTAGGCCCGGTTCCAGGCCTGGTTTCCCGGTTCCAGCCCCGGTTTCTCGGTTCCAGGCCCGGTTTCTCGGTTCCAGCCCCGGTTTCTCGGTTTCACCCTCGGTTTCCCGGTTTCTCGGTACCAGCCCTGGTTTCTCGGTTCCAGCCCCAGTTTCTTGGTTCTCGTCCCGGTTCCAGCCCCGGTTTCTCTGTTCCAGCCCCAGTTTCTCGGTTCTAGTCCCGGTTCCAGCCCCGGTTTCCCGGTTCTAGTCCCGGTTCCAGCCCCGGTTTACCGGTTCCAGGTCCGGTCCCAGCCCCGGTTTCCCGGTTCCAGGCCCGGTTCCAGTCCAGGTTTCCTGGTTCCAGTCCCGGTTCCAGTCCTGGTTTCCCGGTTCCAGGCCCGGTTTCCCTGTTCCAGCCCCAGTTTCTCCGTTCCAGCCCCAGTTTCCCGGTTCTAGTCCCGGTTCCAGCCGCGGTTTCCCGGTTCCAGTCCAGGCTTTCCGGTTCCAGTCGTGGTTCCAGTCCTGGTTTCCCGGTTGCAGGCCCGGTTTCCCGGTTCTAGTCCCAGTTCCAGGCCTGGTTTCTCGGTTCCAGCCCCGGTTTCTCGGTTTCAGCCCCGGTTTCTTGGTTCCAGGCCCGGTGTATCGGTTCCAGCCCCGGTTTCTCGGTTCTAGTCCCGGTTCCAGGCCTGGTTTCCCGGTTCCAGCCCCGGTTTCTCGGTTCCAGGCTTGGTTTCTCGGTTCCAGCCCCGGTTTCTCGGTTTCAACCCCGGTTTCTCGGTTCCAGGCCCGGTGTATCGGTTCCAGCCCCGGTTTCTCGGTTCTCGTCCCGGTTCCAGGCCTGGTTTCCCAGTTCCAGCCCCGGTTTCTTGGTTTCAGCCTCGGTTTCCCGGTTTCGCGGTACTAGCCCTGGTTTCTCGGTTCCAGCCCCAGTTTCTTGGTTCTAGTCATGGTTTCTCGGTTCCAGCCCCGGTTTCTCGGTTCTAGTCCCGGTTCCAGCCCCGGTTTCTCGGTTCTTGTCCTGGTTCCAGGCCTGGCTTCCCGGTTCCAGTCCCGGTTTCTCGGTTCCAGGCCTGGTTTCTCGGTTCCAGTCCCGGTTTCTCGGTTCCAGGCCTGGTTTCTCGGTTCCAGCCCCGGTTTCTCGGTTTCAGCCCCGGTTTCTCGGTTCCAGGCCCGGTGTATCGGTTCCAGCCCCGGTTTCTCGGTTCTAGTCCCAGTTCCAGGCCTGGTTACCCGGTTCCAGCCCCGGTTTCTCGGTTCCAGGCCCGGTTTCCCGTTCCAGGCCCAGTCCCAGGCACGGTTCAGGTCCAGGTTTCTCAGTCCCAGCCCCGGATTCCCGGTTCCAGGCCCGGTTCCAGTCTAGGTTTCCCGGTTCCAGCCCCGGTTTCTCGGTTTCAGCCCCGGTTTCTCAGTACCAGGCCCGGTTTCTCGGTTCTAGTCCCGGTTCCAGCCCCGGTTTCTCGGTTCTAGTCCTGGTTCCAGGCCTGGCTTCCCGGTTCCAGTCCCGGTTTCTCGGTTCCAGGCCTGGTTTCTCGGTTCCAGCCCCGGTTTCTTGGTTTCAGCCTCGGTTTCCCGGTTTCGCGGTACCAGCCCTGGTTTCTCGGTTCCAGCCCCTGTTTCTTGGTTCTAGTCCCGGTTCCAGGCCTGGTTTCCCGGTTCCAGCCCCGGTTTCTCGGTTTCAGGCCCGGTTTCCCGGTTCCAGCCCCGGTTTCTCGGTTTCAGCCTCGGTTTCCCGGTTTCTCGGTTCCAGCCCAGGTTTCTCGGTTCTAGTCCCGGTTCCAGCCCGGGTTTCTCGGTTCTAGTCCCGGTTCCAGGCCCGGTTTCCCGGTTCTGGTCCCGGTTCCAGGCCCGGTTTCCCGTTCCAGGCCCGGTCCCAGGCGCGGTTCAGGTCCTGGTTTCTCAGTCCCAGCCCCAGTTTCCCAGTTCCATGCCCGGTTCCAGTCCAGGTTTCCCGGTTCCAGTCCTGGTTTCTCAGTTCCAGCCCCGGTTTCTCGGTTTCAGCCCCGGTTTCTCGGTTCCAGGCCCGGTTTCTCGGTTCTAGTCCTGGTTCCAGCCCCAGTTTTTCGGTTCTAGTCCCGGTTCCAGGCCCGGTTTCCCGGTTCCAGACCCGGTTTCTCGGTTCCAGGCCCGGTTTCTCAGTTCCAGCCCCGGTTTCTCGGTTTCAGCCTCGGTTTCCCGGTTTCTCGGTACCAGCCCTGGTTTCTCGGTTCTAGTCCTGGTTCCAGGCCTGGCTTCCCGGTTCCAGTCCCGGTTTCTCGGTTCCAGGCCTGGTTTCTCGGTTCCAGCCCCGGTTTCTTGGTTTCAGCCTCGGTTTCCCGGTTTCGCGGTACCAGCCCTGGTTTCTCGGTTCCAGCCCCTGTTTCTTGGTTCTAGTCCCGGTTCCAGGCCTGGTTTCCCGGTTCCAGCCCCGGTTTCTCGGTTTCAGGCCCGGTTTCCCGGTTCCAGCCCCGGTTTCTCGGTTTCAGCCTCGGTTTCCCGGTTTCTCGGTTCCAGCCCAGGTTTCTCGGTTCTAGTCCCGGTTCCAGCCCGGGTTTCTCGGTTCTAGTCCCGGTTCCAGGCCCGGTTTCCCGGTTCTGGTCCCGGTTCCAGGCCCGGTTTCCCGTTCCAGGCCCGGTTTCCCGTTCCAGGCCCGGTCCCAGGCGCGGTTCAGGTCCTGGTTTCTCAGTCCCAGCCCCAGTTTCCCAGTTCCATGCCCGGTTCCAGTCCAGGTTTCCCGGTTCCAGTCCTGGTTTCTCAGTTCCAGCCCCGGTTTCTCGGTTTCAGCCCCGGTTTCTCGGTTCCAGGCCCGGTTTCTCGGTTCTAGTCCTGGTTCCAGCCCCGGTTTTTCGGTTCTAGTCCCGGTTCCAGGCCCGGTTTCCCGGTTCCAGCCCCGGTTTCTCGGTTCCAGGCCCGGTTTCTCAGTTCCAGCCCCGGTTTCTCGGTTTCAGCCTCGGTTTCCCGGTTTCTCGGTACCAGCCCTGGTTTCTCGGTTCCAGCCCCAGTTTCTTGGTTCTAGTCCCGGTTCCAGCCCCGGTTTCCCGGTTCTAGTCCCGGTTCCAGCCCCGGTTTACCGGTTCCAGGTCCGGTCCCAGCCCCGGTTTCCCGGTTCCAGGCCTGGTTCCAGTCCAGGTTTCCCGGTTCCAGTCCCGGTTCCAGTCCTGGTTTCCCGGTTCCAGGCCCGGTTTCCCTGTTCCAGCCCCAGTTTCTCCGTTCCAGCCCCAGTTTCCCGGTACCAGCCCCGGTTTCTCGGTTCTAGTCCCGGTTCCAGCCGCGGTTTCCCGGTTCCAGTCCAGGCTTTCCGGTTCCAGTCGCGGTTCCAGTCCTGGTTTCCCGGTTGCAGGCTTGGTTTCCCGGTTCTTGTCCCAGTTCCAGGCCTGGTTTCTCGGTTCCAGCCCCGGTTTCTCGGTTTCAGCCCCGGTTTCTCGGTTCCAGGCCTGGTGTATCGGTTCCAGCCCCGGTTTCTCGGTTCTAGTCCCGGGTCCAGGCCTGGTTTCCCGGTTCCAGCCCCGGTTTCTCGGTTCCAGCCCCGGTTTCTTGGTTTCACCCTCGGTTTCCCGGTTTCTCGGTACCAGCCCTGGTTTCTCGGTTCCAGCCCCAGTTTCTTGGTTCTAGTCCCGGTTCCAGCCCCGGTTTCTCGGTTCCAGCCCCAGTTTCTCGGTTCTAGTCCATGTTCCAGCCCCGGTTTCTCGGTTCCAGCCCCGGTATCTCGGTTCTAGTCCCGGTTCCAGGCCTGGTTTCCCGGTTCCAGCCCCGGTTTCTTGGTTTCAGCCCCGGTTTCCCGGTTTCGCGGTACCAGCCCTGGTTTCTCGGTTCCAGCCCCAGTTTCTTGGTTCTAGTCCCGGTTTCTCGGTCCCAGCCCCGGTTTCTCGGTTCTAGTCCCGGTTCCAGCCCCGGTTTCTCGGTTCTTGTCCCGGTTCCAGGCCTGGTTTCTCGGTTCCAGCCCCGGTTTCTCGGTTTCAGCCCCGGTTTCTCTATTCCAGGCCCGGTGTATCGGTTCCAGCCCCGGTTTCTCGGTTCTAGTTCCAGTTCCAGCCCCGGTTTCTCGGTTCCAGCCCCGGTATCTCGGTTCTAGTCCCGGTTCCAGGCCTGGTTTCCCGGTTCCAGCCCCGGTTTCTTGGTTTCAGCCCCGGTTTCCCGGTTTCGCGGTACCAGCCCTGGTTTCTCGGTTCCAGCCCCAGTTTCTTGGTTCTAGTCCCGGTTTCTCGGTTCCAGCCCCGGTTTCTCGGTTCTAGTCCCGGTTCCAGCCCCGGTTTCTCGGTTCTTGTCCCGTTTCCAGGCCTGGTTTCTCGGTTCCAGCCCCGGTTTCTCGGTTTCAGCCCCGGTTTCTCTATTCCAGGCCCGGTGTATCGGTTCCAGCCCCGGTTTCTCGGTTCTAGTTCCAGTTCCAGGCCCGGTTTCTCGGTTCCAGCCCCAGTTTCTCGGTTCTAGTCCCGGTTCCAGCCCCGGTTTCCCGGTTCTAGTCCCGGTTCCAGCCCCGGTTTACCGGTTCCAGGTCCGGTCCCAGCCCCGGTTTCCCGGTTCCAGGCCCGGTTCCAGTCCAGGTTTCCCGGTTCCAGGCCCGGTTCCAGTCCAGGTTTCCCGGTTCCAGTCCCGGTTCCAGTCCAGGTTTCCCGGTTCCAGGCCCGGTTTCCCTGTTCCAGCCCCAGTTTCTCGGTTCCAGCCGCAGTTTCCCGGTACCAGCCCCGGTTTCTCGGTTTCAGCCCCGGTTTCTCAGTACCAGGCCCCGTTTCTCGGTTCTAGTCCCGGTTCCAGCCCCGGTTTCTCGGTTCTAGTCCTGGTTCCAGGCCTGGCTTCCCGGTTCCAGTCCCGGTTTCTCGGTTCCAGGCCTGGTTTCTCGGTTCCAGCCCCGGTTTCTTGGTTTCAGCCTCGGTTTCCCGGTTTCGCGGTACCAGCCCTGGTTTCTCGGTTCCAGCCCCTGTTTCTTGGTTCTAGTCCCGGTTCCAGGCCTGGTTTCCCGGTTCCAGCCCCGGTTTCTCGGTTTCAGGCCCGGTTTCCCGGTTCCAGCCCCGGTTTCTCGGTTTCAGCCTCGGTTTCCCGGTTTCTCGGTTCCAGCCCAGGTTTCTCGGTTCTAGTCCCGGTTCCAGCCCGGGTTTCTCGGTTCTAGTCCCGGTTCCAGGCCCGGTTTCCCGGTTCTGGTCCCGGTTCCAGGCCCGGTTTCCCGTTCCAGGCCCGGTCCCAGGCGCGGTTCAGGTCCTGGTTTCTCAGTCCCAGCCCCAGTTTCCCAGTTCCATGCCCGGTTCCAGTCCAGGTTTCCCGGTTCCAGTCCTGGTTTCTCAGTTCCAGCCCCGGTTTCTCGGTTTCAGCCCCGGTTTCTCGGTTCCAGGCCCGGTTTCTCGGTTCTAGTCCCGGTTCCAGCCCCGGTTTTTCGGTTCTAGTCCCGGTTCCAGGCCCGGTTTCCCGGTTCCAGCCCCGGTTTCTCGGTTCCAGGCCCGGTTTCTCAGTTCCAGCCCCGGTTTCTCGGTTTCAGCCTCGGTTTCCCGGTTTCTCGGTACCAGCCCTGGTTTCTCGGTTCTAGTCCTGGTTCCAGGCCTGGCTTCCCGGTTCCAGTCCCGGTTTCTCGGTTCCAGGCCTGGTTTCTCGGTTCCAGCCCCGGTTTCTTGGTTTCAGCCTCGGTTTCCCGGTTTCGCGGTACCAGCCCTGGTTTCTCGGTTCCAGCCCCTGTTTCTTGGTTCTAGTCCCGGTTCCAGGCCTGGTTTCCCGGTTCCAGCCCCGGTTTCTCGGTTTCAGGCCCGGTTTCCCGGTTCCAGCCCCGGTTTCTCGGTTTCAGCCTCGGTTTCCCGGTTTCTCGGTTCCAGCCCAGGTTTCTCGGTTCTAGTCCCGGTTCCAGCCCGGGTTTCTCGGTTCTAGTCCCGGTTCCAGGCCCGGTTTCCCGGTTCTGGTCCCGGTTCCAGGCCCGGTTTCCCGTTCCAGGCCCGGTTTCCCGTTCCAGGCCCGGTCCCAGGCGCGGTTCAGGTCCTGGTTTCTCAGTCCCAGCCCCAGTTTCCCAGTTCCATGCCCGGTTCCAGTCCAGGTTTCCCGGTTCCAGTCCTGGTTTCTCAGTTCCAGCCCCGGTTTCTCGGTTTCAGCCCCGGTTTCTCGGTTCCAGGCCCGGTTTCTCGGTTCTAGTCCTGGTTCCAGCCCCGGTTTTTCGGTTCTAGTCCCGGTTCCAGGCCCGGTTTCCCGGTTCCAGCCCCGGTTTCTCGGTTCCAGGCCCGGTTTCTCAGTTCCAGCCCCGGTTTCTCGGTTTCAGCCTCGGTTTCCCGGTTTCTCGGTACCAGCCCTGGTTTCTCGGTTCCAGCCCCAGTTTCTTGGTTCTAGTCCCAGTTCCAGCCCCGGTTTCTCTGTTCCAGCCCCAGTTTCTCGGTTCTAGTCCCGGTTCCCGCCCCGGTTTCCCGGTTCTAGTCCCGGTTCCAGCCCCGGTTTCCCGGTTCTAGTCCCGGTTCCAGCCCCGGTTTACCGGTTCCAGGTCCGGTCCCAGCCCCGGTTTCCCGGTTCCAGGCCCGGTTCCAGTCCAGGTTTCCCGGTTCCAGTCCCGGTTCCAGTCCTGGTTTCCCGGTTCCAGGCCCGGTTTCCCTGTTCCAGCCCCAGTTTCTCCGTTCCAGCCCCAGTTTCCCGGTACCAGCCCCGGTTTCTCGGTTCTAGTCCCGGTTCCAGCCGCGGTTTCCCGGTTCCAGTCCAGGCTTTCCGGTTCCTGTCGCGGTTCCAGTCCTGGTTTCCCGGTTGCAGGCTTGGTTTCCCGGTTCTTGTCCCAGTTCCAGGCCTGGTTTCTCGGTTCCAGCCCCGGTTTCTCGGTTTCAGCCCCGGTTTCTCGGTTCCAGGCCTGGTGTATCGGTTCCAGCCCCGGTTTCTCGGTTCTAGTCCCGGGTCCAGGCCTGGTTTCCCGGTTCCAGCCCCGGTTTCTCGGTTCCAGCCCCGGTTTCTTGGTTTCACCCTCGGTTTCCCGGTTTCTCGGTACCAGCCCTGGTTTCTCGGTTCCAGCCCCAGTTTCTTGGTTCTAGTCCCGGTTCCAGCCCCGGTTTCTCGGTTCCAGCCCCAGTTTCACGGTTCTAGTCCATGTTCCAGCCCCGGTTTCTCGGTTCCAGCCCCGGTATCTCGGTTCTAGTCCCGGTTCCAGGCCTGGTTTCCCGGTTCCAGCCCCGGTTTCTTGGTTTCAGCCCCGGTTTCCCGGTTTCGCGGTACCAGCCCTGGTTTCTCGGTTCCAGCCCCAGTTTCTTGGTTCTAGTCCCGGTTTCTCGGTTCCAGCCCCGGTTTCTCGGTTCTAGTCCCGGTTCCAGCCCCGGTTTCTCGGTTCTTGTCCCGGTTCCAGGCCTGGTTTCTCGGTTCCAGCCCCGGTTTCTCGGTTTCAGCCCCGGTTTCTCTATTCCAGGCCCGGTGTATCGGTTCCAGCCCCGGTTTCTCGGTTCTAGTTCCAGTTCCAGGCCCGGTTTCTCGGTTCCAGCCCCAGTTTCTCGGTTCTAGTCCCGGTTCCAGCCCCGGTTTCCCGGTTCTAGTCCCGGTTCCAGCCCCGGTTTACCGGTTCCAGGTCCGGTCCCAGCCCCGGTTTCCCGGTTCCAGGCCCGGTTCCAGTCCAGGTTTCCCGGTTCCAGGCCCGGTTCCAGTCCAGGTTTCCCGGTTCCAGTCCCGGTTCCAGTCCAGGTTTCCCGGTTCCAGGCCCGGTTTCCCTGTTCCAGCCCCAGTTTCTCGGTTCCAGCCCCAGTTTCCCGGTACCAGCCCCGGTTTCTCGGTTTCAGCCCCGGTTTCTCAGTACCAGGCCCGGTTTCTCGGTTCTAGTCCCGGTTCCAGCCCCGGTTTCTCGGTTCTAGTCCTGGTTCCAGGCCTGGCTTCCCGGTTCCAGTCCCGGTTTCTCGGTTCCAGGCCTGGTTTCTCGGTTCCAGCCCCGGTTTCTTGGTTTCAGCCTCGGTTTCCCGGTTTCGCGGTACCAGCCCTGGTTTCTCGGTTCCAGCCCCTGTTTCTTGGTTCTAGTCCCGGTTCCAGGCCTGGTTTCCCGGTTCCAGCCCCGGTTTCTCGGTTTCAGGCCCGGTTTCCCGGTTCCAGCCCCGGTTTCTCGGTTTCAGCCTCGGTTTCCCGGTTTCTCGGTTCCAGCCCAGGTTTCTCGGTTCTAGTCCCGGTTCCAGCCCGGGTTTCTCGGTTCTAGTCCCGGTTCCAGGCCCGGTTTCCCGGTTCTGGTCCCGGTTCCAGGCCCGGTTTCCCGTTCCAGGCCCGGTCCCAGGCGCGGTTCAGGTCCTGGTTTCTCAGTCCCAGCCCCAGTTTCCCAGTTCCATGCCCGGTTCCAGTCCAGGTTTCCCGGTTCCAGTCCTGGTTTCTCAGTTCCAGCCCCGGTTTCTCGGTTTCAGCCCCGGTTTCTCGGTTCCAGGCCCGGTTTCTCGGTTCTAGTCCTGGTTCCAGCCCCGGTTTTTCGGTTCTAGTCCCGGTTCCAGGCCCGGTTTCCCGGTTCCAGCCCCGGTTTCTCGGTTCCAGCCCCTGTTTCTTGGTTCTAGTCCCGGTTCCAGGCCTGGTTTCCCGGTTCCAGCCCCGGTTTCTCGGTTTCAGGCCCGGTTTCCCGGTTCCAGCCCCGGTTTCTCGGTTTCAGCCTCGGTTTCCCGGTTTCTCGGTTCCAGCCCAGGTTTCTCGGTTCTAGTCCCGGTTCCAGCCCGGGTTTCTCGGTTCTAGTCCCGGTTCCAGGCCCGGTTTCCCGGTTCTGGTCCCGGTTCCAGGCCCGGTTTCCCGTTCCATGCCCGGTTTCCCGTTCCAGGCCCGGTCCCAGGCGCGGTTCAGGTCCTGGTTTCTCAGTCCCAGCCCCAGTTTCCCAGTTCCATGCCCGGTTCCAGTCCAGGTTTCCCGGTTCCAGTCCTGGTTTCTCAGTTCCAGCCCCGGTTTCTCGGTTTCAGCCCCGGTTTCTCGGTTCCAGGCCCGGTTTCTCGGTTCTAGTCCTGGTTCCAGCCCCGGTTTTTCGGTTCTAGTCCCGGTTCCAGGCCCGGTTTCCCGGTTCCAGCCCCGGTTTCTCGGTTCCAGGCCCGGTTTCTCAGTTCCAGCCCCGGTTTCTCGGTTTCAGCCTCGGTTTCCCGGTTTCTCGGTACCAGCCCTGGCTTCTCGGTTCCAGCCCCAGTTTCTTGGTTCTAGTCCCGGTTCCAGCCCCGGTTTCCCGGTTCTAGTCCCGGTTCCAGCCCCGGTTTACCGGTTCCAGGTCCGGTCCCAGCCCCGGTTTCCCGGTTCCAGGCCCGGTTCCAGTCCAGGTTTCCCGGTTCCAGTCCCGGTTCCAGTCCTGGTTTCCCGGTTCCAGGCCCGGTTTCCCTGTTCCAGCCCCAGTTTCTCCGTTCCAGCCCCAGTTTCCCGGTACCAGCCCCGGTTTCTCGGTTCTAGTCCCGGTTCCAGCCGCGGTTTCCCGGTTCCAGTCCAGGCTTTCCGGTTCCAGTCGCGGTTCCAGTCCTAGTTTCCCGGTTGCAGGCTTGGTTTCCCGGTTCTTGTCCCAGTTCCAGGCCTGGTTTCTCGGTTCCAGCCCCGGTTTCTCGGTTTCAGCCCCGGTTTCTCGGTTCCAGGCCTGGTGTATCGGTTCCAGCCCCGGTTTCTCGGTTCTAGTCCCGGGTCCAGGCCTGGTTTCCCGGTTCCAGCCCCGGTTTCTCGGTTCCAGCCCCGGTTTCTTGGTTTCACCCTCGGTTTCCCGGTTTCTCGGTACCAGCCCTGGTTTCTCGGTTCCAGCCCCAGTTTCTTGGTTCTAGTCCCGGTTCCAGCCCCGGTTTCTCGGTTCCAGCCCCAGTTTCTCGGTTCTAGTCCATGTTCCAGCCCCGGTTTCTCGGTTCCAGCCCCGGTATCTCGGTTCTAGTCCCGGTTCCAGGCCTGGTTTCCCGGTTCCAGCCCCGGTTTCTTGGTTTCAGCCCCGGTTTCCCGGTTTCGCGGTACCAGCCCTGGTTTCTCGGTTCCAGCCCCAGTTTCTTGGTTCTAGTCCCGGTTTCTCGGTTCCAGCCCCGGTTTCTCGGTTCTAGTCCCGGTTCCAGCCCCGGTTTCTCGGTTCTTGTCCCGGTTCCAGGCCTGGTTTCTCGGTTCCAGCCCCGGTTTCTCGGTTTCAGCCCCGGTTTCTCTATTCCAGGCCCGGTGTATCGGTTCCAGCCCCGGTTTCTCGGTTCTAGTTCCAGTTCCAGGCCCGGTTTCTCGGTTCCAGCCCCAGTTTCTCGGTTCTAGTCCCGGTTCCAGCCCCGGTTTCCCGGTTCTAGTCCCGGTTCCAGCCCCGGTTTACCGGTTCCAGGTCCGGTCCCAGCCCCGGTTTCCCGGTTCCAGGCCCGGTTCCAGTCCAGGTTTCCCGGTTCCAGGCCCGGTTCCAGTCCAGGTTTCCCGGTTCCAGTCCCGGTTCCAGTCCAGGTTTCCCGGTTCCAGGCCCGGTTTCCCTGTTCCAGCCCCAGTTTCTCGGTTCCAGCCCCAGTTTCCCGGTACCAGCCCCGGTTTCTCGGTTTCAGCCCCGGTTTCTCAGTACCAGGCCCGGTTTCTCGGTTCTAGTCCCGGTTCCAGCCCCGGTTTCTCGGTTCTAGTCCTGGTTCCAGGCCTGGCTTCCCGGTTCCAGTCCCGGTTTCTCGGTTCCAGGCCTGGTTTCTCGGTTCCAGCCCCGGTTTCTTGGTTTCAGCCTCGGTTTCCCGGTTTCGCGGTACCAGCCCTGGTTTCTCGGTTCCAGCCCCTGTTTCTTGGTTCTAGTCCCGGTTCCAGGCCTGGTTTCCCGGTTCCAGCCCCGGTTTCTCGGTTTCAGGCCCGGTTTCCCGGTTCCAGCCCCGGTTTCTCGGTTTCAGCCTCGGTTTCCCGGTTTCTCGGTTCCAGCCCAGGTTTCTCGGTTCTAGTCCCGGTTCCAGCCCGGGTTTCTCGGTTCTAGTCCCGGTTCCAGGCCCGGTTTCCCGGTTCTGGTCCCGGTTCCAGGCCCGGTTTCCCGTTCCAGGCCCGGTTTCCCGTTCCAGGCCCGGTCCCAGGCGCGGTTCAGGTCCTGGTTTCTCAGTCCCAGCCCCAGTTTCCCAGTTCCATGCCCGGTTCCAGTCCAGGTTTCCCGGTTCCAGTCCTGGTTTCTCAGTTCCAGCCCCGGTTTCTCGGTTTCAGCCCCGGTTTCTCGGTTCCAGGCCCGGTTTCTCGGTTCTAGTCCTGGTTCCAGCCCCGGTTTTTCGGTTCTAGTCCCGGTTCCAGGCCCGGTTTCCCGGTTCCAGCCCCGGTTTCTCGGTTCCAGGCCCGGTTTCTCAGTTCCAGCCCCGGTTTCTCGGTTTCAGCCTCGGTTTCCCGGTTTCTCGGTACCAGCCCTGGTTTCTCGGTTCTAGTCCTGGTTCCAGGCCTGGCTTCCCGGTTCCAGTCCCGGTTTCTCGGTTCCAGGCCTGGTTTCTCGGTTCCAGCCCCGGTTTCTTGGTTTCAGCCTCGGTTTCCCGGTTTCGCGGTACCAGCCCTGGTTTCGCGGTTCCAGCCCAGGTTTCTCGGTTCTAGTCCCGGTTCCAGCCCGGGTTTCTCGGTTCTAGTCCCGGTTCCAGGCCCGGTTTCCCGGTTCTGGTCCCGGTTCCAGGCCCGGTTTCCCGTTCCAGGCCCGGTTTCCCGTTCCAGGCCCGGTCCCAGGCGCGGTTCAGGTCCTGGTTTCTCAGTCCCAGCCCCAGTTTCCCAGTTCCATGCCCGGTTCCAGTCCAGGTTTCCCGGTTCCAGTCCTGGTTTCTCAGTTCCAGCCCCGGTTTCTCGGTTTCAGCCCCGGTTTCTCGGTTCCAGGCCCGGTTTCTCGGTTCTAGTCCTGGTTCCAGCCCCGGTTTTTCGGTTCTAGTCCCGGTTCCAGGCCCGGTTTCCCGGTTCCAGCCCCGGTTTCTCGGTTCCAGGCCCGGTTTCTCAGTTCCAGCCCCGGTTTCTCGGTTTCAGCCTCGGTTTCCCGGTTTCTCGGTACCAGCCCTGGTTTCTCGGTTCCAGCCCCAGTTTCTTGGTTCTAGTCCCGGTTCCAGCCCCGGTTTCTCTGTTCCAGCCCCAGTTTCTCGGTTCTAGTCCCGGTTCCCGCCCCGGTTTCCCGGTTCTAGTCCCGGTTCCAGCCCCGGTTTACCGGTTCCAGGTCCGGTCCCAGCCCCGGTTTCCCGGTTCCAGGCCCGGTTCCAGTCCAGGTTTCCCGGTTCCAGTCCCGGTTCCAGTCCTGGTTTCCCGGTTCCAGGCCCGGTTTCCCTGTTCCAGCCCCGGTTTCTCCGTTCCAGCCCCAGTTTCCCGGTACCAGCCCCGGTTTCTCGGTTCTAGTCCCGGTTCCAGCCGCGGTTTCCCGGTTCCAGTCCAGGCTTTCCGGTTCCAGTCGCGGTTCCAGTCCTGGTTTCCCGGTTGCAGGCTTGGTTTCCCGGTTCTTGTCCCAGTTCCAGGCCTGGTTTCTCGGTTCCAGCCCCGGTTTCTCGGTTTCAGCCCCGGTTTCTCGGTTCCAGGCCTGGTGTATCGGTTCCAGCCCCGGTTTCTCGGTTCTAGTCCCGGGTCCAGGCCTGGTTTCCCGGTTCCAGCCCCGGTTTCTCGGTTCCAGCCCCGGTTTCTTGGTTTCACCCTCGGTTTCCCGGTTTCTCGGTACCAGCCCTGGTTTCTCGGTTCCAGCCCCAGTTTCTTGGTTCTAGTCCCGGTTCCAGCCCCGGTTTCTCGGTTCCAGCCCCAGTTTCTCGGTTCTAGTCCATGTTCCAGCCCCGGTTTCTCGGTTCCAGCCCCGGTATCTCGGTTCTAGTCCCGGTTCCAGGCCTGGTTTCCCGGTTCCAGCCCCGGTTTCTTGGTTTCAGCCCCGGTTTCCCGGTTTCGCGGTACCAGCCCTGGTTTCTCGGTTCCAGCCCCAGTTTCTTGGTTCTAGTCCCGGTTTCTCGGTTCCAGCCCCGGTTTCTCGGTTCTAGTCCCGGTTCCAGCCCCGGTTTCTCGGTTCTTGTCCCGGTTCCAGGCCTGGTTTCTCGGTTCCAGCCCCGGTTTCTCGGTTTCAGCCCCGGTTTCTCTATTCCAGGCCCGGTGTATCGGTTCCAGCCCCGGTTTCTCGGTTCTAGTTCCAGTTCCAGGCCCGGTTTCTCGGTTCCAGCCCCAGTTTCTCGGTTCTAGTCCCGGTTCCAGCCCCGGTTTCCCGGTTCTAGTCCCGGTTCCAGCCCCGGTTTACCGGTTCCAGGTCCGGTCCCAGCCCCGGTTTCCCGGTTCCAGGCCCGGTTCCAGTCCAGGTTTCCCGGTTCCAGGCCCGGTTCCAGTCCAGGTTTCCCGGTTCCAGTCCCGGTTCCAGTCCAGGTTTCCCGGTTCCAGGCCCGGTTTCCCTGTTCCAGCCCCAGTTTCTCGGTTCCAGCCCCAGTTTCCCGGTACCAGCCCCAGTTTCTCGGTTCTAGTCCCGGTTCCAGCCGCGGTTTCCCGGTTCCAGTCCAGGCTTTCCGGTTCCAGTCGCGGTTCCAGTCCTGCTTTCCCGGTTGCAGGCCCGGTTTCCCGGTTCTAGTCCCAGTTCCAGCCCTGGTTTCTCGGTTCCAGCCCCAGTTTCTTGGTTCTAGTCCCGGTTTCTTGGTTCCAGCCCCGGTTTCTCGGTTCTAGTCCCGGTTCCAGCCCCGGTTTCCCGGTTCTTGTCCCGGTTCCAGGCCCGGTTTCTCGGTTCCAGCCCCGGTTTCTCGGTTTCAGCCCCGGTTTCTCGGTTCCAGGCCTGGTGTACCGGTTCCAGCCCAGGTTTCTCGGTTCTAGTCCCAGTTCCAGGCCTGGTTTCCCGGTTCCAGGCCCGGTTTCTCGGTTCCAGCCCCGGTTTCTCGGTTTCAGCCCCGGTTTCTCGGTTCCAGGCCCGGTGTATCGGTTCCAGCCCCGGTTTCTCGGTTCTAGTCCCAGTTCCAGGCCAGGTTTCCCTGTTCCAACCCCGGTTTCTCGGTTCTAGTCCCGGTTCCAGCCCCGGTTTCCCGGTTCCAGGCCCGTTTCCAGTCCAGGTTTTCCGGTTCCAGTCCCCCTTCCAGTCCTGGTTTCCCGGTTCCAGGCCCGGTTTCCCGGTTCTAGTCCCGGCTCCAGGCCTGGTTTCTCGGTTCCAGCCCCGGTTTCTCGTTTCCAGCCACGGTTTCACTGTTCCAGCCCCGGTTTCTCGGACTCAGCCTCGGTTTCCCGGTTTCTCGGTTCCAGCCCTGGTTTCTCGGTTTCAGGCCCGGTTTCCCGGTTCCAGCCCCGGTTTCTCGGTTTCAGCCTCGGTTTCCCGGTTTCTCGGTTCCAGCCCAGGTTTCTCGGTTCTAGTCCCGGTTCCAGCCCGGTTTTCTCGGTTCTAGTCCCGGTTCCAGCCCCGGTTTCCCGGTTCCAGTCCAGGCTTTCCGGTTCCAGTCGCGGTTCCAGTCCTGGTTTCCCGGTTGCAGGCCCGGTTTCCCGGTTCTAGTCCCAGTTCCAGGCCTGGTTTCTCGGTTTCAGGCCCGGCTTCCCGGTTCCAGCCCCGGTTTCTCGGTTTCAGCCTCGGATTCCCGGTTTCTCGGTTCCAGCCCAGGTTTCTCGGTTCTAGTCCCGGTTCCAGCCTGGTTTTCTCGGTTCTAGTCCCGGTTCCAGCCCCGGTTTCCCGGTTCCAGTCCAGGCTTTCCGGTTCCAGTCGCGGTTCCAGTCCTGGTTTCCCGGTTGCAGGCCCGGTTTCCCGGTTCTAGTCCCAGTTCCAGGCCTGGTTTCCCGGTTCCAGCCCCGGTTTCTCGGTTTCAGCCCCGGTTTCTCGGTTCCAGGCCCGGTGTATCGGTTCCAGCCCCGGTTTCTCGGTTCTAGTCCCGGTTCCAGGCCTGGTTTCGCGGTACCAGCCCTGGTTTCTCGGTTCCAGCCCCAGTTTCTTGGTTCTAGTCCCGGTTTCTTGGTTCCAGCCCCGGTTTCTCGGTTCTAGTCCCGGTTCCAGCCCCGGATTCCCGGTTCTTGTCCCGGTTCCAGGCCCGGTTTCTCGGTTCCAGCCCCGGTTTCTCGGTTTCAGCCCCGGTTTCTCGGTTCCAGGCCTGGTGTACCGGTTCCAGCCCCGGTTTCTCGGTTCTAGTCCCAGTTCCAGGCCTGGTTTCCCGGTTCCAGGCCCGGTTTCTCGGTTCCAGCCCCGGTTTCTCGGTTTCAGCCCCGGTTTCTCGGTTCCAGGCCCGGTGTATCGGTTCCAGCCCCGTTTTCTCGGTTCTAGTCCCAGTTCCAGGCCAGGTTTCCCTGTTCCAACCCCGGTTTCTCGGTTCTAGTCCCGGTTCCAGCCCCGGTTTCCCGGTTCCAGGCCCGGTTCCAGTCCAGGTTTTCCGGTTCCAGTCCCGGTTCCAGTCCTGGTTTCCCGGTTCCAGGCCCGGTTTCCCGGTTCTAGTCCCGGCTCCAGGCCTGGTTTCTCGGTTCCAGCCCCGGTTTCTCGTTTCCAGCCACGGTTTCACTGTTCCAGCCCCGGTTTCTCGGATTCAGCCTCGGTTTCCCGGTTTCTCGGTTCCAACCCTGGTTTCTCGGTTTCAGGCCCGGTTTCCCGGTTCCAGCCCCGGTTTCTCGGTTCCAGCCTCGGTTTCCCGGTTTCTCGGTTCCAGCCCAGGTTTCTCGGTTCTAGTCCCGGTTCCAGCCCGGTTTTCTCGGTTCTAGTCCCGGTTCCAGCCCCGGTTTCCCGGTTCCAGTCCAGGCTTTCCGGTTCCAGTCGCGGTTCCAGTCCTGGTTTCCCGGTTGCAGGCCCGGTTTCCCGGTTCTAGTCCCAGTTCCAGGCCTGGTTTCTCGGTTCCAGCCCCGGTGTATCGGTTCCAGCCCCGGTTTCTCGGTTCTAGTCCCGGTTCCAGGCCTGGTTTCCCGGTTCCAGCCCCGGTTTCTTGGTTTCAGCCTCGGTTTCCCGGTTTCGCGGTACCAGCCCTGGTTTCTCGGTTCCAGCCCCAGTTTCTTGGTTCTCGTCCCGGTTTCTCGGTTCCAGCCCCGGTTTCTCGGTTCTAGTCCCGGTTCCAGCCCCGGTTTCCCGGTTCTTGTCCCGGTTCCAGGCCCGGTTTCTCGGTTCCAGCCCCGGTTTCTCGGTTTCAGCCCCGGTTTCTCGGTTCCAAGCCCGGTGTATCGGTTCCAGCCCCAGTTTCTCGGTTCTAGTCCCAGTTCCAGGCCTGGTTTCCCGGTTCCAGGCCCGGTTTCTCGGTTCCAGCCCCGGTTTCTCGGTTTCAGCCCCGGTTTCTCGGTACCAGGCCCGGTGTATCGGTTCCAGCCCCGGTTTCTCGGTTCTAGTCCCAGTTCCAGGCCAGGTTTCCCTGTTCCAACCCCGGTTTCTCGGTTCTAGTCCCGGTTCCAGCCCCGGTTTCCCGGTTCCAGGACCGCTTCCAGTCCAGGTTTTCCGGTTCCAGTCCCGGTTCCAGGCCTGGTTTCCCGGTTCTAGTCCCGGTTCCAGGCCTGGTTTCTCGGTTCCAGCCCCGGTTTCTCGGTTTCAGTCCCGGTTTCTCGGTTCCAGGCCCGGTTTCTCGTTTCCAGCCCCGGTTTCACTGTTCCAGCCCCGGTTTCTCGGATTCAGCCTCGGTTTCCCGGTTTCTCGGTTCCAGCCCTGGTTTCTCGGTTTCAGGCCCGGTTTCCCGGTTCCAGCCCGGGTTTCTCGGTTTCAGCCTCGGTTTCCCGGTTTCTCGGTTCCAGCCCAGCTTTCTCGGTTCTAGTCCCGGTTCCAGCCCGGTTTTCTCGGTTCTAGTCCCGGTTCCAGCCCCGGTTTCCCGGTTCCAGTCCAGGCTTTCCGGTTCCAGTCGCGGTTCCAGTCCTGGTTTCCCGGTTGCAGGCCCGGTTTCCTGGTTCCAGCCCCGGTTTCTCGGTTCCAGCCCCAGTTTCTTGGTTCCAGCCCCGGTTTCTCTGTTCTAGTCCCGGTTCCAGCCCCGGTTTCCCGGTTCTTGTCCCGGTTCCAGGCCCGGTTTCTCGGTTCCAGCCCCGGTTTCTTGGTTCCAGGCCCGGTGTATCGGTTCCAGCCCCAGTTTCTCGTTTCTAGTCCCAGTTCCAGGCCTGGTTTCCCGGTTCCAGCCCCGGTTTCTTGGTTTCAGCCTCGGTTTCCCGGTTTCGCGGTACCAGCCCTGGTTTCTCGGTTCCAGCCCCAGTTTCTTGGTTCTAGTCACAGTTCCAGCCCCGGTTTCTCGGTTCCAGCCCCAGTTTCTCGGTTCTAGTCCCGGTTCCAGCCCCGGCTTCTCGGTTCTAGTCCCGGTTCCAGCCCCGGTTTCTCGGTTCCAGGCCCGGTTTCTCGGTTCCAGCCCCGGTTCCAGCCCCGGTTTCTCGGTTCCAGCCCCGGTTTCTTGGTTCTAGTCCCGGTTCCAGCCCCGGTTTCCCAGTTCCAGTCCAGGTTTTTCGGTTCCAGTCGCGGTTCCAGTCCTGGTTTCCTGGTTGCAGGCCCGGTTTCCCGGTTCTAGTCCCAGTTCCAGGCCTGGTTTCTCGGTTCCAGCCCCGGTTTCTCGGTTTCAGCCCCGGTTTCTCGGTTCTAGTCCCGGTTTCTCGGTTCCAGCCCCGGTTTCTCGGTTCCAGGCCCGGTTTCTCGGTTCCAGCCCCGGTTTCTCGGTTTCACCTTCGGTTTCCCGGTTTCTCGGTACCAGCCCTGGTTTCTCGGTTCCAGCTCCAGTTTCTTGGTTCTAGTCCCGGTTCCAGCCCCGGTTTCTCGGTTCCAGCCCCAGTTTCTCGGTTCTAGTCCCGGTTCCAGCCCCGGTTTCCCGGTTCTAGTCCCGGTTCCAGCCCCGGTTTACCGGTTCCAGGTCCAGTCCCAGCCCCGGTTTCCCGGTTCCAGGCCCGGTTCCAGTCCAGGTTTCCCGGTTCCAGTCCCGGTTCCAGTCCTGGTTTCCAGGTTCCAGGCCCGGTTTCCCTGTTCCAGCCCCAGTTTCTCGGTTCCAGCCCCAGTTTCCCGGTACCAGCCCCGGTTTCTCGGTTCTAGTCCCGGTTCCAGCCGCGGTTTCCCGGTTCCAGTCCAGGCTTTCCGGTTCCAGTCGCGGTTCCAGTCCTGGTTTCCCGGTTGCAGGCCCGGTTTCCTGGTTCCAGCCCCGGTTTCTCGGTTCCAGCCCCAGTTTCTTGGTTCCAGCCCCGGTTTCTCTGTTCTAGTCCCGGTTCCAGCCCCGGTTTCCCGGTTCTTGTCCCGGTTCCAGGCCCGGTTTCTCGGTTCCAGCCCCGGTTTCTTGGTTCCAGGCCCGGTGTATCGGTTCCAGCCCCAGTTTCTCGTTTCTAGTCCCAGTTCCAGGCCTGGTTTCCCGGTTCCAGCCCCGGTTTCTTGGTTTCAGCCTCGGTTTCCCGGTTTCGCGGTACCAGCCCTGGTTTCTCGGTTCCAGCCCCAGTTTCTTGGTTCTAGTCACAGTTCCAGCCCCGGTTTCTCGGTTCCAGCCCCAGTTTCTCGGTTCTAGTCCCGGTTCCAGCCCCGGCTTCTCGGTTCTAGTCCCGGTTCCAGCCCCGGTTTCTCGGTTCCAGGCCCGGTTTCTCGGTTCCAGCCCCGGTTCCAGCCCCGGTTTCTCGGTTCCAGCCCCGGTTTCTTGGTTCTAGTCCCGGTTCCAGCCCCGGTTTCCCAGTTCCAGTCCAGGTTTTTCGGTTCCAGTCGCGGTTCCAGTCCTGGTTTCCTGGTTGCAGTCCCGGTTTCCCGGTTCTAGTCCCAGTTCCAGGCCTGGTTTCTCGGTTCCAGCCCCGGTTTCTCGGTTTCAGCCCCGGTTTCTCGGTTCTAGTCCCGGTTTCTCGGTTCCAGCCCCGGTTTCTCGGTTCCAGGCCCGGTTTCTCGGTTCCAGCCCCGGTTTCTCGGTTTCACCTTCGGTTTCCCGGTTTCTCGGTACCAGCCCTGGTTTCTCGGTTCCAGCTCCAGTTTCTTGGTTCTAGTCCCGGTTCCAGCCCCGGTTTCTCGGTTCCAGCCCCAGTTTCTCGGTTCTAGTCCCGGTTCCAGCCCCGGTTTCCCGGTTCTAGTCCCGGTTCCAGCCCCGGTTTACCGGTTCCAGGTCCAGTCCCAGCCCCGGTTTCCCGGTTCCAGGCCCGGTTCCAGTCCAGGTTTCCCGGTTCCAGTCCCGGTTCCAGTCCTGGTTTCCAGGTTCCAGGCCCGGTTTCCCTGTTCCAGCCCCAGTTTCTCGGTTCCAGCCCCAGTTTCCCGGTACCAGCCCCGGTTTCTCGGTTCTAGTCCCGGTTCCAGCCGCGGTTTCCCGGTTCCAGTCCAGGCTTTCCGGTTCCAGTCGCGGTTCCAGTCCTGGTTTCCCGGTTGCAGGCCCGGTTTCCCGGTTCTAGTCCCAGTTCCAGGCCTGGTTTCTCGGTTCCAGCCCCGGTGTATCGGTTTCAGCCCCGGTTTCTCGGTTCCAGGCCCGGTGTATCGGTTCCAGCCCCAGTTTCTCGGTTCTAGTCCCGGTTCCAGCCCCGGTTTCTCGGTTCTAGTCCTGGTTCCAGGCCTGGTTTCCCAGTTCCAGCCCCAGTTTCTCGGTTCCAGGCCCGGTTTCTCAGTTCCAGCCCCGGTTTCTTGGTTTCAGCCTCGGTTTCCCGGTTTCCCGGTACCAGCCCTGGTTTCTCGGTTCCAGCCCCAGTTTCTCGGTTCTAGTCCCGGTACCAGCCCTGGTTTCTCGGTTCCAGCCCCAGTTTCTCGGTTCTAGTCCCGGTTCCAGCCCCAGTTTCTCGGTTCTAGTCCCGGTTTCTCGGTTCTAGTCCCGGTTCCAGGCCTGGTTTCCCGGTTCCAGCCCCGGTTTCTCGGTTCCAGGCCCGGTTTCTCGGTTCCAGCCCCGGTTTCTCGGTTTCACCTTCGGTTTCCCGGTTTCTCGGTACCAGCCCTGGTTTCTCGGTTCCAGCTCCAGTTTCTTGGTTCTAGTCCCGGTTCCAGCCCCGGTTTCTCGGTTCCAGCCCCAGTTTCTCGGTTCTAGTCCCGGTTCCAGCCCCGGTTTCCCGGTTCTAGTCCCGGTTCCAGCCCCGGTTTACCGGTTCCAGGTCCAGTCCCAGCCCCGGTTTCCCGGTTCCAGGCCCGGTTCCAGTCCAGGTTTCCCGGTTCCAGTCCCGGTTCCAGTCCTGGTTTCCCGGTTCCAGGCCCGGTTTCCCTGTTCCAGCCCCAGTTTCTCGGTTCCAGCCCCAGTTTCCCGGTACCAGCCCCGGTTTCTCGGTTCTAGTCCCGGTTCCAGCCCCGGTTTCCCGGTTCCAGTCCAGGCTTTCCGGTTCCAGTCGCGGTTCCAGCCCCGGTTTCTCAGTTTCAGCCCCGGTTTCTCGGTTCCAGTCCAGGCTTTCCGGTTCCAGTCGCGGTTCCAGTCCTGGTTTCCCGGTTGCAGGCCCGGTTTCCCGGTTCTAGTCCCAGTTCCAGGCCTGGTTTCTCGGTTTCAGGCCCGGCTTCCCGGTTCCAGCCCCGGTTTCTCGGTTTCAGCCTCGGTTTCCCGGTTTCTCGGTTCCAGCCCAGGTTTCTCGGTTCTAGTCCCGGTTCCAGCCTGGTTTTCTCGGTTCTAGTCCCGGTTCCAGCCCCGGTTTCCCGGTTCCAGTCCAGGCTTTCCGGTTCCAGTCGCGGTTCCAGTCCTGGTTTCCCGGTTGCAGGCCCGGTTTCCCGGTTCTAGTCCCAGTTCCAGGCCTGGTTTCCCGGTTCCAGCCCCGGTTTCTCGGTTTCAGCCCCGGTTTCTCGGTTCCAGGCCCGGTGTATCGGTTCCAGCCCCGGTTTCTCGGTTCTAGTCCCGGTTCCAGGCCAGGTTTCGCGGTACCAGCCCTGGTTTCTCGGTTCCAGCCCCAGTTTCTTGGTTCTAGTCCCGGTTTCTTGGTTCCAGCCCCGGTTTCTCGGTTCTAGTCCCGGTTCCAGCCCCGGATTCCCGGTTCTTCTCCCGGTTCCAGGCCCGGTTTCTCGGTTCCAGCCCCGGTTTCTCGGTTTCAGCCCCAGTTTCTCGGTTCCAGGCCTGGTGTACCGGTTCCAGCCCCGGTTTCTCGGTTCTAGTCCCAGTTCCAGGCCTGGTTTCCCGGTTCCAGGCCCGGTTTCTAGGTTCCAGCCCCGGTTTCTCGGTTTCAGCCCCGGTTTCTCGGTTCCAGGCCCGGTGTATCGGTTCCAGCCCCGGTTTCTCGGTTCTAGTCCCAGTTCCAGGCCAGGTTTCCCTGTTCCAACCCCGGTTTCTCGGTTCTAGTCCCGGTTCCAGCCCCGGTTTCCCGGTTCCAGGCCCGGTTCCAGTCCAGGTTTTCCGGTTCCAGTCCCGGTTCCAGTCCTGGTTTCCCGGTTCCAGTCCTGGTTTCCGGGTTCCAGGCCCGGTTTCCCGGTTCTAGTCCCGGCTCCAGGCCTGGTTTCTCGGTTCCAGCCCCGGTTTCTCGTTTCCAGCCACGGTTTCACTGTTCCAGCCCCGGTTTCTCGGATTCAGCCTCGGTTTCCCGGTTTCTCGGTTCCAGCCCTGGTTTCTCGGTTTCAGGCCCGGTTTCCCGGTTCCAGCCCCGGTTTCTCGGTTTCAGCCTCGGTTTCCCGGTTTCTCGGTTCCAGCCCAGGTTTCTCGGTTCTAGTCCCGGTTCCAGCCCCGGTTTCTCGGTTCTAGTCCTGGTTCCAGGCCTGGTTTCCCAGTTCCAGCCCCGGTTTCTCGGTTCCAGGCCCGGTTTCTCAGTTCCAGCCCCGGTTTCTTGGTTTCAGCCTCGGTTTCCCGGTTTCCCGGTACCAGCCCTGGTTTCTCGGTTCCAGCCCCAGTTTCTCGGTTCTAGTCCCGGTACCAGCCCTGGTTTCTCGGTTCCAGCCCCAGTTTCTCGGTTCTAGTCCCGGTTCCAGCCCCAGTTTCTCGGTTCTAGTCCCGGTTTCTCGGTTCTAGTCCCGGTTCCAGGCCTGGTTTCCCGGTTCCAGCCCCGGTTTCTCGGTTCCAGGCCCGGTTTCTCGGTTCCAGCCCCGGTTTCTCGGTTTCACCTTCGGTTTCCCGGTTTCTCGGTACCAGCCCTGGTTTCTCGGTTCCAGCTCCAGTTTCTTGGTTCTAGTCCCGGTTCCAGCCCCGGTTTCTCGGTTCCAGCCCCAGTTTCTCGGTTCTAGTCCCGGTTCCAGCCCCGGTTTCCCGGTTCTAGTCCCGGTTCCAGCCCCGGTTTACCGGTTCCAGGTCCAGTCCCAGCCCCGGTTTCCCGGTTCCAGGCCCGGTTCCAGTCCAGGTTTCCCGGTTCCAGTCCCGGTTCCAGTCCTGGTTTCCCGGTTCCAGGCCCGGTTTCCCTGTTCCAGCCCCAGTTTCTCGGTTCCAGCCCCAGTTTCCCGGTACCAGCCCCGGTTTCTCGGTTCTAGTCCCGGTTCCAGCCCCGGTTTCCCGGTTCCAGTCCAGGCTTTCCGGTTCCAGTCGCGGTTCCAGCCCCGGTTTCTCAGTTTCAGCCCCGGTTTCTCGGTTCCAGTCCAGGCTTTCCGGTTCCAGTCGCGGTTCCAGTCCTGGTTTCCCGGTTGCAGGCCCGGTTTCCCGGTTCTAGTCCCAGTTCCAGGCCTGGTTTCTCGGTTTCAGGCCCGGCTTCCCGGTTCCAGCCCCGGTTTCTCGGTTTCAGCCTCGGTTTCCCGGTTTCTCGGTTCCAGCCCAGGTTTCTCGGTTCTAGTCCCGGTTCCAGCCTGGTTTTCTCGGTTCTAGTCCCGGTTCCAGCCCCGGTTTCCCGGTTCCAGTCCAGGCTTTCCGGTTCCAGTCGCGGTTCCAGTCCTGGTTTCCCGGTTGCAGGCCCGGTTTCCCGGTTCTAGTCCCAGTTCCAGGCCTGGTTTCCCGGTTCCAGCCCCGGTTTCTCGGTTTCAGCCCCGGTTTCTCGGTTCCAGGCCCGGTGTATCGGTTCCAGCCCCGGTTTCTCGGTTCTAGTCCCGGTTCCAGGCCAGGTTTCGCGGTACCAGCCCTGGTTTCTCGGTTCCAGCCCCAGTTTCTTGGTTCTAGTCCCGGTTTCTTGGTTCCAGCCCCGGTTTCTCGGTTCTAGTCCCGGTTCCAGCCCCGGATTCCCGGTTCTTCTCCCGGTTCCAGGCCCGGTTTCTCGGTTCCAGCCCCGGTTTCTCGGTTTCAGCCCCAGTTTCTCGGTTCCAGGCCTGGTGTACCGGTTCCAGCCCCGGTTTCTCGGTTCTAGTCCCAGTTCCAGGCCTGGTTTCCCGGTTCCAGGCCCGGTTTCTAGGTTCCAGCCCCGGTTTCTCGGTTTCAGCCCCGGTTTCTCGGTTCCAGGCCCGGTGTATCGGTTCCAGCCCCGGTTTCTCGGTTCTAGTCCCAGTTCCAGGCCAGGTTTCCCTGTTCCAACCCCGGTTTCTCGGTTCTAGTCCCGGTTCCAGCCCCGGTTTCCCGGTTCCAGGCCCGGTTCCAGTCCAGGTTTTCCGGTTCCAGTCCCGGTTCCAGTCCTGGTTTCCCGGTTCCAGTCCTGGTTTCCGGGTTCCAGGCCCGGTTTCCCGGTTCTAGTCCCGGCTCCAGGCCTGGTTTCTCGGTTCCAGCCCCGGTTTCTCGTTTCCAGCCACGGTTTCACTGTTCCAGCCCCGGTTTCTCGGATTCAGCCTCGGTTTCCCGGTTTCTCGGTTCCAGCCCTGGTTTCTCGGTTTCAGGCCCGGTTTCCCGGTTCCAGCCCCGGTTTCTCGGTTTCAGCCTCGGTTTCCCGGTTTCTCGGTTCCAGCCCAGGTTTCTCGGTTCTAGTCCCGGTTCCAGCCCGGTTTTCTCGGTTCTAGTCCCGGTTCCAGCCCCGGTTTCCCGGTTCCAGTCCAGGCTTTCCGGTTCCAGTCGCGGTTCCAGTCCTGGTTTCCCGGTTGCAGGCCCGGTTTCCCGGTTCTAGTCCCAGTTCCAGGCCTGGTTTCTCGGTTCCAGCCCCGGTGTATCGGTTCCAGCCCCGGTTTCTCGGTTCTAGTCCCGGTTCCAGGCCTGGTTTCCCGGTTTCGCGGTACCAGCCCTGGTTTCTCGGTTCCAGCCCCAGTTTCTTGGTTCTCGTCCCGGTTTCTCGGTTCCAGCCCCGGTTTCTCGGTTCTAGTCCCGGTTCCAGCCCCGGTTTCCCGGTTCTTGTCCCGGTTCCAGGCCCGGTTTCTCGGTTCCAGCCCCGGTTTCTCGGTTTCAGCCCCGGTTTCTCGGTTCCAAGCCCGGTGTATCGGTTCCAGCCCCAGTTTCTCGGTTCTAGTCCCAGTTCCAGGCCTGGTTTCCCGGTTCCAGGCCCGGTTTCTCGGTTCCAGCCCCGGTTTCTCGGTTTCAGCCCCGGTTTCTCGGTACCAGGCCCGGTGTATCGGTTCCAGCCCCGGTTTCTCGGTTCTAGTCCCAGTTCCAGGCCAGGTTTCCCTGTTCCAACCCCGGTTTCTCGGTTCTAGTCCCGGTTCCAGCCCCGGTTTCCCGGTTCCAGGCCCGCTTCCAGTCCAGGTTTTCCGGTTCCAGTCCCGGTTCCAGGCCTGGTTTCCCGGTTCTAGTCCCGGTTCCAGGCCTGGTTTCTCGGTTCCAGCCCCGGTTTCTCGGTTTCAGTCCCGGTTTCTCGGTTCCAGGCCCGGTTTCTCGTTTCCAGCCCCGGTTTCACTGTTCCAGCCCCGGTTTCTCGGATTCAGCCTCGGTTTCCCGGTTTCTCGGTTCCAGCCCTGGTTTCTCGGTTTCAGGCCCGGTTTCCCGGTTCCAGCCCGGGTTTCTCGGTTTCAGCCTCGGTTTCCCGGTTTCTCGGTTCCAGCCCAGCTTTCTCGGTTCTAGTCCCGGTTCCAGCCCGGTTTTCTCGGTTCTAGTCCCGGTTCCAGCCCCGGTTTCCCGGTTCCAGTCCAGGCTTTCCGGTTCCAGTCGCGGTTCCAGTCCTGGTTTCCCGGTTGCAGGCCCGGTTTCCTGGTTCCAGCCCCGGTTTCTCGGTTCCAGCCCCAGTTTCTTGGTTCCAGCCCCGGTTTCTCTGTTCTAGTCCCGGTTCCAGCCCCGGTTTCCCGGTTCTTGTCCCGGTTCCAGGCCCGGTTTCTCGGTTCCAGCCCCGGTTTCTCGGTTCCAGGCCCGGTGTATCGGTTCCAGCCCCAGTTTCTCGTTTCTAGTCCCAGTTCCAGGCCTGGTTTCCCGGTTCCAGCCCCGGTTTCTTGGTTTCAGCCTCGGTTTCCCGGTTTCGCGGTACCAGCCCTGGTTTCTCGGTTCCAGCTCCAGTTTCTTGGTTCTAGTCCCGGTTCCAGCCCCGGTTTCTCGGTTCCAGCCCCAGTTTCTCGGTTCTAGTCCCGGTTCCAGCCCCGGTTTCCCGGTTCTAGTCCCGGTTCCAGCCCCGGTTTACCGGTTCCAGGTCCAGTCCCAGCCCCGGTTTCCCGGTTCCAGGCCCGGTTCCAGTCCAGGTTTCCCGGTTCCAGTCCCGGTTCCAGTCCTGGTTTCCCGGTTCCAGGCCCGGTTTCCCTGTTCCAGCCCCAGTTTCTCGGTTCCAGCCCCAGTTTCCCGGTACCAGCCCCGGTTTCTCGGTTCTAGTCCCGGTTCCAGCCCCGGTTTCCCGGTTCCAGTCCAGGCTTTCCGGTTCCAGTCGCGGTTCCAGTCCTGGTTTCCCGGTTGCAGGCCCGGTTTCCCGGTTCTAGTCCCAGTTCCAGGCCTGGTTTCTCGGTTCCAGCCCCGGTTTCTCGGTTTCAGCCCCGGTTTCTCGGTTCCAGGCCCGGTGTATCGGTTCCAGCCCCAGTTTCTCGGTTCTAGTCCCGGTTCCAGCCCCGGTTTCTCGGTTCTAGTCCTGGTTCCAGGCCTGGTTTCCCAGTTCCAGCCCCGGTTTCTCGGTTCCAGGCCCGGTTTCTCAGTTCCAGCCCCGGTTTCTTGGTTTCAGCCTCGGTTTCCCGGTTTCCCGGTACCAGCCCTGGTTTCTCGGTTCCAGCCCCAGTTTCTCGGTTCTAGTCCCGGTACCAGCCCTGGTTTCTCGGTTCCAGCCCCAGTTTCTCGGTTCTAGTCCCGGTTCCAGCCCCGGTTTCTCGGTTCTAGTCCCGGTTTCTCGGTTCTAGTCCCGGTTCCAGGCCTGGTTTCCCGGTTCCAGCCCCGGTTTCTCGGTTCCAGGCCCGGTTTCTCGGTTCCAGCCCCGGTTTCTCGGTTTCACCTTCGGTTTCCCGGTTTCTCGGTACCAGCCCTGGTTTCTCGGTTCCAGCTCCAGTTTCTTGGTTCTAGTCCCGGTTCCAGCCCCGGTTTCTCGGTTCCAGCCCCAGTTTCTCGGTTCTAGTCCCGGTTCCAGCCCCGGTTTCCCGGTTCTAGTCCCGGTTCCAGCCCCGGTTTACCGGTTCCAGGTCCAGTCCCAGTCCAGGTTTCCCGGTTCCAGTCCCGGTTCCAGTCCTGGTTTCCCGGTTCCAGGCCCGGTTTCCCTGTTCCAGCCCCAGTTTCTCGGTTCCAGCCCCAGTTTCCCGGTACCAGCCCCGGTTTCTCGGTTCTAGTCCCGGTTCCAGCCCCGGTTTCCCGGTTCCAGTCCAGGCTTTCCGGTTCCAGTCGCGGTTCCAGCCCCGGTTTCTCGGTTTCAGCCCCGGTTTCTCGGTTCCAGTCCAGGCTTTCCGGTTCCAGTCGCGGTTCCAGTCCTGGTTTCCCGGTTGCAGGCCCGGTTTCCCGGTTCTAGTCCCAGTTCCAGGCCTGGTTTCTCGGTTTCAGGCCCGGCTTCCCGGTTCCAGCCCCGGTTTCTCGGTTTCAGCCTCGGTTTCCCGGTTTCTCGGTTCCAGCCCAGGTTTCTCGGTTCTAGTCCCGGTTCCAGCCTGGTTTTCTCGGTTCTAGTCCCGGTTCCAGCCCCGGTTTCCCGGTTCCAGTCCAGGCTTTCCGGTTCCAGTCGCGGTTCCAGTCCTGGTTTCCCGGTTGCAGGCCCGGTTTCCCGGTTCTAGTCCCAGTTCCAGGCCTGGTTTCCCGGTTCCAGCCCCGGTTTCTCGGTTTCAGCCCCGGTTTCTCGGTTCCAGGCCCGGTGTATCGGTTCCAGCCCCGGTTTCTCGGTTCTAGTCCCGGTTCCAGGCCTGGTTTCGCGGTACCAGCCCTGGTTTCTCGGTTCCAGCCCCAGTTTCTTGGTTCTAGTCCCGGTTTCTTGGTTCCAGCCCCGGTTTCTCGGTTCTAGTCCCGGTTCCAGCCCCGGATTCCCGGTTCTTGTCCCGGTTCCAGGCCCGGTTTCTCGGTTCCAGCCCCGGTTTCTCGGTTTCAGCCCCAGTTTCTCGGTTCCAGGCCTGGTGTACCGGTTCCAGCCCCGGTTTCTCGGTTCTAGTCCCAGTTCCAGGCCTGGTTTCCCGGTTCCAGGCCCGGTTTCTCGGTTCCAGCCCCGGTTTCTCGGTTTCAGCCCCGTGTTTCTCGGTTCCAGGCCCGGTGTATCGGTTCCAGCCCCGGTTTCTCGGTTCTAGTCCCAGTTCCAGGCTAGGTTTCCCTGTTCCAACCCCGGTTTCTCGGTTCTAGTCCCGGTTCCAGCCCCGGTTTCCCGGTTCCAGGCCCGGTTCCAGTCCAGGTTTTCCGGTTCCAGTCCGGGTTCCAGTCCTGGTTTCCCGGTTCCAGGCCCGGTTTCCCGGTTCTAGTCCCGGCTCCAGGCCTGGTTTCTCGGTTCCAGCCCCGGTTTCTCGTTACCAGCCACGGTTTCACTGTTCCAGCCCCGGTTTCTCGGATTCAGCCTCGGTTTCCCGGTTTCTCGGTTCCAGCCCTGGTTTCTCGGTTTCAGGCCCGGTTTCCCGGTTCCAGCCCCGGTTTCTCGGTTTCAGCCTCGGTTTCCCGGTTTCTCGGTTCCAGCCCAGGTTTCTCGGTTCTAGTCCCGGTTCCAGCCCGGTTTTCTCGGTTCTAGTCCCGGTTCCAGCCCCGGTTTCCCGGTTCCAGTCCAGGCTTTCCGGTTCCAGTCGCGGTTCCAGTCCTGGTTTCCCGGTTGCAGGCCCGGTTTCCCGGTTCTAGTCCCAGTTCCAGGCCTGGTTTCTCGGTTCCAGCCCCGGTGTATCGGTTCCAACCCCGGTTTCTCGGTTCTAGTCCCGGTTCCAGGCCTGGTTTCCCGGTTTCGCGGTACCAGCCCTGGTTTCTCGGTTCCAGCCCCAGTTTCTTGGTTCTCGTCCCGGTTTCTCGGTTCCAGCCCCGGTTTCTCGGTTCTAGTCCCGGTTCCAGCCCCGGTTTCCCGGTTCTTGTCCCGGTTCCAGGCCCGGTTTCTCGGTTCCAGCCCCGGTTTCTCGGTTTCAGCCCCGGTTTCTCGGTTCCAAGCCCGGTGTATCGGTTCCAGCCCCAGTTTCTCGGTTCTAGTCCCAGTTCCAGGCCTGGTTTCCCGGTTCCAGGCCCGGTTTCTCGGTTCCAGCCCCGGTTTCTCGGTTTCAGCCCCGGTTTCTCGGTACCAGGCCCGGTGTATCGGTTCCAGCCCCGGTTTCTCGGTTCTAGTCCCAGTTCCAGGCCAGGTTTCCCTGTTCCAACCCCGGTTTCTCGGTTCTAGTCCCGGTTCCAGCCCCGGTTTCCCGGTTCCAGGCCCGCTTCCAGTCCAGGTTTTCCGGTTCCAGTCCCGGTTCCAGGCCTGGTTTCCCGGTTCTAGTCCCGGTTCCAGGCCTGGTTTCTCGGTTCCAGCCCCGGTTTCTCGGTTTCAGTCCCGGTTTCTCGGTTCCAGGCCCGGTTTCTCGTTTCCAGCCCCGGTTTCACTGTTCCAGCCCCGGTTTCTCGGATTCAGCCTCGGTTTCCCGGTTTCTCGGTTCCAGCCCTGGTTTCTCGGTTTCAGGCCCGGTTTCCCGGTTCCAGCCCGGGTTTCTCGGTTTCAGCCTCGGTTTCCCGGTTTCTCGGTTCCAGCCCAGCTTTCTCGGTTCTAGTCCCGGTTCCAGCCCGGTTTTCTCGGTTCTAGTCCCGGTTCCAGCCCCGGTTTCCCGGTTCCAGTCCAGGCTTTCCGGTTCCAGTCGCGGTTCCAGTCCTGGTTTCCCGGTTGCAGGCCCGGTTTCCTGGTTCCAGCCCCGGTTTCTCGGTTCCAGCCCCAGTTTCTTGGTTCCAGCCCCGGTTTCTCTGTTCTAGTCCCGGTTCCAGCCCCGGTTTCCCGGTTCTTGTCCCGGTTCCAGGCCCGGTTTCTCGGTTCCAGCCCCGTTTTCTCGGTTCCAGGCCCGGTGTATCGGTTCCAGCCCCAGTTTCTCGTTTCTAGTCCCAGTTCCAGGCCTGGTTTCCCGGTTCCAGCCCCGGTTTCTTGGTTTCAGCCTCGGTTTCCCGGTTTCGCGGTACCAGCCCTGGTTTCTCGGTTCCAGCCCCAGTTTCTTGGTTCTAGTCACAGTTCCAGCCCCGGTTTCTCGGTTCCAGCCCCAGTTTCTCGGTTCTAGTCCCGGTTCCAGCCCCGGCTTCTCGGTTCTAGTCCCGGTTCCAGCCCCGGTTTCTCGGTTCCAGGCCCGGTTTCTCGGTTCCAGCCCCGGTTCCAGCCCCGGTTTCTCGGTTCCAGCCCCGGTTTCTTGGTTCTAGTCCCGGTTCCAGCCCCGGTTTCCCAGTTCCAGTCCAGGTTTTTCGGTTCCAGTGGCGGTTCCAGTCCTGGTTTCCTGGTTGCAGGCCCGGTTTCCCGGTTCTAGTCCCAGTTCCAGGCCTGGTTTCTCGGTTCCAGCCCCGGTTTCTCGGTTTCAGCCCCGGTTTCTCGGTTCTAGTCCCGGTTTCTCGGTTTCACCTTCGGTTTCCCGGTTTCTCGGTACCAGCCCTGGTTTCTCGGTTCCAGCTCCAGTTTCTTGGTTCTAGTCCCGGTTCCAGCCCCGGTTTCTCGGTTCCAGCCCCAGTTTCTCGGTTCTAGTCCCGGTTCCAGCCCCGGTTTCCCGGTTCTAGTCCCGGTTCCAGCCCCGGTTTACCGGTTCCAGGTCCAGTCCCAGCCCCGGTTTCCCGGTTCCAGGCCCGGTTCCAGTCCAGGTTTCCCGGTTCCAGTCCCGGTTCCAGTCCTGGTTTCCCGGTTCCAGGCCCGGTTTCCCTGTTCCAGCCCCAGTTTCTCGGTTCCAGCCCCAGTTTCCCGGTACCAGCCCCGGTTTCTCGGTTCTAGTCCCAGTTCCAGCCCCGGTTTCCCGGTTCCAGTCCAGGCTTTCCGGTTCCAGTCGCGGTTCCAGTCCTGGTTTCCCGGTTGCAGGCCCGGTTTCCCGGTTCTAGTCCCAGTTCCAGGCCTGGTTTCTCGGTTCCAGCCCCGGTTTCTCGGTTTCAGCCCCGGTTTCTCGGTTCCAGGCCCGGTGTATCGGTTCCAGCCCCAGTTTCTCGGTTCTAGTCCCGGTTCCAGCCCCGGTTTCTCGGTTCTAGTCCTGGTTCCAGGCCTGGTTTCCCAGTTCCAGCCCCGGTTTCTCGGTTCCAGGCCCGGTTTCTCAGTTCCAGCCCCGGTTTCTTGGTTTCAGCCTCGGTTTCCCGGTTTCCCGGTACCAGCCCTGGTTTCTCGGTTCCAGCCCCAGTTTCTCGGTTCTAGTCCCGGTACCAGCCCTGGTTTCTCGGTTCCAGCCCCAGTTTCTCGGTTCTAGTCCCGGTTCCAGCCCCGGTTTCTCGGTTCTAGTCCCGGTTTCTCGGTTCTAGTCCCGGTTCCAGGCCTGGTTTCCCGGTTCCAGCCCCGGTTTCTCGGTTCCAGGCCCGGTTTCTCGGTTCCAGCCCCGGTTTCTCGGTTTCACCTTCGGTTTCCCGGTTTCTCGGTACCAGCCCTGGTTTCTCGGTTCCAGCTCCAGTTTCTTGGTTCTAGTCCCGGTTCCAGCCCCGGTTTCTCGGTTCCAGCCCCAGTTTCTCGGTTCTAGTCCCGGTTCCAGCCCCGGTTTCCCGGTTCTAGTCCCGGTTCCAGCCCCGGTTTACCGGTTCCAGGTCCAGTCCCAGCCCCGGTTTCCCGGTTCCAGGCCCGGTTCCAGTCCAGGTTTCCCGGTTCCAGTCCCGGTTCCAGTCCTGGTTTCCCGGTTCCAGGCCCGGTTTCCCTGTTCCAGCCCCAGTTTCTCGGTTCCAGCCCCAGTTTCCCGGTACCAGCCCCGGTTTCTCGGTTCTAGTCCCGGTTCCAGCCCCGGTTTCCCGGTTCCAGTCCAGGCTTTCCGGTTCCAGTCGCGGTTCCAGCCCCGGTTTCTCGGTTTCAGCCCCGGTTTCTCGGTTCCAGGCCCGGTGTATCGGTTCCAGCCCCAGTTTCTCGGTTCTAGTCCCGGTTCCAGGCCTGGTTTCCCGGTTCCAGCCCCGGTTTCTTGGTTTCAGCCTCGGTTTCCCGGTTTTGCGGTACCAACCCTGGTTTCTCGGTTCCAGCCCCAGTTTCTTGGTTCTAGTCCCGGTTTCTCGGTTCCAGCCCCGGTTTCTCGGTTCTAGTCCCGGTTCCAGCCCCGGTTTCTCGGTTCTTGTCCCGGTTCCAGCCCCTGTTTCTCTGTTTCAGCCCCGGTTTCTCGGTTCCAGGCCCGGTGTATCGGTTCCAGCCCCGGTTTCTCGGTTCTAGTCCCAGTTCCAGGCCTGGTTTCCCGGTTCCAGCCCCGGTTTCTTGGTTTCAGCCTCGGTTTCCCGGTTTCGCGGTACCAGCCCTGGTTTCTCGGTTCCAGCCCCAGTTTCTTGGTTCTAGTCCCAGTTCCAGCCCCGGTTTCTCGGTTCCAGCCCCAGTTTCTCGGTTCTAGTCCCGGTTCCAGCCCCGGTTTCCCGGTTCCAGGCCCGGTTCCAGTCCAGGTTTTCCGGTTCCAGTCCCGGTTCCAGTCCTGGTTTCCCGGTTCCAGGCCCGGTTTCCCGGTTCTAGTCCCGGTTTCTCGGTTCCAGCCCCAGTTTCTTGGTTCCAGCCCCGGTTTCTCTGTTCTAGTCCCGGTTCCAGCCCCGGTTTCCCGGTTCTTGTCCCGGTTCCAGGCCCGGTTTCTCGGTTCCAGCCCCGGTTCCAGCCCCGGTTTCTCGGTTCCAGCCCCGGTTTCCCAGTTCCAGTCCAGGTTTTTCGGTTCCAGTCGCGGTTCCAGTCCTGGTTTCCTGGTTGCAGGCCTGGTTTCCCGGTTCTAGTCCCAGTTCCAGGCCTGGTTTCCCGGTTCCAGCCCCGGTTTCTCGGTTTCAGCCCCGGTTTCTCGGTTCTAGTCCCGGTTTCTCGGTTTCACCTTCGGTTTCCCGGTTTCTCGGTACCAGCCCTGGTTTCTCGGTTCCAGCTCCAGTTTCTTGGTTCTAGTCCCGGTTCCAGCCCCGGTTTCTCGGTTCCAGCCCCAGTTTCTCGGTTCTAGTCCCGGTTCCAGCCCCGGTTTCCCGGTTCTAGTCCCGGTTCCAGCCCCGGTTTACCGGTTCCAGGTCCAGTCCCAGCCCCGGTTTCCCGGTTCCAGGCCCGGTTCCAGTCCAGGTTTCCCGGTTCCAGTCCCGGTTCCAGTCCTGGTTTCCCGGTTCCAGGCCCGGTTTCCCTGTTCCAGCCCCAGTTTCTCGGTTCCAGCCCCAGTTTCCCGGTACCAGCCCCGGTTTCTCGGTTCTAGTCCCGGTTCCAGCCCCGGTTTCCCGGTTCCAGTCCAGGCTTTCCGGTTCCAGTCGCGGTTCCAGTCCTGGTTTCCCGGTTGCAGGCCCGGTTTCCCGGTTCTAGTCCCAGTTCCAGGCCTGGTTTCTCGGTTCCAGCCCCGGTTTCTCGGTTTCAGCCCCGGTTTCTCGGTTCCAGGCCCGGTGTATCGGTTCCAGCCCCAGTTTCTCGGTTCTAGTCCCGGTTCCAGCCCCGGTTTCTCGGTTCTAGTCCTGGTTCCAGGCCTGGTTTCCCAGTTCCAGCCCCGGTTTCTCGGTTCCAGGCCCGGTTTCTCAGTTCCAGCCCCGGTTTCTTGGTTTCAGCCTCGGTTTCCCGGTTTCCCGGTACCAGCCCTGGTTTCTCGGTTCCAGCCCCAGTTTCTCGGTTCTAGTCCCGGTACCAGCCCTGGTTTCTCGGTTCCAGCCCCAGTTTCTCGGTTCTAGTCCCGGTTCCAGCCCCGGTTTCTCGGTTCTAGTCCCGGTTTCTCGGTTCTAGTCCCGGTTCCAGGCCTGGTTTCCCGGTTCCAGCCCCGGTTTCTCGGTTCCAGGCCCGGTTTCTCGGTTCCAGCCCCGGTTTCTCGGTTTCACCTTCGGTTTCCCGGTTTCTCGGTACCAGCCCTGGTTTCTCGGTTCCAGCTCCAGTTTCTTGGTTCTAGTCCCGGTTCCAGCCCCGGTTTCTCGGTTCCAGCCCCAGTTTCTCGGTTCTAGTCCCGGTTCCAGCCCCGGTTTCCCGGTTCTAGTCCCGGTTCCAGCCCCGGTTTACCGGTTCCAGGTCCAGTCCCAGCCCCGGTTTCCCGGTTCCAGGCCCGGTTCCAGTCCAGGTTTCCCGGTTCCAGTCCCGGTTCCAGTCCTGGTTTCCCGGTTCCAGGCCCGGTTTCCCTGTTCCAGCCCCAGTTTCTCGGTTCCAGCCCCAGTTTCCCGGTACCAGCCCCGGTTTCTCGGTTCTAGTCCCGGTTCCAGCCCCGGTTTCCCGGTTCCAGTCCAGGCTTTCCGGTTCCAGTCGCGGTTCCAGCCCCGGTTTCTCGGTTTCAGCCCCGGTTTCTCGGTTCCAGGCCCGGTGTATCGGTTCCAGCCCCAGTTTCTCGGTTCTAGTCCCGGTTCCAGGCCTGGTTTCCCGGTTCCAGCCCCGGTTTCTTGGTTTCAGCCTCGGTTTCCCGGTTTTGCGGTACCAACCCTGGTTTCTCGGTTCCAGCCCCAGTTTCTTGGTTCTAGTCCCGGTTTCTCGGTTCCAGCCCCGGTTTCTCGGTTCTAGTCCCGGTTCCAGCCCCGGTTTCTCGGTTCTTGTCCCGGTTCCAGCCCCTGTTTCTCTGTTTCAGCCCCGGTTTCTCGGTTCCAGGCCCGGTGTATCGGTTCCAGCCCCGGTTTCTCGGTTCTAGTCCCAGTTCCAGGCCTGGTTTCCCGGTTCCAGCCCCGGTTTCTTGGTTTCAGCCTCGGTTTCCCGGTTTCGCGGTACCAGCCCTGGTTTCTCGGTTCCAGCCCCAGTTTCTTGGTTCTAGTCCCAGTTCCAGCCCCAGTTTCTCGGTTCCAGCCCCAGTTTCTCGGTTCTAGTCCCGGTTCCAGCCCCGGTTTCCCGGTTCCAGTCCAGGTTTTCCGGTTCCAGTCCCGGTTCCAGTCCTGGTTTCCCGGTTCCAGGCCCGGTTTCCCGGTTCTAGTCCCGGTTTCTCGGTTCCAGCCCCAGTTTCCTGGTTCCAGTCCCGGTTTCTCTGTTCTAGTCCCGGTTCCAGCGTCGGTTTCCCGGTTCTTGTCCCGGTTCCAGGCCCGGTTTCTCGGTTCCAGCCCCGGTTTCTCGGTTCCAGGCCCGGTGTATCGGTTCCAGCCCCAGTTTCTCGTTTCTAGTCCCAGTTCCAGGCCTGGTTTCCCGGTTCCAGCCCCGGTTTCTTGGTTTCAGCCTCGGTTTCCCGGTTTCGCGGTACCAGCCCTGGTTTCTCGGTTCCAGCCCCAGTTTCTTGGTTCTAGTCACAGTTCCAGCCCCGGTTTCTCGGTTCCAGCCCCAGTTTCTCGGTTCTAGTCCCGGTTCCAGCCCCGGCTTCTCGGTTCTAGTCCCGGTTCCAGCCCCGGTTTCTCGGTTCCAGGCCCGGTTTCTCGGTTCCAGCCCCGGTTCCAGCCCCGGTTTCTCGGTTCCAGCCCCGGTTTCTTGGTTCTAGTCCCGGTTCCAGCCCCGGTTTCCCAGTTCCAGTCCAGGTTTTTCGGTTCCAGTCGCGGTTCCAGTCCTGGTTTCCTGGTTGCAGGCCCGGTTTCCCGGTTCTAGTCCCAGTTCCAGGCCTGGTTTCTCGGTTCCAGCCCCGGTTTCTCGGTTTCAGCCCCGGTTTCTCGGTTCTAGTCCCGGTTTCTCGGTTCCAGCCCCGGTTTCTCGGTTCCAGGCCCGGTTTCTCGGTTCCAGCCCCGGTTTCTCGGTTTCACCTTCGGTTTCCCGGTTTCTCGGTACCAGCCCTGGTTTCTCGGTTCCAGCTCCAGTTTCTTGGTTCTAGTCCCGGTTCCAGCCCCGGTTTCTCGGTTCCAGCCCCAGTTTCTCGGTTCTAGTCCCGGTTCCAGCCCCGGTTTCCCGGTTCTAGTCCCGGTTCCAGCCCCGGTTTACCGGTTCCAGGTCCAGTCCCAGCCCCGGTTTCCCGGTTCCAGGCCCGGTTCCAGTCCAGGTTTCCCGGTTCCAGTCCCGGTTCCAGTCCTGGTTTCCCGGTTCCAGGCCCGGTTTCCCTGTTCCAGCCCCAGTTTCTCGGTTCCAGCCCCAGTTTCCCGGTACCAGCCCCGGTTTCTCGGTTCTAGTCCCGGTTCCAGCCCCGGTTTCCCGGTTCCAGTCCAGGCTTTCCGGTTCCAGTCGCGGTTCCAGCCCCGGTTTCTCGGTTTCAGCCCCGGTTTCTCGGTTCCAGTCCAGGCTTTCCGGTTCCAGTCGCGGTTCCAGTCCTGGTTTCCCGGTTGCAGGCCCGGTTTCCCGGTTCTTGTCCCAGTTCCAGGCCTGGTTTCTCGGTTTCAGGCCCGGCTTCCCGGTTCCAGCCCCGGTTTCTCGGTTTCAGCCTCGGTTTCCCGGTTTCTCGGTTCCAGCCCAGGTTTCTCGGTTCTAGTCCCGATTCCAGCCTGGTTTTCTCGGTTCTAGTCCCGGTTCCAGCCCCGGTTTCCCGGTTCCAGTCCAGGCTTTCCGGTTCCAGTCGCGGTTCCAGTCCTGGTTTCCCGGTTGCAGGCCCGGTTTCCCGGTTCTAGTCCCAGTTCCAGGCCTGGTTTCCCGGTTCCAGCCCCGGTTTCTCGGTTTCAGCCCCGGTTTCTCGGTTCCAGGCCCGGTGTATCGGTTCCAGCCCCGGTTTCTCGGTTCTAGTCCCGGTTCCAGGCCTGGTTTCGCGGTACCAGCCCTGGTTTCTCGGTTCCAGCCCCAGTTTCTTGGTTCTAGTCCCGGTTTCTTGGTTCCAGCCCCGGTTTCTCGGTTCTAGTCCCGGTTCCAGCCCCGGATTCCCGGTTCTTGTCCCAGTTCCAGGCCCGGTTTCTCGGTTCCAGCCCCGGTTTCTCGGTTTCAGCCCCGGTTTCTCGGTTCCAGGCCTGGTGTACCGGTTCCAGCCCCGGTTTCTCGGTTCTAGTCCCAGTTCCAGGCCTGGTTTCCCGGTTCCAGGCCCGGTTTCTCGGTTCCAGCCCCGGTTTCTCGGTTTCAGCCCCGGTTTCTCGGTTCCAGGCCCGGTGTATCGGTTCCAGCCCCGGTTTCTCGGTTCTAGTCCCAGTTCCAGGCCAGGTTTCCCTGTTCCAACCCCGGTTTCTCGGTTCTAGTCCCGGTTCCAGCCCCGGTTTCCCGGTTCCAGGCCCGGTTCCAGTCCAGGTTTTCCGGTTCCAGTCCCGGTTCCAGTCCTGGTTTCCCGGTTCCAGGCCTGGTTTCCCGGTTCTAGTCCCGGCTCCAGGCCTGGTTTCTCGGTTCCAGCCCCGGTTTCTCGTTTCCAGCCACGGTTTCACTGTTCCAGGCCCGGTTTCTCGGATTCAGCCTCGGTTTCCCGGTTTCTCGGTTCCAGCCCTGGTTTCTCGGTTTCAGGCCCGGTTTCCCGGTTCCAGCCCCGGTTTCTCGGTTTCAGCCTCGGTTTCCCGGTTTCTCGGTTCCAGCCCAGGTTTCTCGGTTCTAGTCCCGGTTCCAGCCCGGTTTTCTCGGTTCTAGTCCCGGTTCCAGCCCCGGTTTCCCGGTTCCAGTCCAGGCTTTCCGGTTCCAGTCGCGGTTCCAGTCCTGGTTTCCCGGTTGCAGGCCCGGTTTCCCGGTTCTAGTCCCAGTTCCAGGCCTTGTTTCTCGGTTCCAGCCCCGGTGTATCGGTTCCAGCCCCGGTTTCTCGGTTCTAGTCCCGGTTCCAGGCCTGGTTTCCCGGTTCCAGCCCCGGTTTCTTGGTTTCAGCCTCGGTTTCCCGGTTACGCAGTACCAGCCCTGGTTTCTCGGTTCCAGCCCCAGTTTCTTGGTTCTCGTCCCGGTTTCTCGGTTCCAGCCCCGGTTTCTCGGTTCTAGTCCCGGTTCCAGCCCCGGTTTCCCGGTTCTTGTCCCGGTTCCAGGCCCGGTTTCTCGGTTCCAGCCCCGGTTTCTCGGTTTCAGCCCCGGTTTCTCGGTTCCAAGCCCGGTGTATCGGTTCCAGCCCCAGTTTCTCGGTTCTAGTCCCAGTTCCAGGCCTGGTTTCCCGGTTCCAGGCCCGGTTTCTCGGTTCCAGCCCCGGTTTCTCGGTTTCAGCCCCGGTTTCTCGGTACCAGGCCCGGTGTATCGGTTCCAGCCCCGGTTTCTCGGTTCTAGTTCCAGTTCCAGGCCAGGTTTCCCTGTTCCAACCCCGGTTTCTCGGTTCTAGTCCCGGTTCCAGCCCCGGTTTCCCGGTTCCAGGCCCGCTTCCAGTCCAGGTTTTCCGGTTCCAGTCCCGGTTCCAGGCCTGGTTTCCCGGTTCTAGTCCCGGTTCCAGGCCTGGTTTCTCGGTTCCAGCCCCGGTTTCTCGGTTTCAGTCCCGGTTTCTCGGTTCCAGGCCCGGTTTCTCGTTTCCAGCCCCGGTTTCACTGTTCCAGCCCCGGTTTCTCGGATTCAGCCCCGGTTTCCCGGTTTCTCGGTTCCAGCCCTGGTTTCTCGGTTTCAGGCCCGGTTTCCCGGTTCCAGCCCGGGTTTCTCGGTTTCAGCCTCGGTTTCCCGGTTTCTCGGTTCCAGCCCAGTTTTCTCGGTTCTAGTCCCGGTTCCAGCCCGGTTTTCTCGGTTCTAGTCCCGGTTCCAGCCCCGGTTTCCCGGTTCCAGTCCAGGCTTTCCGGTTCCAGTCGCGGTTCCAGTCCTGGTTTCCCGGTTGCAGGCCCGGTTTCCTGGTTCCAGCCCCGGTTTCTCGGTTCCAGCCCCAGTTTCTTGGTTCCAGCCCCGGTTTCTCTGTTCTAGTCCCGGTTCCAGCCCCAGTTTCCCGGTTCTTGTCCCGGTTCCAGGCCCGGTTTCTCGGTTCCAGCCCCGGTTTCTCGGTTCCAGGCCCGGTGTATCGGTTCCAGCCCCAGTTTCTCGTTTCTAGTCCCAGTTCCAGGCCTGGTTTCCCGGTTCCAGCCCCGGTTTCTTGGTTTCAGCCTCGGTTTCCCGGTTTCGCGGTACCAGCCCTGGTTTCTCGGTTCCAGCCCCAGTTTCTCGGTTCTAGTCCCGGTTCCAGCCCCGGCTTCTCGGTTCTAGTCCCGGTTCCAGCCCCGGTTTCTCGGTTCCAGGCCCGGTTTCTCGGTTCCAGCCCCGGTTCCAGCCCCGGTTTCTCGGTTCCAGCCCCGGTTTCTTGGTTCTAGTCCCGGTTCCAGCCCCGGTTTCCCAGTTCCAGTCCAGGTTTTTCGGTTCCAGTCGCGGTTCCAGTCCTGGTTTCCTGGTTGCAGGCCCGGTTTCCCGGTTCTAGTCCCAGTTCCAGGCCTGGTTTCTCGGTTCCAGCCCCGGTTTCTCGGTTTCAGCCCCGGTTTCTCGGTTCTAGTCCCGGTTTCTCGGTTTCACCTTCGGTTTTCCGGTTTCTCGGTACCAGCCCTGGTTTCTCGGTTCCAGCTCCAGTTTCTTGGTTCTAGTCCCGGTTCCAGCCCCGGTTTCTCGGTTCCAGCCCCAGTTTCTCGGTTCTAGTCCCGGTTCCAGCCCCGGTTTCCCGGTTCTAGTCCCGGTTCCAGCCCCGGTTTACCGGTTCCAGGTCCAGTCCCAGCCCCGGTTTCCCGGTTCCAGGCCCGGTTCCAGTCCAGGTTTCCCGGTTCCAGTCCCGGTTCCAGTCCTGGTTTCCCGGTTCCAGGCCCGGTTTCCCTGTTCCAGCCCCAGTTTCTCGGTTCCAGCCCCAGTTTCCCGGTACCAGCCCCGGTTTCTCGGTTCTAGTCCCGGTTCCAGCCCCGGTTTCCCGGTTCCAGTCCAGGCTTTCCGGTTCCAGTCGCGGTTCCAGTCCTGGTTTCCCGGTTGCAGGCCCGGTTTCCCGGTTCTAGTCCCAGTTCCAGGCCTGGTTTCTCGGTTCCAGCCCCGGTTTCTCGGTTTCAGCCCCGGTTTCTCGGTTCCAGGCCCGGTGTATCGGTTCCAGCCCCAGTTTCTCGGTTCTAGTCCCGGTTCCAGCCCCGGTTTCTCGGTTCTAGTCCTGGTTCCAGGCCTGGTTTCCCAGTTCCAGCCCCGGTTTCTCGGTTCCAGGCCCGGTTTCTCAGTTCCAGCCCCGGTTTCTTGGTTTCAGCCTCGGTTTCCCGGTTTCCCGGTACCAGCCCTGGTTTCTCGGTTCCAGCCCCAGTTTCTCGGTTCTAGTCCCGGTACCAGCCCTGGTTTCTCGGTTCCAGCCCCAGTTTCTCGGTTCTAGTCCCGGTTCCAGCCCCGGTTTCTCGGTTCTAGTCCCGGTTTCTCGGTTCTAGTCCCGGTTCCAGGCCTGGTTTCCCGGTTCCAGCCCCGGTTTCTCGGTTCCAGGCCCGGTTTCTCGGTTCCAGCCCCGGTTTCTCGGTTTCACCTTCGGTTTCCCGGTTTCTCGGTACCAGCCCTGGTTTCTCGGTTCCAGCTCCAGTTTCTTGGTTCTAGTCCCGGTTCCAGCCCCGGTTTCTCGGTTCCAGCCCCAGTTTCTCGGTTCTAGTCCCGGTTCCAGCCCCGGTTTCCCGGTTCTAGTCCCGGTTCCAGCCCCGGTTTACCGGTTCCAGGTCCAGTCCCAGCCCCGGTTTCCCGGTTCCAGGCCCGGTTCCAGTCCAGGTTTCCCGGTTCCAGTCCCGGTTCCAGTCCTGGTTTCCCGGTTCCAGGCCCGGTTTCCCTGTTCCAGCCCCAGTTTCTCGGTTCCAGCCCCAGTTTCCCGGTACCAGCCCCGGTTTCTCGGTTCTAGTCCCGGTTCCAGCCCCGGTTTCCCGGTTCCAGTCCAGGCTTTCCGGTTCCAGTCGCGGTTCCAGCCCCGGTTTCTCGGTTTCAGCCCCGGTTTCTCGGTTCCAGGCCCGGTGTATCGGTTCCAGCCCCAGTTTCTCGGTTCTAGTCCCGGTTCCAGGCCTGGTTTCCCGGTTCCAGCCCCGGTTTCTTGGTTCTAGTCCCGGTTTCTCGGTTCCAGCCCCGGTTTCCCGGTTTTGCGGTACCAACCCTGGTTTCTCGGTTCCAGCCCCAGTTTCTTGGTTCTAGTCCCGGTTTCTCGGTTCCAGCCCCGGTTTCTCGGTTCTAGTCCCGGTTCCAGCCCCGGTTTCTCGGTTCTTGTCCCGGTTCCAGCCCCTGTTTCTCTGTTTCAGCCCCGGTTTCTCGGTTCCAGGCCCGGTGTATCGGTTCCAGCCCCGGTTTCTCGGTTCTAGTCCCAGTTCCAGGCCTGGTTTCCCGGTTCCAGCCCCGGTTTCTTGGTTTCAGCCTCGGTTTCCCGGTTTCGCGGTACCAGCCCTGGTTTCTCGGTTCCAGCCCCAGTTTCTTGGTTCTAGTCCCAGTTCCAGCCCCGGTTTCTCGGTTCCAGCCCCAGTTTCTCGGTTCTAGTCCCGGTTCCAGCCCCGGTTTCCCGGTTCCAGGCCCGGTTCCAGTCCAGGTTTTCCGGTTCCAGTCCCGGTTCCAGTCCTGGTTTCCCGGTTCCAGGCCCGGTTTCCCGGTTCTAGTCCCGGCTCCAGGCCTGGTTTCTCGGTTCCAGCCCCGGTTTCTCGTTTCCAGCCACGGTTTCACTGTTCCAGCCCCGGTTTCTCGGATTCAGCCTCGGTTTCCCGGTTTCTCGGTTCCAGCCCTGGTTTCTCGGTTTCAGCCTCGGTTTCCCGGTTTCTCGGTTCCAGCCCAGGTTTCTCGGTTCTAGTCCCGGTTCCAGCCCGGTTTTCTCGGTTCTAGTCCCGGTTCCAGCCCCGGTTTCCCGGTTCCAGTCCAGGCTTTCCGGTTCCAGTCGCGGTTCCAGTCCTGGTTTCCCGGTTGCAGGCCCGGTTTCCCGGTTCTAGTCCCAGTTCCAGGCCTGGTTTCTCGGTTCCAGCCCCGGTGTATCGGTTCCAGCCCCGGTTTCTCGGTTCTAGTCCCGGTTCCAGGCCTGGTTTCCCGGTTCCAGCCCCGGTTTCTTGGTTTCAGCCTCGGTTTCCCGGTTTCGCGGTACCAGCCCTGGTTTCTCGGTTCCAGCCCCAGTTTCTTGGTTCTCGTCCCGGTTTCTCGGTTCCAGCCCCGGTTTCTCGGTTCTAGTCCCGGTTCCAGCCCCGGTTTCCCGGTTCTTGTCCCGGTTCCAGGCCCGGTTTCTCGGTTCCAGCCCCGGTTTCTCGGTTTCAGCCCCGGTTTCTCGGTTCCAGGCCCGGTGTATCGGTTCCAGCCCCAGTTTCTCGGTTCTAGTCCCAGTTCCAGGCCTGGTTTCCCGGTTCCAGGCCCGGTTTCTCGGTTCCAGCCCCGGTTTCTCGGTTTCAGCCCCGGTTTCTCGGTACCAGGCCCGGTGTATCGGTTCCAGCCCCGGTTTCTCGGTTCTAGTCCCAGTTCCAGGCCAGGTTTCCCTGTTCCAACCCCGGTTTCTCGGTTCTAGTCCCGGTTCCAGCCCCGGTTTCCCGGTTCCAGGCCCGCTTCCAGTCCAGGTTTTCCGGTTCCAGTCCCGGTTCCAGTCCTGGTTTCCCGGTTCCAGGCCTGGTTTCCCGGTTCTAGTCCCGGTTCCAGGCCTGGTTTCTCGGTTCCAGCCCCGGTTTCTCGGTTTCAGTCCCGGTTTCTCGGTTCCAGGCCCGGTTTCTCGTTTCCAGCCCCGGTTTCACTGTTCCAGCCCCGGTTTCTCGGATTCAGCCTCGGTTTCCCGGTTTCTCGGTTCCAGCCCTGGTTTCTCGGTTTCAGGCCCGGTTTCCCGGTTCCAGCCCGGGTTTCTCGGTTTCAGCCTCGGTTTCCCGGTTTCTCGGTTCCAGCCCAGCTTTCTCGGTTCTAGTCCCGGTTCCAGCCCGGTTTTCTCGGTTCTAGTCCCGGTTCCAGCCCCGGTTTCCCGGTTCCAGTCCAGGCTTTCCGGTTCCAGTCGCGGTTCCAGTCCTGGTTTCCCGGTTGCAGGCCCGGTTTCCTGGTTCCAGCCCCGGTTTCTCGGTTCCAGCCCCAGTTCTTCGGTTCAGCCCCGTCCCCCCCCCCCCCCCCCCCCCCCCCCCCCCCCCCCCCCCCACCTCACACACCCCCCCCAATTCAGGTCCGGTTTCTCGGTTCCAGCCCTTTCCCGTTCAGGCCCCGTGTATCGGTTCCAGCCCAGTTTCTCGTTTCTAGTCCCAGTTCCAGGCCTGGTTTCCCGGTTCCAGCCCCGGTTTCTTGGTTTCAGCCTCGGTTTTCCGGTTTCGCGGTACCAGCCCTGGTTTCTCGGTTCCAGCCCCAGTTTCTTGGTTCTAGTCCCGGTTCCAGTCCAGGTTTCCCGGTTCCAGGTCCAGTCCCAGCCCCGGTTTCCCGGTTCCAGGCCCGGTTCCAGTCCAGGTTTCCCAGTTCCAGTCCCGGTTCCAGTCCTGGTTTCCCGGTTCCAGGCCCGGTTTCCCTGTTCCAGCCCCAGTTTCTCGGTTCCAGCCCCAGTTTCCCGGTACCAGCCCCGGTTTCTCGGTTCTAGTCCCGGTTCCAGCCCCGGTTTACCGGTTCCAGGTCCGGTCCCAGCCCCGGTTTCCCGGTTCCAGGCCCGGTATCAGTCCAGGTTTCCCGGTTCCAGTCCCGGTTCCAGTCCAGGTTTCCCGGTTCCAGGCCCGGTTTCCCTGTTCCAGCCCCAGTTTTTCGGTTCCAGCCCCAGTTTCCCGGTACCAGCCCCGGTTTCTCGGTTCTAGTCCCGGTTCCAGCCGCGGTTTCCCGGTTCCAGTCCAGGCTTTCCGGTTCCAGTCGCGGTTCCAGTCCTGCTTTCCCGGTTGCAGGCCCGGTTTCCCGGTTCTAGTCCCAGTTCCAGGCCTGGTTTCTCGGTTCCAGCCCCGGTTTCTCGGTTTCAGCCCCGGTTTCTCGGTTCCAGGCCCGGTGTATCGGTTCCTGCCCCAGTTTCTCGGTTCTAGTCCCGGTTCCAGCCCCGGTTTCTCGGTTCTAGTCCTGGTTCCAGGCCTGGTTTCCCAGTTCCAGCCCCGGTTTCTCGGTTCCAGGCCCGGTTTCTCAGTTCCAGCCCCGGTTTCTTGGTTTCAGCCTCGGTTTCCCGGTTTCCCGGTACCAGCCCTGGTTTCTCGGTTCCAGCCCCAGTTTCTCGGTTCTAGTCCCGGTACCAGCCCGGTTTCTCGGTTCCAGCCCCAGTTTCTCGGTTCTAGTCCCGGTTCCAGCCCCGGTTTCTCGGTTCTAGTCCCAGTTTCTCGGTTCTAGTCCCGGTTCCAGGCCTGGTTTCCCGGTTCCAGCCCCGGTTTCTCGGTTCCAGGCCCGGTTTCTCGGTTCCAGCCCCGGTTTCTCGGTTTCACCTTCGGTTTCCCGGTTTCTCGGTACCAGCCCTGGTTTCTCGGTTCCAGCTCCAGTTTCTTGGTTCTAGTCCCGGTTCCAGCCCCGGTTTCTCGGTTCCAGCCCCAGTTTCTCGGTTCTAGTCCCGGTTCCAGCCCCGGTTTCCCGGTTCTAGTCCCGGTTCCAGCCCCGGTTTACCGGTTCCAGGTCCAGTCCCAGCCCCGGTTTCCCGGTTCCAGGCCCGGTTCCAGTCCAGGTTTCCCGGTTTCTGTCCCGGTTCCAGTCCTGGTTTCCCGGTTCCAGGCCCGGTTTCCCTGTTCCAGCCCCAGTTTCTCGGTTCCAGCCCCAGTTTCCCGGTACCAGCCCCGGTTTCTCGGTTCTAGTCCCGGTTCCAGCCCCGGTTTCCCGGTTCCAGTGCAGGCTTTCCGGTTCCAGTCGCGGTTCCAGCCCCGGTTTCTCGGTTTCAGCCCCGGTTTCTCGGTTCCAGGCCCGGTGTATCGGTTCCAGCCCCAGTTTCTTGGTTCTAGTCCCGGTTCCAGGCCTGGTTTCCCGGTTCCAGCCCCGGTTTCTTGGTTTCAGCCTCGGTTTCCCGGTTTTGCGGTACCAACCCTGGTTTCTCGGTTCCAGCCCCAGTTTCTTGGTTCTAGTCCCGGTTTCTCGGTTCCAGCCCCGGTTTCTCGGTTCTAGTCCCGGTTCCAGCCCTGGTTTCTCGGTTCTTGTCCCGGTTCCAGCCCCTGTTTCTCGGTTTCAGCCCCGGTTTCTCGGTTCCAGGCCCGGTGTATCGGTTCCAGCCCCGGTTTCTCGGTTCTCGTCCCAGTTCCAGGCCTGGTTTCCCGGTTCCAGCCCCGGTTTCTTGGTTTCAGCCTCGGTTTCCCGGTTTCGCGGTACCAGCCCTGGTTTCTCGGTTCCAGCCCCAGTTTCTTGGTTCTAGTCCCAGTTCCAGCCCCGGTTTCTCGGTTCCAGCCCCAGTTTCTCGGTTCTAGTCCCGGTTCCAGCCCCGGTTTCTCGGTTCTAGTCCCGGTTCCAGCCCCGGTTTCTCGGTTCCAGGCCCGGTGTATCGGTTCCAGCCCCGGTTTCTCGGTTCTAGTCCCAGTTCCAGGCCTGGTTTCCCGGTTCCAGCCCCGGTTTCTTGGTTTCAGCCTCGGTTTCCCGGTTTCGCGGTACCAGCCCTGGTTTCTCGGTTCCAGCCCCAGTTTCTTGGTTCTAGTCCCAGTTCCAGCCCCGGTTTCTCGGTTCCAGCCCCAGTTTCTCGGTTCTAGTCCCGGTTCCAGCCCCGGTTTCTCGGTTCTAGTCCCGGTTCCAGCCCCGGTTTCTCGGTTCCAGCACCGGTTTCCCGGTTCCAGCCCCAGTTTCTCAGTTGTAGTCCCGGTTCCAGGCCCGGTTTCTCGGTTCCAGCCCCGGTTTCTCGGTTTCAGCCCCGGTTTCTCAGTTGTCGTCCCGGTTCCAGGCCCGGTTTCTCGGTTTCAGCCCCAGTTTACCGGTTCCAACCCCAGTTTCTCGGTTCCAGCCCCGGTTTCTCGGTTCCAGCCCCGGTTCCAGCCCCGGTTTCTCGGTTCCAGCCCCAGTTTCTTGGTTCTAGTCCCAGTTCCAGCCCCGGTTTCTCGATTCCAGCCCCAGTTTCTCGGTTTCAGCCTCGGTTTCCCGGTTTCTCGGTTCCAGCCCAGGTTTCTCGGTTCTAGTCCCGGTTCCAGCCTGGTTTTCTCGGTTCTAGTCCCGGTTCCAGCCCCGGTTTCCCGGTTCCAGTCCAGGCTTTCCGGTTCCAGTCGCGGTTCCAGTCCTGGTTTCCCGGTTGCAGGCCCGGTTTCCCGGTTCTAGTCCCAGTTCCAGGCCTGGTTTCCCGGTTCCAGCCCCGGTTTCTCGGTTTCAGCCCCGGTTTCTTGGTTCCAGGCCCGGTGTATCGGTTCCAGCCCCGGTTTCTCGGTTCTAGTCCCGGTTCCAGGCCTGGTTTCCCGGTTCCAGCCCCGGTTTCTTGGTTTCAGCCTCGGTTTCCCGGTTTCGCGGTACCAGCCCTGGTTTCTCGGTTCCAGCCCCAGTTTCTTGGTTCTAGTCCCGGTTTCTCGGTTCCAGCCCCGGTTTCTCGGTTCTAGTCCCAGTTCCAGCCCCGGTTTCCCGGTTCCAGCCCCGGTTTCTCGTTTCCAGCCACGGTTTCACTGTTCCAGCCCCGGTTTCTCGGATTCAGCCTCGGTTTCCCGGTTTCTCGGTTCCAGCCCTGGTTTCTCGGTTTCAGGCCCGGTTTCCCGGTTCCAGCCCCGGTTTCTCGGTTTCAGCCTCGGTTTCCCCGTGTCTCGGTTCCAGCCCAGGTTTCTCGGTTCTAGTCCCGGTTCCAGCCCGGTTTTCTCGGTTCTAGTCCCGGTTCCAGGCCAGGTTTCCCTGTTCCAACCCCGGTTTCTCGGTTCTAGTCCCGGTTCCAGCCCCGGTTTCCCGGTTCCAGGCCCGGTTCCAGTCCAGGCTTTCCGGTTCCAGTCGCGGTTCCAGTCCTGGTTTCCCGGTTGCAGGCCCGGTTTCCCGGTTCTAGTCCCAGTTCCAGGCCTGGTTTCTCGGTTCCAGCCCCGGTGTATCGGTTCCAGCCCCGGTTTCTCGGTTCTAGTCCCGGTTCCAGGCCTGGTTTCCCGGTTCCAGCCCCAGTTTCTTGGTTTCAGCCTCGGTTTCCCGGTTTCGCGGTACCAGCCCTGGTTTCTCGGTTCCAGCCCCAGTTTCTTGGTTCTCGTCCCGGTTTCTCGGTTCCAGCCCCGGTTTCTCGGTTCTAGTCCCGGTTCCAGCCCCGGTTTCCCGGTTCTTGTCCCGGTTCCAGCCCCGGTTTCTCGGTTCCAGCCCCGGTTTCTCGGTTTCAGCCCCGGTTTCTCGGTTCCAGGCCCGGTGTATCGGTTCCAGCCCCAGTTTCTCGGTTCTAGTCCCAGTTCCAGGCCTGGTTTCCCGGTTCCAGGCCCGGTTTCTCGGTTCCAGCCCCGGTTTCTCGGTTTCAGCCCCGGTTTCTCGGTTCCAGGCCCGGTGTATCGGTTCCAGCCCCAGTTTCTCGGTTCTAGTCCCAGTTCCAGGCCTGGTTTCCCGGTTCCAGGCCCGGTTTCTCGGTTCCAGCCCCGGTTTCTCGGTTTCAGCCCCGGTTTCTCGGTACCAGGCCCGGTGTATCGGTTCCAGCCCCGGTTTCTCGGTTCTAGTCCCAGTTCCAGGCCAGGTTTCCCTGTTCCAACCCCGGTTTCTCGGTTCTAGTCCCGGTTCCAGCCCCGGTTTCCCGGTTCCAGGCCCGCTTCCAGTCCAGGTTTTCCGGTTCCAGTCCCGGTTCCAGTCCTGGTTTCCCGGTTCCAGGCCTGGTTTCCAGGTTCTAGTCCCGGTTCCAGGCCTGGTTTCTCGGTTCCAGCCCCGGTTTCTCGGTTTCAGTCCCGGTTTCTCGGTTCCAGGCCCGGTTTCTCGTTTCCAGCCCCGGTTTCACTGTTCCAGCCCCGGTTTCTCGGATTCAGCCTCGGTTTCCCGGTTTCTCGGTTCCAGCCCTGGTTTCTCGGTTTCAGGCCCGGTTTCCCGGTTCCAGCCCGGGTTTCTCGGTTTCAGCCTCGGTTTCCCGGTTTCTTGGTTCCAGCCCAGCTTTCTCGGTTCTAGTCCCGGTTCCAGCCCGGTTTTCTCGGTTCTAGTCCCGGTTCCAGCCCCGGTTTCCCGGTTCCAGTCCAGGCTTTCCGGTTCCAGTCGCGGTTCCAGTCCTGGTTTCCCGGTTGCAGGCCCGGTTTCCTGGTTCCAGCCCCGGTTTCTCGGTTCCAGCCCCAGTTTCTTGGTTCCAGCCCCGGTTTCTCTGTTCTAGTCCCGGTTCCAGCCCCGGTTACCCGGTTCTTGTCCCGGTTCCAGGCCCGGTTTCTCGGTTCCAGTCCCGGTTTCTCGGTTCCAGGCCCGGTGTATCGGTTCCAGCCCTAGTTTCTCGTTTCTAGTCCCAGTTCCAGGCCTGGTTTCCCGGTTCCAGCCCCGGTTTCTTGGTTTCAGCCTCGGTTTCCCGGTTTCGCGGTACCAGCCCTGGTTTCTCGGTTCCAGCCCCAGTTTCTTGGTTCTAGTCCCGGTTCCAGTCCAGGTTTCCCGGTTCCAGGTCCAGTCCCAGCCCCGGTTTCCCGGTTCCAGGCCCGGTTCCAGTCCAGGTTTCCCGGTTCCAGTCCCGGTTCCAGTCCTGGTTTCCCGGTTCCAGGCCCGGTTTCCCTGTTCCAGCCCCAGTTTCTCGGTTCCAGCCCCAGTTTCCCGGTACCAGCCCCGGTTTCTCGGTTCTAGTCCCGGTTCCAGCCGCGGTTTCCCGGTTCCAGTCCAGGCTTTCCGGTTCCAGTCGCGGTTCCAGTCCTGGTTTCCCGGTTGCAGGCCCGGTTTCCCGGTTCTAGTCCCAGTTCCAGGCCTGGTTTCTCGGTTCCAGCCCCGGTGTATCGGTTTCAGCCCCGGTTTCTCGGTTCCAGGCCCGGTGTATCGGTTCCAGCCCCAGTTTCTCGGTTCTAGTCCCGGTTCCAGCCCCGGTTTCTCGGTTCTAGTCCTGGTTCCAGGCCTGGTTTCCCAGTTCCAGCCCCGGTTTCTCGGTTCCAGGCCCGGTTTCTCAGTTCCAGCCCCGGTTTCTTGGTTTCAGCCTCGGTTTCCCGGTTTCCCGGTACCAGCCCTGGTTTCTCGGTTCCAGCCCCAGTTTCTCGGTTCTAGTCCCGGTACCAGCCCTGGTTTCTCGGTTCCAGCCCCAGTTTCTCGGTTCTAGTCCCGGTTCCAGCCCCGGTTTCTCGGTTCTAGTCCCGGTTTCTCGGTTCTAGTCCCGGTTCCAGGCCTGGTTTCCCGGTTCCAGCCCCGGTTTCTCGGTTCCAGGCCCGGTTTCTCGGTTCCAGCCCCGGTTTCTCGGTTTCACCTTCGGTTTCCCGGTTTCTCGGTACCAGCCCTGGTTTCTCGGTTCCAGCTCCAGTTTCTTGGTTCTAGTCCCGGTTCCAGCCCCGGTTTCTCGGTTCCAGCCCCAGTTTCTCGGTTCTAGTCCCGGTTCCAGCCCCGGTTTCCCGGTTCTAGTCCCGGTTCCAGCCCCGGTTTCCCGGTTCCAGTCCCGGTTCCAGTCCTGGTTTCCCGGTTCCAGGCCCGGTTTCCCTGTTCCAGCCCCAGTTTCTCGGTTCCAGCCCCAGTTTCCCGGTTCCAGGTCCAGTCCCAGCCCCGGTTTCCCGGTTCCAGGCCCGGTTCCAGTCCAGGTTTCCCGGTTCTAGTCCCGGTTCCAGCCCCGGTTTCCCGGTTCCAGTCCAGGCTTTCCGGTTCCAGTCGCGGTTCCAGCCCCGGTTTCTCGGTTTCAGCCCCGGTTTCTCGGTTCCAGGCCCGGTGTATCGGTTCCAGCCCCAGTTTCTCGGTTCTAGTCCCGGTTCCATGCCTGGTTTCCCGGTTCCAGCCCCGGTTTCTTGGTTTCAGCCTCGGTTTCCCGGTTTTGCGGTACCAACCCTGGTTTCTCGGTTCCAGCCCCAGTTTCTTGGTTCTAGTCCCGGTTTCTCGGTTCCAGCCCCGGTTTCTCGGTTCTAGTCCCGGTTCCAGCCCCGGTTTCTCGGTTCTTGTCCCGGTTCCAGCCCCTGTTTCTCGGTTTCCGCCCCGGTTTCTCGGTTCCAGGCCCGGTGTATCGGTTCCAGCCCCGGTTTCTCGGTTCTAGTCCCAGTTCCAGGCCTGGTTTCCCGGTTCCAGCCCCGGTTTCTTGGTTTCAGCCTCGGTTTCCCGGTTTCGCGGTACCAGCCCTGGTTTCTCGGTTCCAGCCCCAGTTTCTTGGTTCTAGTCCCAGTTCCAGCCCCGGTTTCTCGGTTCCAGCCCCAGTTTCTCGGTTCTAGTCCCGGTTCCAGCCCCGGTTTCTCGGTTCTAGTCCCGGTTCCAGCCCCGGTTTCTCGGTTCCAGGCCCGGTGTATCGGTTCCAGCCCCGGTTTCTCGGTTCTAGTCCCAGTTCCAGGCCTGGTTTCCCTGTTCCAGCCCCGGTTTCTTGGTTTCAGCCTCGGTTTCCCGGTTTCGCGGTACCAGCCCTGGTTTCTCGGTTCCAGCCCCAGTTTCTTGGTTCTAGTCCCAGTTCCAGCCCCGGTTTCTCGGTTCCAGCCCCAGTTTCTCGGTTCTAGTCCCGGTTCCAGCCCCGGTTTCTCGGTTCTAGTCCCGGTTCCAGCCCCGGTTTCTCGGTTCCAGCACCGGTTTCCCGGTTCCAGCCCCAGTTTCTCAGTTGTAGTCCCGGTTCCAGGCCCGGTTTCTCGGTTCCAGCCCCGGTTTCTCGGTTTCAGCCCCGGTTTCTCAGTTGTAGTCCCGGTTCCAGGCCCGGTTTCTCGGTTTCAGCCCCAGTTTACCGGTTCCAACCCCAGTTTCTCGGTTCCAGCCCCGGTTTCTCGGTTCCAGCCCCGGTTCCAGCCCCGGTTTCTCGGTTCCAGCCCCAGTTTCTTGGTTCTAGTCCCAGTTCCAGCCCCGGTTTCTCGATTCCAGCCCCAGTTTCTCGGTTTCAGCCTCGGTTTCCCGGTTTCTCGGTACCAGCCCTGGTTTCTCGGTTCCAGCCCCAGTTTCTCGGTTCTAGTCCCGGTTCCAGCCCCGGTTTCTCGGTTCTAGTCCCGGTTCCAGCCCCGGATTACCGGTTCCAGGTCCGGTCCCAGCCCCGGTTTCCCAGTTCCAGGCCCGGTTCCAGTCCAGGTTTCCCGGTTCCAGTCCCGGTTCCAGTCCTGGTTTCCCGGTTCCAGGCCAGGTTTCCCTGTTCCAACCCCGGTTTCTCGGTTCTAGTCCCGGTACCAGCCCCGGTTTCCCGGTTCCAGGCCCGGTTCCAGTCCAGGTTTTCTGGTTCTAGTCCCGGTTCCAGTCCTGGTTTCCCGGTTCCAGGCCCGGTTTCCCGGTTCTAGTCCCGGTCCAGGCCTGGTTTCTCGGTTCCAGCCCCGGTTTCTCGGTTTCAGTCCCGGTTTCTCGGTTCCAGGCCCGGTTTCTCGTTTCCAGCCCCGGTTTCACTGTTCCAGCCCCGGTTTCTCGGATTCAGCCTCGGTTTCCCGGTTTCTCGGTTCCAGCCCTGGTTTCTCAGTTTCAGGCCCGGTTTCCCGTTCCAGCCCCGGTTTCTCGGTTTCAGCCTCGGTTTCCCGGTTTCTCGGTTACCAGCCCAGGTTTCTCGGTTCTAGTCCCGGTTCCAGCCTGGTTTTCTCGGTTCTAGTCCCGGTTCCAGCCCCGGTTTCCGGTTCCAGTCCAGGCTTTCCGGTTCCAGTCGCGGTTCCAGCCTGGTTTCCCGGTTGCAGGCCGGTTTCCCGGTTCTAGTCCCAGTTCCAGGCCTGGTTTCCCGGTTCCAGCCCCGGTTTCTCGGTTGCAGCCCCGGTTTCTCGGTTCCAGGCCCGGTGTATCGGTTCCAGCCCCGGTTTCTCGGTTCTAGTCCCGGTTCCAGGCCTGGTTTCCCGGTTCCAGCCCCGGTTTCTTGGTTTCAGCCTCGGTTTCCCGGTTCGCGGTACCAGCCCTGGTTTCTCGGTTCCAGCCCCAGTTTCTTGGTTCTAGTCCCGGTTTCTCGGTTTCCAGCCCGGTTCTCGGTTCTAGTCCCAGTTCCAGCCCCGGTTTCCCGGTTCCAGCCCGGTTTCTCGTTTCCAGCCACGGTTTCACTGTTCCAGCCCCGGTTTA